>NC_072854.1:63989425-65239425 GCF_028858705.1 Grus americana
AACGAAAAGTGTGATTATGCAACTCCGAGTCTATTTACTAAAGACTAATTTGAGTTTTGGCTTGCCTCTTCACACATGACTATAAAGATTCTGACTACACCGTTAGTCATTCAGAAATGCAAAATCATCAGAGATTATATTCCTGAGTTCTACTAATGGGATATTCATTCAGAGCAGCAACAGCAAGACCATTATGATTCTTCCCCCTGCACTTTTAAACTGCAGAGTTAATTGAGTCTTGAGCAACTAAAATAATTTAGCAAATAAAATAAAGCCATAAGACAATTCTCCTGCAGGATGAAGCATTTGTTACTTTAGAATGTAGTCACATTAGGAGACTTTAAATGACATGAAGAAAGAAAAATTCTAAATCCTAAAAAGCTCGATCTTACTATCTACCCAACATGATTTTAATTTAACTTGGAAAGTTGATATGGCCACAGGTACTATTTTGTAGTACTGAGGGCAAGAGCATTGCAGGAATGTTTCCTTTTCTTTCAGACTGTGACTCCGTAGTCTAACATTTCCTAACGATTAAGTAAATTAGTCAATAGCTTATATATAACATATAGCAGTATTGAAGACACACTGTTTTTTGCACAGAAATCATTGCATTTCTGGCCATGCTCTGACTCAGAACTTAATTTTTTCTTATGAATCCAAAAGATGGTAATTTTTACTTTGAAAATGGTAAGAATTAACTTCAGAGATTAATATTTTTCTTTCTGTAGATTTCTTTTCAAAGTGCTAAAAGATCAGGTTATAAGTAATTATAAATGAATTAATATTTTTTTCTTACTTTGCCATTAAAAGAATAACACTTGAAATTTGTCCTGAAAGTCTGTAAATATTTTTGAAAGTCTAGATGAAAGACTAACAGCTTCTTAATAATCTCTTTTCCACTATGCTTTACACATTGAATGTGAAAATCTTCCATTGAATTTTTTTTTAAAATGTTTACTGGAGAAGAAAAATCTGGAATTTTTTTTCCTTTAATTACTGCTCTATTCAGGCTATCCTTCTATTAACCACATTTGTTACGAACAACAAAATTCTTAGCACATACAAAACTTGCAACTTTATTTTGAGTCAAGAGATTGTTTTATGTAATGAGGTCATACTTTCTGAGAAATTGTTAACACACCTTGAAGTTAAATTTACAGTAACAATGTAGAGGATGGAAGGATTCCCCTTTCCATAATCTCAGTTCTAGTATCTTTAAAATATCATGAATATGGAAAAATTATTAGACCACACACACATCCATATTGAACAGCCAATATATACACAGATTCAAAAAGATTTAGAAGGATTCATGTTTTAAATGTCAAGGAAAAGAACAACTGAAGTGAGGAGAGAATAACAGAAGGAAGGCCCACAAGGGAGACCCATGAAAAAGAAACGGAGCTAGGACCCCAGGTGGCCTTACTGACCTTCTGTAAATTACACAAATTCTGTAAATTACACGAAGAAAACTTTTTATAAGAGTTATCACACAGTGTCCTGTCAACATCTAGGCTCTAATACAATTTAAATAACAGTATTTGATGCTGGATCGGTTGTAGAGAATAATGCTCCTTCTCGGTGGTTTTACCCCCAGGGACATAGATTCTAGAGAAAAGTGAGAAGGGTAACAGCCACTGTGGTGGGTTAGAATAGCCTCGTCTAGCTACTGTCTTGAATACCAGCACTCTCTAAGGCAACTGCTGTGTAGGGACGGGTAAAACCAGCTTCCTTCCTGGTATTAGTTGTAGATTGAACACTGCACAAACAAGGATACAGTTATTTCCTCCTACAGAGGAAACGCAGTATGCCAAGATACGGGAATTCCTGCTGAAGGACAAGCTATCATAGTAGTAAACCGAAAAAGCCAAATGAGCAAAAGACAAGAAACTTGGAAATATGTATTCCATTCCCGACTGAAACGATGGACAAACATTCACCAGTTGGTACACTCGGTATTTTACCTCCATTCATTTAGTATGTGATCCCTCCTGCCACCAAGCAGTCTTTATCAGAAGAGCTTCCTTCATAAAAATGATTTATTGGGATTATTCCATCCATTGGAAAAAGAGGGATTTATCTTTCTGTTACCAACCATGGCAATTACTATTTCCTACTTTCCATAGCTTTCCTGAACATAAGCCTGAGTTACAGTCTTTGATAATATTTTACAGTCTGAGAGGCACTTTCAAGATTCAGGCATTCAAGTCACCTGTTAAGCAGCAGCTTGTACAACACTTGACTACAAAAACCAAAGGCTAATGTAGAAATTAGGAATAAGAATGACTTGACAATTTAATACAGTCAGTTTCTTTTCAAAAAATCTTCAGACTTGCTATCACTTTATCACAAGATTTGTGGAAATCTTTGTGTTCAAAATAGGACACACTGCAAGCCTCCAGATATACAAGTACAAAGGACATCAAGTGTCTGACCTTTACAGGGCAACTTTTATAAATGAGAGAAGGCAATACATATATAAAGGGATGCTGCATTAAAAAAACGTGGACAAAAAGAGCATTCCACATGATTTATTCTAATGTTAAGGGGCTTCATAATAAATGATGCACAAACAGGAAAGGAAAATGTCTTTATCAACAATTCAGGCTCAGAATTTTAAAGGACTCTGCAAATCATGAATTTCAATAGCTCTTTCATGAGGACATGTAGATAGGGCTTATCACTAGGTGTTTGAGGGAGATTGCGTACTTCAGCAATATTTCTTTTGGAAAGAAAAAGTATTATAAACTACTAGTACCAAACCCAGTCAACATCTAAATTCTCAGTTGCGATCATAATCTAGTCTACAACTTGGAAACATCTAGTTACAAAGATAGGGAACACCACTACATACCACAGACAGGTAATTTACTGGCTGCTCTGTAGAAGAGGTACTCCTTGATCAGCAAGCTGGTTGATCATGTTACTGGTGAAATTATGTAATGCACAAAATTTGGAATCAGCCACAGTTACTATACCTGCTGTCTCTCTCTGGGATTTCTTTAATAGCAATTCTGACTTGATTGCTCAAATCTCGTCCTGCATATACGATGCCGTAAGTTCCTTTCCCCAGAATGACTCGTTCACCATTTTCATCATATTCGTAATCATACTGCAAAGCAAACAACAACGTGAAATGAAACAGAGGCATAAGATTTATTCTATCTGACACTGTGCTCATAACTCAGGCATACAGGACGCTAGTTGCTTTCTGCAGACTATGGAGAAGGAAAGAAAAGCACTTCAAGACGACAATTTGGATACCGTGCAGACATGCCTATATTTCTGCACTGACTATACAGGAAGCACAGGCTTCCACGGCAGTCATTTCAGGTAAGCACGTAAAGCTAAGCTAGCCTTTATCTGTTCCGTGCAGTTACAATTTTACGTCTTATTCAACAGCATCTGCAATTCTGCTGGCAGGTGCTGTAAAAACAAGAAAAGACAACAGAGGGCAGTCTGTGCCAAACAGAGAACTTTGGCTCCCACACAGACCGAGAAGGCAAGGCAGGATGCACTTAATTTGTTTCAGATGCTCTCCTGACCTGACCACATCTTCCAAAACCAGCACGACCTCAATTTTGCCAGTGCCAGGTCAGCCAGCAGAATGTGCCGATGGAGGTTAGTCAGGATTGCGGTGTATTAAGCGTGGTTTTGGCTGAATTTGAATTTCAAAGAGTTTAAGGCCAGTCCAAAAACAGTCATTAGATAATCTGATCTGTCCTCTTGTGTAATACAGACATGTAATTTCACATGGTCACTCCCATGTTAAGCCCAGTAGCTCGTGCCTAGATAAAATATTTTTTCTTTTCCTCCAAATAAAGACTGCTATCTTTTTTAATAAAAGAGAGAATCCACTGCTTCTTTTAGTACTTTGTTTCAACAATTAATTACTCTCATGGTGAAGTCATACATCTTAATTCAAATTACTCAGGTGTCACTGTATTTCAGTTCAGTTTACTTCAATAGATTAAAGAGACCATTAGCACATAGTAATTTTCCCTGTAAAAATACTTACTACTGTAATCAAGTAACCCACTGCTTTTCTTTTCGCCAAAATAAACAAATTAGGCACCCTAAGGTTCTCATTATAGGGTATTTTTCTATCTCACAAGTCACTCCAGTGGTTTCTGTTTGTCCCATCTCCAATTTCAGATATATTATAAAATGTCAGCATCAAAACTGGGACAGAGGGCTGTATTCATTACGCAGTACTGACTCTTCCAGTTAGTTCCGGATATCTCTAGAGCTTTGGGACACCAGATTTTCACGTGATGGCACATGGGCTTAGATATTCTATCCTGTTCCCTGCCTCCTAAAAGAAAGCCTACACACCTCAAGTACTGCATTGCACTCAATGGCCCTGTACTCACTTTTCAACTGTGTGTATGTTCAAATAGAAACACAAAGTGAGAATACGCAGCGCAGCGGCATGCCCAGGCAAGCTGTAACTGAGCTAACGGGTGGCAGCAGAAGTAGGGCATCCTGAGCTTCAGTGTGAGTTAGTAGGCTAAGGGTATAAACAGACTCCCAGCAGCACCAACATCATCATCACCATCCAATTTGTGTTTGCTGTTCACCGCCGTGCTTGCCTACAGATGGCAACTAGCAAGGACAAGCCTTCCCCTACTACAATTACACCCTTAATTGTTGTGCAGACGATCTGCCAATCATGTATGCATGCGTACATGATTCCAGTGATGCATGAAACAGACAACAAACAGTCTTTAAAATTTAAACAGATGCTAATTCTGCCTGACTACAATTACACTCTGAGGTAACTGTTACAAGAGTCACTTTGTCATAAGCACGACTGGAGAATTCCAGAATTGAGTACCTTCTCAAGTGAGTGTGCTAACTGAAATACGAGAGATTTAGCTACGCTGGTTACAAGAACTACACGGGGATTATTAACAAGAATCATTAATTTATAAGCAGAAGAGGATAAAATTTTTTAAACAATAACTTGTCTAACTTCTTCCAGAGAAGGGATGAGCAATTTATTCCCTTCAGTGAAATGTTACACTAGAAGCCCAAAATTCTTAGTATGCTGAGGGGTGGGGTGGGGGAAAAGGCAGAAGTACCTCTAGAGAGTCTCCTTCACATTCCCCTTCCTCTGTAGTCTTCCCTATTTCTTCAGTGATACTGTTCACCATGTCAAAAAACCTGTTAAAAGGAAAAAAAAAAAAGAAAAGAAAAGAAAATACACTCTTGAGACAGTATGGGGACAAAGAGAATGCTTCTCTCTGAAATAATGAAAGAACCAAAAGAGGACTTAAGTATAGTAAATATAAACTCAGTGTAACTTTTTTGTTGGCAAAAAAAAAGATACATTTTTGTTTACATGGAGAATTAACAGTCAACAGTCAAAATCTGCAGTTTTCCTACTTCTTTTATATATTCCTTTTATATTTGCAAGGCATACATGACATCAGAAATTATTAATGGAATTCATATTTCAAAATCTATGTATCAGGTGAAATTCTCATCCTATACCACTGTTTCTTTATGTCCAATGAAAGCACTGAATTGTCACGAGAAGTGCCTAGAAGTCTTGCCTACATTTGGAGGAATTTCTGTAGTGTGGAAAGGCTAGCTTCAAGTTTTTGCCTGAATGAAAAGGGGGTCTATTTTACAACTTCCTATTTAAAAAAATATACTATTTCATATGACTTCTACCGCTTTGACAGAATGCAAGTAAAAATACCGTGTCATGTTAAGGTATTGCTTAGTGCTCAGATACCAAGGGGAACGAACATGGTAAAAGAACCTATGTGAACTAGAATGGATGAGCGGACAAGCTAGGGATTGGGCTGGGAGGTGGTCACAGCCATTAATATGGAATACCACCGTGATTTTTGGTAAAGTTGCGGCCTTTTTTAGCACAAACAGAAATGAAGTTTCCTCTGGGAATGCCTTTTGGATCAATTCAAGACTGCAGCCCTCAAGCTTATGGAGCAGAAACACAGTTTAGAGAATCTGAGGCGCCCCTAATTTTGTGCAACAAACCATTATCAAGTTTCCTGTAGGGATACTGGTACCATCTTATTTATATAAACATGATGGTAATGTATAGGAAATCCAGTGTGCTTCTTTGTAATTGTAAATAAAATTTTAGTTACAGTAAAAGAGAAATCTCGACCAGACCTTGTTATCCCAGATGTTCCCGCTTCAGAAAGTCCATTTTAAGTTTAGGGTACTTTGTTGGATTGGGGCAACAATCACTTGTAGTAAGCCTTAATATGACAAGTATTAGAAAAATAATCCCACAAAGTGTGTAAAAAAAAAAAAATTAAATTTGTAATCATATTTGTTTCCAATGTTTGTCTGAGCTTGCACTTTGACCTTTCAAACCTCATACATCTTCAGACTACTGTAGTACTAAGCTTTCGCATGAAAGATGGTGATCACTGAAGATGCTCAGATAACTTTCACCATAGTTCTGAAACAGTCAGGCCCTGCTATGCATGCAGACACCATCTACCTTGTCACAGGCCACCTTTTTTTCTGAAACAACAACAGTGACACACCTTCTGCAATGAAGTTCTGTGCAGAAATAGATCTGAAAGTCATCTGAGTTGTGCAGCACGTATAGGAAACAGCATCGTTCTTCAAACTTCGAAATGCTGAAAGAACAGCCAAGCAGAACATGTTATTGGAAGGATGCACTTGGACTTGTAGCGGCTGTCAAACCATACAGACCAACCCTTTTAATTTGGGAAAGGACCAGATTAAATATAAGCAGCCACAGATTTTCCTTATTGTAAAATTACACTTTTGTATCCTCCAAAGTTCACATTTTGCCATTTGCTCTCATTCAGCTTGCCCCCCCCCAGTCCACACGTTGCCCAAAAAAGAGTAGGAGCAAAGAAGTTAATAGGATTATTTCCATTGACCTGAGTCATTTTTGTCGTCAGTGCATTTAGGTAAGGCCCTTAATTTCCACTCCTGCAGTGATGAAACATCCTTTCAGGATCACATTAGAAAGCTGGACTTTGAACTCAAATCATGAGTTCCTCCTGCTTTAGAAATCAGTCACAGCTCAATCCTGAACACAAAAATTTCTGATCGGTTCCTCGTGAATTGGTACATTAATAGTATGTTGGAAAAATATTTTAAAATTAAGTCAGCATCAAAAAATAAGGTGAATGATTTTACCACCCTTGCCCACCCATGCCTTTCTTCAGTTTTGGTTTTATCTGCTTTAACAGGCGAACAAAGATAATGAAGAACCACGTATGCCATTTTCTTATGGACGCACAGATGTCTCAGCAGAAGAGGTGCAAACTCTGGTACAGTTGTAAGTTTTCTACCCCAAGTAGGCTGCAGCTCTTGCAAATATATTCATTCACCAGAACAGTTTTATATGCATGTCATTACTGTCCTCCTTATAGAAAATATTAAACATTATTTGAAATAGCTCTTTCTGTAACTTTGTCACATGCTAAGTGCCAGGTGTCAAGCTGATGCTGTACAATTGATTGTTACTATATTAGAAAAAAAAAAAAGATGGCTAGCAGTGTTACAAGGGAATATAATACAGTATTTGAGAAACAAGGCAAATTAAGTCTCCTTATTAACATTCTTAAGATACTGGACAAATTCCACAATCCTAGTGAAATCAATCTATTTTAGCTGGATCAAGATGGCCATCATGTTTTTAATTAATTTACAGCACAATAAAGTAGAATTGTGTTCTATGTTGTGCCAAAGGATTAATGATTTGATTCACGTAACAGTTTTTCTTTAAATATCAGGGAATACCTGTAATTTTCAGCCTTCGATGGGTGTCTAAGGCTGATTCTTGCTTCCTTTTAGGATTCCTCTATTGCAGAGCCCTGTGACTTTTGATAAACACCTCTTTAGACAAGCTGGGGAGCCTGCCTTTCATAAAGCTACTGATGAGCAGAGTGAGCTTCAGTATAAGAATATTTGTCTTTGGGTGTGGTGACTCATTTATTTTTACGTTAGGAAAAATTCATAAGTGCTAAGTAATATACACATCTGGGAAGACAGTCACTGTCCCCAGTTTATAATCTAACATTTAAGTCAACTTTTAATTCAAACTCTCCAGATACGGAGTAACTGATATTAACAGAATTACTCATTCATTTCAAGTTCCATGTGAGTTTAAACATTTTACTGAGTAAACTGTCAGTTTAAACCTGACGTGCACAGAAGCCGCTGACTAACACAGCAGTGAATAAAAGGGTAAGAATGCGGAGTGTACACAGAGGGCAGGCAAATTCATAAATATTTAAGGCCTTTAAGTGAGTGTTTATGTTGCTAATATGTTGCTTTCCTCTGAAAAAAAAGTCCTTAAAATGAAAAAAAGAAGACTAAAAAATACCAAGTTATAAAAAGAGACAGGATAATTTGCTCAGGAAATGCCTCATTCTGACAGGTCCCGAGCACACGTAATATCCTCTGACTTCTACCACAGCAGAACTGGGGCTGAATTAGCGAAACTCCAAAGACAAACAGGGAAGCGCGATGCAGCGTGGCCTCGTGCCCGGGTTGTGTGCCTCCAGAACTCCCCTTAGTCAGTGAGACATGCTGCAAATGTTGTAACTACTGCTTACTAATACTTCCAGATGAAGCAGCAGATAAAACAGTTGAGCATTGGCAGCAACCACAGAAAAGCAGCTCCATGGAACTTGTGTCTGTTTTCTAGATGTGTAGCAGTACAGACACCTCCCACTGTTGTAATTAAGTAGCCTGACGAGATTCCAAGCTCCAAGAACTTGGGATCGCAGACGAACATCCTTGTTGTCATTTCTTAAGCTACGAAGAAAACTGGATGCAGATCTGAATCCAACTTTTCCCTGTTTCTAACACTACATTCATCAGCGTAACCTCTGAGGCACTCTCCCACAGAAACAACACAAGTAGCAGTTATTTCACGATCCAGGGCTTGTCCCTAACACTGAGAAAAAGCCAACTTCTAGTCTAGCAACTTCAGTCTGCTACTTTATTTTTTATTTTTAAATTGGGAAAATAAAGATGGCATCTTCTTGCTCACATGATGTCAGCTCTGCAGAACACTAGGGACTTTTCTGAATAACCTAAGACGCAAAGCACCTTAGGGTAGCAGCCACGTTCCAAAAACTCTGATGAAGCCTTTAGGATTAACAGTACTTTTTGGCCCGATTCAATAAAAAACATTTGAGTTTAAGAGGTCAAGAAGGCATATGACAAAAGCAGAGTTATTTACATCAGCGCACAAACCGCTAGTCAATGAGTTTGTTGAGCTAAACACAATTCCTATGACTGCCTGCATACAGGGTGTGATTTAGCACCATGCTGCTCAGAGAGCTCTACGCACTCTCCGAGTCCCTTTGCACTTCTTGAGAGCTGAACTCTATTACTCATGAAATAAGATGCTGATTACACTGGCTGATACACAGGACAGAGAAGAAGTGATCCCCCAGTCACTTCCTTGAAGTATTTATCAAAAACATTCGCCGTTTCAATGCTAGATGTCTCTTCAGACCCGCTGTCTCCTTATGCAATGCAGCAAATATTTACGGAGGCCTTTGTCGAAAAAGCCTCCAAGATCATGTACAAAGACCTGCCTTGTACCTTAAGGCTGCACTTCTGAAGCTGGCTCTTCCTAGTCTAGAAAGGCTGACAATCCTCATAACGCTGGGAACTGCCCCTTCCTTGACCGCTTTAAGTCGAGGAGCTTCAAAGGAGCCAAAAATAGTCTTGATACAAAAATAGATTAGAAGCTGTCCCACTCCACAGAATACCTGCATTCATAAAACTAAGAAAAAAAATCTGAAAAACGCTGAAAAATTAAGTGATCATAAACTTGCATATATTTGGAAGGAGGAAAAAAAAAAATAAAAGACTTACTCAGTTTTTTACTTGCATAAGATAAAGATTTCCCCTGCAGCTCCTCATGGAGGCAGCCAGAGAGTTTTCTAAGAATTCACAGTGACTCTTGGCTCACTGTAAAGTCTTCCAAGTTGTTTTGGACATCTGTCCAGATGAACAGATTGGAAATTTAAATGACAAATTAAATGATAATTGACAGTTTAAGTAACAAATGCAGAAGGGTACACCAGAAACAGTACTGACCACAGCATGGTTTACTTAGTAAGGGGGAGGGGAAGGGGGGGGGGAGGACAATAAATAAATACTTTCTTTTTTTAGAAGCATACAAAAACATACTGTAACCAAAACCCAAACCAGACTGAACTAAGCGTATCATTGCAATTTTTGCCTAAAATAAGCTGAATCCCACAGGATTGAATTTTTGTGCCTATTGATAGTTTGGGTTTTTTAAGTTACTTTTTAGAAGGAAAAAGAATCATCCATCTGTGCAAAAAAAGTCCTGCAGACATAGCAACAGTTTTATGTGTATGGAACATTTATTATTAGAACAGAGCAATGACTATTTAAAAAAAAAAAAAGTAAGATTTCCGGACTTTTTTTTTTAATTATACTAAAAGCAAACACTAAAGTGGAAGGCTGCAGGATGCCAAAGTACAGATAAATCCTAAGGAAAAAAAAAAGAGACTAAGACAAAGAATTGATCCAAAGAGGTCACAGCAGTGGTAGAACACTACTTTCTTACTATCAGAAGATACGAATTGCAAGGCTGGACCCTGCCAAACAAGTTGCATGCTGGGCTAGCAGAGCAGACCCACTAGCTCGGATTCGGCTGCTCTCTACTGACAATATGGCACACAATCCAGTAAAGAACTCTCCCTAGAAGAAGTGTCCCTAGTAGACAAAAAACATTTTGCTGAAATCAAGCAAATAGATGGCAAAGTTTTCTCCTTTGTCATTATCTCACAGGCCCTGTCTCAAAGAGGGAAGTGTGCTGAAGAAAAGAGAGGTGATCTTGAACAAATAACATCGTTCCCTTCTAATCCAGTCAAGTCAGTCTTGCACGTGTCACTCCTGATCCTATGCTTTATTAATCCATGTTAACCTAATTAATTCCACACAAATCTCTGGGAGGTTAGGGGTTGTTGGATTGTTTTTCCCCTCTTTTTTTTTTTTCCTTCTTCTGACTCCCTCTTTTGTTCTCTCAAACAGTCTTCAAGTTTTCTCTTCGTGGTCTAACTACCACTCTGCGTTGACAGACTCCTCTCTTTACAGGCCTTCTCTGAAACAGTTTTGCTGCCATATCCATAAACACACACAGAAACAAAAAAACCCCTCAAACATACACACTCACACCAAAACCCAATAACAGGTAAGCAATTAGGATATTGCAAGACACCCTGATCTTGTCAGTTCCTCCTGCTCTGTGTCCACATGTTATTTCCTGGCTTATGTATTCTGTGCACCAGGCAGCTCCTGGCTGTGGCAGAACTCAGGTGAAATGACGTGAAACACTGGCAGTTATTTTAATTTAATCTTAATTAGCATAAAGTGACTATCAAATTTTAGAAAATATTACTTCCTTAATTCATCGAGCTATGTTGCTAGTTTTTACATAATGAACTCTGCAAGCCGTCATTTCTGAATACGGAATAAGACTCCTGGGGTTCACTTAGTGTAGGGCACCTGTCAAAGTACCTGTAATACTCCGCTCCAATTCTGTGTCTGTTACCCAGGTGCACAGCAGCAGCTTAATACAACACTCATTCGATTACTCTCTTCATTTCAAAACGTGAAAGGGAAACAACTTACCTTACTCCCCTGATAGAAGCAGCACTGAAGTTCCACTCGTGGATACCTTTCTGTAACACGCAGGAGAAAATAAATAAACAAAACATTCCTTTTTATGAATGAAGCACCAGTAGGCATCTCCTAGATTGAAACTCAAGAAATGAAAAAGTGAAACACTTGAATTACAACAGCCTATTACCTTTTAACAGTTATTTTTCAGGGCATTTTTTTTTTCCACCCAAAACCAAAGCAACAGAAGTTCCAGACAGAAGTTTTGGGTTGTTTGTTTCTTCACCATTCCCTCTGCAAACACCATAAAGTATTTCAGAAAGCATGCAAAACAGCAGATCAGAAGGGCTGCCAGTATCACCTGGTCAGGATGCTGAACTTGGGGTCACATGTGATGCTCTGAAAAGTGGGGCAAACAAATTCCACCTCCGAGAATAACAAGAGCCTGCTCTGCATGCTGAATGCCCCACCGTGTGGGAAGACCAGGCGGAGAGCGCTGCAAGCAGGAAGCCTGACACTGGAGAGCAAAGTAGGACATTCTTGGAAAGTAGGAGGAATTGCTCAGGGAAGGAGCAAATCCGAAGGCTGAGTGTCAGAAACAGAAAAGGAGACTATTTCCCTAGGAATCCAGAAGAGAGCAGTACGAATGTACCAAAACCCCTAAAAGCTGCTGGAGTACTAAACAAGGCTGGAAGAAAGAAGCCGCCCTATGAAAACACAAAGGGCCAGGCCTTGCTTATTTTCAGATCTTTTAAATTTGCATCTGTCAGATCCAGTGGAACTGAGTCCTCTCTGTAGACAGTCATATTGCTCTATGTTTATGCTCTAATACAACTTTACTGTAGGAAAAAGAAGCCTTTTCTATCTTCTAATGAAAACATTCTCCTTTCAGGAAAAGGTGGAACTACACCACCTCAAAGTCCTGGCAACCTTGAGATCCCACCACAATGAGCAACAAGTTTGAAGAACCTCTGCTTTCTAGACCTGTATTTCATTTGGCATTTTAGTGACCTGAGCAGCACGGAAACATTTCATGCTGAGACGTAATTTATAGTACAGTGTCAAACACAAACATAATCAAATGTATTCCAAAAGAAGACACGAAAATGTGTAGCTTATAAAAAAATTCATGAATAGTGAAATATAGAGAAGTCAGAACAGATACACTGACAAAATACTTGCACGATGTGCAGCAGGTGATAGAGGAAATTATTCTCCCAGCTAGAACAGCTTTCTAAAAGGCTTCCTACATCAATTTTCTCCTCCCCTGTAATTCTTTCCTTCCTGCTCAAATCACATTAAAGGTTATGATGCTAATATAAAATGCCTAACACAACGTACCAAAAATACAAGCGAATATCTTTCTTGAAGGACAAGCTTCACGCTATCATAACTGTAAAGTACAAAGCAGTAACTCCAGTATCTCTTCGACGTTAAATGGGGGAAAGGGTTTCTCTAGTGGGGTACAGGGACAGGAGAATAGTCTGATATTAAGAAAAGATGGGATTGCATCTTGAAGTGGAGGTACTAACTCATGCTAGTATGAAGTGTGTGTGAAACTACTATTCAAGTTGTTTGTTCTCTTGCATGAAGAAAGATCACCAACTCAATCTCTCAGCTAATAAGGAGGGTGGATCCGCACTGTCTTTTACTCCTCCCTCCATATACAAACTCTGCCACTTTCCAGTTTTCCATGCTTGGAAACTCTCTTTGCAGCTTAGCTATTGGTACGTGTCCAATTCCCACCATTGGGAATAATCTAAAATCTAAATAAGTTAAAATATACATCCTCACAGGCAGAAATACTCAAGAAGCTTAACAAGGATAAGTATTGTGGGGTTTACCTGTCATCTATGTGCAACTAATCTCTCACAGATTCATATATCTTTTATTTACCACACGAAGTTCTCAGGCAATGAAATAATATAAAAGTTATGTCCCACAGGATCTTGCCAAGTTTTGAATACATTGGAGTAAATATATCAGGCGTGCTATCCAAATTCAGCATCTGTTCTTCAGTTAGGCAAAAAAACCACCAACCACCCAAAACAAAACTCAAAATGGATTCAGAAGCCAACATGAAACAAAGACAGGCTGTTCTATTTCAAACTTGCAAACAGTGCTGCTGCATTCCTCTAACCCCGTGCAGAAAGGGCTGCTAAAATCAGGGAACTGCAAGGCAAAGGTAACGTGCATTCTACAAAATACAATGCTATCTGATTTTTAGGCACTTTTTAATGTTAAACTCGGTATTATTAAAGGCATAAATGTTAAGATATGCTGCTAAAAAAGCCATGGAAAAAGAAGAGGCCACATTATTTATCCTGGTATTGACTGTCATTTGTCTATTCATTACAAAATTGCCAGCTGCAGGGTCCACTGACTTCCAGTTTGGATTTGAGACAGAAATTCAGTTTCTTTGTGCATGAAGGGAAGTTCATACACTTCGTAACTCTCAATTCTTAGAGCACTGACTGAAATTGAAAAACAAACAGAACCATTAATTTATGGGCCAAAGTGAACCGAAATCTGAAGCATGAGCTGATAAAGCTCTGACAGACCTATGGTAGATAGATTGAAATCGGGATAGTTGAAGAAGTTTCTAAACCCAGCTATCTAATCTGCCCTTGCAGTAGCAATAGGTGGTCTTTCCTTGTTAATCAGCCCCTAAAATGCTTGTTTTCAGCCTCGTAAGGATCAAAGTAAGAGTGTTCCTCTCTGCAGCAGGCTGACATATAATACATCTATTTCCTTCACAAAATCTCATATCAAAGACAAATACCGTAGTGGCTACATTCAACTGAAAAGGAAGCTGGTGTCTCCAAATTTTTTTAGTCCCTTTTCTCCCTGTAAGGTTTCAGATGGATTCTAAGGACTTTGACAAACTTGCAACAACAGACTATAATTGTACAGCCCAGGGGGTAACTACCAAATTGCCCATGGCATTCTTTTGACGGGTATTATGTCTCGCAGGGCAAGGATGGCTGCACTGAGTATCAAACAGATCCCGGGCTACTGAATAAGCTCACCACAGTAAAGATTCTGGCCAGAGCAGAAGTACTAGGGAGTGCACTTAAAACTGACCTTGTCTAATGCTACTGATAAACACTAGGGCACCAAAAATAGGAAAACACTAATCTGCAGAAAAATACAGAGATACACTCCCCAAATCAGGAAGCAGGAGGAAAAAAAAGAAAAAAGGTAGAACATACTATAAAGAAACTTTAAAAATGGAATAACAGAATTACAATAACAGAAAATGTTACAAAGCAAAGGTTACAAACTCTGCAAAGCCAAACTACTTATCTACTGAATACCAAACAGGTACAGACTAACACATCCCAATCCTCCTCCCAGTCACAGGATGACTGGACAGTCAAGTGACACAGCTATGAAAAAGGCCATTGCTGAAAGTATCAAGTAAAATATCCCAGTAGTTAAATGATACATGAATGCACCATGAAATACTATTTTTGGAATATGAGTGCACATGTTCAAGTAAGGTTAACTCAAAATGGAATGTAAGAAATCATAGCAACGAGATGCCATGTGCGGCCAGTATACCAAGCCTATGTGTTTTGCCTAAAATAACCCAAACCACTATAAGATATTAGGATTCTCCTTAAAAATACTATAAGTTAAGCATCAGAGAGAGAAAGGAACTACTTAACATAAAGGCTGTGTTAGCAAAAGAACAAATGAGTATGAAACGGCAACAAACAAATTCCGACTGAAAGCTAGAAGACAAAGTAATGCTCTTCTACTTCACCACCAGTGTTCCACTCCAGGCTCTTCTAGAGGTGCAGTGCCATTCCCAAACCACTTTCCAGCCCAAACGGTCACCTGTGAAACCTACACTAGTTTTCAGACAGAGCTTGATCACTTTATGCGAAACATGATACGGTAAGAGTGTCTGCAACAGAGGCGAGCAGGACTCAATAGTCCAGAAAATTCCTTCTAGTCCTATGTTCCTTCTTATACTACAGATAAGCCACTCAACAGAATGGGAAGTATTGTTTGGAGGTGAACTGCATACACACACAAAAACCCCTACAAAAACCAAATAAATATGCATGTACAAGTAGTTTCTAAATAGACTAAATTCTGCATACAGAAATACTTTCAGAACAGATATTTTACAATAGCGAGGTTTAGTCTGCAGTACTGACAACTCGTTATTTACTGCATGGTAAAATTTGGTTTTGTCCAAGAATCACATAAATTTATTTGTTATACTATTCTCAGAGGCCGAGCCTACTTGGAAAAATGTCAGTCAGAATAAACCACAAATAAACAGAAATTCATTGGTCTAGGCAAACATTTCAGATTGCACTCTAAATGTTTCAGCCACTGTCCATTTATATTTTCTCATGAGCTCACAACAAAAATTCTAAGCAGTATGGCCTTATATATTCCGCATGCAAAAATATTTCTCCTTTAACAGACTGCAAGTATGAAAGTTGAAGGATGGGTTACCTGAAAAATAGGTCTTCACTGTCCTATCCTGCAGGCAAACAAAATGCTGCCATGGAAGAATGGACAGTGCTATTCCTTATAAATCACACCACCTCCAGTGTTGCGCCTCCGGCTGACTCAGCCTCCACTCACTCTTCACATACACCCTCCAAGTCTCCATGCTCCTGTCCTCCTCAGAGGTTCTACTTTGTCCTCCCTGTCTTCACTCTTACCAACATTTTGCTTCCTAAACATCCCAGAATGCAATAACCATTCTAGGTTCTCCTCTCTCCTTGCATCTCCAGATTTTCTAAGCTCCTTTCCAAATACGTCTGGCTATCTCACACCTTGACATATGGACTTCCCAGCTTTTTCAGTTTCTGAGCATCTATCTATCCTTCTGCCAAATACTTCTTTGGCTTTTGATTGATTCCGCTCCTATTTTAAGACACCAGCCTCTATTACTTTCATATTAAAGCAATACTACAAATACAGGAAGAAGACAGTTCTGTTTGTACAAGTAATTTTATGCTACATGATTTGTATGATGCCAGTATATTGGAAATTACTTATGAAATCTTAAGCAACAGATTTGTTGTATATTATACACTGGTTTAAAACAACCTGAAAGAAGATACAATTTATTTTAAAACATGATGGAGACAAAAGATGCATTGAACAACAGGACAGACTTAAAGAAAAAATTAAGAATGCCATATTAAATAAAAAAACCCCCACATGGCAACATGTCCACAGCATCTTCCTGCGTGTTACTAAAACCCTTTTCTCCTTTGCAGAATCCATGATTAGATGCAACTGTTTACATGTTACATGCCTTATGTACCATGCATATTTTTAAATTGTGAAACAAGTTACAACTACAGACAACATCATGGTATACCTTGTCATCAGGCAGCACATGCCAGATAGATACAGTCTTCTCCTCAGCTTCACTGTTGATGGAGAGATATGAGGGCTGATAGATTTTTGTTGGTTCTAATATTAAAACCTTGTAGAAAAAAATCATTTTTAAGAGTTAATACAAAATACGTAGAACTTTAAAAAGTATTAAAAACCTGTTAAAACTATTTCTGTAGTCATACTATAGCATGACAAACAGGGGAAACAGAATGAAAGGTAAAATTTTAGGTACTGTCCTAGTTTAGTATGGCTGACAGTAACTTAAGATTAAAAAAAAAGCCATTTTAAATTTACTTTTTTTAATATAAGACTATTATGTGTCAATTAGTGGCACATGTCATATTTTTCCAAATGATTTCTCTGCCAACTATCAGACTTTGAAATGTCACAAATCATTCTCTTACAATGCCATTCAAGAACATCCATCTCCCATGTGGACAGGATTCATGGTCTACCTTTATCACCCCTTTCGGTAGAAGTGCATTTGGGTAAATGAGAAAAACACAACAACTTAGAGCTAGACTGAACTGGTTTTGATTTAGACCACTGTGAACTGTAGCCACCAGATCAAAGGATTTTCTCAAAAGCAACAAGCACCACTCGGAAAAGATTACAGAAAATTTCCTAGAATTAGTGAAACAAAAACTAGAAACATTATGTAAAAAAAGATGGGATGCAACACAGCAAGATTTAGTCAAACATAACCACCTAGTAAATGAAGCCAGCCACTCTGCCGCTTTAACAATGTTCTGCCAGAATTACTTCCAGATCTTTAAAGCTTCCAGAATGCTTTAAAGGAAAAAGTCAACAAAGTTTGGCTATTTGAAGAAGTGTGGTTTCTCATTAGAAATATTTATTTCTTTTAGATTTTCAGTGGTTAAAATCTGTCTAAAACACCAAATCCATATTGCCTGAGTTGAAGGTGTTCTCATTCTTCAGAATGTAAAGTATTGGTTATTAATTCAAGAAAAAGCTACTGTCCTCTGCTGCAGCATACATAGGAAGATTTCAAGCCCTCAGTGTTTAGCTGAAAGACATTTATAAAATAGGACTAAGTTAAAGATGGTTAACAAACTGACAATCTCCCTTTCTTTCTTCTGCCCTTCACTCTCCCATAAAAGCTCCAATCAAACATCATCTTCAAAATACCCAAGATAAAGAATTTCTCATTTCAAAAATTTTGGAGTTCAAAGAATTGCTTTCGGAAATAATGACTGAGGCAACTTGGTCTACGTCTATTTAAAAAAAAAATATATATAAACACATAAACAGAATGCCTTGGAAAGAGCCATGGCTTAGAGTCAAATCTAAGCCATGCCACCTCCTACAGAGTCAATAAGCACATCTGATGTACAAATGAGGTACTTTGAGGAGCACCTAGGCACTTAACTCTGGTCATCATTTACGGTAAAGTCCTTACGTTCAAGCTCTGAGAACAATTCACAAGGAAATCTGCAAAAAACTTCTGTTAGAATAAATTATTTGCAAGAATCTGAGAGAAGGGAGGAAAAAGAAAGTTACTATGTTTCATTTTGTTGACTTGTTGAACAGTGTGATTTTCCTTCTGAATTTTTGTATTATGAGAGATCACATATGTCGGTCTGCAACACCAGAATAGTTTCCTGAACAACAGAATCAATCTTTGTGGTCACTGGGTTTATCTTTTGGCTCATGCTACTGCAATGATCAGTTTTGGTTTGTCTCTTAATATTAATAAAAATCCAAATAATTTGACTTGGACAGTTTTGTAAGTCAGAGCCTATTTTAAGTATCTAATTGCACCATTTCGTCATCAAAAAATCTAAAAAGAACGTGATCTTGTCTTTTACAAAAAACAGAGGATTCAAAATAGTTTTTGTTTCCTTGCAAAACTTCACGCCCGGAGAACCAGACTCCCTAGAGAGTCTCACGTTGCTTTTACTTTACTGCCTCAAGCTGTTGCTGTTCAACACCAGAGTCTTCCTTATGGTTTATTATCCCAGCTACACATGGAAGCCGAAAGAACTGTAGAAAACAACCAGCAGGCACTTCAACTATCTGGGAGGCAATGGGATTGCTATTTAAAACAAAAAGCTGTATTTGCTTATGGTTAGCTAAAAGGAATACGCGAGACATTATTTCCCGTACATACACAGTTAACATGTACAGGGAACAAAGATCTTTTTACAGTATTCTTTCGTGACATTGTACAAAACCAGGGTATCCAGTCAAAATTTTCAGCAAAACATTTGTGGAAGAAATCAGAAAAGTATGTATATACTTATAGTACAATGTTGTTGAAATACATTGTCTAGTAGCTGGAACAATAGATTTCTGACTGCTTGGGCTGATTTTTAACCTCTAACAGAGCACAGACTTAATTTGCTCTATGGTATGCAAAGCCTGCTGAGCTAGAAAGAGACTGAAATTAAATATCCTTTCTTCAAAACATAATGCAGTCAATATAGTATCACCTGGAATACACTGCAAAGGTTTGCTTTAGAATTATACCCATTGGTAGCAAACACTGAATAGCAAAGTCAGTATCTTGACTTTTTTCCTCATTACTTTATATGGAACGCACCGTGCAATCCCATTGTAGCCACGTGCAATCGGTTAAAACCAGTCTAATATGCAGGTCAAATACACTTCTTCTGGACAAGCAGTTCATTGTCTGGCAATCTAAAAACAAGCGGTGCTTTGTGTTCGCTTCCTTCATGTCACAAATTATTAACAAAAAAACCCAAACAAGCCCAAATAGCAGAACAACCACTTACTGGAAATCGAACTACAGACACATCTGTCTTTGTGGCTTCAACAAGGAAGTCCATCCAGAAGTCCACCAGTTCCTGTTTGGCCGTATGTTGTTCTGGAGTCAGTTTCTTAAAATGCTGATATATCAAAATAGTCTCTACAATAGACTTCAGGTACCTGTGATCATCCAAGCATACACAGATAGTAAATTTAATACAGTTTGTAAATAACAACGTCTCTACCTTTAATCACAACTGAAGCATTCACCATTGCAACACCAAGGCAGCTGGTAAGATTTTGGTTCTCCAGGACTGCTTTTGATAATAGCAATTCCCCATTTAGAACTGACAATGTAGCTGCTATATTAGTAACCTGAAATATAAATGAATTCTGGGACACTCCTTCCCGCATATATTCCTGATGCCATATACTGTCTCCTATCCTAAACCACAAAAGCTTCATGAAATAGCTAAATCTTCCACCTATGGGCCAAACTGCCCATGGCAAACTTGTTTCAGTAGTGACCAACCTCAAATAAAAACTCAGGTGAAAAGTCCACTAGTTTAACTTTCTACACTGTTCTGTCTTCTGCATTGTATCTGCACTGGCAGTTGTTTAACCCGGATTTCTAAAACATGACACTTCTGGAATTGATTCCCCTAAAAAGATGACAACAGCTATGCTAAGCAGCCTTTTGGCATTGCTAGGGAAGGACAGGAGCAGCGCTGAATGCCTCCCCTAAATGCAGCTCATCCCTCTCTCTGCTCTTCTCCTTTCTGGGGCTCCTCATAACACTCCTTTCTCTTGGCATTTTTGAAAAACAGTTGTACACGTAATCTTATGCAATTTTTATGAATACTACAGCAATGAGATAAACGTGCTTAAAGAGGATTTATCATACCTATCATCTTACTGCAATTAGACTATTCATGCAAACTTTGTTCCAGGCTTATGACAAGAAGGTATAACGTAAACTCAGAGGGCCTTTTGGGAATGGTTCCATAGCTGTGCGTTTTCCAATCATCCTTCTTAGGCCATGGGGATATCTGGCTTAAAGTACTGTATCTTCCCTCCTTTGCACCAGGTGGGCCCTGCTGCACAGCAGGCAACAGACTGGGAAGGAATTGCTCACAGGAGAAATCCTTCCTGAAGCACAAATGAGTGTGCTGTATTTTCAGAGTTTAATCCACAGACTTAAACCCCAAAGGCACTGGTACATAAAATCTCGACAACCAGGCATTGATAGACTCCAGAAAACTCTACCAGGAGACTTCCAGAGAGTGCTATCCAGCTTCTCAGTAAAACATGCACATAGTAAAAATGGAAAACCTTGCAGAAAAATACACTGTAAACAGCATTTATAAAATATTTGCTTAGAAAATTAGAGCTCTTAATTTTGACAGTTTCCTATGTTATATCAATACAGAAGTTTAGCACTTCCATATTTTAGCACAGATACATACATTCCCTTCTGTCCTGGTTTCAGCTGGGATAGAGTTAATTATCCTTCTAGTAGCTGGTATAGCGCTGTGTTTTGGATTTAGGATGAGAATAACGTTGATAACACACTGATGTTTTCAGCTGTTGCTATGTAGTTGTAGTGTCTACACTAAGTCAAGGACTTTTCAGCTTCCCATGCCCTGCCAGGTTCAGAAGAAGCTGGGAGAGCACAGCCAGGACAGCTGACCCAGGCGGGCCAAAGGGATATTCCCGACCATAGAATGTCATGCTCTGGATAGAACTGGGGAAGCTCGCCGGGAGGTGGGATCACTGCTCAGAAACAGGCTGGGTATATGGATTTTTTTTTTGGCCTTTCCACACATGGTGAGCAATTTCATTTGTGCATCAGTTGTTTTATATATTATTATTATTATTCTCTTCCTTTGTTATCCTATTAAACTGTCTTTATCTCAAGCCACAGGTCTTCTTCCATTCTCCTTCCCATCCCCTTGCAAGGGGAGGGGTGAGCGAGTGGCTGCGTGGTGCTTAGTTACCGGCTGGGGTTACACCACTGCACCCTCTGATCAGCTTTTGGAGACACTTTCTAGCCTTTAAAAGAAGACAAAAATACATAGGCTGTGACATACGCACTCTTTCAATTGGCAGTGATGACTTTTTTTAGTCAGAAAGGAGTCTTAGGTCTCCCCAGCTAACAGGATCCCAGTAGGTGACTGGTTCTTACTTGCTGCCTATTTCCAAAGCAGGACAGGTGCCGGGAGCCTGCTGTCAGAGCACACCCCTCTCGGCCTTTGCATAACAGATCCTGAGTCTACAGGGCTGTCTTTAACCCTAGATTTATAACCTTTCTGTAACTGGACTTTAATCTGCATTCTTCTCAATCATAATGAGATGCAACTTGCACCGTTACAGCTCACTTGTGTTCAAGTTCCTAAAACAGCTGGTATGTGCAATAACCATCACGGTATTCCAAGGTATATCCGTGCCTCTCTAGCCAAGCTCTCTGCATTTCCAAAAACCTTCAGGCAGTTATGACTAAAGCCATGTGCCACTTCAGCAATGTAGCCACTCAGGTACGGTGCCTACACACAATTCCTCCTTTCCCCCTCACCCTCAGAAGAACCTGGAACCAATGGTGAATCTGCCCTTCTCAGACACCAAATTAAAGACCCAAATCACATCTTTTCCCAAATAAGGGCAAAAGAGGAAGAGAGTCTCTTTTCTGGGTAAAAGTGTGGGGAAACAATATACAGACAGCAAAATCTGTTAAAAAAACCAAAACCAATCTCCTGTCAGCTAAATACGAAGCTGAATGTGAAAGCTGAAGGAGTCCCACGTTTTAATACATAGCAATGTACATGATCTTGTTTATCACCTTACCATGCTGGTGCCTTTAGTTTAAACAGCTTTTCTGAAGCCTGGATCACTCTTATATGGTCATTGGCCAACATACTGGCCCCCAAGAAAGATCCCACTTCCCAATAGCTCTGCAGTTTCTCCAAGCTCCCCTTTTTACCAAGCAGGCTGCTGATCTTTACTCCTGTAGTAAAAAGAATAACAGGCGACAGGAATGTATTAATGTAGTTTTAAAATAACCATTTCCCTGATTTGAAATCTATTAATTACTTAAATTACTGTAGCCTCTCCATTTCAATCAAGACAGACAGAAATCATACTTACCGGTTAATGTTATATGCCTTCCAAACACCCTAAGCGGTAGCAGATTGTTTTTCCCTCCCCCTCTTCCTAAAGGCTTCTCAAGAAAGGAACTTTAAGACATCACTGTCAGGACAAGGCCACAGTCAGATTACCTACGTTCTTGCATGGACCTCATCTGTAAAGGTAAATTGGGGCCTTAGGCTACACAACATAGCTGTAAAAACTTAACAGATGCTGAATAAGGCACCTATTATGTTTTTTTCTGCTTTGTTTTTTTGACTTACAAGCCCCAAGCCCCAAACTTACCTTTCTAGACAAGGTCCCATGCAGAAGGAACAGATGATCCACTGGGCTTCTTCCAGCAGTGATGTTCTTTTAATTGCCGCAAGTCCTACCCCAATGAAAGACATCTATTAATATTCATAAGTCCCTCAGCAACTCAAGACTATGGAGAGCCTCAGGTTTTATTTTGACTTGCTAAGTTTTCTGAGGACTACAAGTTTTCCTGTGGCCTTCAGGATGATTTTTAGTTCATCTGAGCTGCTACATATTTATAGCTAAGATGAGATATGCTACACCATTCCCTGCAAATAAAACAATTTGCAGCTTACAAGACAAGCCTCTTCACCACCGTAGTCTTTTATTCACTTTTCCCACACTACTCCACTATGACAGTTTCCCTCCCACATCACCTTCCATTGTCCTTGATATTCAGGCTGAGTATTCACAAGAAATTTCAATGCAACTGTTGATCTTTGTTTTTTCTTTAACCATCCTTAAGTAGCTAGCAGGCTAAACTTCATGCTAGAAGCTGCAATACATCTTATCAAAATGGATATCATGGCATTAGCTACATTTCAGCCTACAAAATTCATCTTGTTTTCTCACATTGTTCACATTTTTATGTTATCAACATCAGACAATAAATGTTTTTAAAATGTGAAATTGCATCCAAGTGGTCTATAGACTATTTCATGTCTATATTTCACACTTTGTGCTCTCTTGCTAAGAAGAAATTGTCATGCTTGAGAAACATACAGAACAAAATAATACTTAAATCGTATAAAAACATTATTTGTTCGCTTCTTGGGAAAGAAGTTTGCTTAGTTATTCCTGAAGAGAAAAAAATGCAACGGATTTTACAAAATATCTCAGATATACCCAAGACATGATGCAACGTACATCACCTCCACAATGTACAGCAGCGACCATCTCTCCAGGGTACTATATACATGGACGTTTTCAAGAGACTGCTTGAGGATGTACACCTACACTTGTCGGTGCAGGACAAGAAGAGGGGAATTTGTGTTAAATGTGTTCAACTTCTGTTGGGTTCTAGAAACCAAAACCTGCATGCTATCCACACAACACACTAAACAGAAAACATTCATCTCCCCCAGGACCCCAGAGTAACACTACTCAGCAACAGCCTCAAAGGCTGAAGGGCTCTGCTAGAATGTCTGAAACATTTGCATCCACATGACAGCAACCCACAAGAGCAGACAGACACCTGCTAACTTCCATAGGCTTTGAATGTGACCTCATCACAAGGGAAGTAAGGAAGTGGTATCACAGGGATAACGAATCATTTCTGACGGGTACACCTTTGCTGGGAGGAAGAGGAAAGGGAGCAATTCAGCTGGGCAGAGGGTCTGTGCTGAGTACTGGGCGATGGCATTCACAGTTGCAGTGACCGCTGAGAAGCCATCACAAGCTATTTGTCACAGCGAGCAGCCGCACTGGTCTCTGGTTCACAGGCTTACATACTCTGCCGTGCTTCATTGCACCTGTGGGAACCTACCCATCGCCACCTTCCAGTGCTCCAGACGTGGGAACAGAGCCAAAGCAAAGTACAAACTGAGCGTGTGGTTTTGATGAAAAGTACAACTCCCATGGGGAGGGACTGGGATTGCTGGCGTGGCATGGCAGGGAGAAGCGTCTCTTAGGAGGATAAGACTGGTGATGGCAAGGAGTCCCAGCTCAGGGAATAAGGGAGAACTATAGGAAGATGGTGGGAGAAAGGATGGATGTGTAGCAGCAATGATATTTGGGAATCGTTACTGTTATGTAGCCTGGATGAACTGGAAGTTTTACCCAAGTATTCTGGGAAATGGATCTTACTATCTTAAAGAAGGCAACATCAGCCTCTCATCAAATTCTTTTGAGAAAGATGAGGTACTCTATGAAAACTCACTCTAGTTTGATGTCCTTCCTTTACAAAGCTCATCTACAAACTTACCCCTGAAAGGCAAGTTGGCAAAATGCAGTTGCAGTGTGGAGACATTAGCAATAGGTTCAAAAGACTATAACTCTAATTTAAAGAGGTGGGGTTTGTTTTGTTTTGTCTTCCAGTGGGTTTGGTCTTTTTTGGCGAGTCGGGGAACAAAAACAGCTTTTTACGCAAACACGCAAAGTGAACACCTTCATGAACTTCACTCTGAGTTTGTGGTCTCCTTCCATAATTTCTCTTCTCTAGTTTATTCTGATTTCACCATCTTTAAGTTTTTCAGAGTATAAGAAAATCCAGGCAAAGTCAAAACATTCTCTCTTTCCATGATAAACTTGGCATTCACAGGGGGAGAAAAAAAAAAGCAGCAGCTGAATTCCAGTATATTTCATCAAAAATATTTTGCCTTAAAAATAAGTGAGCCAAAATAGAGGAACCATTAATGCCAGAAAAGTCATTGTTTTTATAATGCCAAGAATATACCCACAGCTTGTGAAGAAAATAAGATACAGTAAGTAGATATTACCAGTTAAATATTACTATGAAGGCTTCATAAACAAACTGCTTTCCTTGCTCAAATATTGACAGAAAAATTCATATTACAGGATCCTTTGTGTGCCTCAGTTGCACAGCCTGCAGAGATCACTATTGTCAATGCAAAGCACTGCATTTCTGTTTTGGTCTCAAAATGATTTCTGCAATTTTGTACAGTTAAGAAAGCAATACTATTCAGAAAATAGAAGGAGGATTTTCATTAACACTTCACATGATCATTTAGTTGTGAACTGTTATCTGACAAGTACAGGTAGGAACTTTTAGAAGGCAAATTTTTTGATCTGATGCAGATTGTTAAAAATTCTCTTGGATACTGGACTTAGTTCTACTGGAGTTATTACATTTTTGCCAATGTAATCAGACATGCATCTTCTAATTATAGCCTCATGCACCCTCTGAAGTGCTGTTAGGGACCGTATCCTTCCTTAGCCTTTCCCAACCTACCAATATAATTTCTATATAACCTGGACTGAACTTCAGCCAGCTTGCTCTCGCCTTTCATCATCTCCCACCAGAAGACAGACTTCCTCTAATTTCTATGTGCTTCAGATAATGCTGTGGGTGGACGTCAAACTGAAAGCACTGCCATGCAAATCTAACTACTGCTAACGAATGGTCCTGTACACACAGAGCTAAAAAGAGGTGACATCAAAAGAATGGCACACATGTAAGAGATTCTTGGGACAGGAAAAAAAATCAACACATTTTCCCACACAATCTCTGTGGTTTTGCTTATTTTTGTTTAAAACATTAACCTTAGCCCAAGACAAAGAAAATACTAAATTATCCTCAGAATCTAGCACAACACAAGCCAGCTGATAAACTTCATTGTACAAAGACAAATATAAGGTCTTGCACCTGGGAAAACATAATCCAGGAGTGCAGCACAGGCTGGGATCCACCTGACTGGAGAGCAGCTCTGTGGAAATGGACCTAGGGGTCCTGGTGGGCAACAAGTTCAATATGAGTGACTAGCGTGCTGCAGCAGCAAAGCAAGCCAACAGGATGCTGGGCTGCACCACCAAGGGCATCACCAGCAGAGATAAAGAAGTCATTGTCCCACTCAGTGCTGGTCAGGCCACACCTGGAATACTGGATTCAGTTTTGGTCCTTGCTATACAAAAAAAAGATGTGGACAGGCTGGAGAGGGTCCAGAGATCAGGCCACCTAGATCAAAGGACTGGGAGGCCTGCTGTACGAGGAAAGGCTGGGAGAATTGGGTTTGTTCAGCCCAACAGAGAAAAGAGGAGCTTAGGGGAGACCTCATCACCATGTTCCAGTACTTAAAGGGTGTCTACAGAGAAGATGGAGACTTCCTTTTTACAAGGAGTCACATGGGAAAGAGGAGGGGTAAGGGGCGCAAGTTACTCCTGGGGATATTCTGATTGGACACAAGAGGAAAATTTTTGACACTGAGAACAATCAGCCATTGGAATAATGTCCCCAGGGAAGTGGTGGATTCTCCAACATTGGACACTTCTAAGATTCAGCTGGACGGGGTGCTGGGCCATCTTGTCTAGACTGTGCTTTTGCCATGAAAGGTTGGACCAGATGATCCTTGAGGTCCCTTTCCAACCTAGTATTCTATGATTCTATGAACAGTGACCACAGTCTTATCAATAAGAAATCAATGACCAATGACACACATAGAGTCTATATAATATAAGTATTTGAAAACTTGCTTCAAAATAGCTAAGTCAGTCTGAGGCTTACAGTATTCTGACAATATTTCCCATAACAAAATAAAAAAGACAGACACTACTAGATAACAGGAGAGGTTGGTGTATCAAGGATTTTCGGCAGACATCAAGCAAATATTTACATAAGAGAGAGGCACACCAACAGCTCAAATAAAACCCGTTCTGCCAAATAGCTACTGGATATTTCTCCACTAAATCATTCATCAGCTGTGGATGGAACCTGAAGTAATAAGGAACCTTAATTTCTGTAACATTCTCCATATAAACAAAAGGGAAAACAACACTGGAAAAACTCAGAAGATGATACCAAACATCTTAATTTGTCCAAATCTAGTTGGCTTGGCTGTAGCCTGTGTATAGTTGAAAGGTTTCTTTAAAATGGAAGGATTCAAATTAAACTACACAATAAATATAGCCCAGCTTTGCTTAACTTTCTGATTTAAAATTAGGCCAGCTGAGTGAATATTTGCAAATGCTATGTAGAAAGCAAAACATATATTTTTACCTCCTACGCTGGCACAAGAATTCAAATTTCTGTGTAGGAGATGAAAGTATTCTATCCGACCCAAAAAGCAAAATCTCACCCACTCACAAAAGGGCGAACACAGTAGTTTGGGGCAGCTCTACACAGCCTATCACATCCAAATGAATACCTTCATTCACACCAGAGAATTTAAATTTCACTGCCATTATCTATGTGAAAGTAACCACCTCACTCTGACCTTCACACTCAAAAAACTTCTCTATATAGAAAATTACTCCCAGAGATACAGTGTAGATCTAACTTCTAAACCAGAGCAGTGGCTAATTACAGATACATTCTGTGAAGAACATTGTTTCTTTCTCACTTGACAACCTCCTCAGAAGACAAAATGATAAAAAAGACTTTACAGTCAGTCAAGAATTATACCAATTCATGGAGAAGATTGCCAGTTGCAAAGGATATGCCATTACATATTACAACATTCAGTGCTTTCTCCCATACCTTCCCTGAAAGTATTACTGACTAATCTTGACTTTGCTCTCTCCTCAAACCCAGCAAAATCACAAACAAAATGACAAACAAAGCAGACACCTTAATTCTTCCTTCTTAAGCAAGAAATTTTTTACGACAAGGGTGGTGAGACATTGGACCAGGTTGCCCAGGGAAGTTGTGAATGCCCCATCGCTGGAAGTGTTCAAGATCAGGTTGAGCAACCCGATCTAGTGAAAGATGTCCCTGCCCATGGCAGGGGGGTTGGACTAGATGGTCTTTAAGAGATCGCTTCCAACCCAAACCACTCTGTGATTCTATGATTCTGTGAATACAGACATTCAGGAAAGCTCAAAGAAAGCATTAGAAGAGAAACGTTCTTCTCTCGGCCCATTCCAAGTTCAAGTCAAGTGCATTCTTCCCACTCTTAAGATGGACTTTTTGTTCACATTCCCTACAGTTCTACAGGGATTTTTTTGTTTTAAAGAATGGTAGCTGGAACCAGATTCCCCCTTCAGGTGTTCCTGTTTCCACACAAATGATGCCATTGCAAAGAAGGGCTGTCAGTTTTCACTAAGCTCTGGTAATCAGTTAAGACCCTGAAACTGGAACCAGGTCTTCATGACAGTGCTCACTCGCAATCAGGTGCCATCACTGGTGGTGGGGGAGACCAACTCAAATATTCACATGCTCACTATCAAAGCATTTGTATACAACCATCAGGTTTTTCCCCCTGTGACAGTGGGCCGTGTCATACTTTCACTAGAATGTGATTTCACTGTGAATTTGCAAGCTATAATTACCAACTTTCCGCAGCTCAAAAGAAGTATCAAAGCAATGTCCAGCTGCCAGGAGGAGTACTGCGTAATTAATTCCTGACTGTAATGTTGGCTCCGACTCAAACGCCTTCTTGTACCTAGAAAAAACAAACATACAAGTTTACTTTCTAAATAATGCGATTTAATAGGGACATAATTATACTTTTAGGTACTTTAAGTGCTTATCTTCTGTTTACACAGCAAGAATCCATGGAAGCAAAAACATTTTACTGTTTTCCACACAGCTTTGTGGTTATTTTTAGGAGTCCATTATTTACACGTCCTCCTCCCATTTCCTTTCCCCTCACACAACAAGCATAGACCCTACTCATCCACCCCAGCAAAGTTATAGTATCTTACTGGATTTCCAATTTTCTTTGAGATTAAAGAAAAAATAATACTATCAGCTTGGAAGAGATGTGTTTCACAGTTATATTTATTAATAAATGCATTAATTTACTCTTAAATATATGAATTTTCACTGACTGGAAACCTAAGATTCGACTGTGGATCTGCTACAGTGACATACTAGCACATCAAAACGCCTAAGCACAAAAGCAAGCAATGCAAGAACACGTTTCACATTTAGCTATGATTTCAGCTACTGCAAATTTTATTCGTTATTGTGTGTCTCATTGACATTGTCCTTATGAGTATATTTACCTAAAAAAGGACTATATCACATTTTATTCTCCTTAAGAGGAAGTGAGTGAGCAAGAGAAAGGGCAGTGGTATTCCCCTAGCCCAAATATTGTCTTAAAGGAAGTCCAGGGGTTGCACACAAACACAGCACACACCATCCCCACACTAGCAACGCAAGTTGTGGTGACAACAGTGACAGCAGATCTACAGTGCCTTAAACTTGTTCTACAGAATAAGCACATGTTTGGTTGCACATATATATACACACATATACACACACCCCCCTCTGTAAGGAGGGGGCAAAGACGACTATCATACGTGAGTTAACGAGCACAGCAGATTCAGTCAGCACAACTCTGCTACAGTAAAAGCAACGGAGTTTAAGAGAATTTCAAAAGGATGGGAAAAATCCAGACAAACAAACGGATGATATAAAACAAATTAAGCAGGTTTTGAGATTAATACATAAGGAAGGAAAGAAAAATAATCTATGCAAAAACTGAGGATTTGGCTTCCAGACCACACTTGTAAGCAAAGCTAAAGCATTTTGACCCTGGCAGGTCAAAAATATGGTACGTTTAAAAATTTTTTTTTTATTTTGTTTGTTGTTTTCCCTGCTCTAATGATTCAGGACTTCACATCCTTTAACATAAGCTCTGCTTTTCAAAACTGCAAGACAGAGTCCTCTTCAATCTGCTACATATATACTCTTTCTGTATTCCAGCTGCCCACCTCCAAAGAACTTAATCATTAGACAAGAGTCTAGTCCTCAAAAAAACCCCATGATGAGCAGAGAAGACTCAATTAATTTTCTTTCATTGTCTGCCTTTCCTCTTGTACTGAGTTACAACAGAACAACGAAGAAAGTACATACAAAACATTTTTGCTCACTTAAAAACCCAACCAAACCCACAACAAAAAACCAAACCCCGTAAAAACCCAACGACCAAAGAGGATGACACTTTCATTGATTCTTAAGCATATATAGCTAGAAGAGAACTGTTGGCTGGTGTAATCCGTTTGGAGACAGCAATGTTGGGAACTGGATTCCCTTTTTTGCCCTAGAGATCTTTCATGCTGCAATTCTCATGCAGTATCAGGAGAAGGAGAGAGGAAAGATTGACAGAAGAACAAAAAGATCCTTGAAAATAAGTATTTTTGTTCCAATACAAGAGCCTCTGTACCTTCACTTTTTTGTTTTGCCCCAAAATGCCTCATTTCTGGCATGACTATCAAAATTTCTTTAGTTCTTGGACAGATACATACAAAACCTCAAAATTTAAAGATAAAATAAGCATTTTTCATGCATATCAACAGGTGGGTACATTTGTGCTGTAACTGATGTTAATCATATAGGCAAAGGAGGTGGACATGAGCTAAAGTTTGCAAAATAGTTACTGCTTGCAGAAGCATTGGTGAAACAGCCTGAAAAAAACCTTTCTTAAATATGTTACCACAGAAGCACCACCAGTATTGCTGACGTGCTCAGTTTTGGCCACTGATGAGTCCATTGGAGCTGAGTGGAACTGGCTGTGTCTGACATAGGGCAGCTCCTTGTCTCTCGACAGAGGCCACCCCTGCCGTCCTCTGCTGCCAGGACCTGGCCACCTACTCCCAGGAGACCAGAAGGGACATCCTGGGAATTTCTGTTCCTGGGTTCTGCCTTTTCTTTCCAAATTGCTTTCAAATCTCCCTTCCCCACAGCAGAAATTCATTCTTCTAGCTGTCTTTACATGCTACTCACACCAAGAAATACTAGTATCTTGGACCTCTGTAGTCCTATTTACCTCTCCTAAATCGTTACAACCAAAAGTATAATTTTATATTTGGTGCGATCCTGTGCCGACATTCTTAAACCTGTCTTACATCCACATAGCCTGGACAGCAAAAATTTACGGACAACAAATTAAAATAAAAAAAAATAACCTGTAATAATTACTTTTGAACAAATTAAAATATTCACATTTTCCCAAACAACTCACAAGTCACATCTGTTGAACGAAGTCATTTAAATTCAACTGGCGCAATTGCTGTACACTGTCATGCCCCAAATATCACTGGAGGAATGCGTGCAGTATCCTAGAAAGGCGGTAAGGTTTAAAAGTCTGCCTACAAAGTGGAGGCTGGCTTAGCTGATGCAATTATAAATGCCATCAAGAAACTGGAAGGTGACATTTGGGAAAACGTTGCACTGCAGACACTGAATTAGGGAGGTAGCAGTGAAAAGATTCTAATAAAGACTTGATAGCTTTGCTAAGTCTGATTTACACTGTCACCATGCAACAAGAAAGTGACAGTTAATAATTAATCTTTCATCTCTTCTCTCATATTTATATGAAAGATGTCTTTTATTCTGCTTTTTAATTGTCAGGAAAGCACAGTTTTGGGTTTTTTTTTTAATAGACCAAAGTACCTTGCAAAACCAATGCTTCGGTTCTCCTGCCAAATTCTCATTATCTCATGCAATTCACTATACTTCTCCTACATCCTCATTTCTCTAAGACTGAGATAATAATAACCTTTACCTCAACATAATGTAACACAATCACGGAGGCATTGCTCCTGCACACATCTTCCCCCATCGTGGCCTGCTGCAGCTCTAGAGTAGGTCTGCTCCTTCCCAAGAGCCTTCCACTGAGTTATGAGTCAACCCTTCAGCCACGTCCATCCTGCTGTATGACTAACACTATAAGTCAAGTCAATATCCAGCATAAAGCACAAACCAAAAGCAAGTGGCCCATCTGGTAGAGCTTCCGGCCAAAGTCCAGCTTGACTGAACAGAGATCGCCTTGCTCTACGGCAGCAGGCGCAGGGCGCAGTCTGCGTTGGGTCCTACTCGCCAAAGACTTCAGGGATTATTTAGGCGCTGGCCGGTCAGCATCCCACCCTGCTGCAGGAGCTGCCAGCCTTTCCCAAACTGGTATGCCTGTCTGCAATCACTTCCCCTCATCAAATATAGGAATATCATGATTGCTAAGATGCATCTATTAAAAGTGTGTTAAAATGGCTGCATGAAATATCCTAGAAGTAATTACCACTATTATACATACAATCGTTCTGAGTTCAGTTATGTTTGAAAATCTCAAAGTTTACGTGTTCATAAGGCACTATGAATGAGGAAAAAACAAGATGTACAATAGCAAAAGTAATTTCTATTTATTCTGTTTAGCCTGTGATAATGCCTAGTATTTGTACATAGGACTAAGTTTTCTTTTTATATTAGTTCAAGACATTAGCAAAATATTTTTTTAAAAACAGAATCTTGAAAAAGTTTGTTATGGGCTTTGCCTGAGAGGAAATAAAATTTTTCTTTAATCCAGAATTATGAAGGGGGGGACAATGACAACACACTGCATTCCTGTTATTTCAACATCTTTACAAAATCCAGTAAGCATTGCAAAACTGTAAAGCATGACCAGCAATTATAAACTGTACTTCTATTCTGAGGCCATAAATGGTAAACAATTATATCTTATCTTTTACCAAAGACAGTTCTAATCTGAAGTTTACCAAAAACAAGAGATAAATGACGAAGCTTTCCATTCTAAGCATTTACTGCAACAGGCAGCTGATGAGCACAAGACCAGAACTAGGATCTGATGTGCAGGATACATAAACACAGATTGTTTGTTTCCTCATCTGAATCATAATGGAGAAAATAGAATTTTTTTATCAGAAATAGTGTGGCCAGCAGGACTAGGGAAGTGATCGTCCCTTGTACTGGGCACTGGTAAGGCCGCACCTCGAGTCCTGTGTTCAGTTTTGGGCCCCTCACTACAAGAAAGACATTGAGGTGCTGGAGCATGTCCAGAGAAGGGCAATGAAGCTGGTGAAGGGTCTGGAGAACAAGTCTCATGAGGAGCAGCTGAGGGAACTGGGGCTGTTTAGTCTGGAGAAAAGGAGGCTGAGGGGGGACCTTATCAATCTCTACAACTACCTGAAAGGAGGTTGTAGCCAGGTGGGTGTTCATCTCTTCACCCAAGTAACAAGCGATAGGACAAGAGGAAATGGCCTCAGGTTGCACCAGGGGAGGTTTAGATTGGATATTAGGAAAACTTTCTTCACTGGCTGTCAAGCACTGGAACAGACTGCCCAGGGAAGTGGTTGAGTCACCATCCCTAGAGGTACTTAAAAGATTTGTAGATGTGGTGCTTGGGAACATGGTTTTATGGTGGACTTGGTTGTGCTAGGTTAACAGTTGGGCTTGATGATCTTAAAGGTCTTTTGCAACCTACATGATTCTATGATTCTAAAAGCAGCTCATCCTGCTAGGATGTCTAGGATGGCGTCCAGTGCCTCCATTTTTTAACCTCTTCCACATAACAGCTTTTTATTGCATTTCAAAAGCAATAAAAAAATTATACTTGCCTCTAAAATTAAGGTAAGAATTCATCTAACCTGTTGTGTGCTTCTTTGACTATCGATGCTACTGTAGTCCACTGTAATATGCATATACTATATGGCGATGATGGGATGATAAAACTTTTGTTAGCATGAGTTTGGAACAGTCATATTGCTTATGAGCACGGAAGCAAAAAAAAAAAAAAAAAAAAGACAGAATGGTACATCCTAAGCATCAGTGCAGACTTAAACCTCAGTACCTTTAAGCCTAGTTAGCTAATAGCTATCAGATTTCAGATATGCTAATTGATTCATGGTTGATTACTGTCTGGCCCAGATTCCTGAGAATAATATAGTAAACAGGAGAGTTCGCATTTGGGAAAAAGGAGGAAAATACACTCTGATGAGGGCTACCTAAACTTCCAAGTCTCTAAGGCACTTCAAGAACTTCATGGAACCAGACCCGTGAACAACATAAATCTCTCATTCTTAACAAATAAGCAAAGAAGATTAGAAGATTCAATGTATCCCTTAAGAATGCCAAATATTTGGAATGTAAAACAGTTGAAACATATTCTTTTTTAAGGAATATTTTCCCAAAGCTAACAAAAGAACATAGACCAGGAAAACAGTACTCACCAGAACGTCCCTTTGTCCCTGCTTTCTGTATCTATGAACCCAGATTCCAAAAACACATCCTTGTAAATTCGACCAACCAGGCAGTACATATCTGAAGCTACTTGATCTTCCTGTTCTACCAGGGGAATCATAATTTCTAGAGCTTTCTCTCTGTCTCCAGGCAGATTTCGCCTATTAAAAATAAAAATTTTGATTAAAAACCCAATAAAGTTAAGAAATACTTATACATTCAAACATGGTCATGAAAATGTATGACACCATCCATGTAAAATGTGCTTCTAGACACAAAGGACTATATTATATATACACACTCCCCCCCCCCTTTTTTTTTCTTTTCTTTTCTCAATATCATGGGACACATCTATAAAATCCCCTAAACATGTTTTCTCTCTCTCATGATGCATCAGCCAGAAGACAGCACTGACAACAGCAACAGGATCCTCAAGAGCAATTCTTAGAAAGATCATGTGTTACTTTCTTACAAAATAGAAAGACAGGAATCTCCATTTCATATCTAATATTTCTTTCATAGTAATTCATGCTTTAAAGGAAAAAAGATTCCATCTTGTGTTTGTGATTATTTTTTTACATACATTTTGAACATAAAGCAAAAACACACAGAGTGAATTCCCATGATAAGGAAGGTTAGGAAGTGAAGCCAATAAGGTAATATTAACGAAAGTACTTCAGACAAATAAACCACATAATTGCAAGCGTTAGACACTTCCTGGTGACTCACAGTTTGGATACCTACATCATTCAGTATCAGGAGTTTAGAATTTTTTATGTATTTGTATACTGAACAAGCAAATGACACCTTTCTCAACAAAAACTATTATTTGGTGGTTTGGGGAGAGTATTACATTCTTTTGGAGAAATTGCTTGTAATATTTGAGTGGCTAATGTTTGAAATAGGGGGAATACATAAAAGTGGGTTTGTATGTGTCTTGCAAGCTTTGCACCTCAGAAAAAAAAAAAACCCACATCAAAAGTCACAGCCATCTTAAAGCAGACACTACTTGATCAGAGGTTCAGTAATGAATTTTTGTTCCCCCTCTACAAGAACATATCAAGGTTTTGGTGCATCTGCACAGGCAACATCAATGCCAAACCTGAGACATCAGAGCGCATGTACTCTAAGTGATACCTGAGCTCATGAGTTCTGAGCTCATGTGTGCAGCTCCAGAAGGAAGCGATGTGGAAGAAAAGGTTTAAATCAAGCAGAATAGGTAACAGAGGACAAACGAGTACTTACATCATAACAAAAAGAGTTAAAAAAACAGAGCAAAAGCACTTGTTTGAGCACACAGTATAAATTTCTTTCCTGAGCGCAAAAAAAAAAAAAAAAAAAAAAAGTTTGCAAGTCTACATACTGGGCCAACCTATATTGATGTCCCAGCCTAATGAGAAAGACAAAGGAAACCCAGTGCCATCTCTTCCCAAGCTTCAGACTAGTCAAATTCTAACAAATTATGAAAAGTCCCCTCAGACCACAGAACTCCAGTAGGCTCCCCAAGTACTTCCAGAGTGGCCCAGCAAGGCTGGTGTTCTCATTTGAGATCGAAATGCTCCCAAAACCACGTCCCAGGGAGAGAAATGAAGTTTCTGAGCAAATAACAGTGTCCCTCAGGTCTGTGTTATTTTAGTTCCCCACTTGCCCAGTTGTTGAAGGTTTGCTTCCTTTTGGTTTCTCATACTGACCACTCAAGTAAAGCAACAATGATAAGTCTGCAGGTTATGTTTTTCAGCTGACTTTCATTACAGAAGGGCAATTTTCAGGTGAATAACTCTTCCGCATCATGTATCAACTATCATTAATCCAGATCAAACCAATAGCAAGCTGAACTTAATGAGAACAAAACCAATAAGGCACAACAGTGTTTTGTAATATGAGCCATTTACACTTTCCTGGTCTCCAAAGGTCCCTACTTTTCTTTCTGTTTACTCTTCCATCATCAATGCCCTCATACACTTTCTTGATTTAGGTCAGACTAATCCTGATTAATCGAGCTGCTCCAGCCTTCCGTACTAGTGACCTGGATTAGAAGCAAGAGGGACAGCTTCTTCCACAGCAAACATTCAGATGTGCAGAGTATTCCAGATCTGCCATTGCTCAGGAAACATCCTCGATGTTCCCAATAAGGAGAAAGCTACAATTAACCCGAGCAGTTCCTTCTTGGCATACACCAAAGCATGAACATTATCATGGCTGTCATGGATTCCAGTGGAATGTACAATCTGGAGAAGGGAGGGAGAGGGAAATCTGATCTGAACTCCTTTGGAGGTACCCTCTCCTTTGACAGATACCCTCAAAGGCTACAATTTACAGTCACATGTATAAAACTAGACCTTTCAGTCTGCAAGACATCCCAACAGAACCAATGAAGTATAAGGATTTGCCTGAAAAGATTATTCTGCAGTTTTGCACGTCTTTTAGTGCCCAAGTGAACTAATCAAGTCCTGTTTTCAAAGGTGACATTGTTTTAGAAAGTTGTGACCTCAAGGTCTAAGTAACTTGTTAAAACTCCAAGGTACTTCTAGAGACCTTTATGAAAGCTATGTAGAAGTGGCAGAAACACGATGGATTATTTAATATGCAAAGCTCCACATATTTAGAGCAAAGTAGGAATGAAAAGGGCACAATATTTATACCTTCATATACCTGGTATAAAGGAGCAAGAAAGGATCTGGACATTTTATTCAGACAAAACAATGCCAGATATCTGTTTTTAATTTTAGTGGTTTTTTTGTTTCAAAAAAAACCACATTATTTTTTCAACTAATTACTTGTGACATATTTTGACATCACTCTGACACGATATGCATTCCTGAGGCTCATCAGCAAACCTGCATTCAAATCTGTGAGAAGCAGAAATATCTGTAGACATTTTCTATATTTGAGAATTTCAATGCCTGCTGACACCTGGTCTACTCCTCTAAACATCAACAGCAAAATGTTCATTGTGGTAATAGCAAGGGAGGAGAAAACCTCTGTGATTTCTTCTGAAAAACTCCCCTTTTAGTGCCTTGCCCAATTGCTAGGAAAAAAATCTAGGCTTGGCTTTCATTTAACCCAAGAAAGTAGTGCATGCGGCTTCATGGGGCACATTTTGTGCATGTTATCAGAGAACACGAAAATTGGTTTATTATTATAATGTAATAAAATCTTCCGATGGACATTTGATGAAAGTTCTCCTGCTGTCTCCTGACACTACCAGAACTCAGACTTGAATGAGGTGATGTCTAAGTTAACACAAATGCTGCAGCACTGCCGCTCATACAGCAATGTTAAAAGTGTATTTTACAGAGGTAAAATACTGCTAGGTATTTATTTGCTCTGATTTAGTTACTGAAATGAAAAAATGATGCAAATCTATGGAAAGACAAATTGAACACTCACACTAAAGGAAAAGGAATGGAATTTGACAATAAGAGAGAAAAAAGAAAGCTTAGATTGATCACGAAGCTCAGAGTCCCCAAAGTCGCTTCAGTGAAAACTCTAGACCTGCATTTGAAGATTCCAGCAGGGAACTTCACCCGGGATTACCAACCCTGTGTGAAGCTTGCAGTTCTGATTTACTGTTCAACAGTGGAAGGAAGGAAGGAGGGAAGGGTAGATTCTTACCTGTTTAGCGCGAACGCATAATGAAACCTCACGTGGTGGTGGGAAGCCAAGTCAAAAGTAGGCAGTTTTTCTAAAGTTTTCACCAGTTTCACGATGGAATCGTAATCCTTCCAAAAGAAGGGAATAATGAAGTTTTAGGTGGCTGTACTGAGGTATGCCCATATAAACTCCTCTTTGAACTAAGCACTTATTATTTCATACTAAGAAGTATTTGCAGTTCATTCTAAGTTTTATGGATTTCAGTTTCTTCAGTCTCAAACTGTAAATAGCCTGGCACTCCTCAGAAATGTGAATATGCACAGTACTTAGCAGGGAAACACGATTTGGTCTCCTGTACTGTCTCAGCATGGACCTGTGGAAATTTTAGCACATCTATTTCATGATTAAAATTAGCTTCAGGAGCTGAACACATATCAGAGTTCATATTGTACAGACATTACAACGCTAACTGCATCTGAATTAAGGCATCCCGAAACTCTGAAGGAGGCATGAGCCACAAAACCAAAATAAAAGAATCTTTCAATACCACCTTTTTTAAAGTAGCTTACTCCCTGACATATTTAAAAAAAACAAACAAAACACAACACATGCACACACTCACCGCCCAAAAACACCAAACCCAGACCAAACCACTTCAAAATGTTTAAGGAACAACAGTTGAAATTATGTAGAACAAAGTAATTACTAGCACCATTCCAGAAGCTGAAATGCATATGAATATGTTATGCTTCCATGAGAAATGTCACAAACGTGGTGACAGAGAATACATCTACAAATCAATAGCAGAATGCTACTATAGCCTTTAAGTAGGTCACACTACGGGCTGTTCATCACATAGTAATGATGAGGTGGAGAAGAGTTATTACAGGTTGTGTACTTTTTAGTTTTGTTATTTTATAACAGCACCTTTCTGCTATGTAAAGGCACACTACAAACAGTGTAACTATGAAATAAAGTAAAAAGCATCAGTTAAGACACCGCATAAGATTTTTACTAGTGTGCATAATTCATATAGTTTGTTAGCAAATCTGTGCAAAATACACTAATAAATTCACTGAGAATGTAATTTAATTTACTATGTTTTAGATGATCTTAGACCATAGGGTTCATACCTGGATGTCTCTGTAGGACAGCAGCAAGTTTATTACAATATCAGCAGACAAGACTTCAACATTATCCACTCGCTGTCGAATCCTTGCCAGCTCTGCTGCAAGCTCTTTGCCTGTGTAGAGGGTACGGGCCTTCCTGATGTCATTCAGAATGGATTCCCGGAAATACTGGCTGGAGAGGAACAACCTCACATCAGTAATTTGGGACGGGTCCCTTGCATCTATTTTTCTGACCTGGCAGCTCTCCCACAATGTATATGTGGAACATTCATTGATAGAGCAGCGTCGATGGAGAGATTGGGCCAAGCTAAATTATTCATTATCAATTTGTCTCAACAGAAGGCAAAACATCACATCACTCTGAAGCAAGAGTCTGACATTTATATTGCCAGCAGGAATATATGAGTTTTACACAGGGGTACGAGAAGACAACTCACCTTGAACTGGCCTGTGCCACCTTCAAGAGCTGGATAAATCGATCCACCAGAGGTAAGCATATAGGGCCAAGCAGCGACTCAAAGCTGGGCTGCATCAGTTCTGTTAGTCCCTTCATAAAACTGCTATCACAGCAGTACACCTTGTTATGTGGAGTTATCATATAAGGAACAAATATGTAGTTACCAGTGCACATCTGTAGGGAAACAAGGTGCAACATTTAGGGCAGCTGTGGTTTGAGAAACCTAAGTATAAAAAACTGCATATACTACCCACAGAATTTCACCTGTTAAAGGGAGATCTGCTGCTTACTTCAGCAAGACCAACATTTTACGTACGAAGCCTAGGATTGCATACCATTCAGTTTTCATCTCAAATATGATATACACCTGAAATGTATTCTTTCATATTTCTGAACTACTTCTGGTACGATGAGTCTTTTTAGAAGCATCACATTGACCTTAAAACAGTCAACAGTGAAACAATCCTGAGGGCACACCCTAGGCACCCCAAAGCGGCAGGCAGACTCAGATGAAGCTGACGTGCACCCTTTTCAAGGTGACTGATGTTCAGAAGAAAGCAAACACTCTGCAATTTAGTATAGTTAGCCTCACAGTTGTTGAAAATAGTAACATGAGCTAGCTGCCTCACAACAGGAAAACTGCAAAACACCCCTAATCCTCATATGAACTGCAAAATTATTCAAATAGTTTAGCATAGACAAATTAAGCATAGGCAAAATGATTCAAATAGTTTAGCAAAGACAAATTAAATTCTCTGCTATGTAGCAAACCTTCTTGGGCAGTGGGACTTCAAAAAAAGGAAGAAGGAGGCAAGATGTCTGGTGCCTGTGGTATGTGTGTGAGTACAGATCTACGCACATAGAAAGCTTGCTGAATATTTGTGGTTCTGAAGGGTCTTAACTATGAGACAGCACACCACCAAAATCAGGAGTTCTGCCATTTGGCTCTCAAAGCTCAGACTCCACTACTGAAGTCGCCAGCAAGCCAGCAAGAAAAGCCTTAAGGAAGCAATTCTTGAGACCCATCATTGTGGTACCCCTAAATTACTTCCTAGGTTAATTGCTTTCTGGTCAGCTGCTTCTGCTCTCCCAGAAGTCAACACAGCAATGAGGACATCACTTCAGAGACTCCCTTAGCAAGCTTAGCTCCATGCATTGAGAGAGTAATGACTGAACAGCTTTCAAATGCGCAATACCAGCTGTGTGCTTAAAACACGCATTTTAACATGTATTATTAGATTTTTAAAACATGGAAGGCTTGAGGTACTCTAGTCTGTATAAATGTATGTGTACAGATATGTCAGTAAACATATGTTTGTGTACAGATCAGAGATTAGCTATGAAGAGTACAGGAATTACTTTTTTTTTTTTTTTTAAATTACCCCTATTATACTTTGAAACTATAAGACCTTGCTATAAAGGCAATCCCACCCCCACTTCTGAGGGATATAGACAAACTCTGTAAAACTTAAAAGTAATGGATGCAGGCATTTACATGAGGTCCATTGAGCTCAACTAACCCACAACGTGGTTGGAGATTATTGCATATACAGACTTGCACAGGGATGAGTTTAGTCTTCTGCCCCCAACAATTGCAAACTATTAGAGATGAAAAGCTGGGACACATTTTTCTGTGCATGAGCGTAGCAATTCCAAAGGAAAACTGAAAACTGGGAAGTGTATGATAATATTTTTAACAAGCAATTAAGGAGTGTGATGCTAGAACCCAAACTGCTTGTCTTTATGATGGAGAACTGCATGGACACTTCTGCTACAGAATATGCTAGCGTGTAAGGCAATCCCACACTTTCAAGAGTGAATGGATGAACCTTTGACCCTGCTAAAACCTGGTAAGTCCCACAGTCAAAAGCAGAGAGGAAATGATGAATTTGCTGGAACTGGTTTCAGCAATTACAGGACAAGGGTGGGCAGTGACTGGCACAGGAGCCACTATTAAGCATAGGTAGACTATTCTCCAACTTTTCTTCTTTAAATAAAGGAGAAAAAAGTTCGGGAGGTCAGAGCCAAGAGAAAGGGTGAAGTAGCTACAGATATCCTGGGGCAAGCATTTTACTTCCTAATGTTTATTCAGTGCATTAAAAATAAATTCAAGACTGCTTGCAGGAAGGCCTTCTCAGACCTCTGGCACACTGTTTCTAAAGCTCAGGTCTTACTTAAAAATGAACTCTGAAAAAGGATGTTTCAAGCTTTTGAAATCCACAGAACCCAAAGTTTATCCTGGCATAACGGCCAGGCCACCTACAGAGACAGTACTGGAGTCTTCATAAATAATCCTACAAGGAGCAAAACTACTCTCCCTGTAGAGGCCAAGTGCCTGAGTCCACTACTGAGCAAGAGCTCTTATAAACTGATCCCAAATGCACCTTCTGTAGCAAGTAGGTATCTATTTCAGTGGACCAAGAGAGACAGCAAAAATTAGTTTACATGCATTTTCCCTGCTACCTTACAGGGAAAAAAAAGCTGGTTTTATCATAGAGCCTGCTATAAAAGACACGCAGACCCAGCAGCCTTTGGAAGCAGCAGCCATTTAAGAACTTAACAGTGAAAGACAGGAGAAACCACTACATGGGAAGAAAACAAAATCAATTTGCAGTTGTTCAGAGGGCCCCCAGGGTTCTCAGGGAATTGTCTCAAGGTAGAATCTCTCTTTCATCCTCGGTGGCAAATAGTGTGGGAACACAGTGGCCTTTCCCTCAGCCAGGGCATTAATTTGTTGTTAACTTAACCTAGGCAGTTTTGTGGGGAGCTCTGTATCTCTGAAACGTCTCAAATTTGGCTGAAATTCATCAGACAGACAAACAGGCAGATACAGAAAGAGGGTGGAGGATGAAAAAACAGTACAAGCTCTTAAGTTTCATTTCCTTAGGAAGCAGGCTTTTTAAAAAAAAGAGAAAAAACCCACATGCAGTAAAGTTAAGAAACACAAGAAATATTGACCTCAATTTCACTTTCCTAGCTAAAGAGTACATTAGATATCTAACAGCTGAACCTGACAAAGGCAGACATGCAGTAGCTCTGGTGACAAAAGGGGAAAAAAAAAAAAAAAGAAGAGTGAAACATTATATATTATTTACTAAAGGTGGTGTTGAAAGAAAGATAACAGTGAAGGCAAGACTGCTCTTATATAATAAAATCTATGGTCTCCCACTATGGAGAAACATACTTTGTTACCATCACGAGTTCTAACTACAAAGAGCCCAACCCTGACTGCATTTGGGCAAGGATTGGGATGGGAGCCCAAAAGGACCAGGCTGGGAGGGCAGCAGCTGAGGAACTGCTCCGACATCGGACAGCTCTAAACCTTCTTCCCCAAAGCAGAGTGCATGGCTTCCTTCTTTCCTTATTCCAAGGCCACGCAACCTCTGGTTCAGCCACTTTTACTTCCTTTCTCAACTTTATTTGCCAAAATATAGGCTACAGTAACAAGTCAGAAAGGATCAGGTGGTCTTTCTGACACACACTTCCTATCTGCTCACGTGCTGCTTTACATTTTGACTTAGTGCACGTTATTCCACTAGGAAGTTGAAATACATTCCACTTATCCTATTAAAACCTGCCCTGTAACACTCCATCTCAACTCTGATCTCTCCAACTCTGATATTATTTCCTAACCCTAAATAACTTCACTCTATATTCTATGTTTGCTGAGTACCCAAGCCAAAATTGTTGTTTTCCTTTGCTCCATTCCTCTGACTTGCCATATCATGTACAATGAAAGTAACAGAATCAAGCCATTCAAGAAAAATGGGCAATTTTTGAAGGAGTAACACCTTAAATCCAATTGCATTATTCTCAGTTATGTCAACACCCTTTAAAAAAACATGCGTAGCATAAAGGGGTTTCCAAAGTGGGTGGGAATAGACCCCCTCAAATCGACAACAGATAGTAGAGGTTTCATTTTCCAGCCCTCTTTCTTTATAAATCCCTCATTATTTACAGTTCAAAAGCTCAAATTACACTAACGAAAGTTACAAAGTGCTTGCAGGTCACTGGAGTTGTAAGCTGAAAGGCATTACTGAAACCATCAGGGGCTGGGACAGGCCGTGAGTGTGCATACAGATAGTTACTATGGTTCAGCCTGATGCACAAGAACTCGGGACATTAGATAAGGTAAACTTGGCCTGAGCTCTCAGGTCAGCTGCGCTAGTTATATCTAGGAGATAGGAACATACCTATCTTTGAAGGCTTCGGGCCAGCACACTCACTACCTGGCAACATCAGGCTACCTTCTGAAAGCCTGGCTGTGTCACAGCCCATTTCGTCAAATCAGTCAGACTAATCAGAAGGTAGAAGTACCGGCTGGAGCCAGCTACACATGCATAAATGCTTACCACAAAGTGACAAAATCTGTAATTCATTTTTGCAAATGTTTTAATTGGTTTGTATTTTGCTAATGTCCCTTCCTCACTGTGCAAAATTAAACGATTGCAGAGTGTGTGTAATTGCAGTTTAAATACAGCTGTAACACTGCCTTAATAACTCTACAGTTACAGAATTTAAGACTATGCTGCTCCTAGCTAGACCTACTGGTCACTGGAACATTAAGCACTTCCTTCTTGTTTGATATCCCTTCTCAGCTTCCGAAAAGAAATTGATATAGCACCTATTTGTATTTAAGAGATAATAAAAATGCATAGCATACAGTTATATCTTAATGAGCATGATAAGAGCATAAAACAGCCCTTCTTTCAATATCCCCCTCTAATACAGAACCGTTACTTGTAAAAGGGGCAGCCTTCTGGGAACGCAATTTGGAGACTATGTCTTCTTAGAAAGATCATCATGCACTGAGGTAAACACTATTCTCTCCCCTACAAATACATCTGACATAGTACAGAATATTTTTCTCTGAAAGTTGTACAGATGAAGAAGACGTAGTCCTATACAAATGAGCATTTGAGTTCTGCCCAATTAACTCTCAGATCTTGAATTTTACTTCAAAAGGAGGGATAGAACCTGCAGAGTCCCAGGGAGTCAGTGGTGTGCAGTCCTCTCAGTTCCCTGAGGCTCTTTACTAGCATTGACAGTTAAATGATTCCAACAGAGCAAATATCCACAAACAGAAGCAAGCTGCTTTCCAAGACAAGAAGTGTCAAAGAAAACAAAAATGCCCCAAAACAAACTCATGCTGCTTTACTCATGGATGGGAGAATCTAGCAGAATCCCATCTACTTGCCTAAGCTTCAGGTCAGCACACAATATAACTTTTTTTTTTAAATAAATAAAATCAGCTGAGGTAATAAAAATAGCCAGTGTCTCTCACAGTAGGAACTGTTCTTCCTGCTCACTCTTCTCTAATTAAGATCAGCTTTTCTGCATTTCTCCTACTAGTTCTTTTGAGAAATATCTGCTCTTATTTCAACTCTTCTGATGAGATTTTTCTTACAGATAATTCTCACTGCACATGCTGGTACACATAGCAGATGGCAAAATCCTAAACCAAGTTATTAAATCTATTCCCTCCATCCCCCAAACACACAGTAAATCAACACGTGCTGATGTTTTAATGAATACAGACTCAGTCTGGGTTTACTTCAAATCCCACTCACACAAATGACAGCCTTGCTATTGATTTGAAAAGGAGCGTAAGTAAGCCTCACACCTCAAATGAACTGAAGCACAGAGACTGGGTATACTCTTAAACACTTCCCATTTTCTGTGGGAATATATTCTTTCTTTATATGCCCAGCAATAACGTTCTATTGCAGCCACACCACATCCTAAATGCATGTTAACAATCAGCGTACACTGTATATGGTCCTTTCATCATATTCGCATGGGAAAAAAGTTCTTTTTCCAAGGCAAGTATGTGCCAAAAATACTAGTCAAAGAATTCAAAAAATGAAAGAACGAGCAAGAGATAGTGATGTATCATAAACAACAATAAATATCACAGTTGTCATTATCAACAAAACATTTACTGAAGGTCACTACATAGCATTTTTACATACTTGGATACCAAAAATTCAACTGCTCCCAAATCATTTGTCAGCTAGGTGAGGAGTATTAAAAATATTTCCCCCTACTTCCACAGTGAAAGAGACCAACAGCTAAACATATCCTAAGGGATCTACAGTCTTCTAGCAGCACCTATACGGAGGCCCCAAGCTTGCAGACGCCTCCGGCATGCCTCATCCAGGGTGGCTCCCATTCCCGCTGAAGGAGCACTACACCACACTGTCTCCCCAGCTACTCCTTAAGCAGGAGGCAGTTAGGAAGGGCTGTGGAAAACCAGTAAAAATTACAGTCTCTGATCCCTCCAAGTGTCAGAAAAGGAAAAAAAACTTGTCAGTCCCCAGCCGTGCAACATTAGCCCTGTTGCTTAACCTGTAATGCCTGTGAGTCAGCTGCCCGGCAGAACGGTTCCCATTGCCTCCCCACTACCCCTCCGATCCGGCCGGCAGTTGTACACCGTCTCACACCCCAGGGCAGCTCCCAAGGCCACCTATCCCTCCAGCCTGGTGCAAGCAAGAAGCCTGAACTGAAATGTGAGCATTGCGTGAAGGTGTTACTTACTGCAATTGGTTGCAAACCATATGTATAATATGTGTACATTGAACTTCCTCAGATTTAACAAGAAGTGAAATTTTAAAAAAAAAATAAAAATTAATAAACAGCCATTTGGAACCAGACCTGCAGCTTTTCTCCAAAGTTGGTTATAGTTAAAGTGGGGAGAATTAGCATGAAATAAAAACTGGTGAGCTAAAACAAGCAAAGTACAGCCCTGAACTGTAACCTTTATACCAACATCTCCTTGTGACTGAAACTCTTTACTAGTAATTTCTAGAATGCCTCTGCTGCTTGGTTGACCTCAGAAATCAGATAACAGCAAAAACTAAACTTAAGCTTTCAAATATCAAAGTAACTGCCTCCTGTCAAAGTATCGCTCCCTGAAAAAAACGTATGTTTTAGGTATTACTGCAACATTTGGAAAAGGTCCAACTAAATAGCTATAAAACCACATATAACAGGAAATGAGCCTATGTTATCTTGCACCGCTCTGCCCTGACAGGCTCCAGGCAGCTTATCCTAGCTATGCAACATTGTATTGACTATTATTAGGAAGCACAAAAATCCAGTCAGAACAAAGAACAAAACAGTTGGTAATGGATTTTTTTTTTTTTCTCCCCACTAGTTTGAGGGATACAAGGTTCAGGAAAAGCAAACACAAGGCACTTCAGTTAGACAGATATATATAGATACACATGCACTTGTTTTGCAGCTTTTTTAATCCCCTGGTGCCAGGGATACCATTGTCCTGTTACAGCTGATGTTTGCACGCTATTAAAAGACATGTTCTAGAACAGCAGGTTTACTCGTATCTGGTTTATTCGTATCTGAACTTCATTTTTTCATATTTGCAACCTCACCTAATCAATCATATGACTATTTTTGGGACAGGTGGGCATCACAATCACAGCCTCTCAAGAACAGCACCTTTGTCATACCAATTTATCCAAGAGTTTTACAATTTATGAAGAAACATGATTTTCATAAAGCAGGAATTACGTTCAATAGCTAGGCACGCACCAACACTGTGAAAAGTCTATTTCCAGGTAATTTGGCTGACATCACGCCAAAAAACAAGGAAAAAGGAGAAAAAAAAAATAAATCGGTTGCAGAGTTGCTAAGCCAGTTTTACTGACTTCCCTGTTCTAATCCCTGGGAAAATACTTCCTCCCAGAAAAGATGTTATGTGGGTGTGCTTGGAAACATCTGAGGCTCTCAAGGAACACATTCTTTTTGTGGCATACGTTGAAACATTTCTAAAAGTGATAAATGACAGTTTCACAGCCACCTATCCAAATTTAAACGGAAAACAGAATAATTCTTTTCTCAAACAGATGAAGGTCAAGTCATCATACCTCTCCTTGAGCTTCAGGGACTGTCATTTAAAATTAGGACAAGACGACAACATCTTGCCTTTATCCTACTGTACAAGTCATCTCCTGCTGGTTTCCTGCTAACAGAGCTCTTCCCCCTACCCTCCCAGGGACATTACATTAGTCACACATCATTTTCCCTAGATCCTGGGACACCAGAACAAAAATACAGAATGCAATACATTCATTTACAAGAAAGGCCTTACCTGTTCTCTTCCCTTTTGTGTACAGGCCTAACTGATCATTTATCCCACTTTCATTAGAGAAAGGCGAGAGATTTTGAGTCTAGCACATCACTGACAGCATTCTGTGAGTGTCTGAAAAGCACTTTTTGGTTAAGAGTTATACAGAAACTCTAAATGGAACCCTCTTTGCTTCTTTTTTTTAGTTAAAAAAAAAAAGAAGTAACTTAAAATGCAGCGTTAGGGCCAAAGTTTGCACTGGTTTTGAAGCCATCTTTAGAAACTCTATCAGCTATAATGGATAACTGCATCCTTTTCAAAGAATCGTGTTTCATACTGGCAGAAGTCAGTACTTAATCCATGGATTTCACTGTTAAATAAAAAAAGTCAAGCCCATTTTTACAGCAGTTTTAACAGTGTGGGAAATAAAACCTGACCACTTTCTAAAATGAAATACTTCATATGCCCCTTAGAATAGCTTATTCAAACGTATGGAGTTGTACAGCATACACATAGCACCTCAGGATATCTGCACACCACTGACTAACCACTATAAAATTATATCTTAGCATATATGGCTACCAGTAAGTCCCAAAGTAAAGCCAAGAACAACTCAACATGCCAGATATATATTCTGACATGACTGGCCCTGCTGCTCCAGCACAGACCACATTGAGAAAGCAGTGTTCTCGCAGTCACAGGTCTGCCTCCCTTGAACGTGGGAGCGAAAAAGGGAAGGGGGATTTGCAAGGCCAACCTCAGAAACCAGAGGGATGCCAAGGTGCAGAAACCTACAGCCTAATGACTGGCAGTCACAGACCGACCGCTGGGATCTGCACTGCACTAGGACTAACAGGCTCCAGGACTCAAATTCCAGAAATAAATAACACACACACTCTCTCTCTTTATAAATATATATATTTTCATAGGTGCAGCTATGGGTTTCTAAAATGAGCATCAGTTTCCAAATAACTCTCCTTTTCAATAGAGTATTTTTTTAAAAAACACTAAAGAACACTGTACAGAAAAAGGCAACAGAAAAAAACCCACAAGATGACAGATGTAAATGGTGTGTGAGAAAATATGACAGACAAGTAAAGGCAGCAAGGAAAATACCACTGATAGATGGAGACAAGGTAAGAAGTGAGCCTGGTACCTAGCAACAAAGTGATATACACAGATTTGCTGCTAGGATTTCCAGAATTCTGCATCTAACTCTGTAAAATACAGTAGGAGAGTGTTAAATGATTCAAGTGGAAAACATAAGATAAACAACATTAAATGGAACACAAGTTTGGAATGCCTAGGGTTCAAATGGCACCCAGAAATTATACTTACATTATTCTTCTGGCAAATAATTTCCTGGAATAAAAAAGAAGAAAAAAATTATGTTGATAGCACTGAACAACTACTAGGAAAGATATCTGATCAGTATGACTTGCTAATATTAACGTTTACAGACACATGACAGAAAAAAGGCTGGTTAGTAGATGTTTTCTATGCCTGTCAAATCAATATAAATCAAGTATTGTCTCAGGAGACACAAAACAGCTATGGAACCAAGTAGATACATACATCCTATATATACACAGGACCATATGTAGTGTGTGCATCTGTATATACACATGCACACATGTACATACTCCCCCGTATATAAATTTTCCTAGAGGGATGCTGTCCAAAAGTTGACTATTAATACACATGCACTTGTATTTGAGAAGTTAAATATCGTAAGCAACATTTTGCTGCCAGCAGAAGAAACTGTGAAGAATAGTAAAACATTTCTACGTAATAGAAATAGTGGAAGTATTTCTATGAGGTTTTAAAATACTCCAAAAACTGGTTGAAATTCATGTTGCTCTAATAAATCTGATGCAAAGAATGTATCTTCACATTTTAAATGTAAAGTCTCAGAGAACGAGAAGCCGGAGCACACTCGGATGGAAAGAGCTGGTTCTTGCACTCTAATCTGGGTGGTACAGCCCACGTGCAAACCACTTGTGGACAGGGATCTTGCTTTCAGGAAAATTTGTCAGCAAGTTCTGATGCCAGCAACTGGTAACCCTGCCAGATTTATCAGACAGCTACACTACATCTCTGCCACTGGGACCGCTGAGCAGCTTCATCTACACCACAGCGTTAACAACAAACACAGTGTCAAACCAAGGCACCTCGTACTTTCCATGGAAGTCAGGCTTCCATAAAACTGCTCTTCCCCCTGTTGAGGGGACACATATCCCGCAAGCTTTTGAAGTGTGGGACATAAATACGTTTATATACATAAATATACAAACCTATACATGTATGTATATAGACTAGAACTGTTTGGGGTGGAAAGGACCTTTACAGATCATCTAGTTGAACCCCGTGGCACAAGCAGGGACAGCTTTCACTAGATCAGGTTGCTCAAAGCCCCGTCCACCCTGATCTGAATGTTCATATAGAGGAATATTCCACCAGCAGAAGTTTACCTACATTGCTTTGCAGTCAAGGGGTTAAATCATGTGCTGCAGTTTTGTATTTCCTGTGTTTCCATGATCATTTTCAGGTTTTGAATTCACCACCTTCTATACAAGACTAAACCAGCACACGTGCTCCTGCATTGCTTCTACTCTATCTGGTGGCTGTAACAAACATCGCCTCAGAAGATGCCCAGACATGCCCACAACTGTTTTTTTCAGGCAGCCACTAAATAATACCGAAAGAGTCTTGCGCTCTGAAGACTTTCCTGCAAACTATCAAAAGCAGAAACATGGGCCCAGCTCAAAGCTAAAGGAAACTCAAGGAAGTCTTTCAGTGGGCACTATACCAGTGACAACTGGGACATCCAAGTCTCTCTTTGCAGGACTGGGCTTCCACTGACGTCAGTGGGAACCCTCCACATGATCTGTTTGAAAAGTCCAGCTCCTAAACTAGTAAAAAGTTCTCCCAAGTGCCCAAGGACGCCTGGTGCCTTATTCCAAGTGATTTTCAGTGGGAGCTGGGTTTTTGGCTCCTTACCCAGTACAACAAAATTCTGCTCTGCTTATACTGTAGATCATTGTACTTGCATAATTGAATTCAAGCCACAGATAGGTCTTTTGTCATTAGCAGTTTTATTTTTAGGGCTTTTATCTGTATACTCTTTGTCTTGCAAAAAGAAAGGAAAGAACTGGATTGCAACCAGTCCAGTTGGCCAAGAAAAGTTGGAGGGAAGAACAGGGGGAAGAAACTGATTTACTCAAGGTATGTCCCTCCCAATAGAGGGCCAAGCTGCAAATAACGGGACAGAATCAAAACCCAATATCCTGCACTAGCCAGAAGCAGTGGAAGCAAACCCTTCATGAGAGGCGGCAGTGCCCAGATTGCAGTCTGACTCACCAAGCTGCTTACTAAAATGCCTCTTTTCAGCAATGCCTAGAATGGAAGCGCAATAGCATAAAACATCTCCTGATCAGAGCCAATGAATGTGAGGGAGGGGAAGTAACTGAAAAGGCTGCCATCCGAGTTGTCTGCCCTCCCCCATCCCCATGAAAGTTACTAAACCTTTAGTAGAGTTAGCAGGAGGAAGGAAGTATCAACCCCTTGACTGACAAAATTCACAGGCCCTTAGATTATCTTAAACCACCATCTTGCTGTAAACCAACCTACCATACTGTGAACTGTGGCCCTCAGGACCAGGCACAAGTTTTGTTTTTACTAACTCTGCTACACTGCTGGTAATCTCACAGAATCACAGAATGGTTTGGGTTGGAAGGGACCTTAAAGACCATCTAGTTCCAACCCCCCTGCCATGGGCAGGGACACCCTCCACTAGACCAGGTTGCCCAAAACCCCATCAAACCTGGCCTTGAACACTTCCAGGGAGGGGGCACATCTCCAGCGCAGCAATCCTGCAGGTACCTGATGTAAACTGCTGTAACTCAGCAAGACGTACCAGAGGCCTCATCAGGTTTGGCCAGAAAATTGCTACTTTACACAGGAGCTAAAACTTAAGGATTATTTGCTGTCCCCTACGCATCCATTCTCACCCAATTGTTATTACCCCAAACACCAGTAATTCCCTTGAATGACAAAACCATGTATTTAAACCATTAATAACAGAAACCCATTAATTTCTCATCTGAAATTTGTCAAACTTCTGTTTCCATAAAAAGCCATATACCGAGGTATTTTAACAGATTGTGATAAAGTCATGTAAATCCTTCTCTTAGGAAAACTAAACTGAGTTTTTCAGCATTTCAATGTGGCCACATTTTTCAGGCCTCATAATATTTTTGCTATTCTTTTGTGAACCACAAGTGGTGTCTGTATTTCCTATGGAAACAGAGAACCCAGGACTTCACCCCAAAACACCCCGTTTTTCCATTCAAAGGTACCTTCAGTGACTGCAGAGAGTCCGCGTTTGTATCACAGTAGAGGATAATGTTGTTAGCCATGCTGAAGCTCTCCCTGACTCCCAGGTGGTAGAACAGGGAAGGCTGACGGAAGGCGTCACTCATCTCTACGACAGCAATATCTGCAGAAATAAATGAAAAATTGTCAACTTTTTTGACAGCTAAATGCTTCTACGCCATGTCTCTTCACACAATTTGCTTTGATAAGAAAGCCCAAATTTAAGTAGGAAATAAGAGATCTAGAGGGATTTCCCCATTTTAGCTGTTATGTCTGAATTTTGAATATAGTCAGCAGGATGTGGTTTAATCTTTTTCTCATTTCTTTCTTTCTTCCTTCCTCCCCCTTTTTTTTCTTTAAATGAGACCTTCATTTCCTCAGGTAAAAACATCACTAATCAAGAAAAGGCAAAAAGTTCATTTGGTGCCTTGGAGAATAAAATCTGTTTGGTTAATCTACACATGATGATTGGTGACCTCATGGAATGAAAAAAAAGAAAAAAATTACACTGTATTTTCAACCTCTGTGCCAGATGCAATAAAAAAATTCATGCAATATATTTACATCAATGCAGAACATACTGTATAGATTCTGTATTAGAACTTTGGAAGGAAACAGCTGTAAATTGAAAGAAAGGCAAAAGTAAAGTTCCAATATAAATTACCATTCAGATCTATTTTGATTCGTATAGAAAGATGAGAGAGAAAAGGACAAGGTACAGCAGAAAAGAAGGAAAGAGCGAGTGAATAAGCAAAGCCAGAGAAACCCCCCATATAAGTAAGAAGTTTATTGTGTGGAGAATTCCGTTCATAATAAATTTTACCTGCATGAATAAAATTAAGCACATGCACAAATGTTTACAGAACAGGGAACGTAGTCCACAATTTCTCTTAAAACGTGTGTTTCACTTGCCCAGATTCACGCCAAAGTAAAACAAGAGGCAATTACAAAGTGTCAGCAAAAATAGTAAAGGCTTCTATTATAAAAGGCAGCATATTTCCACTGCAAAAAGACTTGTGGGATTAAGAGAGCAAAAGAAAACTGACTCATCTCCACCTCTACTGCAAACATCCGTCTGTCTCTTCACCCAATTCAGTTTTTTCTTTTCTTTCAGATTTCCCCCCCCCCCCAGAGAAACGTACTTCTGTTAAGAGCAGAACAAAAAAAAGCAGCCTGGTTTCCAGTGTCTCTCCCGGCTTTTCCCTTCCTGTGGATGCTTTTATGACAGAAAAGAGACAGCAAGACAAGCTCTGCAGGCAGAAAGCTTACGTACCCTCAAGTTGCTCCACTCTAATGGATCTAATAAGAGATTCTACCTCTAATCACAACTTTTCACCTTGCCGATTTAATTGGATCATCACAACCATAATGAAGATATTCAATAAAAGATAAGCCTTGTGGCCATGCTCTCAACTGGGAAGGCAGCAAGTGTGTCTCTCCAACTTGTTGAAAACTATAATCTCTGAGACATGTACTCTTCAGTCATACTTTACTGTTACTGGCCTACAGGCTTAGAAATTATTAAAAAGCCAAAAAAAGGATAGATATACACAGGGGCATGAACAGACAACATTTACCTATACAAGCTTAGGCTCTTCAAGAAACAAAATTGAAAGAGAGGTGACTAACATGGTATAAAAAAGGGAAATTTTTCCCCCTCAAATCTAATTTTAAATTATGTTTTGTACAAATTTCATAATTTGTGTTCTAAGAATCTCCCTCTGTCCAATTTCATATAAATATTTGCAGTGTAGATTCCATATCATCACATTGAAGTAAAAAAAGCAGTGCATTGCTAAGACCATACATACGCTGACTTTCCTTAATTTTAGGAAACTGAGATGTTACAAAAGCCAAACGAGAATGACAATATTGCTACTATATCTTGTTTAGGTGAGATTAGGGCTTGTTTGTTTATTTTCTTTAGGAAGTTGACATAATACAAGCTCTATTTTTAACTACACTTATTCATATGAAATTCTAATCTTGAGCAACTGTAAGTCTATGGTACACTGAGCAGAAGGAAAATTTGCGCAACTTGCTATGATTTAATTCTTAAATCTTGCAAGATAACGTGCTCTCATTAGAGTTGCAAAACTAAGATTAAAAGAGAAATATTACTTAAAGAAAAATAAAGTGATAGAGCCTGATCAAAGTCAGAATACAGAAAATACTCGAGAAATGCTATGTTAAAATGGGAAGTTCCCAGGACCATGAAGAAGGAAAGAATAACTCCTAAAAAAAATTATATATGTGTGTGTATATATATGTGTGTGTGTATATATATATATTACTGTTAAGATCAGCTGGCCAAATCTATTTAACACATTCTGACTCAGCGCCACACTGTTAAAAATGTTCTTGGGTCTTGTCCTATTCTTATCATAGCAATAAAAACAAACAAACAACCAAACGCCTTGAGTTACTTAAACAGAGGAGGGAAGGACCACAAGAACCCTAAGGGACTGCACTTGGTGGACAAGTCCCAGGTGGAGCAGGGGCAAGGGGAGGAGTTCACTGCAATGTTAAACCCAATGGTCTGGTCCAAAGGGACCAGGGGTGGAGATTGTAATGGAAATACCTTTAAATTGTTGTAATCCAGGATTTGAGTTGCACGTTATAGGAATTACTATAGCAGGAAACACCTGAACCAACGGAGGACAAGCCTTACAAGAAGCAGTGCAAGTGCAGCAGTGACCCGGCCTGAGCCGGTTTTGGTGCCCAGTAACTCCATGCAACACACCACCTCTCCTGTCCTGAGGGACCACCGTAACAGATGGAGCCCAAATGGGCTAAATGAACTCAATGGACATTTTGTAGATATTTGTGGACATTTTATGGACACAGACTAAGGGAATGAAATCTGCATATTATATCAAAGGATGTGAAGGAGGGGGTGGTTAATGAGGTTATATTGGATAGTGTGGTACCTGAGCATGATGTAAATGGTATGGAATAAGGGGTGGAGAATGTGTTGGGTTTGGTTGAGATAGAGTTAATTTTCTTCATTGGAGCTGGTGTGGGGCTGTGTTTTGAATTTGTGCTGAAAACAATGTTGGTAACCCAGGGATGTTTTCCTTACTGCTGAGCAGTGCTTACACAGAACCAAGGCCTTTTCTGCTTCTCACACAACCCCACCAGCGAGGGGCTGGGGGTGCACGAGCAGTTGGGAGGGGACACAGCCGGGACAGCTGACCCCAATGGACCAAAGGGATATTCCACACCATATGGCATCATGCTCAGCTTATGAGGGGCTGGGGGAAGAGGAAGGAAGAGGGTGGGGGGACACGCAACATATATGTTTGGAGTGATGGCATTTGTCCTCCCACGTAACCGTTACACGTGACGGAGCCCTGCTTTCCTGGGGATGGCTGAACACCTGCCGGCCCATGGGAAGAGGGGAATGAATTCGCTGTCTTGCTTTGCTTGCATGCATGGCTTTTGCTTTACCTAGTGAACTGTCTTTATCTCAACCCACCAGTTTTCTCACTTTCACTCTTCTGATTCTCTCCCCATCCCGCCAAGGGGGGAGTGAGTGAGCGGCTGCATGGGGCTGAGCTGCCGGCTGGGGTTAAACCACGACAAAGATGAAGTTGTCATTCATGACAAAGAGATCAGATTTCTGAAGTCCAGGTTAACCCTCAGGGCTGGTATCACAGTTTTCAAGGGAGACAGCCAAATTCTTACCTGCAATTCCAACAAGCCATCAAACTTATGTGCACTTTTGGGACCAGCTATCTACCCAATAAAAAACCCTATACCCTAAATCAGCTCTTCTGACAGACCCATTACTGACTATCTTCTTTCACAACATCAGGAGAGAAACTCCCCTGACCAAAGGAGGAATCAGTGTACGGAGCACTAGTCAGAAGGTCAGAAGTCAAATACAAAGCAGCAAATGGAAGCCCACTAAAAAAAAAAAACCCAACAAAAAACAAAAAAACCCACTGAACTATGTTTAGTTCCATAAAGTATGATTAGAAGTTTAGCAAAGCTGAGCAAGACTTATATTTGTCTTGAAAACCATCAGTGAAGTAAACATACATCAAAATTCTCACTAGTTCAGCAGAGCCAGGATTTAGCTAAACCCAAAAGAACTGTTTGGTCATCAATACATAAACTGCCAGAATCCCTTTTATCAGACTCTCACTCTCATTTCCCAAGATGAAATTAATCTAACAGCCTGCTGCAATGAAAGATATGTTCTCTGTTCACTGAAATTATATTTTCCAAGTGGTAAAATGGTATTTCAATAATAGTGGAAGAATGATCTCTACAGTTACACTGGAATAAACCCCACTTAAAGTATTTGCAGTTTCAGTTTCAAGCAAAGTAAAACAAGAATTGACCAAGCACAGGAGTCAGAGTAGAGCCCTCTCAACACCTAAGCCCTCAGGAGGAAGCACTCTGAAGACCAGGGACTGACAATTCACTCCAAATGCTGTTGCACATCTTCTATGTAACAGCAAAGAAACTCTGCTCAGGGTCCCGCAGACTAATGAGGAGGGTGACTATGGAAGCACACTGCACAAAGCAGCAGCAAGAGACAGGGAAGTGGAAGAACTGTAATTCTTGCAACCCCACAGGTTGCAGGAAAGAATAAATTTTATCCCTTACTTTGGTCTTGGGCACAAGATTAAATCTTGCTTTCTCTACCTCATGAAAGCAGACCTGGTAACAGATCAGTGATAGTATTTAAAGAAAACAAGGACAATGTGGTCTTCGCCTTTGCTAGTCATCTTCGACATTACTGCTACAAAGCCTTGTAATAAATCTTACAGTACATTATTGTGCCTTGCTAGTTGATGAACAATAAAGTAAGTCTAGCCATAACTTTCTCTCCCATCTTCTTAAACAACTGGCGTGCCTACACGGATGTGACCAGAGAGTATCATAAGCATGAGACTACAGCTGAGCTCTGGCCTAGGTAGCAGAAGCAGCATAAATGCAGCAGCAGGCAGTTTAGTAAGCTCTTGGTGTCCATTTCCTAAACCACCCTGAGCTCCACCTGCCTGGTGACAGCAACCAAGGCGCCTGTAATGAAGCTGCCTACCTACACATTAGCGGGGTAACCACACACTGAGTTGCAGATATAGCAACAACCACAGAGCAGTCACACTCTATGTTATTAGGCTAACTAGCATCTATATCAACAATAGCTTGAAACACACCGTCACACGTTCAAGAGAACAAAATACCACTACACTGGGAGTTGGTTTCTTGTTACCCTGGGAAACCAGATTCATGTGATGGAATCAGAGGCAGTCAACTTGACCCTTCTTGCCTGAGAAGCATGGGAAAAGGACACGTCTCTGAAGCTTGGCATGTATTACAACTGCGCTACCAACAATTCTCACCTGCAGTGTAAATCCACTTAGCTCTTTTAAGCGATCTGTGCAAAGACTGAGAACGTCATATATAAAATCTCTACTAATTAACCTTTCTTAAGAAATGGTAAAAACTTAAGATTATACACAATAACATGGTCAAGAAGGGTAAGTGTCCATTAGTGGATATGAAGCCCTTTGCTCTTGGCTATTAGCAATGCCTTTAGTCACCAAGAAAGCGATAAACGAAATGCAGTGGTCAAAGTTCATCTCCTACTCATTGTTTAAAATATAACAGGGCAAAGAAGAATGTTTAAACAAATGCTCTGAGATATCATACACGTACACCCTACTTTTTGATACTACCTGCTTAATACCCTGCTGCCAGGAAAAATAACGAATACAAACAGAGCAGCTATAAAACTAATGAAAGTTTATGTTTGCTATTATCTTCTGATTAATTGGTATTAAACACATGGCCATTGCCTTACATTCATTGTCCCACAATTAATTAGAGCAAAAGGAAAGCTGATAACGGCAACTTCTGAGACAGACCAATATTTAGGGTTCTTTTCCATTTGGGGGTTAAAAGACAGTAGGATACTCTTCGAGAGAGATATAGGAAGAAAAGGGCTTGCGACAACATTTATTTCAGTGCAAGTCTGAACACTAAGTGCTTCTCATACTGCAGTAGCAGCTCTCCATTCAGCATCAGAACAATGGTTTTGACAAGCCATGATGACATTTACTATTGGGTAAGCTTCCAGAAACAAGCAAACAACATCTTTATCTACTTCAATTTCACGGTTCTCTCTGCTTGGCACAGATATCTTCCTCTTTACCCAGAGACTGCCTGCATGAGGTAGGAAACCTGCTTTGGAAATCCCAGCACATCAGTACAGCTTGGTATTTCTGGTTCAACCGTGCAAACCACAGCGTCACTGACTTGTGAGCACCACTGGAATCAAACGTTTCCTGTCAAGAGCGTCTCATACGTCTCCAAGACCGGAAACAATTGATGGGAGCCACTGGGGTGAGAACACCTAAACACAGGGGAATGGCTGACCTCCCAGGAAACCCATCCAGCTGAGCCAGTCTGTTGGGAGTGGCTAGCCAGAAAATAACTTTATAAAGGTGCCTGAGGCTTGGATATGGGGAAGGAAAAGCAGGTAATGACTGTATAGGTGATTCAAGTATGCCATAAACTAGAGGAAAAGCACAGTATTTGCAGAAGCTCCAACTGATGTGCAAAGTACGGTCAAGGGCACCGAGACAGAGACATGATGGATATGTGCTAGTTATTATCTACCATAAAGCATTATGGTTCAGGATCCTTATAGTAATCCTGGCTCAAGCAGTCTCATTTTTATGAAATGGAAGCAGAGATCCTGCACCACTGAAGCACAAACCAGAGCCAGTCCCACAATCTACTCAGAGGGGAATTTCTGAGCACACATTCCCAGCAGATGCAACGCAAGCCCAGCAGTGTAGTGAGTGTCCCTTTCTGGATGCTGCGTACCACAAAGTAGAGATAGAAATAGTTAGAACACCTAATATTTGCCCAAAAAGGAACAAGTTACCTTTAAATACAACAGTACCGTGTTGCTGTCAACACTGGTATTAAGCCCACCGCTCCCTGAATATCTAAACTGAGTTGAACTTCTCCTGAATTTCAAAGTGAATTTCTACACCTAGACACATAAGCAAAAGGTACGATTTTACTTCAGATAAACTCTTCGAACAGGTAGCTGTTACTGTTAGGCATGGTCCTGACTCTCCCCCACATGTTTGTATCAGATCTAGTGTGGTTAATACCCAATGAGACAACTAGGTAAATCCATCTGTTGGCTTGGAGAGGCAGGGTGAGCGTGCAGAATCGGTTCCCTCCTGGATCAGTTAGATGATCTCACTTTCCTCCCACACAATCACTATGTCCTATACAAAGAAGGCACCAGACACCACAATATCTACATGGATGCAACTGAATACCTCCCTACTTCTGCTTAAGATTGAGAGTCACATATTGTTCCAGTGGGTAAGGAAATTTTATCCTCCATACAGACATGGATGCAACATCCACTTCTTCAGGAACCCCAGATATAATGTCATCACAGGAGGAAGAGCTCCTTGGGGCACAATACAGAAAATAAACACACACACACCCCAATATCATTACAGACATAAATTAAGCATCTATACCCATACTGACAGACTCTGTATGTGACTCAATTTAGATCTCTGGGAATCTGCACAGTAACAAAAACAAATTAGCTAATCACTTAAAAAGCAACCTTTCCTCTTTTTAAAACATTGATAGTTTCTGATTTCTCGATAGATAAGGTAAGAAAGAAGAACTACTTAAGCTAAAGGATGACAGCGTGGCACAAGAGTAAATATAAGCTGCCCTGTATAAATTTAAACCAGAAATCACAAGAAAGTTCGTAACCCAGAAATCACGATGTTCTGGAGCACCTGCCCAAATGTTTAACTGATTGGTGGTGTTTGGTCTGCTGTCACATAGGAGCATTGCAAAACTTGCACTCTCTCCCACAATACATCAAGGTGCTTCTAGGAAAAACCAGTGCAAATCAATTCCTGCCAACTTTTGTAGCTAATTGGCGCAGATCGTTCTCATAAAAGCAAGTGCAAGACTTCACCAAGCAGAACCATCCAGACAAGGAGGAGAGCAAAAACAACTGATTGATTGTTTGGGTTTTTTTTTTTTTTACAACAGTATTCTAGACTGAGAGCCTCTGAGTGAAACCCTGGCCTTGTTGACTGCACTACGCTTCAATGATGTGAAGGGAAAATGAACTTCTTGCTTCTGTAACCCAAGGCTGATGGGAGCAAAGCAGAGGCTACTTACCAAAATAAAACAGCAGAAGCTGGCAACTAACTGGTAACACAAAGAAAGTTCATGCAGATGTTAGAAAAGGAATGAGAGGGAGAAAAAATGTAGATGACAAACATAAAAGGCGAGTGTGTAGGAATTAACATAGCAAACTACATGGCAAAATCTAAATGACTGTATCAATGATTTGAAGACAACTGGAACAATATAGAAAGGCTTTCTGCTGAAGGAAAAAAAAAAAAAGAAAGTTTGAGATTCAAAAAATTCGCTCTCTCTGGGCCCAAGACAAAGGACTGCAATGTTATCACATGATTCCAGCCCCCAACAAGTGAAAAAAACCTACTCTCAGCTTGATGCATGTGGGAGTAACTCAGGATTAGGCAAGAATAAAAGATGACAAGCAAACAAAGAGCCATTTATTTAAAAATAACCTCAATACATTCAGGCTCAATGCATCTGTATCAAACCCAGTGAAACAGGCTCCCTCGTGCCAAGAACACCAAATACTAAATATTACCTCAACTCCAAACTTTGCATCAGAAAAAATACTCAGAGCTCAAAGAGGTAACTAATGAGGCTCAGCTGAAGGCTTGAGCACATTGCAGGGCTAGTAAGTGTTAGGACCTGTACCAAATGTTAATGTGTTTTTAAACCACCTACAAACACAACAGCAGAAAAAGTCAAGGAAAACAAGGCAAGCTGTAGCAATTCAGTACTTCTACGTTTAGAAGTTTTGTCCAGAGGATCTACATCACTGCAATTTTTTTTCCAATGAAGACCAAGCACTCCTTTGGCCTAGAGAGGATCTTAAGCAGACAAAAAACCCCAAACAAACAAACAAGAGATACAATGGTATCTGTGTGATTATTTCGGTTTATGTTTTCAAATTATGTGCCTTTAAGGCATGAGTTGAAGGAGCAACTATTCATTCTCTGGAGAAGTGACTGAGACTACCCAAGGAGAAGGTACTTGTGAGACCACAGGTATGCCAACAGAAGAGCTCAGGGAAGAAAGGAGAGTCCTACAAAAAGCAAACAGCCAGGCCTGAGAGGTGATGGAAAGATTTCCTAAAGTCTAAAGGAACCGTAGAGAGTTTGCTACAGCTCCAAAGATGCAGAGTTCATTAAAAGTGAGGCAGGAAACGACAATCCACCTCAACGACAGGATGGACAGGAAGAAAGTTCATCAAAAGTTCTTTTTATTTCTGTGTATTCTGTTCTGCTTATTTCTGTCATAGTGACCTGAAGTTTTCTCCACCTAAGAAATATTCTAATTTTTATTCTAATAAAACCTGACTATTTTCATTTACAACATGGTAATATATTTGTCTGCTTTGAGCAGCTCGCTATGACAAGAATGTCTGGGCAGATCTACCTCCAAGCTTCAAAAACCAACTCTGGGTTTAATCGCAACAGCTAGAGGGATCAGATCAAAGCTCTGTTTAGCTCAATAGCTCCTCTCTGCCAGAAGCCAACAGTCAATGTTGCAGAGATTGTAAGAATGGGGCAAATGAAGACTGACCTTTCTCAGTCAGCAATCCAGAGACATTTTCAGAAAACTCTTGAGCTAACTAGAAAGCTGAATAGTAGCAACTACTTTAGTCTTTATTATTGTGTGAATAATTAAGAGCTGCTTTTCTTTATATACGTTACTTTGCATTTGCTATCACTGAATTGCAGCTGTCCTTTACCTGCCTATTTACCTGGTACCGTAAGACTTTCTGCAATTCTTTACAGCCAATTCTTTATAGTTTTGACTAGCCTGTGCATCAGCAAACATTGTCATCACGCTGTTCACCAGCAGGAAGTTTCCAGATCAGCCATGAATCCTCTGAAAAGACCAATACAAAAAGAAAGTACAGAGTAATCCTTTCACCAGCACATTTTTCTACTGGCAGCCTTGCTTCATTGCAAAACTGATCTGTTCCATTCGTTTAAGAATCCATTCATCTGAAGGGAGTAAAGATGTCATCTTCAGTTATTTTGCCTCTGGTAAGAGAGTCTTTGGTAAGGTATCCCATCAAAAGTTTTTTGACATACTCTCTTACATGGATCACCCCTAAGTACAGGCTCACAAAAAAGTGTGATTTCCCTCTACAAAAAAACCCCATGTCAAGTCTTCCCTGCTGCCAGATTTTATCCACATGTCTATGTGATGTATTCTTTACTTATATTTTCAGCCCATTTGTCCTATTGGTATTACATTATCACCTCCCTTTCCCACGCTGCCAACATCAACTGAAGTTGGAAGTCAGGTGCCATAATTAACAACTCAGCTTCTTTCAGTCAGAGCTCCTTGAGAACTTTTGAGTCATCATCACATAGTTCCTATGAGTTGATACTGCTGATACTTATCAGCTTATTTTAAAAGCTTTTTTCCTGGCAATTTAAATCTGAGGCAGGTCCTCAGCCTTATCTCTTTTAAAAACGTCTTTCTTAAGATCATAGCAGGAAAACTGCATCTTTCTCAAGTTCTCCTTTTCCATCTTGACTGCATAGGATCCCTACCTTGCTCCTTATTGGCGAAGCATTCAAGAATGCTTTTTTTTTTTTTTTTTGTAGTCTGTCTTCAGCAAGTATTGCTCAAACTCTTCTGGAAACTGTCCTACTAAGGCTTCCATTTATTTTGCCATGGTTCATGTTTTTTTAACTTGTTTCCTCATCTAGACAAAAGTTCTCCTTTCAAAGGGCATCATTCCATTACTTCATCCTCTTGGCAATACCACCTTCTGTGGGTTACTTTAAAATTTCTTTTAAGTAGCAGCATGCATTTTCCGGAAGCAATTTTCCTTAAGATCTCTTCATGCTATCTGAAAGCTTTTCCTCTTTTTAGTTACTCCTTTCAACTTCTTGTTAAGAAGCTTGCTCATTTTTACACAGGTTCTAGTAGAGATGTGATCTGCACCAAGTCAAACTAACAGGCTAAGACAGACTGAAGCAGAGCACGTAGATCCTTCTGAAGGAGGCCAGAGCCATGCCCATTAAGCTGTTGAAAAAAAAATATCCAGAAGTGTTTCTAATCCAAAGATGTAGAATTATTTCTTACAACATTATTTTCAAGTCACAGGAGTTAACATTTCCCAATCCAGTGATACCAAAAATGGTTTAAACATAGAAGATTCACGAGCAGCGAGCACAGACTGAAAAATAAATACATCGTATTTTAAGAATATGATGAACAGCAGCTGGAATGCCTGTACAAAATGGAGATCTTACCAGGCTTCTGAAAATTTGGAAGCAGAAGTATTCTAAGAGATGTAAACAAACACATTTGTTAAAGGTCTTCACTTAGTCAAGAAAAATATTTCTATCCTAAGAAGAAAATTGCTCTCATAAATACAATATTTGTGAATTTTAGGCTCCAAGTCTCATCATAACCAAAGGTACAAAATATATCTACCATCTCTGGTTCTCACCACCCTCTCCACAAAAATCTCTACATTGCAGCATTTTCACTGCTGTGTCCAATGTTTTCCCAGGAACACAAAGAGACTGAGAAAACTAAATGCCCAAGGGCTTAGAAGTCTCCTGTGCCATGTTCTCTGACAGGAAACACCATCATCTCTTAAGAAGTGCACAAATCTTTATTCATTAGGCTTGATCCAGAAAGGAGTACGTTCTTAGTAGCTCTGCTGCAAAGTAATCATAACAACTCATATTCTGTTAAAAAACTGATACGAGAAGTCTCATCTAAAGTATCTGAACACAACAATTAAGCTGGCAATATGCTGTGTTGCTTAAACTTAAGGCTGGATCTAGGATTCAGGAATTTAAACTGCTCACTCCTACTTTTAGCAGTTTGCTCTTGAACATTTTAAGATATACTCCAAGTTCTGTAAAAAACACACATTTTTTTCTTTGTAGGATGAGAGTATTTACCCATGATTCACTGCCGAACTGCTGCGCAGTATCACAAAGAACTGTGCAAAGTCGTACTTGCATTCCCAACTTGTATGTTAATATGCCTAGGATTTGTCTGTGGCACCCATTCTGGAAGTATGCTGAAGGACAGGAGGGGAACTTGTTCTGCAGTGAGACTGACATTTTTTATTATCCCCTATGCTTAGGGGTGCTGAAATAAAATGTAAAATTGTCTAGACAGCTGTCCTGGTTTCGGTGGGAACAGAGTTAATTTTCTTCCGAGCAGCTGGTGCAGTGCTGTGTTTGGGATTGAGGACGAGAATAATGTTGATAGCACACTGATGTTCTTAGCTGTTGCCATGCAGTCAAGGACTTTCCAGCTTCTCATACTGCCCTGCCAAGGAGAAGGTGGGGGTGCACAAGAAGCTGGGAGGGGACACAACCAGGACAGCTGACCCACACAGACCAAAGGGATATTCCATACCATATGACATCATGCTCTGTATATAACAGGGGGGTGGGCCAGGAGGCAGTTTGGTTCAAGAACTAGCTGGGCATTGGTTTCAGGGGGTGAGCAATTGTGCTGGTCATCACTTGTTGTGTATATTCTTTTATCATCATTATTATTATTATTCTCTTCTTTTTCTGTCCTATTAATCTGTCTTTATCTCAACCCACGAGTTTTACTTTTTTTCTTCTTTCTTTGTTTTCAATTCTCTCCCCCATCCCACGGCAGGGAGTGAGCGAATGGCTGTGTGGTCGTTTTAGCTGCCAGCCGGGTTAAACAGCATACAGGAAAGAAGAAAAAAAAAAATATATAAATTTTGCACATACTAGCTGTCACAGAATGAATGAGCCAGTACTGTAGGCTACTGCAACCCCCACCCCCGCCCCATTCTGTACTGTGTGAAGGGGAGTTTCATATGAAAAACACGAGACGTCATTATCCTCCTCTACCTGGCACGCGCGAGGCATCAAATGAAATACTGCGCACAATCTAAGTCATAACTGAAGGAAGAAAGTTAAGCTGGCAAAGTATCCAGAAGAAAGAAACAAAACATGAGAATGATAAGAGATTTAAAGATACATGATTAAGAAGGAATGACTAAACACACTAGCATTGTTTCATCTATGAGGGAAAAAAAAATACGTAATATGATAACTCCTCGCTGCACAAAAAAGTTGCTGCCAAGCAGAAGAGCAATGAAATTTCCCTGTGTTTGTGAACAACAGAAGAACAACAGCACTAAATAAAAAATTACTTTAAATTCAAACATAGAATAACACCATAGGTTTTTTATAAACATCTCTTATAATACATTTGATTCCAAAGTAAAGGAGATTTAGAAAAGGTTTTGGGGAAAACCAGTTTATCTTTAAAAGCAACTGGGTCCACACAGGCTTTAGGAGAGGCTGAAGACTCCCTGCTGTTGGAAATTTCCAGTAGCAGATCAGATTCCTCACGGTGGGGTGGAGGCATCAATACTTGATCCATCCCTGGAGTTCAAGGTGGGTTAGTGACCCCATGAACTCCCTGTCAAACCTACATTCTTCTACGATTTGCATTGCCCTTTTTGCATTTGCAAACTACACTATTCTCATTTAACAAAACCCATACTGCACTGCTGCTTCTGACTTCACGCGATTAGGACGCTAACTTTGTCAGTTTTCTTCATGTTTAAAAATGCATTAATAACAATTAAATGATGCTTAAATCAAATAAAATAGGAATGCTTTTATGCCAATATCTATATTGCAGGTATTCCCAACAGTCTGTGTACACAGGTCTGACCTAGCACACAAATACCTCCAGGAACCTGAAGATCTTTTTATTTACTCTTATCTGGATTAGCTGAATGAAAACAGGTAGAGAACACCCCTTTCAAATTTCTGTGAAATGAAAAGACAAAATGGAAGATTTGCTCAGACCACGCTCAACTGCACTGTAATTTGTTTCAGCACAGAAAGCAAATGGCACAAGACTAAAACAAGATGTCCCATGCAAAGTGCTCCTTTTACTCCAGCATGTTCTAGATGTCTCTGATGCACTTTCTGTGTTTTTTCAGAAATTAAGGGTTGCATAATACTCACACACACACACCCCCCAACCAAAAGAAGTTTTTAGAGGCACCTTCTACAAAACCTTCCTGGTGTGTCTGAGTTACAGGACACTTATACTCTAGGAGGTGTAATGAACAATGTCGCCTTCAGAAGTACTCCATATTAACTAAACTTTCTTCCACTTAAGTTGAAGGTAGTTACTGAAGGGTAAAGGCATTAAGTTACTGATAAGAACTTTTTAAACAAAAAAACCCCAAAACTCTCCCACTGGTAGAAAATTGTCCTGGGGTAAGATATCCAGAGATTTTTTTCTATTCTAAGAGCCATGATTAGTTTGTATCCTTTACTAACAACAGCTACATCAACAGAAATCCTTTTTCACTGCTTTTATCCACCTCCAGCATATCTACAGGCAGCACTTTAACCACAAAAACATAATTGTCAGAAACTGGACTGTGAGAAGTGTGTGCTAAAGCATCCCTAGGGATATCCCCACCATTACAGAGCCTAGTCACCAAGAGGAAATCAAGCTAAGACGAGCTTCATTTCACCAGAACCCGGGTTGCCTCAAGTACCTACAAGGTCTCAGCGTATCCTAGGGAAGATCCTCTCGGATACTTTCCTCAGTGGATCCTGGTCTCCCTCCTCCCAATTCTGCTCTACAGGTCTCAATCCCAGGTTGCTGGAATTCATGCTCCAAAAAAACATGAGCTCAAACACTGAATTCCCTGGCTTCACTTTGAAGGTGACCCACAAATTAAAGATGCAGAGCTACTGCCAGAGAAAAGCATCCTGACAAGAGAGCTCCTAGAGCTCCGCTGTGATGAAGCGAAGGAGGCCAGCCACGTGGCCACGCAACAGCGTACAGAAAACACATCCCAAAGCCAATCTGGCACTACGCTTACGGACGGTTTTGCTCCTATTTCACATGCCAGACTGACGCCAGATCCTCACCCAGCATAAACCAGTGTGCTTCTGTGAATATTATATATTAATAATATACATTATTATATATTAGCTAACGATCTGCCGACACCTGGCATTAAATAGGTCAGCCTTGTTCATCATCATCATTTACATCTACTTCTGAAGCACATTTACAATTTAATTTGTCTAACAAATTAGGCAGAAAATTTACATCATCTGTCAATGAACTGTGTCAGTTTGGTCTTAAGGGTAGCAGCATTAAGTCAGATCAAAAAGTCCATCTAGTCCAGTGCCTTATCTCTACGGCTGCCAACAGCAGTTATTAGGGAAAAGAAAAGAAACAGAGCAACTGCAGAGCCAGCTGGTACATCCTTAAAGCTTCTGGAAATTCAACACCCTGAAGAACCCCTGAGTCATTTCATGTGCCCACCACACATAATAGGTCTCGGTAAACCCATCTCTCATGAATTTTAGTCCCTTTGAAGACTGTTGAACTATGTCCTTGCATGGAAATGTCCTTCCTTTAGCTTCTTCTAAAGTTGCTTGCAGATCAGAGCTAGAAGGCCAAAAATTAAAAATGAGTAATTGTTCCTTAATCATTCTTTCCTTCCCATTCCTGATTTTAAATTACATCACCTTTCCCTTTGTTTTCCTTCTGAAGAGACCATATCTATTCAGTCTCCGTCTGCATGGAAACAATTCCATGAATGCTTCTGATAGTCCTTTTTTCCCTTGTCTGTGTCTTCCACCAAGTAACAAATTCAAATGTTGAAATGAGATGAGCAGAGATGCATGCAATAATAAAGATATGACACACCACAGATTTATACAGCAAGTGGCATTTCTAGTTTTTCCTCTATTTCTTTCTTAGTAACTCCTGACATTTTTATTTATTTATTACTCCCATGAGGTTTTCAGAAATTTATTCACAATAGCTCTAACCTCTGTTAGGCATCCTAATAGATTAGAAAGTAAGCACTCCCAGCAGCATTTCGTCCTTTTGTGTCTCTGTCTATTCATTTGCTTTTAAAATCAGTCTACTGACCACAATGACCAATATTTCTCAAAATAAACCCATATAAACACTAGTTTATCAATTGCTTCATTGTTCACAGGTTTCCAGGTAGCAAAGCACGTTCTTTCCCTACAGGGACAACATTAAATTCACTCTCTGTAGCACATGAATTTATTATGATTTATTGTCTATGTGCAATGTCCTAAATATTCATTATTTAAATTCAAAAGATGATTTCTAAATTTTCCTACTCATCTGCACCTTACAAAACCTTTATGTCTGATTTCAAAAAAATCCTTGAAAAACAAAAAGATGTAACAGTCTCTGCTCCCATATCTCATCTTTGAAAAAGTAAAAATTAAAAAAAAAAAAAAAAAGAGAAACCACCACCACTTTCTTTCATCAACAAAGGCAAGCTACAGGATTACAGTTAAGTTGCTTTTTCCACTTAACACTAGTACTAAGGCTTCACAAATCAAACATGATTTGAAAGCAGGCAGGACATGCCTCCCAGGATTTGGTCAGATCTTATTGATCCGTAAGACGTAAGCATGAGTTTTGCATGCAGCCCTCCTTGCAATTTAGCAGGAGAAAATCTGAAGCTGTGGTACCACCTGCAGCACTCAGCCACATAAATCAATTTACTTCAGTCAACACAGAGAAAGTGCAAGTAAACATTCCAGACCTGATTAAACTTGATTTGAAAGATCCCATAGGCCACACCAAAACCAAATAAATTCTCAGATTTAAAGATGAGACTATAGTTCGGAGTATTCCGAAATTAAAAAACCAACCCTCCATCAGAACCTGATATATGTCACTAACGCGGCATAAGGCACTATGACTTAGTTCTATCGCAACAATCCACAAAAGATCTAGTTGGAATCAGTGTCCTGCTTTGCAAAGTGCTCCACGGTGTAGGTTTAAGTAATCTTGCCCTGTGACGCAAAAGCCTGGAATCCTTTTAAAAATTTAAAGAGCCTTGTTAGAAGCTAACAAAGACGAGTTTATCTCCAGCAGAAAGAAGGAAATTTGCAGCCTTGTACATAGCTGCAGATGTGCAAGTTTGATTACAGTGCAAGTATTATTGCTAGCTACAAGAAAGTTTGGAATGACTGTCCTTTCATAAACCTCATCTCTCACCAGCTCCCAAGGAGAATGACAAAAGTTTTGGATCAAACAAAATAAAACGTAGCCCTCACCTAGGAAAAACTGGAAAACCTGAAGTTTTGAGAACGTCAGGCTTACAAAATTTAAATTAATTTAGAAGACATACTCGAAGCTGAAGTATACTAGTTTTTCCTGCAAGTTGTGATTCTGATCCAACTTCTTAATTTAGGCATGCAGTGCACAATCTCTGGGTGTTTGGAACTGGTGGCACAGCAGCTTTATTAGAACCAGAACATCTTGAAGCTCACAGATTCATCCAGGCTGCTTTATTCAGTTTAAGTTCACCTCCCTTTGAAACAGATCAAGTTTGAAATTAATTTCAGAATTTGAGATATGACTCTGCTTTAGCCAAGCAGAGCACAGATCTACAGATCACATAGCTACCCCTCAATGTTTCGAACGTCTCAGGGTGAGAGTATCAGTGAAGGGGAGAGGAGGAGATGCATGCCTCATTCTTATTGAGAAGGCCAAAACTTTACACTGGTTGCTCTACCAAAATAACTCTGTGTGTGCACATAAGAAGTTATTTAGCATTTAAGTTCCTGGATTTTCACACTCAGATTTCCTGAGAAGCAACCATTAATTCGCAAACCAATACAGAAAATACTATATACCGAAAATTACTACTGCTCGCACCACCACACCATCCGCCGCTAAGGCAGCACCAACTGCCCAGCCTCACAAGTAACTGCGCTATTGCATCCCACAACACAAAACGGATATGACTCATCTGAGTTAAATTCTTAACGCTTGACATGATGGCTGCTAATTGCTGCAAAACGAGATTAAACAGGTCTGATAAGCAGGTCTGCATTTGGCTTTGTCAATGGTAACTCCAGGTGGCTGCAATAGCTATGATTTCATTCTCATTCAATTCAGTTTTACAGCAAAAAGAATAGCCTTGGCTTGCTGTTGCTTCCTCGCTCTCTGTAAGAATATACAAATGCTCAAACTTTACTTCCAAAGGCAAACCATCTTTGCATATGATCCCAGTGCCAAAAGCTGCTTTTATTTTCCTACAACACTGATTCAGAATTACTGCACTAAAATACAATATCCAACAACTGTGTAAGAGTTTTTAGAAACTTTTCTTCTGATTTGATGTCAAGGATCATAGATGCTCTTGTCTCCTTAACAGAAATGAATCATACCTACATCCCCAATGATCACAGCAGCAGCACATCGGATCTAGCCACAAATTCAGGAAACCTTAGTTCTCTCCTCAGCTCTATGTACAGTCCACTGCCAAACCTCAGGCAAGTCACTTTACTCTCTATCCCTCTGGTTTCGCTACCCCTAAAATGATGACCTTGCTATTTGTTCCCTCTATAAAGTCCATTAGGATCTATAGATGAAATCCACAAGTAGGCATATTACCCACAAACGGGAACGGCCAGCATCATAGCTGGTAGAAGCGACTTGGAGATAAAACACTTGAAGCACTGGAAGTGTTGAATTGGATTCTGAAGTAATTCTACATGGACATTCACCAACTTAGCACAGTGTCAAACTCCATGTTTAGAAAAAAAAAATTATTGTTCTGGTAGCAGGTTTTGAATAGTTTTTAGCACCATAACTACAAATGAGGCTGTACATTAAGTGTCTTGCATAGCATCATATTTTTGAGTGAGAACAAGGACCAAAAGAATAGGAACTGTTATTTGAAAAAATAGGCTACAAACTAATCTATCACCTAGATTGCTTGAATCACAGCAGACAGCAAAAACCCATGCTAGCTAGACCACAACTGAACCAAAGAAATTACATTAGAAGAAGCTAATGAATTCATCAATTCCAACTGCCAAATCAGTGGTCCAAGAGAAAGTTTGATGACTGGCATAGGTTAGTAGAGCTGGAATGGTAGGAATGACCATTTGCATGTTTAACAGATGAATTATTTAATCTTATATTTCTATTCCTTCTGTATTCTATGTACGGTAGAAATGTTTTCATTCCAAATAATTTCTGGAATTCAATTAGTATTCCAAGTGGCCTGGTACCAATTAACTAAAATAACTCAGTGTGCAAGATCTAACTGCAAGATTCAACACAGGCTTCAAGCTCCATTCAAGCTGAAGTGATGAACTGGTAAGATAACAGCCATTTATGCTAAAAATAGAATTCTTTTTTTCCTACAACAATTACTGATGTGAATAGGAAAGCTACGCAGATGCAAGTCTTTGAATAATTGCCGGCAAAATAGATATTCAGCTTTACACAAACTAAATATCCAACACAGCTGGTAAGAAATGCATCTCAGCTTGCATTTGCACAGTATTAACATTTGAATTCTCATGCTTCAGCCTCTTCTTCAACTTCTAAAGTGGAGAAGAGAGAATCACTTAGGATTAAGAAACATTAGAGACACTGAAAAAAAAAATAGTGACACCAACCACCACCTACTCACACATTCATTTTGAGCAGAGTAACCACTCTTTCACTTTGCAGAATACTGAGATTTGTCCAAAAATGCCTGGATACAAAGGCCAGCACATTAAACCACGAAACCTAGGAACCAATTTTGCCAGCATTGAACAAATTATTTACAATAGCATAAGTCCAAATTAAGCTCCTGAAACTTTGTTTCTTTCACAGTCAGGGTGCTTCATCATAACATGATGAAATTAATCACTGAAAAATATTATATCTTTTATCAAAAAAGGAACTGAGAGGTGCGCTCTCAGTTATGCCTTACAGTTGGACTGAAAGTCCAAATTTACTAAGATGGAAAATAAAATTTTTATATCACGTTCAGTCATGACTTCTTGCACGTTATGTGCAGATACAAAGGAACTGATGATCCATGCTGGAAAAGACACGCAAATGCTGCACTTGCAATCTAGATCTACAAGGCATTTTTGGGAAAGATTCTTTTTCAACAGACAGCATGTATTAGCAGATTATTTGCTTGATGGCTACTGAGGCCCTAGACTTGCCCACTGCCCTTCATTCAGTTTAAGTGCACCAAGACTGTGAATTTGGAAGCTAAGACAGCTGTTGGAGTTGTGCATTCACAGACACAATATCTTTAACCCACTTCCCTGACTAAATATGCACTGCAGCTCTGCACGTCCACAGCTGTCAATGGAAGCTTCAAACCACTTCAAAGGAGCACACTTGTTACACTTAAACCAGGAAACCAGTAAAGCAATGCTGACTGATTAAACGTGCCCCCACTTCTGCACAAGGACCAAGTGGCATGGAATGGCTTACGTTCATCTTAAATTCTTCTAGCCTTGGGTTGCTGCCTTTCATGCTGGCTACTGGGACTGCACTAGCTGGCCCAGGCCAAAAACATGCCAGAAGTGGGAACAACGTAGCAGCACATGCAACTCAGCTTGGTATCCATGAATGCTCTCATTTACTAGCAGAGATGCAGTCACAAATTTCAATTTGAGTGGCACAATCTTTGAACTTTCAGCTGACAGATGTCCTGAAGTTTTTGTTCCAATCCAGAGCAAAACCCAAATGTTTTCAAAGCTTCCTGTAAACTGAAAGTTTCTGAAAAACATTAGGCTGAGAGCACAAACAGCTGGCACAGCCAACATGAAATACACTCCTTCGCCACCCTTACCGGAAGAGGAAAGGATATGAGGCAACCCACAACGAGACAGGATCAAGAATAACATGAAACCACACCTTTAGGCAATCTCAACTCAGGTTGCTGCAGTCCTGCTTTTGGTCTGTCCTCTGGAATGTGTGCTTAGCTCTGAGAACTTACTCAACAGAAAGGTAACCAGAAAATAAAGAAAGTTGAGTGAGATAGCAAGCAGGTTGGCTCCCTGCCTTACCTCATCACATAACTCTCTGGACACTGAAAGCAGCACCAAGGAGAAGTGTCTTAGTCCAGTTTTTGATCCACTTAAGATGCCATGGGACTGCACCTCAAAAGGAATACAATATACTCAACTCTTCCAGCAGTCCTACTGATTAAGTGCACACAAAAATGGATTTTAGGATCCTCTTTCCCTACTGAGCAGTGCAGCTAGAGGGAGGCAGTAGGACACTCTTATCAGGAGGATAATTATCTTTCCTGATATTGATATCCATATTGCAGTAACTGTCACCTTATTTGTATTTATTTCTCAGCATTAAAGATTATTCGAAAATATACCATGTCAACTAGGCCTTTTAATGTTGGAAGTTTGAGAGTTCTACTGCAAAAGTACAGCTAGAAATTTCTATGGCAGTAGCTCTAAATCAATAGCTTCAATTCATATCTATTAGGAATAAATAATTTCTTATGAACTGAATTAAATCCTGAAGACAGGCACCTGACAGTCACAGCATAAACTGAAATCCACTCAGGCTTGGGAAGTCTGCCTACCAGGAAATTTTTTCCACTGGAGCTACTATTAAAGTACTTGAACAGAGAAGAAACTGAGACAAAATATCAGGTTGTCAACACACTGATCATTCAAAACAGGGACACTTCTGGGACACTGTAGAGAACACACCAAAATGCAAGCAGTTAGTTAAGCAACAAAAGGGACTGGAAGTTTTCCAGTTACCCGCCCATCTGGCAGGGTTCGTTACAGAAGCTCTTGCTTTAGATTAGTCCATTTTCCTAGTGATTTTATTGCATTTTGGCCCTCTTGCATCAGCTGGAAAAGGGAGATCACAGGTTCTGGTAACAGAATTACTGGCAAGAATCCTTATTCTCTTGCGTCTTTTGTGGAACACTTTTAGAATGCATACTTTTAACACTTTCTCAATTTTCCCCAAAATTGTGAAATACACCCAAGTGCATTGAGGTATTTAAACAAGTTAAAACTGCTTCACATTTAATGACCTCCACAAACCTTTACTGCTACTAAACCTCAAAGAAGTAAGTGGATCCGAGTAAAGCTTCAATACAAGCTCCGAGTGGCAGCTGAATGCTGCCCATGAGACGTTTGACAACTCATGTGCAAACAGAGAGTTCTGCTATACACCCCAAGAGCGGTCCAGCAAAAAGTTACTAGCACAGCTGGGCTGCATCATGCAGTCTCAACCCTGGACAGTGCTGCCTACATAGGGTCCAGCCTAGGAGAAGGCTTGTCCAGAACCCAGTGTACACCACCCATCCCCAGCTCTAACCCAGGTGCCAGGGCTTCCCCCCTCATGCTGAGAGGTTCAGGAAGTACTTGCTCTTCAGCTAAAGACCTGGACTCAGCAATGCTGAGGTTAGGGGCTGACCTGCTGGGAAGCAGCACTGTAGAGAAGGACCTGGGAGTCCTGGTGGACAAGAAGTTAACCATGAGCCAGCAATGTGCCCTCGTGGCCAGGAAGGCCAGTGGTATCCTGGGGTGCATTAAGAAGACTGTGGCCAGCAGGTCAAGGGAGGTTATCCTCCCCCTCTACTCTGCCCTGGTGAGGCCACATCTGGAGTACTGTGTCCAGTTCTGGGCTTCCCAGTTCAAGAAGGACAGGGCACTACTGGAGACAGTCCAGTGGAGGGCCACAGAGATGATGAGGGGACTGGAACATCTCTTGTATGAGGGAAGGCTGAGAGAGCTGGGTCTGGTTAGCCTGGAGAAGAGAAGACTGAGAGGGGATCTCATCAACGCAATATCTGAAGGGCGGATGTCAAGAGGATGGGGCCAGACTCTTTTCAAGCGAGAAGACAAGGGGCGACGGGCACAAACCAGAACACAGGAGGTTCCGCCTGGACATGAGGAAAAACTTCTTAACTTTGAGGGTGACAGAGCACTGGAACGGGCTGCCCAGAGAGGTTGTGGAGTCTCCTGCTCTGGAGATATTCAAAACCCGCCTGGATGCGATCATGTGCAACATGCTTTAGGTGATCCTGCTTTAGCAGGAGAGTTGGACTAGATGATCTCCAGAGGTCCCTTCCAACCCCTACCGTTCTGTGGTTCTGAGAAATCCATGTGAAGTTCAAAATTCACCACCAGAGATGGCCTTCTATGGCAGCAGTAAGTCAGGGTACCTATGTGCTGCCCTTGGTCTGTGAGAGCATGTAGAAGAGGGGAAAACAAACAAACCAACCAGTCACCAGCTCACTCTGATCTAGGGGTAGAAAAGAACATAATCCCTCACAAACAGACCAGAAGCAGGCAGTGCTGCAAGATCCCAGCACTTCCTCAAAGGTAACAGCACTGGCTGCATCAGCCTGCTCTCATGACAAGGGTAATGCCTTTTCTCCCCTTTAGAGCTGCAGCACCAGGGGACCTGCTCTTTCCCCCCTCTACTGGCACCCTTTCAAAAAAAAAAAAAAAATCCTGCTTTGTACAGCAATGCTATAACTGTCCAGGATATTTTGAAAGTGTCATTTTTTTCTGGTTTGCCCTGCAATCTCTCCTACGCTTCATATGCGCAACTCTCACTATACCCAGAGTTGTTACTCCTGGTTAATAAATCAGGAAAATTCCCAAATTCAATGACAACCCTGAAAGACATAAAAGGAGTAAAAAAACTCCAGCAGAAATAAAATGAAACTGGAACTACCAAGGTTTTGAGTTACACAGTCTCAAAATAAAGAAATAAAAAAAGTACCACCAGTGGAGTTCAGCTCTGCAGAAAACAAAAATTGAAACTGACCTCAGGGAAACAGAGAACATAAACGAACAGGAGTTCAGTTTATTTACACAGGTAACAACCACTTCTTTCCTAGGGAAAGCAATCAGGACAGTGGCACTGAGCCTTTTGCAATTGCACTTGACCCAGGAATGCTGATGGTGTTCGGAACTGACCAAATTCCGCTCCCATGGAGACTTGGAAGGATTCCCAGTTCATCACACCAACCACCTGGCAAAAGCTTCTCGTTTCCAACTGTGATCTGGAAGACAGGGTTACGTTCAGGAGGCAAATAGCTTCTGCCCTTCTCCACAGATGCCATGAACTGCAAGGAGCGAGGGAAGACAGGATGCAGCACACAACCAAAAACCTGGCTTTCACCAGCATGCCACGTTATTGCCAGCACATGGAAGCAGAACCAGTGGTTGGCACACATACATTCAGATTAAAGTCAATCCATTTTCATATGAATCACTCGTATGGTTCCTGGGAAGGCTGAGAAACCTTATCTTAGATACTGCATTGAAAAGCAGTAATAAACCAATAAACCACAAAATTATGGCGTACATCTAGCATATTCTCCCTCAGATATTTTTCTAGAGGGGAAAAACAGTACTGTCATGCTTTTAAGCGTGTGTAGCTGTAAAAATCATATTGAAGGTGGAGCAGTGGAAGTAGGAGCTTTTAATCATATGGGTGTGCCTCTATGGTGGAGTTAAATGAAGCACTTTGCTACCGTGTCAACATAACCGGATAAATTTATCCCAAGCACAAGAGGCCCCACTTCAGAACCATAAATGAATACCTACAGCAGCATAAGTGTTCCTGTCCTCTTGGTACATCACCGAGTCTTCCTTGTTCACACCCAGGGCTTCTGTACTACAGTCAGACAACAACTTGGGCACTTTTGCACACTGCAGAACACGCTTCCGTTGGAAGCCTGTAAGTCCATGGGAAGGTGCTGGAGGACTTTCAACTCTTGATAATTATTTAACCTGCATCTTCATACTTCACAGACTGCAGTTTTCAGTCTATAGTCCCTAGTAAGCCTGAAAGGTTGTACTGAAAGCAGCATTATACTTGTACCAGACAGGTATTGTGCAAAGGGAAAGAAGATCAGATAAAGCTCTCTGCAAAAGCTGTGGATAACTCTTCTGTGAAGACATCACTGAAAAGCTGTCTTCACCACTAAAAGCACCAGCTGCTTACTCACCCAGAGTGCACTCTGCAAGAGATATCCACTGATGCCATCGGCAAGTCCCAGAGCAACTCATTTACTTTATTACAGTAAGGGAGAAACAGAGCCAATTTTTTACAAGGGTATCTAGTTCCTAAATCAAAATGTACGTTTCTGGTGGGATTTGAAAGAATGCTGATTCCCACTGACTTCTAATGAGTCAGTCTGTGGGAAATCTTTAAGCCCCATGCTGCACCTAAACGCGTCCCAAAGGTTATGAATAAAGGCGGACACGATTTAGCAGAGAATTCAACTCTGGCGTGCCATTGTTAGTAGTTCATCAGCAGCTCTTAATAACTGAAAGTAGTATTATATCTGCTCCAGTCAAGGAATAAATTTGGTCTCAGAGGGGAAAAAAAAGTAATATACACTAAAAAGAAGCAGCCTGTGCTCGTGTGTCAAGCTCAGCCTGAGGTTCATTTTCTCTTGGAATACAAACAATTACAAACTTCTTACAGAAATTTACCCATCAGTGATTACCAGAAAATTCCCCAATTGTCAAAACAGATTCTGCTGTCATGTGTCACAAACACATTCTGCTGTACAAGATGACTTCACTGACTGCTTCATATGTGTGTCTCATTCCAACAAAATGCTGTACTTCTGAGTGTGTCTGTATCACTGAATATAAACCCCCAGAGAAGCCATACAACATAAGCGGTAGGAGACTAATGTGGACAGTGGATGTTCGGGGACAAGCTGAAGCAGGGAGCATATGATGAACGGTGAGAATCCCAGCAATAACTTCCATTTTATTAATCACAAACGTGCAAAATCCCTATCATTGCTGAGCCACTGAGGTTTTTTAGTTTCTTTGGGTATAACTTACAAATAAAACTTGCAGGTTTCCTTTGCAAGCAAATACAGCAGTTCTAAATAAAAACTGTTCCAAAGGGCTAGGAAAAAAAAGGAACAAGTTTTAAATTACTAGCACTACAGAATTTGCTTAAAACTCAGCCCTTCTCTACTTAGAGACAAAAGAAAGTGAACTGCCACAAAACTGAAACTTTCAGTCACTTAATTTTATTTAAGACTATAATATACAGGAAAATTTACTGAGGATAATGGTTCTAAATGATACATTAAGGTTTTTATTTTTCACTTGATCTTTTAGGCTTTAATACAATTTGCTTCATTCTGTTGTCACTTGCTACATATATAGTTTTTTGTGTTGTGCTTCTTTACTTTAGAAAGCAACTGAAAAGAGAAGTCGAATTCTTATCATGGCTGCGGTAAATTCAGGAGTCATTTCTGTATGACACATCCTGTTCAGAGCTACAGAAACGCAAACTGCAGAAAAATCAGTCACAGGCCGCCTTCTGCATTACTCTCAAAAAGCACTTATCTAGCTCCATTCAGCCTTTTCTCCCCTGGGGAATATATTTGCATGATGTCTGCTCATACGGATACCTCACGATGAGTTTTATACCTTTACTGTATTTTAAGAGACCCTAATAATTTCATAACCTGCATTTCTCCTGCCACTTCAAATACTATGCAGCACATAGCATTTGAACACTCTGAAGCACTTAACAGAGAAGGCAGCATTTCGAAAGCCTGTAACTTCTAACAATCCAACAAAAGCCTGGATGTAGACTGTCTACCCAGGTGTCTCACTGATATCGCTGGGAGATTTAGTAAATAAGCGCTGCAAGAACATACCCTTAATATTATTTACATTATAGAAATGGTTGGAAATTCACACTGGGATCAGGGCTTCTGTGCCCAGGGCACCCCTGCGAGATGCTCTGCACACCTCGGCTGTGGGAGAGGCCTCAGGAAGCTGCTGCTGCACAGCAGAGCTACAAACTGCTATGACAGGCCAGTGACTAAGTCTGAAAGAGAACCCAGGTCTCACAGCCCACATACATCCACTCTATATCTGCCCTCCATATAACTGCTGTGCTCCTCCTACTTCATACAGAAACCATTGGGATATCAGTCTTCCAAGTCATCTGTTGACAGGTAGCCTGATGGAAGTTATGCATACAGTACCAATAGTGGAATCTGGTTATAAAATGTACAGCTGGTCCAGCAATGGAAGTATTTGTGAATATGTTGTTTCAAATCCCGTAATTTCTCCATAGATTCAGAAGTTCTCCACTAGCACTAACTATGACCAGACAAAAGAAACTTTATATCGGAATATATTTTTTTTAATGACTCATCATCATAATTTTTGTTGTAGATGTAGATCACATTCAGGTGCTTCGGAATGAAATACTGGTTTATGTTGAAGATGTGCCGTGCATTTTTTTTTTAATGTTTCTAACACTGCCTTCTAATAGAGTCTGGAATCTATATCCAGAGTCAAAAGGAGCTTTATAATCCACCCCATTTAAATGTTACAATATACACTACACATTCAGACACAAAAGATGCTGTACTCGTAATACCTCACATCCCTGACACGTCTATCTTGAGAGCATGGCTATAATCATCAACTCTATTCTACATACCATCTGCATTATTAAATTACTCAGCATTTCTTGCTCCAACTCATCACTTGCAACATAGTGCTGCTTAAATGTGTTCTCTTTCAACATGAGTTCCACTGACATTGAAACTGGACTTTTTTTTAGTAGTTGACCTTGACTCTGAAATTGGACAAGAATAACTTCTTCTGTTACATAAGAACAACTATCATTTGGAACAGACATTCTCCAGTCATGATGCTACAGAAACAGCAGTGGTGATTCAGCAGCACCTTTGGGGATGGCAGGGTGGGGTGAGGTGTGTCAAAAAGGTAAAATAAGTGATGGATGCAAGTGCTGCATCATCACAGAAAGCATGTGCAGTACTGCAAGCGTGTGACAAAACTGTTAGTGAAATTAAAAAAAAATAATCATCAAGAAGTACAGAGAAAAAAGGTGGTGAAAAAACCCTTATCGTTCCGAGAGACAACGTGGAATTCAAGTTTGTAGCTATTCTCTCTCTGGTAGTAGTTTTTTGCTCCTACAAACAGGTTACATGGTAGGAAGCATGCCATTTACGCCAATTGCTAGAATCAAGAACATCAGTTTTGAAAAGGACATCACCTCTTTTGGGTTTAAGAGGAGAGTCTGCATTAGCATTTCACAATCACAGAACTTCCAGGAAACTTACATAAAAGCATAACTTCAAAAAACAATTCAGCATTATAGAATTTAGCATATTTAGAGAAAAATAAGAGGAAACTGCAAGAATGCAGTTGAACCCTGGTACTGCTTTACTGCATTTCTGTGTGCCTGTAAATGTTTATAAATGCACAATCCACAAGTGTTCTGTGAAGTCTGCAGAAACAATTCAGATGTAGAACATCTTCCAAGCAAAGTTCACTGTCACACAAGTGACTGTACTAGCTCTCTGAAAATCCTGTCATTTTGTATGCCAAGATTCTCCCTGAGGGCACTGCACAGTATGTTTCTAAGCCCAGTAAGCTGACACTGACAATTTCTAGCCCAAGCCTATGTGAATTCTAAAAGCAACAATGCTGAATTCCAGAAACAAAGATAAGAGACTAAACCTAATTTGGTATCTGTTATTTGATGAATTCTGTTTTAGTTGATCATTGCTGTTCTAAGGAATTATCTCAATAGCCCCATACAACAAGGGCCATTGATTTGTGAAACTTGAGCATAAGAAGCTGAAGGAAAGGAAATTCCCCAATATAAGGCAACATTAGAGTTACAAGGAAGAGATTTGTCTGACAAGCACATCAGTCAAGCTGTTTAGCTTGAGAATCATCCTAAAATGAGTGATTGTACAGATTAGAAAACCCAGATCCTCCTCAATCTCTGACTGTGTGATCTTTCTTGTCTTCTACCAGCCCCCCCAAGGTTATACATAAAAGTCAGAAAGCTTGATACTGTGTTTCTGACAAATTACCATTCTTCAAAAAAATTAATTTTAGATCTTCACAAGGTAAAGATGTTCTGTAGCTTAATCTTGCAAGGCAGACCAACAGGAGGAACACACGCCTGAAAACACTAAACAAATGATCCCTCTATCCATGCACTGTAAGTCAACACAAGTTTCCCCAAAAGAGGGTGTAAGTTACTCCAGAATAAGGCAAATTTCACATAAGGTTTCTCTAACTCCTTAAGGTGTATCTCCCTCAAAATACGAGATTACTAACCCCTTCGAGAAGAAGGAGCACAACTTTCACCTTTACAGTACTGTAGTCTACAGGTCATTCCAAAAACCTCTTTTTAATAATTATCCTGGTTTTGACACTTGTACGCTACTTGTCTTACTAGTCAACTGGACGCTCACCTCTAACTTACCCTGCCCTTTAAAATCAATACAATTTAAAAGCAAATGTCAGATTAGATGTCAAATGAGACATTTCTTTAATCGACAAAAACCTGCCTAATCCTAAAAGCCTGTGTGAAGAAATTACCTTGACTTAGAGCACCTCCCTCCCATGAAGAGGTGACCCAGATTACTGATTCATGCTATTTTTTCCTTTTATGTTACTTTTTTCTTTTTCTAAAAGATTCTGTTCAGCTAATACTTGATGCATTTGTGTAATACAAAGTGACTGTGTAAAGATCCACACAGAACGCAAACCATCCTGATTTCAATTGCCTGAAAAAGATAGGAAGAAAAAAAAAAAAAAGAATGCTTACCTAAGCCAAATAAACTCTAAAGTACTCTAGACTCATTTATGGCTCAGTTTTCAAAAGGAACTGAGCAATTGAAAGAAAAAAATAAAAATCAACAGGATATGCAGATCCAGTCATTATAATGTAGAAAAAAATACCATTTAATTAGAAATATCAATGGCTATAGTAACTCTTAAAACACCATGCCTGACTACTGCATTGTAGAAAGGTTTCCCTGCTATATTTTGACATGTCTAATTGCCTGACTCTTTAAACATTCCTGAACTGTTCAGAAATTAAGCTGAGTTTAAGAGAAACCTGAAATTCACCTGCAGCAGCTTAATACCACTGAAGGAAAAACAAACAAACAAAACAGAACACCACAACCTCTAAGGATCCTCTTCATGAAGGAAAAAAGCCCTTGAGACAGCTGATCAAACCCAGATACATCAACTTTTGCAAGAAACCGGACTCGATTTTCCTCTCCTCACCTTACTATCCCTTTAAGTGGAGGAAAATGCGATAAATGTCAAAATCTCTATTTCTGCCAGACACTTTTCCAACAGTTTCTAGGGCTGATTTGACACTTGCTTCTCAAGAAGCATTTTTTTTTTCTGAAATCAAGCAAAATTTAAACCATGCAAGCAGAAATGCTAGAATAAGCTCATTCTTAATATTTGGTACTTGAATGGTTCAATTATAGATAGCTGAGACCTACTAACTAATCATATGCATTGCTAATTATGTCTCAGCATTTAAGGACCATCAGTTGACTGAAACTGACAGAAGAAGATTATTAGCAGGCTAATCTACATTTAGAGCGGATGATGAGTATTTACATCTGAGATTAGATTTTATTTAATACTCCTTGAAGTTCTCTTTGAAGCAGTGAAAGGCATGAAGTGAACCTACAGAGATCACCAAGAGTTCAGACTATGTTATACAAAGCAGAAACAAGATATTGAGGCTTGATGATGGACAGATATGTTATACTGTAGCTCTTTCCCCTCCCTCCAAATCTGAGTAGATTTATATGCATTGCAAGAGTTGAGAGGTTTATTGGTTTACTTCATTCAAACACAGTTATAAGCTTTTCCAAACCTTCATGAAATCACATCATTTCTTACTCTGGTAACTTAGTTGGCCTTTACGAGTCCAGTAAGACTTGATACCTTGAATAAGGTCAATTAACTATTTCTTAATTTGAAAGTACTTTTGCTGCTGAATTCTTATTTGACATTCAATCATGCTGTACTATCTTCATACACTACATTTTTTTAAAGAATGCCTGCACACTACATTATTTATCAATACTACTACTATCATCTCTGATCACTGAAAGCACACAGCAAAAGAAAGGACGAGAAGGGGAATAGGGAAGGAGTTTCGGTCACCTACACATGCTCCATCCCATCACCCTGTTAAAGCAGTTAAAACCAAATAGCGTGTGCAATAGTTACACCCTCCATGACCATTTTGGTTTTGTTCCCTACACTGCTCCCCATCTGCATTCTTCAGCTTACACAGCTTCTACTCTTCAATGCTGTTCTGTTCCTAACCTGAGAGACGTTTTTTCACTAGCTTATAGTTTCTGGAGAAGAACTAGTTATTAAAAATTATATATAGGGCAAGCATACAAAATGCAACAGGAATAAAGAAACAAGCACGAAAACTCACAGATCCTTCTAGACCTGAGTTCAGCCTTAGGGTCAGCAGCACAACAGAGTTTGGGGATCGCAGCTGGTGTATGACTCGCCAGCTCAGACAGTACAGAGCGTATGCAGAGCAGACACAAACTTCTACGTCCTGCTCTCTTCGCTCCAGGAGCTGGATGTGCTGAACTCTCCTAGTTCTTTACATGTTTACGGGCTTTGCTACTAAAGCAAAGTATTTTTCCTGTTTTGCAATATTTTGATTAAATTCCCGCAGCCAAACAGTACTGAAAGAAAAAGTAATGTTTTCACATTTACACAGTTTGTTCAAAAGCCATTGAAATAAGCACATTATATTACATAAGTGTGCAGTTATGTAGTACTATATGCCAGACGCCTACTGCCAGAATTAAAAGGGGCCCACGTCAAGTCAAATCTCCCATTACAAGAAAAGCCTCCGTGAACTACCAAGACCCCGCTCAGAGTCTAAAAATTAACCAACGTAAGAGGCACAAAAACATCACGGATAACTCAACACCGTGAGCCTCACTACGCAACAGCTTCCACAACAGAAGCTAGAGAGACTCTGCAGTTTCACCCGCCCTGGAACGAAGAAGTCTCAGGGTGCTCGAAATCTGAAGTCTCTCTTATCTGTGTGTGGAGAGTATAGGATCTATAAGGAAGCTCTATGGCCTTCCTACTTCCACCTGTGAGGACAGCTCCTCTGACTTCTGAGAACATTATCTCTAAGGACACAGCTCTGCAAGAGGCACAAGGAAGACACTGTGACTGCATGCTTCAGGATCACCCACCTCACTGAACTGAAAGCAGCAGTCCATAAGGCAAAGCTTGCGGAGTTTCAAAGAGATGACCTGCCAAACATGTCTGTGCTGAAAAGTCTTTTGTGGAAACTGGCTACAATACTACCAGAGCAGGGGGGTTTTGTTTAGTTGGTTTTGGTTGTTTGGTTTTGTTTTTTCTTCTTTCTCTTCCCCCCCTCCCCAGGGGAGGGGGAAACCACAATATCAGCCAAAACTTTTTTTTTGCATGTATTTCACACATGCAAAAACCATACCGCACATTAAGCTTAAAATTACAGGTCAGGTCAATTTCCTGCTTCCGACTTTTTTTAAGGCAAAGAGACATTAATTCAGTACTATAATTTTAGTTGTATGAAGTCTTTACAAGTCTAGTAAGCAGGCTTTTTTATTCTACATTCATGCCATATATCTGTCAATAAAATAAAAAGAGAGAGGGAACTTCTGTGTTGTTATTTTTAAAAATGGGGCCAAGTAAATCATAACACACAACCTCGGGTCACCACACCTTCAAATGAAGGTGTTAAAATTTTATCTCTGGGAAACCTGGCAAACTGGGGTGAGAGGATGCAGCACAGGGTATTCCCACCAACTAACTGGATCGGGGCACAAAACTTTTTGTTCAAGCCCATCCATCATAAATGTTTTATGCAACCAATACCCGAATCACCAAATTCCAAGCACAAACACACAGTGTCCCAGGTACTGGGTCAGCACAAAGAAACTGTCGAGCTACACGGCTGGTGCCAAATCTGCTTTTCAAAGCTCCCGGGGCCTCGCAGCTCCTGCCTATTTCAGCCAGAGCTCAGCGTGTTAGTCAAAACTTGCATCCCTGCACTCTGTTGGGAGATTGGAGAAAAAAGCCAGGTCATGTTTAACCCACGGGTAAAAATCCCAAGCGCTGACAAGTGCTGATTCACAAGCATGCTTGCTGACAGTTTCTTCTCCAAAACACGTTGCGGGGGGAGGGAGAACGGACAAAAACAGGTTCGGACGCACTTTTGCCTCCCCACGTAACCGCCGTGGCCGCCCGAAAGGTGTCACCGAAGCCCGGGGGCGGCGGGGGCACGCCGGGGCTCAGCCCCCGGAGGGCTCCGGGGCCGGAGCTGACCCCGCAGCAGGAGAGGGCCACGCCTGCTCCCGCCGCCCCGCGGTGAACCCAGGGCGGCCCGGGCCAGGGAGGTGACGGCGAGCCCGGGCCGAGCCGCTCCCGCGGCGGCGATCAGCCCCGGCAGGTCGCTCTCACCTGCGTTGTAGAAGCGGTCCAGCACCGCCGTCTCGCCGAAGTCCAGCTTGCCGAAATGCAGGGTCTCCAGCGCGGCCCCCACCACCTCGCACGCTTCCCGCAGGCTCTGCAGGGCACCGCACTCCGCCGCCAGCAGCGGCCCCTGGCTCGCCTCGTTAATCACGTAGGTGACGGCGGTCCGCCTGCCGCCACCCTTGGCCCGCACCGCGATGCCCGGGCCGGCGGCGCCGTCCTCAGCCCAGAGGGTGCCGGGCGACGGCGCGGCCAAGCCGGGCAGGAGGCTGCGGGCGCCGGCGTCGGCTCCTTGCGCCCGCCCGCCGAGCACCTCCTCGCAGGGGGGGCCGCCGCCGCCGGGAGGGCTGGGCACCGGCAAGCTGATGATCCCCTCGCTACTGTCACTCATCCCGGCGGAGGAGCAGCCGCCGCCGCCGCGGCGCGTCCTGGGCTCTGCTGCGCTGGCCGGGGTTAGGCGGATGCCATACTGCGCCGTCCGCCCCGGAACGGTCCCACCGAGCTGCTGGAAGGGAAGAGGCGACCGGGCTGAAGCGAGAGGCTCCCCCTCGGGCGCTAGCGAAGGCGGCCAGAGGCGGGGAGACGAGCACAGCCTCCTTCGGTGTCTGCCGCCGGCACCATGACGCGCCGCTCCCTTCTCCCCCGCACCTGCAGGGACTAACCGGCGAGGCGAGCCGACCCCCGGCAGCCCAGCCTCCTTCTGCCGCCTCCAGGACCTCGCTCTTCCTCCGGCCGCTTCGCTCCCAGAGCGAAATTACTTGGCCGCGAGGAGGAACCACTTGTGGGATCGCTCTTCGGCGCCCCCGCTTTAGCCGAGCGACAGCTGCAGAGCCCCTGGCGGCGCGGGCTGAGGCGGCCCCAGCGCCGGGCGCCTCCCTCCGGCCCCGCCTCCGGGCAGAAATAACCGCCCCCGGCTGCCCCGCGTCCCGGGTGGGAGCTCTCGGGGTGGGCGAATGCGCCGCGGCGTGTGCCCACGGGGCTTTTCCGCCTGGCGGCAGCCCCCTACCTACAAGCCCCGCTCCCCGGGGCGCTCTGTGAGTGAGCAGAGGGCGCGCTCGTCTGTGACGGCTCGGTGTGAAACCTGGTCCTGTTAAAAGCATTTTTACCATTTACTGCCTTTTTTTTTTTTTTTTTTTAAATGATACGCGTGTCCTAACTAGGTCGTCATGAGTAAGTGCTTTGGGTGTTTCTCCCTCTCTCGGTGTTCCCAAGCGCTGAAGGAAGGGTTTGTGGCTGCTGTCACAAGTACCAGCCTCATGCCTTTCAAGTGCTCTGCCTGGAAACTGGGGAACTACCCCTGTATGTTGACTATGTTGGTTTCTTACAGTCACCTGGAATTTACAGGTCGAGAACACTCAAATGCTTGATAATTAACAAAAATATTTCTTAATGGAAAAGGAAACTAGTTGGAATAACTAGCTTCTAGCCAACAGCTGTGCTAACTGTGTGGTAGGCCACCCAGTCAAGGAAAAGATCCTTTGACATTCGAAGTAATACGTAATGTGAAGGGTAAACACCCCAAACTCTCAGATTATTTACAGGCCAAGAGTGAATCTCTAAGGAATTCAAAATGGATTGGAAAAGGAAATTATGCTGAGACTTCTGCAGTCTGTTTTTGAACATAAATACTCTGAAATTGGATTATTTATTCTTTTTTTAAAATTATTTTATTAGTGGTTCCTATTAAATAGGTACAGGAGAAAAGGATGAAAATAGTACTCTACATATTTATATTTATATTTGTATCAATAGATCCATCCTGTTAAAATTGATCTTGTTAAGACTAATCAACTTGTTGGCACAAAGCCTGCTCCTGTATCATTGTTGTCCATTACTTCTGTAGACAGAGGATCAATTCTGGAATAATTAGAAAAATTAGTCACTGCAGTACCTTCAGTAGCTCTGTTTGCTTTTGCGTTGAGTAGTCCCCTTTTTTCGATGAGATATGCCTGGCATTTGCTTCTGCTGATAAGAAATGGGTAAATGGGGTGGGAAGATGACAAGCAAACTAAAGACTAATTTACAGGAAAAAGTTAATATTTGCTAATCTGCCAGATACAGTAGGTTATTGTTTCTTGCTACAGTCTGAATGGCAATCAGTGTTTTTGTCTAAATAATGTCATTTTCCACAAAATGCAGAATCAGTGTTAATCCATTCAGCACTGCAGTTACATCACCTTACAGGAAGCAAGAACAATATGTCTCTGTTGTTCTCAAGAACAGCCCGTGTTTGTCAAGCGCAGAAGGAAGTCATGGGCTGAAAGGAGAGGGAAGCAGCATGCTATTCCACTTAGCGTTACTAACTTGTGAGGCTTGCTTCATTAGTAGCACCGTGTCTATTCCAAATTAAAGTTAGTTTTTCTATTGACCTGGCTGGGAGTGAGGTTGGGCCCTAAACTGGGGTGGGGCAGGGGAATCAAAATGCTGTTGAATAGTAAACACAAATTGCCCACGGTTTCATAAAGGGAAAACATATCTTTTAATCTGTTAACTCTTTGAAGTGAGCGATCAGATATTTAGGAGCACTTGTGTTTTAATGTTTGATTAGGAGATAATAATTCCAAGGATTTTTTTAAAACCAAAATAACACCTCATTTGTTATCAGAAGTAAACTTACCTTGTTCACTTGTTTCTCAAGTGCTGTAAAATGAACATCTTTAGCACCAGGTGGTTTGCATATAGTCATGATTGAGTATCACCCCATTCCAGCTCTGTTTTTTTTTAACAACAAAAACTCGTAACAAGCAGTTAGCTGTAATTTGTTGAAATAACGACCCTCTCTTCATTATATGTTTTTACAGCTATACATCATTGGCCTCTAGGTTTAACCATAATTATAATTTTAACATCTGAGAATTTGCCAACTTTTTAGTTGCAAATATAAATCTGATTTTTGATGAGTGACAAACAGCACATGACAGATGCCATAGGCTTGATTTAGCGACTCAAACTAGTGTAAACAAGATGCAAGACCAAAAAAGTTAGTTCCAATGTATCCTGATTTATAGAGATGACATTTAAAACATATGTGCATTTAACAAAACTGTGTCCAAATTACATTTTTCATGTATTATGGCCATCAGTGACCAGTAGAGGGAGTAAAATGATTCTAGACTAATCTGCATTTTGAAATTTGTTTATGGTGGTGCTGACGGAACTGATAGAAGGGATTAAAATACATTACTACAGATACTGGGTTTAAAATGGATGCTAAATTTCATCCATACTCTAAGGCCCTCTTATTTAACTACAGGATAGTATATAGGAATAAGAGATTGGAGATACACCATAAACTCTTTGCTGATAAGTAGGACAAAGAAGTTTGCAGGAGTAAAATCTAGTATGCTTCAATTATGGGTGTAAAAAAAAAAATTTAAAGACATTTGCAGACACAAAAATCCAAAGGAGATATTGAAAGTACATAAACTAATGTATTTCCTGTAAACTTTAGACCAGAACTCTCCCAAGCAGTAGAAATTATTAAACTCAAATAAAAAAAAAAAGTTCCTAAAAAGTTAGACTAAGTGTATCACTGTAGACAATCAGAAGTAGCCTTTATGTTCAATAGAGAGAGGGCAATATTTTCTTATGAGGCAGTCAGCTGCCAGTCTTTAAGATGAGGTAAATCTATGATTACACTGAACATTAAATGCACTATTTAAGTACAAAGGGGCAGGTAACTAGAGACTGGTGGCCATTGTGTAGGGATGCCGCTGATCATGTAATAGTAATAACATGAGGAATCCGCTTACCACATTATGGCATGGCGCACATAAATGGCAGTGAGCAAAAACTGAGAGAGCAATGTGGATACATCTTGGGGGTGGCTATTTCATAAGTCAGGACTGTCCTTGGAGCACGGTGAAGAATGTGCACTGTTCTTGCTTCATACCCCTTTTTCCCACAACAACTCTCATGCTTCTTTCTAAATCTTCTCATGTAAATCTTCCACTGCTCCAGCATCTTTCCCTCCTCTTGCTTCTTTTGTTCTTTTAAACTGCCAGAAAAGTCTTTGTGCTGCCTCTTCCTTCCAACTTCCACAACCCTCACTTTCCCCATATGAGGGGAGCCTTTTCCCTCTGCATTCATTCCTGCAACTCCCTTGGTTACTTTCATTTGTTTATTTTCAGTGTTGCCAGTTTTGCAATCTGAACCTTGGGACACTCAATGCTTTTCTTAAAGCTTCAACTCATACAGCTTTATGACTGTATGGGAATTTCAGCTGGAAAGAACTCTACATTTCTATTAGTCAATAAACATTCACTGTTGTAGAAGAAAATCTTGATAGCACGAAGCCTAATGAATGGCTCAATAACTACAAGACAGAAAAAAAGCTTACTGCAGTCGCTGAGCATTTTCAGTGTTTTAAGCTAACTGTCCTTGCACAGGAGGGAATAGCTCACTATCTACTTTCTCTGCTAGAAAAGCTTTTTTCATAACTTCTTTAAATACTTGGACTAGAGTCATCCTGATAACTGTTTCTGCTGACCAGTACGATTTTTTTTTTCAGGATTTGTGTAAACAGCAGTGATGGTTCCCAGCTCAACTTACACCTAAGCAAGCTGAGGAAATGAGGGACGTGTGTGTGTAACAGAACAGAGCTCACTGGACGAAAAGGGTAGTGAACTGGGGGTGGAGATAGTGCTGTAAGCGTCTCAACTACCTATTGTAATGCTAACGAGGGATACGATTGTGAGCTGAGCTCAAAAAAGTGACTGCAGCATAAATATAGCCTAAAAGTTACATTCTAAGCAACTTTTGGTTTGGGTTTTTTGTTTTGTTTTGGGTCTTTTGTTGGGGGTTTTTGGTTCGTTTGTTTTGGGGTTTGGGTTTTTTTTAATTCATTGAAGTGATGTTGGGTTAGGAAACCAATAATCTCACTGTAGTTGGGGGTTTTTTTTTCCCTAGAAGAGGGCGGTCAGCTTTTGCGTGGAACGTGGCTGCCATCTACAGCTGCGTGCGGGGTACGGCTGGTTGGTGTTAGCCGGGGGAAAGAGCTGGCCGGCCGGCCGGCCCGTTGCAATCGCTGCCTATAAAAATGCTACTGTAGCCAGTGGTCCTTCAAGTTTCCTGAATTTACTCAGCTGCCCAGGGGCTGAGGAGGAAGTACAGTCACATTTAGCAGCTTTGTTTGTTGGGCCCTTCTCTCTTTGCTTGTAAAATAGCTCTCGTTTCTTTAGTTGTCAGCGTGTCTGCCTTAAAATCTTCCTATGCAAATACTTTCACTCGCTGTATTATTTTGCCTCCTACTTCTAAGGATCTTCAAAACCTGAATTCACAAGCTTCTCTGTTAAAAAAAAAATGTTTTGTGAACTAGTCCTTCTCTCAGGACTTCCTTGTAGCCTTTTATCCACTTCTTGATCTTTATGTCTACAAAAATTATTTTAATCCGTCTTTAAAACAAAGCTGGGCTGCTGCTAAGAACTGCTTCCTGTTTGCATAACCTCTTTGCAGAATTTCACTCATTACAAAAAATGAACTAGATTTGAAAATGCATTTGATGAAACCTTTCCAATACTCAAAATGTCAGTGATAAATTGTCCACAGAGTAACTAGACTTTACACCATCAAGCACTTGACTCCCAAGCCCCACCTCACAAATGGCCATGTCCAAGTTTACTTACTGCACCTTTGCAGTGGCTATGTCTCTTTACAAATGTTGTTATTGGCATCCCAGTCGCAAAGGGCAATTACTTTAAAACACTTGCTCAGAAAATTGTCTTGTAACTTGCGTTTTGAAAAGATACATTGATTTTAAAAGATTCCACAGAGGCTAAAATTGGTGGAATGTAGCCTGGAGCAGCCAATTCAGTAAGGTATTCCTTTGCCCCAGGGTTAAAAAATCTGTTCTTCTATGATGTCTGTCAATAAATTAAGCCTATAAGTTGCCAGTTGTGAAGCTTTGGGAGATGCTATGATAATCCAAAAGATACATTAAATTGAGCTTCACTTGCACTGAATTTGGATTGATTTTATTCTAAAATCCTGGACGATATTTGATAAATATGTTTTCATTTTTACCATGAGATCAAAGAATTAGTAGGACTGCCTAATTCGGTGATCTAATTCAGTAATCTGCATTTGAATGCCAGTTTAAGCAATTAGACATTTGTGTGGCTTTACAATAGATTTTGTAGTCAAGGTTTAGTTTTAAATATAAGGCTGAGTAGCAGGAGTCCGTAACTATCCTCCAAGCTCCATGACGTAACCTTATCTCAATAATCTAATCTGCCTTTGCTCTACCTTCCTAATGTGTAAAATAATACTTTTGTATTTTTATCTCTACACACGTAGATGGGTCATTATAACTAATTGGAGTAGTCCATGTCCAACTGGAATAATCTGTCTCTGTATCTTAAAGTCCTGTATATCACACACAGGATAGAATATAACAAAAGCTGCAGGTGCTGCTCTGCAGAAGTATTCATTTCCGAAGCCTGAACCCCCCCTGCTTCCTTTCAAAGGCGAAATTCTCACTGACTTAAACATAAGTTGTCACGAGTGTAAGAAAACTTTGTTCATAAAAGTCTGTTCATAAAATGACTTCCACAAAGCATAATTGCATCACAAGAGGAATGCTATAATATGCAGATCTATACAAGGAATTAGAGGATGAAATAGCTTAGAAAGGCTTTTTAAAAGGAAAAATGACAGGTAACATACTACTAGGATTGAAACACCTTATGTATTCAAGCTGGTGCGCATGCAATGAGCTGATGTGTGTCTTACATGGCATATAAAAGAATGCATTGTCTTTTAAGTTTGGAAGTGATCCCCTCACCAGAAGGTGATTTTGCACAATTGTTTATCTTGCAACACAGGCAGCGAGTGGTCTGAGGCCTAGTCTGGGCCAGAAGAGCTTTAATGACTAATCACGCTGGGGTATGTATGAAAGCCTGACAGTACCAAGTGATGAATTTCTCAGCAGGCCCTCCGAAGCTTACAGCTTTCCTCTCAAGGCGTCAGAGGACAAGGCCATACCGGAGGGATAAGCCACAGAGGCCTAAAGCAGCAGCTACCACCTCTGCAGAGTCCTACAGAGGGGAACGGCCACCTAGGGCCAGCGGCACTTCCCTGGAGCCCGGGGAGGGGGGCACGGACACGACACGACACGACACCACCCTGAGGCGGCAGCGGTGCCCTCTCTAGCCGCGCCGGCCGGTGCAGCCCTGGGGTAGGGGGGCGGCGCGGCCCGCCACGCTGAGAACGTCCCGGGCCATGCCCTGCCAACCCCAAAGATGGCGGCGACGCTACAGCTTCAGCACCGCCCGGCAGGCGGGGCGCTTCCGGTGGGGCTGTGCGCGCGGCGAGGGCACGGAGACTTCTCCGCGCCTCGGCCGAGGCCCAGGCGGGGGCTATGGGCACGGCGGGCGGCGGCGGGGTCCTGCGGCTGCCGGGGCTGCACGGATACGCGGCGGAGTTCTCGCCCTACTGGCCAGGGCGTGTGGCCTGTGCCGCCGCGCAGTACTACGGCATCGCAGGTGCGGGCGGGGCCTCCGCGGCGGGGGGTGGAGAGGGGGGTAACAGTTGACGAACGTTCCCGGTGGCGGCTCCTTACGGGGGCTCGCTGGTGGCTGGAAGCCTGGGTGCCCGGAACGACAGTCAGTGTCTGTAAAAGCGTTTTGGGGTTTTCCTTTCCGTTGGTTTCGTTTTGGTACAACGTATGTTTTCTGTGTCCCGGCTGGGGTTAGTATGGGAGCAGACTTGGAGCCCGGTGCTCGCCTCTGAGGTCCCCCACCCGCCGGGCTCCCCGCCTTTCGGAAATACAGACCCGCGGTTTGTATTCTCAGAGGAGCACTAATTTTATAGGGTCGAGAATAAATGCAGTAGTAGAGAAATACACGGTGTGAATGCAATGTCTGAAAATATTTTCTCCTTAAAATTGTAAGTGTTGTAGTCTCAATCCCTGAGCGCCCGGGCAGGCCCTGGCGACTCCGCGGTCCCGCTGGAGAGGCGACCTGAGCTGCTCTCGGCGTGGGGACCTTTTCCACTTCCAGTGGGTGTACTGCTCCTGAAAGCAGTAATTTTAAATAAAGTTTCTAAATGTGGAATTACTTTGACAATATCCCTGTCATATGGGAAAGCAGTACCCGTCTCTGGTTTCTCAGAACTGAATTATTTGTTTCATTTCTGGTGAGCTGTGTTTGTATTACAATGTTAAGGGGGTGAGGGGGAAAGTGTTATGTCTGCTGTGTTACCAAAAAGATAAAAAGGAACCCCATCCTGGTATGTCTGCAACATGAGGCTCACAGGGAAAATGCAATTTTATGCTTTATAAGCAAGTTGTTTCTTTTTCCACCTCACCTACAGGTATACTGGAATTTAAACCCACCAACCAACAAAACAATCTCGTGTAAATGAATTACTTTAGAGAATGGTTTTAGAGAACACAAGACAAGAAGATACTTATTTATGCAACTAATTGTTTGGCCTCTTAAAGTTCAGATGCACTTTGTGTTTGCACACTGGAGCTACCTCAGAACTACGGTAGTTTCCTTTGGCATAGGAGAACTAGTTGTGATGCTTTGTTTTATTTTGCTGGTTTAGGTTGTGGAACTCTGGCAGTGCTGGAACAAAATGAAGCTGGGATTGCTCTGCTCAGGAGGTAACATAAGTTTATGTTTTATTTTTGCAAGAGAAAAACTTATTATGTACCTGAGAGTACAAGATACAACCCAAATATTTTGGGTTATTGTTGGCGATAAAAAGTATCTATGCTGTAGTAGCAACTGAATACATGTCTTTGTGTTTATGTACAAATGCATAGATTTTGTTATAGGAAGTAATCTGGATTGCACTCTTTCCGTAGTAGAAACTGTTTTACAGAAGACCGACAGTGTAAATTAAAAGCAGCCTCTCTGCCCTAGCTTGAAATTAAAGTTTTTAACTTTTTAGGAACAGTCCATTGCCACCTAAATTTATGCTCTTCTGCTTGACTTACACTGAAAATAGAGCAGGAAGCTGTGTAAAGTCATGGAGGCTCTTCCTAAGACATCCAAATTTGTAAGGGTTTGAGAGTAGTTTGGTTTGTGTTCTGGATGGGAGGAGGAGAAAGGTGAGGAAGGAGGGGATTTAATACTTGACCATTGTTGACCTGAATTTTTTTAAAAGAAAGTTTTGGAACAGCAGTTGTTTAGATTAAGAGGACTGAAATAGAAATGCTTAACAAATAGTTAATCATATTCAGAGAAACTTTTAAATTCATAATTATAAAGCAAGAGTCTTTGAAGCTGTTCAAAACTCTGAGTTCTGCCAAGTGCTCCAAATGCTCTGGTTTTAGTACGGTTCATTTCTATGTTTCCAGTGACTCGACTTATTTTGTGCTAGAAAGTCTGTAACTTCCTGAGCCATAAGCAGCGTCACTTTATTGAAACGTTCAGTGTGCGTGCCTTTCCCTCATCATTGCTGCAGGGTGCCATGAAGTTTAACCTTAGCTTAGATGAACTTTCAGTGAAAAGGGGGTAAATAAATTCATATTTACCGTCAGATAACAGCATGGTCATTGATAGTTGTTGCAGAGCAACTAATATATGGTATCAGATCCCATATGATGAATTGTTGGTATGTTGAAAGCCCTTTTAAGGGAGTGTAGAGTTCTTTAATATGTTCATCACTGTCTTTCTGTTGGTTTTCCATTGTGACTCAGCATCCTAATGGTGTTGTGAATTGAATAGAGCTTTCCCAACACAAACAGTTCTATTTCTTTGTTTACCGCTGTTGTTAAAGACAGAGGGCTCCTACCTCTGTAGCAACATCCTGGAGAAACCGTAGATCAGACTGAGACATGTGGTAACCCTGTCTCTGTTTGCCTGGCAGGTTTAAGACTGAAATCAGATTTCATTCTCTGTGTGTGGAAGGTCCTTGGCTCGTTTATGCTTTAACTTAATCAACCTATTCTGGCATACAGTTGTAAAAGTTGACATTATAACAAGTAAGTTGTAAGGAGAATTACTGGAAACTCAAATATATAAAAATGCTGTTTAGAATGGTAAAGAGGGTGATTTAAAGAAATATTGTCTTTGCATGTCACTAGTGCAGACTTTTATGTAGTGCTTTTTCACGGACAAATATCTTCATTGTTCTGATTTAGTTTTGACTGGAATGATGGCCTGTTTGATGTGACCTGGAGTGAGAATAATGAACATGTGTTGATCACTTCTAGTGGAGATGGATCTCTGCAGATCTGGGATACAGCTAAAACCAAAGGTCCGCTGCAAGTCTATAAAGAGCACACTCAGGAGGTAAACCAGGCAAACTTGAAAAATTTAATGGACGATCTAATGTTTGAATTATCAAAAGATTTATTTGTGGACTTATAATAAAAACTGAGTTTTGTTATTTTTTAACTTTGTTTGGGTCCATTGTTTGAATTTATAACTTAACATTATTTTGAATATAAAGTGAATTACCTGTTGTACATATTTGTATGTACACTCATATGCTGTAGTAGGTACCATTTAATTACATAAATCTAATATATTCAGAAATAGTGTTTGTGATTTCTTACAGGCTAAGTAATCATGGTGTTGTATGAAAGTACTGCAATCATTCTGTGATTTTTTTTTTTTAGAGAGCATTATTGGATAGGTCTAAATCAGACAACTGATACATGTAACAGTGTTATCCTTGAGGATATAGAGTGATACATATTATGAGATCTTTAGGACTTCTGTTGTACCTAGGAACTACTTACCCTCTTCCATCCTAGCATCTGTAAGATCCTACTCAAATAACAGTAGTCAAATATTGAGACACCAGTATTTTTTTAGCCTTGGTTTGATACCGTTGCATTAGATTTTGTTGAAATCTCAGTTTCTTTATGCAGTGCAGTATGGGTAGAAAAAATGTTATAATCATGTTCATAAGTATGTTTGCATATTTTTAAGGACATTTATGCTTTAGTGTATTTATCTTCCCCTGAGTGAGTTTTCTACCTTTTTTTTTTTTTCCCCATGCTTTCCTTCTAACTCTCCACTCACTTCTGTCAAGTCTTTGAACTTTAGATGCAATCAGTTTTAGCCTGGATTACTGACACTTTATCTAAATGACATAAATCTGAATAAAATAACCTAGTGGATGTGTAGTCAATAAAAATTATGGAAGAAATCCAATTTTGTATTCACAAAGACCTGAAGATTTTTTCAGATACAAAGCACAAAGCTAAAATCTGAGTGACTGCAGTTACATGACAGTCCATCTTCTGTACCTTATTTCTTTGTAATTTTGCTACTTTTGTTTAATACATATACTATGTAAATAAAGAATTTTGAGAGATAAGTTTGTAGTTGTGATCAGGATTTTATGATAGTGTTCACTACCAAAGATGGTAGTAACAGAAAGATGTAGGCAAAGCATAATATCTTTTTTTTTCTATATCATTTTCTCATTGAAATTCTGTCCATAAATTTATTTTGGTTCTCCTACACCATCTGTTGTTTGTGAAGTAAACATTTCTGCGTCCAAGTCTTAGTTTAGCAGGTAGCATGGGGAGGTGGATGCATTCAACCATGAGTTAGAAAGACAGTGTAGGAAACATGGGCAGAGTGTTTATTGTGAGATACAAAAGGTTTGTATTGATTCTTTATAAACATGCATTAAAAGGATAGATCTCAGAGGGAACATACTTAATAGTTTCTGGTAAGCACTGGCAGACAGTGCTCTTTAAAATGATTGACTACCTGCCTAATCCTTAATCCCTGTCTGACATTTCTAATGACAATTTTGTCACTGCATTTTATACTATTTCTAAGGCAAGATTGACAAGGATCTGTTTCTTGTTTTCTAAAGGAGATCATTGTCCCTCCTCAAAAAGAATGTGCATTTTTTATTATCAAAGGACAATGAGTTTTATTTCAGCACTAACCAACTGCTGAATCTCATGAATAAATTAGTCTAATTTACTTTTGGTTTGATGAAGTCTCACTGGAATGCGAGACAATAGAAAGCTTGAATTAAATTTGTCTTGTAAAGTGAGCCTGAACATCTATTTTGAACTATTTTTTTATGTTTTTACATCTTTTTTTCATCATATTTTCATCTTGCCTGAGGCATTTCTTGCTGCTGTTTAGGCATAAACTAGTATTAATGTATTTTATGATTGAAGATAAAACACTAAAAGATCAATAAGTAAAGTTTATGCTGTGTTGTTAGTCTTTCCCCGTTGCGCAACACAGCTTCTGTTGAAGCGTCTGTAAATTTATGTTGGATGATAGCATGAATGATAGGAAAGAATAATAAAAGTGAACCCTACTTGGTTCTCCACACCTTCTTCTTTTCATTCTTTTACCATTACCTGAACCTGTCACATGCCAAATGGAAAATAGAATCAGAATCATAGAATGGTTTGGGTTGGAAGGGACCTCAAAGACCATCTAGTTCCAACCCCCCTGCCATGGGCAGGGACACCCTCCACTAGACCACATTGCCCAAAGCCTCATCCAACCTGGTCTTAAACACTTCCAGGGAGGGGGCATCCACAACCTCTCTGGGCAACCTGTTCCAGTGCCTCACCACCCTCACAGTAAAGAATTTCTTTCTAACATCTAATCTAAATCGACCCTCCTTCAGCTTGAACCCATTACCCCTTGTCCTGTCACTACACTCCCTGATAAACAGTCCCTCACCATCTTTCCTGTAGGCCCCCTTCAGGTACTGAAAAAGCTTTTGCTTTTTCTGAGCCTGTTGTCTGTTCTGTTTGTAATTCTTGCTCGAAGGAGAATTTGCCCAGATCCCATTGCCTCCAATGCAGCTGCAGAGTGCTGGGCAGTCCGAACCACGTCTGCCGTATGTATGCGGATCCATGTCACAACACATGTTCAACAGATCTACGTGCTGATAGCTTGCAAGTGATCTGTGAGCCATATGCGCGCTTTGCCTTATCTGTGCAGTAGATCTGATACATCCCAAATATGTGGGGCTAAGTGAATTGTGTGATGCAGGTGCGTATTTCTGAGACTGATTTCTTTATGGAAAATCTTGGACGTGAATATGAAAGCCAAACACTTCAACTGAGCTGACTTCGTAGGGCTCTTGTGCGAAAGAGGCATTCTATGTACCAATACATTTAGGCGCATTTCCAAACAACAGCAGCTTAGAAGTTGAACACAGGCCATCACACAGATTCAAGGGGAAGTATATTTGTTTGAGGATATGAATGTTAAAAAAGTGTGTCATAGAACCTGGAAGATATGAAAATCAGGAGTATTTTATGGCATGTATTTCTTATGAGAATTAAATATCATAAAAAAGCGTTTATTGTTAGTCAGCTAAAACTTCAAAGTCAAGTCCATAGTCAGCTCTGAAGAGAGATGGCATTTACATTGCTAGCAATTAGAAGCTGTAGATACTTGAATAAAATTAGATCAGAGATAAGAAATCAGTCTGAATTATGGCTTTTTACAGTGGTAGAAACTTCTAGTGATGGTGGTTCTATGTGGATTTTGTTAGAACTTTTTTTTTATCTTTTTTTTTCTCCCTATTTTGACTTTGGATACTTTTCTGAGCCTATATGTTCCTTCAATGCCAGACTGAGATGTTTAATTTTTGTTCAGGTGAATGACATTGTTGGCAGCTTTGTGGTACTTGACTCGTGGAGTTTTAGCTGATTATGATGCTATCTGCAAATCCAAGTCTATTTCATGAAACTTTGGCTAACTAGAGTCTCAAACTTGTATTCTAATGCTCTTTCTAAACTAGGCTGTTATATCATTTATAGGCATATAGTGTTGACTGGAGCCAAACTAGAGGAGAGCAGCTAGTGGTGTCTGGTTCATGGGATCAAACAGCCAAGCTGGTATGTTGGTTTTCTGCTGAAGGTGAAAAATGTCATTTGTTTTGGACCTGATAGTTCTCTGTGTTAAGAAACAGCATTGATTCACTTTTCCTCTTTATTTTTACAATGAGGCTGAAATTCTGTTTTAACTGAGATGTTACTTTGTCCTTCAGTTGATATCGGTCTAAGTATACAAATGCTTTTCATGATACATGGTAAAAAAGTTCATTTAGTCATTTCTGTACGTATAAAGCTTTTTTATGTATGAAACCCTTTCCTTTCTTATTGAATGTGTACCTCAACAGTTTCTGGTGTTTTGTTTTGTTGTTTTTTTTTTTTTTTGCTTCATTCAGTGGGATCCAGCTGTGGGAAAGTCATTATGCACTTTTAAAGGCCACGAAGGGGTCATTTACAGCACTATATGGTCTCCACACATCCCAGGTTGTTTTGCATCTGCCTCAGGTAAACATGATGGTAAAGGGATTCTCACAACAAAATAACCTTGTATGCTGTTGGATTAGTTTGACACTTTGTCCAGCAGATGGTAGTGTGTGTCATCCATAAAAATGGAAGAAGGAAAGATAAACATATTGCTGCTGCTGGATTTGTAGGTTCTGTTACAATCTGTAAATCATCCTCTTGGCCATTTAAACAGGGATCAGCAGTTTTCTGGCAGTCACTTCAGTGACCTTGTGGCAATATTTTTGTTACTTCATGTAGCTCTCTTCCATTCACCTCACTCTTGTTATTGACCACTAAATCATGTTACATGCCTTATTTTGTGTTCTGGCTTACATTTTTGTTCAAATTAGCTCAAGTGTCAGCAGACTGTTAGCTCTGACAGAAACATAGTCAATTCCTCTTGAACTGCTTTAAGTACTGTTGGAGATCTCTGTGCCTTGTTCTTTGGGAAAGGTAATAATCAGTTTTACTTTTCTGCTTTGGGTAGTGCTGTGAATCTTGCTGGTCAATACAATCATAATTGAGTTGGGTGTACTTAGAGGCAAAGAGACTGTATGGTGCGGTGGCAGCGTTTTCTAAACACTGCTCCTGCTCTAGAGGCACAAGGAGAGCTCTGGAGAGAGATCTGGACCCTAACTGCTGACTAACTGGGTGGAGGGTCCTGTGAGCCGTGCAGTTTGCTTGGGAAATAGAGGGGCAGTAAGATGCTGCCTTAATACAAATATTGGTAGATTAACTCCAATGGCTTAAATTTCTCTGATTTTAAGTCTGTTGGACTTCTGTACTGATTTAAATGGAAATTGTTTAGCTGTTGTATCAAGAGGGTAAGCAAGTATAAATATGTTTTCCTGTTACTGAAATTAAAGACAGACAGTGAGTACACACAGATACTGGTCTTCCCTATTCTGTGGGAAGTTTGATGAAAAAGTGCACATGGTTTTAATAAAATTTCAGTCTATTTCCATCTGACTCAGCTTGCAGAGTTGAACTAGAATGACTAACAAGTTACAGGTATTTGTTCTAACGTAGCAGTGCTTGGAAGCCAGATGCTGGTGCACAGATATTTCCAACTTATTTGAAGGTTCATTGAGGTAACACTTAATGAAGTACCCACCTAATAAGACATGCAGAAACTTACAGGATTGAGCCCTGTGCGCTGTATGAACAGTTCTACTGAGTATACTACAAAATACTAGTTAAGTACCATTTGATTAAAGGTAAGTGGAGAAAACAGTGCTTAGTGGTTTTTGCAAATTCTAGGGGATGTTATGATCTCTTTAAATTCCTGCTCAGAAGCCTCCCCTCCATAGTAGTCTCACTCATACAAAATTTCTGACATTCTAGATGAACAAAAGGGCTTTACTGATCCAGCTAGTTATTTCACATTTGAGTCTCTAGTCTACGAAGCCAAACTCACTTCTAATACATTGCCACTTGAACAATTTTGGGAAACATTGATTATTAGATGCTGTATGTGATCATACTTAAATTGGGTACAGCAGCATACAATTGATCTGTTCTTTGAGTGACTCAGTGGGTGCAGCTGTTGGAAGTTTTGACTAAAACACTGAAGAGTTTCTATTCTTCTGTGAATTTTATTTTGACTCTTGAAAGGGACTAACATATACTGCTGGAGCCTGAATCTAATTGCAGTCAGTTTTCACCGATTGATGGCTCCATAGTATTTTATAGGGGAAAAACCACACACAAAAGACGCAGTGTTTTTGTTCTGTAAGTACTACTCAGGTGTGAAGTAAAAATCTTATCGTGTAATGCTAGATGTAAAATCATTTTGTAAGAGAAAACTAAGTCTTCAAAATGATGGTGAACTTTCTTATGGTTTCCAAAATAAAACATCTGGTGTGCTTCTAAATGAAATAACTTCAAAGATCTTGTATAGAAATCATGACATACCAATGTGAAAAAAAGGTTTCTTTGCTTTTGGTTTTCGAATTGGAATTTCCCCGTGGTTTGATTAGATTACTTCACTACAGAAAATACATACTGGGAGTTTTTTCTTTAGTCAGCAGGACTGTGGGTAGTAGAAGTACTCATGACCCTCTCGCTCTAGGTATAAATGCCATTTCCTTACTGAAAGAAAGGCATATCAGACAGATTATGTTCAGAGAGTTTACTTCACTGTTCAGTGTTTAATGGCATTCTACTCAGTCAAGATATGTGATGAAAGTCAAGTGGAACTGTTCAGGAGGCTAGACCTCCTCATTTGAAACTTGTTATGATCCACGCACTTTGTAAGGATGACAGAAAATTATGAGACAGAAGCTTAATTTCACTGATGACTGATCTTCTATTGAGCTAAAGTTGGAGCTGGAGAAAAATATTACAGTACTGTGTCGAATTTACAGCTGTCTCCTTCTTTGATAAACTTACTGGAAGGGTTCACCTGAAGTTTTGTGGTCTTGTAACTTTGTGTTATCTTGCAAATTAGTAACTGAAAATGTGTCTGGAGGGAAATTTTTTGTACTTCATCTCCCTTGGTTTTTTAGCTTTTTAAAACAATAGCTTTTTGAAGGGTATTGTTGAAGTGTATTGAGACATTCCCTTTTGGAAGGAGGCTGCACTGCTTTAGAATTGTAGTATGTGTGTGTGTTTTTTTTCTCTCTTGCCCCTCCTGTCCCCTCTCATCCCACCTCACACATACCTACTCACAACCACATACTTAAATCTTGGTAGTATAAAGTCTTAGCATTTCAGACCAGAAATTAACTGTTTTGTGTTGCAGCATCATCTTTAATTTTACATGTGTTAGTATAATAAGTTAGGTATATTGTTAACCATAGATTGGAAAAAATGTTGGTCTTTAAATGCTTCTGATTTAACTAAATTTAAGTAAAGCAATGCACTTTTTTATTTTAAAGAAAATAAGAGAGAAGGAGGTTTGGGAAGCTTTTGCATGCCTCACCTCTGCCTTTTTTCTGCCTTTATTTGAATCCACATAGATGCCAGCAGAAGTTTAATTTCCAGTTAACTAATTAGTTTATGAACACTGAAAACAGAAAACCAAACACAACTGCAAGCCACAGTTAAATAGCTGCTTAGAAGGACCATTATGTGCCAAGACAACTTTTGCCTGAAGCTAATAAGGTTAAATCTTTGCTTTTGGAATCCGACTTTTTCTCAAATTATTATGAGGCTAGGAAATGAATACAGATGAAGAAAATGAGAAACCTAAGACTGCAATATAGGTCAATTGAAAAAGAATTTGGTACTAAGTGTGGTTATTTTGCTTCATTAAGTCTCTGATCTGAATATATACAGGAAAACTAAGTCTGTCTGCTGTGGATAATAAAATGCAGTTGGATTACAGAAGATAAATATGTCTGATGCTTCAGTTAAATTAGCTTTTATTCAGCATCTAATACACTTCCATTTAACATTTACAGAGACATGTGAGGTACTTTACAATGTTGTTGTCTTCATGTACAATCATTTGTAGTCTCAAAAAGCAAGTAAATGGCTTATCTTTTTTTTTGTTTGAAATTGGAAGTTAATACTAACAGAACAAACTGTTAATTCTGTATATGTAAATAACTGTGATGTCAGTAACGATTTCTGAGCCGATAAGCAGGATATTCAGGTGTACATGCGGCACCAAACCAGAGCCCTGGTAAATGTCTGCCTTACACTGAAAAAACAGTGATGTGGAAAATGGCATTAATGAAGTGACATAAATGTTTAACAGCATCTTCATAGCTAAAAGGGTTTAATGAGTCATTGTGTCATTTGCCCAGAAGGTCTCCTTTTTTTTTTTTCACCCAGAGAGCAAATTGGTGAGAAGCACATAAAGTGCCAAATGCACGCAGCATTAGTATATAGTCAAATGTAAATCAGTTCTACTAAATGATTCTCCATAACTGCAGAGTGATAGGCCTTGCTCAGTACTGTGGTTTATAAAGAAAGCATGCTTTATAGTATCAACTGTTTTTATTGCCCTTTAAATTTAACAGTGGGAAGTAATTAATGAGTACCAGTTTACCCTTATCTGCATAACTGTAGTCTTTGATACAGATATGACACTGGCAAATGAAAATATGAATGTTTTGGATTCAACAAAGCCCAGATTTAGAATGACTCCTAGCTTTTATCTTAGCTACTGGGATCTCAGTTTTAATGATGCATTCATTTTTAAGTCATAACTACACTCCTTAAGTTTACTGATCAGGGCAGATACATAGGTTTCATAACATCTTAAATCACAAATAAGGGAAAGAAGTGTTTCTTAAATCTGCAAGATCATGTCTGTGTTCATCAGTATTTAGACCAATTATTTGTATTCTTTGCTCAAAGACTTTTCAGACTGAAAGCCCAGAGCAAAAAATTTTCACATACCACAACAAGGTGTGATCATTTCTGAGAAATTTTTATTATGTTGACAGAGATGTTGGGGAATTGTAGCTTTGCTGGTTTACAAATGAACTTGTAAATCCAGCCTCCATGCTTTGTAAGCCCTTGCATTCAGTGCTGGACTTTGAGGCTGAAATTAAAAAACATTGTTTATCTCGTATTTTCTTTTATTGCCAGCCCTGACATAGTGAGTTGCCTTTTAGAAATTTTGTCTTCTTGCCTACTGGTCTCTTAGTGACGAATGAATGTAGTCAAGGGGTCGTCAAGCTGTAGTTTCATAAATCAGGCTGGCATGTAGTCTTGACACACGTTTCTGTGTTTGGGGTCCAAATTGTGAAAGAAAACTAAAAATGAACAAATTATTTTGCATGAAATAATGAGATGGGGAAGGTGTACATCTACTAAGAAGATGGTTGCTGAATTAGGTGGGAAGGAATAGCCTCGAGTGCAACTCCTCAATAAAGAGGTGTTTTCCATGTATAAGTTCCTGGACCAAAATTGGGGTTGTCAAGTCTTTGACTTCAGCTTTCTGAAGCTTCAGCTTACATTTCTGCTTCAGAAGTAGCACAGGGCAAAACAAAGAGTTGTTGAGTGGGGCTTGCAGACAAGTAATTACAAAGATGTTTATGTTTGTTCTGGTTCTGAAAAAACTGAAGGAAATAATCTTCTGTTCTGCTATGACAATGGTTTATTATGAGTTCCAAAACAGTTTACTGGAGGTTTATATTCCATTAGACTGTGTGTGCTGTGGGTCCACTCTTTGCTTTTTATGAGTTCTTTCCTGGTAATTTGCTTGTTGAATGTGCTAGAAGAAATGCCATCATGAACAAGGTTCAAGGCTTGCTTAAACTTGATCATTTTTGTAATCCAAATCCTCAAGGGATAAAAGAATAAAAGGCTTCAATTTACTGCATGTACCTTGCACAAATTGAGCATCTAGAGCGCAAACTGACTACAGAGTTACTATGTTTCATTGCACTTTTAGCTAAACTGCTGTTCATGCTCCAAGCTATTAAAATATACTTTACTGGCTTACTTTGTTGTATCAGATCTATGTAATGAAGTGAGGTGGGTGTTTTCATTTGTGGTCGATTGCTTCAAGACATACCAGCTCGGTATTGAATCCATCTGAGTCTTGTGCTCAGTAAGCTTTACTAAGTCAACCTCTAATGTGCAAACTGAAATATTTCTCAGGAAATTAGTTTGATCCTCAATTTATAGTACGTGCTAATGATAGTAAAGTATTGTATGCAGCCTATGCTAGAATATAAAGCATTTTCAGGTTATAATATTTTATATTAGAATCTCATATTGTAAAGCAGTTGTTTAGTGTTGAGAAGAAAAATGCAGTAACAGTTTTTTACAGTGAATTAATATGTTTTGGGTCATTTGGGTTAGAGTTAGATATCTAGCCAACATTGCCATTTGCTGAAGAATGGTTTAATAATAAGTTAGGTGAATTTTGAAATAATTTTTTTCCCCAAGACTTATCTTTAATTATATTGGAAAACAAATAAAAGTTTTGACTGATTTTTTTTTAAACAATTTACTCTTTTCAGAAAAAGACTCTGTTGAGATCTTCTCTGAAAAAACTTAAAGCTCTTTCAGTTTTTAGCTTTGCAGCATTTTGTATCAGACAAAAAAATTACCAGTTGGAAAGTACATTTCCACTAGTAATTATGTTTACTTGATATCTAGGTTGTGTTACATGAAAATAGATTTTGTGCATTCAGTAGAGTCCTGTGGATGATTTAAATAAAGCTGCTATTTGTGTCACTACATCTGTCTCTGTGTATGAAATCTCATGAGCTTTATTAATCCTGTTCTAGGTTCACTTCTATTGTCTGTGATAGAAATGGATAGCATGATCATTTTAACATGCCTAAAAAGATTGGGTTTGAGAGTTAGGAGATTTGGGTTCTGCTCTTTATTCTCCCACAGGCTAAATAATTTAATCTGGTTTAGTATTTAAAAAATACATACAAGAGCTGGATGATGGGATCAAGTGCACCCTGATGAAGTTTGCGGATGATACCAAACTGAGTGGGAAAGTTCTCACTTCAGAAGGGAGAGCCACCCTGCAGGAAGACCTGGATAGGCTAGAAGAGTGGGCTAATAAGAACCTTATGAAGTTCAACAAGGACAAGTGTAAGGTCTTGCACCTGGGAAAACATAATCCAGGAGTGCAGCACAGGCTGGGATCCACCTGACTGGAGAGCAGCTCTGTGGAAATGGACCTAGGGGTCCTGGTGGGCAACAAGTTCAATATGAGTGACTAGCGTGCTGCAGCAGCAAAGAAAGCCAACAGGATGCTGGGCTGCACCACCAAGGGCATCACCAGCAGAGATAAAGAAGTCATTGTCCCACTCAGTGCTGGTCAGGCCACACCTGGAATACTGGATTCAGTTTTGGTCCTTGCTATACAAAAAAGATGTGGACAGGCTGGAGAGGGTCCAGAGGAGGGCACAAAGATGATCAAAGGACTGGGAGGCCTGCTGTATGAGGAAAGGCTAAAAGAATTGGGTTGGGTTTTGCCTTGACAAAAGAAGGCTTAGGGGAGACCTCATCACCATGCTCCAGTACTTAAAGGGTGTCTACAGAGAAGATGGAGACTTCCTTTTTACAAGGAGTCACATGGAAAAGAGGATGGGTAGTGTGTGCAAGTTACTCCTGGGGAGGTTCCAATTGGACACGAGGAAAATTTTTGACACTGAGAACAATCAGCCATTGGAATAATGTCCCCAGGGAAGTGGTGGATTCTCCAACATTGGACACTTCTAAGATTCAGCTGGACGGGGTGCTGGGCCATCTTCTGTAGACTGTGCTTTTGTCTAGACAGAGCTTTTGCTAAGAAAGGTTAGACCTTTGAGTTGGATCCTTGAGGTCCCTTTCCAACCTGGTATTCTATGATTCTGTAAGTAAGCAAGTAATGTTAACTTGTAATCATTCAATGGCACTGCGGAAATACTTTAATTGAGATTTCTTTGATGTTACATCATATACACTGATACTTGTGTCTTTTATGCTGAATTCTTTTCCTATAGTAAATTTGAGATCTATTTTTGTGGATTTTTTCCTTGTTGGTGAGAGAACAGTGTCAGAAGATCAGACTTCTTGCTTTAGAACTAAAAAGAAAAAAATCAGATCCATTTTTTTAAGTAAAATTTCAAGCTAACAGTACTATGGTTCATTGTGTCTGTCCTGGTTAGAATCTTTTTGGCCTTCAGATAGTGTTTAAGGTTTCTTTGGGTTTTTATTAATCTCCAAACTACCTAGCTATTTTTTATAGTTAACGTTGTACCACTGCGCTATCTGGCAATGATTACTTGGTTGGTTGGTGTCACAGGACTCAGGAGATTATGATTTATGGATTTGGGTACAATACATCTGTGAGTAAAAAGCCAGTAGAAAACCTACATGAAATTTAAATCTTAAATAAACTCTATCTTTTCACTGTCATACATTGTCATTCACATTAGCAGTCTTTATCCCATGTGTACTTGTAGATTAGCATCTCTTTCAAAAATTTTGAATAGATGAGTATATATTGTGTAGCTGTATTGATTCGTCCAAGATTTCACAAATATTCATTAAAATGAAAGAAAGCAAGTACAATATACAAATAAATCTGGAATCATAATTATCTAACAGACCAGCAAAAATCTGTTGCCATGGAAAAATTGCTCCTTACAAAAATAGAAATATTTTGTGGGGGAAATGTTGGCCACTTTTGTGGTTGCTTACTTTGGGATGCCACCTGGAAGTGGTTGTTAGTGAATATGATTGTACTGTGTGTGCTTTGCTTGTACTTTCTTTTATTATTATCTTGCTTCTGCTTTACCATATGGAAGAAACGTATCCTTTGTAATGCAGATTTGAAGGAATCATGGAAATGTGGAAATTCCAAAATTTTTATCAGCAATTTTTATTGAAGTGTCAAAAAATATGTATTGTGAGGCCATGGAAAGATGTTTGAGGTTAAAAAAAAAAGTTTGTTAAAATGTGTAATTTGTCAGGATTACACTGTTCATCAACTTTTTTTTTATTAATCTGATTCTTCCACTTACAGTTTAAATGGAAAAATTGGATTTGCCTTTGGCTTTCATTCAGTCTGTTCTATTCACAGTAAGGTTTGCTTCCATGTCATGTTATTCCATTAAAAACATTTCACAGATAGTGCCAACCAGAATTAATAGCAGCTAAGTCTAGCATTTTCAAAGAAATAAAAAAAAAACCAAACCAACTCTTTTTCTTGTGCATCAGCATTTTCTATTAAAAAAGAAATAATTGGGGCAATTGTATATTTAGTGTCAAAATTGTTATTGGCTGAGTAACTTACTTTTCCAAATGTTTTTGGCCCTCATAATGCTACTGTGGCCCATCTCTGTAACAGTTCGTTCTAGTTCACCTGCGTTTATATATTTGCTTGGGAAAAACGATCCTGTCTGCAGTGAAATATGTTTTCCCCTTCAAATCTGTGTTATCTGATGAAATTAAAAGAAAAGCTTTTTAAGAAGTCCATTCTAATATCTCTGAAAGACTTAAGACTCAAACTGAAATCTGTCCTCTGCAGGCAAGCAGATTAGCAAGACTAATGGTGGGTGGATGGGTATACTACCTTCTTTTTTTTGCCAAGCCCCTGCTGATTGTGTTTCTTCCTCTCCATATGTTGCCCTGTTTTTATAAGCACTGTAGTGATGTTTGGGGCTTCAGCTGACTGCAGGGTGTCATTCTCAGGAGTGCTATACATATACTGAGCAGCAGTCTTGCTCTTGACAGTATTAAAATAGACAAGGGGAATGAAAACTGTGAGGAATCATGTGTTGTTCCCACCTTACAGGTAGGGAATTTATCCACCAAGAGGACAGCATCTCTCACAGTCATGGAGTCTGAGGAAAAGCCAACCCTCAGAACAAAGCTTCCCATGATCTGTGGAGTACCACGGTCACAAGGCCAGTCTTGTGTCGTGGAGTGGAACCAAGCTCTCCCTAGCTTCGTTTTTGTATTCAAACTTTCCAAATGTTTTATGTCTTTTTGCAAAGTCTAGGAGGCCTGGTAGTTTACGCAATAGGAATGTTGTTGTTATGACTCTAGGGATGCTTTTGTTTGAACTGTAGCCAGTTTCTTGAAAAGAGCTATGATTTTGTGTGCCCGGCTGTGTATTTTAAGGCCAGTGACCAACTGGGCACTAAAACCATCAAAATGCTTGTATCTAAACAGCATAAAAATAACAATTATTGATGATAACCAATTTGAGGATTTCCAGAAGTGTTTCTGGTAAAGAAACATTAGTAATTTCTTCAGTAGCAAGGTAAAACAATTTTTTTTTAATTTAGGTAGTATTGATACATGCTTTCTTTAGAAATCACGGGTGTTTGGATACAGCTTCTAGTAATTTCATTTGTGTCTTGAATACATGCATAATAATGAATTCTAATTAATTTGTAAACAAATGAGCTGGAGAATCCATTTTTGCTTATACAAAGCTGAATATTCAGGGTTAATGAGAGAATCCCCATTAAAAAAATTGAAAAGCATGGTTGTCTTGTCAGCTGATGCAGTTTCCATGTCTTTGTAAGCCATTAGGAACTGAATTTGTAAGAATGGTATACACAAATGCTAAAGATCTTTAGGGGTAGAAGACAATTTATGGCTGGAGGTAGAGAGGCTCAGGTGATTCACAGCTCTTAAGCTGAACTCCCTTCATTGTTCTCTGAAGAGCTCTATGGGTGTGTGTGCAGGTGCGTGTATGTCCTCTGAGGTTAAAGCAGGCGTTGCCTTTAATATGTGTAACAGTTCCAACGAATGACTTTATCTTCTGATATTTCAATAAATGAGAGTAACTCTGCAGGTTTTGCACATGACGAGTACAGGTAATGCATCTTAAATTTTCCTTTCATTGAAAGAATCTGGCGATAAGTTGCATTTTAAATACTGTTCATTTTTCTGCACGCCAAAAGCATATGTCTAGGTACTTTTTCTCAGCTGGCTTGCAGAGAAAGTTCTTTCATGGTTTTGGTTGTCTAAATCTATTTTTAAATGGACCTTAAGCTCCTATTTTAATTACATGTTATTTAAGTATTTTACCCTATCTCCTTTTAATTAAATTAGAATTTAAAAAATAATGAAAGTTTTAGTAATAAAATGAATGTTTTGTGGGGTTTTTTTCTAATGAAAGAGCGATAGTAAGTTCTGATTCTTTTGTGCATCAGTCTGACCTCTGTGTCTATAATGTGCTTGCTTTATATGGCATGAGCGTCCTCATGTAATAGTTGGTATTTCATACAGCTAAGAAACACTTGTCTGCTAAGCACTTGTGGATTAACTGTATCCCATAACTGATTCAACAATATTGAATCAATTTCTCTTTGTTTCAGGTGACCAGACTTTACGAGTTTGGGATGTGAAAGCCCCAGGAGTCAAACTTGTGATACCTGCCCACCAGGCTGAGATCTTGAGCTGTGACTGGTGCAAATATGATGAGGTATAAACCTGTTCATCCAACTGTTTTCCTAATGGAACCACTCTCATTAAGTAGTGGGGTTTTTTTTACTGCGACATTAATGCATCTTCTCTTTATAAAAATGTGTCTAGCTGCTTTGTTGCTGTCATTACCTACTACGTCTTCAAAAGACCATTGTTCCAACAGATAGACAGCCCAAGTAGATCAGATTGCTTATTCTTTTGTATAGTGGACAGAATAGCCCGTAGTGGAGAAACAGTTTGTATTTCTCTGTTCTCTTTATTTACACACTGGAGACCTCATTTATGATTTATTCATCTGTATTGTTTGATTTATCAAACTTTTGTAGCCAACATACGCATCACTGCAATTTAGTAATTAAATTGTCCTGATACATCTCTGTTTTATCCAATCATCAGAACTTGCTGGTAACTGGTGCAGTTGACTGTAGCTTGAAAGGCTGGGATTTACGAAACGTCCGGCAACCAGTGTTCATCTTGCTTGGTCATACCTATGCTATCAGAAGAGTAAAAGTAAGTTGTATTTAATTCCCCATTGACCACCACTGAATTGTTACACATTTTTTTTCTGGAAAGCAGTAATATTTTCTGTTATCTAATAACTAGGAAAAAAACAATAGGTGTTTAAGATTTTAGATACTGCTTTGACTGTTCTTGGAAACCTTCAGTTTAACACTGTAAAACATTTTGACGTTTAGCAGATTGCTGGGATTTCAAAGTAAATGTCATCTTCCAAGTCAATTTATTTCCATGAGGAGTGTCTGAGAGCTTGAGAGAGGGTTGGGAGATTTACTTCAGCTAAGTCATATGGGAAATTTGAGATAGAGAAAATAACTTCGCTTTGTTTTCAAATGGTGCTGTGCCTTTTTCTTTCCATACAAAGGGTCGATATTCAGATAAAGCAAGGTATATAACTTGTTGTGAGTATGTATTTTTTATATACAAAGAAGATGTTAATATGTTCAAAGAGATTTTCACATTTTATGCACGAAAGGCTACAGATGACTATACTGGATCTGTGTACTACTAGATCACCCACTGATAGGAATTTGTTCTAGATGCACAAAGATTTTTTCTTCATATTAGTCAGTGTTTGTTATTTTTTTATATTAGTCAGGTAATACCTGATCCTTTTAAAGCCTTTCAGGAACAGGTATGTTTATTAATATTTTCTAGGAAGTCTGAGCTGGCAGAAAAAAATTATCCTGGGTCAGTATTTTGCTTCCTACGCCCTTGGAATTTTTGATGTATTTCTAACAACTTTAAAAGTTACTGTGCTTAGATTGTAATTTGTCAGAGAAGGATGTGACTCGGGGAGTGGTTCCATACCACAAATCCTGTTTGTGGCCAGACAGCCTGAGAAGCTCCTGCTTCTCCTTATCCCAGCTACCCTTGCCTGCTATCCCCACTGGTAGTGACTGTTCGGTCTTTTTTTCTAATTTAAATCCTGCATCACCATGCTCTAATCTGGCTCTGTGAAATGTTCTTCATTACAGAACATTTAGCAGTGGTGTTTGCATTTGTTTTTTCTTGTTTTTTAAACAAGATCATTTTGCAACTCCAATTTGACAGCCGTTAAGACAGATGAATCAATACATTATCAATCAATACTGACTGTCATGTTCTTACTCTCTGACAGTTAGTAGGATGTTCTAAAACCAGCTCTGCCACTAAGGGATTCATAGCACATTGCCTTCATGATAAAACGGAGAAAGTGAATGCAGAATTGTTACTCATCATAACCTGTGATAATAGAATGAAAGGACACTTGATGAAACTAGTAGAAGATGGATTTACAAACAGATGGAAGTACTTCTTTTACGCATCAGATGATAAATTTCTTGAATTGGCTCTCTGCACAAGAGGTTGCATAGGCAGGCAGTGTCACTACTCTCTATCATGCTGGGCTGCATTAGGAAGAGCATTGCCAGCATGTTGAGGGAAGTGATTCTTCCCCACTACTCACCACACCAGACAGACCACACGTGGAGTGCTGGGTCCGGTTCTGGGCTTCCCAATACAAGGGAGACATGGACGTACTGGAGTAAATCCAGCAAAGTGCCACAAAGAAGATTAAGATACTGGAGCCTCTGTCCTACCAGGAGAGGCTGAGAGAGCTGGGATTTGTTTACTGTGGAGAAGAGAAGGCTTAGGGAAGATCTTATCACTGAATGATTGGGGGAAATAGCAAAGACAAAGCCTGGCTCTTCTCAGTAGTATCTAGTGAGAGGACCAGAGGTGACTGCTACAAACTAAAATAGAGAAGATGCCATGTAAACATGGAGCACTGGGCTTGAAGTCTGTTGGCCTGACCAGGTAGGGTATATTTTATATTCTTTATACCGTCTCATTTGAGTTTCTATTTTATGGCCCATCATGCTCCCTTATTTGCTTAAAATGCCTTGAAATGATTATTAGGAGTTGGCCAGCAGTAGAACTTTCTTTGCACCAACCTCTCAGATCAGTTCACTAAGTGTCTTCAAGAAGATGGTGGGGAGGCTGTATATGCATACATGTGCAAAGGAGAGGTATGTGAGAGTACGTGACTTCTGTTTTATCAGGCTTTCATAGCTTCCATTTCAAGATAGACATGGTCCTTGTGGACATAAGATATGAGAATGTGGGCCAGCACTTAGAGGTGGTGCAGCATATCTACACTTGTGTGGTGTAACTCACCAGTCACACTAAATGGAGAGAGACCAGTATGCTACCTAAATAGAGGCAGCTGTCCCTAGCGATGTCCCTTCCCCTGCATTGTACTGACACTAGCAATTACAAAGCTGTGCAGCAAGCTGGCTCAGCTGATTGCTCTGACTGAAAATCCTGTCCCTAAAAGTGACTAGTTTCTTTCTGGATCACTAAGCTGTCTCAATTTGTCACTCAACTGCACAATTGCAAGCCCTGACAGAACGGAGGGGGCCAGGAGCACACAGCCTGAAGTGGAAAGGAAAGAGAAGACCATGAGTCTTGACAGCAGTGCACTCTTAAATTAGCTTAAACCGACCATGAAATCACACTCTTCAGTTGTCTGTCTTTTGTATTCTGTTCGCTTGTTCAAGGGTTTTGTTGACTGTCAGATCTGAGGCTGGCAAGGAATTCTACCCAACGTGATACTGTCAGGATTCCTGCTGATTTCTTGTGGTCTTTCACTGCGGTACTGGGCATTGTCAGCACGCTGAGGTCATCTGGAGCTCCTTTCAGGAGATTTTGACATTGGTGCATTTGGCTGTCTCGTATTCTTAGCTGGGTTCAGTCTCTTATGCTGAAATGTAGTTATGGTTTTTGAGTTTACCCAAAGAGATATTTGGATGAATGATCTGCGAAATATTGGAGGTCAGGCTGGATCATAGGTTGGTCTCTTCTGTCTGTATACACTGTTCAGGTGATAAAATTGTAGTATCTTACAGTTAAGTGGAACAGAATTTTAAAATATTCTCTTCTCTTTGTAGCAGCAAGAATTTACACAAATTCTTTCAACTTATATGTGTAGCACTCTGCTAAGTGTTTTGGTAGAGTTTGCTTAGGCAAATTTCTAGGATACCGTGTTGGGTTTGCGTGGCAAGGTTTCGGTAGTGGGGGGCCTACAGGGGTGGCTTCTGTGAGAAGCTGCTAGAAGCTCCCCCTGTGTCTGATTGAGCCAAGGCCACCCGGCTCCAAGACGGACCCGCCACTGGCCAAGGCCAAGCCAATCAGCACCTCCGTGATAACATATTTAAGAAGGAAAAAAAACAGTTAGAGCTTTTGCAGCTGGAGGGAGGAGTGAGAAGATGTAAGAAACTCTGCAGACACCAAGGTCAGTGCAGAAGGAAGGGGAGGAGGAGCTCCAGGCGCCGGAGCAGAGATCCCCCTGCAGCCCGTGGTGAAGGCCATGGTGAAGCAGGCTGTCCCCCTGCAGCCCATGGAGGAAGGATGAGGGGGTGTAGAGATTCCACCTGCAGCCCGTGGAGGACCCCACGCCAGAGCAGGTGGAGGCACCCGAAGGAGGCTGTGGCCCGTGGGAAGCCCACGCTGGAGCAAGCTCCTGGCAGGACTGTGGACCAGTGGAGAGAGGAGCCCACACGAGAGCAGGTTTGCTGGCAGGACTTGTGACCCTGTGGGGACCCCACGCTGGAGCAGTTTGCTCCTGAAGGTCTGCACCCCGTGAGAGAGACTCACGTTGGAGCAGTTCGTGAAGGACTGTCTGCCGTGAGAGGGACTCCATGCTGGAGCAGGGGAACGATGAGAGGAGTCCTCCCCCTGAGGATGAAGAAGCGGCAGAAACACCATGAGATGAACTGACCGTAACCCCCATTCCCCGTCCCCCTGTGCCACTGAGGGGGGCGGAGGTTGAAGCTGGGAGTGAAGTTGAGCCCGGGGAAGATGGGAGGGGTGGTGGGAGGTGTTTTAAGATTTGGTTTGATTTCTCATTCCTCTACTCTGTTTTGCTTAGTAATAAATTAGATGAATTCCCTCTCTAAGTTCAGTCTGTTTTGCTCATGACGATAATTAGTGAGTGATCTCTCCCCGTCCTTATCTCGACCCATAAGCTTTTCGTTGTACTTTTTCTCCCCTGTCCAGTGAACGAGGGGAGTGATAGAGCAGCTCTGGTGGGCACCTGGCCCCCAGCCAGGGTCAACCCACCACAGATACTTAAGGTTAATGACAGCTTTTCAGCTTTGACAAGATGTTTTTGCTTCATCTGAAACTTTATGGACAAAGATGTAAAGGGGGTATGTGGGAAATGGGCCATTGGTTTTTGCTGCCCATCAGACTTCTTCCCCTTTATTATTCATATTCCTGAGGTGCAGAAGATGTTTTGTTGTGATTTTTTTTTTTTCTCCAGAAAAATTGTAGGAAATCTGGGGATGTTGAAGTTCAGGCATGCACATCCCTCAATTCTGCTATAGTAAAGGGAACTCTGTCAGCAGAGTTCAGCAGGCAACAGCATACGCTCTTCTCTTGGCAACTTGGGCAGTTGTGGCAATAGCCCAGGCTTAATTTTTGACTTTGTAGTCGCTGTGAATAATATTGGAAGTCTTGCAGGAAGAATCTTACCTATGAACCATGATGTGGGGGACCTGCATTTCAAACTGAAGTTATGTCAATGATTTGTGTATTTCCTATTGAGAAACGCAGGCCTTAAAGTAGTTGGAAACTGAGAGTTGCCAAAAAGCTGGAACTGAGGTGAACAATTTCCTTATTTCTGCAGTTCTTAGACCTGTCTGCAAGAGTCCACAGAAGAATGTGTCCCGTAAAATGCCCTGCAGGAGAGGGGGAAGTTATGAAGTGATGTTATACTGCCTTCAGTTTTTCAACTTATCTCCAATTTTCCCATTTCTGTAAATAATTTCAAAGTTTTAGGACATGGAATTTATGACAGTAATATATCTTACGTTCTCTGCAGCATGGCACAAATTTTCTCTCTCTGAAAATAATAAACTGGTCACATAGCTTTTCTGAAACTGGCTTTATATAATGAGATGCTACCCAGCTTGTCAGCCATGAGCAGAATTTAATGACTGTTTATATGACTGTCCTAAAACTTCTTAACTTTACAGCAGGGTTGTTTGGCACTGCTGTAATGAAATAAAACCAAACCAGGATCCCATAGAACATTCTTTGTAATTAGAAGCATGGCAGGGAAATTTGTTGATGTCGCCTGTTCTGTTGCATCATGATGTGATACCTATCAAGACAGTTTAAATAGTTAAACTTTGGTAACTTTCTAGGTATAGTAAGTCTGTATATGTTCACAATGTTTTTACTTTAAAAGTTGTTCTCGTTTGTTTTCTTGCAGTTTTCACCATTCCATGCAACCTTATTGGCCTCTTGCTCCTATGATTTTACTGTGAGGTACAGTATTTTTTTATTAGATAAAAATGGAAAGATAATCTATTTTAATGTGGCTTGCAATAGAAAACAGTTCTAGAGTGGACATACTGAAGTGCAGTTAATGTTGCTATTGGATGTTTTCTCTCTTCATAAGCGATGTTGAAAATGCATGGGTTCTTCACTGAAAGGCTAGCTCAGTCACTCTTCTAAATGATATCTGCTTTGACAGATGCTTTCTGTAATCCTTTTCACATCATTCTGCTGAACGTAGTCACGTCCGGCTGTCATAGTGTCTGATAAGAAGGTAATAACCTGTTAAATGAATGTAGGTGAATGACTTCATGTGTTTCTGTGACATAATTTTATTTAAGCATTTTAAGAACAAAGTTTTCGTCCTACCCATATCTGAGGAAGTGTGTATGCTGAAGTTCTTCTGACAGTACTTCTGCAACTTCTCCTGGCTGCCCAGTATATTTGATACTGCTGAGGATTTTATAGTACAGCTGATTCAAAGCTGATTAAAAGTCCTAAAGTATTTTGACTTCATATTAGGACTTCTCCAAGATACACAGTGTCATAAGTCAATACACTATGAAGTACATTCCTGAATATTTCAATCACATTCTTTGATCTACATTTTAATTCTATAACTTGGACTGAATATAGTAGGCAGTACATTTAAAAATGGAAGAAGCCCTCTTGCCTGCAACAAGTGACTGTAAAGTTATCCCACTTGCCCAAATCATCCCTATTAATGACGCTTCTGGTTGTGTCCTAAGTGGTCTGACACCAGACATAGAAAGGTTCTGTTTCCTAAGGGAAACCTTGCTAACTCTCAGTGCCTGTACATGTTTCTAAATCATAAATCTAAATAGTCCTGTGTCATAACATCATATAAAGTGGCATCATGAAGTTAGTGTGTTAAGCATTGTAGGAATTTTGTATATTTTCAAAAATCTTACTGGAAGAGTGGTATAGCTGGCATACTCTGTTTTCATCCAAGCTCTTGGTTGCAGCTCCCAGAACACAGCTAACAGAAACATGCAGGGCTACAAAGGGGCTCCGAAGCTCTGCTGTAGATGGTGTGGGACTGCTTGAGACTGTACAGTGACAATGGTGGTGTTCCCCTGGGAGAGTTGCCAGAGCAGTTGTCCTTGGCACATGTGAGTCCTCAACCTTGATGGCACTAGAGAGGATGTTGCCTTCCAGGTCTGAAGCTGCAGGGAGTGCCTCGTGCCTCTTCCTGGGACTGGAGGTGATGGTGGCTTCACCTGTGGGAGATGCATTCTCTTTGAGGTAGTGAGGTGAAGGAGCTGCAGGAGTAGATGAGCAGACTGCGTACCACTGAGGATAGTGAACTCAAGATGGACAGGGTCTTCACAGATACCCTTCAGAGGTGAGAGCTCAAATCCCACAGCACAAGGAAGGAGGGACAATTAGAGACTATCCTTCAAGCAACAGAGGATAAAGATTCTCATGATGGGAGGTGGCTGGAAACTTGTGACTTCTGGCAACACAAGTTGGAGCTAGAGACCACATTTAGCACCTTGGAAATGAGTGAGCAAGAACAAGCTCAGTCTGGAGAGGTGTCAGCACCAAAAGAAGAATGTGCATCATCACTGGAGATTGCCTCCTGTTGCATTCCCTCTTGAAGTATCTGTCTGCCAGCCCAACTTGATGTCTTGGAAGATTTTGTTGCCTCCCTTGGGTTGAGGTCCAGGAGCTTGTGGAGAGACTGCTAGGGTTCGTCCAAATTCAGAACTCTGCCTTTTCCTGCGTACCTGTATGGGTTCTCATGTTACTGAAAGAGGTGACCATGAATATATCAAGAATGGCTGTGTGGCACTGGGGGCCCAGGTGGTGTTTTCCTTGATCCTGACAGTGAAGAAGAAAGGTTCAGGCAGGAAAAGACATCTCCAGCAAGTCAACACTTGGCTGCATAGCTGGTGTCACAAGCAGGGCTTTGTCTTCTACAATCACAGGGTCCTCTTTTAAGTGATTGGGTACTGCGAGGCAGGTGTGAGGTCCATCTGACAAAGTAGGGCCACAGCATCTTTGCCAACAGGCTTGCTAACCCAGTGAGGAGTGTTTTAAACTACAGGTACCGGGGGCAGAGGGACCATAAACTGAAGTGAAAGCATGAGGATCAGAGAAGAGTGGGGGGAACAGCATCATGTCAGAGGCTTTTGCACTTTCCCTGTGACAGTGGCCTGACACCTGTATGCAGCAGAGGAGACAAATGGGGAATTAGATGTCCATGTGTGGCAGCAGAGCTGTGGGCTCTTGGGGGATTATAGAGAGATGATGGGACCGCTCACAGGACTGGAGTGCTGCAATGGATGAAGGCTTCTCTGGAAAGAGAGGCTAGGAAGGTGAGGTGGTGTTAATGGTGAATCTGTGAGTTTAGTGGTCCAGTCACTCCCTTAAATTTTCAGCCCATACATGGGCTTGTTCCTTTCTCATGTAGATTAGAACTGTATGGTAAGTTTATATAATACTCCTGTCGCTCATAGGCATGTCATTATTTCAGTAAAGGACTTAAGTGCTTGAGAACCTTTCCTAAGTTTATATTAATTGTTATTCCTTTGCTTACTGTAATAAGAGGTAGTGCCTTGCCAGTGATACCCACTGTCATGTAGTTGGTGCCAGGAGCCTGACGGTGTAAGTGCTGTGATGTCCATATGTATATAACTTTCTAGACTGCTGTACCAGCATTCTGTCTTTATATAAAGTGCTTAATTTTATTTATGTTTAAAATTAACTTCTCATGGAATACTATGCAGTGGTCTGTGGAAGGTTATTTATGGGATCTTACTTAACAGCCTTTACTGATGTAGTGCCAGCTGGTTTGCAGCATATCATTTCTCAAAAGGCTTCTAGGTCTAAAATAAAAAGTGGTAATTGGTTTCTTCCCGTGGCCCTGTCTGAGCAATAAGACTAATAATCAGCATGCTGATGCATTGAAGTGACTTGATTGTGTTGTCATGCTTTTCCCGTTTTTGACACCAACTATATATCCTTCAGGTTTGGCACTGAAGTGCTTCATGCAGTACCGAAATCTAGTGCAATTTCAGCTCTGACATTTTCTTACATGGAAACTGTCAATAAAGATGAGGAGAGCTCCTAGCTCATATACTAGGGTGTCTGTAAATGCAGAGCTTGGGGACCTTTCCACAAAATGCCAATCTAGGTATAATTTTTCTGTCCAAACAATTACTTGTTGTGACCAGGGACAGAGTGCAAAGTTGAAGAGATGAAATACAGATTTTTAGCAGTTTTCTAAAACTATTAGTTGTTGGCTTGGTATGAGTCAACAAACAACAGAGAAGGCCAGGTAAAAGTCTTTGGAAAAGGTGTCACAAGTAAAATATTCTGTATAATGGTGGAAACTTGTTACCACAATGCTTTTAAAGAATATAATATGATAACACTGTTGTACCTTTGCCACATATCCTGTACTGTCATTTACAGGAAGGAATGTAGCTCATGGTAGGAAGTAGAGTTCACTTATGAATGTTCAGATTTTGACTGGATGCACCATATACTTCACATGCACATATGTGCACACGTGCTGTCATGTATGCATACGCATACACACACACATATGTATATGTGGACATGACTATATACACACATATACATACATTTCAGTTAAGAACAAAAAAACTTCATAAATATATAAAAGGTGGAAGAGAAGTAGGGATTCCAGCACATGGTATTAATTTCAGATCTTGTTAAATGTACTCAAGGTCTGTGACTTTTTAGCCACGTTTGACACTAATTCATAGAGCGATATGGTGTGGCAGTCCTTTAAAAACGCATTCATTGATACAAGCAGTGTTATTTTAATAGCAACTTAGTTCTGATACTGTTCTTTTATTTTCTTTCACATTTCTGTTTGAAGCTCAGTATTGTCTGTAAGCATTAACATATAGTAGATAACTGGATATAGCATATCTTACTGTTTAAGCTCTCTAATCTGAAATGTTACTGAAGCTTTATAGTTTAACAACCAAATGCAAATCTTGGATAAGATTACAAACTGCCATGTAAGAGGCAGAGTTTTTGTTTGTTTCAGTTAAAACAGCTAGTTTGGCACATAATCACAACTGGCTATCTGAGAGCAAAAAATAGTAGGTTGAAAGCAAAATTAACAACTCTTAGCTTCATCCTTTGCAAATAGTATAATGATTGCATGTGTGCATTATAGTCAAGCTAGTAAAAAGAAAATAGTTCACATGACAACTTCATACTGGGGGCTAAGAAACAGAGAGTGTAGATTTGAACTTGAGTTTTTTCATACGTTGGTATAATGATTTGGATTTAACCTCTGTCTAATAAGTAAATGCCTCATTGAGACAATTTTTTTCTGTACTATTTCCTTACTCTGTGGAAGAGTTCAGGAAAAATGTAGGTGAAGTAAAGAGCACTTTTAATACAAATGAATCATTAAAATGCCAGGAAATGCACAAAGTACTGTAACATTTCCAGGTCTTATTTAGGTCTGCATGCATGTTCTTAAGCCTTATCTCTATCAAAATTCAGTTTGAAAGAACATCAGTGTCATCTCTTACTGGAATCACTGTTTTATATTTTTGGACTCTCTTCAGTCTGAAAAAAAAAATAAAAATCTTGGTGCACTAGGCGCAGACAGTGCTCACCAAAATCTAAACAGAAGATCTGATAAATTATAGAACTTTATTAAGCTGGTATCAGGCCAGATCTTGAAATATATTCACAGAAGCTTGCCTCTGAGGCAAAAAGGCAATTTTTGTTGAAAGTTGTACTATATCGGATACCATCTCTGCAAGACGCTTTAAGGTAAACCACTATCTCCATCACTGTGTCTGAGTTCAGTAACTTGGATCACGAAGATATCTTGAGAACTTCTGGAATAATGCTGCTCATAAAAGAAGCTGTTTTTCACTTCAGTTAATTATCCTTGTTGTCTTTTTATGGTTGTTTTTTTTTCTTCAAGGTGAAAAGGTGAGTGTTTGCTCATTTGGTCTCTTTTTTTTTTTTTTTTTTTTTTTTTTAAATGGAAAATGTCTTCCTGCTGATCAGAAGGCTGGTGGTTTCCAGTGTGAAACTGAAAACTCTGCAGTATAGAAGAACCTGTTAATTTGAATGTCTCAGTTGATGATAGCTCCTGCATCATTATAAAAAGCCTCCTTGATGGCAGAGTTGCTAGTGGTAGTCAGAGCTTTGGGCATTACATTTGATGAAACTAACAAAATTCAAAACTGATTGTACTTTTTGATTACGATTTAACTGTTTGTTGTGACTGTAGAGTTAGTCAAAATCACTTATAGACCGGTGTGAAACATATCTGTTCTCTTACATGTCTCCTTTTTGGATTAAAACAAGAATTACAATTTCATGGTAAATATTTTGACATATAAATGAATGCCCAGGTTCTTGTGTTGTTTGGTTGTTTTTTTTTTTTTTTAATTCACTGGCATTTTCCTACCTGCACAGGCTAGTTTTCTTTGAAATAAGAGAAATTCCATCTTATAATACTTAAAACTAGGAAAGTGTTGGCCGCAGGAGCTAATCATCAAATGATGCAACCTCATAAATAGATTAATATATTTTAGCTATGAAAAAATTTTTTCTGGTACTATGTATAGCACTATAATGTTGTTGAAGAATTCAGCAAAGGAATATTTGGTTGGGTTTTTTTAATTTCTCTTAATAAACAGGTCTGTATGTGTTAAATATTTGTAATTAAAACCTTCAAATATTTGTACTTGAATATTTAACTATGGCAGCACCTGAATATTTTTTTGTTATGGGAAGTGCATCTTTTTTCTTCTAAATAATCCCTTTTTAATTTTTGGTTGTGAATATGTTTTAATCTTTCTCTACAAAATGTATCCTGTCAGTCTGAAAGGCAAAGTTAGGTTGGTTTGGGGATTTTTTGTGGACAGACGAGGAAACAGAAGTGTTGAGAGAGACCACACATACCTACAGTATTATCTGCATGTTAGTGATGACCACTTCTGTATTTCTCAGGCATCTGACTTACCCGTTTTTAGCCAACCGACCCTTCCTAGCGCTTGATGAAGAGTTGAGCAGGTGTCAAAATGAACTGAAGCTTCAGTCTAGAATTATCATACTTGGACTTTCACTAGTAATCATTTTTATATCAAAAACCACAAAGGTCCCAGACAGTCTGTGGAACTTGAACTAAGTTGCAGTACTCTTAAACTCTATACTGCTTCTGACTGTTTGCAAACCTGACTCCATACAACAAACCCCAAATTGTCCTCCTGTTTTTAAAATTGATCAGAAAATCTTTTCTAAGATTTTGTTCATGTAGATCTGAACTTGTCTCCTTTAGTTTTAGGTTTCAGTTATGAGCATCTGTCTGTCAAGTCAGTAGAGAGTTAATGTGGTAAGGAAGGCTACCACTATTACTTAGGAACAACAAGATTTGTTTCCTTATCTTCTTATGAACAGATGTGGAAGGATGAAAATGCTGAGATGGTCTTTTGCTCCCCTCTCCTGCAAAATAAGTTGTTTATCTTAGATCTCAGGTACTAGGAGAAAGTTAAGAGGGTTGTTGCTATGGCAGAGCCATTGTGCTGATACCACTCTGCTCGTTTATGAAGGAAATAACATCTACACATTAAACAAACTGACCCTGCTGGCTCCAGTGTTTGCTATTTTACTTGAATTGGTTTGAACATACAGTGCTTTCAGTGTAGTTGGTCTGATAATGAACTGTTCTTATTAAGTATTGTCACTTTACCCAGTAGGAGCAAGGCAGAGACACCTCTGTGGTTGTTAGAGAAGTAGTAAAGCGTATGATTGACCACTGTGAGAAAATTTGAGCTGTAGAAAATTTGATTACAGCTGCCAGCCCACAAAATGTGCTGTACTTTGCAGCCTGTGGACTTGTCTAAGTAGTATATACAACATAAAAAAGAAAAACAAGTCTTTCTTTTGTGCTGTCATATGGTGTCTTGTTAGTGTGGTGTTATCTGAAAGTTCTGTTCCTGAATCCTTTTTTCATGGCTGAGATTTCTTGTACTTATACTTTCATCCCATTTTATGTTGTACCTCTCTTATCCTTGCTGTTAATGCAATGATGGACATTGCATCTAATGGGGCAGGAGCTGGGAGAAGTAGAGCACTTCAAAAATGTATTCTCTAAGCATTTTTATCAACCAAGGCTGGGAAAAAAATTGCTTTTTGAAATATGAATTAGTAGAATTAACTGCGTAATGCAATTGATCTTTGTAGAATGAATTTGTTATTAAATTACAATATTAAATTCTGTTTTACAGGAATACAGTCTCAAATTCGAGACTGGGAATGACCAATATCTCTAAATTAACATGTAATTTTCAGTAAATAAAGACCCCATAATGAACAATACCAAAAACTGAGAAAAATTATAAATTGTGCTAATGTCTTTCAGGGATAAAATTCCCCAGCCATCAAGAAATATAAGAGTATTCTAGCCTGCATTTTGCTCTGTTACAGTGATGTCCCAGTGGCTGCTTTTTGGTGCCCACTTTGATCTCAGTTTCTGCAACAGGAGAGAAAGACGGTTTTGCCCAGTGGGGTTTAATTTATGCAAATCAGCAGATGGCTTTGCAGAAATATGATTTGTATGTTTTCTAAGTGGATGAGTTTGCTTTTTTAAATACCCTGGCAGCAACAGATTTGTCAATATCTTGCATTATATTTTTGAAATGGCCTTTCAATTACTTTAATTGTGGTTTGTTTGTTTGATTTTTTTATTTCCGCCCCTCCCTCCTTCTCTCTCTCTATAGATTCTGGGACTTTTCCAAGCGTAACCCTTTGCTGCAAACAGTTGAGCATCATACTGAGTTTACATGTGGACTGGATTTAAGTCTTCACAATCGTGGTCAGGTAAGAGCTGGGATGAAGTTACTTTTCACTTGCCTATTACAGCCACTCACTGTGGTCATGACTGGACTGCAGGACTCGGATCCTGAATGAGAGCCACCAGATTGCAGAAAGCTTCTGGAAGTGAGTCTGGCTGAATGCTTATTAAATAAACCTCGCTTCACTTCCATTTTTATTTATAAAGCTGTTACTTGACATTGGGTAGGACAGACAGAATTGCAAAATCAGATAGCTGAAAGCCATGCTGAGCTCAGGGCAAATGAGGTAGTTTTGTTTCAGAAGGAAGAGTAATAGAGAAGGGCCTAGAATGCCAAGCTGGGATACAAAGCTTTCTTTCATCTACTTAGAATGTCAAGTTAAACATTGGTAGTGTCACACAGAATACCTAGACCTGGTTTGTCGTAATATTTGGAGTACTAGAAGAGGCTTAATATGTAGTTAGAATTCTAAAACCCTCAGCTGCTGACGTGAATGAGTGGAACACATTTTATCAGGGGCACTGGTTATGTACTGGTTGTGGTAGGATTCTCCTCTGCTTCTGGTTTATGTTTTGTAAACAGAGGATTGCTGTTTGTAGTATGAACTGGTTTTTTAGGCAAGAAAGGCAGAAAAACTGAAGCTAATTATTTGCTTTTAAAGAAGAAAGCCTATAGTTTTCACACAGAAATTACTATCACTGAGTTAACTATAACTAATGCAGTATTTAATGCACCACAGATATCATTTGCATCTAGATTCCTTTCTAATTCACAGTGAAATTAATTTTTTACCCCAGCTAAAAATGACTTGTAACATCTGCATTTGAAATTCTGATTTGACAAAGCAAATAAAACCATCGGAATTTCTGCCACTGATAAAAGGGCACAGGAGAAAGATGTAAGTTTGGTAAAATACTTAGCGTAATGCATGTGGAACCATTCTAGCCAAATGCCAGCTTGAAGAGTTTCCTGCCTGGTTGCTTGTTCCCTTAATTCCATTGCCTCAGAGGTGCTGCAGTAACGGTTCACGAGGCCATGCTGTGAACCGCATAGAGGAATTTGTAATGCTGAAAAAAAACCTCTCAAGTTTCAGATTATTTTTCATCAGAGGAGGGTAAGAATAGCTTGAAGGCCAGTTGCTGGGAATTAAAACTCCATCCCAAGTGAGTGGATAGGTACAAGCCTGGCTGAACTGGGGCCAGAGGGAGCAGCAAGCATATAGTAGTGCATTGGGGCCTTACAGTGCTACGTCACTGCATGCTCCGAGCCCAGTTCAGCTTTCCATGAAGTTGGTGTGGGTTTTGCCGTGGATCTGAATGAGGTGAGAAGATGTTTCTTCATTTTGAATTGAGGACATGATTACATCTTGATTACAAGCGTGTTGCAAAGAGTCCTGTGTGTTACAGAATGGGTCTCAGTACATGGTGTTTCTCACTGTCTGGCTAGATATGACTTCTTGTATGATCTATCTGTCAAACTTGGAGTTCCTGCTCTGTGGATATTCTTTCTTTTGTAACTGCAGTGTATGGAATAGCCTTCTTGGAACAAGACCAAGTAAGTGCTCATTGATGATAGATAATTAATTGAAAGCAAACAACTGCACATGCACTTCTGTGTTGGAAAAAGGAAAACGATGGTATGCATACCCATCTACATTACAGCATTCGTGCATCCAGGTATTATTTTTCCACACAGAAATTCTACAAGTCCGATGTTGGACTTAATACACAAAATCTGTAAATCTGAGGTATATATTCATACACACTGCATGCCAGCGTGCCTTCCAGACCGAAGTCTGGCATCTGCAACAGCTTTAATATTTCTCTGGTTTTTTTCTGTTGAGTTGATTTGTTGAGTATTGTGAGGGTTTGATATCACAGCAATGCAAAATGTAAATATTCTGGTTTTTAAAAGAAGTTTAAAAACCTGTGATAGAATTAAACTGTAACTACAAGATAAAGAATGAACAGTTACTGAATAGCTGCTTCCAGTATGAGCACTTGCAGCCTTTCCCTGGCTTCTACATCAATCCAACAAAGATTATTTGCTTAAATTTGTGCTGCTGTTCCCAACATGTAGGTTGCCTTCATGTCTGCTCTCCATCAAGACCTGATAATGAGCCCCATTCATTCTTGTTCTTTGTGCATTTGTATGATTTGTGATTTTCACTGTGTGCTTTATAAGGAGTTACGACTTGAGATTTGAACTGCTTCTCTCCTCCATGCATGCAGGGTATTGTATTCATAATGGACAAGCTATTCATTTATAGTCAAATTAAGTACCATTCTGGTCATTAACCTTTGCTTTCCTTCTTAATGATATTTTTGTTATCTAGCCAGATGATATTTTCTTTGACTTTGCCCAATGAACTTCAGCATTTTTGAAGTATATTTTACATGTCAAGGAAAACCCAGTCTGTACTTTTGAAAAAGTGTTCAGAATAGGTATTGTGATTAAGTATCTGATCTAGGAATTACACAATGTTTCTGTGGAACTGATTGAGCTTTGAACAGAATCCACAGGCAGTGAGTAGGTACATGCAGGCAAGCTGGTTCTTGTACAGTATCCTGCTAAGAGCAGACAACATGTGGGACAGAGATCTGGTCATAAGGGATGAGTCCCAGGTTGTGAAGATAAGTATTAGCTAGATGAAACAGAAAACTCCTTTGTGCTTAATTCTGATAGATTCTGATATCTATTTTGGGATATCTGCCTCTACATAAAGTAAGCATTTGTTGAAAACTTTGAATTTTAATAAAATCAACTGTTGTTTGGTTTGGGGTTTTTTTCCACCATAACGCTGGTGTCAGGTTCATAGCAATTTCAGACAACTAAAGCTTTCAGGTGCATAGAACAATGTCCATTTTACAGTGCAAAGCATTAACAGAAATTATCCTCATGATATTCAGGGTATTTCTCTGTTGAACTGCAAGTGCTGATGTGAGAGCTTGCAAGGCAGGTTGCCCAGGAGAAAATTCTCCCAACTCCAGCTTTCAGCCAAAGTAGCTTTGGCACGCACAAGACCCTACGCACCAAAAATCTTTTAAACTTGTAATGGTGTACAGTATTAAGAACTGAACAAATCCATGTACCTTGTCAGCAGTATTAAGAGTATGCAGTTTTTTAAACCAGACATGATAGTTCTTTCCAAAGTTTGAGGATAAGAAAAACAATTAAGTTTGCTCCTTTCTATATACACTAGATAGGCATAGGATGTATGTAGAATATGAAAATGGTAATCAGCTCTATACTGTTCCTCACTAGGGGCTGATAATGCTAGACCATAGATTGGAATTGTACTCTGTAGCTCATCGGATTTATTTCTCTCCTGATACTTACTTTCCCTGTATGTGATCGTAGAATCATAGAATGGTTTGGGTTGGAAGGGACCTCAAAGATCATCTAGTTCCAACCCCCCTGCCATGGGCAGGGACACCCTCCAGTAGACCATGAATTAAAATTTAATACTCCTTTAAGCCTAGCTCTTACTGGGTTTTTGCTGTGCTTACCCTACAGCATGTAAGCATGAATGTAACTTCTGGTATTATTTGTGCACCTTTATTTAAAAGCAGCCTTTTTCTTCTGTTGTAGGTTTAATGGGATATGGAGGTCATGAATTAATTTTAAATGTCTTTTAGGCAATCCATCAGTGACACAAAGTACAGATACTGTGAACATTCACTTCTTGTCTTGATTCTGAAATAATTTCACTAAGTATATAAACAATAGAAAATACATATGTACCATGAATTTATTTAAATCATGGACAAAAAATATATAAGCCTTTTTGTTATAGTTCTAAAGCTGTATTTTGCTTAACACAAACGTAAGAAAAACCGAAGCTCTGAATTGTGTGTGAAAACCTTTCTCAGCCTATACCTCACATCTGTTCTGAACTCTGTAAAGCAGCCAGTGGGAAGTATAAATTAATGCTTTCCATTGTGCCAGGCTTTCTATCTTGCTGAGGAGAACAGGATTAAGTATCTAATGGGAACAGGAGAGGAATCTTTCCATTTCTCTGTACTTCTACACTATGAACAATGACCTTCCTAAATTGCAAGGATACATGATTTTCAGTGGAAATAATGGCAAGTGGTGTAGTGACGTAGAACTCATTAGACATCCGTGACATGCCAAATCAGAACTGGACTTCAATAATATACAAGACTGAGATGCTTCCTTTGGAAATTAAAATTGTTCTGCACCAAATGAGGATAAACTAAATGTCACTTTTCTAGTCCAAAATCATCTGTTATCTGAATGCATGTTAAAGTCTAGGTTTTAGAATAACTTATGTACAACGCAAATATGATCACTTACCATTTTCTTTTACTGTGGTTGTGTGTTTGGATGGTAATTATACTACAAATGGGCAGCTAGCTGTCTAAATAGCTGTTTGTGTCAACATAGTTTGGGAGGCAAACTTGTATTCTCCAGCTCCCCATGTGGCTGCACCTCCTTTTGTAAATATTCCCCCAGAGTAGATTACTTCACATAAAACTGGTTTCTCTTATTTCTTCAAAGCACCTGGAGCTCTGGGACGTATTGATGGAAGAAAGGGCCTGGCCACAATTTGTCTGTACTGTGTTTGAGGATACAATAGGCACACATGATACCAAATAATATGGAGACAGTGATAATATCAGTGCAGTACCCATGAAACTAGTCTCGTGCTCTGTGTTACACTGTCCTTGTGATCCAGCTTCCCTGAATTTCCACTTTCTTCTCCCTAAAGCTGCGGGGTTGTGCCGTACCGCAGTCTGCTCCTTCCTTCCCCCTTGCCAGAGGCAGTTAGAACTGAGCAGAGGTGTCTGCTTTGTCGCATCAGTCTGTTGATCCCCTGAAACGCTGCTGTACTGATTGATATTATGACTTTTCTTACGGCATCAGTACCACTAAAATTTTAAAAGCTGTAGTTTCTTACTAGTCTTGGAGGGAGGTCATATGAAACTATACACCCTTGAGCTGCATCCCCTGAAGGCAACTGAAGTCTAGTTCTAAATTCTTCCAGCTTGATGGAGAAATTTTTGATCATCTGTCAAGTTTTGGTGTACAGGTTTGTCCTGCTACCTGTTTTCTATGTGCAGCTCATGCAATGTGCCATTAGATATGCCAACACAGCAAGCAGGAGAACGGACAGGAGAGGGGCTGCCGAAGTTGGCTTTTAAGCAATACAGCCAACTATAAATGCAGAAGATGTCTTTAGTGAGGCTGTTTTGCTATGCATTTTGCTGTTCATTTAAATTAATTGTGCACCCTCAACAGGCTCAGAAATGTTCACTGTTTCATGTAAAAGTGGAGTTACATCTTGCGGAAATGTACAGAAAAACAGAGACTTTCTCTGCTTTTTCTTTTGATTGCTTGCTCTTATCTTTTACACTTAATTGCCAAGGAACTGATAGCTTCTACCCAGCTGTTGTGGCTATCACACTGCTATAATTATATTGCTATCTGTACTTCATTTTAATCTCTCCTTATGGTCCTTCTCCAGGATGCTACTAAAGTTATGCAGTTAGTGATCCTTTGAGATAAAAAGATCCTACAGCATCTGTTCTTTTACTTAATTTCAGAGTGGATTTTTGCGTGGAAGGATCAAATTTAACCAGATGCAAATGTTAAACCAATTTGAACTCTTTTACAGAGTTGGAGGGGAGAAAGGGAGGTGCCATTTCTTACTGGTCCTTATTGTATGTCTTTCCCAAATCATTAAAACTAAACTTTCTCTGCATAAGTCAAAGCTAGCCATTCATGAGTAATGGTCACTCTTTGCCATTATCAGCAGAAGTCTCATCCTAAGGTGTTTGGAAAGTTGCTGTCAGGCATCACAATTCCATAAAAACCACAAGTATACGGAGAGGAAAATGCGCTTCAATTTAGATTCTGAAGACTCGGAAGAGGTGGGAGGCAGGAGTTTCTTACTCAATAAATGTGTTGCTTGTTCGTTGTACTTGATTCAATGGCTTACAAATAGTTGCTACTTCTGTGAGCCTCATCTTTTAGTCAATGTACTAGATTTTTGTTTCTTTTCTGCATGATCAATACATCTGAGAAGTCCCAGTGAATTGCACTAGTGAAACTCAATGGAGGACAACAGGATTTTGCAGCTGTTACCAAAACCATTGTTTGGCTTATGATTATCTGTGATTATATCCCAAAAGGAAGGAACTTAGCTTAACTCTGAGCTGAAGGATGAGTTTGAAGATTAGATAGGGTCATTAGAAAACACAGTTTCACTGCATGTAAATTGACCGCATTTGGGGTCAGCGTGGTTAGTATAAGCACAGAAAGGCATTTTCCAGTTCCAGTGTATCTTCTACAGAACTTATGATTGACTTTGCCAATCAAAAATAGTTCTTGAAAGACTGAGGAGACATCCTTCCCCTTACCTGTAGACTACAGAGGACTTGCTACAAATTCTGTGGAAGTTTTCTAACCTGCAACTCACATTTCAATTTCCTTTACATCTGACTGATGAAATGAATACTCAGAAGAATGGCATTAGAAATATGTAGCACAACTACCAAATCATCTTTTTGTCACCCATGTCAGAGCAACGAAACAAATGTTGAGACAGCTCCCTGGTTTTTAGATCAGCTCTTTGTGACATATCTTTGCAATCTGAAAAATAATACCCCAAAAGTCTTTTATCTTTTCTCTCCTTAAGTAAGAAATGGATTTCTTAAGCCATATTTGGAACATCTTTTTTCCTATAGCTGTAGTTTGAACCTAGATCTTTATAAGAACTTTTGGTCCAGGGTTTGTTTTGTTCCGTCTTTAATGGAAATAATAACTAAATCAATGTATGTTTTTTCAAAAGTAAATTAAAAAAAATGATTGGTGTTATTGCACATTGAAAATAAAAAGTTTTAATTTACAAACTCCTATCACTTTCACTCTTGTGTAAAAGTAAGCATCATGTGCAGTGCACCTTGGCAACTGTTGACCAAACAAAAGGCCACAGTAGTGGTGTGGATTTTCTAGTACAAAATACATATTCAATGCATTTAAACTTACGCATGATCCGTTATGCACTTAACCAAACAGTTTTAATGATCACCTGTGAAAGTAATTTGATGAGTAGCAGACCTAATAGCTTGCTTTATCTCCCCTTAATCTCCATCCCACACGCTTGCAGAGGATGCTCAGGACCCCTCAAAAATACGTAATAATGATAAAAATAGACCATTAAATTCTGTATGAAAAGACACAGAAGATAAGGGACTAAAAGAGGAAGGGAAACACAGCATTAATGGAAGTGAAGAACTGAATACTTTTTCCGCTGTCTCTTCTACGGAAGAAAGACAGGCCTTATTAGTTTTATTTGAAAATGGGATGGGATGGAGAAAAGCCGAGACGAGAAATGGGTCACTCTCAGACACGTTTGCGTATTATTCTGTGATTTATTATGAGCACTTTGGAATCTGAGTGGCACCAATACACTTCTGGAAATACTCATCTAGAGAGGGCTGTACTTTCTTCTGATTAAACCCCTTCAAAAAGGGGTTACTGAACTCAAAGTTTTATAGTTGTTCTTTTGAATGTATTTTATCTTGGTTAGGGCTTGGGGTTTATTATGCCTTCAGATATTGAAAAACAGTTAGCTACTAACTTGGGAGATTTTTCTTGTTTTCTTGCTTCTTCTGAACTGTAGAGAGGCAGAATGTCATGCAGGTAATTACACTAGACTGTATGGATTGCTCCTGAGTGCTCGAAAAGGTCTAAGTCTATTGCAAAGCAAGATGATTGTGATGAATAGGAAACAGAGGGCCTGTCAGAGGAGTAAATCACTTAGCGAGTGTTGTGGTTTAACCCAGCAGGCAGCTGAAACAACCACACAGCCATTCGTTCAGTCCCCCGCAGTGGGGTGGGTGAGAGAATGGGGAAAAAAAGGTAAAACTCATGGGTTGAGATAAAGACAATTTAATATGACAGAAAAGGAAGAGAATAATAATAATAGTAGTAATAATAATAAAGGAATATACAAACCAAGTGATGCACAGCACAAATGCTCACCATCCGCAGACCACCAGTGCCTAGCTAGTTCCTGAGCTGTGGTCCCAGCCCCTGGCCAGCTTCCCCCAAGTTGTATACTGAGCATGACGTCATAAAGTATGGGATATCCCTTTGGTCAGTTGGGGCCAGCTGTCCCAGCCATGTCCCTTCCCAACTTCTTGTGCACACCCAGCCTACTCGCTGGTGGGGTGAGAAGCTGAGAAGTCCTTGACTTAGTGTAAACATTGCCTGGCAACAACCAAAACATCAGTGTGTTACCAACATTATTCTCATCCTAAATCCAAAACACACTACTGTACCTGCTACTAGGAAGAAAATTAGGTCTACCCCAGCTGAAACCAGGACAGTGAGTCAATGGAAATGGCTTTGATAAATGAATGGATGTCAATATTAAATCAATTGTTGGGAAACATTGTTATACTCTGGGACAAGGATAAACACTTCAATAAAGTATAGGATAGCTGTTTCATTTGAGTTAAACTATGATTTTCTAGTCAAGCAATCAGCTTCCTGTGATCAATGCAGTTTTTCATTTGTTTGCTTGCTTTTTGGCATTACTCGAAGGGAAATAGAGTGATCCCCATTTTATGTGCTTCAGATAGACTTGCTTAAATCTCTACTGGCAAATAACTTGGCATAATGTTTATTCTGCAGTAATACCAGTACACTACCTCAGCATATACACCAGTACTGCCACTTTGCTACTGAAATAAAAGCATTAGAGACAAGCAGTAAATGTCATTTTGTTAGACTGCCTTTATCCCATATAGCTTTAGTTATAATTAAAATTACCAGCTTTAGAATGCTTTTTCTATTTGCATTATTTCTTGATGTAACGTACCAGTCAGTGTAAGGTAGAATATTCTTGTTTTACAATTAAGCTCTAGTTATTCTCCTTTCCCCTGCAATTTCTGATAGTTAAAAGTTGCTATAGTAGGATTTTATTGTATACTTACAAGAACAATTTAGTATTCATAAATGATAATGAAAATTGCATGGCATATGAGTGTCCAAAATAATAATATAAAGGTATTATAATTTATAGTTCTTTGCAACTGAAATAAACTATCTTCTACTCTGTTTACATGTCAGCTTAAAAAAAAAAAGGTGTAAATCATGCACCCTCTAGATACTGAAATCAGTGGGATTTGTTTCAATCTGAGAGTAAAATTTGTCCCCAAGAGTGGACATTTTCACACAAAGACAAACCTCCGTGCCTTTGTGTTCCTAATGGTGAGGACTTTCATCAAGTATGCAAATAACATGTGAGTCCATTTTCAATTTTCCTTTGTCCTTCACCCTACCACAGGAGGATTTTTCTCTGCTTGTTAGTTACATCATTTCATTGATCAAAATATAAACTCTAGGAACTTGCGGGGCGTTTTATGCCGTATTTATTTACTGTGATGTGCTGGATCAGCCCTCATCCCAATGGAATTCCTGCTGCTATTTTAATATTTAAATTAAGTAGCATTTAGTTTATTTTTTAAAAAATGGATAAAGCTTTAAAGTATGTATTAAAAATGTTTATATGTCACATGAGAACTGACATTTCTAAATAATTTTAAAGCACCGATATTCAATATCCTATGTTCCCCTCTTCTGAGGAAAGGCATACAATGGTCATAAGACCCTTGTATAAGACAGGTCATAAGAAAAATGAAAAGGAGAAGGCGTTTTGTAAACTGATGCAGTAGCTGCATGAACACGCACTTCTCTTTGTCCCAGAGTTCATTTTAGTCATTTGTATTTGAAGCAGCGATTATCTCTGAGATACCGCAAAGGGGCACGCAGCAACTGTCCATCAGTTAATGCTGGCTGCCGCTCTGTTAGCTTATGGTTGTCCCCTTTCTCTAACAGTCTTGGCTGTATTTTGGAGAAATGGAAACACTATTGCATTTTGTAATGCTGTTCCATGCTGTAGTGTCCCAGTTTCCCATACATACCTCTTTGCTGTTCTTCGCATGTGTATTTTCATCAAGGTTTCTGATATCAGTATTGCATTATAGACCTCTTGTTGCACAGGACAACTTCATACACTGTTATTTGCAGTAGCTTTTATTTTCCTTTTGTTTGCTGGTTATGTTTTCATCTTTCATGTGCTATCATTAAGTCAATGAGTCCAGTAAATTACCACAAGTGATCCTTTTCAAACTCCCTTTTAATATCCCCTGTTTATTTTTAGTGTTGCTAGATTAAATGGTTCTGTAACTATATTTGTTCAGAGGCTACTTCAAGGATGCTAATTACATTGATAGCAGGTGGGAATTCTCATGGGATTTTTTCCAAATGTTATCTCTGTTCCTTGTTTCTTTATGAAAGTGGAAAGTGTTGCCTATAGAACTACAGATTTTGATCCAGAACTGTGGAGAATATTAAAAAAACCTGTGTTTTATGTGATTGCCAGTTTCTACATAGCGTTTAGTGGAGGACTCAAATTCTCTTTTTGGTATGATTTGAGGGACTGCAATGCAGCAGAACATTATATTACACAAAGCTCTATTATGTCGTATGAATAGAAAGACACATTGTCAAGAGATTTTTGATCCATTTAGATGTATATGGAAAGCACTTCAAATAACTAAGTAGAACCAGCTAAGGAAGCAATAAAAATGAATAATAGTGCAGTATAGTAAACACAAAATGGGCTAATTATAGTCTGAAATCAAATATTGAAGTTGGATTTCCAAATTTTTAGTGTGCAGCTGTTCATTCTGGCTCTAGAAGAGAACAGGAATTGCAGTCTGCAGCAGAAGGAAGCTTGTTGTGCAGAGGATCCAATACTGTATCCTTTGTGATCCCAACTGGAAAGAACATTGTAAAGATAATGCAAGATGGATTCAGCCAAATTTACTGGCATATATTTGTGGGGCTCATCAGCTTTTCCCCTTTAGCTCTTCTCTTTCTTCTTCCCTTTGCCTTAGTTCTTGTCTTCCACAATATTCTGTGAATATATATTATAGGTCATCTACTTGAGTAATTGTAAGCGTGGTTAACTTTGTTACAGACTTTGAAGTGCATTATCAAATAATTTTCAAACTTAAAGCATTCTATAGTCTTATTCTGTGCAATCTTATTATTTATTAAAATCTTTTAATGCTATAGAATTAGGTTAACCTTCTGGTTTTGTGATTTTGGGTTCAAGCCTGCATCTAGAATAGAGCTTGGGACTTGCAATTCAGAAAAGTTTCAGTTATATTGGAATCAGTTGCTGTGTTTATAAGATGCCGTCGGCACAAGCGGCATCACTTCTCATCAGACAAGTGGGATCTAGGCAGTGCTTGAGGCAACACCACCCCCCAATTCTCAATACTCAGCAAATAGACATTTCTCTTCTCAACAAGACAATACAGTGATCTCATAGCTTATCAGTATGACACTGGAGTTCTGGCTTAATTCTTCAAGAAACTTCCTGCATCATTTTGGTCAACTACTTTGTTTTTCCATTCCTCAGCTCTCCATTAGGAAAATGTCTATAACAATTTTCCATACCTGCAAGTGTAAGAAATTTGTTCAGATTTGATCATGAAGTGGTTAGATATCATGGTAAAGGGTCCTGAGACCCTGTAAAGAGAAGAAACACTACAAGGTCTGGACTTTTGTGCATCCTTCCTTCATTTCATTCTCAATTATGTTCTTTAGCCTATTTGGAACAATCAGTTGAAACCCAAAGGTTTCCCCGCTTTCCTCATGGGGAGTATGAAAAATAGGAGATTGTTAATTTGCATGCATCTCAGTAAAGTTAAAACAGAGTTTTAACAAAACCAAACCAACTGCATTATTGTATAATTTTGAAGCATTGTAAATCAGAGTACCAACCAGCATTAACTCCACAATATGCTTTCATTTCTTCTAAGTTCCTTCTGTTTTTTGTAAAAATGACACTTATGAAGGATCTAAATAGTTTTTGTTTGCTTTGTAGGTGGTGGACTGTTCTTGGGATGAACTAGTCAAGATCTATACTCCGTCATGTCTGGCAGTTCCTGTCTAGAGAAAAAGTGAAGATCTGGCACACCAGGAACCTTTCTCTCTTCCGTCACAACCAGACTTATGCTAAAGTGTCAACTGTGTCACTAACCTTAGTGTCTGTTTTTAAGTAAAACTCTGTTTGAATGTTGTGCACTTAAGCATGTGGAGATTTTAGGACCTGGTTTACTGTACAGGTAGTACTTGAGCCAGCAAAACCTTCAGCAGCTACTGAACAGCCGAAGAGTGGCCGTGGCACATAGGAGCTGGTGTCTTTAGAGTAGAATCACCAACACAATTTTGTGATGTCTGGCTAATAATGAGAGCAGAGGCCTGAATCTTCTTGAACCTTATAAAGAATAAAAGTAACTGGCAGTGTATTTTGAAATAATGTTACTGTAGAAAAGAAAAAAAAAGATAAAAGAGCATCTTTTTGCTGTGAAGTACTGTAATGTCAACCTGAGGTTTGTATCACTTGGATGCATTTATACTTAAATGTTTTGCTGTGACTCATGTTGCATTATTTTCTTGTGCAATATGATGAGTGCTCTTGATAGACAGTAAATGTCATAGTTTATAGCCAGCTGATTTGTTTGATCTTTTTGATTGCTGCTTCACAAAGATGGTAAAGATTATTTTCATACATTTTTTCTGTTAGATCTCCTTGAGTAAAGCAGTTGATGAAGTCATGCAGAAAGATACTCTGATGATAGAGAAAATGCTTAGGAAAAAATGAAGTACATACTACACTAATTGGATCACAATCCTCAAGATCTAGAGATAGGACAACCATCTGTTCTATTAGAGACTTGTCTTCTATTTTCACTTAGAAAGTTTTCCCAAGAGATAGAAGAGGAATGTGACCATATATTCAGTGTTTCTGGACCTCTGACAGCCTGGCCAAAGTGAAAGCTGATGTCCAGACCAGTCAAGAGGATGGGGCCAGACTCTTATCAGTGGTGCCCAGTGCCAGGATATGGGGCAACGGGCACAAACTGGAACACAGGAAGTTCCATCTCAACGTGAGGAAAAACTTCTTCACTGTGAGGGTGACAGAGCACTGGAACAGGCTGCCCAGAGAGGTTGTGGAGTCTCCTGCTCTGGAGATATTCAAAACCCGCCTGGATGCGATCCTGTGCAACCTGCTCTAGGTGCTCCTGCTTCAGCAGCAGGGTTGGACTAGATGATCTTCAGAGGTTCCTTCCAGCCCCTACCATTTTCTGATTCTGTGAACCTACATACATGCAGATTAACTGCATGACATAAGCATAGCAGATCCAGTGTGGCCAAGCTATGAGAATATCCCCAACATGTTATAGGTATCTTGAGTACTTTGCGTGCCTACTTTGACCCCTCAGACCACATGCTGATACTTTCATCTGAATTTTTCTGGGGCAAGTAGAGATGTTCAGTTTGTATGCTTCTCCAATCTCCTTTGACTACACTTTCAGGATCCAACTGTGATACTCCTGCAGTTCTCATTGGTGCATATTAGACTTCTCTCCCAGTTTCCTGCTAGCTGGTTTTTTTTTTTAACCTTTTTAAAGCTGTCTCCCATCTGCTGTTACCCCGTATCATCAGTCTTTACCATCAACAGACTCTTTGCAGATCTTTGGTCGGGTTTTCATAGTCTCCTGTTAATGAATGCTGTACACTTCTGGGTTGCACCACTCATATATCAAGCAATAGCAGACACTGCCAGATCTGCTGGATGCTTTGGAGAAATGAAAGAATTCAGCGGAGCTAAGACTTGCAAGTTGCAAGGAAAGAATGATTAATGTTTGTCCTTTCTTGGAGAAGGAGCCAGAGAACTTGCAGGTAGCTATGGGAAGATAGGCATATATTGATTTGGTGTTAGAGCAAGAAAGAAAGAAGGAAACCTTTTTCTACAGCATGAGAATTTGGATCCTGATAGGATATTATATTTTTCAGAATGCCATCTTCTCGAGCTGAATTAATAACAAAACGTAGATTTTCTTTTTTTGTGACAATGAGTTGCACCAAATTCCAAATGTTTATTGCACCTTAATTCTGATTGCTGGGGAAGGATGCAACGATAAGGCTGTGCTGCATACAGCTTTCAGCAATACCATGGGCCATAAAATCTAATTTTAGGTATTAAAATTGATTATTTCAACGTTAATAGTTACTCCACTCTTCTGCTTTATCTCCCTTTTCTGCTTAGACTACAAGTTACTTGTCTGAGCGAGTGGAACATTGTGGTAGTGGGTATGTATTTTATATGTGTGTTTCTAGGGGAGGGAGGGAGGGGGGGATATTCCAGAATGCTGCCATGGCGTTATCAGTTGGAAGGGCAAATTTAGAAAACCTAGCACAGGACGGGGAAAAAAAAGGAATTCTGAACCAAAAAGATACACACACACACACTCTCTCTCAACATGTGGATTAAATTTCTTAACTGCCTTCTCGTGTCCTGGTTAGCTTCAGTGCTGAGGGTTGCTGCGTCCGGACTTAATTCTCTTGAAAAATGACCAGAAGATGTACATGGTAAATAAAAACTGTGGCCTTTAGTCTTCTTATGTGATCTCTGAATGGAGAAAATGTGCTGTAACATTTCTGCACTGTAACAGAAAAAACAACTGGCAATAGTTGTTGCTGATTCTTAATTCTCAGGGAATGTTTGCTATCATTGTTTTAAAGAAATACTTTTTATTTTATGAGCATGATAGTAGTTTCTGATCTTTTTTTTCATTTACTGAAACAGACCTTTAATGACAACAATCTTAAAGATGTAATGTGTTCTACTTTAAGCTTGCTACTGTGGAAGATTTTGTTTTACGGGACCCCATAGGTTTCTCGTTGGTTCAAGAAACCCATTGATTGATCACGTTCTAAAGGAGTGGATTTGCTGTCATACAATGCTATTAAATTAATTGCACATAGTATCTTTGGCTGTGCTCTTGTATTCACTTCCCCGATTAAGAAACATTGATCAAAAAGTAAATGCAGTGAAAGATACCGAGAGTCTGAGTATCGTAATTGTGGTTTATATATTGTACGAATACTGCTTGACAGTCACATTTTTCCTCTTTACTGGTAGAGACCTTACTTTATGCAACTTTGCCTAGCTGTATGTCCCATCAGGTCTGCATTTTGATAAAAGAAAGCTATTTTAAATGATTGTGTCTTTTTGTGCAGACCACATGTCAGTGATGAAGTGATCTCTTTCTTCTAGCCAAGAACAGTGCTGCCCTCAAATTTTGCTGCATAGGTGCGGGTGTACTAAGCCTTTTGGTAGTACTGCTCAGTTTTGAACATGGTCAGGGTCGTATGATGGGGAATAGATGCAGCTCTGCGCAATGCTTTCCCTATATACCTTACGGTTGCATTAGACCCTAATTAAAGCAAACCGTCCATTAAATGTTTTATGTAGATCTTTACCATTTTCATCCAAGAAACCATTTTAAAAAAAAAGATGCCCTTAGCAATTTGACACCAGTTTGCTCCCCATGTGTTTTTTCTCTCACCCATGTCATTGTACCTAGGTGAAAATGCAGAGCTAAGCATAATTTGCATCAAAGGATTAGAGTTAAGGCATCATAATCATCTCATTACTATAAGGAACCACAGAGCTATTCATTATCATCTGTGCCCCATTGCTAGGTCAAAATTTTGTAACAGAGTCAGTTTATGAACTGAGAACCTACTGGTGCCTCTGGACACAAGAACAGCTAGTGTGAGGGAAGTACCTTCACTGCACTGTTATCTCAAATGAGGTCCCTCTGCTGCTTTATCCAATGCCTTCCCAGCAAAGCACAGGAGAACTCATCTTTTCTCGGTGTGGAGTGGTGGAGAGGCAGTGGGAGACTAGTACTGGGCATGGCCTGAATCCATGTTGAGAGAGGGGTGGTTTGGCAAGAGACAGCACCTGCCCCTCCGCCCCCCCTTGCCGTGTATAGACAAGACTAGGAGCACCATGAGAGGTGTTGCAAGAGAAGCTGGCCTTGCAACACAGCTGAGTCCCAAAAGATAGGATACAGTACTTGGGACACGGGTGCTTGAGCTCCCAAATTTAGCATTAGTGTGACCTCACCTTGAGTACTGTGTGCAGTTCTGGGCCCTACAATTTAAGAAGGATGTGAAGGTACTCGAATGTGTCCAGAAGAGGACAATAAATCTGGTGAAAGGACTGGAAGGCATGTCCTATGAGGAGCAGCAGAGGACTCTAGGTTTGTCTAGTTTGGAGAGAAGGAGGCTGAGGGCAACCTCACTGCTCTCCACAGCTTCCTGAGGAGGGGACGTGGAGAGGGAGGTGCTGAGCTCTTCTCCCTGGGATCCAGCAATAGGACGCGTGGGAACAGCTCAAAGCTGCACCAGGGGGCATTTAGACTGGACATGAACCATTTCTTTACCGAGAGGGTGGTCAAACCCTGGAACAGGCTTCCTAGAGAGCTGGTCGATGCCCCAAGCCTGTCAGTGTTTAAGAGGCATTTGAACAATGCCCTGAACAACATGCTTTAACTTTTGGTCAGCTCTGAAGTGGTCAGGCAGTTGGACCAGATGATCACTGTAGGTCCTTTCCAACGGAACTATTCCATTCCAATTTTTATCCTTCTGATACACGTGTTTTGCTGTTTCAATTGGGGAAGTATTTAGCCTCCAATGCAGATTCACAGCCTGATCCTCTGCAATGTCAGAGAATCTCTTCTCTGGGGATAATTTCACTGGTGAGGGGACAAAATTGTTTCTTCCAGGGGTTACATTTAAGTGGAGTCCCAATTACTACAGTATTTCCAGAAAGCACAATTAGATTTTTCTCCATCTGCAGTAATTGTGCAGAAGGAGGTTTTTCCTCCCGTGTGCAAACACTGTCAGTGATCCACACGTTCCTTTAAATTGTGCTGTGTGCGGGCTTGGGAAGAGTCCAAATGGAGGCTGGTGTAAATGCTTTGGCACGGTTCTTCAGTGGGTTTTGAAGCCAGACTTGGTCTCCAGTAAGTTTAAATGACCGTTTCTACCTTTATACGCCTTAATATTTCAGGCCACTTAACTGTGAATTTACATTTTATGCTGCAGTGCTGCTGCTGAAGTGGGTGAAGGCCCCTGAGGTGGAGCACCTCGTGATACCAAGGAGATGACCACTATTGATGTAATTTTGCCTGAAAACTTCCGGGTTTTGGTGCATGCTTTCCTCCCACCCCAAGTTAGCAAAGATTAAACTTCCAAGTATCCTGATTGCATCCATGGCTTTTGTGACTGAGGTGACCTGACAAATTCAGACAGGTATTACCCTCACCTTTTAAAAGGAGGCATACACACAGAGTCCTGGGTTGTTTTTTCCCCCAGTGTTTTAATATTTCAATCAGTGGAGGTTTTAATTAATAGAAATGTAAGTACTCGGGTATTATTAAAAGTAAAGATTTGCATGTAAAAATAAGATGAAAATACAACTGCCTTGGTAAGAAGCAGAACAAAATGGAAAATAAACTGTCATGGAAAATAATTAGGGAACGCTTAAACTCAAAAGGGAAAAAGCCAGTTTAGAATTACAGATATCAGGAGGATCCTTCCATAGATTCTGTAAAGATGAAGAAGAGAAAAGGTGAAGGAGGAAAAGAGAGGCTGCAGTTTTGAGTCAGGTGAGTATTACAGTGGTCCTCACAAAGTCAATCTTGTTCTTGCATTAATGTCAGGCTCTGTGATGGGAATGGGGAAAGGAAGGAAGGTTAGAAAACACCAGGCAAGGAAGAGGGAATGAGAACAGCACCTTGATAAAAAAATGAATAAATTGAAGATTGAAAAATAAGATGCAGGCAAGCTGGAGACAGCCTCTGGTGAGAAAGAATATTTATCCAGGAACACATGTCAAAAAGCAGAAGGAAGCACTGCTATGTCTGCATCAGTCACAGGCAGAGGCTGTGGCACAAGCATGGCTGGTGGCACTGAAGTGCAAGGTGGGCTTGCACTTAGCTCCCAGCTTCTGGGAACAGACTGCAGGTTAGATTTTCAAACATTGCTTCTGTCTCCATCCACATGTTTACCCCAAAGGCTGAAAAAAAGAAGTTCCTTTAGTTTTTGCTTAGAGAATATTACTTGTGGTTTACCTCTGTTGTTTAATTTCAACAGTACCCATGGTTTCTTTTCCCTTGTTACCAATTTTCATCTTCAAACACTCATACCTTAATGTGTACCTCTGTCATTTCATTTTATAAACCTTGCCCTGCCTCCTCTCCCTGCCTGTACCAGCTCCACTGTTAGTTGTAACCCAGGAAATTTAGAAGGCATCCTCTTTGGTGTGACTGATCCCCGTGACCACCGAGAGCCCCTTACTGCACCCAGCAGTAATCTTGGGCGCACACAGCTTCTCTTGGTTCAGATGAAGAGCCCAGTGCTGCGGGTCCGGTGTGTTTTTCCTGCACTCCTCCATGCTAGTGTGGCCATTTCATGCACGCTTGCTTGCCTGGCAGCCCTAACACCTGCCTTGCTCCTTGTTGAGAGCTGTTGGCATCAGCAGCCCTTTCCTGCGAGCGCTACGGGTCTGAGCTGCACAAGAGTTTCCAGTGTAATGACTGGGAAGGAGTGTAGCTGGCTTTTGAAGCTGGGTATGTCTAGTGAGGTCTATGAACTGAACTAAGACTGAAATGTAACATTTTCCTGCAGAAATCTCACAGAAGATAGCTGTCTTTTTGATACTGCTGAAATGCATGCTGCGCTTGTGCCAAATTCCGTACAAGGCCACCAGAACTGGCAATCCTTAGCAGGATCTGGTCCACTCTTTTTACGGTAAGTCTTCCAAAAACAAGCTTTGGGTGTCAAGGGTGTCATTTTCCCCCAAGCTGGTTCTTTCTAATACCGTTCCTGTGGAGAGGGGGGAGGCTGCTTTTGTTTAAAATCAAGAATAACACTACTAATCTCATACTGATGGGTGAAAGGTAGTCTTACTGCTAATGAGAGAGACCTAACATGGATGATGTTAAAAGAAGGCTCAAGATTATAAGGCAACTCTGAGATAAAGTATAGTTTTTCATTCCCCTCCATTGCCTGACACTGCAGAAGACTGGTAGAGGACTGGCTGTCGAAGAGAACTGCATGTGCTTTTCCTTAGAGTCGAGGTGATCTATTACAGTATCCTACTAAAACCTTCGTCTAGCAAGTAGGGATGAGCTTATTTAAACTTCACCAGGCTTTAAAACATCATTTTCAAAGACTCTGTGTGGTTACCAATTTTTAGTGACTTTTCAAGGAAAGTCCCCCTGCTAGGAACAGGTTTTCTCTGCTTTCTTAGCAGTGGCTCCCGGGGCTCCCTTTAGTGAGCGGGAGGGCGAGCCTAGGGGCGGCCGTGGGAGGCCGGGACCCCAACGTGGGGAAGCAGGGGGGCTGCAGGCAGGATGCTGCCGGTAGGCTCGATGGATGCTTTTTCCTGGGAGGCCGTACGCTTTTGGGGAGAGAAAAGCGGTACTGCCCTGCTTGTGCACGTGTGAGGGGGGCTTGCACTGACCTCCCCGCTGCGGGAGACGTGGGGTTTCCTACGTGGGGTCTCCCACGTTATTGTCGGGTCGGTCGCGCTTCGCCACGATGCTGCGGGCGCCCCGCGTTTATCCCCGGTCGGGTTTGGGAGGGCTTGCGGGCGGCGAGGGCGACTTCCCCCCCACTTCCCCTCGCTGAGCCGGGGGACACCGCGGGGCGAAGCTGGAGGGACACCGGGGGCGGTGAGGCGGGATGGAGGGGGACGCGGAAAAGGGCGGCGGAGACGCATTGGGGATGGCGGGGGGACACCCCGAAGACGGCGGCGGGGAGGGGACAGGAGGGGCGGGGGCACGGGAGGAGGGGGGACACGTCGGGGGCGGCGGCCGCCCTGCCGGGAGTGCGTCCTGCCTCCGCCCGCCCCCTGCCTCCGCCCGTCCCTGTCTCCCCCCGCCGCCGCCGCCGCCGCCACGGCGGGTGGCCGGGCAGGCGGCAGTGCCGCGGGCCCCGGCGGCGGCGCCGTGCGCGGGGAGGATGGGCCGGTGGCGGGGCCGGGCGCGGGGCGTCGCGGTGGCGGTGGCGCACGGGCTGTGCTCGGGCTCGCTGAACATCCTGCTGAAGTTCCTGCTGGCCCGCTACCACTTCGCCTTCCTGACGCTGCTGCAGTGCCTCAGCAGCGCGGCGGCGGCGCTGGGGCTGGAGGCGCTGCGGCGGCGGGGGCTGGCGGCGCTGCCGCCCTTCGGGCCCCGCCTGGCGCGCCCCTTCGCCGCCGTGGCCGCCCTGGCCACGCTGCAGTCCACCCTCACCCTCTGGTCGCTGCGCGGCCTCAGCCTCCCCATGTACGTCGTCTTCAAGCGCTGCCTGCCCCTCGTCACCCTTCTCACCGGCGCCTTGGTGCTCCGCGACGGCATGCCCTCGCCCGGCGTCCTCGTCGCCGTCCTCATCACCACCTGCGGCGCCGCGCTGGCCGGTGAGTGCGACCGCGACCGCACCGGAGGGACGGGACGGGGCGGAGCGGGACGGGGCGGGCGGCCGCGTCGCGGGGCGCCCCGACGGCGGCGCCGCCTCTGCACCGGCAGCCCCCGCCGCTCCGGATGGGCTTCGGGGCGGGAGGGGGCGGGCGGCGGCAGCCCGGGGGGAAAGGTGCGAGGATACGGGGGTCGTGCAACCCCGGGGGGGCAGCTGCAACCCCGCTGTGGCAGGCGCAACCTTACGGTGGCAGATGCAGCCTTACGGGAGCAGGTGCGACCTTGCGGGAGTGGATGCAGCCCCGCTGTGACAGATACAATCTTACGGGGCTCAGTCCAACCTTAGGGAGATAGGTGCATCCTTAGGGGAGTCGGAGCAGCCCCGTAGGGGCCGGTGTAAACCTATGGGAGTAGGTGCAAGCTTATTGCAACCCTATTAGGGAAGGTGCAACCCTGTAGAGGGAGGTGTGGTCTTATGGGAGGGTGGGTGCAATCTGACAGGGGTAGATGTAATCTTCTGGGGGGCAACTGCAGCCCTACTGGGGTAAATGCAGTCTTACAGGGGTAGGTGCAACCTTAGGGGTCAGCTGCAACCCTGTGAGGCCAGGGGCTCTACCTGCGTTGATGTAGATGGGGTGGGAGGCAAAGCTGGTTCTGTGTGGCCTGGCAACACCCCAGGGAACAGAGCACACACGCACGGCAAAGAGCTTAATCTGCAAAGAAGGCTGACTGGGGGCTCAGCAGGGAGGTTCTGGCTGTGAGGACCTCACACAGCTTGGCCTTGCTGGGGGGAGCAGGAGGGCAGAAGGAGGGCCGGGGGGGCTGGAGGGCAGGCAGCCTGGCCAGCCAGAGCTGACATGTGCCCGCACTGGCAGGAGGATGCCCAGCATTGCTGTGTGTATGTGCAATTTCAGCTGCAAATCTCCTGTAGTGTCTTCACAAAAGGGAGAACACAATCTGATTTTGGCTGCATGATTTAGGGGGAGAGTAGATGACAGTCAGTATGTTTGCAGCACATGCAAACACACACACACACACACAGAAAAAGAGGTAAGTGTTGGGAGGTGAGTGTGTCCAGCCTTGGGAAAAGCATGACAAATCTTAGGAGTTATGGAAAGGGCACTGGTGTCTATTTCCTAAATCTCCTCCTGGCCCTAAAGGTTGTTCTCTTTCCATCTCACATGCAAAAACCATGCTTGTTTCTTTCTGTGACTCTCCCGACAGGAGCTGGTGACCTGACCGGGGATGCTATGGGCTATGTGACAGGCGTGCTGGCTGTGCTGATACATGCTGCCTACCTGGTGCTCATTCAGAAGACCAGTGTAGACAGCGAATACGGACCCCTGACAGCTCAGTACGCCATCGCTGTTTCGGCCACCCCTTTTCTCATCATCTGCTCCTTTGCCAGCATGGACTCCATCAATGTCTGGTCGTTCCCAGGGTGGAAAGACCCTGCCATGGTATGCATCTTTATTGCTTGCGTCCTGATTAGCTGTGCCATGAACTTTACCACCCTTCACTGCACTTACATTAACTCAGCTGTGACCACCAGCTTTGTAGGGGTGGTGAAGAGCATAGCAACCATCACAGTGGGCATGGTGGCATTCAACGATGTGGAGCCCACAAAGTTATTTATAGCTGGTGTTGTGGTCAACACCTTGGGGTCTGTCATTTACTGCGTGGCCAAGTACATTGAGACCAGACGGCAAAGCAATTACGAGGACCTGGAGAAAGAAGCTGGAGAAGAGGAGGGGAAAAGGCAGGCTGGGGACCAAGCACTGTTTGCGATGGAGGCGATTTCCCAGGAGAAGGGGGCCGAGGAAGCAGCAGTGGAAGGATCAGCCACAGGGGACAACCAGAGCAGAGAGGAAGAGAAGGACAGCACTGAGAAACCTGCCAAGGGACCGGCGGTCCAGGGAAAAGCCACTGGCACACAAGAAGTGAACAGGAGCTCATTAAAGGATGCCTATCTTGGAGTATGGAGGTTGGTGAGGGGTGCTAATTATATAAAGAAGGATTATTTGATAGAAAATGAAGAGCTACCAAACCCTTAAAAAGCAGGTTTGAAAACCTGTTCCTTGAGGATAGACACCTGGTTCTCTGTAGAGGGGGAAAGGCAGAGCATACATTTCCACATCAATGCTGACAAAGCCAAATCATGTAGGATGACTTTACCTCATTGTCAAAAAGCAAAAGGTCAGAGTTTGCTCATGCTTCGGGCTTGCTTTCAGCTGCTTTCAGTACATCAATTTAGGCCCACCACAGCTAAAGGCACCGAGGCCTCTGCTGCGGGTACAGAGAGAGTTGGGTACAGCAAGTCACGGGGCGCTTGCCCAGCAGCCTGGGCCACGGGGGACACCAGTACTGTTATAGTCGGCAGTGCCAGTGACACGGCGGTGGCCTGTAGCTTAGCTTGTGTCTGGAGCCTTGTGATTTTAACAGCATTCGGAGGCTCTGTCGATGTGCTTCCGTAACTGAATCCCTCCAATTATAAGTACTCAATATAAATATATTCCTGCAATATATAAACTCCTATTAACTGTACTTTTATGTGCTCCTCTGTGTCAATCCAACTGCAACAGAGCTAGAGGTCGTGCCACTTCAATTATCTTGGTGTAAATTCACTGCAGAATTGAAACTCCCCAATTCTGTGAGCAGGCTGGGCCTTGGATCTAGTTTACATTGAGTAGTGTGCATCTTCAGTAGAAATACTTTTGTCTTGCAGTGGTGTACATGAGAGCAGAACCAGATCTGAACTTTTGAGAAGCCGTGGTCAGCAAAAGAAGGATGTTTTTCTATGAGCTTTAACTACATGTAGCATTGGTAATATTAGTTTGACCCAAATAAAAGGGGTTAGAAATGTTGGACCGTATTGATTTGATTTGGGAGGGCTATAAAAAAATAGGGAGACAGTGTGTGCCTTGTGCTATGTCCTCCTTGTACCCTAAAGTTGGGTGAACCAGAGCCTGGCCTGGAACCCAGGTGTCCTCTCCATCTCCCTCTCTGAGAAGTACAGGCTGATAGGAGACCTGGGGACACCACCTCTGCTGGGGTTCCCAGGAGAGCTTTTGCAGAGCAGTTTGTGGTGTCCAGTGGAAGAAGGCATGGGCAGGCAGGCGGGAGCTGCAGCGTGCTCCGGCAGATCGCACGGCCAAGCGCTCGCAGGCCAGGATGCTCGGTGCGCTCGGCACAGGGACATCCGTGGCTTTGGTGGAAGCTGCTCCCCTGTGCCCAGACTGTCCCCGCGGGCTGCGAGGGGCAGCGCTGCCTCTCCAGCCTGGCCCTTCCAGCGCTCCTGTGGGAAGTGGGGAGCAGGCGTTCCAGTGGGACCTCTACTGAACATGCTAATATTTTGTACCAGGCTGGGGAAACAAGCTTTTGAGTATTTCTTAGCCTGGGGTACCCTTTTGGGTGGCAGGAGTCCTTGGGTCAAACCTTTGCTCAGAACCAGGCAGAGAAGAGATTTGACTCTGAGTCTTCCTCATCCCAAAAGGGCGCCCCAGCCATCAGGCCATCTTGACCACAGGCTGAAACAAGTTGTTATCATCTCCTGAAAAAATGAACCAAGTTTGTTGTTTTTATTATTATTATTATTATTATTATTATTATTATTATTATTATTTATTAAGCCACTGAACTGAATAGCAATTATTCCCACAGCCCTAATTAAGAGTGCCTAGCCCAATGCCTTCTCAAGTCAAGCAGGCAGCATTAGCCTCATGGCGTGTTCAGCACTGAAACGCGAAATGAGCAATTTACCCAGCAGGGAATGTTTGCAAAACTGATCTCTGGGGGAGCTTTAGATTCTTGTCAATAAATGCAGGCAGAAACGTGGGGTGTGACAGTATGTTTTTGGAGTGAGTGCAGAAGTTAGGTGACCTGGCATCACCCATGGATTTTGAAAGAGATGGCCATAAAGACATAGAGGCTAAAAGCCTGTTGGTGCTGAGCTGGGGGACAGGGCACGGAGATCCGTACATCAGACGTTACGTATAGCTTGTCTTTAAGAGTCAAGAGATATTGGCTGTATGCCAAAATATGTTTACTTTCTGTTCAAGCTCCATATGGCATCTTTTTCAATAAAAGCACTATTTGTTGTTTATAGGCTAATATGATAGGGCTTTTGTTAGTTTTTCAAATGCATCCTAGTCTAAAGAAGTTTGTGCCTATGACTTAACGGTTGCTGTATTACTGAACTCATTACGATATTGAACTGCATTGTAATCGTACAGATGGCTGAAGAGAATCCCACATTTCTGATCTGTCCTCACTGTGCTCAGTGTTTTCCGTCCACAAGAAATGTGGAACTTTTTACCACCTGGATGCCTGTCTTACATCCCGTAGCGTAGACTCCGTGTTTGGCACGTGCTGTAGAAAGCTCTTCCCCTGGACTCTTGTTGCAGGACTTTTTCCTGGGGGAGTTCAGTGTTTTGCCGCTTACTGTTGTTGAAGTATTAGTAGAAACTTGCAGAAATTCGAACAGTTTTGACTGTTAAAAAAGCTGCTGTTACGATGTTGTACATTTGCATGTATAGTCGAAATGTGATTATGTTGTATTCTGTTTATACCTGTAAATTCCCTAAATTAAAATGGGAATTTGGCAAATGCAATCCTCTTTTTCAGTAACAGAGACTGTCGCAGAATAAAATAAAAATACTGCCTCGTGCTGAGGTATTTTAATAGCATCAGTGGAAGACTGCAGAATGAGATGTGGGAATAAAATGCACTGCTTTCCAAAAGCCTTCTGGTTTTCTTATTGTTGCTACTCTGGGGTGCTCATTTTTGGCTCATTTATAGTTATTCCTGTACCATCCAAGTTTCCTCAACATGTGACCGCAAGCTATAAATACTGTCACGGACAGAGGGACTGAGGACAGACAAAGGAACACAAGAATCTGAAGCGGCTGAGTCCTCTGTACAGCTTGAAGTATCCGTGGTTCTCAGCAGTGGTTTCTTTGGTTACACATTTAAGATGATTTAGTGTCACTAGTCTAACTGCTGTAACTTTAGAATACATAAAAATAAGATGATGGTCTTTATTAATAGTTATAACTATTGCATTATTGAAGGACTTAACATTGATTTTATTTTACAATGTTATGTATTTGTCAGACCAACTGCCACATGGCAACCCTAAGAGATGACTTAAACGTTGATTTTTGCCTGTTTGCTTCAGACGAAAGGCATGTAACGTGCCTGTGGCTGAAACTGGGTTGTGTCAGACACTGGGGCTGGTGATTATTGCAGAATTCATCTCAGGGCTCCACACAAATGTGCCTGCAAGACAGTTTAGAGAAAGAAACTGCCCTTGTTCCAGGATAATGAATGAACCTGATGCACAATGACTTCTTTGAGAATAAACATTAATTTCAGTGTCAACACATCATCGAGTAACACCTGCCTTAGCACTACTATATACGCACGCACATGCACATGCACGCACGCAAGTACACAGGCGACAGGTAAATGAAAGCCAGACTGGCTATCTTTTCTAAAATGTATTCTTTTCTCAAAAAAATTAGAGGGGCCAGAGTATTTGGAGGCAGGGGCAGTTAATATTTCAAAGGATAAATGAAAAATTTGCATACATCACTGACAAACTGATCCTGCATTTACCATTGCTTCCAGAAGGAAAATTAACATCAACCTACAAAAAAAAACAGGTGAAAAAAATTCTGCAATTTATTAAGCAACACTCCACAGCCCTGTGTATGTCCAGGGATAGTTTATTGCCAGTGCTTAACAGCCTGCAGTAATTTGATTACATCTGTTTACTTCAGGCAAAGGTTTCGGTAGGCAGAAAGGTGCAAGCCCTTCAGCTCTGGGCTCTCAATTAACATTTGAACATTTTGCTGCTTGTAGTGGTTAAGGTTTAACACCACAGATTCCCGTCTCCTTGGCCTCTCTGCCTGTGTCCTGTATAATTTCACATATGGCTTTGAGATTTCTTCTGTGTTTTTTTAACCTGAAGTGCGGTGCAGGTGACCAACTCAGCCTCTCGGTTAGCTGCTGTATTCCTGCTTCAGCAGCTTGTTGGAGGTCGTCAGAAAGCTTCTCACTTCAACCTCGCTCCTGTCGGGCATCGATGAACATGCCCTCTTTTCTCTTCCCTTGTTCCCTCTGCATTTCCCAAATCTTATTTCCAGTGTCCGGCCTGAAAATCCCTGCCAGTGGTGGAGGACTTGCCACAGAGGCTTCTGCCATGCTATTATTTTTTTCTTTTTCTCTAGAAGGGCAGGGAGGGGATGGATCAGCAGGATCTCGTATGTCCAGATTGCTTCTTCCTACCTTCGTGCGTGTTTCTGCACACTGGCTCCCCGCTTACCAGCTCTGTACATAGCTCAGCCATGGCTGCATACCAGCTTCTTGTGTTGCGGGGCCAGGGCTGCGTACCAGTATCCTGCGGAGCTGGGCTGTGCGCAGGACAGGCGCAGGAGCGAGGGCCCTCACTGCCAGCCAGCCAGTACTGAAATCTCCTGGTCGTGCACGCCGGTGTGGGTATTTATTATACATGTAAAACCAGAAGGAGATTTTTTTCACAGTAAGAGCATTTTAAGTAGTAAAGCTATAAACGTGAAAAGGGATTGCCATCATTACTGCTGATAAGCCAAGCTCATTTTTATTATAGGCGGAGACTAGGAAAGCCAGACGCACTTTAACGCTAGACGTTGTGTTTGAATAGGAGGAAGGCTGTGCCTGAGATGGAAGCCTGGGTAGAGAGTGTGAAAACACTGCTCAGAGAGGTACATGAGACTGGGATTAGGATGGATGGGGAAAATATGAGTTACAAATCAGGACGGATGGGGAAATTGTGAGAGTTTGCAGAAAAGCAAAATGTTTCAGTTCGTATCCCTCTCCTAGACCCACATCCCTGGGGAGATGGAAGCCAGCCCCTCCACCAAATTGCAGTTTGTCACTGCTTTTACATGGAAAGAAATAGTGAAAGCATCAGAAACCCAGGGCCAAACAGTGCACTGAATCTGCAGTGAGTGCAACTTGAATTTCGGGCCCTGGAAGAGTGTTACACATGAAGGAGAAAGGCAGAGCGAATCACCTGGCTGGGGGGAGAATGAGTGGATTTGCTCTTTGTGGTTCTGGGATATTTTCTTACTGGACAGATGTAAGAAATTCTGCTCTGGGCACATTAATTTTGTTGATAAGTTGGTCCCTTAGCAAATAAAAGCAATGTCAGTTCTGTTCTCAAAATTACACCTTTTTTGTTTTTATTAGGTGCTATTGATTTTGTTCCTGACAAAACAAGACAGATTTCAACAGTTCTTTAACAGAATTCAGGATTTCTCTGAAAAAAAAATGTGATAACTGCTAAGGTCACAGACTGTTTCCTACCTGCCATGGGAGGGGGGTCAAATGAGAGAGAATAATGACTGGTCACGATAGTAAACCAGTCAGGTTTACCAGCCGCTGTAAATATTGAGTATCATCAATAAATAAAACCAGCTACAAACTGCTGTGTATATCACCATTAACTCCTTGCATCTTGAATTGGCTTAATTCTCTTAAGTGAATTTTTGGTCCTCAGAGTATCTCTGCAAATCTGTCCTTGTGGTCTGTCCAATTCCAAACCATGTATGCATGGTTAGAATGTAAAATGTGGATTTTCTCTTCAGATTATCACATCACTAGCCAACCCGCGCTGTGAAGGGGAGAGAGGTTCCCTCTGTCAATGCGCCTTCTTGAGTGAGTGAACATTCAGTAGCACAGAAAAGGTCCAACAACATACGTTATTACAAACGTATGAAAAGCGGCTAAATATGTCCTTATCACAATTTTACAGGAAAAAGAATTGCATTTCCTCAAGCTTAGAGGTTGACAGGCCACTGGGTCTGAATATTCGTTGAACACCAGGAGGCTGATGCACACACACCACACCACAACTGACAGTGCACAGTCACACAATTTTGGACCTGGGCTTTACAATATTTTCTGAAACAGAAGAGACTGGGATGCATTTGCCTGGCATCATGGAAGAAATTGCTTCATGCAGGAAAATTGGGGTGCAGGTCTCTGTGAAGAGCTCCTCTCCAAAGAAGTATCACTGCCAAGCCAGCAGCACATTTCAAGGACTCCTGAGACAGGGCTGGACTTTCAAAATTGCTCAGCTGTTTTGAGGGTTTTTTATTAATAATAGTTAAGCAAGAGCCGAACTCACGTAATATCTGATCATGTCCTGGGGTGCCTTCTGGGTGCTGAATCCTTCTGAACCATTTGAATTTGCACTGGCATGATCAAACCAGGGCTAATCATGCTGTATCCAGCTCTGTCACCCACCGCAACGAGCACAGTTTCTTTTTCCGTTTGGAGAATCTACTTAACAGTGATTAAGTGTATTTGGATGCTTATAAAGGTCTTTTATAGAATCAGCTGCTCCAGGTATTCATTGCTACAGTTCAGGAAAGATACTAAGCAATAGCTACCATAAAGCAGTCTTGGTTTCATGTTTATGTATCGTCCGAAATTTGTTCCCTCTGGTTTATCATGTTTTCCTTTACAATGTGGAAGATGAAAATGACAGCCAGAGCTGGCTTTTTGACAAAAGATTTTGCAGGAGGTGTTTGGGTTATTTGCTATCAGAGCTTTAGACTTTCTTTAGCTTTATCTGCTTCAGTACCTTTCCACAAAACTTGCAAATTTTGGTCTTGATTGATTGAGCTTTGGTACCATTCTTTTTTTATTCTTTTTCTGCAAACTTTCCCTCTGCCTGTCCCCCTGTGGCTGGTCAGGTAGGGCACCCCGTGAGTCTTCTTCGGGGAAATCAAAGCAGCAGCCAGCAGACAAAAAGCATCAGATCCCACTCTCCTGGACGAAAACAAGGACACGCTGTTCTGTGATTGAGCTTCATTACTGATTTATACTGATTTATACTCATCACGAACACAGTGAGTAAGGCCTTCAGAGCCAAGGAGGCTTCACTGCATCCCTGCGTTTAAAGCATGGGTTGAAACTGGAGGTTATTTCTATTTCTTGGTGGGGCTCCTCTTGGTGCATTGTATAGATCCAACATGCTGGCACATAAATAGGCAAACTTCAAAGTCTTGGGCTGCTGTGTGAACGCAGATTCCTAGGTGGCAATATAGAGCAGTCACTGAAACACCTTCCTGGTTACCATCATGGATGCTCTCATTCAGTAGTCCTCGCCTTTGTACCAAAACATTTAAGCGTATGTTTATTTTGTGCCTTCGCTGAGCCTTCATTCAGTGGGACACAAATCTAAATGAAAGCATTTTGCTACATTAGGGCTCAGTAGTGGCTGGTGCTTCACCTCCCCAACCGGAGAAGAGCGTTAGAAGTGGATTTTGGATTTACTTCTCTATTCCACCAAGCAGAGATCTGTGCTTGAGGAGCTAATGCTTACAGTTCCAGCCGTGCAAAGTCCAAGAAACACCCTCTTTGACCCAAATCTATTTACTCACGTTGCTGTAGTAGGACAACTGATAGTAAAAGCACCTGCTGCAGGAGAAGGGAGATTTTGGCGGCTCAACGTGTGCCATTGGGTTGGGTGGCGCAGCCGTGCCACCACGGAAGGCTCACCAGCTGCTGGGGCTGCGCCGGCACCCTCGAACAAGCACAGCTGTAATGGCAGAGGCTTTGGGGAGCAGCTCTTGCCACTGATACTGCATGGGTGAGCGGTCTCCTGTGGGGTCAGGGGTTTGCCCCTTTCCCAAAGCACCTCAGAGGGAGCTGGCACGCAGCAGCTCGCTCGGCCCCCTCCCCGCGCAGGGTAACAGGTCAGCTCAGGTGTTCAGGAGCATCGCGGCAAGGGGGAGAATGGTACAGATTTTACCTGTGCAATCCAGGCAGAGCTATTACTGAAGCAGAAATGGTTCCTTTATTACTTTTTCTTTACCAGTCACAGCTCGCTCTATATTTCCAAAAGGAAAAATGCAAATCCAGTAATAGTTTTTGTAGAAGAAAAGATTTATTTAAGATGCAAGTTCCTGCAGGCAATACAGTGCTGGCTGAGCTTGCAAAATAATTCAATGTATGGAATGGATTAGGTTGGTGGCTGCCTTATTTTCATTGCCTTCCAAGTGGCTGGGAAAACGAAGATGTAAAGGTAAGGATTCTAATAAAGAATGAGCTCTGTAAAGCGGCTTTGCTACAGCGAACCTTCAAACCCATTTGAGAACGTCAGGGATTTAGCATTATTCTTGAGCTGACTTGATAAACAAATTTGGCATCTTTACAACTGAGCCTTAGAATGAAAAATGCCACAGATTCAATCTCCTGCAAGATAAGGAGTAGCCAGCTGATTCCCAGGGCGCAGGCGGCACTGATATGCCCCCGCTATCGGTGTGCTCTGCTGCGATGAGATATCTAATTTAGGTAAGTGCATTTCCAGCATTAGGGCACATGAAGTCTGACTGCGGGTGGCTACCAGTAGAGACACACAAGATCAATTTTGCAGATTCACACAGAAAACTGCTCTCTTTTTAACTAAAATTCTAAGCTTGAGTAATAATATAAGAGTCTTACAAGCTATCAAGAAAGAAGGAAAGCCAAGGGAAGCAAAAACCCTAGAGTCCTATGGACACATTTCCAAAGATTTACAGTGCTGTTCCTCTGTATTTTTCAGTCAACATAATGAACAAATATTTCAGTACTAACAAGATAGACATAGACAATTTGGATTATTTTAACTCCAGCGTCGCTATCATCTGATCCAAATGTATGTGCAGGGAGCCCACGAGGTGCTTCATCAGGAGCTACCCGGGTCTGAGCCATCAGCATCCTAGTGCACCATGGCACTTTTAGGAGCCTGCAGCTGGCTGGAGCAGCCCCCATCCACGGCATGCAGGGACCTGGGAGGCTGGAAATAAATAGATCTGCTGCCTCTTTCTGTCCTAGGATGCCTTTGTGTATCCAGCCAAAATTTAAAACTTCAAAACCATTTCAGGTCAATGGTCCTTTTCCTTTTTGCTGCCCTCTGTCCTCCAGGGACAAATCTCTCCCCACTCACTTATTTTTTACGGCAACGCCTAAACTGGCATTTACATTGCAGTATTGCCAGGGGAAAAAAAAAAATGCCAGAAGTATTTAATTTCTTTGGACCACAGCCTTCAGGCTAATTTAGTCATCTTTGTTTCTGCTAACTTGCTTTCTTAAAGACTGGAGAGGGTTTGGGTGAACTGCTTTATTTGCTTTTGGTCTGATATGTGAGATAAAGATTAGATGATCCATCGAAGCTGCTTTTTTTGTTACACCAGCTGTGACAGGATTTGCTGTGTTCCAGGGCTGGTGGGTACGTTTAAATAAAGTCCATTAGACTTGGACTATAGCCAGGTCTTTCATTGCTGGGCTCTTTTCGACTGTAAACAGAATTGCACTCCCTCTGAAATTGTGCTGTCACTTGCTTTTGCAAGAGGAGGCATGAGTATTTGGGGGCTTCATCCATTGATTTTTACTGTGGGTTAATTCTGTAGATTTGGTGAGATCAATGTGCTTCAAAAAAAAAAAAAAAAAGGTAAAGAGCCTGTTCCATTCTGCTACCCTGGCACAGTCCCGTAATGCCAATGAAATTGATTGGGAAGAAGTTGGTTCAGGACAAATAGGTCCCCCATGAGCTGTAAGCATCTCTCCTGGTCAGGAAACGTTGCACATAAAGCTGCAGAGTTCTCTGCTGTGGCAGCAGAGAGGAGCGTAAAAAAGCCGCTGTGAGGGGAGTGTGATTTGGCGTACCTGTCACAGGGGCTGCTGAGGTGTTGCGCAGGATTTTTTTGTCTCGTTACAATTTCCCCTGTTGTGGAGCAGTTTTCTGAGGGAATCATTGTGTACTTGCATTTAGGGATGTTGAATAGAGACCTTTTTACCGACTATTGTTTCTCTAAGTGCTACACAGTTTGCTGTCATTTTGCCGTTAGTTAAGGTTTTCACCCTGCTCCCTGTGTGCAGCCACAAACTCAATTCTGGCACATATCTGTCCCTTGAGTTCGGATGCAGCCTACAGATCCACAAGTTGTGGGTCTGTTCATTGGCAAAATTCGGGAGGAACAACATCTGGTGCAGGAAACAAGAAAAGGGTGAACTCAGTGGGGACTAAAAAGTTCCTCCACCCATGACAGATCCACTTGAGGTGATAATTGCCCTTCTCCTTCCAACTGTCCATGGGCAGGCTCCCCATCTCAGTCACAGATTTCCTCCCGCTTCCTTGTAACAGGTCCTGAACACACAGTGTACGGGGCTGGGGGAGAGAAAGACTGTAACTTAAATATTTTTTCCATTTCTTTTATTAATTTTTAATTAAATATTTACTAAAATAAGCAATTGCTTACACAGCAAAATTAGCTTCCCTATTTGCACTGCAGCTGCGCCTAGACATCCTGATGGCTCTCTACTGTGCTTAAAGATGTATGTATGTGAATTCCTGGACATTGGCAGAAGCAATGTGAGCATTAGACCCTGAGCTGCAACCAGCCCTGAACTGCTCAGCTTTCAACGTTATCTGGCACACCGTATAGCTATGCATTTAATTGTACTGTCTGTTACCACTCGTGGTGATCAATAGCGAATAAAACACACGTAGGTAAAAGGATGCAGAAAGGAGCAGGAGGAAGATGATGATCACATTTCAGTAATTCTATAAATGTTTGTGGTTACAGAAATTACAGAAATCTATGATTCCCATTAGACCTTAGATCAATAACTCTGCTCAGCAGACCATGGGTAGTGTGGTTTTGTACAATAATGTTTGCTTCGGTTATCCAAATGGCCCCTTGGGTGACTGCATGAGCTGTCAGCTCCATCTGAAACAGCAAGGGACTAAAACCACTAAGTAATGCAATCCATGGACTGTCTTTAAGGGCTTCTTCTTTTACTTGTCTGATCCCTGCTAAGAAAGTCCAGTGGTACAGAACTGTCCATTGGTTGAATTAATTTTGACTTGGTGGTTTGGCACCTTCAGAGTGACAGGACATGGGAAAGCTAACAGGCTAAAAGCAGAGCATTAATATTGGCATTAACTGGAATTAATTAGCACTGAGTAGGAGCATCTCAAATTAAAAAGAGTGTTAATTGAAGATCTGAAATGGTCAATCTTTAGTTCAGCTAAAAGTGGCATTCTTGTATTCTTTACTGTTCTGCTGCATTTCACACTGTTAAATCTTGGGCTCGTCTTGCACCATTGGCCCTTCTGGCCATATCTACACTGCAAGTGGTGCAAAGTGATTGTGTCCATGTTATACGACTATTCAGTGCCATCAAGGGCAGACTGGCCTTGTCCAAATTTGGCCCAGAGTTTTCTCTGGGTCTCATTGCCCTCAGGTGTAACTATCACTTTCATTGTAGCTTTTTTTTTCAGGTAGAATGAGCTGACATAACATAAAGAATTGTGCTGCAGCTCTGGGTTCAAAACAAACAGAAATGCCCTGCACGGAGGAGTCAGTAGACTGGTGGCACTTGCTGCCAAAGGATGTAGCAGAAGCTAAAAGTTTACTTTGCGACATAGGTTGATGGATGAGAACTCCACAGAGGGTTAATAAATATAGAAAACCACACATAGAAAAAGGAAGTCCTTTGAGATGGAAATATGTTGAGTCTGGGGGAGTATTCAGAGGATGTACCATGCACAGCCTCCTGTTGTCATTCCAGGCACCTGCTTATGGTGCTGCTGAGAATGGGACACCAGGGAAGATGGACCTTTGGTTTGACCCAGTATAGTAATTTTTATGTTTTGTCTAAAGTCTTCTCTAGGAAGAAAACCTGTAAAGGTTTCCTCAAGATATCCTCCATTCTTCAAAGGTCTTAGAAAACCTGTCCTTCAGCAATTTACTTACTCCCTTCTGCCCCTGATCCTTATTTTAACAACTGTGCTTACCTGTGGTTAATTTCTTTGTTGCACTCTCTGGCTGGGTTTTAATCCTCTGCTGTGCCATAATAGTGACTCGGCATGGTTAGAAGTAAAGAAAGGTCCTTGTAAAGGGCCACTGAGTTCTGGTGAAAAAGTTGACCAGCACCGACTGCTTTTGAGTGTATGCTCTGCTGGAATCCCCCACCCCCTCAGCTATTAAACACCATAGTAATCACAAACAGACATATAATATCTATCATTATGATGGGTAGTGCCCACTTACACCATGTTCCTAAAAGAATACCCTGTAAGTGAATGACGTACCTGCTCCAACTTCCTCAAGGAACTACTAGACAATCCTCAGTTTACAAGCACAACGTGGAGCTGTGTCAATAGATAATCATAAAAATCTCCATTTTACTACTCCCACCCATCATGGCTACAAAACACTTAACTGGAATTGAGCTCATGACTTGCTGTGCAACACTGAGCAGTGGCTTGCAGCTGTAGGAGGTAACGGTCTTATGTGCTTCCCCTTTGTCCGTGTCCATCGTTTGTTTTCTGCTCCCACGACCTTTGCAGGCACCAACTCTCTGCACTGCAGTTTGGAAGAGATGTGCTGGGGCTTTGGGGTACTCTGTGACACAAAGAATACTCAAAAGATGCTCAAAATCATCATCAGGATGATGGATCTAGCTGGATCTTACATGTGGCAGCAAAGGACAGTTTTAAAACAGCATATTCCTATAGCAAATTTTACATCCGTGAGCTTTTAATGACAGTACGCCCAGAGCCAAACCTCTCCAACACTCTGTAAGTCCCAATGCCCAGACCTCTTAAGGCCTAAAGTCAACAGATAAGAACCTCGATCTAGCCAGGCGTAAGGCTATACTAAATCAAAATCTCCTTCGTTGTCCTTCTGCTCTGGTTTTCCCTAGTGATGAACCTACACCTGATGACTCAAGGATGGTCTGGTCTCCAGTAAGACACACACAGCCCTGTACCAATCTACAAGTACTTTGTTTTCAAAAATTTCCCAGCTGGTGAGGCCTGTTTGCTGACCCAGCAGCAGAAAACCTGTACATGCCATGGGCAGCAGATGAATGTTCAAGCATCAGATTTATGATGTGTGTGCTCAGTCCAGCAGTACGTCATCCGGTTCAGCAACTGCACACCGTCTGTGTGCAGAAGTTAAGTGGAGGCATGGCTCTAAAATGAAGGATACTTCTGGGCTCTGCAGGCAACCACAGCTGACTGAAATCTATAACTGCATCTCTAAAACAATCCCAACAGTGCAATAGTAAAATGCTTCCATTGATTTTTATATTTAACATTTTAATTTGAAAAACTAACATTTGATCTGCTTTGAAGTGACTGGATTCAATGACAATTTGATTCACATGGCTGGAAGATCTGTTAAAGCACTAAAAGCTGAACACGTGCAGGGCTGAACTTTCCAAAGGCACAAAACAAACAGTGGTACAGAGACATGTGGCCATGGATGGCAAAACCTGATTATAATTGCTCTTCCCCCCGTGGAGGTCTCCACCCCCACATTAAGGTGACCAGCCCCTCCCAGGGAGCCACAGGTATGTACCTATATGTGCTGAGCAGATGAGATGCAGGTTTTCCTGAGCTATGGGTAGCCAAGAGGGCTGCAAAAAGCAGGATGGGGGCAGTGATGTGTTGCACCTAAGGCTTGATCCCAGGAGCTGAACCCTGCACACTCTGGCTGCACCAGAGCTCACCAGTTGTCTCCTATGCCTTGGAGAGAGATGAAACAGTTGCATGCAGCATGGTAATTTTCTAACTGCTGCAGCAAGGAGAGCAGAGCCCACCCAAGAACATGCCAACACAGGCTCCCTTGGTGGTGCGGGGAGCAGAAAGGGTTGTAGTTGTTTCAGCAGCTGAGTACATACCTCTTCCCACCGGGACTCTTCATTCTGATCCCTTCCTTGGGGCCAAGGATCTCAGCTGGTTCAGCTCCTCATCTGTCCATGTCTGCCCAAATTAAATATGCCACTACAGTGCTCACCAAAGAGCGAGATGACGGGGGGACCTGTTCTGGGTCTTACTGGCAATGGTTGGCTGTAGAGGTGGAAACTCATAGGACTGAAGTGCTATAGGTGATTGGTGATCTGACTGAAGTGGTTTTGTGTTTGCCTAGTGGCAGAAGATTTAATGACTATGGACTACAGAGAGAGGCAGCAGCTGAGGAGTATTTCTATAAACACATGGACTTGTGTGCATGTGTTTCTCCTTGGGAATGTAGCTTTTTTTTTTTCCTTGTGCTTTTGCACTAAGTGCTCAAAGGTTTAATTTTGTAAAACAATTGACACAACACCAAGTGGATTATACCAACTTTATGCAGTAGAAGAAGGGTGCAGGGATAATTCAGTCCTGTGGACTGGTGATATTTAGAATTTGCATCCCAGAAGTATCTGCAGGACACAGACAAAATCAGGTCCCTATTGTGTTAGGCTCTGCTTATACAAGAGATGGTCTCTGCCCAAAGACTTTGCAATCAAGATAAAATGTTGTGATACACTGCGATTGTATGTGCAACTAGAAGATAAAACTGCATCAAGTGCATAATGAAATTCCTCACAGTTCACAAACCTGTCAGGGCAGATAGATAGTATTGCCTCATCTAATATGGGTACGCACCTGTGGGTAACATCTTATTAGTAAAATACATTATGAAATATTCTTTAACAATTCATAATAGCTTGTATCTAAAGAGAGGAAGATGAACCGATGAAGAGAGCTCACAGGTGTAGAAGTGAGATAAAGAAGGTGCAGTGAGTCCTCCTGTAGAGCAGTGGCCCAGCTGCTCTGTCCCTCTTTACAGAAAAGTTCTCTGAGCCCACAGTGTATTGTTTGCGGTGAAAGGCTCAGCCAAGACGTCACTTGGGTTCGTGCTGTCAGGAGTCCTGCAGCAGTGAGCTGAACATATATATTGCAGATGGAAAATGTTGCTGCTACCTCTGACAAGACTTTTCACCCTTCAGTAGAAGAAAAATAAATTCTGCCTCTCACTCGAATATTCTGACTCGAATAAAACAGAGTGAAGTAGGTTGTTTTTTTTTTCTAACACCGTTTCTTGCTTCAGAGAAATATTCCTGCCTGTTGAGTTACCGATCGCATAGACTTGGGCATGTATAAGCATCTCTTTAGAAGATAAACGGAGTGTGAGTGGTAAACAGCTTTTCTTATGTGCTTTTTGTTTAGTTAATGGGAGTTTCACAGATGACTCCACTGGGACCAAACAGACCAATAATGAGCGGTCATTTGAAAAAATCCTGCTGAATTTTGCATTGCGATAGAAGATGTTTAATGCATTTCACTAGTAAGTATTAGTCTATGCTATACTTGTGTACTATGAATCTCTCATGTTTTGGAGGCTCTCTACTAACTACATTTTGAAGATGGTATTTCTGTATTAACATAACAAAGAGCAGTTGCAAGATGTAGAGGACACAGGTTAGTCCTCATTAGCTATGCAAAAATTACCAAATGGAAAACTTCAAGCTTTAGACAAATTACCATGGGCACCAAGTGAACAAAAGAACTGAAATACCTTGCCAACAGTCATCTTCAGATGCACCACCTTGTTTAGCGTTTCCTATGTTAGCAGGTCCCGGTTGGCAGCGCGAGTCTCCAACTCCCACGCTTTGGCACCCATCCCTGCCCCGAGCCACCTGCAGGTCCTTGTCCCTCCGCAGGTGTGAGGACTCCAGAGGACTCCACCAGGCAACAGGCAGCCTCCAAACCCGGCACTGCCGTTCCCAAAGCCTTCTGCACGGCTTTGAAGTTCTCGCTCCTCCTCTGTAAAATGGGTTGTGACACTCCTGGGCTGGTCCACTCTGGGGATTAGCGTACGAGTTACTCTCAATAACTCATTATTATTCCTGGGAAGATTATCTAAGGCACAGATTGCCCCAGGTGCAGAGACATCTGAGGTAGCTCCTGTGTGACAGCATGGGATTACCTGGACTAATTTACATGGGTGTAGCACCGTGTGAACAGAGCTGCACTGCTCCTGAGCTGCCCAACTCACACATATGCCTAGCCCCAAAAGACCTGGCGAGGCAGCTTTCTGTGCCTCCGTAATGTTTGGTTTTTTGTGTTTGTTTGTTTTTTTTTTTTTTTTTTCCTAAACCAGGCTATCTACTATTCCTGATAACAGAGAGCATTCCATGGGACCTATAGAAGTAGCTACCCAGACATCTGTGACAGCATACCTGCTGTCCTTGTCACAAACTGCTTCTACAGCGGGGAACAACGTAGCCTCCAGAAGCAAGTAAAAAAGGATGTGAGCATCATATGCTGTAGATGGAGAGTGATGGGGTAATGACAATCAGAAAGTTGCAAAAGAATGAGGAAAATCAAGTTTGTCTTCCCCAGAGACTCCCTGTGTGATACTCAGTCTGGGGCTGTCCATGAGAGAGGAAAAAACCCTCAGCGGGGTCAGGATTCAGGCTTCAGGCTACTGTTTCCCTGTCCTGAGAGCTGGAGGGTTTGGGAGTTTGAAGTCTGGAGCTGGATCCCTCATGGGAGGGCTTGCATTTTGTGAGAGGCAGCAGACAGTTGCCCCGTGCCCGCGAAAGCAGGAGCAGCATTGCTCTGTCACGGCCGAGCATAGCAAATGCTTTTCTTCAGATCATGCTGTCACTGCCGAGCTGTGCAGCAAATGCAGCTCCCGGCTCCCCCCATCCTTTCCCAAAGTAACAAGCGTGGCAAAGGCTTGAAATACGCAGAACAGCCAGTGGCTCTTCCACATTATCTGATATTTGCTGTAATACATTGCATCGCATTACAGTGCTGTGCTCCAGCCTCAGATTTTCCTACGGCCTCTACAGCTTTTCCAGTCTCTGATCCTTCCTGAGTGTTTATGTGAAACCACTTGTGATTTCTCGAACAATGTGTCTCTGCAAAAGAATAGACTCCAACAAACCAAAAAAAGTTCTGCGTTCTAAAAATAAAATGTAATTTTAAAAGGGCTATAAAAAACTGAGTCATTGACTGGATCCGGATGATCTACATGAAAGAGAGAACAATATTCAATTTGTCTAAACCCCCAAGTTCTTCTCAAAAGAAGTGGCTATAGAAAACCGTTCAGAGGCATAATGTAAATTAGAAAGCCACCAACACAGTTTATACTTGAATGAAACTAATTCACACAGGATGCAGCAAATATGGCATAACTACAGCACCACGATTATTTTTTTATACCACCAAAGCCTTTCTTTCCTTTGAAGATGGGTAATTGTACGGAATACAGTACTTTTGACTTCCTATGTAGAATTATTCTCCTCAGTCTCTCTATGGTGCACAGCGTATTAGCTACAAATGATTAAAGCTGGCCTCCTTCCCCTTCGGTTGTTTTTCAGAGACTGCCAGTGTCTCTGATGGGCTGAAGTTAACGTAGCAGTAGACTCTGCATATGGACATAAAAGCACTCTGTTTATCTTCAAAGAGTAAACCACTTGAGATCGTGACAGATCTCTTGATTATGTGGCTTTCTCTGAAAAAGGGATTGCTTTTATTTAAAGAAATTTCAAAAAGAAAGCAAACTCAAAGCAAAATACAAATTGCTGGTATTATTATCTCTGCAGGATTGCTACCAGGTCCGCATCCTCAGCCTACCTATAGTGTTTATACCTTCTGAAAATTTGTGAATCTTGACTCATTGATTCAAAGTAAGATCAGGCTCTTTACAGTGATCTGAAATTGTTCCAGGGAGCCTGGGCAGTATCAGCTTTATCTTCCAGGGCACTTGTCTGTAGCTTGTCCTTCCAGGAACAGAGCCCCCATTTTCTAGCAGCTCCATGAAGAAAAAGATGCAAGCACCATAATTCAGCCTTTCTGATGCACCAGCACAAAAGCTAAGAGGACTGTACTGTGGCTACATGGCCAAGCGCTAGCGCAAGGTGAACACAGTTTCTCGGCCTCAAATGCACTTTTGTGGCATTGTTCTAGCAGAAGGAGGAAACACTTGTTGTAGAAGAGGTATCCTACCCATCGCCATGTGAGGCATTGCTGCTTCCCTGGCATCACAGCCTCATGGCCGGGCACTATGTCCTCCTCATTGTAAGGGCAGCAGGACGTGGAGGATTGCTGCCAGCATCCATTTTTCAGTAAGATGGCAACAAAATGTTCCCACTCATTTTGAGGACTTGTGCCTGCATGTGACCATGCAGGATAGAAGGAGATGGTCCAAAATTTGCATAAAACGTATTAATTATAGACCACAGCAAAGAACGGGAACTTCACCCATACGTAATGTAAAATCTGAAGAACTGGAAGAAAAATTTGGCTTTGTCTGCACTATTATTTGATCTGGCTGAATTTTTATTCTATTCTAACAGTGTTTTTTGATCCCACAGAAGGGTGGTTGTGATCAGCCTCTCAAGGACTTTGTTGTGTCTCTGTTCCCTGGTTTATAAACATGAACCTATAACTGCTAAGGATATCTAGGGTCATTTTGGTCCAGTCTTTAATAAAATGCCCTTTGCTAATTTATGAAGCTCTTAAAAATGGCCAGGTTTGGGCCTTTTGCAGCTACTGAAAGGCCTTTCCAGAGGGTTAATTCTCCAATAATGAGAAACTTTGTTCTCATTTCTAGCCAATTTTTCTCTCTGTGATTACACGCTCCATTTCCAAATCACGGATAGCAATTTACAGTTTAGCTTATCCACCCCTCAGAGCCATTTTGGCTATGTCCTCCTACTCATCATGTTCTACATCATCTTCACTGGTAACAGCTAAAGCAAAGGTTTTCTACCATCCTTGGATTATCCTTGAGTTTATGACTGTTGTTCAAGTCCTACTCTCTCAAACTGTAATAGTATGGGGTTTTTTCTTACATGGTTGCTATGAATTCTGCTCTTCCTTGAGACAACTTTTGCTGTGTAAAGTCTCTGCCTTCTATTGTTCCTATTCCTGTGTTGAAAGAAAAAAAAATCTTTTTTGAAAATACTTCTTCAGTGGCTGGAGGTATAGGATCTGTGGAACTGGGGTATTTAAATGGTGAAAAAGATACATAGGTTCAGATTTGGCAGCATCTGAGTCTTGGCAGGAGATATGCTTCAATTATGTCTTAGCCTGACTGGGATCCAGAAATCAAATTTTTTTTAATTTTTTTTTTTTCTCTAAATCTCCCTAAGAGCTTTATCAATTTGTCTATTCTAAGAATGTTTCATACACACTGACAAGTCTGGTCTCCCCACAAGTTGTGTGCTGGCTGCTGTGTTCTCCTACAGAACATCCAGAGGAGTCACCATCCTTTCCATTGTAGGTAGCTGTTGTGGTTTAATCCAGCAGGCAGCTGAAACAACCACGCAGCCGCTCGCTCACTCTCCCCAACAGGATGGGGAAGAGAACTGGAAGAGTGAAAATGAGAAAACTGGTGGGTTGAGATAAAGACAGTTTAATAGGTAAAGCAAAAGCCGCACACACAAGCAAAGCAAGACAGGGAATTCATTCCCCACTTCCCATGGGCAGGCAGGTGTTCAGCCATCCCCAGGAAAGCAGGGCTCCATCACGCGTAATGGTGACTTGGGAAGACAAACGCCATCACTCCGAACATCCCCCCCTTCCTTGTTCTTCCCCCAGCTTTATATGCTGAGCATGACGTCATATAGTATGGAATATCCCTTTGGTCAGTTGGGTGAGCTGTCCTGGCTGTGTCCCCTCCCAAATCCTTGTGCACCCCCAGCATGGCGGGCTGTGCCCGGGGGCTGGGGCAGGGGTGCCGCACGCCAATAACCGGCCTCTCAGGGATACATGATAAAGGGATGTGCTCCCGGGGCATTTGAGGAAATCCGTGCTTCTGGGTGGAATAGTCTTTTTCAGAATCCTTGTGTCTTAAAAATGTAAAGGAATAAGGAAGCTTATTGGTTTAAGTAAAATACTGTTTCATGGCAAAGAGGTGTCAATGACAAACATTTTAGGCACTGGAGGCTGTGGATATCTCTGCTTGGGCATCCTAAGCAAGCTAAATATAAACAAATTTTGGGTAAATGCTAAAATATCACCATAAATTTTCAAAATTTCATCAAGGATAACGTTCTCCAAATAGGCACCAAGTACTTCAGCAGAAAATATATTGAAACTTTTGTAGGTGTCTTCAAAAATAAAATTTACAAAGGAAACTCCAGATCATTTCCCACCCACCAGCAGGAGCTCTGACAGCACAGCACTGCGGGAGCCACCCAGCAGGCATTTCTGAGTGTCACGGCTGAGGCGTGGAGGGGACAACGGGCTCCAGGAGCCCCATGGGTTTCAGTATGGTAACCCACTTTAAAATAACTGGCACACGCAGAGTACTGCAATGGAAAAAGCTGTCGCCCCACCTAAAAGCTTGTTGACAGCCTGGATTGCAGGGGTGTGGGTCCCAAGGACAGTTCAGCTGCCAATTACCTGGTTTAAAACTTCCCTTGAATGTGATGGAGGAAGGTGCTGACAAGCCTGGAGGCAGCTTCTCACCTAGGGACCAAAAAGGAGAGGAACAAGGTTTGTGAGGAGTTCTTGCGGAGCCTTGTGGTCATGCATGCCAAGTCTGTGATGGTGTTTGAGTCCAGGTGTATATTAGACATATGTTCTTCTGAGGTTTTCAAGTTTTCCTGTAAAACTGCTAATATGGCAGTAATGAGTCCTGAAAGTTTCCAGAACCCTCGATCTGCACCTCTCTGTGTGCTGTGGCACACTTAGCAGGCGTTCTCATGAAAAGATCTCTTCAAGAACTCCTGGGTGACATGATTTGCCTTTACATCAAGGGAAAGTTTTGTAGCTGAGGTCATATCTTTATTACACTCATGAGCAGAATAGGGAAAGGTATAAAACCTGGTGTGTAGAGAAGCCCATCTTTCAGTCCATTGGTGTTACCTTTTCTGCAAGTGCAGAAATAGTCCTGCCAGTTCTGAATGTATAAGTTACAAAGCAAAATGCATTTCAGAGACACTCATGCCAAAGACATGACTGTTTGGTTACTAGGACCAATAAAAGTGTTGTAGCAAGCTGTTGGGCTAGCTAGTCTTGCAGAAAGGGTGTAGGTAGGACAGGTGAGCTGCCTGTCCTGGATCTCCAACCATGCTTCGAGCTGTGTTGTTTGGTGTTTGTCCCTGGAAGAGCTTCTAGGAGGTTTGTACTGGTTTTGGGTGGGGTGGGGTTAATTTTCTTCATAGTAGATGGGATGTTGCTGTGTTTTTTGATTTGCGACCAAAACTGTGTTGATAACACAGTGATGTTCTAGTTCTTGCCGAACAGTGTCAAGGCCTTCTCTGTTTTACACCACCACCCCAGAAATTAGGCTGGAGGTGCACAAGAGACTGGGAGGAGACGCAGCTGGGACAGCTGACCCCAACTGACCAAAGGGATATCCCATACCATATGACATTGTGTTCAGCAATAAAAGCTCGGGGAAAGGAGGAGGAAGAGGGGACAGTCATAGTTATGATGTTTGTCTTCCCAAGTCACCATTACGCATGATGGAGCCCTGCTTTCCTGGAGATGGCTGAACCCCTGCCTGCCCATGGGAACTGGTGAATGAATTCCTTGTCTTGCTTTGCTTGTGCACACAGCTTTGCTTTCCCTGTTAAACTGTCTTTATCTCGGCTCACGAGTTTTCCCACTCTTACCCTTCAGATTCTCCCTCCATCCTGCTTGGGGGGTGCAGAGTGTGCAGCTGGGTGGGGCTGAGCTGCTGGCTGGGGTTAGCCCACAGCAGGGTCTCATAAGCACAAAACCTCAGATGGCACAGAGAAAAAAATAAAAAGGAAAAGAAAAAACACACAGAAACAAATATATTTAGGAAAATGACACAGAGCATGTCTTGGCTGCTCTGCTTTCTGCTTTTGAGACACTGAAACACAGAGTGGGTGAGAAACAAATCTTTTCTTTACCTTCACTTCCCCTGAGATCCAAGACCACCCTTGTTCTGCATGTGGCAGTGTGACCAGAGTCCCCGGCTCAGTCCTGCGGCCGAACTGGCAGGTGCTTGTACACTTCTCTTCCCCCCAACCCACCAAAAGATGACTTTCCTCGCTGAATACGAATGTCTGTCTTCAATCTCCAGTTTCTGCTGGCCTGCTTGCGGATGGATGAACTTCTGGATGCACAGCTGGATGAATATGTCTGAGGTTTGCCTCAGCTGTGCTGATGCGATGTTTCCTGTAGAGGAAAATTCCTGGCGATGTTGGACGCCTCATAGATGAAACTACCCAGCTAGTTGAACTATTTAGCTAGAGACATTAATTTTGATGGACAGAAATTAGACAAGATTATAAGCAGTCCTCGAGATTAGATGCAAAATCATGAGCTAGCCTTCCCAAAGAGGTCTCATTTGGAAATGAATACAAATGTACAGATGAAAGTGAGTCTGAGCAGTGTGTGTGCTCATTTGTGGTTAGTTACAGAGCCAAGACTGCCCCAGGTTTATGCAGTAGCCTCAGTTACATATCACACTCATGCTCCTTCAGAGCAGCCTGCTGGTTTTGCCTTCTGACATTACTGTATATTGTAAAGTATTCATCTGGGAGATATCCACTTGATTTACACTTTTAGATACCAAAATAGCATGTGTATTTCGCCTACTGCAGGTTTTTGGTTCTGTAGATGTGCTTATTACACACCAGAAGGTTCACGTTGAATCTGCTACTCTGCCATTTTTGTCCTTTGTAATATTACTGAAAAGAGGCAGAGGAGATGAGATGGGTCTGAACTGTGCTGTGAAGCTCTTACAGTCTGGATGAGTAACACAGAAATGGAGTAGCTGAGGAAAAAAGGGAGTGAACAGTGGAGTTGATCATAAGCCAGTGTGACCAAATTCTCAGTCACCCGTTCTCCTTGAAACTCTGAGACTGACAAATGTCTGGCTCTCTACTTCTTCCTGCACTGCTGGCAACAGCTTTAAAATGTCAAAAAGCTGCAGTGGCTTTAGTCCATCCATTTTGTGATTTTAACTTCCTATTCTGTTTGTGAAGAGCTTTTCATTCAATGGGCAACTTCCCTGGGTGTGCTGGCACTGCTTGGCAGCTGTCATGTTGGAAGACTCAGGTGTCCTTGGTCTCTTTAACATACGAAGCGCTTGGACATCCTCCCTCCCTCTAAGAAAGCGAGAGCTTTGGAAAAGTGGGGATGTCTCCTCATCTCGGGGCGTTCACAGAGCTGGAGCCGGGCTCTCAGGCACTGCCCTGGCCTCCCTGCTCAGTAGTGTGACACGTTTCTGCCAAGCAGCTTTCGTGGCTTAGAGAATGAATCAAAGGATTTCCCCTGCAGCTCCTGGTGTTCGTTATAAGAAGTTGCAATCTGTCTTGGCAGCCAAAATGCTCCTGTTTCCTTCTGTTCTGCTCCAGCTGAATGAAAACTGCCCGAGGCAGAAACTGAGTCTCTACATGTTTTGCATTAGGCAGACAAAAGTTGAGAAAGGTTTGGGGAACTTTCTAAATAATAAACACAGAGTAATACAGGCAGAAATAGAAAACAGGAAGAAATAATTTGGTTTGCCTGAAGTCCTAATGAAGTCTGTTGCAAGCCTGAGGATTAGATGTTAAGTCCCTGTCCTGGATCTGAACTGGTAACAGTTTGCCATCCCCAACTGAACCTACTTGCTGGTATTTCTACCATGCTTGTTGCTATGAGATTTCTATTTTTAATAGATAAAATTCAGACTACCTAGTTCAGGTTCTTCATTTAATTGAATTTCAACTGACTACACTGATGTTTGATGTTTCTTTACTACTAGGAGCACTGGAGAGAGCACTGGATCGTGGAGTAACAAGATTACCTTGGTGAGACTGTCAGGATGAGGTCCTTCCCGGTTAGCTCCGTGTGGAGTCTCATGTGTTCTCTTGCAGAAGAGACAAAAACAAGTAGTAATCAAATCAGACTGAAAGAAGTCTAGCCATCTGCCCTGTGTCATGGTGACCAGAAGTTAGAAGATAAGCAAATTTACAAACCTAGTCTCAATGAGGTTGCTTGTTTTGGTCTTTATATATATTTCCCATGAACTCTGATGGCCTCACTATTGCAGATAGCTTTCTGATAAATGCTAACAAAGTTACGAGGAACAGATCTGCCTTCTTACTAATGAAAAACATAACAGTAAAAAGCAGGGAAAGCAAGCCACAACTGGTCCATCCACTTAATGGATTTTGATTATTGCCATTTACTGGAATATTTGGCTTTGGATGAGTCAGGAGCCTTGAAGATGCATGTTTCATCTCTGTTGGGCACTTCAACTGCTTATTTCTAAGGGAGCCAGTGGTAACATGACCTGATCACTGCACAAACTACAGTTGATAGGTGAGATGGTATTAAGACGACACCTAGTAATGGGAGATTCTGCGTTGCTGAATGTCACAGAAAAGTCAGAAAATTATAAATTTCTTAACATTATAAACGTTAGAGAGTGCTCCAGGCATTCAGAATAAAATCTACAGTTCCCATTTTCTATCTTCATTGCATCTTCCATCAAACGTAGGACTGAGCCCTCTTTCATGGGAGAAAGTGGAGTTTCTGTTCCAAATACGCCAATCCCTGGCAGGAGTGTCCAGTGCTCAGTGCAATCACAAGATTTCAAGTGCTAACCACGCTGCTTTTCAGACTTTCCAGACCTGGCAGAAGTGATGGCTATCTCCCTCTTACTTTTCATGTGATGTTGAGAAGGAAGCTGGAAATTTGGCAATGGCTTCTAAGTGTCCTGCTTGCTCGGTTGTCCAGGGTGCACACTGGATTTGAGAGAGGCATTAAAATGTCAAGATTTTGCCAAGTTTTCCTTTGAGGTTAACTAGGAAAAGAAAACTGGTATTAACCTTAACAGAACTGATGAAACATAGCATGGCACAAACAACAGGGTAAAACATCTACAGTTATACTAGTGCGCCCACTGCCAGGAGAATGGAAAAAAAAAAAGAGCATATAGTATTGTGCATATAGTGTAATGTTGCACAGCCATTCTGCTCTAGAGAGAGGTTGTGCGTTGGCTGCTCTGTGTCACTTAATCTTGGGTCAGCTTGTTTTTATTAATGGTATTGACACAATCCTGGAAAACAGGAGTATTTTTTAGTCCATAAGCATAGAATCGTAGAATCATAGAATGGTTTGGGTTTGAAGGGACCTCAAAGACCATCTAGTTCCAACCCCCCTGCCATGGGCAGGGACACCCTCCACTAGACCAGGTTGCCCAAAGCCCCATCCAACCTGGCCTTGAACACTTCCAGGGATGGGGCATCCACAGCTTCTCTGGGCAACCTGTTCCAGTGCCTCACCACCCTCACAGTAAAGAACTTCTTCCTAATAGCTAATCTAAATCTACCCTCTATTCAGTTTAAACCCATTACCCCTTGTCCTGTCACTACACTCCCTGATAAACAGTCCCTCTCCAGCTTTCCTGTAGGCCCCTTCAGGTACTATCACTACCCCTATTGTTCCCTAGATGTATCTTTGCTCGTAATCCTTACAGAAGCAGTTTGAGTGCCAGCTTCAGGGAGAGGCTAAATTTGTAGCTATAATTAATTTGGAGCCCTCTGCCAAATGCTTTCATTACTGCATATTGAGAATCCCAGTAGGTCAGCGCTGGGATGTAGGCACTCCTATTTCCAGCCCTGCCAAAAAGAAGAGGGTAGAAAGCTCCTGCCATCGCCCCGGGGCAGGCGCAGGGCTTCTCTGCTTATCTCTAGCATGATTAGACTTCTGATTCAGTGGAAACAAAAACAACCCTTAAATAGCTTTTACTATTTTCCTTTGCTCTTTGGCAACAAATACCATCTTTACCGCAACCAACTGCACTGCTTAACGTTAATTTTGCTGGTATTACTGACTATCCCTTTCTGATTGATAACTGCTGCCCTACTCTCGGGCTGCTGGAGAAATAAGAAACATCTTACACCATCAGCCTGTGAGCTAAGCAAGTTCAATCTTGCACACCAGAGAAAAGTTACCCCCAAGACTTTTAAAGATCTACCTTTAAAACCTATTTAATCATAAAACCAGAGTTTTGTTTTCTGTTAGGATGCATATAATCTGTGGTAACTGCTTAAAAGGAAAATATCTTTGTGACCACACTGGAGAATATTAGCACACTCAGTTTAGAATGAGAATTATTTTGGGGTGTTTGTGTAAGTCAGGAGACAAATAGACCACACTGTGTTTTTAAGTCCAGTGGGAGAAGAGTAAACAGTCTCTAAATTATGTTGCACAAGCCGAGTCCCTGTGATCTTTTTGTAGATGTGACAGTGCTTACATTACCAGGAGCAAGGGGTAGTCTAAGGCGCATCATTTCCCAGAGACAGGACGAGGAGCACTGGCCTAAACATGAAATGGTTATTCAGTGCTTAAAAGACCAGAAGCCTGGAAGATGGCACAGGTAAAGGGCATGACTGAGAAAACTGAATACCGCTTCCCTCAACCCATGCCTCACCTGAGGCCAAGAGTGAAGGAGAGGTGTAGAAGCATGTCTCCCATTGATAGCTTGACTGCATAGTGGGATTTTTCTTTGCTGTTTGGGTTGATGCAGCTTGCTATGGATCGTTGCTTTGGTTGGTAGTGCTCACTGATATAAAACAGGAGCAGTTAATTTGATTTTTACCCTGCTCCCTGGCAAGATCAACTGTATCTAAACCACTCTTGACTGATTTTTCTTTTTTTTTATTTTAAAAAAAATTCTTAAGGACTGTCCACTCTTCCCAGGCTATCTATTCCACTGTCTACTGTCCTTCTTGGAAGAAAGCAGTGCCATAAAACAAACAAGAAAACAGACGGCACCCAGCGAAACACCATTAATGTCAGCCTTAATGAGGTGGTGGGACAGAACGGCCCTGCACCGGGGTCAGTGGGCAGCTCACCCTACTCCGCACAGCGGAGATTAATGCCACATGCAGGCGGCTGCATGGCATCGCTTGTTACCTTGTCTTTCCTAGAGAGTAGTTTTCCTAGATCAGTTTGGCTGACTTTGTCCTGTGGGTTGGGTTTGCCAGACCTCTGATCTTCTTGTTGGTCATCTCTGAACTCTGCAGCTGGTTCACATACTAAATTTTCACCTTAAATTTTCACTTTTTTAATTCAAGCCAAACTGTGTATGTGTACAGCCTTATACATCCAACAACTCAGAGTAAACTGCACTATGGTGACGTACTGGTGAGGGGAACTGTGACCTTAGTGGTTAATGCATGGCACTGGGAAAGGGGAAGCTGCGTTTTGTCCTCTCCTGCCCTACACCCCACACTCACTGTGTGTTGGTTTTCAAGACATTTTCGCCTTTCCATGTACCAGTTTCCCTGTCTGTAAACCTGGAAGAGCAATTTCTCTTTCTTTGTATTTAATGATTGTAAAATGCTTGGAGGGCCTGAAATATGAACAGAAATAAAAATCAAGGCCAAAATTAAAATACACAAATGATGTATTGAAGTGCTAACTTTCCTAATCCGTAACAGTCAAAAATGCTTACATCTTTTGATCTCTTTCTGTCACACTGAAACAGTCCAGGTATTTTTTAGAGTGCCCTTTTATTTCAGTAGAGGGCCCTGCTGAACATTTTCCTCCACTCCCAGCTTGCAATGACACGGTCATTGAGAATTTCGAAACCCAAAGCAATTTTCTGCCCTGATGCCGAGCCACGCTGCTGTCAGCATGCTGACTTACTTTGGACAGCTGGAAGACGTTTCTTAATGCCAGTTTTTGGAAGGCAGAGCTGACAATGCATCTTTACGGCACAAGCTGCTGCTGCTAAAGCCAGTACCTGGGCCAGTTACCGTGAAATGGGAATGGTTTCTGGCACTACAGGAGTCACTGCAGCAACTTCGGATGCCAGCAGACAGCCTTTGCTGAAGCTGTTGTCAGAGATGAGGAGCAGTGCTAGCTTTATACTTGGATGAATAACTCCTTGTAACTTTGACAAGTAATGAGTAAGGCAGAGTGAGATCTAGGAGGCTATCTTGCAAGTGGTCCAGAATTAGGACTGCTCCCTTTCCACAGGTTTCTCAGCCTGCAGAGAACCTGACAGTGTTGTGAAGAGCAGTGGCAAGGAGCATGCATTCAGAGCAGGAACAGTGTGATTGGAAAAACATTGTAGTAACGCAGGATATTGGTCCCCCAGCAGAATGGATGCAAAAGCTGAGAGCTGTAGAAGCACCACTGGAACGTGTGTCTTCTCTCAGCGAGCAAGGGTTTTCATAGCTATGTGGTGCTAAGAAACAAGGCCTCTTCTTAAAACCTAACAGTCCAGGAAAATCTGTCTCAGCTAAACTGATTCTGGAGGTTTTAAAAAAACAGAAGTCTGTACTTTTTGTTCTCTCTCTCTCTCTTTTTTTTTTTTTTTTTAACCAGAAAGGGAAAAGACAGTGAGAAATTAAGGAGACCAGCTTAGTGTTATTGCCAGCACAAATTACCAAAAATCTTTATGGTTTCTAGGTGACACTAAACATGAAAATGACTTCCTACACTTACTGCTATGTGATCCTGGGCTGATGAAGCTTGAAACTTATATGCAAAACCAAAGCAGAAAAATTTTGACTTGTTGCTGTGTCTTCCTTTTATGGAGAACATCGGTGTTTTCAATGGACAATGGGAGATAGCTGAACAGGTTTAAATCTTTGACTTTACAAGAATGAACCACGTCAGACATAGATGCTGCAATTGTTCAAAAATATGGTGTTTGGAATAACTTTTTAACTACACTGTTTAGATAAGCCAACATATCTTATTTAAAGAGGGAAAAAAAGATTAATCAGTTTTAAGACATGACAGCATATGAGCATCATTATACCATTCAGCATATTCCAGGGAAGAAATGTCACCCATCTGTTAGCATTATTGTTGAAGAAGGACAAGCTTGTTTGAAAGACCTACGGGCATTGGAGAATTTTCACAGCCCTTGGTAAATAGTCAATTGTCCTTGTTTTAAAATATTCAACCAATGATGCCATTCTATGTTAAGTTTCATTTGATTCACATTCCGATCATTTCGTCTGGTTAAGCCTGTACTTGCAGGTTAGACCTTATGGAAGTCATGACTTAACTCTCTTCTGATAAACTTTGATAGATTTTGTCAGTCCCAAATTCAGGAATTCATTCCTCTTTAGGGAAGTGCTGAAGCATAAGCTTAACTTAAAATTTATTTTGAAATCAGTAGAAATTGAGCATGTTTCTATGCAGTCATTTATTAATAATGCAATTTGAAGTACTTGCTCAGGATGTTTTCATATTGTGCATTTTCTAGACCCTGAGAATGTTTTTCAGAGCTCTTGCTGGACCTACTTTAATATCCATAGGAAAATCTGTGCTATCTGATTAACAGTGTTAGCTACTCTTTCCAGAGCCCACCTCTCCTTCTAACCTGAACTACCAGCATGTTGCAAATTACTGGACCGTCACAGATGCTAACGCACTGCTGGCAGCTCCAAAATGCATCCGCTTACCCTCTACCCATAGCAGGCCACTCCAAGAACTCTTTCTGATCCCACTTTTGCAAAGAACTTCCTCATCTCAGCCTTGTCCAGCCTTGTCCACATGCTCCTCTAGTGGTCCTCTGGTGAGGTGATCAGAGAGCCCTGTGAAGTCCAGGCAATCCGGCTGCTTGCATCCAATGGCTTGGTTTTCCACCTAACAATTTGATCATTTCCCTTATGCTTCACATTACAGGTTATCTTACATCATGTATTAGGCAGTCACCACGTATTCCTTGCCTGGCTAACTTCATGCACTGGCAGGCACTCTGGCTGCAGTCCTTCCCGTGCCAGGCACACAGCTCATACCATGTTTTTGCCTGCCGTATTTGGACTTTTCCATCTGCTCGGTCGCATTGCGCAGTAGTTTTTCCAGGGCTGCTCTAAGTCAGACCCCAGGTATCCTGCACTCAGGTGCCTGTTTCAGCCTCTCCTTCAAGAACCCTGTCACTCTCTCTAAGTTGCAGGCAGCAAAACCACACTTAGAAATTATAGTTCCTTTTCCAAAACTGTGTGTGCCCACAGCTAGCTATCAGTTTCATCACCATTAGATCTCATTTTGATAGCTAGGCTTCCTGTTTTTCAGGCTTGAAAGAGCACTGCCTTAGCCTTTTATAGCAGTATGTGCCTTCAGTCTTTATGGCTGGGTTTATTCTGTAAACTGGATGATATTTTTCCAGTAGTGGTCACATCAGCCCGGCAAACACAGGCAAAATTCTATTTTCATTGCCATTGTAGTCAATAAACATACATCCTTTTGTCCTCAACACAGCCCTACTTAGTTCTATTAATCTCCCACATCATTTTCAAAGTCATAGTTGCCTTATGTTTGAGTATAGTCTGTTGCCTTTGCTTCTAGGTATATGACCTTGCTTTTGGCTTCATTGTCTACTAAATATGGCTAATCAAAGTTTAATAAAGTGTAATAAAGACTAGGAACATGTCAGTTCTCTTATTGCTTGGATTTGCCATGTAATTAATAGTTGCCTCTTGTCCGAAACCTTGTAGGTAGAATTACAATTTTACATGGAAATATTTTGTTCCTTGCTGACTGTTTGGCTTGCTGAAGGTACCATGTCTAATCAGTTTCATTTGTTTAATACAATTTGAAGATTTTAAGGCAAAATATAAGTAACTTTGAGGATATTAAAAACACCATCAACAATTTACTGGTATTACATTGATGGAAATTGGCACCATTTTTTCTGCCTCATCAACTCCAGAGCTTGACTAGCTAACCTGAAAAATTCTTTTGCATATAAAACAAAGTTCTTAGCTTTGTTTACTTTCCCTCCCCCAGCTTTTTTTTGCTGTGAAAGTATATCTTATAAATATGAAGGACTGTTTGCATAATCTAGTATCAGTTCTGAATTTAACACAAATTCAGATCAAAGAAAGCAACACTGAAAGTGCTGCAAACTTCTATTACAAATGTTTTGGTCCAAAAATTAACTATTATTTCAATGCATAAATTTATCACAAAAATACGTCTGTCATTGCAAGAATCTCAGTATCCCGTGCCCTGATCACAAGTAATGCTAACTAGGAAGGTGATGCCTTTTCAAGTGCAAAAGAGGAAATAAATGCTATACAACTTAATTGTAACTGAAAAGTGAGAAAAAAAAAAAGGGATAAGATGCAGAGAAAGGAGATTACAATCACCAAAGAACTGAATGAAGTGAGATTCTATGGTTTAGTTACCACATGTTCAAATTTTAATCAGCAATTACTCGATTACAGTATGTTAAGTGTCCTTACATACAGTAACTGTTGGGGCAAGGCTTGTTTATCTAAAAAAAAAAAAATGCCAGCAGCTGGTGCCTGCTGCTTGTAGGGCCAGGGAAAATACAAACCAAAAATAAGGGATACCTTCCTCTTCAAGGAAGGCTGGTTGGCAGCTGCACCAAACTATTGAGGGAGCTGGAGCATCCCCGTCCTTCCATATAGAGGATATACACTAAACACAAGTGATTGGTCTTAAGGCAGCAGCAACTGGATCAAATTCAATGGACTTCAGAAAAAAGTAAATAATTGTTTCCTACCTATGAGTTAGAGCCCCCACATTGCAAAAGGCAATTAGGAGATTATGCACAAAGTCGTTACTTAAGAAATTTTTCAGAAACATTGGGAAAAATTCTGGATGGCTTAAATGAGGCTGGTAGTAGTAGAAATTTTGACCTTTTCACATCTCCAACTATTTTCTTCTTGCACACTGAGCTATAACCCTCCTCTGTGAACCTCCTGATGCACAAGTGCATTGATATAAGTATTTAGGTATAACACTGCTACATGATCTATATCTTTATTAGAAAAGCAGTTGAGGACATTTTTTACATCAGAAAAGGAGTCATCAGCATGAAATCAGCATGATTTTACTGTCATTTCTAGTTTTAAAGTCTATGACTACAATTGAAATACTTCAGAGGATGAATAGTCACAGAAAATGCCAAGGTCTCACATTACCCAAAAGAAAAGATATTGGTAAAGGCCTTCCTTCAAAAATGCACCTAACCATTGGAGGGTAAAAGTCTTAAACACCAAAGAAAAGGGTTTTTTTCTTGTTTTCTTTTTTTTCTTCTCCTTTTCAAAACCAAACAAATCATTACTGTTAATTTATTTTCGTGTTCAAAAAAAGGGTCCATTAAGTAGAAAAGTAACAGATAGGCTTTGAAAAGAAAAATATCATCTGCCCTAGTAAGTAATTTCTAGAATATCCTGTAATTTCACTATCCTAAATAAATATCACATGACATGGAGAAAAAGTGAACTTGTATCGAAAGTCCTGGTGAGGACTTGAGATAGTAAGAGAAAACCCACAGATACACTTTCTGGGTCTGCAAGCGGGACGTGTCTGAAGAAGCAGCGGTGCGTCTGGGGCAGACTTCTCCATCTGAGCTACTCACGCCAGCCTGCCGCTAAAGTCATTGCAGAAGAACAGACACTTGCAGGACATGAGTCATGCAGACGCTGCACCGCGAGTGTCTACGGCTGAGGGAGACACGGTCTGCCCAGCAAGATTATAGGCGTTTCAGTGAATCCCTCTGTGCCATATTAGTTTAAAATACAACTAATGCTTGCTTTCCTCTCCCAGACGTCTGTGGAGCCTGTAGGCATACCTGCTCAAAGAACTGTTGCTGGCCGCGTACCTGTGCGGCACGGTATGGACGGGAACCCGCAGCCTCACACAAAGGTTTTCAAGAGAAATACATAAGAACTTCATTAAGCAGAAGAATGTTTATAAAACAGGAAAAAAATATATACCAGAATCCCCTTAACTTCCACAAAAGTCAGCTCAAACCATTAACTGTAGCAAGAGTGAGACCTAGAAAAGACTGCATTATGACAAGATACATGAAGTGGCCCAGCAAAATGTCATATTGTTGCTTTTTATTTGCTAAAAATAACTGCTTTCAAATGCTCATCATTTGTTTTTGGTAGAAATTACAATGTGAAAATCCTAATAGCATTCTCTGTAAAAATATGCATTTTTTAAAAAAAAGTAGACAATCTCATAACCATTATATTTTACTTGAGGAGTTTATGATGGGAGTTGAAATCACTTATACAGCGTCTGGAAAGTGTTATAAATAACATATCATGAATAAATTGTTCAACTGTGATGGTTCTGAAAACTTCAATACATTAAGAAGTGTTTGCTCCACTGAGTCCATCACTCTCTTTTGGTAAAGGAAACAAGATTTTCCATTTCAGAATATTTTACAAAGTTACTGTTCAGTCTTCCATTTCTACATGGAGTCCCCATTGTTCCTTGAATTGCAGGAGATACATTTCTTGGTCCTCTGATGATTCATCAGATACCTCTTTCTCATACAGTCTGGACAAAATTACCTCTTCGTCAGGATCATCACGCTTGAGTACTTCTTCACACACCTGGTTTTCAACACTGGACAAGGTAGGAATATACAGTCTTCCAGTGCAAGGATCCCAATCTACTACTATGGTCTGTCCACCCTCTTTCTCCATAAGGCCCTGTGCTATTTTTTCCAGCTGAGGATAGGATGTCTGCCCAGATTTTGCAATATCCAAGTCCACCAAGTTGATATGGGTCTCACCCGGCAATTCATCTGCTGCATCGACCGTCTTCAAATTAAGTTCCTCTATTTTCTGTCCCAAACAAGTGTCTGTTGCTCTCACCTCTAGTTGGGGGCAATACGGCTGTCCTGTTTTCATATCAATAAAGTCCCCCAAAACATTCTGTGGCTCCCCTAGTAGTCCCCTGGGGGAAGAGGTCTTCTCTTTTAAACTGAGGTCTTCTAGTTTCTGACCAGGACTGAAGTCTTCAGCCCTTACATCATGTTCATACTCTACAGTCCCTGCATTTTTCTGTTTCAAAGTATTCTTTGTTCCAGGCTGGCCGTAAGATGGCCAGTTCCCAGTTTGGTCCCCTTCTGCTAAAATATCTTCTTCACGTGAAAGATCAAGCAAGTGTTTTGTTTCCAGCACTTCTTTTAAAGTCAAATCCTTCCCTTCGGTGCCATTGTAAACTGTGTAATAATGGGGACTTTTCCTTTCTGACAGATGACTGGACTCCTGAGATGGCTTGTACTCATCCATGTTAACAGTGATAATGTTGACCACTATTTTTTCACGTGGTATGAAAACTCTTTCCTTGCATTTGTCAGTGTAGTGCCATACCTGGAAAGCAAAAAATATTTTTAAAGTGAAGTATAATAAAAATATCATCTTGCTGCTTCTTACTCTGTCATATATTTTTAAAACGTAAGGCTACGCTAGACCTTATTAGGAGGTTATTTCAATTTAGGGAAGAAGGAAGTTAATCATATAAACCTCCAGGAGTGTTAATATGCTGCACTTTTTTTATTCTATCTGAAGTAAAACTGTATGATGACCAGCTCTAATATCCATTTTCTCATCTTCCCCATGTCAAATTAATCGTTAGAACAGTTTTGACAAATTCCAGGGTTTTTTTCAACCAGCAAAAACTCAGGTGACTGGAGACAACATCAAACTTGTCCTTGAGTCACAGATTACAGAATCTATTCCACTATTTTTAACCAGTGAAGAGGAAGTGCAGTCCAAACCACATCTCTCAAGCACAGACTCAGGTACCATGTTAAGGTATAGCTTACAGAGAATTAAATAATATCAGGTTTCCTTTCAGAGAGGAAGCCATAGAGAAGGTTGAAGTGCAGTGCATGGAGCCTGCATTGTGCAGCCTATCACAGGCTGCTTTTGTGACTGTGATAAATCATCTAGTTAAACAATAGGAATCTTTCTGAAATGAGTAATATTTCTAAAAGGAATAAATACTGTATGAGCAGTCACTAAAGGAAAGTACAATAGAAAAACAACAACCAGAAGCTGCATTTCAGTGCTTTCAAGCTTGAATGGAAGACTAAGACCACTAGTCTTAGATCCATGTACCAGGTAGTCTGAAAGCTGCCCCAGGTCAGAAGTGCTGAACCAAGCAAAACTGCTTATCCCACCTCCCCCTGACCACATGGGATGCCCATGTGGAATAGTCTGTAGTTTAAGAAAGCCAGAGAGCATCATTAGAATACCAGGTCTATATTCATTTGTTACCTTGATATCAACTGAATCCAGAGGTGGAGAAATAAAATTGAAGCTTCAAGGTGGTCATAAAAAAGTGCAATGGACATTAAAAAAACCACCCAAGATACAAATTATACATTTATTAGAGAAAAAACTCCTGGAGTTGGAGTTTAGTCTGCTATTGAGTGGGAATTTTTCACTAAGTAGCCCTTTCTGTTCTTGGACTGTAAAGAGCTGTCCTGCTAGCTCTCCAAGGGAGACCAAGCTGTCTCCCCCTACCATGCCCTGGGTCCCAGGATGAAGAGTGAAGAATAAGATGGAAAAAGACTTTTAACCAAGGTCTGTGGTTACAACAGGCAACAGTTTTAAATTGAAAGAGGGTAGATTTAGATTGGATATAAGGAAGAAATTCTTCACAGTGAGGGTGGTGAGGCACTGGAACAGGTTGCCCAGAGAAGTTGTGGATGCCCTATCAGTGCAAGTGTTCCAAGTCAGGTTGGATGGGGCTTTGAGCAACCTGAGCTAGTGACAGATGTCCATGCCCATAGCAGGGGGGTTGGACTAGATGATCTTTGAAGGTCCCTTCCAACCCAAACCAGTCTGTGATTCCACAATTCTGTGATAAAGCTGGTGTCTCATCAGGTGCAGGAGATGTCTCCATGCACATCTGAACACACTGCAGCAGTAGCTGCTCTGCTCCCTCTGAACCCTTCTAAACCCACAGTCCCTCTGTGAACTTTTCTCCTATCACCTTTGTGCTGCTCTAGATTTCTTCAGTAAGATCAGCATGTTGAAACCAAGTCCCTTATACCTCCCATCCCACGGTGTCATGCAAATTGGATTAACATCAAAGTGTTCATTCATTATTGTAGTTGCATGTTTATGCTTGAGCAACTTGTTTAGAGATAACTGTGAGAAAGCTCTGTTGAGCTCACGAACTGGAAACCAATAGCATTTTTTGGACTTTTTATGTTCTTTCTAAATATTAACAAACTTTGCAGCTCTAAGAAACTTGGAAACATTTTTACATAGAAAGTGTATTTGAGTTGTGTAAATAACAGAACATGTTGGTACATGTTTGGGTATTAGGAAATGGTGCGGTATTTGAAAATATTCTTGAAATCCAGATTAAATTATCTGTATGATGCACATGCACTAAATCCTTCAGAATCACAATTAAACAGTAAAATGTTGTAATACTCAGTAATAGTCCAAGAAAACATCATGGGGCTTCTGCACTGCTTAATTATCCATTTCTTCTTGTTTCTGATTTTAACCAATTAATAACTTTTGTTCACTGAATCTCTACCTAGATATCTTGTTCCTAGATCAGTTTAGGGAGTGCTGACTTCCTAACAGAACTTGCCTCAGTGCACCTCAGTCCTTGCTTATGGCAATGACTTCCAAAAACCAACAGCTCTGTTCTGATCCTCATTAGCTCTGGTCACCTTTTCAGACCTGGGCATCTTTTTAGACACAGTTGCTAATTTGAGTTATTACTCTGTTTTTCTTGCATTTAATAACCCTCATTGTGATGTTCTTTTTTTGATTCGAGTGGCAACTAGAGCTTTGATTTGCAGCTAGCCATGGTTTCCTCCCAGCTGACAGTGAGCCCTGGAAAATGCACAGCTCTCCTGTGAGTGCCAAGGTTGGCAGCGACCTCCTGCAACAGAGAACACTTACCAGGTTTGTTGGATGTTTCTGTTTGCTGACGTGAATATATCTGTGCACACAATAGCATGTCATTGAAATAAAAAGGACAGCAAGCATGATAGGTAGAACATATCCAAATACGATGGTTATAGTCTCATCTGCTGTTTTATCTGTTAACAAAACAAAAGTTTTCATTGTACTGAGCAACTTTTTAATGTATTCAGATAGTAATGTGCATTCACTGTATCTTTTTTGGATATGGGATGCAAATGTTTTAAATAGACAAGGAATTTGCAGGAATTTTTAAAAAATTACATTTGAGCTACAGGAAATTTTTTTTATTATTATCTAAATTATAAATTAAATTCTATGAAGAAGTAACAATCCCTCCCCTCAGGTTCTCCTGTTGCTAATTTCTGTGCCCTGAGACTGACCCAGCTCTGCCACTCCCAGACCTCATTCAAGGAGGAAAAAAAATTCTCCATTCACTAAGACTCAAAGAACGCAGATCCTTTTCCTCAGAGGTACTGTCCTACCTTCCAGTCAGTAGACCCCAGCTGTGTTTTATTAAAGGCAAAGATTTTTTTCATCAGTACAAACACACAGAGAGGGAAGAAACACTGCTAGCTTTTCACTGTCAGAATGGATACATAAAAACCTTACAAACTCAATCACTGTGTTTTATTTTTTTCTAACTTGCTGCTTCTTTTTGTAATTTGCCAGCTTACACATACCTTTCAAAGTAGCAATGCAATATTCTTTAGAGAAACCACTGTGCAAAAGTGGTGTGGTGACATATATCTGTGCACTGACACAATAAGCAGTTCCAGGTTCTAACCAGGGCACAACCAAGGTGTTGTTGCTGATGGAGAAGAACCACTAGAAGACAGAAAAAAGGATTTTTTTTTTCCCCTTTAACTCCTCACTTACAGAAAGGTAAAGGTCTTATATAAAAAATGTGTCACAAGCACACAAATTTTCTGAAAAGAATAATGATACTGTAAGAACTGCCAGCTACATCCTTTTTTTTCCAAATACAATCAGGTCATGTCCTCTCTGAATATTTTATCTTCTGTCCAATCATTCTTCTGCCACTACTGAACAATTCTATGTTTTATATGAAGTAGGACCGGGTACTACCACTAGCCTGCATTCTCATGCTGATATTGCAATAGAGTTAAAGCACGACTCCAGCCCTGTCCTGACGCCTAGGCCAATAAAAGGCATAAGGTACACTTCCACAAAATCTTTCAAACTGGGATGTAAATTGGTAAAGACAGGAGCCTTAGAATAATTGATGTTATGTAGACCTTGGAATCCAAGGTAAAGTAATTGCTCTATGTCAAATATCTTTATTAAAAAAAAGAAAAGCAAAACAAAAACAACCTTTTGTATACCTCTAATTGGTAATCTTGGCATTTTAATATTTCCTTTGAGAAACGGTTACCTTTTTGGAGTAAAATTTCTGTATCTTTTCAGGAAATTCAGAGATTTGCCAGACAGAGATTGTGTCTGGAGGATAGGCACAGAAGAATTGATGGTTTTGTAACTGATCACTGAACTCTTCCTCATCTACTGTGTTTATGCTGGGAACTACTACTTGATAATGAAATGTAAATCCGCAGACACAGACAAATGAAGATGTTCAGATGTTGTGACAAAGGATGCACTTTGTCATGATGTATTTCGAGTATTGCCAGTAGACAGACTGGCTGGGGAGCAGCTCTGCCGAAGAGGACTGGGGACAGGCAGCAAGCTGAGCATGAGCCAGCGACGTGCCCTCACAGCAAACGAAGCCAACAGCACCCTGGGCTGTGTTAACAGGAGAAGGGGCAGCAGATGGAGGGGAGGGATTATTCCCTTCCACTTGGCACTCATCAGACCACGTTGTGTCCAGTTTTGTACACCCCAATACAGGTGGGTGTACAAATGTGTGGAATGGTGGGACGATGAGAGACAACAGACAGAAGTTCAAAAAGAGAGGTTCAGATTGGATATAAAGAAACGCTTCTTCCCTAAGACTAAAGTCAAGCAGCGGAACAGGTTGTGCAGTCTCTGTCCTTGAAGGTTTTCAGGATGCAACTGAACAAACCTTGAGTGAGCTGGTCTGAGCTCACAGCTCATCCTGCTTTGAACAGGACTTTGGACCTCCTGAGCTCCCTTCCAACATGAACGATCCTACAATTCCTATAAGGCTACGCATCCTATTTCAATCCTTGCTATTACGGACAAAATGCATTTCAGTAAGCACAGATTTAACCGGTGCAGTTCCACAGCCTTGTCAAAGCTTACCCGCTTCTTTGTTTTTTTGTTGAGGACAGACACGTTGTATTGCAGGCCAGGATACACTTGAAGCAGAGACACGGATTCTCCTTCAGAACTTCTCTTCCACTTCTCAGGAGCAGTCAGAATGATGGAAATAGATTTCTCGGTAGAAGATACACTTACCATGGGTGGATCAATTTTAGCTGGAAAAATGAACATGTACAAAAAGTAGTCAAAAGCAGCAGAGGCAGACTGATTTGACCATGCAGTTTTTGAAGTGGATGACACTAAATTTCTTTTAATATTTTGGGGAGTCTAGGAAGGACTTTAAACAATTCATTCACATTGGTAGAAAATTATTTTATCAGATAACTAAGACAACCTCTACAGTGAGAAGGTGAACACTGACTTGGAATTTTGCCTAGGAATTCCTGTGACTTCACAGGATAAACAACCTTGAAACTCAGTTTGCTAAAACAAGCTAAATTACCAGTATGTTCTCAGATTATCTGGCACAGACAAGCCATATTGTGTTCTAGAGTATGATTACTGCTTGGTTTAATAAAGCCTTTTCAAAATCAGAGTTCTTTATACTGCGGATGCGCCACAACTTTTATTTGCCTTGAGTAACACTTTACCATAGCATAAAAGAGTATTCAGTATATGTAAGACCGTATATATAACACCATATATCCAAATTCTAATAAGATTATTTCAATTACTTCTGCCAAAAGCATAAACGTGAAACAACTGCAAAAAAAAATCTATCCTCATGTTAAAATTAAAATATCCTACGCTCTGAAGGCACACGCAGTCTGAGCACACAGTATTAATCAACATCTGGCTGTGCGATTAGCTTTTCTTACTGTCTGTAAGAGGGTTGAATCGTGTGGTCTCCATCCAGTCAGAGCACATCCCATCGAGGAAGGCTTTAACGCTCGCATAGTACTGTTCTTCGTAGTCAGAGGTCTCACTGGAGAGGTCACACCACGTTCTGTTGATATTCCTGCATTCTGGCTTTCTAATCCATTTGCCAACACCATACCTATATTGAAAAAGAAAGAGAAAGGAGCTGTACAAAAGCTACTGCCATGATATTAGTCACTTGATAATATAGCACAGAAACTGATATTATGGCTAATAAAACGGTTGGCTTATTTCGTAGAAATGTGCAATTTCAAGCAATTGCCAAATCCAGCTGAGATAATCCACTAGATTTCCACAAGTTTCTAACGTAAAATAAATCAGAGTAGGCCCTATCAGAAAGAGTCCACATGGAACTAACTGGGATGTTACTGATACCAATCTAAGCCCAGTTTTGCTCACACAGACCAGAGATATCTCAGCTTCAGCCTCCACAGCTTTAGTTTGAACTCTAAACACAGGATAACAGTCAGGATAACTATTTATATAGAAACAAAGAGTTCTGTCAGAATGATCAGTGGCTCATCCTGGTGTACGGAAACAGATGATGCTCAGGGTCTCCAAGATGAGTGGACAGGAGACTACCCATCGCTGACTGCTACTACTTTTTCTTGTTTAAAAGACAGACTCCATTGGAACACAATGAACTTCAAAACCCTTCTAGTTTAAAAAGGGGCATATACGTGTCACCAACAATGTCTCAATACAGACCAACTCTTATACACTAGTAGAATAAATCAAGGTTTCCTTGGAAAATTCCTGCTTGGACTTGCACAGAAGCTCCTGCTCCTCAAATTCACAATATACTGAGAAGAATTCCCTTTTGGCTGCTAATTAGTAACGGCATGTGGCAGCTTCTACACAACTGCAGGACAGTATCACTCACCAGCATTCTCCACCTAGCTCAAGGTCTTGCTCTCCTAGGTGGGCAGATGCACATATGAATATTTTTGTCTTCGGTGTGAGAGATGGCCATATTTATGACTACAGACTCTTCCATGGACCAGCTGACCCTGCAGAGTCAGCATAGTTAGTGCTGACTTCATTTTACCTTCTACAAAATTATCATTCATTCCATAATTACTCAGCACTCTCCCCTTTTGTAGGAGGTGGACTATGTCGCTCCCCTGTTAGCACAGCAAGCAAGGTCTGGGCAAAAGAGGTTTGCAGTCTCTGACAGTGGAAGCAATTTCCTGCTTTTTCTGGTAGCCAGTACAAGTTACAGGAAATTTCTGGAGATCTAAATCTGTTTTAGTGTCATGAAAAAATTACTAGACCTCTTTATGTTAGAGGCAAAGACTGGGAGCATTACGTCTTCCATGACAACAGTGCTATGCGTATTTATAAGCTAAAGTTCCAGCACTCTCCTGCAGAATGATCCAGTGCTCTCTTGGTGGGAATAAAGGTAATGGATTCTGGTCCTCACTCAGATTCCTTGCAGACCTTGAAAATAAAAGGGCCTGATTCCAATCACATTACTTGGTTTTCTACAATACCTGATAACTTCAGTGGATTTTCTCCTATACTAGAGAGGCTTGAGGGATCAGAAGAAATCTGTGGGTCTGTTAGATAAGACCAACGAAACACTGGATGCTGTTATCATTCTATTAAATACTACATCTCCAGATCCGTTTAAACGTGTACACAAGGCTAATGTGTACAGATGCCAATCCACAGCACGGTCCTTCTTTGTCATTCTGTCTCATTTCTCAGGAATGCCCCTAAAAGCTTCCACGTTGCATCCTACACCTCTTTAATAGGAAGAAAATCGCCTTATAATTTTTTTAACTGAAGTAAGCAGTACCAGAAGTAAAAGTTAAAAACCATATTGCTTAAGTCTAACCCTCATTTTAGTTATCCTTTCTTTACTTTGTAGCAGCCCTATCTTTCATAAAGATTATTTTAATTATTATTTAAAATGCTAAAGTAAAAGTCAGTGGGGGAAAAAATAAACAAGCCAACTTACACTGAATACTTCACCCTGTAGAGTACTCCATCTCCTGTGCCTTCTGGTGCTGACCAGTGAAGGACATTCTTCATGTTTATAGATTCAAAATGGACATTCCTAGGTTTGGGCAAAGAACAATACAACTCTCCTGAGAAAGAAAATAAGAAAGGAACAACATACACTAAGAATCTGCAAATACATATGCTTCCAAGTTAACAAAAAGACACATTTTTAAGTAAGCCATAAAATTCTACACACTGCCTTTCTTATCATTAAAAGCACAAGGCTGTTGGCCAGGGAAATTCCATTTTTTCAAAAGTGTCCCTAGCTAGTGCAGTCCCAAATTCCATCTGTATGTATGTGGTTTTTCACTAGCAAAAATGGCTTTGCCATTTATGACAGATATTGGCATGGAAATATCCAGGGACTGGAAGCTAAAGCTAGAAAAGTTTGGCCTAGAAGAGATACACATTTTTAAAATTGTAAAGGTATTTGAATATCAGAACAATTTTCCACTGGCAATTGTAAAAAATATCCTTGATGCTTCAGTAGAATTCTTGCTGTAGCTGAGTAAACTTCTAAAAATCAAACAGCTATTTTTAAAAAGACACATGGAGTCTACTGCAAACACAGCTTTACAAACACAAGTATGACTTCACAGTGGAGAATCAGACTGGATGATCACAATAGCCCCAACGTCATTTGATCATCCATGTTGTTTCTCCAGAAAGTCAGAAGTGAGCACCTACTCTTAGGTCACTCATCTAAATCACTGTTCATTGCACCAGCTTTTGCAATGAATAAACAATCAAGACTGGGGCTCTTAAGAACCCAGTTTCATGTCTTCCTAATACACACTCCTAATCTAATAAATTTAATGAAGATGCTCACATTGCTAAATTGCTTGCAAAACGGAGGCCCGTGGGCCCAGGGGCAGAATCCCAAGCTCCACGTTGTGACTCAATCCCCAGCACCTCCCGCCATGGGAGCTGCGCCCATGGGAGCAACCCCGAGACCAGCTCTGAAGCTGCAGCTGCTGGGAAGGAGCTTCTCATAACGAGGGACCACGAGAGCATAATGGGGAAGAGAAAAAGCGAATCTGTGGTTCTTCAGGACTTTTCAAAACCCTTTAAGCTCTTCCTCCAGGGATGCAATTCTAGTTCTTAAGATAAGAAAAAGAGACAAAGAAAGGGGGAAATAAAGCATATTAACACAAACAGTGGGAACCTGTCTGAATCAATAGTCCTTGACCTTTGTTACTTCCTTAAGCAGACCTTAAGGATTTTTTATAGTATATTTCACTATTACTAGAGTAATAGTGTTCATCCTCCTGTGTATGTAGCATATAGATGCTTCTGTAAGTAAAAGTCACCACCATTTTCCTGATTAACTTGCTGACTTCTAGCTGTCTTTGAGCCAAACAGTAAAAGCTTTTCAATACATTTATTAAAACAACCTCCTTGCAATTCTCTAGAAACCAATTACTTTAAACTGTCTTGGTGGAAACTCTGGGTTTTCCAAGCCTCTAGCTGTATGTTAATGTTCAAAACAAACTCTGGTATATGACTGCATCTGTATCTTCAGATCATAAAGCTTTTTGTGGAGAGTATATCTAATGTTGCTCTCTTTTATCTCTAGCAATTAGCTAGTGTTCAGTGGCTTTCAAATTTTTTCTAGTTGGAGAACAATTTTCATCAGCTTTATTCCTTAGGGTAACCTTATTTATTCACAAAAAGTATGTGGAAAGTCCCATTTCCTTGAACACTTGGACACAGATATGCCCAATGACAGTCATCTTGCAAGAGCTCAAACTATAGATTCAGTTATAATGAAATTAAAGAAATTTCAGGATGCCAGGAGACGAGAAAGCAGCAGAAAGAGACCTCCAGAAATCTGCCTTACTCTAGCATTTGCTTCCAAGTGGGAGATACAGAACCTAGAAAATAAAAGGTTTTGTTCCCCCCCAAATAAATGTCCTCTGTAACTGCTTTAGGTGAAACTAATCCAAATGTAAAGATGAAGCTGCCCAAGAGAGCAATGAAAACAGCCTAAAACTTGCAATGTCTGTTCAGTAAAATAGAGAAGCTCCTAAACTGCTGATGTGCATGCTACTAATAAGAACAAACCAAAACCAGCATTACATGGATTACGAGAAATCATCCATGCATCAAGTTTCATTCTTTGTAGCACATCCCAGCACTGAAGTGTATCAGACTTCAGAAAACCCATCAGCTCCATAATCAAAAACTGGGAATAAGAGATTAAAAAAAAATTAAAAAAACCAGTAGTCACACAATCCTGCCCAAGCCCTGAGAAAGGCAACCAGGCAATCCATGTAGAGAGAGAGGGAGGGAGGGACAAACAAACTTTCTGCTGAAATTCCCAAGTAGGAGGAAATACAACATAGGTATTTTCTTAGATTGCTGGGAATCAAAGCCATAAAAGGCTTCTCATTAAAAAAAAAAAACAATGAGGAAAAACTAAAATGCCCAACAAGGAGAGATTTCAGAATAGAACAGAGTCTGGAGGAGAAGACAGTATACACCGCATGGTCCCAAAACCTCCAAAAGAAAGTTTACAAAAATTCTAGCCCTTAAACAGCAGCAGATGATGAGGAGATTCGTCTCTGGTAAGTTGGGCTCTGAGCGAGGCACCTACTTTGCAGTGGTCATAAGGAGCAGAGGGAGATAAATTCTTCCATAGGTTGGTTCATCTCTTTAGTTAGGATGGACCAGACTGGGTGCATCTCTCTCCCTCCAGTGGAGATGGTGGTCAAGCCCATCAGCCTTGATCTCTGTTCCATGGCAGTTAAACTTATCAGAGATGCACCTTGTCCGGGAAGGAGTGGCAGGGAACACTGTAAGTCTTTACATGAGAAGGATAATCTATCCCCCATGTCCACCATGAACAAGGAAGACAAGGAACAGAGTTCAGTTTCAACAAGAAAGGATGCACTGGGAGTAACTCCTTGTGGGAAGAGGAGTGACACGTGAGGGTGGGTCACCTGGGAGGGCTGCTGGATGTTTCAAAGGGCAGATTAGAGAAACATGTGCCAGAAACGACACTAATTTAGCTGATGCTGCCTAGGGATAGTGGGACAGACTGGGTGATCTCTTAAGGTCACTGCCAGCCCCATTTTGATAGGCCTTCTTATACTATCTGAGAAATCTGGCTTCACAGGCGTACTGCTGAATCAGGTACAGGACAGCTAAAAATGTCCCTAACAGCTCACTTTTCACACCTTTTTTCTTTAAAAGTTTTTAAAATGTGCTTATCAGGCTAGTCTGTAGTCACCGAATTGAACTGTCCGGAGGCAGTTAGCTCATCACCAACAAGGGAAATTACTTCCATTGGTCTTCTGAATAGTTTTTGTTTGCCTGTATCTTTCAACATTTGTCCATCCTTGCATAAAAACATTTATATTCCTCAAGCACATTTTAAAGTAGCAAGACTCGTGCATTTGTCTGTTACATTTAAAATATTTTAAACTAGTAACATGCAAAGGCGTTTTTTTGTAGATTTTTTTTTTTTTAAATTTCCCTCCTCCCAGTGTGGTTTCTGCTGTGGTAAATGAAGTTTCAAAACAGAAACACTGACTGCAGAAGATGAGCCAATCTCAGCACGCAGAACCCACAGACTGTATCTTGACAAGATCTAAAGCATTACAACACTGCCGGCATGCCCCCACCTGCCCCCAGCTCGGTGTGATTTGGAAGGCAGAGGGACTGAGACCGTTAACTTTCCATTCGCTGCAAAAGCAGAGATTTGCTTTCTATTTCTGGTCTTGCCTCTTTAGTAAAGGCTTCTGTTTGCCCTTGCAACAAATCATGCAAGTTTTTTTATCCTTTGATTCTGCATCTGTAAAACAAGAATAAAACTACCATACTCCCCTATTTCTCCAGGAAATGTTAAGAATAAACTCCTTCATGTGTATTCAATGCTCAGTAGTATCAGGAGGCATGTGCAGAAAGTAGATCATACATAGAGCTTGTGTGTTCCATGGCTATCAGTCAGGAAAGGACTCAGCTATGTGCATCAGCTGCTTATTTCAGTATCTTGTCTTTAAACACAATACATCCAGTTATATTCTGATTTTATTTCCATTAGCCAGGATTAATGGCATGGGTTTCACATGGAATATTTTCAGTTTGTACCGGCCTACATGAGAACAGCAATCAGTCACACGTGTTGTTTTGCTAGGTTTAGTCTGTCTCATCGATAGTCTGCAATGGCTGTCATCACTTCCCAGTATAACCGAGTCACTTCATTTATTTCTTGCATGGAAAAACTTGGAGCCCTTATTACTGTCTTTGGAAACACTGTAAATCAAACCTTGAGTAATATCATTCCTTACATCTTCATGACTCTGCACACATGGACTGGAAAGAAAGTAATATAGGCTTGCAAACTTCACCACCACAACAGGGAGCCAGTCCTGATCTTAGAATAAGGTATTGCGAGACTCTCCAAAATAGACGTGACTTCGCCTGAAAACACCTTCACGTGTGAGCAAAAAAACCCACTGACGTCAGTGAAATTATTCTCATGAGTAAAAGACTGCATGGCAGGTGTCTCATCTTCTCTTTGTGAAAGTGCCTGCTGGGCTTAAAAACACAGTCAGCTTTAATTGCGTAGAGCTCCCTGCCAGGTAATGTGCCTTGCTTGAGTCCATTCAAAACTTAGATAGATACAGAAAACTATCTATCCACACGGGCACACACACACATGCATATATACAAATAAAAATATAAACACACATAATGTCCATGTTACAACTATTAGCCGTTCAGCATATCTGCTTTTTATCTGCTAGGAGGCACCACTGCCTAACTCAGTGACAAACAGCCGTGTTAAATCTCAACGCTACAGAACAAATACAGCTGCAACTACCTGTGCCCTCTCGCTACAAACAGATTTGTTAACTTTGCACTTGAGTTAGGTAACCCAGCAGCTGCAAAGTGTAGAAGTACACAAATACATAAAAATAAATCTTTTTTTTTTTTCTTCTTCCCCGTACACTGGCTATAGCTCTGGGGTGGGGAGAAGGCAGAGGACCCACTGAAAGGTGACCTGTTGGCACAGAAATGCCTCCTGTGTAAGTGCTGTTGTTGACGGCACCGCTCTCAAGCAGAGCGATCATCTGCTGTATTTTACTGTGGCATGGCTACAAGGGTGCAAACACCAAATTATCCAATAAAATAAAATAACAAAGAAGGTCTCCAGACAACTGCAAGATATAATTAAAGACAGTGAGTGATGTGGAAAGCATTAAGACAGCAAAGTGAGCCTTACTGCAACACAGCTTTTCCCAATAGCCACAGCAGTAAAAACCCAGGGACTCCTCCCCTCCAATCATCTCAGAATTTAAATGAGGAACTCCTCTGCTGACAATGACAGAGGCCTTAGCTTCAATTACTGCTGTATTTTCTTATACAAAAGTGACCCTTGGGAGCACCTCTGATGGAAGCGGCTCCTTTGTGCTGGGCGCCGAATTTACGGGCCACTCTGCAGGCACTCCCTGTGCCTTGCCATTTGCAGGTACCACTTCAAGGCCATGGATCTAATCCACGCTCACACACCTTGGTGAGAGGGCAGCCTCTCAAACAGGCTGAGTCCCCAATTCACCTTTTCCCACTGGGAGCTTAGACCCATCAGTGAAGCAATCTAGGACACCAAATATTCGCTTCTGGTGATGCTGTAGGCCACCACCCTTTTAGTCTTTCTGTTCAATTTTGGGTGACTTCCACCAAACTCTTGTGAAGTCTTGCTTGCTCCTTCTCTGCTGCTGCTCTTCACTTTTTGAGGAATTTTTGCTCTCTTTTCTTCCTCTAGCTCATCTGTTTCAATGGTTGTGATGTTCTCAGTGAAAAATATTCCCTCGATCGCATGCCTAAGCATAACATCAAAATGGTCATATTCAGGCAGAACAAATGTCCATGTAGCATCATGTTTGGTGGCACTCGCTAGCAGAGGGTTGGGGCTGTCTTTTCTGGCACATCTGCAGCCTCTAGCAAGCTAGCACTGGCCATGCAGGAATGCAAGGGAGTACACCAAGTGGTAAACAGGGGAGCAGAGCCAAAATTGGAGATCAGAAGTTACAGAGAGGAAGGGAAACCCAGCAAAGCCAGGAATACACGTTAGCAAATGTCATTACCTGCGATTAGTCATCTCAGCAAGAATTTAAACAAATTAGTTAACTTTTTTTAAATTAAGTGGGCTTGAAAGTTTTTCTCTATGCCGATTATTTTAGACTCAAACTCAGCAGGCTGGATAACGAGGAAGAGGAGGCGGCGTCATCATTACAGCTTAGCTGCCTTTCTCCTGGTGGGCTGCTGGAGCTCTGGGACTGCTGGGTATGAAGCTGGGCTAGCAAAACCCTTTGACTCGAGCAGCGCTGGTGGGAATGTGGGGAGGAGCACGGAGGTGATTTCCTGTTCGAGTCATAACAGCGCTCGAGAGCTAACCACAAAGCACACGCTTGCCCTCCCAGAACAGGAGCCCGTCACTCCCTGTTCAGAAGGGGCACAGGGGAGAGAAAGAGGGGGACTGAAATGGCATCGTAAGACTAAATGTAAACCAGGCAGTGGAGCAGACAGCAAAGTGTGAGAGAAGAGGTGGGGAAATGTGAGATAAGGACGAGACTGGGGCATGTGGGGTTTGTTTTTGAAGAAATAAGTGGGCTCCCATTGGAAACAGAAGAACCTGAGGAGGTCATTTGGAGAAAGAGTGTGAGTAGAAATACTCACAATTTACAAGAATGGGAGAGATACAGAACAGGGACTGAACCTGTGGCTTTCCCTGACATGCTCTCCTCTTCTGTGTGAAGCCTTGTGTTTATTTATCCAAACCACATCCTAACTTATAAAAACACCCCTACAGAGAATATTGGTCAAAGAACATTTGAGGCTTAGTCCAGAAAGACCCAACTTCAGAAAGGAGGAGAAAGTCTTCCCAGTCCATTGAAGGCTTGCTAGGAGACAGCTGGAGAGGGCCATGATAGCTGACAGCCACTCCTTTTTGCTAACTTGCATGACAGAAACAAAATAAACTGAATTTTCTTCCCACTGTGTTGAAGTTTTGCGAGTGCAAGAGTAGACCTCGTACCACCTAACCATGTCCTGCTGCAAAAACCTTTCCTTGATGCATTCCAACAGGAGAAAGTTATTGTATGTATGTTTTCTATTAATTCTGATTGATCAATACTGGCTTGAAACAAGATGAGTGAAATTCAAAGTGTGCTTGCCTAAAATTACTTACAATGCCTCTGAGGCTTTCAGAGTCATAATCCATCAGAGGTGTTTTGTGTTTAGGTGTTTGGGGTTTTTTTAAGGCTTGCAATGCCTCATCTCTTGCAGGCAATCAGGCTGATGGGGTAACACAGCCACCCCTGTCCAACCAACCATAAACATCCTATTTCCAGCCCCCAGCCAGTGCTCAGCAAATGGCAAGAGGCAATTTCAAGTTCACCCCGTGGAACAGCCAGCACAGCTCTAGGTTTGATCTCCTGCACAGTGCTGGAGACCCCAGATGATCAAGGGCATAAGTGCCTTTGGGAAGCAACTGCCTGTAGAGAACTCTCGAGAAATGAAGGTTTCCTGGGATACTCACCCATTTCTGTTGGTCTCCTGTCAGGTGTGGGCTGGTGTGTTTTGAGGCACCGTATGACTGTTCAGAGCGTCCCACAGTAATTTCAGATGTTGAACAAGTCAGTATCTAATTATAGGTATAGTAGTATTTTTACTATCTTTCCTGTACTCAACAAGCATTTTTTGTTAAAACCACCAGTCATGATTTTCAGACTCATTTACCCACCTATAGATTTAAAGCGATTCTGCTGTACAGAGGAAGTTATTCAGCATAATCATCTACATCTTTCACACATAAGTTATGAAAGACTGCCTCAGAAATGGCGTTAAATGTGGTAACATGCACAGCTGGATCCAAGGGACAGCGCAGCGTCGCTGACGTTCAGGGGAACAGCCAACACACTTTGATGAGCTCGGGGGGAGCCTGACCATCGCCTGGGCTGGTGGAGAAGCTAGCTCTTGGTCACGTTTGAGCTACTGCAAGTTGATTTAGACTCAGAGAGCTGAACAGGTTTACTTCTGTGTCTGTCTGCTACCTTCTTACAGTGGCAAAAAGCCCTGGCAGCAACTACACGTGCCTCCGTCAGTTGTCAGCGCTTCTCAGCCACATCCTGTACGTCACTATTTTGACTACAGCAGCTCGTAAGAGCAGCATATTGATGTACTTTTGGAAAAGACAAGGAAAGCCAAGAGAAGTGAAGTCTTGTGCAAAGCAGATGCAATAATACTAGCTCAACTGCTCCCTCCAGCCTTTAAGAAACCAGTGGGAAACAAATTAACCCCTTTCATCTAAGAGCTGCAATACCCACTCGTGTGGTTTTATGCATGGAGTGTGATTAAGCTCAAACACATAAATTTTGGTAACAGCATGTAAGATCCTTGCTCTTCCCGAAGCAACATTCTTCTTCTCTTTCTTCTCTTTGGATGCATTCCTGTTCCCATCACAGAAGTGGGAGTGGAAAATGGAAGGCTGAAAAATAGCAAGGCTATCAGGTGAAATTTAACTCAAGGTGCTGGGGTATAAAGAAGGGAAGAAGGAACCACAATCTTCCTCCTGTCCTTTTATTGACCTTAAAATACTCTTGCAGTAGCCAGGCAAACAGACATCCATTTTCCATGAGAAAGAGATATAGTTTATTTAATCTCTTCATATGTAAACTACCCCATACCTCCAGACTTACAACTTGTTTCCATTTCTTTCTGATTTATCTAGTTTTACTCTACTTTTTTTCAAGATAGGACGAGCAGTGGATAAAAACCTGCAAGTTACTGGTACATCAACTATAAAGCACAAACAGATCTGTACATCTTTTAAACACAGCTCTCTAATAAAACCTCATTTTTGTCTAGAGGTGGGCCTGGCTTCCAGAATTCAGGCTCTTACAAAGCTAAGCTTCCTAAAATATGTGAGCTCTTGTTTGGCTCATAAAGGGTGAATTTTCTCTCTCTCAGCTACTAATCCTGTAGCTGTAGATAATCAACACCACTTCTGGGAGGGAAATCAATCAGCAGAAATCAATCTGTACAAGCCACAAGTATAAAAACAAACATAAACTGGAACCACACACACACAAATGACTTGAGTAATCCTAACCACTTGCTTCTCTTGGAATTAAGACTATAAAGGCCACTAGAGAACAACAGCCACGGAAGGGTAAGGTTATCAGCTAGAATGGTGAACCTGAACGTTCGCGCAGGGAACCGCGACACATATCTAAGTTTTGGTCTTTAATCACAAATCTCAAAGGTGTATGAAGTTTCTCTATTGAATGAGCTACCTCCTTTAACCATTTCCATTCCTAATTAACAGGCAGTGAGAATTTGTCAAGTTGGGGAAATCATAAAGCCAATCACCAGGGCACAGATCGCAGCACTGTCTGAAACAGCCCGGCATGAGATTGGAAGTTGGAGATAAGGAGATAAGGATGAGCCTTTTGACTATATGAACATCTCCTTCTTCATATACTGTAGTTCTCCTTATGCCAATATCCCTTTTTATTTATTACTATGTTACATTTATTCTTCTCTTCTTCACACTGGCAGAGAGCCTGGAAATATCACATAAAAACACAAGCTCAGCCCTCCCACATACTTCCACTCTTATTACTGAAGCTTAATGCCCTCTCCAGTAAAGATTACCACCACCACAAATGCAGTTCAGTCCTGCTGAGTATACAGACATAGAGTAGGTAATACAAAATACTACATGCACAAAAATTTGTCAAGTTTTCTGAGGGTTCAAAAATCATTCTATTTTACAATATTCTTCCCCACTGCTTTTCTCATCTCTACTGTTGTGCGTACATATTTTTTCTTCTTTAAATCATTGAACTAACCAAAGATGACAATTTTCTGTGAGTTCTTAACTGCATTTGGGTAACATACAGCCAGCACTTCAAGTGGAATCTATAAACTTCCCAGGACACAGACATCACAGAGTATATCCACAGGGCGATTAGCCTACTTATTATGTGCACACTGCATGCCTTATATAGAAAGAATCTGACATTTCAGTATGCTATTTAATACTTTAGCTAATACTTACTGGCTGTGTCAATGCAACAGATCAGCCTCTTCTCAGATCCAAAATGAATCTTAAATCACCTTGTGTCAAGTCCCAAACATCTCAGCACTGTTCAACCTGGAGCCAAGCATTTCACTTGTGTCCTTCACAAATTATGACTGGGGCTTAAAGACCATGTGTTCATGCAGGAATAAAAGTGTTTGTACAGAGTTTGTTTCTATCAAAAGAAACAAATTGAATCGCAAGCAGTTTCTCCCCTCCTCTCGAGTCCAGGAGCAGCATCCACACAGTTTTTAAAGCACTGCATGTATGCTGACCTCAGGAAGCCTTCTCAAGGATTCACTGTGGGTATATGAGAAGGAAGGATGTGGATTATTAGCACTGAAATATTGCCTGCCTTCTGGATGGTTTTAACATGATAAAACACATCTGGGCATCAATGCGGTCCCTGAACTCCACCTCAATGGCTTAACTGCAAAGCCCATGACCCCTTTTATCCTTTTATTGTGTATTTTCCAGAACAACATCTTGATCAAAAGGGATGTTTTGTACATTTCAATGCTCTAGTAACTGTGGAAGAAAGCATATTGAAGTTTGCTTACAGGGAAGCCTGAAGTTGCTTCTCAAAATTTAGATCTATTTATTAGTAAAAATATGATAAAGCAGAAGATGAAAGACAAGTAAATTAAACCAGGTGTTTCAATGCAGGCCAAGCCACTTATGCAACTATTAGAAAACATTAAAAAGGAGAAGTTTTCAAGGTCCCATCATAAGAAACGTAGTTGGTATAGCCACATACCAAGTCCAGTGGGATCGAAGGCTAGGTCTACTTTAATGACTAATGCAATCCAATATGAGCAGGTCTGTTACAAGGAAATGTTGGTATTGAGAAAATCTTGTCTACACTATACACATTTCAGGTTTTTTCTTTTTAACATTGGACTAGCTCTACTTGCATTAGGTATGCTGATGGAGCCCACCTTCTGGGGCAGCTTCATCCAGAAGAAATCCAGTTCCAAGACTGCATCGCAATACAGACAAAAGCACAGTAAGTGAAATGATTGAGAGATTTTCTTCAAAATCACATGCCTTACCTGAACGGAAATAGTAAGATTGCGTTAAATATATCAAAAACCTTCTCTTTTTGCAGTACAGCATTCAGGCTCATTTTTCTTTCCTCAGAATAAGTATATATTGTAGTACCTGTTGCATTTTTTTTTTTCTTTTTTTTTGGTCTTTTTTTCTTCTATATAGATCTACAAGATAGACTGGACTCCAGAAATTTAAAGGTTTCTCTAATTTCAGAACAATGAGGTTAGGAAAATCTCCACTAGGAGTGTGGGGAAGGAGTTAAGATGGAGCTGCATAGATTAATAGAATAAGATTCTACTGCTTCCAAAATTCAGGATGCTCCTTCCTATCTTTATGACTTGTGTGCAAAAAGTGCTAAACTGTCTCGTGGTAAAGAAGAACACACTACATTTCTTGATCCTATTGATTAAACAATGAATTTTTCATTTTTTCCCATTTCCATTTTGCATTTTTTGTGCTTTTTCATTTGTTCTAGAGTACAGATTTTTAAACAGTGAGTGAAACACCAATTTACAAAAATCCCACTGGAGTGGAGCGGCAAGTAAAATTTTTGTCCTGTGCAAAACCAGGTAATGCTCAGATAGCCTGTAAGAATAAGATTGTACCGACTAACACACCACAGTGAAAACGAAAGGTGTTTTGCAAAGGTCCAACACTAAGTTAGTATTTAATTGCTGCTGCCACAGAGTTCAGAAAAATACTCAACAAGAGAGCGCAAAGGGACAGGCACAGCACAGATCCCATAAGATGCAAGAGCTTGAGTCTGCAAAGTCCTGCTCTAAAACCGCTTTCCATGGCACTTGGGCTCCTGTACAGCCTGTTCGTATTCCGGCATCAGGTCAAGCCCTCAGGACAACTGTAGTCTTTTCGGGACTGCATCTACCTGCAAGTGGCAACCCAGGCTGCTTCTGTTGGAAGAAAGTACCCAAAAGAGACTCCTCTACCTACCACTTCACTTTGGAGAAAGAGCAGGAGCACTGCTATGACAGTTCTGCACCTCATAGAATTTTTCCCCATTATTAGCAAAATACTGATAGCCTGAATTAAAACAACTTTTACTGTCTCACGCTGAAGACTTGAAAATGGAAGCTCTAAGCCTTTAGTGAACGGCACAGCTCTCCCTTCCGTGCTGGTATTGCTGTCAACAAAAACCTGAAATTCTGTCCAGCTAAAACCTCAGGAATGTGCAAACAGATTCCCTTCTGCCTCGAACAACCACTAGATAAAAACAACATAACTCCCTTGATATTTTTCTGAACCTTCTTTGGAAGTAAAACCAGTATTAATAAAATTTTATTGTTTTTTAAAGGGCAACTGAATGCCTGTTATACAGATTTTCCAAAACACTTGCACTGATGATCAGTGGACTTAAATAAGATGAAAATGATGCGGTCAGCTACCTAAAAAGAAGCTGGCATTGGCACCTGTGAAAGCCACTCAAAATTACTGATGTGTAACAGAGCAGTTTGTCAAAAGAGTTAACCGAGACACAATACTTAGTGCTACTCAAGAGCATTCAGGAGATGAAGAACAGTCCTTACTACCGTCCAGCTCTCACAGGATCTGAAAGTTTTGCTGTGGATTTAAATGGGAGCAGACTCTGTCTTTATGTATTTAGTTTTGGAGGCAACATTTGCAGCAGAGAACAAGAGCACGAAGACAGAGTAGGTTTCTCAGAAGATCTGCTGATCTCTGCAATATCTTCTGCAGTTTTATACTCGAAAAAAGAAATTATGTGTGATGTTTTCAACAGCAGCAGGGGACTCACCACGCACACGCATTCAACAGCTATGGTTTACGTGCTCATTCCCGCTTGCTAACATCATTGCTCGTGCCCTAGACTGCTATTAGAGCTGCTCCCACAGCCCACTCCAGCTGCCACCTTCCCTACTCCCTCTGTCTCCTTGTGCTTGGATGCGTGGCTGTCACAGACGAGTGCTCTGGTCTATAGGTGGGAGAAGGGAATCGAGCCACTCCGGACACTGGCACATGAGCTGAATACCTCTGCCAAAAACCCATCCTGCCTTTTGTTTTAATCTGTCTCTTGACTGCTCAGGTAGGATTCCTGGGTTTGGCAACTGCATCTTCCTTTGTCCTTGACAAACATCAAAGATATTTGGGAATTACCCCAATGCGTATAACAAGGACTGTCTCAAGAGCACACTATCAACTTACAGCTAGACATAAATTAACGTACAGCTTCTAAAACCTAATTCCAGCATAACTATAGAGAAAAGAAAAAGATGAAACAACATTACAGAAGTACCCAGTCCTCTTCTTCCATTTAAGTACCGGGGGCCAGAAACACGAACGTTAAAGGCAGGCACTGCTGTCTAACCCGAACGGCACACAGAGCCCCAGCCCTGACCCGACCGGTGGCGGCAGAGGGAGCACGGCCCGACACGGCACGGCGAGACGAGCCCGCGGGGCCGGGCCGGCTCTGCCTGCCCCTGCCGGCCACCGTGCCAGGACAACCGAGCGCGGAGACGACCCCGGGGACCCTCGGCGCGGGGGCCCCGGCTCCCACCCCCGGCCCGGGGCGGGATGCGCATCCCCCGTGGGACAGGGGACGCCCCGCAGGAGCGGGCGGGGGGACGGGCGGGCAGCGCCGCCACCTACCTGTGTGCGCCGCGGGGGCCGGCGGCAGGAGCAGCGGCAGCACCAGCAGCCAGGCCGCCCCCCGCCGCGGCCGGCCGGCGCCCATGGGGGGGTCACATCTCCCGGCCCGAGGGCGCTCCGCTTCCCCAGCGCCGCCGCCGCCGCGCAGGTGGAAGGAGCCGACCGCCGGCGGGTGGGGCGCGCAGGGGAGGGGAGGAGGAGCCGGGCGGGCAGCGCTGAGCTGCGCGGGGGCGGGGGTGCTCCCACGGGGGCCCGGTGAGGCGGGCGGGGGTCTGTGCGGGGGCGGCGGGTCCCGCCCGGGCGGGTGGCCCTGCCGCCGGCCCCGTCTTCTCGCCGTAGAGCCGTCATCAAGCCGAGGGATGTCTTCTGCCGCACCCCTCGGTGCTTTCAGCGATGAGTAACTCTCCCTCGAAGCCACCATGAGACGTCGTACCCTTTTTTTTTGCAGCGGAAGCTGAAGGCCAACATGCTACATCTTTGGGTATTCGGCTGTCTGATTTTTCCCATTACTTTACATTAAATAGTGCGCTTGAACATGGGAAGAGACTATGGAGTCTCCATCCTTGGAGATGTTCAAAATCCAGCTGGTCATGGAGCTGAGCACCCTGCTTCACCTGACCTGGGTTGGACTAGAGGGTCCGCAGAGGTGCATTCCCACTTCAGCGACTCTGGGATTATGAGAAATAACATGTTTTTGTTGCAAACAGAACACTTGCTGAGTTTGTGTGGAGCTGCCCAGTGCAGCTGTCAGTGAGAGCAGAAGGAGGTGAGGGAACCTGAAAGGGAGCATGCTGTGCTCATGGGGTGCTATAGGCTGAATACTTGGGGATGATCTAGAAGTTGAAAGTGCCATGATATGGGCCCTTCTCCTTCCCTCAGATGGACCCCGCCAGGTCCTTTCCTGCCAACTGATCTATTTGTTGTCCTCCTGGTTGTTTTGCTCCCTTCCATTTACCTTCTCTCCCCCCCCCCCCCCTCCCCATCCTGGCACCCATTTGCCAGTTTTCAGTTTCTCAGTCCTTTCATCACCAGGTACCTCCCTGCCATTTCCCTCAGGCTTTTCTACAAGCAAGAGCCGATAACCGACTGCTGCATGTCAATTCACTTTGAAGTGATGGTCAGCCTGGGTACTGAAAAGGTACTTTGGTGAAAGATCACACTGCTTTTTCTTACTGGAAATTTTTCCACATTCAGTTGAAACTTCTTGAATTCTTGTGGATAAACATTGTTGGTGTTTTAAGCAGAAGTGGGAGGAGTGGTTTTTTATTCCTCTAGCCTTGTTCTTGGAAATGGCCCAGCTGACTTGGCTTAAAGCCTGAGGAACACTTCAGCCTGGCTTCTGGACTGAAAACCTTGTCACAAGTGGTTAAAATCTGTCAGTGTTACAAAGAGTGAAACTAGCCCCTCAATGTCAGTGTCTCCTTTTCCAATTTCCTTTTTTTCTTGAAAAAAAAAAAAAAAAGAAAATTATTTGTATATCTTTACTTCCTGACAGAGTTTGGCACTGCCCATATGCTCTGCTGTCACCTCTGACTGCCTCTATCACCCATGAAAGTGGAGCTTTGTTTCCATTTTAAGTTGGTCTTTTTCTTCTCTGTGATGGGTTGACCCTGGCTGGGGCCAGGTGCCCACCAGAGCCACTCTCTCACTCCCCTCGTTCACTGGACAGGGGAGAAAAAGTACAACGAAAAGCTTATGGGTCGAGATAAGGACGGGGAGAGATCACTCACTAATTATCGTCACGAGCAAAACAGACCGAACTTAGAGAGGGAATTCATCTAATTTATTACTACTCAGCTTCACTCCTGGCTTCAGCCTCCTCCCCCTCAGCGGCACAGAGGGACGGGGAATGGGGGTTACGGTCAGTTCATCTCATGGTGTTTCTGCCGCTTCTTCATCCTCAGGGGGAGGACTCCTCTCATCGTTCCCCTGCTCCAGCATGGAGTCCGTCTCACGGCAGACAGTCCTTCATGAACTTCTCCAACGTGAGTCTCTCTCACGGGGTGCAGACATTCAGGAGCAAACTGCTCCAGCGTGGGGTCCCCCACAGGGTCACAAGTCCTGCCAGCAAACCTGCTCTGGCATGGGCTCCCCTCTGCACGGGTCCACCGGTCCTGCCAGGAGCTTGCTCCAGTGTGGGCTTCCCACGGGCCACAGCCTCCTTCAGGTGCCTCCACCTGCTCTGGTGTGGGGTCCTCCACGGGCTGCAGGTGGAATCTCTACTACACCCCTTCATCCTTCCTCCATGGGCTGCAGGGGGACAGCCTGCTTCACCATGGTCTTCACCACGGGCTGCAGGGGGATCTCTGCTCCGGCGCCTGGAGCACCTCCTCCCCCTCCTTCTGCACTGACCTTGGTGTCTGCAGAGTTTCTTACATCTTCTCACTCCTCCCTCCAGCTGCAAAAGCTCTCTCTAACTGTTTTTTTCCTTCTTAAATATGTTATCACAGAGGCGCTGATTGGCTTGGCCTTGGCCAGCGGCGGGTCCGTCTTAGAGCCGGCTGGCATTGGCTCTGTCAGACACAGGGGGAGCTTCTAGCAGCTTCTCATAGAAGCCACCCCTGTAGCCGCCCCCCCCAACAAAACCTTGCCACGCAAACCCAACACATTCTCCAACTCCAGTTTTTCTAAAATAAAGGTTATATGTAACAAATCAGTGGTAGAAGAATCTAACTAGTTTTAGTGGCACATTGTCTCTCTCATTTACATGACAGCAAATTTGGATTAGCCCTTAACTTCTGTAGATTTACTCTAGATTGATTGTAGAAGAGAGTGGTTAAGAGCAGAATTTAACATCTATTCAAAGTGGCTAAAAGACTGAGTTGGTTGAATATTTTTTTCTTTATTATGATAGCTCAAGAAGTGAAGTTATTTATACAATGGAAAAAGTCAGAAGTCCATTTAGGATTATGTATCAGTTAATTTTGCAAAAACCTCCAATCCTAGATATGTTGATTTATACTCCTTTTTAGTTGTTGGGGCTATGAGATGGTGTTGGGATTAGCTCCTGCTTTTGTCAAACAAGCATGGGAAAGAGATGATAATCTTTGCTGATAAAATGCTGTGTGACTGGTGTTAAGAGGCAGCTTGCTTCTCCAGGGGTGTTTCTTTGCTTCTTCACCTGACCTCCTTAGCCCCAGAAGCCCAGCAGAAGGGAGGAGATGCTGAGCATGACAGGGTTGAGGGTGTTACCCAGCTCCAATGCATCAATCTGGGACTGCAAGGGTCCTTTCGCCCCACCCCGCCCCTTCCCCCCCCCCCCCCCTTTCCCTGATCAGGAGAGATGCAACTGAAATCAAGTCCTAGTTGTGCTTTTCAGCAATCTCCCTCTCATTCTGAGTACTGCTCATGTTTCTAAGAAAGATGCTTATTTTGTGGAACAGTGCACATGTATGAGCGCATACACAAATACCCACAGCTTTTGGGTTCAACACTATCTTTAATCCTACGCTTCTTTCTCAGTCTAAATTGCTGTTGACTTCCATTGGAAATTTGCCTGAGTGAGGCATGCAGTGTCTGGCCTTGTGTTTATGCCAGATGATGGTGATATATTGACTACACTTGGGTGGTGACTATTATTGGGTGTGTTAACGGATGAAAAGTGAGGTAGGTGGACTGCACAGATATTACTACAGATCATGTTTATTGTCTGCAAGCAATAAAAAAAGCCCCAACTTGTTTGGATAAAATAGAATTTGATTTTAGTCTAGAACACCAGGCTGCTGATGCATCCCGCCTGAATCTGTGCCCGTTGAACAGCGAAGACAAAAACTTTTACATGACTTTTCCTCCCACCTGCAAATACAGAGATTGCCTCAGAAAATGAGAGCCTACGCTTTACTCTGTAAATTGTTTAATCAGGAGTTTAAAGAAAAGACTCGTTTCAATACAGATAGCATCAGATATTGCTGAATGTATTAATAAAGAACAATGTGAGCATTAGAAGGGAATGGGAAAGTTCAGAGATGTGGCCATGATCCAATCCAGCCTTGCAACACTGATCTTTCTATGGAAATATTTAAACAGTTATAATTAAATATGCAGAGAGGCTGCCCTGGCCAATTTTTAAATTATATATGGAAAAGACAAACTTACACTGTTACTCAGAAAACATTTCAGGAAATGTTTGCCTTTGCATTAATTTGATAGAACACTTGCAGCTTAGTATTCTTCTGTGGAACATAAAAGAAAAAATGCTTGAAAATATTAAAAGATGCTATCAGACTTATGTTTTGAAATCCAGATGTAGAGCTGAGAAAGACATTGTTAGTATTTTGTGCTCGCTACAAGAACAGACCTGTGTGCCTTGTATATCCCTGACTGCCAGCGACCTTACAGTTATAAGGGGTTTTTTTTGTTTGTTTTGTTCTGATAATGTGCAGGTTTATGCCTTTCATGTTTGCAACTTCCTTTGCATGCTCATCAGTACTGTGCTGCAAATCTTTATTCTGCCAGCCAGGTTAAAACTTAGGCGCAGGCTACTAGGTTTTACTGGTGCAATCAAGAGGCAATGGTCTTGCTGTTCAGCCCGGTAGAAGGTAGATGGGAAATAAGTGCATCCTGTCCACATCAGTGGAAAGACTGCTCAACTGCTAGTTTGTTACCCTCCATGCTGTTATTTAAAAAACTGTAACAAGAAAGTATTCGAAGGAAAATACAAACAAACCTCATTCATTTGTGATTCTTCCTTTTGATTATGAAATTCAGTCACATTTTGAAAAGAAATGTATACTTAGACAACAATAAGTTAAATAGCATTTTTTCCTTCCCTGATACATGAATCTGTCAGAGCTTTCAAAGAGAAAGCTGAGGAGGGCAAAATAAAATTGCTCTGAGTGTTACTGAAGAGAGTTTTGATTCATGACTCATGTTCCGCCAGACGGAGTTTACAGGTTATTCCTCATGCTACTAGTTTCAGTGTAACAATGGTTATTCATCTTCCCCCACAAAGTACCTCTTGTGAAAGAGATTCTTCATCATCTTGTTTCCCAAGATATTTTTGTCATTTACTATAAAAGTTTACATAGAAGTTCATGATTTCCAAGGTATGCAAAATAGCACAGTTACTTTCAGTCGTAGGCTGAAACAAAAGGTTCAGATGTTTATATTTCTCTAAGAACTTGGGTAAGAGATCAACAGATCTCATTTAAAGAGTGTTCTTCTCCAGAACTTTGGAAAAAGAAACATCTCAGACAGTCCTACCGTTGCTCACAGTGAACTGAAACACCTTAAAAATTGCTTGTTGCATCTTCCTTTGCTCTTTGTAGATTGATTGACTAAACAAAACAAATAATCTTAAACTCATAAGTAAAACAAATCAGCATCAATCAAAAGTCATTCTTACACATAGCTGTAATTAGAAGTACACCTTTACAGAGCACTCCGTAAAGCACAAGCTCAGGCGAATGGGATTAGTACATGCTCTAAACCCTGAAGGTCATGAAACTATGGATCTTTCACAAATACTTTGCCTCCTGCCTCTTACAAGCTGTTGCTAATAAATGCAAACTTGACCAAGGAGAAAGTTCTGATATCCAAGCTCCAGCATGTGTGTGCATGCTTTGCACACAGGCTCCCTTAAGTGAAAAGGGTGGAGACAGAGCTACACCTCCCTGTCCACCCCTGTCCCCTTCCACAGTAGCCAGAGTGGCAGTGCTGCCTGTGCCAGATGAGATGGTCCCACCTGCAGCTGACCCTCACCATCATCATCATCCCCTCCCTCCCCTCCATCATGGCTGAGCTGAAGTGAGTCTTCCTCAGGAGACCTTCTTGACTGTTGCAGGTCAGTGCAGACATAGCTATGTGCTCTGCTCTGGTTTTTATGGACAAGGAAATACCAAGGTAAATGGTCTTCTCCCAGCAAAATGCCTCAGACTACTGAATCTACCATGCTGTCAATAATCTCTATAAAAATAAACTGCTTATTGTAAGGACTAACAGAGCAGGAAAGTATGGTGAGCCTTCCAGTGACCACACTTGTTAATACCTTTACCAGAGTTGTTCCCTGTCTCTAACTCAACTAAGATAACTAATTATGATTCACCATCATATTACATCAGGTGTTACATGTAGGAGGATACGGCATGTGGTCTTGATTTGACTCCATCTACTGATATTACCAAAACCCATAAAGTTAAATAATTTTAATAAAGGAAGTGAAAATCATTCTTCCACCCTCCATAGTCACAGCTGCAGAGCTATTTTGAACGGTGTATTTACAAATCCTGATTTGCATAGTCCAGGCAGCAGGCCCAAGCACTAGCCACAGCCAAGAGCGCTCCTCCTGTTTTGTAAAACCAAATCCAAGGGGAGTTCACTGAGACAGAAAAATCTAACCTAGATAGAGAAGTAATAATCATAACAGTACCATCCCTGACGGAGCTTGACCCAGGACACTCACTGAAGCACAAAGAGCTCTGAGAAATGTTTGAGCCCAACAGCATCCCATATGAAGTATGCCTCTGAGTCAAGATCCTCCTCAAGAGGAAAGCAACTGACATCCTTCCTGAAGAGACTTAATTTATCCTGTCCTCAGAAAACAAGCCCCAGTATATCAGAAAGTTGCACCCAAGGATTAAGTAGGACCAAAAGCAGACAGAGTGGATTGACTATGAATTGCATATCCCTCTGCTGTCTCTTGGGGAGGGGTTAGTAGAGGAAAATAATGATTCAGTAAGTCATTTGTATGTATAGGTCTCACTGAGCTGGTCAAGCCATTTTATTTTTTTTCATCCTCTTTATTAATTTTTTGGATAATTAAGCAGTATGGCAAGACATAGCAGGAGAAATCCTGCTGTGCAAAGTAGAAAGGATCTAGCATGACTCCCAGGAGGTCTCTCATGAACCTTCAGAAAACCAGGATCATGGTATGCTAAAAAATGTGCCTGTCCTGCAAAACAGACTTCTTAACTTGTTTATCAGAAACATTTATAACTTTGAGATACAGCCTTGTAGAACAAAAATGAGTTTAGGAAACATCTGAAACAGGAGGGATACGTATTCCTGCCTGGGTCCTCAGAGTACAACGTGCCCTTCATACTATGTCACCTGGCCTAGACACTGCAGACAGGTGTCTCAGCTATGTCCCCTGCTGCTATATGTATCATTCCTGGCCTGAGAAGTAGAAGAATGATGCAATCCCAGCTGGGTTTAGGTCAGACATCTGTATTTGTGGGTTTGTTTTATGTTCACAAATGATTTTTGAGCAGCTGCAGATTTTTTAAGGCTAGTTGTTTGGGGTGCTACCATATTTGGATGGCTAACATGCGTGAGCTTTAAAAAGCCTGATTTTTCAGTCACCTGTTCAAATGTGCATGTTTTGACAACAACATCTATTTTAGGTGTCTTCCTAAAATGGAGGCCTCCAATTCACTTTGGAAGACTTTGTTGTGATTAGTGTCCTTGCTCAAGCAGCTTGAAAGCCACACATAATTATTAACGTAGGAGCTCAGAGCCAGTCATGCCTTAAGAATTGGAGAAGCCTGAATCTGGCTAACTTATATTGTCAGGGCTCTTCATCACACGTGCAATAAGACTGGAGCCACCACGCACAGAGCAGGGTTCACTGCAGACATGTAGATTGAATGGCCATCACACAGGTAGGCATGGCACCTCCAGAATTGTACTTAAAGTGTGCTTGCCGTGGGCATCACCTTTCAGATCGTGGCCTAACTCGGCCTGGTTAGCCCAGGCAGCAGTGCCATCTAGAAATTACATGTGCAAAAATATGGGCATACTCAAGAAACCATGAATAAAGAAGCCACACATTTAAAGGTTTCTCCATAATGTAATCAACGCAGATGTTATATTGCTCTGTTACATCCCCTTGGGAACAGAGTGGAAACTACCCCATTCAAAGTGATACTGATGTGTTATGATAATATAACAAAGAAAAAGAAAAACATTGCAAATACTTAATAAATCATGAGAGACGGTTGAAACAGTCATTCAAATGAACGGAGAAGGCTTAGTTCCATATAAATAATGAATGGCTTCTCTTGTACTGAACTCCTGAAAGAGATGGCAGGTATGTAAGAGGGAGCGTGTCACTGTAGCAGAGTTTTGTTAAGGAAGGAGAGATGCCTGAAGGCAGGGTTTTGTCCTAACGGTGAGAAAAAGTGTTTCCAAGCGGAGCAGGAACACTCACGGCTGATTTGACATGGTACTTCCCGTCAGCTGCTTCAAGCTGTGGCACGCACCTGAAATGCAGTTGTTGGCATTAAAGGGTAGCTGGATGCTGTTTGATAGAGAAGGTGCCATGGCTGGCTGCTGCACAGCACCTTACCTTTGTGGTAAAGGTTTGAGGGTGCCTGAGACTCAGTGGAGGCAGGAGACCTTTGGCACTGTAATGTTGAGGGATGCCGTACCACAGAGAGCAGTTCAAGAGGGTGGACTTCCCCCTCAGTCCCTCTGTCCCCTCTGAGTGAGTGGCAGAATGGTAAGTACCCAAAGTGAGGTTCACAGCAGCTGGAAAGGGCCCTAGGAGGTGGGCCGATGGGTTTGCCATGGGTGCTGAGTGCCTCTGCACCATGAATCTGGTCTCTTGCAGTGTTAGGTATGAGCAGCACATCTCCACTCTGCAGGTACAGTGAGGCCAGACCCTCAATGTTTTATTGACCATTGAAATGCACACATCCTGCTGAGAGCCTTTGGCACCAGCACAGACATTCCTTCCTGGGTAAAGGAATTTAAGTCCCTCATGTCTTAAGTGGATACAGTCATTCCAGAATCAAGTGGTAAAGGTGGTTATTGCCACCGTTTCCACGTTTAATTGAATGCAGCATGGAGTGTCACAGAATCAGAAGTGTTGGGTGAAAGAATTAGATCACAGAATCATAGAATCATTTAAGTTGGAATAGACCCTTAAGATCATTGAGTCCAGGTGTTAACCTAACACTACCAAGTCCACCACTAAACCATGTAATCAAACCTCCTGCCTTGGCATGGTCCACCTTCCTGGGTTTGGCATGGTTTGAACATGCTTTGTTGCCTGGACTCCTCCTGAGGACACATTCCCGATAGTCTTGGGTAAGAAACATGTGCTTGGGCTTCACCTCTCAGCAAAGGCTGGGATACAACTGGGCAGCTTCAAACATCTTGCCGTCCTGTACAAGTCAGGCTGACTTGGTTTTCTACTTGTTCTCCCGAATCTATGCTGCTCCTTGGTCGCCAGGTGGAGGCTGGCCCATGGACAGCTGTAGTTGGAAGTAAGTACTAATGAACATGTGCAGAGGAAATTGGGGTATGTCATTCATGAGGACAGCAGTAAAAAGGAAAGATTAAAAAGGATGTTGCAGTATGGTCCTTGACTGGAACAGCGTTACCAGGAAGAGGGTTTCCTGCATTGCTGCAGCAAAAAGGAACTGTGGAGACTCTGAGGTGTCACCGCATCATCTGGAGGATGTAAAAAACCAAGTAACAACATGTTTTGTGCTGGTTCCTGCAAAGTGTGATATGAAGCCAAGTAACCTGGTGGCTACCTCTCCTGCAGTGTAGACTTTCTGAGATTGCTGCCTAAGTCCAGTCTGCATTTCTCGTGTATGGAGGTAATAGGAGGGTAGTGCATTTAAACTGGATGAGTGCAGTTTGCCTAGAGTTTTAATAAAATAATTTCTTGAATTTTTCTTTCATGATTATTTTTCTTTACCATCAAACTTCCCAACTGCAATAAGGCTTTGCCTCCAATATTCCAGTGATGCTTTGTATCCAGTTTTAGGAGGTGATTTGCCGTCTTTCATCTAGTGAAATCCCTCGTGAAGCCTGCAGCTGGATGTCTCAGGACAGTCATACCCATGACCATGTTTCTTAGGAACAGGACATGACACACTACTTCTTGAAGACAGCTGTTAATTTGCAAAGATATTGCCAACCATCACAGGCATCTTACTGTGGACAAACAAGGGAATTAGAATAAATTAATAGATTAATTAATAGTCTGTATTCTGCTGCCACTGCATGCAATAATTGTTACTATGATACAAGCAAGTTCCTTGAAACCCATGGAAGTGGAGTGTGATATTAAAGCTCACAGAAACAGCAACGCAGTGAATGTATGCATATGGAGGAGTTTAACACTGCAAGAGTTTGATGAGGCTACTGATTAGAAATTAGGTTTATGAATCACAGCCTTGTTTTTCAGAGGCTAGAGGATAAGTTTGCATTTATAGTAGTAACAGGAATAACCTAAATAGAAATTTTGCTTCCATTATACTTGTTCAGAAAATGAGCAAATCTCATAGCTGCTGAATAAAGTTTCTGTTGATTTTATCTTCTCTGCTTAACTCCTGCATCAGACTGTTAAACCTTGAAATCTAGTTTTTACAAGTATTTTTGTTGCTGTAGGAAAATGAAAGAGAGAAACAAAGAGCCTATGAAGGAGCCATAATGGTATAATTTGGAAAGTTTTAGCTGTAACTCAGTCTGTTAACTTCTGAAGGAAACAAACATTATTGCTACTTGATTTCCATGCAATAGTAAAGAAATTGATATGACCACACAAACGCTTGATAGCATGAATACTTGAGTCATTGTAAATTCTATTAAATCTGGTTTTTAAAATGTCAACAATTCACTATCTGCAGGAAACTGCAACTTCTTCATTACATTTATCAACATCAATGCCATGTAAAACACTCTAGAGCATTTCAGCTTTAGAAAAATAAGTGCTAAATTTATATTTGATACAAAAATCTCAAAGAATTTAAAGAGAAATTTTATTTGTGTTTGCTTACTACACCACCTCTAATTAAAAAAGATAATAGAATATCTGTATTCATTGCCCTAGAGCAGTGTTAGTTAGGGAAGTTGTACTCAAAAGGCACCAGCTTACATTTAAAATTAAATACAAAGCAAAGAGGAAATACACAGTCAAAGTTGAAGTTGCAACTCTGAGATTAGTCTCAAAATTAATGTCTAATTAGCCAACTGATGAGGATGTGCAAGCTCTTTGCAGGCCTTGGTAGTGTCCTGCCAAATAGATGGCAACATTCATCTCACCGAAAAGCAAGAATTACTTAAACGCAGAGCATGGATTTGTTAAGCTGACTTCTCTTCTTTGCTGTTATGATGTGAAGAACTACCCTTTCATTTGGTTTTTATTTTTGCCTTTCCACATAGAGGATCCTTTGGTTTGTGACTAATAACCCCTCTGCCCTTAAGAGCTTACACGCCAATTTGAGAATCATTCCTGGATTTCTGCTGGACTTGCTGGAAGGCAGTGAATGTTGTTGAGTTCATATCTGCCTAACTGTGTGCATTTGACTTTATAACAAAGTGGTTTTTTCCTGTTACCCACTCTGCGACCACAGGCTATTTCTAAGCTTCTGCAGCTGTTTGGTGCTCAGTTCATGTGGAGTTCGCTCACATGGCTCTTTCTCGGTGCAAAGGTTTGCAATAAACCAGTCCACAGAGAGGTGATGAAACTCCTCCTGATGATCCCTCATTATGCTGTTTTATAAATTACTTTAATCCCATAAAATATTTAGTCAGCTGAAAGTGGAAATGTAGTCTAAAATCTTTTATAAGGACATAGCAGGACTCCATCATTTGCTTTTTCTTTAGAAGGCTTATGCCATGACTTTTTTCTTCACATGTACTTTCTTCTGGGCTGGAATCACTTTCTCAGCCAGAAGGAGTCTTAGAATAAAGGTTAGACTCTTCTGCCTTCCTCAGATAGCTATGTTGTCACAGGATGGGCTTCTAGCATACAGGGTTTTTTCTCTGTCAGTACCCCCAGCTTCTTTCCCTCTCTTTCTGAAATGTCCAAATGAACTAAAAATTTTATCTAAGTAGCAACTGGATGTCACCGTTCTCTCACAATATCTGCTGTGCCTTTTTACTGCAATGTTGTACCTTTGTAACTCTCTTGTGAACTGCCCAAGAACCCGTAATGCGAGCTTAAAGCCCGGGCAGGCTGAGATACTGCATCCCTCGCAATGAGGTCCTCAGGGACTCACTTTGAAATTAAACTAAAGTAAGTTTCAATATGGATTCGTTTTATTGTGTGGGTGCATCTGCACATAAACTTTACATTGGGTTCTGAACAGCATATGAAGGCTTGTGAGAGATAAATTAGACTAAGTATAGCACTCATCATTAATCAGGATACTAAACAAGCATGAGCGCTAGAGAATGAACACAGCTGCCCCTTCATTTATCTTGCTGTCAGAAGGTAACTCTCCTACAGAGAGAAGCTCAGAAGTGGTGGCTCAGGCTCTTTTGTGTCTCTCAGCTTGCAGAGAATATATATGCTCATATATAATTAATATATATCTATGTTACACACATATATGTTTGTATATATGCAGACAAATATACCATACACATACCGGTACCATTTTTGTACTGGTGTGTGTATACTGATGTGTGTGTTCTCAAGAGTCCTAAATTGTAGTTTTGAGATGAAAAGTGAGAAATATGCCTGGTTATTTCAAAGGAAAAAATGTTTACTACTTATTTCTGTCCACACTGAGTATTCTCACTCAATATCAGAAATTTTGGCTGCAGTCTTACTGTAGGGTTATCTTCTGTGAAAACTTTCATCAATTTGCCCCACATGAAGATGTGATATAGGTGTAGCTGATATGGTAAATCAGAAAGTCTTAGCTTTCCTTTCAGAGTGAGTATGTGATGCTGGAAGGTAATAAAACCTATTTTCTCATTTGTTTTGGGGAAAAAACAGGTAAGTGAAGTACAAGTTACTGGAAGTCTCCAAGTGTTATTTTTATAGCAACTTCTCCATGTCAAATGATATTTTGAAGACAAGCTAACCAATGGCTAGTCAGATACTAAGTTTACAGGGCAACAGACTCCGGTGGCTGGTCTTCCTTAGTCTGACCTTTTGCATGAAAGCAATAAATCAGCTAGCCTTCCATGTGTCTCGTATTGTCCCGAGCTCTTGGGAAAAGGATGATTGAATACGAAGAATTAGTGCTGCTGCATAGGATTTATCATAACGGATAGATCATTAACCTTTTAAGTTTGGTAGCCTGGCTTCTGCACTGGCCTACCATGGCTGCTTCAAGTAAGCAAAAATCTCCATACATAGCAGGGATGGTTTGTGCAGGGAAGGGGAAAGATTTCCTGGGCTGGAGTCATGAGAACGGGTTGTCCCTGCGGCCAGGTGGTCTGCAGCTGCAGTGGGACAGCAGCAGAATGTAATCGGGCCTCAGCAATGTAGACAGGGACATGGCACGTGTATGTCCTCAGTGCAGTGGTTTACTCCACACCACATGACCAGAGCTATGCACTCACTGTGACCAGAATTATGCTATCCCATGGTGGCATCTAGACCTATATGTGAGGTATCTGAGATACTTATAGCAATGTGCCTATAGGAATATGGAGCTCTGTATGGGCTGCAATACTCAGGTTTTTAGGGATTTTTTTTGCATTTTCATGACTACCCTGCTAACAGCATCCAAAATAGCTAGTTTGAAGGTCAGCTTAAGAGTGGGCACCTAAACACTGATGCAGAACCTGCACTCATTTTGACTGCACTGTTGACTGCAGTCTTTGGTTTATTGAAACAAGGATATGTGCTTCAGGTGTGCGGTTTGCCATACCTCAGCCAGGAGGAAAATTACATCACCACCTGAGAGGACAGAGGTATTAATATGCAGCACTCTGGCAGCTATTAATATTAGATACTCAGGTTACCATGCCCTTGAGTATCCAGGTACAGGAGGATATGACACATGTTACAGGGAGACGTGAAGTCTCTTGTGGAGTGGCTGCTGGAGGCCAGACAGGATACCCTCAGCACCTAAAATGTACTTGCTGCCCTGATTTAGGTAACTACATCCTGCCCCAGATGTATGTTTTCAGTGGAGTCCTATTAAAATTGGAATTAAATGTTGGAATTAAATGAAACTTCTAGTCTCCCATGTGATGCCTGTTCTGAAAGAGGCTTCTCAAAGGTACAACTTCAATTCCATTTGATTTGAACATATCTCATAGGATATGTTTCAACACTTGAAAACATGTGTCAGAGGACTCAGTTCGACAGGGCTTCCCGCAAGAGAAAACAGCCAGACGTAGACAAAACTAGATGGGTGACACATAATCAGATCAACCCGAAAAGTACCCACCAGCTAAGCATGATATCCATTTCCGGTAATTTTGATGAGTCCACACTGAAAGCATGTGTCCATAATGTAGTTCATCTCTATAAAATCCTAGACTTTATGGCCCAGGAGCTTTAATTCATGTCTTAGTGACACCCCACACTGATCATTACAATGCTTTCTGTGTCGTCTTGCCATCTGCCTACAGAAAGAAATTACAGCCCCATTGAATTAAACTGTTGGGACTCTGCTAAAATGTAAGAAAATACCTGAGGAGTTTTCCTCTTGGTTGATGCTGTGATGTTTCTTAAATAACGATAACAGTAGCGAGAGTGTCAGTCTGAGCTGACCTACACCTCACATTCACAATCTCATGGATATTTCATCGTTGTGATATTTTGTACTTCCTCCTTACTGCGTATTACTGACAAGCAGCAATAGCACAAGAGATAGGAGCGACAGGCTGACTTTACAGGAACTGAGAACAGACATGAACTTGCTTCCAGCTGGAGTGATACCTCCTTCCGGCAAATCACATGGCAAAGTGGGGCATTTACGGAAAGACCGAAGCTGGAGACTGGCTGGCTTGCCAAGACTGCGAACTTCAGAGATGATCAAGTATCCAGTCGGCTACTTGGCTGCCTGGATTGTGTGCTTGTACACAAAATTCTGTAAAAAACCTCAGGGCATATATTAGATAGAGCTTTCTCTTAAAAATTGGCTTATTCATATCCAACCCTGCCCTCCTGGTTATTATTATTGCCTTTATATGGTCCCCTGAGCTTTGTTATCATCGAACAGCAGGTATACTGTCACTTGCCTGTCACCTGACAAATCTCAAGAAACCTTCAGTAATAGGTACTATTTCTGTACTACGCTCGAGTCATCTCCTTACTGATCTGGTTTTGCTGCTGTGGAAAAGTTTTTAGCAGTTTTACTAGTAGTGTAAACCCAAATCGTTTAAATAGCAGTAAGTATCATAAGCATCTGAGTTTCTACCAGTTATCTTCTGTCACAGGCATGTGTACTCACAGCATAAGAGGTTTTAGCCTTGGGAAATCAGATTTTCAGCTTCTACATCTGCTTTGTGGACTGTGAATGTCAGTGTAGCTGGGAAAGAGTCAAGGACCTAAGCTCATCACACAAATAAAACTGAAAAAAAAAAGTCAGAGTGTAGACTTAGCTATATGGGGAAACTCCATAGGTTTAAAATTCACAGGTCACCCACTGAAACTTCCTCGCACGGACAAGGTGTGAGTGTCAAGAAACCAGAGGACTGTCACATTGTCACTCCCCGAGGTTTGCAGTCAGATGTCCGCTGCGCTCCCCCTTCTGAGTAGATGCAGAAGTTCAAGAGGAAAGTGAGGCTTTCTGCCTCTTCAGGTTTCTTTGGCAAGATGGTTGATACTGTATCTAATAGACAGATTGGCAGTGCTCACAGAGTTTTAAAAGCAAGTTCTCATTTTTAAGCATTCAAATGATAGGTTTTTCAAGTTAATGCTTATATGTATCCATATTGCAAATTGCAAGATGCTCTTACGTGGTCTGCTTTGGAGCGGTGGGTGGGTGGGTTGTCTCCTCTGGGTACACCTAGCCTCCTCCTGTCTGCTTCCTGCAGAGGGTTGCTAGTCAGCACATGGCTTGTGTAAGCCTTTATCTAAAAAAAAATCTTCTGCACTTTTGCCAGGGCTCCACGGGGTAGGGAGACAAATAGGATTCATGCATTGCAACATTCAGCGTTGTAATATCTAATTTCTAGGCATCGTGCCTAGTGCAGTGCACGATCTCAGGTGAAGGGCCTAACTTGCTGGGAAGGTCTCACCGCTGTTACTGTCTCTTTCGTATTGCCATACTCCCATGCTGGAATTGTTCTCTGTCTTGCTTCTTGTTATATTCTGGCCTATTGGTACTCCCTGACAGCTGCTTTCTTGCCCTGCCCTTGCGTTCCTGACATGCTGGAGAGCCTGAACAGAGCCTGAAGCTGTCCCTGAAGCAAGCTGTTGAAAGTGAAAGGTGGCAGGCAGTGCAGGGCCTTCCTCTCACCCCTGCTGCTTGCAGGGCCAGGAGTCCACGGGTGCTGGAGGGATGCTGCTGCTCCCCTACGGGTGCCCCCTCTAGCACAGCCCCAGAGGAGTTGCTGCCCTGCTGCCTGCTCACCCCTCCCTGCCTACTTGGGAGATAAAGATGGGTGTCACCAAAATCAGGCTACTGGCCCTGCGGTGTGTGCCAGGTGGGCTGCCCCAGTCCCTGCTGGGCTCCCCCCGGCCAGGGCAGCTCACTCCCGCAGTGGCTGAGTGCGCTCCTCCGGGACTTGGGCAGCGACTCGTGCAGAGCAGGAGGGTGACACTAGGCTGTGCTAACCAGGGAGCCGTGCCTTGCCTGGGGAGGCTTTCTCTAGTCTCTGCAGTAACGTAAAATACCAAAATAATGACTAGTGCAAGAGAGCAGCAGAAGCATTGGGCTGTGAAATAGCTTTCTTCAACTTTTTTGTCTCTGGCCAAGGAAGTTGTAAGTATATGAAAGAAATACTGATTTAAACCCTCTCACCTCAGATGTACTTTGAGTGTTTTACAGGTAATGCTTTTTATTTTTCTTGTGAGAAAGCCTCAAGCCGTTTGGTATTTGTATCTGTATTTTTTCTGACAACTGACATTTGTATCAGGACAGAAAGGAGAATTATGCACTAGACAGTGGCAGGGATCTGAAAGAACTTTGTCAGGTGCCAGCAGCCATAGAAAAATTATTGCTTTTACTATAGGTAATAATATCATATTTGGTTCACTTCCAGGAAACATTCCTTCAGCAGGCAGAACAGGCATGGCCTGCTCATTTCTGTAGACTGCAGGTTTCTTACAGAAATAGTCACAGCTCTTCCGTAGCCGTACGCTCCCCTGTGCCTGAGGAGGCAAGTACTGTGCGAGGTAACAGTGAGTAACAAACCTAAATTCATTTCAACATAAAGTTCAGCAGAGCCAAAAATGCCGCTGCTTCATGCAATTCACTTACTATATAATAGTGCCATTGGTAGGAATCTGTTTTTAATTACAACAGAGGCTAAAAGGTCAGGACATAGCAGTGGTTAAAATATCTCAAGCTGTAGATTGAGAATCCACATTTTTGTTGACCTGAGAAGTAAATGGGGGGCATTTTCTGCTGAAGCAGAAAGCATACTTTTTTGTTTAGTGAAAATGATTTGCTGATTATTTAGTGTTTGCTTCCAAGTAGCAAAAAAAGGGATGTGTCTTTAGTCATTCAGGGTGGACTCAGAGAAGGGAGCGTCACGTCTGCTGCTGAGCCAGCTGTTCTGTAGATTTCTGCACCTTTGGAAATGCAGCATGCCAGAATGGATATTTCCCCTTAAAATTACTTGGCACTTATGATTCAGGCTGACCTTTAACCACGGAGTCAGTTGACTGTGTCGTTATCTTTATTGCAAAGGAAGACTTTTGTTCAAATTTGGCATTCACGTATTACTTTGGTAATTATTTTTGAGTGATAGGCAGTGTCACAGCAGTCTAGTATTTGAGATTCTCAGAGCAGAGAAAACAAGGTCCAGTTCCCTGCACTGCCCATAATCCTTCCATCTAATCTTAGCAAATCCCTTAGTTCAAAGGTGATTGGGTACCTGTATATCTTTACAAACACCTCTGAATACCTTTATAGACCAGATTAGAGCCCTTCCCTTTCAGAAGGATACTGCAAAGATAAATACACTAAAAGTTTTAAGGCACTCTGAAATTCGGGGTATTTAGGTGAGTAATCCCCATTGAAGCCAATGATCTCTGAATAGGGTTCTTCACAGGAACATGTTTCCTTTTACCTAGGATACATGAGCTCTGCTAGCTGGCTTGCTGTTTAAATGATTGTGGTTTCCGTGGTCACACAAAGAGGCTCCGTGTTTGAAACTTTTCTCGTAGCCCAGAAAGAAGGTTACAACTGTTGCTGTGCACCAAGTAACTCTGCAGAAGTCTTCCAGCTTGTGTAACTGGTGGTGTGGTGGCACCGTGGTTGGTCAACCTTGGTTCACGTCATTCTTTACTCCCCTACCACAACTGTTCTCTGGTTAGGGTGAGTTGTAGCTCTCTGGCATTAAGTCTGATTCTTTTGACTCCATGGATTGAAAGGCTTTCTAAGTCCATGCTAAAAGAACAATTAGTACTAGAATTCATTAGAGGGAGATGACAATATTTTGTTATGAATGGCCTAGGGCATTTGCTGGGAAGACAAAGGGGGAGTTCCACCCGGCGATGAAATTACCTTGGGAAAGAGCAGTACACAGTGACCATGCTCACAAAATGTTTTCTTCTTTGAAAAAGTTGAAACTGTTAAAACTGCGGTTCTGAGCTCTGCAGGCTGGGGAGGTCCTGCCTGACTGCCTGTCACCATGGCAGAGGGGACTTTCAGTCCAGACGGCTTATTCATTGCCACAGTTCTGGGAATTATTTGTCTGCGTGCTCTTTTTTCCTCTGAAAATGTCATGTCTCAGGGCACAGCTTGTGCCTGAACTTTTTCCCCCAAAGTATCAGCGATATGGGAAAGATTATTCAACTGAGTCATTCAGGGATAATTTTTTGGAAAACAAAGAGCTTTCTGGCTGGCTGAAAGCTGAGAGGTTGGAGGCCTCCAAAGGCACAGCTGCAGCTGTGTGGGGTGTAGGGTTTTCAGCTCTGGATTCAAAGACAGGGGGGCAATCTGCTCTGCCTCTCAGTGACTGGATGAGACTTTGCACTATGCTAAGATGTGGAAACGACTCAGTCGTTCCACATACCACAGCTAGAAGCATTGGAAGGATCCAGTCACGAGTACTTGCTTATATATTTTCTCAAGTTCCTTATCCCTGTCCTCAGTCTGGGTCTGAGGACCCCAGACTTCTCTCTGCACCTCAGTCAGAGGGAGGAGAGTAGCAGAGTAGCTTACGGTCACGGAAGTGATTAAGGCATTGCATTACTGCTGTCTTGCCACAATATGTCAGTATAATCCCATGTATGGTTCAGCCAGACTTTGTAGTTCCCTGGTTTATTTAGAAAATGTTGCCTTGGGATTTGGGATTTTGCTGTTGTTCTTTTCAGCTTTGTTTTTTTCCATCTGTGGAGAAATAGCTGTGTGCACTGAGTAGAAATGTACCTCTTCCAAGAAAATAAAAGCAGACCCATTTCAGGAACAAAAAACCTACTTGACTTTGTTTCATTCCCAGGGTTTTTTTATGCTTTTCTTTAAACAAATAAAGGGAGTGCAAATGTTCATTAAAGCCTCAGTTCTGAAATGCACTTTTCCAGGCACAGCCCATCCAAGCTAGATAAGCTTAGCAAATACAAACAAATTATACCTGTGACTGAGATTTGATTTTTTTTCCTTGTATTTTTGAAATCAAGATTCTCTTTGCCAAGTAAGTCTTATTTTTCTGTGGCAGTGAAACATTCACATCTGGTGTTTTTACACAGACTGTGGCTAAGATGCTGTCTCTAAGCAAGTGAATGCAGATGGCCTGTGTCATGGTATGAAGTTAGCCATCAAATTGTGAAAGCTGGTCCAGACTTTGGCACAGCTTATAGCAAGCAAAGAGTCTGTCCCTACTTGTGCTCCACAGCCTCTCTGCAATAGCTGTGACAACACCCCCGACTTATGGTCATCCACACCCATTATGTCCGGTACCACTGAGTAGTACCTGGTCAGTCCTTACCTCAAAGCTCTTCTTGACACATGAGTAAATTGCTCGTGAGGATTATGTATGCAGGCTCCTGAGTAATGGCAGCCAACACAAGATGACGAGTGCCAAGAGGGAAGAGTGAACCTCTCACTCTTTTCTCCTACTTGGCCAGTAAGAAACTGTAAATAACTCTGGGGAATTCTGTGTTCTCCATATCCCGAGGATGTCCTAGGACTTGCACTCACTGGACTAGCTGACCTTCTCTTGGTGAACTTGTTCATGTTCCTCTCCAGCTAACTGAAATGCTTTAAGGCTGGTAGGGGACAAAATCCATAGAAGGCCTTGATTAAGTGCCTCAAACCCATTTCTACTTGATAAATATTACTATTAATTTAGCATATTCATTAATACAAGCAGCTAGTTTCTGTGTTCTGTTGTGCCTGCTTGCAGATTTCCCTAGGGATATGGATTTAATGATTTCCAGTCCCTTCTGGCTGGTCACACTTCAGTCTTCGGCTTGCTCAAGTCTTGAATTTCATTAGAAATACTAGCAGTGGCACTTGGATTATAAACATTAAATAGATGGTTTTAATAGTGATTGCTTATAGCAGTACACCCCACTCTGCACTATTCCAAAATGAAATGCAGAGAGGGGAGTTAATACTCAGTTTGCTGTCTGTAAGCCTCAGTAAGATATCTGGACCCCCGTGTTTACATAGCAGAAGTTTCTTGGGTGTTGTTTCTGTTGTTTTCTTCTTTTCTAGCCAGCGCAGCAAGGAAATGAGGTGTCACGAGCTGTAATTTGCAAAACTTGCATAAAGCGAGTGGGAGGAGAGCCCCTGCAGCAGGGAAGAGGCCTGACCAGAGGTGGGGGAGATTCTTTGGTTTCATGTCGATATAATGCTGACACATCCGTCTCTGGTTAGTGAAATCATAGGGTGTCATTAATAAGAAGCAGCGGATGATCAGAGTAACCTCAACTTCTGATAGGAACATCCCTCTTAGGACTGAAGGCTGTGCAGAGCAATGTCCTCTTTCTTACCTCCTGCCTCAGGTCATGGGTGTATGCTGCATTCCAGGAAAGGTTATTGAATTATTCTGCTTTCAGAGAAATAGCACCTCACTGAAAGCATTCCCAAAGGTTACTGATTGGAGTATGAGCTCTGACTGAATGTGTTTGATAAAAATTGATCAGAGCTGTAAAGGAAAACTTCCATTCCTGTCCTACTCCAGAAAATTTAGTCATGGTATTGGAAATATTACAGCCCAGAAAATGAAGGACATGGGGTTTTGGCCACAGAGAAATTTGTTTTGTTTTTTCACTTGAAAAATGTGATGTTATGAAAGATATTTTAATAAGTGGAGGTTTTTTCTTTCAGTAAAATTCCAATTTTTCATTAGAAATATTTGTCTGGAAGTGTTTTCATTGACCCTATTCACATGCACTGCAGGGGCTTATGGAAAATGAACTGAAGCTTGTCTGCTATTCAGTTTGCCCTCCCCTGTTTGCCTCATTTCCCCATCTTATCCTATAACGTGACTGGCTATCACTGGACCTTGAGAGGTCATATTTCTGGCCACAGCTCACCAGGTGCTGGGTTCACCAATGCATGGCTCTTTCCTTTGAACATGTTCATGGCCTAGCCCTAAAACGTTACTTTTCCTACTTCATCTGGAAGTAGCAGTATGGTTTTTGTTGTAATGGTCAGTCATGGTAAAATGAACAACATAATGTTCCTTTAGATGGCTGCTGGTAATATGAGTTGGTGCTTTCAGCTGTCTTTAATACACAGCAGGTATAAAAATAAGGGTAAAAAAATCTTTCCCAGTCTAAGCCATTTTGGCCAGCTTTACTCCAGTGTATCACAGGTAATGTGTTTGCACACACCAAAGGAGTGCACAGCTGCAGTAGCTCTTGCTTGTTTGTGGCTCTGCTTCTTTTTTTGAGGTGGTAGCACAGCTTGCAGAGCAAGGAGGTGCATGCCTGGAACATACACAATAATAGATCTCCCTATGTTGGACTTCCTAGTCTTGGGGACATCCTGCTCAGCTCTTCCCACTGCTTCTGCTTGATCCCAGGTTCTTCTGTTTCAAAACTTGAGGACTCAAAGTACTTTACATTTTATTTCATTACATCATGTTATTTCTAGAAATCTATCTTTTTATGGCAAACACCATTAAAGAGCAACTTGGTAAGAGATGGTGGCCTTGTGCGCTCAGAGATGGTATTATGATACATCTTGTTGTGCAGCTGAAAGGATTTAACTTATTGAATCCTTTTATGTACTTTTGGCATAATTTTTCATGGTATTTGTTAGCGTGGAGCAATATTTCACCAGGTGAGAGAATCAGCTTCAAGAAGGTATTCAGAAGGAACATGCCATAAAGCAGTACCAGACAACTGGGATCTCATTCAATTTCTGCAGTCCCTTCACATTCACTTTTCAGAGTTTCAGTCTTCCTACTCCATCTCCCACAAGATCATTCAAATGTAAAAATAATCATTCAAATGCAAAGGGAAGGCCCTTGGCATTAGAAAGACTAATGCGCCGAAGGCACCCTGCAACTCCAATGTAGATCCTAAGATTTTCTCATCTGTGTTTCATCCCTATAACCAAGTTTTCTCTTCAGATTTATTAATGTAACCCTAGAAATCATATACACATGACTTCAGGGTCCAGCTTATAGCTGCTAACTACCCCATTAGTACGTTACAGTAGCATTTCAGTAAATGGGGTAGAGCTTCAGTCACCCAAGCGTAGATGTCTAGTGCATGTCTGTGGGATGTCCCCTCATGACTTCAGCTGCTGCCCCGGGGAGGTGAGGGTCTCCTGCAGATCCCTTGCTGTATCTGCCAACCATGTGCAAATGTTCTGGAAGCTCAGACTCACCTTAAATGGCACTAGGCACCTATGTTGAGGTGATCGAGCCCCACTGTGTGTCTATGCTTGTTTCTTGAACAGTTGCAATGAATGCTGCTTCTTCCACTGATAAATTTCTCTCTCCAGCTTTTGAAATCCTCTTGGTAACGGCTGTTTGCCCTCTAAGATTGCTGCTGAAAGAGATGAAATAGCCTCTCTGAGCAGAATACATAAACATTGTGTCCTTACAGCTGTATCCTCTCTTGGCTATGGACACGTATAAAATAGTTTTGCTCCATACATATATAGCAGTCTTTTTCCAAGGCAGAAGCCGTTTAGTGTCTGTGCCAGCAGCTAGACTGTGTTGCTGGCCAAATCGCTTTGCTCCTATTTTGTAAGCTTGTTGAAATACGCATTTCTGCTCTGATGCTGCAGGCTCTTTACTTCCCAGCCCCTCTCTGTGCGTACTTTGTCTTCTCTCCTTGTATTAGTTGCTCTGCTGCTCTGCAGACCCTTTCTAATTCTCCAGAGCTTAAATCAGCCCTTTCCAGCAGTTTCTCCCCCAGGTTTGTCTCTATGATTCTCATTCCACTCAGGCCATGATTACTGACTTCACAGGCCCTCTGATAAGTTTGATTTAATGGAGACAACTCCGTTGTTTTTCTTTTTGCTGATGTCTTTTAGGAGCTTTATTATTTCCAATATAAGAATGTATAGTAAGAATTTAGTGCAGAAATCAGAGGTTAGCCCAGTCCTATAACAATCATGTGCTTGTCAGCTATTAAACAAACCCAGTGTCCCATAAGAAGCAATGTTTAAAAATACTCATCTGTTGTTACAAACTGAAAAATAAGATCTTATGGTTGTTTCTTGGAAATTGGTATGATTTGTATGATTTCTTACCCCCCCCAAAAAAGCAAAAAAAAAGCCGTGTCAGACAACATTACCCGAAATAAATGAATTTAATGACAATTTTCCAATTGCTCTTTTGTAGGTATAGCAATTAACACAATGGCTCTTCACTGTCATCCTGTTTCTATGTTTAAAAGTAAGGACACCAAAAAGATGCAGAGCCTGGTCCTCAGAGTGTGATACTATTGGGCTGCATTTTGTCAGTATTGAGGGTATTAAGGCAACTCAGCAATCAGGAGCCCACTGCCTTAGAAAAGAGCACAATATTTAAGAAATTAAAGTTGTTAGCGGGTCTTCAGTATCTACCTCAGATGATGGACCCTTTTCAGGAATTCCCTTTTTGAACTTCCCTTGTAAGCATCAGGGCTTGAGCGTTCCCTTTTTCCCCATCGCAAGCCAAAATTCTGGCAGCAATGACTGCTTGAGCTGGGCCTTCAGCGGACTCAACATGTAACACTTGCAATAAAACAGCCAGTGATTTCATCGTTTGGGGAATTAAATTGTCAAGGTTTTTTTATTTCCTTGGAAGCACTTTATAAAAGATTCTGAAAGCAAGTTGCAAAGGAGACTGTAACTTTCCCGACAACGAACACTGGTGTCATTTCTTTCTCTCCACTCCTTTGCAGAAGTACCCTTGTTTTGTGTCCTTTGTGGCAAGCTAACCCTCAGGAGTTCAGAGTTTATTTTCTTCTTTCTTCTTTTTATCTTATCAGACAGATTTTACAGGTTAGTATCTCTCATCATTGCAGCAAACATTGAAATCCATAGAAAATCTACAGCAAACCCCACCTATTTATGATTAATTCCCTGCAGCTTGAAATACTTGATAACGTCTGATAGATCTGTGGCAAAAGCCAACATCATTTCACAACAGCACCCCACCCCTGGGCCATGAGAGTGGTTCTTAGCTGAGATCAAGTCGTGCAAGTAAATAAACACCAAGTCCACGTCTGATGAGGGCAGATGTATGGGAAGTATGAACAGGACTGGCCAGATGCTAGACCATATGATAAACACCGAGGATCATGGCATAGTATAAAACTGGGCATTTATACGGTACAGCTGGCTATGCATAATCTTCTCCTAATTTATAAGGCTGGAGCATCTGGTCCATCGCTGTTGCTCTATCAGCTTTTCCCGGAGCTCCGTTCTTGAATTTCTGGTAGTTGGATTCTGCTCTTCTGAGTGCTGGTGGAACGGGAAGTTAAAGCCATTTACAGTGGGAGATAAGCTGCTATTCCATCTAACAGATAAGATAATGTTCAGCGGTGGTCATGAAAGACAGAAGAGTAGGCCTTTGTGGGATGGGCTCCACCTCAAACGAATACCAATAACTGCAAACTCTAAAAGACACAATATCTATTTCTTATCAGCAGGACCCTCAGCTGCGACACAGCTGCTTGACAGACGAGGCCACTGCGACAGGCCGTGCCTATGACTGCAGACATCCTCTGGTGACACCACAGGGGAGGGCTTACAGAATAGGTTGCACAAGTCCTGCTATTGTTACATTGCTTAGTCTTCCCCACCCTATGCCATAGCCCTAGAAGCTAACACTTATTTCTCTCTTTCCTGAAACAGAAACTGGCATTTGGCGCATTGTTAGAAAATGCTCTGTAAGTGACTAAAAAAACCCAAGAGAAGGGTGTTTTCGGCTGGACCTTGCGAACTTATGGTGAGTAGGAGTCAAGCTGACAATGTAAAGGCGTCCTGCGCTGAGTGGTGTACATCTGCGCCAACCACCGTGGAGCCATGTGCCATCCCAGGCAGCTCTGGAGAGGTGGACCCACAGCAGATGGTCTCTTTGTGTCCACAAGGAGGAAGGGGAAGGAGGAGGAGGGCCGGAGCTCACTTTTCCAGGTGTTCCCAAACTGCAAGAAAGCCCCAGCTGTAGTTTAGAGCCTGTGTGAGCTCTTCTTCTGTTCCCCCTTAATGGAAATGTAAACAGCAGCATATAGGCTAAGGCACCAATGAAGTTGTTTAAAAAAACAACATTACTAATACTATCTAGAAGCTGTGAGTGTAGATCACCCAACTGGTATATGCTATAGCAAAGTACTTTTACCTGCAGGAGCCCCATCCTGCGAGCCCAGTGAAGCATGTCTTGGGAGCACGCCACTACCGCAGACTGCAGAGAAAAAATACAGCACCAGTCATTTTACCAAACCCTTCCCCAGTAAAATTACATGTCACAGCAGAGATGACAGAAAATTTGCATTTCAAATGAAAAGCAAAAATTGCCTTTTGCAGAACATCATGGTGTTGGCAATAATAAATCCTGATACTGTCAGAATGGAAGTGGGTTGTTCCTGCAACTCTTGTGCTGCTTTCTGTAAGCCTGAGTTGTTGCTGAGGAAGTGAAATCTGGTTAGCAAACATAATAGTGCAAGATGTCTTCAGACCTTTTATTGGTTTTTTGCAGTATAAGTGCTGCATATTTTGTATTGTTTTATCAAATTGAGAAACTTTCAGGTTTCCAACTTCTCCATAGATCCATAGCATGGCAGCTGCTGTATTTCTAGCAGGTCTGAATGCTTCAGGCAGCCCTATGACTCTACTTCTTCTTTTTTTTTTTTTTTTCCCAGTGTCTTCTTGAAGTTTTGAGAGCCCTAAATAGTTTCATTCTCTGCATCTGACATAGGTACAGTACCCGGCATTGTTGGAGCCTGTTCCTTGACTAGGATTAGTAGAAGTTACCTTACTAAAGCTTTATCTTTGTGTAACAATGGCAACATGAGCTGCCCTGAGGAAAGAAGTGAATTTGAGAAAGAACTTGAATTACTACAGATACTGTTTCAGGCTGTGATAATCCACGAATGGATGAAGTCACCACTGTTGAAATATAAGACAGGCGATTTCTTAATAATTTCCCTGGACAGTTTTACTGTGGTTCTGCCAGCACAAGAGGGCTGACAGGGCAGTGCTGGATCTGAGACTTGTCACGGTGCTAGGTACTATACAGAGATTTAATAAGCCTCGCTTCCCAAAAAAATTTACCTAAATTAAGAAACTGTGGGATATGGGTGGGTAAAACAATTGGAAGAAATGGGAAAGGAACAAAAAGGGAAGCGTGATGAAAGAAACTTGGGTTTATGGACTAGATTTGTGGATACAGCTAGACTCCTGCAAATCCAGTCATTCAAATTATCATGTGTTAGAACTGGATGGTGGAAATATTTAATATGTAATGCCCTTTTTTGTTTTGGTAAAGAGAAGAGTGACCAGCATTCACTTACTTCAGCACAGCCTCCTCTCATTCATGTACTGCCAGTGTCCTGATGCAGCTTTCAGCGGTGCTGCCTCCAGGTGAGGTGTTAGTGACAGACCATGAGCAATGCTTTGGATGTGGCTTAGGTGAACTAGAAGTCTGCTATTTAAACTGATCGGCTCCACTTTTGTGTATGTGAATTAAGGGAAAAGTGGATAGTGATTATGCAGCAGGGAGCTCCGTTTTTCCCAGGGCTTGCTTTGTCTCTTGTGTCTGGCCCACTCTCACCTCCTCTCATTTAATTTGTGATAACAGAACGCAGTTAAGTATTAAGATTCTCATTAGTTACAAACCTTGCAGATGTGGAAAAGCCACTTCACCTCTCCATCCTGGGGTTATATCTACCCAGACCTTGCCCAAGAAATCTTTTCCCTTGTGAGATGAAGACTAGCAGGAGTAAAATCATTAGAAATCACAAGTGATGGTCAGCATTTGGCTGTACATACAGACCTGGGCGATGAGATGCTGGACACCAGCCATGCTGAAAGGGACTTGGGGGTCTTGGTTGACAGCAAGTTGAACATGAGTCACCACTGTGCCCAGGCTGCCAGGAAGACCAACCGTATCCTGGGGTGCATCAAGCACGGCATTGCTAGCCGGTCTAGGGGAGTGATTGTCCCACTCTACACTGTGCTGGTGCGGCCTCACCTCGAGTACTGCGTGCAGTTTTGGGCGCCACAGTACCAAAAGGACATAAAACTATTGGAGAGTGTCCAAAGGAGGGCAACAAAGCTGGTGAAGGGTCTAGAGGGGAAGACATGTGAGGAGAGGCTGAAGTCCCTTGGTTTGTTCAGCCTAGAGAAGAGGAGACTGAGGGGAGGCCTCATCGTGGCCTACAGCTTCCTCACGAGGGGGAGCGAAGGGGCAGGCGCTGATCTCCTCCCTCTGGTGACCAGTGATAGAACCCGAGGGAATGGTGTGAAGCTGCGACGGGGGAGGTTTAGGTTGGATATCAGGAAAAGGTTCTTCACCGAGAGGGTGGTCGGGCACTGGAACAGGCTCCCCAGGGAGTGGTCACAGCCCTGAGCTTGACCGAGTTCCAGAAGCGTCTGGACAACGCTCTCAGTCATATGCTCTGATTTGGCTGGTCCTGTGTGGAGCCAGGAGTTGGACTCGATGATCCTCATGGGTCCCTTCCAGCTCAGGATATTCTATGATTCTATGATTTGTTCATCATTTACTGTGAAACGGTTGAAATAGAGGTCTCTTCCCTTTAACTGTCTGTCATTGACTGAAAGTGAGGATCTTTTCTGTTTCAGTTTAAATGAGCTCCTGGCTAAGCACATTCTGGTTTCACTATCACAAATGTTATGCTGAGGGCACTATGAAGACATTGTGAGCATGGGGTATGCTCCTGTACTGTACGGTTGTTATTTTAAAGAAAGGACACTTTTTCGCGTCTTCTGTTGCAACCTTTGTTCTAGAAGAAATAAAATATCTGAAACTGCTATTTTATAAATTGTATTTTAATTCCAAGGCTTATAATAGAAAAACACTAGAAACAATCTTAAGGATATTTTCACAAGTGCTTTTTGCATGTTTTGTGGTTTTTTGGGTTTGTGGGGTTTTTTTTCATATTACAAGACTGTTTCCTTTGTAAATGCAAATATATACCATTGTAAATTGTAATATAGGACATAGAAAGAATTCTTGGCCTTTATGTTGCATAAAATCATTGTGATGATTCAAATCCTTAAATGTAGCAAAGGTCAATTTAAAAAGCATCCAAGTATGTATTCCAGACACAGATCATAGATGTTGATTTACAGCTGGATCTGTGATGGGAGGCATCTTCCACCATTATCCCTGTAACTGAGAAGAGAAAGAGAATTGCTGCTGGAGTGCGCATTTAACCTGGATGGTATTCAATTTAACTGAAAATGCAACACGTCATTTGCCTGCAGCTCTCCTGTACCTCTGCAGGTTTTTCAGCAGTCCAGCTCTAACCAGAGCTTCCAGCCTTTTACAATACTGGGAAAGCCAGCAAAAATGCAGGAAAATCACCTAGAAACTGGCTCCCTCTTTAGCCTAAATCCACTGACCAAGTCTCAAGAGAGACCAAGATCATGCATTCTATTATGAAGCAGAAGAAAGAAAATCTTTCACAGTGAGGCTACTGAACAAAGAACAGAAGCACAGGTTCAAACTTTGATGCTTCTCCAGTTTTCCTCCGTTACCCCTAGAAAGGACCCAAATCTGAGCTTGCTAGGGCCAATGACACTGAAGTCAACTTTGGCTTAGGTCTTTATACACTCTGTGCCTTAGCATCTGCAAGTCAGGACTGATAGTAAATCTCTCTGCTGAGCATACGATATGTGAAGATAGTCCAGTGATGGAAGTAAGTAAATAAACAGATTTTTCAGATCAGCTAATTGAGCTAGTGCTTGCATTTTGGCCCATGGAAATACGTGAAATTTGATAACTGATTTATTTCTAAACACATTACACCTGAAGAATGGCCATGAAAAGAGGACCTGCTCATTTGAATTAAATACATCAGATAAATCCCTGAACAGAAATGCAGAGCTCGCAGCACAATTGCATGCTAATAAAGTTGGAGGTCACTTATTTTGCTGGTTAATTATTACTTGACAGCAATAAAAATTGATGAAAGCAATACTACATATAACTGTTTAAAGAAAGGGAAGAGGGAGGTGCTTATGAGAACCATGCCAGAATGCAAATAATTATCCGTGCCATTCATCTAATCTCTTTAGCTGTATCATTCTTACCTGATGTGAAACTACCTGAGAATATATAAGAACTCTGGCTAATATTGTCATACGGGATGGCAGTTTTTATGCCACAGCTTTTATTCTCCTTTTGGAGAGTATCTGCCTTTGGTGAGGGGATAGCTTTTGACTCCCAGAGTCATCTCCAGTTTCAGCTGGTGACTTACCTGTTGCAGAGGTGCCAGCCCTGTCACTGCAGCATGGTGCATTGCCTGCTGCTGTAGGCACTGCTGCGGTCCAGCATTGGCACGTACGTTTTAGCCACAATGCAGTAACTGACTCCGGGCCTCAAATCTTCTATTTTAATAACCTTGTCTTTTCCTTCATACACCAGGGCTCTGTGTTGCTTCAGAGTAGAGGAAAAACAGCCAGTCAAACGCATTGCCCTAGCAAGTGTGTCTGTGACTCATGTTTGATAAGGCCAGCAGATGCAGACCAACACATGGACTTGCATGAACTCGACAATGTTAATGATTTATTTATGATTTTTAAAGAAAATTCTCCCTAAAATTCCACTCTTGTCCCAGGTTGGTTTGGGTTTGTTTGTTTGTTTGTTTGTGGGGGGTTTTTTGTTTTTGTTTTTGTTTTTATCTAGGCCTTAGAGTATGAAATACTAAGTTGATGGAAAAGAATAAAGGGAGGAATTACAACTCAATTCATTCAAATTTAACTCCTGAGAAATAAACCTGCTTTGTTTTCAAATACTTACCCAGCCATGGATGCCCTCACAATCCTAGAAGACTATTTCAACTATAGAACAAGCATGGTGTGCCTATACTTTCCTGGCTTTTCAATGGTAAAGGGTTTATATTGAACATGCACTTACCTCATCTAGCAAGTTGTTAATTATGAAGACTTGATATAGCAGATCATAATAATTTGTCATCGGTACCATGCTGCCTCTCTTCCTTTTATAAGGAGAACGTGGAGCCTGGAGCTTTAGTATTATGGATTTGTTGCTATGAACCACAGTTACCATCGGAGGTCCTATCATAGCTAAGGAAAAACACCAAAGCTATGAATACAATTATAGTTTATTAATAATGTCTCTCAGACCACAATTTGAATTCATCCAATGATCGATTGTTCTTGTTACCAACATTATATTATGCTGTATTTAATGTTGAACTGCCACTTTGTAAATCCTTACTTCTTGCTGGTTATTTCTTGGGACCTTTTGGGGGTGACATTTCCCATGTTTGTAAATCTATTTTTGAGCCAAACTTTTTGAAATCTCTCAGAGCTACATGTTGCTGACTGCAGGCTGGTCAAACAAGATGTTTTGGATTCTTTACCCTGAATTTTTTTTTCCCCATATTTATCTGTGTGCTTGGCCTGCATAAACAGCTATTTGAACCATTCCAGTTATGTCAAGGATGTAGTTTCAATCATTACTTTCAACATTTTTGCAATCTGCTTGGTTAAACGCAGCTATGGGTTCAAACTAGTGTCTGCATAGCTGTACGGCCCCAGAGATGTGGGGAGACAGGACAGCCACTGCCCCATGCATCTCTCCAGGAGGAGGAGGTGGCACCGGGCAAGATGGGCTGTTGCTGCTGCAAGGTACTGCTTTATGTCAAACCTTGTGGTTTCATCTGTACAAGAAGCTCAAGGTGGTTTGCACTTCAGGGTTCTCAAGTGACCTGCATTGACATTCACGATTCAATTTTGCATTGACCAGTGAGGGAAAACTGGCTAATTCACAGGGAACTTACTGGTCGGTACACTGGTAGTGTTCAGTGTTTTGACAGGCCAATTTCTAACATTCTACGGGATTATAATGACTACTAACTAAAAGCTTTGCCCATGTCCTTTCTAAATACACTGCAGTCAGGAAAACACATAAATGCAAGAAGAATGGTGGCCACACAGCACTCAGCTCTCTTCTGCCTTTTCCCCCTCAAGCAGAGAACGTTTCCTTCTTTTCCACCTTGTGCCCAGTCCTGCCAGCAGCACCGAAAATGGCTGGAAATAATTTTTGTAGTTCCATGCTTTGAGGAAGGGGTTGCGTTAAAGGGAGCTGGGCATTTCTGATCCCCTAAGTATAGATAAGTGGCAACTTATCCATAATTGGCTGGCATCCAAGTGTGCGGAAAATTATTTTATTGTGACCCTTCACCTGAGAGCTATTGGCTCGCAACTTCTTTTGGTACAGCTTTGTAGCTAGAAAAGGATTACTCATGTTTGCAAATTGTGAGCAAAAATGATGTATTCCACGCCACAGAAAATCCAATTCCTTTCTCAGAGAGACCCATATGTTTGTACTTACTTTCTTGCCAGGGAGTGAATCTGCAGCTGAGGCTCCAGTCAGAATAGATGCCAGCCGACGCGGCTTTCACTCTGCCGTAGTAAGGCTCTTGGATGTCAGAGGTCTCATTTGTTAGGTCACAGATATGGTTTTGAATCCCCCAGCATTCGTCTTTGTTTTGCCACGTACTCTGCCCATACCTATGGAGGACGAGGAGGAAGGATGTAAGCTTTAGCTGTCGCCAACTCGGTAAGTACAGATTTTTAACCAACCATCTGTTTTAACTTGGCGGTACTGACAAGCGTTTTGCCGTGGCAATTAACTTTCTTCTTCAGCTTGATGGCAGGGAAGATTGATTTCATGGGCATTTGGGAGCTACAGGTTTCTGTCTTTTCTGCAAGAAACCTAAAGCAGAGATGTGGGTTACCAGCCCTGTAGGAAGTTGCTGCACGCTTGCCCCTCGGGAGAGGCGGGTGAGCTTTGGCGGGTGTGTTTAAAGATGGGCAGAATGCTGGTTTCTACCAACTGATTTCTCAAAGGTGATTTCAGGTGCTCACCAGGCGTGCCAGGAACAGAAGCATACCTCCTCTGAGGACCAGCCCCTAGTGCTGCCTCAAGTTTGGCACATGAAGCGCCCTGCAGCACTGTCGTGGGCAGGGTGGGCCACCAAAATACCTTAAATGTCCTATTGCAGAAGTACCCAGAAGCAGCTAGACCTGCTTCGGGCAGAAGTCCCCTGCAAACTACATTTTTCTGCAACTCTGCGGTGCAATGAGGGTGCAGAGCGTATTGCTGGAGGTCCTCGTTCCCTGCCTCGGGCTGTTCAGCTGCACCTGATGGGCTATCGATAAGTGCAGGAACAACCGAGAGCTGACAGCTGAGCAGGACCTGGCTGTTCCCAAGGTACGGAGAGAATATCTTGTGTCACCTGAGAAATCCCTTTGACATCCCAAGCAGGGACAGCCTCCTGCCCGGTGGGAGGCTGGAGCGCCCCTGGTACTTACACTTTATACTGCACAAAGTAGACCGTGTCTCTTGCCTCTCCAGCCGTCCCAGGCTGCCAATGCAAAGTGCTGTTGAAGTTTAACGAACGAAACTCTACGTTCTGCGGCTTAATCAAATCTTTCAGGTCTTGATTTTCCAAAACTAAAATTGCTGCAAATAATAAGGAACAATAACGTAATGAGTTTGTCACAGATACACTCCTCCGTATTCAAATCGGAGGGGTACTGCTCCAGCTCATTTAGTTTCAGGCTAGCAGACCACAGGGAAGTTAAACCTCCTGGATCTCATGTTCAAAACTTTCCAAGTCACAGTGACCAAATCTAGCAGTTGCAGAACAAACATGCACAGTATTATGAAAGGAACGCTTTCATGTGGCTTGGTTTTGTGGTATTTTTGTGGTTTTTTTTTTATTTTTTCCTTCGTGAGTTTACTGCTGTGAAAGATGCCTGATGGACATCCCTGGAAACGAACCCTTCGGATCAATTTACAGAGCCTGCAGTAAGCAGCCACATTAGTAGCTCAAGCCGAGTGCCCTTTCCTCCACATCTCAACTTTAACCTACAAGGATTATAGCTGTTTTAACAATTGCCGTAATCGTATTTATCAGCTCTTGCCTAATAAAAAGAAACCTGAGCTTCACTGCTTTTCCAGTTTGCATTACTGGAAAAAGCTGCCTGACAATTCTCAGGATAATTTGTTTTCAAACTGCAATGGTTACAAATGACAATGAGTTAACCACCTCTCTGAAGCATCCAAATGCTAACATTTTTCTGGGTTTTGTGACCCAGATGACTCTATATTACTGCAACTTTATCCCTGGCATATCACAGAATCCACTAAGACTTGTACTAATTGAACTGAAACTGGTAACACAGCTATGAATAAATTCAGTGGACAATGTGCTTGCTTTAGCTGCATTTCAGAACCTTCAAAGACAAAACAACAGACTAATTTGGAAATTACAGGACTTTTGAAAGCCACCAAAAGATCTAGCGATTTATTGACTCACCTAGAGATTCAATAACAGACCCAGTGTCCCCCTCCCCACACAGAAAAAGAGCAGAAAGCCTTTACTCACTGGTTATCTCATCCTGAAGCAGGTGCATCAGTAAGCAGAGGGAGGAAAGCGTGATCCCCCTCATGCTTAGGAGAGCAGCTCCATGACTGAAGAGCATCTCTCTTCCTCTTGGGCATGTCTTATGAGGAAGTAATTGTTAAACACTCCAGAGTTCCCCTTATTTTCAGCGGTTTCCAAAATCCCCTGTTTGGCTTTGGTTTAAGTTAGCTGAAAAACATATGAGTTGCTCTAAATTAAACATAAGCAATTGTTCTTACTTGGCAGCTGTGGTCACTCTGAAGTTTGGAAGTAATTATGAAGAAAACCAGGATGACAAAGGTCCTTTTTTTTTACGCATTAATTCCCAAATGATGTCTGGCAATATAGCTGTATCCCATAAATTTGTCACATGAGCTTGCTTGCTTGCCATGCTAAGATTTTGTTTGTTTGTTTGCTTGTTTGTTTTTCAGCTCACTTGTCACTCAGAGCTGAAACACGCAAGAAATTTTGCTGCAAAGATGTAAAAGACATACCCATGGGATGTCATCTGATTTGATGGCCTGTCCTCGGGTCGAATGCAAGCAGATGGAGTTTGCAGGTGTGTTGGCGGCAGGAAGTCATCTAGGCATATATCATCGGAGGAAGGAGGGGCTGTGAAATCGCTGCTAGCCGTGCTGCTGGACGGCGTGTCCACATCACCACGCTGGCTGCTGGAGAGATGCTGGGAGGCTGGGGCAGCTGCAGCACTGCCAGCCTCTAGACAGGGAACGGAGAGGCGAGCCCAGCCCATCTGGCCAAAGTGCCACTCTGCGTTGGACTTTCAGACTGCCAGGCCCCGACTGGTGCGGGTGTGCCGTGACGCCGTCTGCACAAATATTGGCATTTGGCGCCACTGTCCTCCGAATCCTGCCTTTCCAATACGCACATCCCTGCGAGCCTGACCCCGGGGCTGGGGACGCCGGGGCTCCCCGGCAAAAGCGATCCCGCTTTGTGTTTGTAAACATTTCAATGCCACGTCAACGACTGCCCAGTGGGAGCCAGGTGTCATGCTCCTGGGATGTATGGAAAGCTCAGCCGAGTCAGTCACTGGCAGCAAATGCGGTGTCGCTGGAGGGAGCTGGGAGCCTGCTGGCCCCTCTGCCCAGCCTTGTTCCTCACTCTTCCCTCTCCGAAAGCTCCCCAGCACTGACATCCACGTGTACTTCGCTGTTTGCACACCACTGCATCTGGGCAAAGGTCAGGATGCATTCTCCTCCCGCAAGATCACATCGACAAGCAAGAAGAGAAAAACCTAAATTTTGTATGACTTAGGTAACGATGCCCACCAAAGAAATAATGGCTGTGAAGACTACCTGTCTGCAGAAACAAAAATTTGCCTAACAATCATCTTTACTTTGGGAAAAGGTAGAAGCAAAACACCTGTCAGGTCAGAAAAGTGCAAGTTCTGGTTCAAATGAAGGTATTTTTTTATTTAAAGGCAATCGCTTATACTCAACAAATGACAACATCTAATGAAGAAGCTGGCCTTGGTCAGATTCATGGGCGCAGGCTCTCAGTTCAGCTGACCACCTCTACCTCATGAGCCAAGCACCAAACCTGCAGCAGATATGTTAAAACTCTAGATGTATACCTTTAAATAATTAACTAGTCAACCCACTTAAGGGAATTAACGAACTAAGAAGAAATGCAGAAAAGAAAAAAAAACCAAATGGAGATAGAAGGCGGAAAGGCGACCCTGCCATCACTGGCTGGGAATTTATCTATCCATTTCCCAAGCACATTTTCAAAATCCAATGACCTTTAAGAAGTTCCCCACACCAAATGCAATTAGTATTTCATCATGTTATATGAGCTCAAATGCGGGAATAGGGAACTTTTATAAACCAATCGCCAGACAGAAATGTCATCAGTTTAGTCACAGGTTGCATATTTGCTTACTTGAGTTGTACCAACACACCTTCCCGTACCCCACGTAACAGCCTATTGCCAGGAGCTGAAGCGTGGAGCTTTGCCAAAATTGCTTTTGATGGCGGTTCCTCCTATAAATGCAGAGCTGAGGGCCAGCCTGCCTGGCGCCGACGGGTTTCGCTCCGAAAAGGTTGCTCTGCAGCGTGGTGAAACGGGGAAAGAAACGCTTATCCCGTGGAAAAACTCGGGGTTTCCTACACGCTGCACTCTGATAGCGCTTTATCTGTGATTGGGCTTGGCAGTCTGATGTAATCTGTAACTCTTCACGTAATTTTTTGTGATTATCGAAACAGCCACTGGTAATCCCCAGGTTATTAGCATTGTAACGTTGTCCTCATCAACTTCAGTCATGCTTTGCATGATAAAGACAGCTATAGTCAAATGAGTACCAGCTATACACACACACACAGACACGTGTACATACATACACGTCTTGAGTTTAACAGAGTACAGTTACATATAGTACATTTAAAAATTAAAACATTTGAGGAACGTTATAGGATGACATGCATTGCAGTGCTACTTAAAATATGAGAACTTTTAAGAAACAATATTGTTTAAGAATACTCTGAATGGTACTTTATGAAGAAACGGAAAATGAAAATGTATTACTTTCCCCAGCAGACTCCACAGCAGTAGTTATGCCACTAGCTCACCCTAGCTTACACTGAAGCATCTTTTTGATCCAAACCTTAGTTAAACATCAGTACTGATGTTTCTGTGACCAGACACAGAACCGGGGGCATGAGAATTTTTTCCTTTCCTGGAATAAAAACCTGTCCAAATGCTGGGCAAACAGATTTCTTTCTCTGGAGGATTGGATATTGCTGCACAGAGCTAAAAGTCAAGTACATTCTTGCTGGAAGCTGCCTGACTCATACAACCTGATAGCACCACCTCATTGGTTTTGGTTTGGTTGGGTTTTTTTTCTTTTTCCCTTGAACGAGTGGTTTCTCATCCATTAGAGGAGAAAAATTAACCCTGGAACTGCTTCTGCAGCACCACCTTTGGCTTTTCAGATGTGAGTCACTCGTATCTGCAGTGAAGATGGGTTTTGATTACATGTCTGGGTAAGGGTGCAGGAAGATGAAGGAAAGGGAGAAGCTCCCAAAGCATACCGAGAATACTTCTAGTCACTGGCAGAGGCTGGACAAGTCTCTCTCATCTGTGGCATTTCACACAAACAGACAATAAAAAAAAAAAAAAGAGTGGTTCGGATTATTCTGAACCCAAAGACTATTCTCAATTGAGGCCATAGTTTTCAGTCTTTTACCCTTCCATGCAGCCAGCATGGACTCACAGACAAACCTGTCTTGGGAGGGGGCTCTGGAGGTCATCCAGTCCCAGCCTAACGCTCAGAGCAGGGCTAATGGCAGCGTTAGCCCACGCTTAACCACCGCCAGTGTGAGTTTTCCCCCCATATATCTAAGCGTAACTTATGACAGCTGCTTTTTGTGTTTTGATTAGGGGCCTCAGAGAAAAGTCTGGCTTTTCTGCCACATTTATATACTTGTCAACTGCCATTAGATCCCCTCCCCAGCCGTTGCCTCTCCCAGCTGAATGGACCCGGTTCCCTCAGCCTTTTCTGGTGTGTCATATGCAGCAAGGGGGAACTTGGAAAATGAATCACTACACACACACACGCACTCCCCTACAGCCCACCCCCACCCCAAAACAAAACAAAACAAATCCCCCCAGAAAAGAAAAGAAAAGAAAAGAAAAGAAAAGAAAAGAAAAGAAAAGAAAAGAAAAGAAAAGAAAAGAACCACCCACAGTCAGGCAGGAGGGACTTTTTGGATTTTTTTTTTTTTCCCTGCCCTTCAGGGAAGAGGGATTGCATCACAAGGGTTCTGACAGAGAAGTTTCTGAGGAAGCAAGGCTGACTTTCACTGCACAGTGTGCCTTCGCTGCTTCCCGCCCACAGGTGCAGACTGTTCAGCTCTCACTCTTAAAAGGCTTGAGTCAACATTTTAAAGATTAGAGTTAGAAATTCCCAATGCCATAGCTGCATCTTCATAGTGAGACATTTGAACATATTAAAGATGAAGATCTGCTGAAGGCTTGCTGAGTAGCAAGTCATTATTTGCACATATGGTGTTTATTTAACTATGTACAAGACACTGAATTGCACCAGAATGTTAGTAACCAGCATCAGTGTTCATTAGGAACTGTAGGTAATACCAAACCTCAAAATAGTTCAAAGTCTCTTATTTAAATAATAACAAGCTATTTTAAAACTATCAGGTTTTTTTCTCATTTGAAAAACCCTATGATTTTTTCCCCCTACTGCTAAGGAGTGCCAAAGCTTGTTTAAGCCCATTGAGAAAAGACCTGCTTTTCTTTAGACTGTGGGTCCCTCACCAAATTATCTACAGACAAAAAACCCACCATCTTAGAGACACGTGGAATTAATACGGTTGTTGGTTTTGCTTAGGCAATCTTAATAGTATAGAAAAGGTGCCAAGTGATCCCTTAGCAAGCAGAAAACACAGATAAGCCCAGAGAGGTACAACACAAATATTAGTCATGCTTTCTTGGTCCACCTACTAAAGTAAAGAAAGGAAAGGTCAGAGCCTGGTAGCACCGATGCTTGCTCTCTCTGACACGCTGCCACCAGCAGCAGCTGAGGCCACGCCTGAAATACCCTGAAATACTACCAGTGCAGGTAGGATATAACCCATGCATTCATTTTTTTCGTAGGCAGCGGTTAGTCGTCTGTTCCTGATCACCGAAACCCTGCGTCCAGACCACAGACCACGCCGGGCTGACTCACCACGCACCATGAGGGTGGCGAGAGATTGGCAGGCGTGTGCTGGGGGAAGAGACGGAAGGAACCGGGATGCCTGCCTCCACATTTATCATCAAGGCTTGGGCTGCAGAAAGAGCAAATGCTTCTGGTAGCTACTTTGGGGAAAAAAAAAACCCAAACCCTGGAAAGATGCAAGTTCCAGGGGTTTCCCAGGCTAAGAAAAAAAAAAGAAAAGAATTTAAAAAAAAGAATTTAAAAAAATGAAAGTGCCTTTCACTCATCTCTTCTGCAGGTTTCATTTGCAAGCATCACACTTTCCAGCCTGTGGCTCAGTTCTGGGGTTGTCTTTTGAATTCTCAGTATCATCTCTGCATCATCCAAGGAGTGTGAACACTAGAAAAGGACTCTATTCTAACAGCAATTTTCACCACCACCATCTCCTAATTACTATTGCATTTGTAAACATACTGTAATTTTATGAGCCTTTTTTGGTTTTTAAATAGTGTCTCAGATCTTGTGTGGATACAGTCTCCGGGCATTCAGCAATCAGTGTGCTGAGCTTTTTAGGACAGACTCCTCCACGCTCAGCATAACTGGTTTTCACACTTCTCAGAGGTGTTAGTTTCGAGTTAACCGGGGTTTTTTAAACCAGAAAATTTAGACCATGCTGTGATACTTATTTGCCAAAAAGCTTTGTTCCATATTTTTTCTTACAGGAAATGAAATTGGGCATGTCTCAAATAAAATTGCTAGTTTTGCTGTACCCCCTGGAAGCAGTTGATAAAGTCACTCAGTAATGCATCACCCAATCCACAGTGTTTAGTTCCAATTTCTATTCAGATTTGGCAGGGGGGAAACAGGCACTATACTAATGCCTGCTAAGGCCAGACTGATGCCTGGGATGAACCCACATGGAAGGAGGGCTGAGCAATGGCACAGTTGCCCTCTGGCCATTCAGGCATTTGCAACCCTTCCTTACCTGTTAAAACGGATCTTGCGTTTCATCACATTTGCAGCGGGTCGCAATGTGGCTGCTGTTGTCACAGGCTTCAACTCTATGAAATCTAGTAGCAGAAAGCACACACCGCTACATATGGTTCCCATCTTCTGGGATGGGACCGCAGGGACTGCATATGCCTTCCACTCTTCCTATAATTAACTGAGCTGCTATTAAGTTGCAAAAAAACCCCCAAAAACCCAAACAAAAAAGAACCACCCCAAAACTCCAACACCCCCCCCAAACTCTCAAAACCCCAAAACATAACACAAAAGTCATATCTAGAAAGAAAATAGTGTATCGTATTTTTATTCTTTTCATTCTGTATTTTCAACCCAAAAGGATTCTATATACTCTTCGTGGAAAGGTATTTTTGAAGGGGCGTAATTTGTTTAAACAACCTGAGTCTGTGCTACTCGGATGTCAGTGCATGAAAAAGCTGGATCAGACTTGACATTGCTGCTCACCGCTCTGCGGCAGACGTTGCAAATATTTGACAACTGCAGGATTGATTTTGCAGAAGACACAGCGAGCTGGCTGGCAGAACTGATTTGTCTGCTCTTTGTTTTCTCTGCATGCAATGCATTTCCTCTTTTAAGCTGTGGTTGGAGAGTAGAAAACTTCTTTGCCCCCAAATAAATGAAAAATTAGTTTTCAGCCTCATCAGCTACCCCGTCATTGTCCAGTTACACAAATGGGCAAGTTAGAAAACATGAGGGTAACAGCTGTGTTCAAATGAGGTAAAAAAACCCCAAAACCTCAAGAAAGAAAACTGTTTAGACTGTAAGTAATTCATAATGGGTTAATAAAAAACCCTAATCCATTATAAAAGCTCACAGTCTGTGTTACAAATTTAAATGTAGTAATTAATGCAGATATGTTATAAATTCAAGTTTCTCCATTTGTTCTGACTCTGCTCAATCTGCAGAGTCATTTCCGAGAGAATCTGAATTCTTAAGGTACGACTGTTCTTACTGGCATCAACCCAGAGACGGCACTAGTCATAATATTATGAAGTTACGTGAAAGGAGTAAACGTGTTGGTCAGGAGTAGAAAATGTTTTTAAATTGCACATTCTACATTTGACAGACAAGTGAAACCACCATTTGTCTAACAGTAGCCTACATTATTTTGGGTATATTAGCACAACACTTAAATAGTTGATTTCCAAGATACACATAAGAATGCACATGCTTACTAATAAGAAGTAAACATCACATAAAGATGACTTTTGTTATCATTTAAACTTCAAATAAAGTAATCAGTAAGAGTTTCAAGGAAGGCCAGCTTACCTTGCTCTGTAGCAATTAACCCATTCAAATGGTGCAACCGTTTAACCCTTGTCCGTAATTTTTAAAAGGAACATAAGGAGAGTCCCCAGGCTCACGCAATAGAACCGAAGTTATTGCAGGCTGCATCAACAGAGTCAAAGGGCAAAAAAGAAACTGCAAAGCTGATGATGTAACCAGGATCAGTGGATCAAAGAGCGCCTGTGTGTCAGCCCTCGTCCCTCTCCAAGATCAGCTACTAAGTACAGCAAAGGCACGACCTCACATCTGTACAGGAGACAGACCTCTTTCAAAACAAATGCATGGAAATCACATCCTCAAAGTCAGGCTGCCACCGCTGCCTGGAGCGAGGGGTACTCCACCCAAGGGGTATCTCGACAAAAGAGAAACCACCTTAGTTTAATTCTTCTACACGCTAATACCTCTGGTAAGTAGAATACAGTAAGCAGCTCCATGTTAATTACACACACGTGCGTGCGCAATACAGATCTCCCACAAACAGTGTTTTCTATTCATTTTCAGTAATGTTCAAGCATACACTATATACGTAAATGAACCGCGCAAGCTTCAAAAGCAGATTTAGTCTTCACTACAAAAGATAACAGTAAGAAAAAGGCAAGCACACACGTTTGTATTCTGACAGTTTTTTAATTCAATGCAAAGACATTTAAAATTTACAGTATGTACAAATAGTTTAGTTACAAATTTCAGACAAGAACCAAGGTATATTCAGCAGGCCCGCTGTGGATAATTAAGTTCCTAAAGTCGGGAAGACTTGCATTAGACATTAGAAAATACTTTCTAGGGGTAAAGAACTCTTAGAATAAATTGCCTGATGCGTAGGAGGAACGATGCAGTTCTGGGGAGAAGAATGAACCACAGACCCCTGGAGGTCCCACCTAGCTCAGTGATCGCACCCATTTAGAGAATATAGAAAGTGTATTAATAAACAAGGGCTTCATAATTAAAGGACTGAATTTTTAAAAAAAAACACTAAAGAAATCTATGCAGGTCACATAAGATGAAGGGCGCTTTGTGTTTGTTGTTTTTTTAAGACATGCTGAAACTATTAATTTGAGTACAATAGCTCTTATTTATTAATACTAAATGGTTTACATGGCACCACTTCAGAGCAAACGGTTATTTCTAGCCTTGAGAAAAACAGCTCTTCTCATGCAAGTTTCTTCTCCTGCAGTCTTAACTAGTGAAGGACTACATACAAATATGCATGTCTGTTCTCAGCAACTGGGACGCTACAAGACATCTTGTTTCCACAGATGTCAGTAGATTTGACAAGAATGATTTTTTTTTTAACAACATTATTGATTTATGTGGAAAAAGCATAAAAGCTGAACATTTGATGCTTCTGTGCCAGCACGCAGTATTACCACAATACTTCGTTGTTAATTGCAGATCTGATAATGAAAAGTTACAATGTCTGTGCAAAAATGAGAACTAAAGAATTTCTTAGAAATGTTGTCAGGTATTAGGCCAAAGTTTTGCGATGCAGTTTTTTATATTCCATCATCTCCCAAATCACCTTTAGGAGACAGGAAAGGAGGAAAGCTGAGCAGCCATGACGAGTAAAAAAATCACCTGAAACAGCTTGAAGTGGTGAAACCTTATATGTGTGTCATACTGGATAGCTGGTATGTCTGGAAAAGGCATGAATATTAAATGATCTTGAACCTGTAAATGTAATGAACTTTGATATCTTGTGTCAAGGTGCTCTGCATGAGATGCTTAAACAAACTACTACATCACCACAAGAATATTAATTTATTAAACTAATTTAGTGGTTAAGTGAAAATGCATAGATAAATACTACCTGACAGCTTCCAAACGACGTGGCTCAGATATTTGGTACTACTTGCAAAAACAAGGCTAACTAGCTGTACCTGGTAAGGCATTTCCACGTTCCCCATCCCAAGAGGTCCTCCCACTGCAGGCTGCTGGGCTCTATCCCAGCACAAACACCGTCATGTACTTGCCCTGTTTTTAGGCACTCTCTTAATACCGCTACTAGCAACTGCTGGAAACAAGACTGGGGGAAATAGAGACCCAGGGAACCCATTCTTGTCTCATCGTGGCTTCACATTTTCAGCTAGTCACAGCTAATAAAAGAATCTGGTGCTTTGTGCACCCTTAAACTTCTTTATTTCACAATTATAAAACTGCAAGATGGCCTGACCAATGTAAACATCTAAACTTTCCCCATGCTATTGGCTACTTGTTAAGTACACAGCACACAGAAAACATACCTGCAAGGAGGGTGATAATTCAGTGGCTTTTTGTAATTACAGTTCAGAAATTTTCATTAAAAAAACATTTAACCTTGTGATAGTTACAAGAGGTGGCTAGTTGTGCACACATAGATATATATGTTGTATAGCACAAAGCACTCATACTCCTGTGCTTGATTTTCAGCTTACAGAATAACAGTGCCTTGCCATTATATGTAACTACCCACCATGCCAAATTTTTCCCATATGCTCATGATATATTTCAGTGTCATTTCTGATCTGTCTTTACATCCTTGTCCTTAATTACATCCTAGCACCTGGCTGGTAGACTCCATGTGACTTGAAAGACTCAGGACAATGTACAATGTAGTAGTATTGCAGGGGGAAGAGAAAAGAATCCGAGACAGTCACTTGGTTTTAAAATGCATCTATCTGCCCTCACACAGGCAAAAAATATCATTCCCTTTCCAGGGAAAACAGGAAAACCTTCCAGAATAGAAAACACTCAGTGATCTCTTATGTTCGCACATATCTAAGAGGCTGAGTCTTAGTCAATAATTTTCCTAACAGTGCCAGGGTTTTGACATGCACTGTTAAGAATGTAAATCTAACTAGAATGTAAATCTAACACTTCCAAGAAATTACATACTTCTGACAGAATAGTTTCGAGGCAGACATACCGAATGGAATGATTACTATGGCTAATTCCTGATCTTCTTGGGGAACAGCAACATTTTTTTTGGAAAAAAACTTACAGAAGAAAAACGAGCTACCAATAGCAAGAAGATGAAATCCTCAGCAAATTGTCTGATCAGAAATTTCTTCCCAAAAAACCCAAGCTAACCTCACAGTTTCTAACACCCTATTTCTGAGCCAAATTTAACTTAAATATTTACCTGACATTTATAAATTCCTGAGCTATTTATTGCCATTTGTACTTATCAACAAACCTACAAAACCTGAAAGAAAGAAACTCTGCACAAGACACAGCTGCTCATCTCTTTAGTAGCAAGACTGCTAAAAGCATGCTTCAGTGGTGAACCATATTAACTGAAAAGTCAGTTTAGTTGAAGTTTCAAGTGCAAGTGAATTCTGATTTTCAAACCCTACTTGTAACACCACGAGAGTTATTTTCTGCACTTCTGCAATGGGGAGATCTACACGCTAGTGGATCCTAAGCAGTAGGTCACCAGCAACGCCTTCTAGGAACTCAACTCAGAACATGATACTGCAAAAGTTACTGGGGGGGTCTCACTACATTTGAACATAATGCAGAAACATACCAAAGCCAGCTAACATCACCAAAATCCTTCTTGCTGAGCTTTCCATTATAGCATAACTACAAGATTCACCTGTTTGATTTGGCTTTTCCTAAAATTATCAAAACCCTGCTGACAGATCTGTTACCTTCCCCTGCGTAGAGAAGGAAAAAAACAGCTATTGCCTTCACATCTTTGGGAACTGAGTATATACCATTGTGGTTAATGTCTGATATCGACAGGAATGCAAGCAGTCCAGAAACTGTTGTATAAACTAACTTTATCCTAGGAATACTCATGCTACTGAGAAATGTTAAGACAGAAGTACTACAATACTGGTTTTCCTTTAAAAACATCTATAGCATGCAAACATTTCTGATAATCCTACAAAAACTATCTTTTAAAACAAAGATATGATTTTTGCATAGATGCACCACCTTGGATCTGTAAAACATCCTTTTTTCTGAACTAAGCTTCATTAACAACTATCGTAAACTCTTCCTACAAAGAGAAAATACCCATCAGACCTTGACTGAAGGCAAATAACTGGATTGCAGGCAGATTCAAAACCTTTTAAATATAAAAAATACAATTCTCTTCCTTCAGATTTCAAAATTATAATCGCATGTTACAAAATTCAGAGGGCTGTCAGATGACAATAACTTACGAACTACAATTTACCACACTACTTCTCTATTGTCTTGAGATGCATTTTTAGAGGGAGGTAATTTGGTGTAGTGCCTGAGTTAAGTCATTAAGAAGTGAAAAAATGGTAGTCTTTTTCAACCTGCTAGAAAACATGTCTGGAAGAGTCCTATTGATTATTATTTAAAAAAATCATATTGTTCTAAGAACAAGGATAAAAATGTTCTGAAGGAAAGCCAAATTTTGAAAACATTTTTTAAAGAATCTGTGCAACCACCCACTACACACTTTTTTTTTTCCCAGTGAGGATCAGCGAGCATGCTAACACAGAAGTTAATCCAGAACGTGACACGGTTACACAATGTATCTAGGTGATCCAAATGGATGCAGCTATACACAAGTAACAGCACTTTTAAAAATAGCTTTTTTAGTCAGAGGACTTACGTTATAAAGGAAAAAGTCTATTATTTAGTCACCAAAGTGTACAAAGTAATGATCCTGGAAGTACACACTTCTAGTTTCAGAAAAGACTATCAATAACAGTTCTTGGCCATAGAACCTAATTCTTAAGATATACAGGAAAAGGTTATAGGCATATGCTTGCTTACAAGAAATAGTAGCATTTTAATACAAAAATACTCTTCAATAGAAAACAAAAATAAGGGAATACCTACAGTAAAGGCAAAAACTCTCAAATATTTCTTGCACACCTGTTGTAACCAAGTGAAGGATTTCTTAAGCATTATGTACATCAAATTAATTTTGAAAAGGATTTGAAACATAAGGGAATAATGATACAGCTGCTGTTTTATACTCCTTCACGGAGTTTGTTCTCCATAGAGTACTGTTTAAAAAAAAAAAAAAAAGACTGCTATTTCAAATAGTAAATAGTGAGCTATGTCATATACATGAACACTTCTAAAAGTTGTTATTATGAAGTGTCCCCCCAGGTTTTATGCTGTTCTCAGGCACTACTTTCACTCCCATTTCAGGATCCCACTCTGCTAAGTTGTGTACTGGTTATTCTGGTTGGATCAGAACAAGTAGAATTTCTAGATGTTCATAATATAACCCAGACTCTCCATAATCTTCAGTAATGCTGTTGTTCCTGAGTTCTGGTTAAACACTTCAGCCATGCTGGTTACTCAGTCAGCCTGTAAGCAACCACAGGCTGTTCTTCGCCAACATCTATCAACATATCTAATGGCACATGAGGCTTGTCATAGCCAGAAAACTTGAGGCAGCTGCTTGGAATGACTGTTTCTTGTATTTCTGTCGCAGAAACCTCTGGACCCGAAGAGTTACTGCATATATCCATTTGGCTACTGTTAGAAATGAAATAACTCTCTTTTACTTTGTGATTCTGTTCATCATCTGAAGATACCTCTTCTGTGTTTTCCTGCACAGACACCTCTTCTGCTTCGGCTGGTGCCTCTGGGGGAGGAACAGAAGATGCTGCTTCACTGGAATTCTGAGGACTAACGGTTTCCTCTTTTGGCTCTGCTTTCAGCAAGGTTACTCCTTCATTCACTGGCAACACTGACTGGCCTGGCACGAAGCTTATTACAGAAATGTATTTTGCCTCTGATTTTGCTTCTAAAATGCTGTCTGTGTTCAGGTTTCTTATCACGCTGACCTTAAATGGAAAAATAAGAATCAGTTTTAGTTCCACATAATTTACTAATTTATTGGCTTTATCTTCTGTGAAAGTTTAGAGGTTAAAAAAAAGATACAAGTTCATAATACAAATTTAATGTCATTACAATCAATCCCAACAGAAATCAGCAAAATTAGAATCTGGCAAGGTCATTAGCCTATATCTATGACTTCAACTGTTTCATTAACACCTTAATGCAAGCTCTCAAAAATGCTTTCTACGTGCAAATACATTGCAAGGACCAAATCCATTTCATGTCACCCACTGTATTTTAAGTCATTTGAAGTTTGCAATGGAAAGGAAAACAGTAAAGGAAGGAAAAGCTGTAATACTCTTCCAACTAGCTGGGGAAACTTTTCACACTTTATAGCTAATGAGTGTAACTTGTAATGACCGTAATATTTTGTGACAACTGTCTCAACTGGGAAGGAAGAGCTCTTTGGAAAGAGATCTTTAAAATGACATGAGAACCTTTATGCATACCCAATAGTCACATCTATGCTGAAGTCTTCCCAGTTATTTCTCCTGTGCCACTAAGCACTCCCTCAATGCTGTGACAAAACTTTAATGTTTCACTTTGAAACCCCTCCACAGGAAGAACATATTAACTCCTGCAACGGCCAGGCTCCAGCTTGTTTTAAATGATTATGTCACGCCTTCAGGCTGTTTAGATTCTTATGATTTGATTTTGTTTTTAAAGGTGTCTTCAAGAATACACATGAAAAACAAAGTAGGGTAAATTTTCAGCTGCATGATGGTGCTCCCTAAAGTTAACGGAAAGCACAGGGAGAAAGGGTTACTCGATTAATAGTGTCCTTATCCAGATTTCATAATTCACTATGTAAGTGTATCACAGACTAGCAAGTACTATAGATAAACTAAACTCTTAATAAAATGTACACAATCATTGTTTTTTTGAGATACTTTGTAAACAAATACTCTGATTGAAATATCGGTTAAGGCAAATTTGGAAGAAAGGGAAAAGGGGGAGAAAAATAACGTTTAAGAAAAGCTACAAATAGGCAAAAAGAACCTCCAAGTCTGTATTTGTGCAAGAACTGAGAGCGCCATCAAAACCAGACGATCAAATCTGACTGTGTTTTTCAAGAATCTTCCTTGATCAGAAGGTGGTGAGGCTGTTACCTTTACATTCATACCTCCACAGCATGCTGACTTCATTAGAACTTGCATTTACCTCTCACTTCAGCCCCATAACTTTCCTCTCAGTTGCCCCGATAATCTGCTTATGGTGCTGTGGTGTATGCTTCGTCAATGAAACTAGTGGAGTTTAAAAACCAAACAAACCCCAAAACAAATAAACAAAAAACCAAACACCCCCTAGAGAGCAGTTATGTGTAATCTAAGTGACTTTTACAGACAAGCTGTGTTAGCACCACCAAGGTGAGGTGATCCCCTTGGGAATCAAGGACTGCCACTGGAAAACTAGGAAAAAGAGCACCAAGGTGGCTCCTGACACTGAGAATATAACACACTACAACCGAGCTGCCATTCAGCCATCATTCTCTCCGGATGTTCATTTTCTGTTATGGGGAAACAGACAGAACACTATATAAAGAACATTCAGAGTGATTTCCATGAGTAAGTACGGAAACCACCCGTCCATAAGAAGCAGATGCTTAAAAGATAGTTGCAGAAACCAGCATGCAATCAATAATGCATACATACTGAAAGCATTATGAACAGCTGGTAGGATTAATGTACCTTTTGAAAACCTGCTTATACAAATATATGAAAAAAATACTGGATACTTATGCTATACTGACACTGACCTTGAAGGGACCAGCATCTGTAGTTTTTTTGAGGGTAGCAAAAATCTGACTCTAACAGTCACACAGCAAGCGACAAGAGAAGATAATGCTCCATGTAAGCTGCAATACTTGAGGAATGTGAATTAAAATGAGATGCTATAGAAACTATAGCTAAAAGCTGCATTTACAACTTCCCATCTCTCCCCATACCAGTACATGCTATACTGAAGTTAAAGACCAATGAGTTCTTGTTTCTGTCCTTTTAGGATTTTCACACGGCTCTAAAAAATCATAGTCCTAAAATGCATTAAGGAAATGCCTTGTACTCTACACAGGTTCTGCATTTCACGCTGCCGGCTGGCAATGCTTAGAAATAGACCCTGAGGATAAAATAAGTACTCTCTGTGCAACTACATCAGAGATTTTTTTGTTCTCAAAAGGAAATCCATTTTTCTCTTGAGTGAGTTTTTGACCAAAGCAAGACAGTGCAAAGACACTCCCATTCCCATCCAAAGAAGGAAGCCATCAGAAGAAAAAACCCTTGTGAGTTTCCTGGTACCAAAGGTTCTTTAAGAGCCACTGAGTCATGACGGTAAGACAATTTAACAACTCAAGCAGTTATTTCTAGCTTCAAAGAGAAGAATCAACACAGCTTACTACACTAACTGGAATGCCATTCAAAGCATCTCAAGTAACAAGCGTAATTAAGATATAGCTGCCATTTAGAGAAAAGTATTTACTCTAGGGAAGTTAATATTTTATTTTCCATGCATATTATTTAATACTAGCAAACTGACAGCCAGTGAGCTTAAGCTGGATGTCAGCAGTATTTCCTGGCATGTGCAGGTGCTCAGGTATCTTCCTCTGAAAGCACCTAAGCTGTCAGGTGTTTCACTGTCTCAACAGACTAGGAAGATACACCTGTGGAAGTCAGGCTCAAGGATACATGTAAATAACATATACCAAGGATTCTGTAACAGTTAAGGTAATCAACAGTATTTGTTAACTTTCTTTTCTAAGGGCTCGTCTACCTATGAATTCCCAGTGATTTTCAGATGCACATTTTCTGGAGGGGAGTTTGAGAAGTCCATTTCAAATCTTATTAGGACCTTGACAAAATCTGCACAGCCTTTGCATGGTTCCACAACAAAGTAATGCTGGGTCAATGTATAAATAGGAGATTATGTTACTGCCCTATAGACGCTCACAGGAGATAAAAAAAATCTTCATAAAAGCTTCACAAAGCAGTTTCTCTCTTGTAAGATGACAATCATTTATGGCAAATATCAATCAAAATTTACAGGACTAATTACAATTTCTCCAAATCAAAAACGTATGTTGTATAACCAAAAAAGCCAGAGTCACAAAGAAAATTCTCAAGTGTTTTTTGAATACCCGTGTTCTACAAATACAGTGAGAGAACACAGCCTTGTCATTTCTGCCAGACTCAGAAAAAGCACCAGCAGATAGCAGAAAAGTTCACTTAAGTATTTACTAAAAATGAAAGCTGATGCTTTTCAATGAGTCTAAGTGGATGTTTCCTACCCACTAAAATATTTGCCACCATTTAAAGATAAGAGGCACTGAAAAAAAGACACTGAAGTTAAAGTAGAGGGAGATGCTCACAGCATATCAGTAAATTAAGGCCAGGCTCCTTTTAAAGCAGATAAGCCCTTATTACAAATCTTACAACAAAAATCTAGCACAGGACAAATTGGAATGCCTGAAGATGGTGGGTGGAAGGAGATGGCCTCTTGAAATACTTCTTGTGAGATAAATGAAAGGAAATTAATGGCTCTGACTACAGCTGGACTGCTGAAACATCAGATTCCTGTGATCCAGCAGAAGACTAGCATGCCAAAGTCTTGTAAAGGAATCTGTCCCATTTCACTAGATGCACATTCCTGGTAGGATCCTACTATGAATAAGGAAGTTTAAAACATTTAAACCAACATTTTCTCTAATGAAGGTAATCATTCAATGCCCATACTGAAAGACAGTTGGACAGTGGAAGTAGGACCTGTACATGACTGACATGTTATTCTTGGGAGTCACAAACAGCACAGAAAAGACAATATAAAAGCTCCTGAGATCTAAATGGCAATGGATTTTTTTTACTTGTCTTTGGGTATATGAGACTGAGCAAAGGCAGCTGCTTGATGGTTACTCTTTCTTATTTTTCCTTCTGTTGGAGAATTCCAACTTGCCAAAAGTCACTCAGATGATGTTTTAGCATCTACTTAAAGCTGCCAGGAAGTGGATCACTGGAAGGCAACAGTCCTAAGGCAGGACGCCTTGCCTTGCCTTTTAACAGATGGAAAAACTCCCTAGGTGTTTCGTTTTCAGACAAGCTCAGGTAAAGCACAATGGTCATAACCTATATGGAAAGAAATGTCTGGTATACATTCAAAAGTCAGTGACAGGCTCTCAGCTCCAAGATGCCAGCAGAGATAACTTCATATCATTAAGCTTATTATTCATATTATTTACATTATTTATTCATACTTTATTGATTTTAATTATAAAAATAATCAATAGTTATTATTCATTTTACATTCCCACATTATTCATATCACCTTTGAAACTGTACTGATGAGCTCTGCAATTTATATTCGTCACTAGAGACTTCAATGGAAATGGACAGAATCACAGGGTACCCTGAGTTGGAAGGGACCCACGAGGATCATAGAGTCCGACTCCTGACTCCACTCAGGGCAAACCAGAAGTTAAACCATACATCTAATAGCACGGTTCAAATGCTTCTTGAACATATGCAGGCTCAGGGCCATGACCACTTCCCTGGGGAACTTGTCTGGGTGCCTGACCACCCAGGTAACAATCTTTATACATAGTTACAGGTTTCATTCAGCTCCTTAGCAACAAGGCATGATGTGGAATGGGAATCAGACTGTGGTACACTGGAAGCCAGGAATCACAAGGTAACATGTAGCCCAGTAAAATGAGAATATGGGCGCACAAATAATTTTCTACAAGGTGAGCTAAAGTGTGAACTTGGGGAATACATCAGGAAGCTCACAGGAGTTAGGGAGCACACGTTTCATTTGTGCAATATTCTTTTTCCTGATCCCTTAGATGCAGTGGTATTGGGAAGCCAGGATAACTGTGGATCCATTGAGCACAGCATTGCTGTTCTGGATGAGCTGTCTTTTGCTATAACAATGGTCTTCATAAAAATTACTGTGTGTGCACGTAGGACAGTGTTATGTATTTGTACAGTTACATAATGGTATGAAGATGAAAAAATCTCTAGTGTCTCGCTTTTTCCACAGGCCTGTGTGTTTTGATATCAAAGTCTAGCTGCAGGTTCCATCAGACAGGTTTCTCTCATCTGATTTTTTAAAGTCAACAGAACAGCTATCTCTGAACTAGTCTCATGGCTTCATCACAGTCCATATAAAGTGTTTTGTCTGACCAGGCATGCATATCATTTTAGAATGAGATGAATTACCTTGTGCTGCACAAGTTGATGGACTAGATTACTGCTTACTGCAAAGGGACCTGGCTAGCTTCACTGGCTATCTCCATTTAGTCAGAGCAGTCTCACCTCCTAATATTCTATTCCAAAGAAAGCAGGCTCCAGGGGGACCTCAGGCATTGAGCTACCCCTGCACTATGAAGGAGTCACTTTAAAGGGTCTTGAAGTTGACGAACATGGAATTGAAGATCACTGCCTCTTCTCTCTACAAGTCTTACAAGACTTCCTGCATCTGCTGAGGAGATACGCTCTTGATATGATTACCATTTACTGCCGCCTCACGTGGCAGCTCTGGAGAGCTGTTCCAACTGCTGCTGACTGTTCAGTTGTTGTGACTATAAGACACCGGGAGGACATTACGGCAGTACTTGTCAGATACTCTGCTCTTGCCTGATGCGAAAGCAAGGAGTGCTGCTGCTCTTTAAGGACCATCCAACTCTGTTTCCTAAGGATGGCCACAGGGAGCTTTTAAGGCAGAGCAGCTGCTGACCTCTCTTCCCTGTGAGTGCTCAGTGTGAGAACAGATTTCCCCTAGCTGTTTTTCCCTCTTCCTACAGCACTATTATTCCTCCCCTCCCCTTACTCTGCACATCACTTTACCTAGCAGTATCACAGTATTACCATGTAATGAAGGAATCTCACAGGTGTCCAGTGACAGGACAAAAGGAAATGGGTACAAACTGAAACACATGGAATTTTATCTGACTGTAGGAAAACAATTTTTACTCTGAGGGTGACTAAACACTGGAACAGGTTGCCCAGAGTGGTTGTGGAGTCTCCTTCCTTTGAGGTATTCAAAACTCAACTGGACAAAGTCCTGGGCAACCCACTCTCGCTGACACTTTTTGAGCAAAAGGGCTGGACTAGATGATCTCAGAAAGTCTCTTCTCATCTCAACGATTCTGTGGTTCTATGTCTCTGCTACTAGAAGGAATACAAACCTGTCTATGTACACTCACACTGAGTTTTTAAGAACTAAGTTCTCAACTTAGACCAACTACTGCTACTTCAGTTACAAAGAGACTGAAGTCTAACCCTAAAAAAATACAAGGCATCTGGTTGCAGAGGCTGTCAGAATATTAGACTGGTATAAATCCTAAACATCTATGAGACCATGGTAAAAAAAAAAAAAAAAGAGAAAGAGACAGGCATAAAGATGCTACAGTTATAAAAGTTACCTAGTTGGATATTAAAAATCTGACATAGATAAGTCTGAACTTACCAAAGACTTAGGCAGCTTTATGTTGTTCTTCCTTAGTTTCCTGCAGCCACAACATACTGTCAAAATTACACTCAGGCTCAGAATAACACCACAGACAATGATAATATCCTGCATGCCTAAGAAGTTAGAGCAAAATCAGTTAGAAAGTTTGGAAAAATAAACCACTGCTGTATCATTTAGAATAACTTCAGAAACTGTAATAGCTCAGAATGCTTAGCTGTAATGTGTGAATTTATCAATTTACCACCTTTTTCACTCAAGAAAACTTAATTTATAAAGCATTATATTAACTAAATAAAAATTAGAATAACAGAATATTTTAAGTTTATATAATCACGATTTTATACGGGTAAAGGAATTTTATAACTAATTTTTTGTTCCTTAGAGATGACACGTGGGGATGAACAGATTTGTACATTTTCCATGTGATAGCACATTAACTGACATAATAATTACATGTAGTCTATGTACAATAAAATTAAAGTGTGAAATCTTCCAACACACAATTGTTAACTATTAGCAGCAAGATTCCACTAGTCTGACTCTCCTTAATCTTCCCCCCCCATCATACTGTTGCTCTTCTGCACAAAAGAATGAACACAACTGCTTTTATCAATTTTACTTCTTTTCTCTTGTGAAGTTTTGGGCCTTAATGAAATAACATTACAAAGTTTGTATATAAATTTGGGTCACTAGCTGCCTTTGTTCTCTTTAATTAAGAAAAAGATGTCAATACCTCAATTTTATGACCACAAATATAGTTTCTTCAAACTCAAGAAAGTCTATATACATTTTCCTCAGTGATGAGACTGAGTAAAAAGCCATTTGATAGGAGAGAGGCACAATGTTTCTGAAAACCATAGATATATAACTCAGTGAATGATCCATTTGTCATTTGTTAATTACACCAATGATCAGGTGCAACGGAAACAGGTTTTGTAATACCAATGAAGCAGGAAAAGCACCCAAAAAAGTCAAGATTACTTGAAAATAATACATGATCTTTAAACACCTTTAGAACTGGGAAAGTGCATTTGGAAAAGAATGATCATGCTTTCCCTTTTTTCATATTCTCCCATAGGCATCCAAGTCATCCCACAGCTGTATCAGAGCTCAAGGACTTAGATCTCTGCTCAGACTCAATATGTTCTTACTAAGTTTTAGAATCTTCTTACTCAGTGTCTGTTTGAGAGGAACATGAATGCAGATTTCATCTGATGGGGCACTAATCATCAGATCACCATAAAAACTTCCCTTCGCTGAAACACAGTAAGTGGAACCTTCAGCAGGAACTGGGATGTTGAGGCTACATTTATACATCGTACAGTTGTCTTCAGCAAACTCTTCTTTACTCTGCAAAAAATGAAAGTCACATTATATCATTTGACTCAATACAACAATATAAATATTACAGTACCTTCCAACACTTCCAAAAATGTTAAAACACTATTAGATGTGGCTCCTACTTAGAATCATAGAATTTTTTGGGTTGGAAGTCAGCTTAAAGATCATCTAGTTCCAACCCCACTACTGTGGGCACGGACACCCTCCACTAAACCAGGTTGCCCAAAGCCTCATCCAACCTGGCCTTGAACACTTCCAGGGAGGGGGCAGCCACAACTTCTCTGGGCAACCTGTTCCAGTGCCTCACCACCCTCACAGTAAAGAATTTCTTCCTAATAGATAATCTAAATCTACCCTCCTTCAGCTTAAACCCATTACCCCTTGTCCTGTCACTACACTCCCTGATAAACAGTCCCTCACCATCTTTCCTGTAGGCCCCTTCAGGAACTCGAAAGCCGCAATTAGATCTCCCCGGAGCCTTCTCTTCTCCAGGCTGAACAATCCCAACTTTCTCAGCCTGTCCTCATAGGAGAGGTGCTCCAGCCCTCTGATCACCTTCACGGCCCTCCTCTGAACTCACTCCAAAAGGACCTCAGAGCTGAACACTGTTCTCCAGATCATCTATATGCCTTGCAAAAGCTGTGTGAGTTTTGGCTATCGGCTTATGAGCTACCTTAAGATGTTATATTTGATTAGACCATGATGCTTTCAGCTAAAATTTGTGCTGTTCATAATCAAGTCTCACATTTTTAATTCACTTATAGAACTTGTAGCTGAATGCACATGAAAAGGTAACTGTGAATAAACATACCTACTATCATTTTCCTCAAGTTCACCCTACATGATTGCTAAATAAAGTGGTATCAATATCTTGAAAGGTAACCTTCTTAAATGAAATGTCTATCTAGATAAGTGAAATGGGCACAAGCACGTATGCAGAAACAGTAGCATGGGATCCAGTGACCCTATCTTGTGTACAGCTAATGCAATAATCTCGTTTTTGTTATAAGAAGTCCACTTGGACAACCAGAATTCAGACCTTCCAGTCACATATCACACTGTGATGCACATGACATTTTAAGGCTTCAGTAGTCCTATGTTACATTCAACTGTTTTCTTGATACCTGTTGGCTCTGTATGTCATAGGAGTGAACCCCTTGTCTATGTGTTTAAGATAAACAGGTATTTTTAATTTGAATTTTTCATTTTGGAACTTACCTGATTTTTACGATCCCAAAAAGTCACCAAGTACATGGGCTCTGAATAAATGCCACTGATCTGAGGAAGAAGCTCCGCAGATGGGAATGCAGGATGGTAAATATCAACCACGATTTTATCACCGTGCCTTGAGAGATTCAGTGTTGGTGGTCCTATTTTTCCTGCAACACATTGCACCTTTGCTACTAGGCCAAAGCTTTTAACATAAAATATGCTATTTACAGCTAGCTTTCCAAATTCATCAGAGATTTGAGAAGAATTACATGTTTATGTCAATGCTGTTAATATCACACAGCTGTGACACTTAGAAGTAACAGAGGCATTTGGATGCATGCATGAATCTGCTTCTAAAATGGAAACAGAGATTGTCTGTGCAGAATTTCACTGTCAAGGAATCCAGCTTTCCTATACATATAAGGCCATAAAAATTCAGCTCACTGACAACAGAAAAAACTAACAAAGCAATTAAACATATATATGTGAAGGAGAAAAGAACACAAAATACTGCTGACTAGAAGCCACCATAAATCCCGCTCAGCTAAAAACAATACTGTAGTGAAACAAAGGCTATCTGAAAATCTAAACAAATCTCATCATGAGCAACAGTACTTAGGAAGCCTGATTTCCCACGGCAATGGCCTCCATGAATTTTTGATGTCTAATGATCTGACTGAATGTATGAGTTTCTTGTTCAATGGGAAAACAATTTTGTCTCTCTCCTTCATACATGGTCACCAATTTTCTGCAAACTGTCAAACTCAGCATTATTACCATGACTTCTTTGTCAAACACTAGAAACCAGCCACTGATTCCAAGCCATGGGACTATTGGGTGGGGAGGGAATCACAGCAGAAAACAAAGACAGACTCCACTTCTTCAGCTCCAGAAATGCAGAAATCCAGCTCTATCTAAAAGCACAGAGCAAGTCAGGGAGAATCTCATGGGCAACATCCTGCCTGAAAGCTATATGTTGAAAATGGAACAAGTACAAGAGGAAGTCTCTCAGTCTTTTCTCACTCTGTTGTGTCTGCTTTGCACCACCTGTTTAATGCTGGGGTCTGCCCTACTGTTTTGGACAAGTTGACCTGGAGTCTAGACAGACAATTTACTTTGACAATACTGATGTGAAAAACTGCGATTTCTCCTGAAGCAGCCCAAAGGATTTACATGAAGAATGAGGAACTGTTAGTTATCCAAGTACAGTGGATATTACAGTACCCATAGCTTCCAGATAGCATCTAGACACCCAAAGCTGTCAGTACATGGGATTATAGTATCAAGCAAGGTATCACCAACCACCTGAATACTATTTCAATGATGCCTAAAGGTCCACAGCTGCCATTGGCAGTTTCCTACCCTAAAGCGGTGTCTGGGACACCAGGTAAGAAAAAAGGAAGGATGCACAGACTGCACCGTCAGCATCACCTTCTTGCCTTTAGTAGTTTTGAAAAAATATTCAGATACCACAGTGACAGGGCTAACAAGTCCCTACAGAGGCAGAACTACAGAAGTCCCTACTGAACAACCATCATACTTCATTTCATCCTCGACTCCTGACTTTATGATATTCCCAAATGAGACAATAATATAGCAAAAAGGCTAAGTTTTAAATTTTGGGAAAAATTACAAGTTTACAACGGAACTTACCATGCTTCTGCAAAATAAACTCATTTGTCTCAACATACTCAGACTGTTGTGACCCAACAACAGCTTTAACTCGAAGCCAGTGAGAAGTTAAAGGCTCAGATATTTCGCTTGAGAAGTCACAAAAATGAGCTGAAGTGTTCACACAAGATGAGATGATCTTATAGTAACCTAAACTGTAAAACAGATCAAGTAATAGTTAATACAATTTCAATTGCATAATATTGTACAATCCACTGCCTGTGACAAAACACATGTGAGGGTGACCAAGCACTGGCACAGGTTGCCCAGGGAGGTTGTGGAGACTCCATCCCTGGAGATATTCAAAAGCCACCTGGACATGGTTCTGGGCAAACTGCTCTAGGTGATCCTGCTAGAGCAGGGGGTTGGACCAGATGATGTCAAGAGGTCCCTGCCAACCTCAACCATCCTGTTACTTGACAGATTTTGCCTTAATTTACACTTAGGCAACTTTTACCCTACATGACTTCACCACATACAAACCAAAAGAATTTACCATGGACTGATTGCTTTTATATGCTTCTAGGGAATAACAGGTACTGGAAATGACAAAAAGAATAAGAACTTACTTGTAAGGTTTGATTTCCACAATAAAATGAGGAGTTTCAGACATAGGTGGGTACTGCCAATGTAAGATACTTTTGAAATTGTTGGATGTTACCACAATCTGTGCTGGTGAAGGCACTAGAAGAAATAGAACAATTGCACTTTGATAAGCAGACCTAGTCAAAGATAAGAACAGCCAAATATGTTTCTAAATTATTTGGAAAAGGCAACATGCTAGATATGACTGGAAATATTAGACATAAAAATCACAAATACTTTCCCCCAAATGAAGTAGTTTGTCACCAGTACAAACACATATGAGCCCTGCAAGCTGATTTATTATTCTTCTCCCCTACAGAGACAGCTTTCTTCCTGTTTGCAACTCTGAACCTCAGATAACCCATGCCCATTGAAAGCAAGACCATCAGATAGCCCCTATCGGATTCATAAGCTGTGAAGATTATACCCCTATGTTGGTATTATACAGATGTACCAGCAAGACAGATAACATGAGTTTACTGAAGTTAGAGGAGATTAGCCCAGCTCCTGTAGATTTCTCTTGCTCTTCAGAAACTGAATCAGGGTCTGTGCTCCAGGGGGAATGTTGTGGTTTTACCCCAGCCGGCAGCTGAGCACCATGCAGCCGCTCACTCACTCTTCCCCCCCCACGGGATGGGGAGGAGAACGGGAAGGAAAAGGCAAAACCTCGTGGGTTGCGATAAGGACAGTTTACCGGGACAGCAAAGGCAGATGGAAAACCAACAACAACAGTACTTAGAATATACAAAACTGGTGATACACAATGCAGTTTCTCATCCAATGACCATACAACTCAGACTGCACGCTCAGACTCGTCCTGAAGCCAGACCTTTCCCAAGCCACGCACCCTGGAGCTGCGCTGCCCCTCCCTGACTAGCTCCCCTTCTATGCCTGAGTATGACGTCACATGGTATGGAATACCCCCTGTGGTGGGTTGACTCTGGCTGGGGGCCAGGTGCCCACCAGAGCCGCTCTCTCACTCCCCTCGTTCACTAAACAGGGGAGAAAAGGTACAACGAAAAGCTTATGGGTCGAGATAAGGACGGGGAGAGATCACTCACTAATTATCGTCACCAGCAAAACAGACCGAACTTAGAGAGGGAATTCATCTAATTTATTACTAAGCAAAACAGAGTAGAGGAATGAGAAATCAAATCAAATCTTAAAACACCTCCCACCACCCCTCCCATCTTCCCTGGGCTCAACTTCACTCCCAGCTTCAACTTCCTCCCCCCTCAGCAGCACAGGGGGACGGGGAATGGGGGTTACGGTCAGTTCATCTCATGGTGTTTCTGCCGCTTCTTCATCCTCAGGGGGAGGACTCCTCTCATCATTCCCCTGCTCCAGCATGGAGTCCCTCTCATGGGAGACAGTCCTTCACGAACTGCTCCAACGTGAGTCCTTCCCACGGGCTACAGTCCTTCACAAACTGCTCCAGTGTGGGTCTCTTCCACGGGGTGCAGACCTTCAGGAGCAGACTGCTCCAGCATGGGTTCCCCACAGGGTCACAAGTCCTGCCAGCAAACCTGCTCTCGTGTGGGCTCCTCTCTCCACGGGTCCACAGGTCCTGCCAGGAGCTTGCTCCAGTGTGGGCTTCCCACAGGTCACAGCCTCCTTCAGGTGCCTCCACCTGCTCTGGCGTGGGGTCCTCCATGGGCTGCAGGTGGAATCTCTACTACACCCCCTCATCCTTCCTCCATGGGCTGCAGGGGGACAGCCTGCTTCACCATGGCCTTCACCACGGGCTGCAGGGGGATCTCTGCTCCGGCGCCTGGAGCTCCTCCTCCCCCTCCTTCTGCACTGACCTTGGTGTCTGCAGAGTTTCTTACATCTTCTCACTCCTCCCTCCAGCTGCAAAAGCTCTCTCTAACTGTTTTTTTTCCCTCTTAAATATGTTATCACAGAGGCGCTGACTGGCTTGGCCTTGGCCAGCGGCGGGTCCATCTTGGAGCCGGCTGGCATTGGCTCTATCAGACACAGGGGAAACTTCTAGCAGCTTCTCATAGAAGCCACCCCTGTAGCCCCCCCTGCTACCAAAACCTTGCCACGCAAACCCAACACACCCCCTTTGGCTAGTTTGGGTCAGCTGTCCCGGCTGTGTCCCCTCCCAACTCCTTGTGCACCCCCAGCCATCCCGCTGGCAGGGCGGTGCAAGAGGCAGAAAAGGCCTTGGCTCTGTCTGAGCACTGCTCAACAACAACAGGTCCATATAACAAAAAACATCGCTCTATTATCAACACTGTTTCCAGCACAAATCCAAAACATAGCCCCATACTAGCTACTATGAAGAAAATGAACCCTCTCAGCTGAAACCAGAACAGGGGGGGGTCTTACTGAACCCTACTGCCTCCTGACTCAGCCTTGCCAAAAGACACCAGGCCTCCTGGTGAAAGCCTGGATTATACGTGAATTTCTGACAAAGCCTTTTTTACCCCTCCAGCAGTGTTTATCATCACAGCTTTCTGTGATGATAATGAACTATAAAACATTTGTAAGGAATTTGAACACTGAAGCTGTAATGTAGTTCCATACACAGGAAAGCATTTGAAGTGCATTTAGTAAACAACATCAGAAGTACTGTAGCAAACAAACCAAAAATAAATAGCAGCATGGTAGTTTCCTCATAGAGGAAGCTTCTGTTCTAAGCACCAACAGCAACAGGGATATCAGGGGAGCAGCTGCAGGGGAAGGAAAATTACATGATCTGTAACTGTTGAAGGCTGTCGCATAGCATTCAGAAGGAAAAAAAGATGAAGGTTACTCAACTGATGTTAACTGTTACTTCTTAGTTCTCAATGTCTGGTTTGGCATCTTCAATATTCTCGTAATATAGCTTTTGTGAAACGTTGACAGGTAACTCATACTTGACCTGCTCTAGTCTGTTGCTTGTTCACAAAGCAAGTGCTCCAGCATCACTCTGTGACATACTGAGGGAAAGTAAACATTTTTCACATCTTATACAAGACCACAAAGATAACACTCTACAGAAAGTAATACAGAGGCCAAGATATGCTATTAACCACGAAGATTTGATACACATAACATACGTCACTCTGCAAACGGTGCTGTGGTTTAGTTATGTTTTAATATGTACAGAAGTGGTATTTCAGTTATTGGAAAAAAGGAACACAATCATCAAATTCTCAACCACAAGAAAAAAAAAGGTGACAAGTTGACAGAAGAGGTGTCAAAGCACACAAACATTAGTTCAAGTATTCAGTTTTAAGGCACAGTGTAGTGAGTCTTACAAAATTTTACTGTTGTCTACTATTATACAAACAAAATTATACTTAACAAGAGTGAAAAAATGAAATCCCAGAACATATTTGAACTGCAAGTAGAAGCTACATGTGATGCAGTTACATACCATTTTGCTTTCTCCTCCCATCCCCACAGTTTTATTTTGTACATAGAGTTGCTACCTGGATTTCAAGAGAACAAACTTCAGGCTACTTGGAACTACATAGCAGTATCCCCTGAGAATCTGCTTTCGGGGGCTCAGAGGTCCATGAATCAGTTTTTAAGCAGCACCTTTTAGAAGCACAGGAGCAGGCAATCCCATGGTGTTATAATCACAAGCGAGTGGGGCAAAAGACCAGCTTGGCTGAACAGGGAACTCCTCTTGGAATTCAGGAGGAAAAAAGAAATTGTATGATCTCTGGCAGCAAGGTCAGGCTTTGCAGGAAGATTACAGAGTCGTAGTTCACATATGTGGGGAGAAGACACAAAGGGCCAAAGCTGAACTAGCACTGAATCTAGCCAGTGTTGTATCAGAAAATAAGAAAGGCTTTTTTAAGTATGTTAACAGCAAAAGGAGGTCTAAGGAAAACATTGGACTAATACTTGTTGGAGATGGTCATTTGACTAATAGGGATGAATTAAAAAATGAGGCATTCAATGGTTTTTTTGCTTCAGGCTTTGATAATACTGATTGACCTTGGGTTACCCGGTCCTCTGAGTCAGAGGATCCCCAGTGCAGGAACAGTGACTTCCCATTTCTGAATGCTGAAACTGTAAGGGACCACTGCTATCAGTTGAATGTTCTTAAGTCCACAGGGCCTGACAGGATCCACCCCAGAGTACTGAAGGAGCTAACAGATGTTACAGCAGGACCCCTCTCGATCCATCTTGGGAGTCTGGGGAGGTCGCTGCTGACTGGAAGTTAGCCAGTGTTACTCCAGTTTACGAAAAGGGCATGAGGGAAGACCCAGGAAACTACAGACCTGTTAGTCTAACCTCAGTACCTGGAAATATTATAGAGATCTTACTGGGTGCTATTGAAAGACATTTAAAGAACAATACAATCCTCAGGCACAGTCAACATGGGTTGACAAAGGGAAAGTCTTGTTTAACTAATATCCTTCTACAATAAGGTCACCTATCTAGTGGATGAAGGGAAAGTGGTAGATGTAGCTTTTCTGAATTTTAGTAAGGCTTTTGACACTACACCTGGACAAGTTGTCCTACTGTGAGATGAAGAGGTACCTGGTGCACTAGATGAAGAACTGGCTGAATGGCAGGGCTTAAAGGTTGCAGTGAATGGGGATGCACATGGCTGGCAACTGGTCACCAGTGGTGTTCTTCAGGGCTCAATTCTAGGAGCTGTTCAATATTTTTACCAAAGATCTGGACGCACGAGTTGAATGTACCATTAGTAAGTTTGCTGATGATACTAAACTGGGAGGTGCTGTTGAATATATTGAGGGACGAGAGGCCTTGCAGAGGTATCTGGATAAATTGGAGCACTGGGCAATCATCAATGGCATGAAATTTAACAAGAACAAATGCTGGATTCCGACACTGTCCCACACAACATCCTTGTGTCTAAATTGGAGAGACATGGATTCGATGGATGGACCACTCGGTGGATAAGGAATTGACTAGATGGTCGCACTCAAAGAGTTGTGGTCAACGGCTCAATGTCCAAGTGGAGAACAGCGACGAGTGGTGTTCCTCACGGGTCGGTACTGGGACCGGCACTGTTTAACATCTTTGTCAGCAACATGAACAGTGGGATCGAGTGTACCCTCAGCAAGTTTGCCGACGACACCAAGCTGCGTGGTGCGGTCGACACGCTGGAGGGAAGGGATGCCATCCAGAGGGACCTTGACAGGCTGGAGAGGTGGGCCTGTGCGAACTGCATGAAGTTCAACAAGGCCAAGTGCAAGGTCCTGCACATGGGTCGGGACAATCCCAAGCACAACTACAGGCTGGGTGAGGAATGGATTGAAAGCAGCCCCGAGGAGAAGGACTTGGGGGTATTGATTGATTGATGAGAAGCTCAAGATGAGCTGGCAGTGTGCACTTGCAGCCCAGAAAGCCAACTGTGTCCTGGGCTGCATCCAAAGAGGTGTGACCAGCAGGTCGAGGGAGGTGATCCTGCCCCTCTACTCCGCTCTGGTGAGACCCCACCTGGAGTACTGTGTCCAGCTCTGGGGGCCCCAACATAAGAAGGATGTGAAGCTGTTGGAGCGAGTCCAGAGGAGGCCATGAAGCTGGTCGGAGGACTGGAGCACCTCTCCTGTGAGGACAGGCTGAAAGAGTTGGGGTTGTTCAGCCTGGAGAAGAGAAGGCTCCAGGGAGATCTAATTGTGGCTTTCCAGTTCCTGAAGGGGCCTACAGGAAAGCTGGTGAGGGACTGTTTATCAGGGAGTGTAGTGACAGGACAAGGGATAATGGGTTCAAGCTGAAGGAGGGTCAATTTAGATTAGATGTTAGAACGAAATTCTTTACTGTGAGGGTGGTGAGGCACTGGAACAGGTTGCTGTGTTGGGTTTGTGTGGCAAGGTTTTGGTAGTGGGGGGGCTACAGGGGTGGCTTCTGTGAGAAGCTGCTAGAAGTTTCCCCTGTGTCTGATAGAGCCAATGCCAGCCGGCTCTAAGACGGGCCCGCCGCTGGCCAAGGCCAAGCCAATCAGCGCCTCTGTGATAACATATTTAAGAAGGAAAAAAAACAGTTAGAGAGAGCTTTTGCAGCTGGAGGGAGGAGTAGAAGATGTAAGAAACTCTGCAGACACCAAGGTCAGTGCAGAAGGAAGGGGAGGAGGTGCTCCAGGCTCCGGAGCAGAGATCCCTCTGCAGCCCGTGGTGAAGACCATGGTGAAGCAGGCTGTCCCCCTGCAGCCCATGGAGGAAGGATGAAGGGGTGTAGTAGAGATTCCACCTGCAGCCTGTGGAGGACCCCACGCCAGAGCAGGTGGAGGCACCTGAAGGAGGCTGTGGCCTGTGTGTGGGAAGCCCACACTGGAGCAAGCTCCTGGCAGGACCTGTGGACCCATGGAGAGAGGAGCCCACACGAGAGCAGGTTTGCTGGCAGGACTTGTGACCTCGTGGGGGACCCACGCTGGAGCAGTCTGCTCCTGAAGGTCTGCACCCCATGGGAGAGACCCACACTGGAGCAGTTTGTGAAGGACTGTAGCCCGTGGGAGAGACTCATGTTGGAGAAGTTCGTGAAGGACTGTCTCCCGTGAGAGGGACTCCATGCTGGAGCAGGGGAATGATGAGAGGAGTCCTCCCCCTGAGGATGAAGAAGCGGCAGAAACACCATGAGATGAACTGACCGTAACCCCCATTCCCCATCCCCCTGTGCTGCTGAGGGGGGAGGAGGTTGAAGCCGGGAGTGAAGTTGAGCCCGGGAAGATGGGAGGGGTGGGGGGAGGTGTTTTAAGATTTGATTTGATTTCTCATTCCTCTACTCTGTTTTGCTTAGTAATAAATTAGATGAATCTCCTCTCTAAGTTCAGTCTGTTTTGCTGGTGATGATAATTAGTGAGTGATCTCTCCCTGTCCTTATCTCGACCCACGGGCATTTTGTTATGCCTTTTCTCCCCTGTTTAGTGAATGAGGGGAGTGAGAGAGTGGCTCTGGTGGGCACCTGGCCCCCAGCCAGGGTCAACCCACCACACTATACCACCATATAAATCACCAGCCACCAGGAATGTCACCACCACCATGTCAAGATCTCTAATGGCACTACAGGTTAGCCTTGATCACTTACAGGAATGAGTTTACACATACCATCAGCTCATCCTTTTCATCCTCACTTTTAAAAGCTTTGCTTGCAGTGACTTAGTCAAGTACTATGTCCTGCTCTAATCTTTCACTCCATATCCTCAAGACAGACATACAGGACACCTTTCAGCATGAGTTGAGAAGCTAAAAGCCATAACTCTACTTACAAACAAAAAACAGTAAATAAATAGGTTTATAGCACACCTTCTCTCACCTCCTTAACCTCTCCATGTTTCACAGGCCAAGAATTCTCTCCCCCTCTTTTTCTAAGGGATGACACCTTATTACTCCTACCACTTCCCTTGTTCTCTACAGGCACCAGCCATATTGTCTGTCAGGTAGTCTAATGCATATGTAGAAAAGACAAAAATAAATTGTTCTAAGCTTGTATTTATTTTGAGGTTTGCTCTTTCTACTTTAAAGCCAAAGAAAGCCTGAAAGCTCATCTCCTTTCCCTAATTTCAGTGGTTATTTTCATGGAAGACTATCTCTACCTGCAAACCTTGCCTAACCAATTTGAGTCATCAAGGACCTTACTCTTCAAGTCATTTAGCAATAATACACAGAAACATAGCACAAGTCACAGCAGCTTAAGATGCAGAAGTGAGCGCTCAGCACTGCAACAGTTCAGACCAAAGATCCTCAAAACAGCCATGGAAAATGGATCAACTTGCAATTACCCACAGAAATTCTACTTTCAATGCCTTGGCCAAACAATTCTAGTCCCTTTCTTCAGGTTTGTTATCCCCCCTGCCTCCACCCCCCAAATGGTCTTCATGGTCTAGCTCACAGCCCCTTTACTCAGGCTGTTCATCTGGCTTCTAATGATTTCTCCTCTGGCAAGTTCCCCATCTTGTGCCAGTGCAGAGATAGAGCCTTGGAACACCCCAGCACCAAGACTACAGACCATAGAGAACATTGCAGGTTTTCAAAGTGCTAACTTTTAATCTTCATAGATGCTATTTCTGCATAATGCCAGTTAAAATACCATAATACTTTTATACTTATAATACTGTTTTACTTAACTCATAATGAAGCATTATTTTTTTAAACATATTACACACTGTTCTATGCTGTTCAACAAGCACAACTGTAGAAAGGTGATAGTGGCTAGTGCCACAATGATAATCTTTGAACATAATACTACTTCTAATTTAACACTTGAGCTGCAAATTCAAACATTGAGAAACTAAGTGTGAAAAAGTGAGAAGAAAATTATTAGCAAATCATGTCATGATGCACAATACAGGACATTGAACAAGTTCTAGTTTGCTTCCAGTTCAGATGCCATGATTTCCACCTGCAGTGAGCCCCATTCACCTTGCCTTGTAAGACAGTGACACTGGCTGACAGAAAGGCAACAGAGCATCAGCAAGAACAATTTTTTTTTCACAGAAATTGAATTGGGTATGTCCATTGTGGAACAACACAAGAACTTCAGACAGCAGCTCTATGTCCAGAGAATAAAGGAATAAAAAGTGAAGGTAGGCCAGTCAGATTTAGTAATCTTATAAAAAAAAGTAAAAGAAACTAAGCATGCCTGGATTTTGAGGATGAAGAACTGGAATGTTGGAAAGCAAAGGTAGGAGTAAGGGAGGGGTAAAAGCAAGCACAAACATGACCACAGGGTGACCTAGAAACTGAGCATTTAATAGAGAACAGACATGGGAATGCAACTGTACAGTTTATCTCAGCAAACCCACACCTTCATCAGTTTATAACAAACATACATAAGTCAGAGAAATGTGAATATGTTTGTTCATATACAAACTGTCCAGACTAACTATTGCTGCCATATTAGTGGCAAAGACCTCAGTAGGTGTGACTACAATGGAGGGGGATGTATATGTGTGTGTATATATACATATATAAAATCAAATTGTCTCCTTAATGTGCGATTATCTTTTTAATTGTATTTAAGTTTTTTGAGACAAAATCTTCAGCAAACTTACACAGAGGACAGGAAGGAAATAAATGTGGGAGGAAATTAAAAACCAAACGCCACTGGAAGACTTTTGTTTCACTGCAACTAGCTGCTGCTTGGTTTCAGGCTGCTAAGAAATAAGGGGTTTTTTGTGTTTTGGTGTTTGGGTTTTTTTTTTTTTTTTTTTTTTAAAGTAACAGGAACAAGTGTACCTAGCTGCATCTTCTATGACTAAAGAAGATAACTTACAGAACTAATCCACTAGTTGCACACAATATACGATATAGTTCTGCTTCAAAAATATCAATCTAACCAGAAAATGCTTGCTCGTATCTACACGTCTAACTTGTCTTGTTCTGTACATTCACTTCCCCAAATCAAAAAACACCACATCTTTCACAAATCTCAGCAGGGTCAGACACATGCAAATCGAGAAATACTTGTATACTAGCTTCAAACTAGGCTATCTTGTTCGCTATATAAATGTTCCTGAACAATGCTACCTATGGAAAGTTCTCATGAAATACAAGTTTGAAGCAGCCATATATTCAATAAAAATCTATTTTTAAAGCATGTACAGAAGGATTTATTTTTTTATACATGTGGATGTCCCACCTGTTCATTGAGCAATGCACTGCTCAACAGCAAAAATTACATCAACAAACTGCAGAAGGGGACATTTCAGAGACAAAAATTAAATCAGCCATTAAAGTGATGTTTATATCTCGTGCAACATCAAAGTTCCTTCTCATTCTGCCTGAAGCCATGAGGCATTACTCTATATGAGAGACATCACAGTTCCAGGAAGCGGAATTTAACTGGAAGTGCAATAATGCATACAACAGAACAGGGCCTGGTGAGCCCACACTGCTGACTCTAAGGTACAGCTGAGACAACAGCGATTTAAAGAACGACAGAGATCATTCAAGTTACATGTGTCTATTAAACATCATTTAGGCACTGAAATACAGACTGAAAGCACAAATTGAAAGCTTAGAGAGACAAACTGTGGAAAAAAACCCAAGTAAAACTCTTTTGAAAAATCTGTTCCTTTTTTTTTTTATTTCAGTCAAAAACAAATAAATCCTTATAATCCCCAAGTGATACCTCATAGGAAAATAGTTTTAAGCCACTTCAACAGGCCAAGAGGGACAACAGTTTCAACTTTGCTGTGGATTCATGCCAAGTGGGTAACTCATTTACCCTGTTAAAAGACAGCCAGATCCAATGCTAATAAATCAGTCCCTTCTGGGCCCCTGACTAGGAAGACGGTGTGCCTTCCTTATGACAGCCCTGTGCTCCTTCTGAGCTACCCAGGAAGGATAGCAGCTTTGGTGACTTCACAAACGTAAAAAAGCGATTCTCCTTAGCTTTCACCACCACTGAAGGAGAAGACAAGGGAAACAAGATCAGATAAATCTGCACTACGAAAAAAAAAAGGTGGCAAAAAGGCAGCCTATACCCTGGAATGTGGACTCGGACAGTAGCAAGTCTGTGCTAAGGATGAAAAATAGCACATAAAAAGAATGTAGTCCGTTTCTGAAAGCTGCATTTCCTTCTAGAACAGACCTCGAACCACTTAGAGCCTCCCTTCAATCTGTTCCAAATCAAACAAAACTGGCCTGTACTAAAGCAGGGTACAGCCATCGAGGGGGGGGGGCTAGAAGAGGACTAGGAATTTCAGCAGGCAGAGGTCGGCATCCAGCACGGGCTGGAAGGGCAGCAAGCGCAGGCCACGGGGACAAACGGGAAATCACTGTCAGAGAGGGGGCTCCGTCCACTGCCGCGTTCCCCCGCAGGGCAGCACACCCGCGGCAGCAAGCGTCCGTGTCTACTGCGCACTCCTGGCAGGCCAGGTGCTGGAGATTAACAGCCCGGTTCCTCCTCTTGTCAGACTGCTGGAGGGGAGACTGCCTGTAGGCTGGCTTTGGCGGGGAGCTCAACAGACCGGCAAACACCAAGCAGCAAGGTGCTGAAGAATTTTGTTCCTACTACCTGCCCAGCCTTCTTCTAAGCGGCAGCAGTGGCATAGCGTATGCGGGGATGTTTGAATGTGCTTGCCTTCACCCTCTTTTGTTTGTACCTCCAAAAGAAAGCCAGCACATACGCTTCTCTTGTAATGCTGCTCCTATGCCTTGATGGGTACTTCCTTAACAAGGTTATTAAAACAAGCTTAAACTAGTGCACGTAACAGCAGTTCTGTGCAGAAGGTTCTATCAGAAGTTCTTAAAGTATCTTCAATACAAAAAGGAAACCACATTCAATTTACAAATGGAGTACAAAGACTAGGGGTAAAACTTAAAGCTATTAATTTTTTAAATATTTAGTGAACTTAACTCAAATGATTTCACAGAAATCAGGAATAAATACTACACACAGTATTTAGTGCATTTTTACAGCTTCTATTTACAACAAGTTTTTATTTCCTCAAGGCTCAGAGGTTTCACATTTTAAAATCTTTGTTTATGATAAAAATCTCCACAAGGTGGTATGCTGTACTGAGAGCAGACAGATTGAGATCACTATCTTAAAAAAACCCCACAGTAAGTTGCACAAGATGGACATTTAAAAAGCTGCTGTAATAGCAGAAGTTAAATATCGCTTTATCTGTTTTATGACTATTCTTCGCTTTTATTATAGCTGAGAAGTCATTACAATAGATGATATCTAAACACAGCACTTTCTATCATCTAATTTGCTTTTGTTTGCAGCCAGACAGATGAACTGCTATGACTGCTAATAACCTGAACCATAAAAGAGTAAGTCAAGACCACCAAGATCATCACACACAACAGGGAGTCAGCCACAAAAATTAAGTACACATGTGCACGGGTTTTGGCTGGAATAGAGTTAATTTTCTTCACAGTAGCTAGTAAGGGGCTATGTTTTAGATTTGTTCTGAAAACAGTGTTGATAACACAGGGATGTTTTCGTTACTGCTGAGCAGTGCTTACAAAGAGCCAAGGCCTCTTCTGCTCCTCACCCCACCCCACCAGCAAGGGGCTGGGGGTGCACAAGGAGTTGGGAGGGGACACAGCCGGGACAGCCGACCCCAACTGACCAAAGGGATATTCCATACTATATGCTGAGCATGACATCATATAACTGGGGAAGCAAGGCGGGATTGCGGCTCAGGAATTAGCTGAGTATTAGCTTCAGGTGGTGAGAAATTGTGCTGTGCATCACTTGTTTTGTGTATTCTTTTACCATTAATGTCATCCTCCTTTTCTGTCCTAATTAACTGTCCATCTCAACCCATGGGTTTTACTTGTTTTTTTTTTTATTCTCTCCCTCATTGAACTGCAGGGGGGAGAATGAGCGAACGGCTGCATGGTTGTTTTACCTGCCGGCCAGGTTAAACTATAACAACACATCACCTTGGAAATCTGGCTTTCAATGTGCAAGAAACACTTCAACTGCTATCACGGTCTCCAAATCTTTCTCTACTACTACTACTACTATAACCCTGACCAGGGAACTTCTCTTCCAGGATACTTAAATGCAGACTTTGAGTTCCCATGAACAAGCACTCAGCTCTGCTGATGAGTCACAGGCCTATCTATGCAGCCATGTTAAGAACCCAGCTGTAGGAAATGCAGGGGGTGTTCAGCTATGCAGACAACTGCTGTTAGATTGTTAGATGAAGATGACTGGGCCTCTCCTCATTACACACTCAGCCTTAATATGTACTACATTGCTGGCACACTGAAAGCCCTACTAAGACTTGAGAAAAAAAAAAATCACTGTACATTGCAAAAGAAAGCATGACAAACACGCTTCAGAATTCCCCTTCTACTTTCATTCTTCCACTGCAGGCCAGCACGTCTGCTTGCATCAATGTAAAAATCAAGTAAGGACATGGTATTAGTTCATCATTACCAATATAACCAGCATTTTCATTCAGCTAATACACAGCCACATCTATTAGAACTCCCTTCATCATGTTCTTCTTGACTAAACCCCTAAGTTTTTGCTTAAATGATGAAGTCTCTGAAGGGTATGGCTATAGAGGCTGTGGCGAACATGAGTGCTATTCACCAGGAAAACTCTTCTTGTGTTTTCAAAACCTAACTCAGAAATGTATTCTGCTCCTTTCATCTGAGGGTTTGCTGCACTCACGTGCAGAAAAATGAGCTTTTTGCTTCTAGGCAGCTTTCTATACATCAACCGCATCAACAGCATTGTTCTGTGGTCTTACACCAAGGTAGCTGTTGTGTTGGAATATGGTAGTTTATTTCACAAATTATTTACTGGTATTGTGGTTTTACCTTACAATTGCTTAATGCAACGTAAAAGTACCATCTTCTATTAGCAATAAAATAATGCCATTAAAAAAGGCAAAGGCAGATCTCAAAAGACAGTATTTAACATATCAAGCCTTCTTACTGCTAAAATGTGAAAAAAAGGAGTTTCCTTGCAAGGTTTACTGGCTAACAATCAGCCACCAAGCTGAATACTGGATACTCAAGATGTAAACTACCAAGGGACAAGTCAGCAGTCAGATTGCCCTTTTTATTGCTACTAGTCCACATCAGGTAAACATAAGCAGTCTTCCAAAGTCCTATATGGTGTGGCACATCCCCAGGAGCAACCGAGTTCAGTCATTCCACCTGGGCACGGATCTAAACTGTCCAGTTTAGTCCCAGTGAATCCACATTATGCATTTGCAGAATCCAAGGAGCCTGGGCACGTAATCAGTGTTTCTGTGACCAGCTGCAAGCAGCATTTTAGGTAAATGGATCTTGCTTTGTGGGTAAAGCTCAGGAGAGTACTGCTGCATTTATGTAATGTGTGGGCATGCTTCCTATTTCAAGCCCTTTCATGTGTATTGTTAAAAATTAACTGCATTTTCTCTTTTGACCTGAGCCACCAGACAGCAATCTCCAGTTTTAATAAGCTGTTCCAGTTTGAAGTGGAACCTGTAAACCAGATTGAATATTTCTTTCCCAATTTACTTGCAACAACTCTGCCCAAACAGAGACAAAACTCCGCTGTTTGCTGGCAGGTCACCTCTCCTTCCCATCAGTGCTTGGCTGAAAGGTGCCCCCACACCTGTGGTCAAGGCCGTGATGCCGATGCCTTGTCAGGACTCCCCGATCTCGCACTCATCTTTGCTGTGAAATTCCCAGTTTCTCTCCTTTTTTTGGAAATGCACATTTGCCAAGCAAAGGGAAGTAGACCTGGTCTAGGCACAGCCTACTCTTGCTACGTGACGAAAGGCGCAAACACCTTCGCACAGGTGCCACAGCGGCAGGGGTTACGCCTGTGACAGTAACTGGGCGGCAGAGGCAGGTTCCAAAGCGCACCGATGGTGCCGCGTTGCCAGAGCGGATTTGCATGCCGCCAGATCACTTCCACGGCAAAGATCGATCTCGCACCCGAGAGCTCGCTCAATTGGTACCGGGTCACCTCGCCGGGACGACACGGCACAGCCCCCGGGAGGCGGCGGTGGCGAGGCTGAACAAAGCTGGACTCCGTTCCCTCGCCGCCGCCCGGCTGATCGCTCTCCAGGCGGCAAAGCGGGACCCGCTGCTCCCCCACCGGCTACCCGCGCCCGCCAAGGGCGGCGGCACGGACGCGTGTACCGAGGCCCCACCGCGGCCTCGGCGGCGCTCGGTCACGAACGACCCCGGGCCCATGCTGACGGCATACCCATCCCATCCCGGCCCGGCCCCGCTCGTTACCTGCGGGCGGCTGCTCCCCGCGGGAGGCCGCGCTCCGGTGGGACGCCAGCAGCGCCGCGAGCGCCAGGAGGGCCAGCGGCACCCGCATGGCACCTAGGGGCGCGCGCCGGGGACGCCCCGGCTCGTGCTCCCCCACCGCGCTCAGTTCGGCTCGGCGCCTGCGCGCTGCTCTCCCCGCAGGCACGGCCGGGAAGGGGCGGGCGGCCCCGCCCCCAGCGGAAAGCCGGGCCCTGCGGGAGTGGGCGGTGGCGCGGAGGGTTCACTGCCGGGCATCGGCGGGCCGGGCCGGGCCGGAGAGGGAGTGGGAGAGTGGGAGAGTGGGAGAGTGGGAGAGGGCAGGCTGGCTGGCTGGCTGGCTGGCTGGCTGGCTGGCTGCGGGGCCCTGCGGGGCCCTGCGGGGCCCTGCGGGCAAGGGGAGCGTCACTTGGGCGGGGGAGGAGGCCGGAGCCACGGAGCGGGGGTGGGCTGCGGACTTGCAGCGGTGGTGGTGGGGGCATGTTAGCCTTCGTGATGGCCTGGCTATGTTAATTTTGTGTTTGGTTTTTAAATGCCGATGATACTGTGTCATACCTGTCAGCCTCAGCCGCTGAAAAAACATCATCCCCCCGCTGGTCATGTTGGGACTTAAGCTCTCTCCCCATTTCTTAAAAAACATAAAGAATTCATGCTGCAGAGTTTCTCAGAAGCAGTGCTTGGAACTTACACGTGTAAAGGAATCTTAATTTATGCTGAGAGATTTTATTCTTTCTTGCAAATAACCTAAATTTATATGCACTTCAAAAAACTAAATGAAGTGCTGCCAAGCAAGGTGGAGATTGAACCTTTTTCCACCCTCCTGTTTCTGTGTCTCCCACCCCGTGTCCCAGTGCCAGATACTTTTGCTCCCTAACCGCTCAACCTCATGGCTGCCCTGGGCCAGATGAGGAGAAGGGCACAGAAGAAACCTCTTCTGCTACACGTCCCCAGCTGTAAGGAGGATATAGCAGCTTTTTAAGCCCCTGACAGAGAATCTGCAAATAACTCTTTTTTTCCAGAGCTGAAATGGAGGCAGCTTGAGGGATTGTTGACACCCACGCTTCTTCCCAGCCTTTCAGAGAGACAGAAAGGAGGAAACTGAGCTGCTGGCCAGTGTTATGCTTCTGCTTTCTCACGCCTCTCTTGGAAAAAATGACTTCAGTTGCTCCCTCACCTTTATTTCCTATCCCAAAGTCTGGCCCACTTCCTGGAGGAAGTTGTGCAGGAATTGTTTTTCCTGCCACCTGCCATCTGCATTTGCAAAATTGAAAAGCCTGCACAATTTGCTGCACAGGAGGGAATGAGCAGCGAGGAGAGGGGAGATGGCAAGCCAGCACTGCTGCTGAAGAAAAGGCCCCACTTGGTCCAACCTCAGAAATGAAGGTGTCCCCACAGGTGATGAGGTGGTGCTGTGGGGTGTACGGTCAGCACGGGCTAGACAGCCAGCATCTCTTCCCGGCTGCACTAAGGCTGAAAAAAAATGGATTATGATATGCTCACTTTATGTAGCAACACTATGCTCACAGTATGACCTTTGTGCTTAACGTGAGTGCAGTAACGAGCTTCACAACCAACAAGTGCTCGACTATCTTGATTGAAGTATTGGCTGCTCGATGGCATGTGGATTTTAACTTCCTGAATGGTGCCATTTTTGCATGGTATTTTCTAACACATAACGCGTTTTCTAGCACATAACAATAGGGCAAGAAGAAGCAGCCTCAAGCTGTGCCAGGGGAGGTTTAGATTGGATATTAGGAAAAATTTCTTCAGCGAAAGGGCTGTCAGTCATTGGAACAGGCTGCCCAGGGAAGTGGCTGAATCACCATCCCTGCAGGTATTTAAAAAAGTGCAGATATGGCACTTTGGGACATGGTTTAGTGGCGAACTTGGCAGTTAACAGTTGGATTTGATGATATTAAGGGTTTTTTCCAACCTAAACGATTCTATGATTGAAATGGTATTTTACACAAAAGTAAGTGAGCACAAGGAATCATCAGCCCTGGATAGAGGTTAGGTATTCTGACAGGCGTGTCAAGGGCTGGCAGTGTGCCTAAGGTAGGTGTCACATCAACAGAGCTTAGTAAGGTTGGGTTTTTTATGAAACTGCACAGACTTGATAGAATCTTATGAATGGTGAAGACAATGAATAAAAATTATGTCAGCTCTCTGCAGAGAAATTAAGGAAATGTAATTCTGGTTACAAGAGCTGTCCCTGGCACACCGTCTGCCTGCGTCACCAGAACCCTTGTACATGGCTCCCGGCATGGGCTGCTCTCACTGTGTGGCCAGTGGAGTCTGTCCCCACCCAAACATTACAAACTTGCTAAAAGTTTTCCTTGTCTTGAATTGTTACACATTGGAAAAGAGAAAAAAAAATATTGGCCACTATAACATAAAGCGTCTTGTAACTTCCTCCTTTGCACTCTTTTCCGTGCTGAGCTCAAGTGGCAGTCACATGCCTCTCTGTGAGAAAGGTCTTGACAAGATAAACAACTTCTCACATTGTGGGACAAGTTTCCACAGCCTTTGGCTTGCTTGTTTGTTTGCTTGTTTGTTTTTTACCTATCAATCAGTTGTGTCATAGAGTTCTTGCGACTTCATGTGCACGTGCAGTAGCGCTCCCTGGGGTTCTGCTGTCCTTGCAGAGGCAGATACAGGATCTTCACCTCGCTTAGTCTGAAATGCCTACTCCTCTGATTCCTGATCATGACAGTCACTGCAGTTACCAACATGCTTTCTCATAAACCAGGCTACGTTCCGGACCTTCAGTGTTTTGACTTTGAAATACTGCCCAAGGTCCTTTGAAAAACTAAAGTAGATGCAGTATCAGTGTGGGAAGAAGTCTGGAGCTAGTATGAGGCTGTATAAGAATACTCTTAGGAAAGGCATGTTTCAAAGGTAGCGCCACCTTTTCTTTAAATGCTACAGATAAATTACAGACAGACAGAAGTTATCTCTAACCAGAACTTTTCCCTAGTGATTAAAAGCACTAGCTGTGTTTACCTTCAAAAGGTACAGGTAATCAGACACATGCCCCTCCTAAAAAAAAAAGAAAAAAAAGGAAAAAAAAGTGTTCATTTGTGATCATTTAGCTTCGATGCGTCTGTTGGGAATTTCAGTGGTCTTCTCATACAGACTTAGGGTAAAAATAGACATTTTGATCTCTCAGGAGCGTCATTCTTAACTCTAGCAGTCATTTCAAATTTCTGCCCATTTTGATTCTCCTGGGCTACCCATTCTTCCCAAATTCACAGTTCCAGGAAACAGAGAACAGAAGCAATGAGATCTGAAGCAGTCTAAGCTGAGCTCTTATCAGAGATTTCTATCCCTTGTTCCAGAAGAGAAAGAAAATGTCCCACTACCCAGGAAATTACCTGTATCCTAGGATTAAAGCTCTTTTAAAATGCTCATGCTGCATATCCCGTAATTACCCTTGCACTGAATCCTGAAGGAAGTAGATAAATAATGCACCATGGAGATCACGGTATGACCAAATGCTGTTATTGGCCTAGCAGCAGCTGACTAAGGTGGTCACCTCTCCAACAGAGCAGCAGCAATGAGCACTACTTAGAAGTCAACCACCAAAACAAAGACAACAGGTTTATTTGAGGCTGGGGAATGTACCTGCCTGAATCGAAAGGTGAAAGAAAACAGAGAAAGGTAGCAAGGATAGATTAAGAAGATGGGGTTGTGAGCCGATGAGCAAGTCTCTAAAAGGCTGCAGTGTTTTCAGCGTAACAGCTGCTCTGCTGTAGCTGCTGCGTTGGCAGATGACCTCTCATGCTCTGTAACTTGTGTTTGTCTAATCCACGTGTGATCTGGTATGCACCCCAAGAGAAAACTAGCCTAATGGATAATAATGCAAGATCAGCTTCTGCATGACAGCTGGCCTGCTCTCAGGCTGGGAGAGGGACCCTGATGTCGTGGTTTAACCCAGCCGGCAGCTAAAACAACCCACAGCCGTTCGCTCACTTCCCTGCTCCCAGTGGGATGGGGGAGAGAATCGAAAATGAAAAAAAAGTAAAACCCATGGGTTGAGATAGACAGTTTAATAGGACAGAAAAGGAAGATAACAACAACAACAATAATAAAAATAAAACCCAACAAAACAAGATGTGAACAGCACAATTTCTCACCACCAGAAGTCGATGCTCAGCAAGACGCCGAGCTGCCCCATCTCCCATGCCCAGCCCCCAGTTATACACTGAGCAAGACATCATATGGTATGGAATATCCCTCTGGTCAGTTTGGGTCAGCTGCCCTGGCCGTGTCCCCTCCCAACTTCTTGTGCACCCTCCGCCTTCTCGCTGGCAGGGCAGTATGAAAAGCTGAAAAGTCCTTGACTGCTTGGCAACAACTAAAACATCAGTGTGTTATCAACATTATTCTCATCCTAAATCCAAAACACAGCACTGCACCAGCTGCTAGGAAGAAAATTAACTCTATCCCTGCCAAAACCAGGACACCTGATGGTTTTGGATAGAAAGGAGAGTCATTAACCTTCATCAGTAAAAGGAAGGGGCCTAAGTTTAGTTGGAGCTCTGAATGAGGTAAAAGAAGAAAAACCAGGAGCTTGTCACTTTCTTAAATATATTTGAACATTCTGAGACCCTTAAGAAAAGAGAAAGCTGGAGACAGTTACTGCACTTGGGAGATGGGTTGTTTGTTTTGGGGTTTTTTCTCCTTATACTGTAGTCTTTTGTGCTTTATGCATGAAGTTATAGTGCAAACCTTACTGTGTGTTAGTGTAGTTGCTGGTCCCATCCCCAGATACAGGTCTGAGTAAAAGGCTAACCACCTCACTTGGTAAAAATCGCACTGTTACAGAAATGAGACTGATCTACTCTTTTGGTTAAGAGGTGAGGAGGAGATATCTAAGCATGTCCTTCCCTGAGCATGGGAAGGACAAGCATGACAAAAGCGTGGTGCAGTCAAAAGCTCTGTGCAATGCCATTGTGAACTTCTGTGTATTTACATCTGGCCTAGACCTCATAAGAATTAAAGTGTAGATCAGAAAGATCATATCTTCTATAACTTTCTGGAAAAGGGTGCCATTAATGTAGGTGCAAAAATGTTTTCTGATAAAGAGTCCCACCTCATAAAACAGACTAGCACCATAATCTGTCTCAGAAGAAATAATGTTGGGTCCTTTGTTCTCTTTTAGTAATCCAATGCCTCTGTCTGATGTGGAAAGTCCAAAGACCCATAATTATTCTATTACGCAAATCAATCTTATATAGACCAAACTGTTGTTTGACAGACTACTGGGGACAAACTAAAGAATGGAAATTGCCTATTTTGTTGAATGTTATGAATTTTTACAAAGCATTTTCATAGCACGAACAAAGTATCACAATGGAAGATACTGCAGTTCTGCATGGTACCCAGTGATTAAAAATTCATGGCAGAACCATCATGTATAGTCAGGATAAGCATTAATCATTTCAACCCAAATTAAGTATTGTTTCTTGTAAATCTATGTAGGGACTATTCAAAAGCAGAATGGAATTATAAATAATGAGGAGGTGTGAGAATGAGCACAGATACTTTCAACAATACACGTAATAAGAATAAGATATTTTATGAAAAAAAAGTAAGAACCTAAATTTAAGGTATTTTTTAATCCTCATGATTGGATGGATTCTAACTGAAATTTGTGTATGCTCATAATATTGGTTATGCTTATACTGATACTCTTACTTCATCAGAAGCCCTTTTATTTTCATTTTAAAGTAATCTAAGAAATATTTCCCAGTGAGAGAAAGGTATGCAATTTATTTTCTTTGGCAACAACCACAAGACCATGATATCTGACTGGTTGTGCGATGTATGTGGACTACTGAGTCAAGCAACTGATGTATAACTCATATTGGCCGTCTAAAGTGCTGGTTTTGCCTAGCGAAGATATCGTAGGGGACATGATGTGAGGATGGGACTTGGGAATCAGCAACATAAACCCATAGGAAACCAGGCTTCATTAGTGCTGCTGCTCAATGTCATGTTGTTATGTGAATATGTGTTTCCTGAAGCAAGTTTTATTATCTGGAAAGGGAGGAGGCCAAAGTTAACTGCAATTGAAATGAGTACCAAACAAAGAAAGTGGAGTCAAATAGAAAAGTCAACATAATAAAGAGCCGGTGTATATACTGATACCTGCCAAGCTTTTGTTTCTTTTTCACAAACATCTGAAGAGAATGAAACAGCCCTTGCAAAAGAACTAGAGTTGATTAGCAACAGGAAGAGGAAGCTGAGGACCTCCAGGTACTGCTTGGTACACAATGTCTTGCTGTTACCCATAGAGAGATTTAAGATGGGGTAGGGCTCAGTTCAGGATCCCACAGGGAGAGTGAGTATTCCTGAGCCAGGATACTGTTAGGCTTGTCCATGGGCATGTGTTGCTGAGAGATGTCTCAGAGAAATCTCAGATGACAGAGACTAATTTTTCAGTTATTTTTTAAAAATGTTTTACATTTGCACCCATCTTGCCAAATTTATCAACAATCCTTTGTTAACCCTTTGTTAGATAAAATTTGCTGGGTTTATGCTTCTGCTATTTAAAAAGAACTACAGCACATTTGATAAATTAGTGGTGGGTCAGGAAACTGGCACAAGAGTTGAAGCCAGAACAAACACTTGGTCTTTAGATTGGATATTAGGAAAACTTTCTTCATGGAAAGGGCTGTCAAGCACTGGAACAGGCTGCCCAGGGAAGTGGTTGAGTCACCATCCCTGCAGGTGTTTAAAAGGTGTGTGGATGTGGTGCTTAGGGACGTGGTTTAGTGGTTGGACTTGGCAGTGCTAAGTTAACAGTTGGACTTGATGATCTTAGAGGTCTTTTCCAACCAAACCAACTCTATGATTCTATGATTTATTATGTTGGGAAACTCGCTGTTATTGATCTGTGTGCTAATTAACAAGACTGTGGGCAATGGTATCAGATTGATCGGGCTGGTCAGTTGGAAGTGTGTTGAATCCAGCAGAGAGAGGGAAATATCAATTCCATCCTTTGAGGAAGCAGACAGATGCCTTCTGCAGCACCGCACTGGACTGCACACCTCTGTCCCAAGAGGACAAATACAGCCAGGAACAGGTGCTGACAGGAGCTATTCCGATCAACAATTGAAAGTGGGTATCCTCTCTTCTGCGAAGAGGCTAAAAATGCTTGTCTTGTCTAGTCTGGTAAAAGAAAAGGCCAAAAGGGGAACTTCTCTCTGTAAATATGTTCACAGTTTAAGCAGTCTCGGGTTTTTAAATCAAAAGATAAATTTTACACAAAATCACAAAGTAGAAAATGTTCCTGCCTGAATTAGGGCTGAAAATTAGAAGAAGGTTTCTAATTTTTACAGGGTTAGAGCTTGGAGCAGTTTCCTGTTAAGATTAATGGGAAGAAAAATGTGGTTAGTTTTAATGAAGGATGTGATCATTTAAGAAAGAAATTACTTAAAAAGACTACCTGCCATAGCAGTGAAAAGTACTCTGGTAACCTATCTGGATTACCAGTGAACTAAACAAGGTATAAAAATACTAACTGCTGAGAACATTTTATTTTAGAGCATATTTTTATTGTAAACTATATTACTGATATCCTCTCAACCTTTTTTTTTAAGGTTTTGTAGGGCAAAAATCAAACCGTACCTCCATAAGGGAAAAAAATCTTCTGACAATGCTTTGAAATAGTACTGCCAAAAGGGGAATAAAACCCAGTGAAAGGAGGAAAAAACCAAAACAAAACCAAAAAAACAACACTTGATTTCATCAGGAATCATTCTGATTTCTGCTGGCCATGGGGTTTATTTGTAATCATATCAAAACAAAATGCCCAGCAGAGCTGCACACAGACTAGGCAATTCAGAGAACTGGACACTACTGACCATAATAAGATTAATAAATGAATGCATACATCCACTGTATCAACTTCAGTCTAAGAAATTAGTTGTTAAAAACAAGAATGTCAAGAATGTTTTAGACTTTGTAAGAGAAAATTAGTTCACTTCCATAGTACATCAGACCGATCCATAACAAACTTACACAGAATACTGTAGAACATGGGTAAAGCATAATGATATGCAACAAACAGGCAGTTAACCAAAGAATTAGTAGTTTGTGTGATTCTGTTTTCCTGAATTTTTGCAGAAAATAAACTTTTCTACAATTCTTTATGTTTTCCCTGAAAAACAGCATGAAACTTGTGGTGGTTTTCTGTTACTGGGAGAAGGGCCGTATACAGCCAAGGAGTTCAAAATCACCCATATGCCAGGAAACAGGGAGGATCTCTGAAATGATGTGTAAAGATAAAATCAGATAAAATCACTCCGCTCAAAAGCGTAAAGCTGTTAGGAACACACAGGTGGGGTTTCTCCAGAATATACAGGTGTAGGTTTTTAGTGCTTTTTCTCTGAACTACTGATGTTCAGTTGCAGAGCTAATAACCAGTTTTCAGGAAAGACAGTGGGAGACAGAGATCAGAGAGGGCTGTATGTATACTGCAGACTTAACAACACCAGGGTGTGATAGGCAAAACCACGACGTTTGCATTCCAATGCATTTTATTTGGTAGAACAAACTTCTATAGATAGAACAACAGACTTGAAAACTATGTTGGAGAGCAGCTGACCACACACACACAGACTATTGCACAATTTGGTTCCCTAACTATCCTGTTCCCAAAGCAAAACAGAATGCTGTCTCTGCTGGTTTCATTGGGATAGAGATAAATTTTTTTGTAGTAGCTAGTACAGGGCTATGTTTTGGATTTGTGTTGAACACCCAGGGATGTTTTCATTACGGCTGAGCAGTGCTTACACAGCATCAAGGCCTTTTCTGCTCCTCACCCCACCGCACCAGCGAGGGGGCTGGGGGTGCACAAGGAGTTGGGAAGGGACACAGCCGGGACCGATGACCCCAACTGACCAAAGGGATATTCCATACCATATGACGTCATGCTCAGCATATAAAGCTGGGGGAAGAAGGAAGAAGGGGGGGATGTTTGGAGTGATGGCGTTTGTCTTCCCAGGTAACCATTATGTGTGATGGAGCCCTGCTCTCCTGAAGGTGGCTGAACACCTGCCTGCCCATGGGAACTGGTGAATGAATTCCTTGCTTTGCTTTGCTTGTGTATGTGGCTTTTCCTTTATTTATTAAACTGTCTTTATCTCAACCCATGAATTTTCTCACTTTCACTCTTCCAATTCTCTCCCCCATCCCACCATGGGGTAAAACCCCAACAGTCTTTTTTGGCACCCAACGTGGGACTCGACGGGTTTGAGATAACGACAGATTTGATTGGAGTGTGCTAGATTGAATTTATAGCTGTTATTGCTGTTTAGCTATTAATTGGCAGGTTCCTGTACTTGCCATGGGGCTTGTTTGCCTTACTGTAGAGTAGAATGTAGTGCTCGTTAGTGGCTGCTTTTTGCTTTCGCTGCTCGCTGTAGTGCTGTACTGCTTATCTTCTGATTGTGCTGTGCCTGGGAACATTCTGATAACAGCAATGACGATGCGCCTGGGCTGGCAGCTATCCAGGGCACCGCTGCTCTGCCTGTGCTGCCGTACTAGACAGGCTGGAACTCCAGCGTGAACTTGAGTCGAAGGGACTGTGACCTGTGGATGAATCCATGTGGGAGCAGGACATCCCGAAGTGTCTGTGGCCGTGAATAAGTCCATTCCAAAGCAGGTATATTGTGATGGTCTGTGACCATGGTTATGTCTGTGTTGCAGCAGGTACACCTCTGAAGGGATTGTCGCCCAAGGATACATCCATGCTGCAGCAGATACAGCTTGAAGCATCAGTGGCTGTGCATGGTGGCTTGAGCACCTCAAAACATGTGGCTATGGACGAGTCCATGACAGAGCAGGTTTATTTCTGAAGGGACTATGGCTGTGGGTAAGGCCACGCTGGAGCAGGTATATCTCTGTAGGCATTGTGGCCCATGGAGAAGGCCACACGGGAACAGGTGCACCTCGAAGTGGCTGTGGCTGTGGCTAAGCCTATGCCGCAGCAGGCATTCCGCTGGAGAGACTGTGGCTCATAGATAAGGGTCCACTTGGAGCAGGTGCACCCCTAAGGGACTGCACTTGGTGGACAAGTCCCAGGTGGAGCAGGGGCAAGGGGAGGAGTTCACTGCAATGTTAAACCCAATGGTCTGGTCCAAAGGGACCAGGGGTGGAGATTGTAATGGAAATACCTTTAAATTGTTGTAATCCAGGATTTGAGTTGCATGTTATAGGAATTACTATAGCAGGAAACACCTGAACCAACGGAGGACAAGCCTTACGAGAAGCAGTGCAAGTGCAGCAGTGACCCGGCCTGAGCCGGTTTTGGTGCCCGGTAACTCCATGCAACACACCACCTCTCCTGTCCTGAGGGACCACCGTAACAGATGGAGCCCAAACGGGCTAAATGAACTCAATGGACATTTTGTAGATATTTGTGGACATTTTATGGACATTTTACAAGGGTGATCCACAGACTAAGGGAATGAAATCTGCATATTATATCAAAGGATGTGAAGGAGGGGGTGGTTAATGAGGTTATATTGGATAGTGTGGTACCTGAGCATGACGTAAATGGCATGGAATAAGGGGTGGAGAATGTGCTGGGTTTGGTTGAGATAGAGTTAATTTTCTTCATTGGAGCTGGTGTGGGGCTGTGTTTTGAATTTGTGCTGAAAACAATGTTGGTAACCCAGGGATGTTTTCCTTACGGCTGAGCAGTGCTGACACAGAGCCAAGGCCTTTTCTGCTTCTCACCCCACCCCACCAGCGAGGGGCTGAGGGTGCACAAGGAGTTGGGAGGGGACTTTGCTTGTGTGTGTGGCTTTTCCTTTCTTTAATAAACTGTCTTTATCTCAACCCACGAGTTTTCTCATTTTCACTCTTCTGATTCTGTTCCCCCATCCCGCCATGGGAGGAGTGAGCGAAAGGCTGCGTGGTGCTGAGCTGCTGGCTGAGGCAAAACCATGACGTTGTTGTTTGGGCAAATCTTTGAACCTACGCTGTGAATGCATTGGAGACAAAACTACCCACAATCACATCAGATAATTATGTCCCGCATTTTGTTCTCATCCAAGGCATTTATTTTTATGAAAGCCAACCAGGAAAAAACCAAAATCCTTAGTTATCTGTGTTGGGTTTGCGTGGCAAGGTTTTGGTAGCGGGGGGGCTACAGGGGTGGCTTCTGTGAGAAGCTGCTAGAAGTTTCCCCTGTGTCTGATAGAGCCAATGCCAGCCGGCTCTAAGACGGGCCCGCCGCTGGCCAAGGCCAAGCCAATCAGCGCCTCTGTGATAACATATTTGAGAAGAAGAAAAACACTTAGAGAGAGAGAGCTTTTGGAGCCGGAGAGAGGAGTGAGAAGATGTAAGAAACTCTGCAGACACCAAGGTCAGTGCAGAAGGAGGGGGAGGAGGTGCTCCAGGCGCCAGAGCAGAGATCCCCCTGCAGCCCGCGGTGAAGGCCATGGTGAAGCAGGCTGTCCCCCTGCAGCCCATGGAGGAAGGATGAGGGGGTGTAGAGATTCCACCTGCAGCCCGTGGAGGACCCCACGCCGGAGCAGGTGGAGGCATCTGAAGGAGGCTGTGGCCCGTGGGAAGCCCACACTGGAGCAAGTTCCTGGCAGGACCGGTGGACCTGTGGAAAGAGGAGCCCACACCAGGGCAGGTTTGCTGGCAGGACTTGTGACCCCGTGGGGGACCCCACACTGGAGCAGTCTGCTCCTGAAGGTCTGCACCCCGTGAGAGGGACTCCATGCTGGAGCAGGGGAATGATGAGAGGAGTCCTCCCCCTGAGGATGAAGAAGTGGCAGAAACACCATGTGATGAACTGACCGTAACCCCCATTCCCCGTCCCCCTGTGCTGCTGAGGGGGGGAAGGTTGAAGCCGGGAGTGAAGTTGAGCCCACGAAGATGGGAGGGGTGGGGGGAGGTGTTTTAAGATTTGATTTGATTTCTCATTCCTCTACTCTGTTTTGCTTAGTAACAAATTAGATGAATTCCCTCTCTAAGTTCGGTCTGTTTTGCTCGTGACAACAATTAGTGAGTGATCTCTCCCTGTCCTTATCTCGACCCACAGGCGTTTCGTTATGCCTTTTCTCCCCTGTCTAGTGAATGAGGGGAGTGAGAGAGTGGCTCTGGTGGGCACCTGGCCTCCAGCCATGGTCAACCCACCACATTATCTTAGATAAGAAATGCACCTTTGAACTTCTTTGTTTCAGTATATGGGTATGTGAATCCATAAAAACATGTGCAGGTCCGCAAGCATACAGAACGGGTTGTAGGAAAGCAATCATTCTTGGCCTGATGATCTTACTTAGGGTAGTTATTTTCCACTTTCTCTGTAACCGCCCTCTAAATAAAAAAGGGAGGATGAACTTGGGAAAATTGCAAGTCAGATGCACAAATTGCTAATTCCTCCTGCTGTCTGGAAGGGAAGCAAGGTGTAAAGGGATGTTAAGAGAGTGGCCACCTCCTCCAGATAATGCACTGCCCTCAAAAGCACCCACAGGTAGGACTCACAGAAAATACAGACAGCCGAGTCCCCCCTTCTTGGGCTGGAAGAGGTAGAAGGTCACTAGTGCACACATCACACTTTCTGGGTTCATAAGCACATGTGCATTTGTGGATCCCCTGAGCACCAGCATGACCCCTCTGCTCGTGCAGCACCCCTGCCTGCATCCCAGCCCCCCTTAACTGCCCCACAGGTCTCCCACTCACTGGTTGGTCCAGCTTGAGGCTCACTGCAAACACCCATGCACTCACACACTCACACGTACCCCAGACCTAAGGACCCCTAACTTGCTGGCTGGTCCAGCTTAAAGTTTGCTGCTGAGCACACACACACCCCATGCACACCCAGTTTGGGGGAGAGACAGACACTCTCCCCCAGCAGCCAGCACCAGGCACCCAGGCTATGAGTCACATCCCTCCTTCAGCCACCGGCGCAGAGCCCTCGCTCGCCTCCCTCACCCCTGTGAAGGTGTATTGGGTCTGGCTGAGATGGAGTTAACTTTCTCCACAGCAGCCCTCACAGCCTGTGCTGTGTATTGGAGGAAGGTGTTGGTAACACACCCTTGGCGAGGGCAGAGCAGTGCTGGCTCAGCACCAAGGCTTCTCTCCAACATTTTCTCCCCCTCCATCACCAGTAGGCTGGGGGGGGCAAGATCTTGGGAGGGGACATGGCCAGGACAGCTGACCCAAACTGACCAAAGGGATATTCCATACCATATAATATCTGCTCAGCAATAAAAGCTGAGAGAAAGAAGGAGGAAGTGGGGGCATTCATTATTTATGATGTTTGTCTTCCAAAGCAACCGCTACATGTGCTGAAGCCCTGCTTCCCAGGAAATGGCCAGACATCACCTGCTGATGGGAAGTAGAGAATAAATCTTTTGGGCTTTTTCCTTTGCTTCCGTGCACTGCCTTTTGCTTCATTAAACTGACTTTATCTTGACCCACAAGGTCTTTTTTCCCCATGTTTTTTTTCTCCCTTCCTTGCCCTGCTGAGGAGGGGAGTGATAGACCGGCTTGGGGGGCACCTGGTGTCCAGCTGGGGTCAACCCACCACAGAAGGACAGACTTGCACAGGACTCAGCCAGACAAATGCAGTGACCGCACCTGTTTTACATCTGACCAGCCCCCTTTATACCCTTTTTTGCCTACCCCCCTCTTTGTTCCTCCCTGTGCCCCTTCCCCTCTGCGTCCCTCAGGAATTTGTACAGCTCTGCCCATTCCCACACACGTTCTGGTTCAGCTCTCCCCTGGCTCACAGTCTCAGCCATTGCAAAGTCCAGGTTGATCTTCCTGGAAGTGATGCCAGTAGTTTCTTGATAGCCCATCAATTAGCGTGGCTGGGTTTTGTCATTGTTTTGGCAGATCTGTGTCTCTGTTTGGCTCTGGTTCCCTCCTTTTCCACTTAGTTTCCCAATTGGCAAGGTCCCCGATCAGATAACCTCACTGGAATAAACCTTCCCACACTCTTACTCGCCCTCATCAGTTAGTGTGATTGGCCAGGTTTGTTCCCCATTGCTGCCTCCTTTACCGTTTGTCATTCATATTTGTGTCCTCATATGCCTTGTTTATGGCTTCATCCTTTTATTATTATCCCTTTTCTTCATTGAAGAAGGTCCTTGACCAGATGCTCTTAAAGGAGCAGACTCTCCTACCACTTAACCTTACACAAGGATCAGAGTATACATTGGCAGATCTCCAGGAGACAGAAAATAATTGTATATCCACTTCCAAACTAAATTTTGTTGTATTTCTGGAGTAATCTTCACAATTACTATTTTTTGAGTACAAACTAAAAGAAAACCAGTGTGGCCTGAGTCATCAAGTACTGTCATAGAAAAGCATTAGGTCCAGCTGGGTGAAAGGGAACAATGTCCCAGTTTGCTTTTTTTCCCCCATCAATTGTCTTATACTGAAAATATGTGGTAGAATTGCATATTCTTTGTGTCATAACTTTGACCCGCTCTTTAAGGATAATTCCACATGTGCTGAGCTTACACAGGAAAGGCAAGGTCCTTGTATCTTTTTAACAACTTGGGTTGGTGACTGCTTGCTGTAGCAAGGACTTACAGAGCTGGAAAGTGGAGAAAAAGATCAGAGAATGAAAAAACACTGCAGGTGCCACCTATATTTACAGGAAATCGGGCCAGCCAAAGACATTAGTTAAGACCATCCAACAGAAAATGTGATCAGTTTCTCAAGAACTCTTGCCTGTGAACACCCTGTTTCCCAGCAAAGGTGGGCCAGTTTCCCACATTTAATTAATACAGAAGTTTGTTAACACTGAGAGGATTCCTCTGATTCCTCTGTAAGGTTTATTCAGTGCAACTCATCTTCATGGTGCAGATAAACAAAGAGGAAGATTCAGGCTGTCAGCTGATCCAGGAGACTTTAACCTCAGAAAACTATATCTGGCTTATCCAGTTTGGGATGAGACTTTAATGGGAACCAGAAATTAATCTGAAATAAGAAAAAGCAGAGGCATATCCTGGAAGTGTGGTTGATCTGCGGAGAATTTTGCTTTTCTGAGATACCACATACAAATGAAGACATCCAGATGGGACTGGCAATAAATGAAGGTATATAGGCAGACGGCTACCTTTGGACAGGTGCATTTCTGTCTTTTGAAGGAGGCTGACAATGTTGGGGTAGGCTACAAGATTTGTAGCAAACACAATGGAGAACGAGAAAGTCTGAAGGGCATTCTTGGGGATCCACTGTTTCCAGATATTTAAAAGACAGAAGGAATAGCATTGATCATCGCTGGCCAAAATGGGTGGCTGACTGGGTTGCTGCAACACTGCTGTGCTGACAGTCTGCAAATAACTGGATAAATGTGAAACACTGCTACCAGTAAGAACCAGAGCCCAGGACTCCCCTTTTCCTGAAGGAGCTTCAGCACTGGCCTCCACAGCCAGGCTGCCTCTCCCCGCAACCAGATGCAGCTTCAGCATGGGGAACGGGGAATGGGGAGTGCCACCCCCCCAAATCCTTCTATGTAGACGCCCTATTTCTGACTGGATTGGAGCCCCTCGGTCAACGACAAAAGTTTTGCTCAGGAAGGCATAGAATGAAAGGCTAGGTGTGGCAGGATTTCCATGCTGGAAGGCTTTTTTGGGTTTTGGCCTCTCTACATAGCTGCATTTGTGCTATTTGCAGTCTGTCGCTATTTCTTTTCCCTTCACTTTTTCGGGCCATACAGAATGTCACGCTTTTATACTTCAGCAGGAAGATGGGCAGAACTGAGAGAGAAGGTATTTTAATTACTGAGACTGCGAAACTTCACCGCAGCTGGTGAACACGACTGCAGTCCTGCACTGAGGGCATGCACGCTTTTTTTAGCTGAAACAGCAGGAGCTGCTGCCCCAGCACAGGCCATTGTGCAAGTCAGAAGCTTGAGCGTTGTGAACGTGGTAGCGAGGGACGTGTGGCTATGAGCAAATACCTCTGCAGAAACAATACTGAGATGCATGTGGTGAACAGGAGGGAAAAGTAGAAAAAACCCCAAACTATGAACAGAAAAAAGAATTAGTAGGGAATAAAACAAAGAACAGGAACATTTTGGGAAGAATACTTGAAGATATTAGAAAAGACATTTCTTCTTCTTGTTTGTTTGTTTCTTTCAATGTTCAGGTTCTATTAGAAAAGAAATCATGACTTGGTCTCAATTTTTGCTCATAAAGGAAACCAAAAAATCACTGTAAGTTTCCACAAGTTAGAATCAAAAGGAATAATAGTATGTTCCGTAAATAGCAGCAGATATGAGATAGACAATGAAGACCTGAGATAGCCCTTCATACACAGTGGATCTTGTTAATATAAAGTAAATGTGAACTTTGTGTTTAATTTACAGATCAAGGATGGAGTGTTTATTTTCATATTGGTGTCAAAACACCAATAATATAAGAGGAAAAAAATGCTCTTTTTAATTTTCTTCCTTTTTCTCCTAATGCTATGCATTTTGAGCAAAATTTAATAAATGTTAACGCATGTAATGCAAACCCACTCAGATGTTAAACCATGACATAAAAATGTCCAAGAAGAGACTCCTTTCCAAAAGATCTTCTTTGTCAATGCAGATACCTTGGGCCGAGGCTGAAGTTTAACAGCAATTTTGGGTTGCAAAGCAGTTCCTGTACTTTTTGTTAACTTTTTTAGCTTCTGGATGGAGGCCAAAAATGTGCCTGTCTTTTTTTGATTTTTTTTTTTTTTTGGCAACCTACCATGTGTTGAGATGTTTCACCATGTGCTGCAAGCCCAGCCTTGATATACTGTCAATGCACTGTACACACCAGAGTTTTGATGAGGGGAGCATGAGGCATTTGTGTTGTGCCTGCTGTGGCTGGGAGGGGGTTGTCTTTGCCTGATAACGCATGAATAAAGCTGGAGGTTACAGAAGGGTGGAGTGGGCCTAAAAGCAAGCCAGAAATAATTACATAGTTTTTTAAGGCAGGGATGTAGTCCCAGAGGACTGCGTTCATTGCCAAGTCTTTGATTTTGACCAAAGAGGAAGTAGATTGTTTTTGTCCTCAAGAGGTGGAAATGATAGCACTTGCCTACCCATTTTGCTGCTGTTCAGAAAGATCAGTAACTTGGCTGGCAAAATGGAGTCAGGAAACTGAATGTTATTATTAAATGGGTCCTATATTTATACGAGTGGTTGTGATTGATGCCCCAAGAGCTGTGGTCTTGACATTTATTGTTGGAAAAGGGAGGCAAGCAGGTAGAATTTAATGATTAAAAACAGCATACAGACTAACATGTATTTGCAGAGGAGAATTAACATAAACCTAAAACCTGCTCTTCTTTTTCTGTCTGAACGCACGACTGAGTGATCCGGTTTGCAGCCAAAATGCTCCTCACAACCTGAGCATAACAAAAGCTTTGCTACATGAATATATATCTTGGGGGGGATAAACAGAAGTGGTTGGCCGGAGAGAGGGGGCCTCTGTGTTTTCCTCTGTGTCTCTGCGCGGCTGTTGTGATGACTGGGCAGAATGTCTGCACTGTTTCCTGGCGAGCTTGACGAATGAATCAGATTTCCTCTTAATTTTCCAATGGGTGGCTGCCAGGCTTATGTACGATCTTCAGGATGAATAGAATTAAGTCAGAGGAAGCTGTAAAGAGACTGTGAGAGAACTAACAAGGACTACTAACACAATAATGCCCAAGCCAGCCTCAGGTGCACAGTTTCAGAAGAATTAAGATGAAAACAGCTGGCAGTGTATTGACTAAAACACTTCACCCTTCTAGAGGCGAGAGTGCAGAATAGAAACTTTTATGGGGATTTCAAGAGCTGCCCAAATGTGTCAGTGAAAAAGCCATCTTGCCAGTATGACTTGTAAAAAGAGAGATAATGCTGCAAACAGGAAAGGTTTTTTTGGTTGGTTGGTTTTTTGTGTTTGGTTGTGGGGTTTTTTTCCCCAGAGATGAGGAATGTCAGCCACAGTGTGGTAAGAAAATTTAAGGGAAAAGACCTGTAGATCTTTTTGTTGGTTTCATACTTTAGTCTTGCATGCTTTGCAACTTTAAGTGAGAAAATAAATAGTGCTTTAGTCTGGAGAAATGGATAGCAAGCCCCTCTGAACAGCTGTGTCAAAGGTTTATGTGGAAATCCCTAGGTGAGTCTGACCGCAAAGTGAAGGGGTGGCTGCTGGCTCTGGGACCTTCAAAGTCAGCGACTTTGGGACCACATCCCAGAACAGTCACATATTCATCAAGGATTACAAGGGTAGTAGTCTTTGCTCATTAGCTATCATTTCATCTGACTTGATCTCCTCCTCCCTGTTGTGGTACAGGCAACTCACCCTCACGGCACAGCTCTGCAACCCCCCCAAGCTTCCCTCCAGCTCCCCCAGAGCCACCAGCCTGCACAGCAGCTTCTGCCACGTCCAGTCCCTGAGGTTTTCCCCTTCTGCTCCTAAAGCCCATTGCTTTGACATGGTATGTCTTGCAGGAAGGGAAAGGGGAATTTAAGCCCCTCTTTCATCGTTTGTTAGTGGCTGCAGTAAGCCTGTGGGAGTTGCCCAAGGCCTGACTCCTGTGAAGGTATGCTGGGGAAAGCCTTCAGGAGTGAGACTGGAGCAGCTAGCCCAGCAGTCATGACAGAGTACTCCCATTTTTGTTTCCTCACATCTGAGGAGCTTGAGTGGTGACATCTGAAGCACGTTTACTTTTAATCTCCTGTTGTAGTTGTTTAGATGTACCTGTGCTAAGGAATGTCAGGGTTGGGGAGACATAGCTGGTGTGTGAAACTGTACAGCTGAAGCATCTTTGCCCCACCTGTAACTCTTTCTCTGGAGCTGCTTTGCTGCCACAGCCATTTGTTCAACATCATTTTGCTAACTGGCCACACACAACTAGGTACGATGCCCAGGGAAGTGAAAACTGTCTCCCTTCTCAGCACTCAGACCCCACGAATTAACCTGACGTCCTCCTGCATTACCATGAAAGATTGTGAGTGTTACAGTGGTCTGTTCCCTCTAGTCTTAGAAAGACTCGTAAGCCCTGCTATGAAATCGGCTGCTGCTGAGAGTGACTGTGCACCGAGCGCATCATTACGTGGGTTTTTTTCCATTATCATCCTGTGCCCCCAGAGGCATCTGTCAGATCAGACTGGAGAGCCATTTGTATTATGTACTGTACTTCATGTGGGATTGAGGGAGTATTAACAGCTGGAGTTGTAGTGTTGTAGCATTGATAATACGTCTGAGTAGAAAAGAAATAGCCTGAGTTAGAGACTAAAAGAGGTAGCCAAAAGAAGGAAAAAAAGAAAGCACTGGCCTAAGACTTAGGGATCCATTTCTGGTCCTGCTGCTGGCCTTGTCAAATGACTTTTTACGAGTGACATCTTCCAGCACTTGCTCAGTTTTCCCTCTTTCTAATGAGAGAAACTAATAGGTGCTACTGTTAGCACATATGTCATGCAATAACTACGGAAGACAACACATCTGTGTTTGAAAGGCAGAACTGCCCACTGTAGGAGAAGATCAGGTTCGAGAATATCTAAGAAACCTAAAGGTGCACAGGTCCATGGGACCTGATGAGTTGCATCCGCGGGTCTTGAAGGAACTGGCGGATGAAGTGGCCAGGCCACTCGCCATCATATTTGAGAAGTCCTGGCAGTCTGGTGAAGTTCCCACCGACTGGAAGAGGGGAAACATAACCCCCATTTTTAAGAAGGGTAAAAAGGAAGACCCAGGAAACTACAGGCTGGTCAGTCTCACCTCTGTGCCTGGCAAGATCATGGAGCAGACCCTCCTGGAGACTATGCTCAGGCACATGGAAAATAAGGAGGTGATTGGTGACAGCCAACACGGCTTTACTAGGGGCAAATTGTGCCTGACAAACTTGGTGGCCTTCTATGATGGGGTTACAGAGTCCATGGATAAGGGAAGGGCAACTGACGCCATCTACCTGGACTTGTGCAAGGCATTTGACACTGTCCCGCATGACATCCTTGTGTCTAAATTGGAGAGACATGGATTCGATGGATGGACCACTCGGTGGATAAGGAATTGGCTGGATGGTCACACTCAAAGAGTTGTGATCAATGGCTCAATGTCCAAGTGGAGAACAGTGACGAGTGGTGTTCCTCAGGGGTTGGTTCTGGGACTGGCACTGTTTAACATCTTTGTCAGCAACACGAACAGTGGGATCGAGTGCACTCTCAGCAAGTTTGCCGACGACACCAAGCTGCGTGGTGCGGTCGACACGCTGGAGGGAAGGGATGCCATCCAGAGGGACCTTGACAGGCTGGAGAGGTGGGCCCGTGCAAACTGCATGAAGTTCAACAAGGCCAAGTGCAAGGTCCTGCACATGGGTCAGGACAATCCCAAGCACAACTATAGGCTGGGCGAGGAATGGATTGAAAGCAGCCCCGAGGAGAAGGACTTGGGGGTATTGATTGATTGATGAGAAGCTCAAGATGAGCTGGCAGTGTGCACTTGCAGCCCAGAAAGCCAACTGTGTCCTGGGCTGCATCCAAAGAGGTGTGACCAGCGGGTCAAGGGAGGTGATCCTGCCCCTCTACTCTGCTCTTGTGAGACCCCCACCTGGAGTACTGTGTCCAGCTCTGGGGGCCCCAGTACAAGAGAGACATGGAACTGTTGGAGTGAGTCCAGAGGAGGGCCATGAAGTTGATCAAAGAGCTGGAGCACCTCTCCTATGAGGACAGGCTGAGAGAGTTGGGGTTGTTCAGCCTGGAGAAGAGAAGGCTCCAGGGAGATCTAATTGTGGCTTACCCGTATCTAAATACGGGCCTACAGGAAAGATGGTGAGGGACTGTTTATCAGGGAGTGTAGTGACAGGACGAGGGGTAATGGGTTTAAGCTGAAGGAGGGTCAATTTAGATTAGATGTTAGAATGAAATTCTTCACTGTGAGGGTGGTGAGGCACTGGAACAGGTTGCCCAGAGAGGTTGTGGCTGCCCCCTCCCTGGAAGTGTTTAAGACCAGGTTGGATGGGGCTTTGGGCAACCTGGTCTAGTGGAGGGTGTCCCTGCCCGCAGCAGGGGGGTTGGAACTAGATGATCTTTTGATCCTAACCATTTGATCCTTCCAACCCTAACCATTCTATGATTCTACGATTCTATAAAAACCCACTGAATTACATTTCTGTCTGAAGCTAGGTGCCCTTGAAATTTGCACTAAAAGCACACATGTAGAGAGAAATGGATGCAGCTACTTCTCTAATGGGCATTTTTAACATCATAAAATCTGCAAGTTAAGCACTGAAGGGCTACTAAATCTAACAAAAAGGCTTTCCATCACATTTAAGTTGACTGAGTACAGCGTCATTACTTTAATGGCATATAAACATTTTCAAGAAATAGTTTCTATTCTCAAAACAGGGACCATCTATATGGTCTTCTGAAGGTAAATATATTTGACTGGGATTAGAGCAAGACTATTTTATATTTACTTTGTATCACTTGCTTTCTGTTTTGTGTAAGACAGAATATTATTAACATACATAAAGATAATTCTATAGGAGAGCAGTAGACAGTCAGTGGGTAAATTCATAGGTCTTCCATCCTGCCAGTGAGCGCTCACCGATCAAAATGAACTTTGCAGGTCTGACTTTTTGCCGTGCTAACTTCTCTTTAAATTTAGTTACATCTGTTCCATCCGAAGTCAAAATGAAACTTGGTATGGGAACAGACTGAGGCCATCAGCTGGATGCAGTTTGCATTTAGGAAAATCTACAAGTGTTATCACGGAACTTATTGTTTGGGACATATGCTCGTAGTGAGGGTTTTTATTTAATTGAGGTCTTTGTAGTACTTCTAGCAAAATTATACCCGAATGTCTTTATACTTTTATTTTATAGGGGGAAAAAAAGTTTTTAAATTTAGGGAAAAAAAATATTGAAAAAGCACTTCCTCTCTGTCAAACCCTGATGTCGGAAGGACAGCACATTTGCGAGGAAGATGTCCAGTATGCTGTTTAAAGTAACAATATCAAATATTTTCTTGTTTATCCTTCAAATCAAGTACAGTTGGCAATGTGTGCATCAAGTTGTGGGGGAATAAAAAGTGTTGATGTCACACATTCTACCTGTTTAGATCACATGGTGCTGGTAATGGATCAATGTGGAAAGCTTTGTTGAGTTTGTTGGTGAGGTACTTCCCCAGACACTAGGTTGTATTACCAAGGAGAGGATCTCTGTATGTGCCCTGTACTAAATAAGCGCACATACCCTATTCTGAGCATCTACATACCCTCTGCTAAGTGCCACTGGGAGGATGAGGACTGGATGGACATTTGGTTTTACTTAGGATGCTATTTCTTACGAGCTGCCAATAGGAAGCTCTATGTCAGAGAGCTAATACAACTCTGGAATGCATAAGCAAAAGAACATCAGACAAGCATAGAAGGGATACTATGTTATAACCCTAGATAAAATAATTGGGGTAGATATTTCAATGTTGTGACTGTTTATAGTGCCTGGATTGCTTAAAAATTGCAGAGCATCCAGGAAAGAATAATTTGAGATCTGGAAATTTTTCCCAGTAAAAAGAAACCAAACCAAGTCAGTACAATTTATCTGACAGAAGGCAAATTGTGCGCTCCCTAGATGTGGAAGAGGTTTCTGATAGAAGATCGATCTTCAGTCTAGGGGACACATTGTAAACAGATGCAATGCAAAAGAAGTATCTATGTATTTTTTAACAATATGTCCCGTCAGAACAAATTATGCAGGAAACTGATAGGATATTTAGCACTTGATATTAAATGAAGAGCAAGCATCTTTCTAGAAAATATGCCATAGCTTAACAGAAGATCTAGGATTAATGCAGAAACTAAGAAGTGTAATGCAGAAATTAAGAAGTGCTTACACTATGCACAAAGACAGAGTAGGTGATTTTGATGGTTTCTTGGATATTCAATTATACAAGAGTGTATAAGAGTCTGCAAAAATTGCCAACTGTGGCTGGTAAGAGAATGCAGAAGGCTCACGTTGTGCAAGAGTGCTACATGATGCAGAACGTTTCAACTGCCACTTCCCTGAAAGAGTTTTGAAATCCTTTTTCTCTGTTATCAGTTGAACTATAAAAATAGAAGAGAACGCCTGTTCCTAAATAAGCTGACATTACACACTACAGAACATGCAAAAAACCAAAAGAACCCTCAGAGATTTCATTAAATCCATGTCTTGCCCTGGTAGTGCTGACTGTGTTGTGCTGCCTCTTTTTGGCCCAAACTGCTGAATTTTGAATGCCAATGGCTTCTAGTAGGAAGGAAAACTGCTGACAAAGCAAGTTATTTTCCTGACAAAATCATGGTTATTTGCAATCACGTATCATAACTTGTTTGGTTTGGTTTGGTTTGGTTTTAACTTGGGATATAAAAAGCTGGAGATAACCCTCCTGTTTGTTGTTGGGGGTTTGTGTGTGTTTTCCTTTCCATTTGTTCTTAGAGAAATTGCAGTTGCAATTGAGACAATGGAGAGATGATGTTAGTCAAATAGTCCCAGGTGGTTTAGATTACTGTCATGATGCAACTTGCTTTCATGCCGTGTAAGTGCACCTTGCGTACTGTTTTTCTGCTGGGAGCTGTGTCTCGTTGCCCAGGACTGTGGGAAGGTAGCTTAGGAGACCTTGTCCTCATGCTAGCTCTGCAGAAGCAGTGGGAAACACTAATGGCATTTGAAATGCTAGCATCACGCCTGTCCCTCAGGACGCTGTCGTGCTGTTAGCAGACCACACTTAGGCTGTGTCACTGCCTAACAGGAGTTCCACACCTGACTAACCTGGCTGTGTGGCCCAGAGTTGTTTAGGCAGGTCTGAGTGACTCCGGCAGCAGATTATGGGGAGTTTTGGCTGTGACAGAGACTGGTATCCTGAGGCTGCTGACACGCCTGTCTGCAGAAGATGGCACCAGCTCTTTCCCTACTCAGGTGCCCTGGAATCACAGCACGAGCAGGCACTGTGTACTTGCTCACAACCGTTGATAGGAAGTCCATAAACTGGACCTAGTGTTCAGTGAAAGCTGGCTAGAGATCCCTTAGCACAGTTATCTCGGGGGCTATGAAGGCCATTTGCAGCCCTTGCACAGCTGCGGGAACTGTGTTGAAGGGATATCGATGGCTCAGCTCGCTCCTGACACAGCTGCCCTGACAGGATTTTGCACTCCAAATCTCTTCTCACAGAGTGAGAGGAGCTGGGTGTGATCAGCCTCTGGAGGGGGTGACTGTCCGGGGGGCACTACTCTAAAGGGGGTATCCCATCACCGCTGGTGGGGCACTCGCTGATGGTGCCAGGTGCCAAAAGTGCCTCTCATCTCCCATACGTGGCTATAAATCTATCAGACATGACAAAACGTCCTGGTCCCACCAAAGCGTGCTGGGCTTCCTCGTTATGCACAACATCTTGTTTAAGGGCAGAGGGGAAACTCACCTTGTATATAAAGCAAATAATCTGTTGTTAGTATACATCAAATCTCTGCAGTCTAATCCAAGAATTATTAGTAACTGTTACAGAAAGGGAAAGAATATGCTCTTGCAGAGAAAGTATTGATAATGATAGTACAGTTAAACCTATTATACACCCACTTAGTTTCTCCCCCTTTTCCCAATGTTTTGCTCACCCTTCCCCTGCTCTTCTGGCTCCTAGGGTTGGTCGTTTGACTCTGCTGATGGTGGAGCAGGTGTTAAGGAAAGTTGTCAGCATCTGGAGTCCTTTGCTGGGGGAATATGACATTCATCATGACGGTTTCTGCTTCCTCACTCGAGGATCCACTTTAGGTCCCCTTTATATGCTTGCTAACATGCTTTTAAACCTTGCTCTTTCTCTGCTGACCTGCAAATCCAAGTTACATCTGAATGAACTGTATCTCATGCCTCTATGCATGTTAGGTAATATTTCTTTGTTCTCTTTGTTGCCCTAAAACTAGTTTTGTCCAGATCTGCATTTCTTTAACTGATGATGGTAAATCGTTTGTACCTGTGGGGTCTCCAGTGCCAGGCCTGTGCCCAGTCTCTTATAATCCTGGGGCTGTAGCCCTCTATACTGCATCCTGTGTCTCCACTTCTCAAGGCCTCTGTTGCCATACCGAACCTGTACTTCTCTACACCACACATTACGTTAGATTTGTAAAACCACAGCAGTACCAGAGAAAGAGAAATAAAATTTAAAAATACTAGCTATGGACAAACTGTGAATTAGAAAATTTAGAAAAATGTCCTTTTACTAGGAATGGCAATAGCCTAATGCAGGCTACATGGTTACATCCTTATCCAAAATCAGGTGGTGGTGACCCTCTTTAGGTCCATGGAGCGGAGGGTTCCCGGGCTGGAGTGGCTCCCTGGTGCTGCGTGGGCCGGACGAGGAAGCAAGGGGTTGCTTTGCCCACCTCCTCCAAGGGCGCAGGTCTCTGTCCAAGGGCACGGAGGAGGCAGCTTGCTGGCCAGGCTCCCTGCGCGTCCAGTGCAGGCTCTGAGAGGAGCGTGGCCTCCAACATACAGCCTTCTGCAGCACGGACAGGGGAGTTACAGCCTGGCCGTGGTGCTAAATAGTGTTGGTTAGGAAAGGTCTGATGCAATGAGGTGCAAAGCACCATAGGTAGCTGCACAGCCTGAGCGTGCTCCTGCTGAAGTGTAGCAGCATTTACAACTGGTTTGTAGCACCTGGGTCGTGAAACTTAACCTGCCTTCCAGTGTTGCTTCCAAATACAGAACGGGCATAGTCAGTGAGGTATGATTCAACCTGCAGCTGTATATTTTTTCTTGTGTGTAGTGTTTGAATGGTTGATTTGTAAATATGCATGCTTTCAAATGATCTACATCAGTATCTGGAGCTAATGAGTGAAGCCATACTTGCACTTCAGAAACAGGAACTTACCCTGTATTCTAACTGCACAAAGTAATTTGCGGTTCAATTGCTTAGCCAGTTGTCATTTTCTAGCACCTCATTTCATACGACTATTTCAGGTAGCATCTTCTAATATTCACAAACTGAGAAATAACACTGCCTTGTGATCTTATTTTCCTGACGCTGACTGCACTCTGCACTACACTTGTTTAGCCGCACTAACCTACTATATTTGCAACAAAAAGTTTTCAAAAATGATCACTGTAGCCAAACTTGTCTGTGTAGAAATGAATGCAAGGTACAGTCCTGGTAGGATTAAAGATTTTCAGCTAGATTCATGAACTTGGTCAGTCAGTTTCTCATTCTGCCTTAAACCACTTTAGTCAGCATTACGTGCTTTAAATACACAGTTTAAATAGAAGAGCCGAGCAAGAGTCAGAGGAAAGTTGGAAAATACTTGGGCAGAAGCAAGCCCTGGATAACAAACAAGAGGTGGCAGCCAGGAGGCAAGATCTTGGTTTGGAGATGTTATCCAGCATGAGAAAAAATTGGAGAGGACATCAGGAGCAATAGTATCTGTGCACATTCCCCTTTCTGTGCCAGAACTCAGCTAAAGTCTTGAGCTTCTCAGCAAAGCCAGGGTCAGGGCCAAGAGTAGGAATGTTCACCAGTTTTCAGCTAAGTGGCCCCTGTTCAAGGTCGATTTAAGTCAATTGATCCAGTGAAACTCTTTGAGATACTGCAGCTTGTCTTGAAAATTATCTTCTCAGGTGTTGTTTATCTCTAAGGTGATAAATTTTGAGGCAACAACTGTAATTATTTATATGAATAATATATTTTATATATATATATGAATAATATATATATATATGAATTTATATGATAGAGATAGGGCAGGAAAGAGAGCCTGGGATAAACCAGATAAACCAGAAGGATGAGGGGCTTGTGAGAGACCAGGAGGAACAGGGAAATATCTTTATTCACAGCCCACTGAAACCTCCATGTCTCCTCCTGGCCTACAAGCCCAGTCCTCCAAAGGTTCCCATCAGCTTCCCAAAGCCTGCCTGACCTCTCTCATCACCTTTCCTTACCATCAGCTCCTACCCCACAGAACTAAAAGTGGAATTTTGCCCACCCAGGACTAGGAGGGCATGAGCTGGTGCTGGAGCCTGGTCAGAAATTGCTTCTGAAAGCAGGTCTGGCATGAAAGGGCTGTGGATATGGTGCTCATCACAGCCACGCACAATGGCTTTACTACTCACTGCCCAGTCTTTACCTCAATTGACTCGGCTGTAAGGTGCTGCAAAGCTATGTCCAGTATAGAAGGAATGACATCACAGCCACGAGACAGGTAATTTCATCTCTGCATACCTCTTCTCCATATGCCTTTTTGCCTCTCTCTCTCCGATCATACTGTCTTGAAGTTTTTTCTCTACTTCCAAATGGCAAGAGCATTTCCAATGAATATTCTTCCTGGATGTTCACTTGTCTGGAATAGTTTATCACTCTGGATTAAACATTCAATGTGTGATCATGGAAACACCTCTGAGCCAGGATTTCTCTGGTTTTAGAAACTAGTTTCTAGTCTACCATTTCTTATTAAAAGTGTCTGAATTTACTAGGATGAAACACAAACCTTTCCCCCTTTCTTCATGATCAGGAATCCATCACAGCTGCCTTCCTTAGGAAACCCTAGCACAGCCCCTCACTTCAGCACACCTCCTTTTCTGTGGCATAAGTGGCATTCTGACACCAACTAGCCATGGCAACAAGAAGTTTGGTCTGCCTATAAAGGTCTTGTTTTCTTAATTAAAAAAAAGATACAACTGTTGTTTAAGCTTTTCCTGTGACCTCTGCTGCTTCTTCTGGGTCTAGGAAATGAAAATACAAATGTACCAGTCACTCTTTGAAAGTTGTTCCTCCTCAACCTCACAAACACATGATAGCTCTTGAGAATAAGTATCTTCTTTTTGAGGAAGAGCAGAAAAATTAACATTAGCAGAATAAGTACATTTCAACAGCAGGAAAATATGGAAATGAAATTGATACAGGCACCCAAAACGTTTAACATTAGAGTATGCACTAAAAGGCATAGGCTGCCAAGTTCCTGTGTTCTGGCAACTGTGGTTTGTTTCATATTGTTCAAATGTAGCATTTCCAGAAAGCAACATACCCTTTGTGTAGAACTATAGGAAAATAACATGATTCGTACTGAGAGGTGCCTGTTTCCCATCTTACCTCCTGTGAAAGAAGCAGAGATTTCTCTTCTTGCAGGGACGTTGTTACAAAATTGTTTGAGAGCCAGATGAAGCATTTGAGAAAACTGCCAGCTGTTCATTACGACTTCTCATCTGGATGTTGCTCCCCACACAGCTGAGCTGCTGGAACACATCTGATGGGTGTTCCCTACATCATAAAACTGGACACGTTAAGTGCAAGCTTCAACAGTGGTTTCAACTAAGCAGGCTGAATTTCTCCAGGAGGGGGTTGGGGATGTTCATACAACCCATCAGTGTTCAGTTTCTGGAACTGGGGATTACATCTGAGTGAGGGGTGATCAAACAACTTTCCTTTAAAGTTTCATTTCAAATGTGGGTGTTGGGATCAGCTTTTGCATCCTTTGTCACGAATGAGGAAATTTTGTTTAAAGGCTGTTTGGTTCTGGCTGTTCTGTTGAGAACAGCCAGAGATTTCATTAACAAATGAGAATGCAGACAACAACTGAGATTTCTGCATAAGCTTTGACCTCCGCCCATTCCTTCTTCTGTTCTACACCCAGGTTTCACATGCCCATGCTCTAAGAAACAGCGCAGTAGGGCCATTGAAGCGCGACTGGCCATGGATCTGCATCTTCTCTTGTGTAAGGCTTTTCCTGCAGCTGAGACAGTCAGAATGCGTGCGTGTGTGTGTTTGTGTGCGCGCACGGGTCTCCCTTTTCTCCAGTTTCTGATGGGTAGCAAGGGTGGAGCCTGCACTGCAGCTTTCCTTTCAGCAGGACCTAGAATCTTTCTTCTATCTCTGGCTTTTTATTTTTGTGATATTTGTAAGAATTCAGATGGTATTTAGTTGAAATTGTCCAATTAATTTGAAAGCTATTGGAAGGGAGGATGGCCAGTCATGCAGTCATGGCGGGGCCACTCATAGGTGCACATACATACCCACCCCCACCTCCAATGGAAATGAGGCTATAAATAATTTTTGTTTTATCTGTAAGCTGTGTTTGCAGCTATCACAATAATTTCAAGAGAAAAAAAATAAACACCAGCATATGGGCAAAAATACAGCTGTTTTTCTTTTCTGATCCCGAGTTAAATGGCAAAACCAGAAATCAGCGCTAATACAAAAAATAAACAGCCATTTAATCTTTTTTGTTATTGTTGTTCTGCTCATCTGGCATAAATTAAAAAAAAAATAAATCTTTTGGGGGCTGTGATTGTTTTAACCTGCTAGTAACTCCCTTGAGTTCATCAGAGCAAAAGACAGTGAAAGCCTGTTTATTGTCCAGCAGGCACCTACACATGTTGTAAGCGAAGTTCCATCTGGTCACAACATCGTGGATCATCTGGGTAACAGCCAGGCTTCATTTGCTTCATGTCCTGGACAGCATGGAGGCAGCCGAATAGGAATATTTAAATGACTGACCAACCGCAACCGAGTTTGCCCCTGAGGATTCGTCTAATAATGGCTCCTTGCTATGGAGCAGTATTGGCTTTGCGAGTTGTTTTCTTTTTTAAATGACTCAAGCTGGGCTCTGCGGAATGATTTAGCCTTTTTATTAGGTGCCGACAATTTACTGGAGACACAGTCTGGCTCTTACCTTGGGAGATCTGAACGTGGACGTTGACCATGCCTGAAATTCTTCCTGAAACATGTTTGTAAGCAAAAACCTGAAGAAACCCAGACTGCGTAGCACGGCTGTTATTCTGGGCCTGACAGGGTGCTTGTGCAGGGTGTATTTCACACCTATGTGGAGGGCATGTAAAGCACTGCCATATCGGAATTTTCCAGGCACTTAAAATCATCCACACCTGTTTTGCACAAGGGCAAAAGACGGAGAAAGCGGATGCACCGCTTAGTTCTGCTTAACCCATGACCTGAGCACCTCAGAGAGCTTTTTGGTGGCCAGCGCTGCTGTCACGATGGCAGCGGTGGGTGGACCTGGACCCCAGGGAAGCACTGCCTCTGCCTTCAGAGCTGCCCCAGTTCCCCAGGCTGGGCAGGAGCCGTTCATGCTGGTGGTGCTGCCTGCAGCCCCAGTGGGACCTCCTGCTGCCACATGTATATTCCCCTTAGAAGACTCTGCTCTGCAGATCTAGAGGTGGGTGCTGGGCTGTGAAAGGGTGGCAGGCAGCTGCCTAACACAAACACGTGCAGTTTCATTAACAAATGCTGATGGAGGCAGTGCTTGCTAGGTGAGTAATATACAGAATGCCGAACGGTAGGGGTTGGAAGGGACATGTGGAGATCACCTAGAGCATGTCGCACGGGATCACATCCAGGAGAGTTTTGAATATCTCCAGAGCAGGAGACTCCACAACCCCTCTGGGCAGCCTGTTCCAGTGCTCTGTCACCCTCACAGTGAAGAAGTTTTTCCTCACGTTGAGATGGAACTTCCTGTGTTCCAGTTTGTGCCCGTTGCCCCTTGTCCTGTCACTGGGCACCACTGAAAAGAGTCTGGCCCCATCCTCTTGACATCCGCCCTTTAGATATTTACAAATGTTGATGAGATCCCCTCTCAGTCTTCTCTTCTCCAGGCTAAACAGAGCCAGCTCTCTCAGGCTTTCCTCATACGAGAGATGCTCCAGTCCCCTCATCGTCTTTGTAGCCCTCTGCCAGACTCTCCAGTAGTTCCCTGTCTTTCTTGAACTGGGGAGCCCCTCCTCCCAGGAGTAGGAGGATATGCAAATCCCAACAGGCTGCATAAGCGCTTCCAAAAATTCAGTCTGTCTATAAATACTTTATTGGCAGTGCCCAATGAAGCCTTGTTAAGAACAGCAAAAAAGTTCTAGCTGGCTCACTGCTTGTTTATGATAACAAACTTATTCGATGAGTAATATGGAGAAGTACCTGAATTTCCCCTCAGAGGTGGCTGTGAGAGGTATTCCTTTCTGCTTTAAAATGTGGGCATCTTCTATAAAGATGTCATTCATGTAAGATCCTGGAGCAAAATTTATCCAGGAAAAATGGCTGAGATACCACAATAACATCTATAGGGATGGTGCATGGGCCGTTCCTTTCAGAAAATCTCAGGAAGAAAATACCTGTATGAATTACAGGGGCAAATTCTTACACAATTTGCAGTTAGTTACTGCAGAGGCCATATAGTATTTTGGGGACTTTACTCATCCCACAGCTGGGCATACCTATGCCAACCTCCTCCCATGGCCAGCAGGGCCACCCAGCAAGAAAGATGTGCTTAAAAGTTTGCAAGACTAGATTTCAGACCTCTTATATCTCTATCTATCTCTATATCCACGTATATGCTGTATCTAAAGATTCTGACACAGGCATGCACGCAAACAGCTTTCTCAGCTAAGTAAGGTCAATAAAATCAGTGTTACTACTCACGGGATGAAGCTGTGCACGAGCCTAAGGAGGCAGTAAACGCTGAACTTTCGCTCAATCTAATCAAACTGCCCCAAAATAAAGCTGCTTTTCTCGGGCACGGCAGTAGCCGCACAAATCCGCTTGGAGTCACTGTAACACAGCGGCCGGGGCCGGGGGGCGGCGGGGGGCGGCGGGCACGGCAGCTACTAACGTAGAGCATTTTGCCGGCTCTTTGAGGAATATCTTTACGCTTTGCAAAGCGGTGTGAAAGCAAAGCGCTCATTTGTTAGAAACCCGAGAAAATGATTTCATCTGTGCTCGTGCGGTTAGGCGTGCCCTGGTGCGAGGCGCGCCGTGCCGTCGAAGGGACGGGGCTGCTGGCGCAGTGCCGGCGGCGTGCGGAGGCGGGCTGCTGCGGGGCTGGGGCTCGGCGGCGCGACCGGGCGCTGTGGGGAAAAAAAGCGACTCTCTCCGTGTCAGGTGAAGACTGCGAAAACGGACAGAGCTTGAGAGAGCACAGCGACTGAGAAAAGTGTTGGCCTCAGGTTGTAAGGGATAAACAGCAAATGGGGTGGTTTGTTTATTTTAAAACTCCCATCTTTTTTTTTTTTTTCCCGCTGCTGTTATACAGAAAATCTCACAGGTGCTGCAATGGTTATGCGATTAAACCGCAAGGCACTTTATACACCAGTCTCAATTGATAGAAAGTATTTTTAGCGTGCTGTTTAACAAGATGACATGCCGTATAATAAGCCAACATTAAAATAAGTAATTTACAGTGGTGCAGTTGGCAGAGAGGTAAAAAAGCATTCTGGCTGTAAGCAACAGTATTAAAAGTCTATTAAATGATTACCTGACAGTTTCATTGACTAATAATGACTTGAATGGACAGGAATCCATTTCAGTCAAGAAATCCTGTGTATTTCGGAGACAGGATGGTTTTCCCTGGTCAGGAACGTCTTAGTCATGTCTATCATGAAATATTCTGCTATCCCCTGTCCCTTATCCACATTGTCATTTACAATCCAGACATTTAGACCATGCCAAAGTATCGAATGAGAGGTTCACAGTACCACTGCTGCCCTAGTTGCTACATCTCTTTTTATCCTAAGCATTCTTATTTCAAGGGTGACGTATTTGCTTCTGAACAATGTCCTAAGCCATGAGACAACTGTATATTGAGTTTGTTTAGCAAAGGATCGAACCAGAATGCAGAACTGATGCTGAGCAGGCTGCAGTTGCAGGCTGTAATTCTCTGGACAGTTCCAGAGAGGCTGTGGCAATTGGTATTTAACAGCATTCATCAGAAGGGTGAACATGGTGTAAAATGCTGAAGAGGAATGACGCTACTGCCATTAGCCTATTAATTGTAAGGGATATTTTGAAACTAACTTTAAAAATACACATCAGCCCTTGTCATTCTGAATAGACAATATATTGTACTTCTGCCTAAGACTTATGACAAGTAAAAAATAATAACTAAAAACTCATTTAACTCCCCCCCCCCCCACTTTTTAACAATAGTCATCACATAATTATATCCTTGCATATATTTGCTTTTCAGATGAACATTATTTTTGGTTTAGGAATGATTCATTTATTTGAAATTGTTTTCAACACTGAAGCTTTAATGATTGTCATAACGCTGATCTTGTCAGCAGAATACGCTGGAAGAAACCAGAGGATTCTATCTTGAATATTTCTAGAAATGTTCTTACTTACCACAGCATAGGACACCGGCATTTTGCAGTGTTCCAAGTGTAAAACAGCCTGCGGTGCTGTGCAGGAGGACATCAGACTGGAGACTTCCACAGCTTCTAGAGGAATCTGAAAACCTTTCCCAGGTAGCTATTCAGGAAAAATGCTATGCTTTGCTCCTGTCTGGGTAGGATCTCAATCCAGCTCCTGTAGACCTGAGTCTTAAGAATACAAATGGCAATATTTAATTATATCAATTTTTTCCTTCAGCTACTTACTTGACCTGAATTATGCTTTCCATCTGAAGCCTAATTTGTCTCTGCTGAATGGCATAATTTCACTAGCGGTATAATTAAAAATGAACAAACGCACACTTAGAGTTTCCACTGTGGCAAATGACACATTTCATTTGGTTTATTTACCTTCATTCTGTCTGCTCAATCCAGCCCCAGTCTACATGCCGTCTGTTTCTACAGCAAACCCTCTTCTGATATATTACATATATGGAGGTGGCATATAGTATTTGTGACTTGCTTTAGACTTTTGTGGATTTCAGAAAGAGCCTCAATGCAGAGTAGTTGAAGAATCTGAACTATTCCCAAGAAATACGGGTCCAAGCAAATGTGGACATTTTCAATTTGAGCATTTTTAAAATGAAGATAAACCCTTCAATAAACTTCCATAAATGTGCAGTCACTTTTCCGAGAAGTGCTGTCGCAGAAACTATATTAACTGTAATTTAGGATTGTTTATACTATAAATGTGGTCATTTGGCTCTTTTTAGCAAGTGATGACAGCTTAAAATTATTCAAATGAACTGGATCACAGCATTTTTCAAGGTAATTGTTGCACTAATTTTTTTATTTGCTCGATAGAAAGTACTCGATGTTCAATAAAACACAACTTTAAGGAATTAATGAATTGGTGAGTACTGTAAATACAGAAAAACTTCTCTTTAACATCATCAGAAGCACTCTCTGACCTGGAAGGTGAAGAGCTAGGTCAAGTACATTTTACTGTATGTTGCCGATACCTATTACACCATGAAGGAATCTTCAGCACAAAGCCTGGAGACTAGTAGCTGGCAATGAAACTGCTCCAAATCCCAGGTAATTATGTTTTGGTCTTTTTTTCTGTGATACTTCCTGGGTTAAACCACTGACATTAATTTGACCTGAAAATTGTTACTAGATTTTAGGGAACATTTGAGGTCAAAATAATTTAATAAAAGGCAACCAATTCCTTGTGTTACACTCTCTAGCAGAAACTTTTAGGAACTTTTAAAACTAAATATGCAACACCCACTCAGGACATTCCCCCCAGGGCACCTCTGGGGTGACCACTGAGCTGCTCTGCAGCAATGCGGCTGCTCCCTCCTCTCTGCAAGGAGAAGAGCACCTCATGTGACCCCTGCCTGGAAGCAGAACGCTTGATTCATTAATTAAGAATTGGGAAGTGTCCCAAAAGGGTGAGGACACTGCTTTTGGCTTTTCACAGCCATATGAGAATGGAGGAGACTGAAATGCAGCCCAGGGAGCCCCAGGAAAGTACAGGTCTGTGGGTGGTCATGGAGACCTGCCACCAGTTTCCAGCTGGTCCTTTTGGCCCACTCAGCATTGCTACGGGGAGAGGAGACCTGACCCTGGAGCTGATGCAGGGACTGGTGGCCAATGTGGCCTCTCAACAGGGACCTCCCAGCCCGCAGCACCTCCCTGGGACTCAGAAGAGCAAGCGTGTCTTGAATTTGGCAGAGGATGGATGTGTCCTGAGGAGGCCAACATTGTCATGGCATTGCTAGAACATCTGCTCATGCTATTGCTTCGTGGTTTACGAGGCATGAAGCAGGAATTACCTTGCTCCCCTCCACCCTGGTTTGTAAAATGTTGCGGATGGACTCATTTGCATGTGAAATCTGATGGTGCTTCTCCATGTTGAGCCTCTCAGAAAGGGCAGGCTGGGCTTTAGGACAGTGGAATGAAAGCCTCCTGAGCCCATCCAGGCACAGGGCAAACCCCCATTTTTCTAGGGAATGTGTCCTTCTGCCTTAGCCCCTCAGTGTCGTTGTTAGTATACTTGCGTCAGACCAACAGTCCAGTTTTACACCATCTAGCAGCAGGGCTGCTGACCAAAACAGACAGATATCTCTTCCCGAGACTTCAGTAAGGTAAAGACTCAGTCAAAGGGTGTAATCCTGCACCCGATGGAGCCAGGGACAAAACTCCTGTTCACCTTAATTAAGCTCACCAAGTGAAGATTTGGAGATTGGTCTCCCAGGGACTAAGCAACCAGCGTAACCTGTGACTGCAGAGACAACAGCCCTGGCAGCAGTGGGAATAGTTACACTTCTGACAAAGCAACATCAGGGAGATTTTTTCTCCCAAAAGACATGTGTTTTGCTTTGATTTGCTGAAAGCTAGACAAATGGCAAAAATGCTTTTGAACCAATGATATTTACTGTAGCCAGACGGTTACACGCTCCCAAGTCACTGCTGAAGAGGAAAAAGCGTTAGGCAGAGGGAAGAATATTTCCTTATGTATTTGGGGGCTCTTGTGGAAAAAATGAAAGAAAATGAGAAAAAATGAGAAAATTGAAAATTACCTCTAAACAGACAGAAAATTACCTCTAACAAATTGAAATTTTTAACTGGTAGGAAAGTATTTACAGTTTTCAGATGAAAACTAATGTCCTGGATGCTGGGGTTTTTTAGTGTCTGCCTTATTTGCTTTCTAGGTTTTAAAAATGATAATAATGATCTTGATAATCTTATCTGAAAAATATGACTCCTGCAGAGATTTTCAGTTAAACAAAACCAGTAAAATTAATTTTCTACTCATCTATCTTAAGTAATTGAAGCAACAATATAGATAGTTCATCTTTGGTAGCTCAAATTGTTAAAAGTGCTAAGAACTCTGGACTTGTTACCTATGCATAAAAATAATTTAAGGGACAAGCATGTCATTTATATTGCCACGTGACAAAACCAAAGCTCTTCAGACCACGGCTCACTCTTGCCAGCTCTAGCATGAGATTGCTTCTTCTACCTCATATATGTGTGTATTGGCATGCATTACAAATACTGGGCTGCCATATAGATTTGCAAACTCACACGATGATCGTAAAGTCTGTGTCCCTCTTCAATCTCGGGCAGCATTTCCCCATGCCCTTCCCCACCCGGCTGCCTCTCACTCACTCCGCAGTCCTTTTTCCCAGCACAGGCAGTTGCTGTGATGTTAATTAACGCTTCTCTTCCAAACCCTCACTCCGCGACCATGTGAGCGTGGCAAAGCCTCGGCAGCCCCTTCAAAATGAGACGGGATTTTCTTGTCTGCAGAGGTGGTGAAAAGGTGGAAAAGTTGTCCCCTAAGTTCTGCCTGCCAAAAAAAAGGTCCCAGAGTTTTCATGGACTTCAAATGAAGCTTGTAATACTGCTCATTTTTAACCATTTGGAAACATCTGTTATGTTTTGGGTTCTTTTGGGGTTTTTTCTACAGCCAGTGGCCCAAGATTCTTCTTTATTATTCTCTAAGACGCTGAGGACTCAAGTGTTTGCTAATGAGCTGTTCCTGTCTTTGCTTGGGATCAGTCCAATAGCTTTGTTTACATCTGCCTGGTACCATAAACTCTTTCCTTGCTTTCTGTTATTCACCAGTGTGAGAGGTGAGGCAGATATTTTGCAGTTCTCAGTGTTTATTGATAAATATCTGACAGGCTAGCCCCTGCCTTTTCGCCTGCAGGTCCCCAAAACTTTTTATGGAGTCCAAATCATAACTTATCATAGATAGTAATAAATAGAAATCTCTGTCATTGTGGGGAGAAGAAAAACAGTGGAAACACCAGAGAAGGGAGGTTAGAAGCTCTGCAGATAACCTTATTTGTTAGCACTGTGAGTATGAACACTGCAGTAACTTGATGACATTCTTATTTTACATATCTTCCTGTAAGCTTTCGCAATCAAACCTGGCAGAGATCAGCAGCCAAAGCAATTAGTTTCAGTCTGGTCTTCTGAGCAGGCTGGGCAAAGGCGACTGTCTGGGAGAGCACCCTTGTGAAGTTCTTTTAATCGGATTCATAACTGCATGAAGAGAAAGCACGTTCCCAACAGTGCCAATGAATTTATCACTAACCAGTGATAAAGCTAACTTCAGCAGTTCTGATGCTGAATGACACCGAAGGCACGGGAAGACGGTTTTCCATATCTCATCCTTCTCTACTGATCTGAAAATGTAGGAGAAAGAGAAGAGGGGAGCATTAGGATGGCAATTTATCCTGCAGGGAAAGGAAAAACCTCGGCTTCCTGTCAGAAGCGCCAGAAAGCTTGGGGTTTTCGCTTAATGACATTTCATACATTCTTGCTGCCGGGTAGGCTGAGCTCTAGTCCCGTTTCATTGCCTGGGATAGGAGTTGTTAAGTATCATGCCACACATAGCTGTGCACTGAGCGAGCCCTCACGCTGGGCTGGGAGCGGATCCCATGGCCGGGGGATGACATCTCCAGGGGTTGGGAGAAAGCGGGGGCAGGCTGAGTCATTCCCTGTCTCCTCATCCTCCCCAGTCGTGTCTCCTGCTCCGGCTCCTTTCAGCCTTATTCATGAGGAGATCACTGAGGGAAGGGGACGGGGAAAGTTATTTGCATTCCAACATTACATTTAAAAGCTATAAATTACTGGCAACTATAAACAATCTCCCTGCTGACAGCCCCGCTCATAAAAATCTGGGTTTGCGTATGTGTTGCATTCACATGTGTGTGCATATTCAGCCTCGTGGGATTTTTCTCCTGGTTATGACAACAGTATGAATTCTTCTGGGCTCTGAATGTAATGCCCAATGCAAATAAGAATTTTGCTGCTTTTTCTGGTTTGACGTAGGTCTGGCTGAAAAGTAAAGCCTTTCTCACTGCTTTGAGTTAAGTTTTGGCTTTAAACTGGGAGAAAAGATTCTGGAGACATTAGCTACAAGCTAGACAAATGGCAAAAATGCTTTTGAACCAATGATATTTACTGTAGCCAGAAGGTTACACACTCCCAAGTCACTGCTGAAGAGGGAAAAGTGTTAGGCAGAGGGAAGAAGGAGGAGGAGGGCAAAAACATAATGTTTGCTACGTGTCCACAAACAGTCTGATTACTGAGCGCTTGGGAGTGGGATTTGCAAATGAAGGGAAAACTATTTCTGCCGCTGCCCCAGCCTAAAGACGCGTACATGAGAGTGAGTTGAGGGTGGTGATAATGAGAGGTCTGTATCTCTGCAAAAATCTGTGGGGTATGTCTGAGGGGGTCACAGCAATGCAGTGATCCTTCAGCCTGGTGGATTCCTGGGATCCAGTGTGCTTTTCAGAGCTTACTCAGGTCCTCGGTTTGATGCATAATGGGAAGAATGAAATTCTGCTGGAAAAAATCAGTCTATTTCATATGTATTTCATACATATATTCTCTAAGGACTGTGGTGGGTTGACCCTGGCTGGAGGCCAGGTGCCCACCAGAGCCACTCTCTCACTCCCCTCATTCACTAAACAGGGGAGAAAAGGCATAACGAAATGCTTGTAGGTCGAGATAAGGACAGGGAGAGATCACTCACTAATTATCGTCACGAGCAAAACAGACCAAACTTAGAGAGGGAATTCATCTAATTTATTACTAGGCAAAACAGAGTAGAGGAATGAGAAAATAAAATCAACTCTTAAAACACCTCCCACCACCCCTCCCATCTTCCCGGGCTCAACTTCACTCCCGGCTTCAACCTTCCCCCCCCCTCAGCGGCACAGGGGGACGGGGAGTGGGGGTTACGGTCAGTTCATCATACGTTGTTTCTGCTGCTTCTTCATCCTCAAGGGGAGGACTCCTCTCATCGTTCCCCTGCTCCAGCATGGAGTCCCTCTCACGGGGTGCAGACCTTCAGGAGCAGACTGCTCCAGTGTGGGGTCCCCCACGAGGTCACAAGTCCTGCCAGCAAACCTGCCCTGGCGTGGGCTTCCCTCTTCACGGGTCCACCGGTTCGGCCTGGAACTTGCTCCAGCGTGGGCTTCCCACGGGGCCACAGCCTCCTTCAGGTGCCTCCACCTGCTCCGGCGTGGGGTCCTCCACGGGCTGCAGGTGGAATCGCTACACCCCCTCATCCTTCCTCCATGGGCTGCAGGGGGACAGCCTGCTTCACCATGGCCTTCACCACGGGCTGCAGGGGGATCTCTGCTCTGGCGCCTGGAGCTCCTCCTCCCCCTCCATCTGTACTGACCTTGGTGTCTGCAGAGTTTCTTACATCTTCTCACTCCTCTCTCTGGCTCCAAAAGCTCTCTCTCTAAGTGTTTTTCTTCTTCTTAAATATGTTATCACAGAGGCGCTGATTGGCTTGGCCTTGGCCAGCGGCGGGTCCATCTTGGAGCCGGGTGGCCTTGGCTCTATCAGACACAGGGGCAGCTTCTAGCAGCTTCTCACAGAAGCCACCCCTGTAGCCCCCCCGCTACCAAAACCTTGCCACGCAAACCCAACACATAGGTAAAGTGCAATAATGAACTGCCGGGTTTTTCCCTCAGGTTTTTCCCGACATTGCTTCATCTTGTAGATACATGTAATGTCCGCAAGCCAGCAGAGTCCTCAATCCTTGTGCTTGGGAGGTCTGAAGGCTTTGACTGTCACACTCCATTTCTGCAGCAAGAAAAAAAAAAGAAAAAAAGGAGACAAATCCATTGCTGCTGCAACAGACTGAGCGTCATCTGTACATCGAGAGTGGGCTGCGTATGCTGGGGTGGCCTGACTGATGACCAGGGAAGGAGGAGTGTTGCAACCCACCATTTCATAACCAGATAGGGAAAGGCAAGAGTGCTGCGAGTGCGCGGGAGGCATTCATGGCAAGAACTGCAGTCTAGAACAGTTCTTGGGTCAGGAATAGCTGTGGTCTGGGACGGTTTTTCTCACGGTTTCAGCTAAGTGTGGTTAAAACTGTAGGAAAACCACATGTAAAGCCCTGTCAAGCCAAGGTCACAGGGTAAGGAAGTAATTATGCTATGAATAACACGACCTTTAAGCGGGGTTAGTATTTTCAGCCTCCTAATAAAAAGACCCTTTCTGTCTCCAGCTGACATCAGGTACAGTGTTGTGGCTCCTCTGCTTCAGTGGCGTGTCCTGCTTGGGAAGACCGAGCATGCGTGGCAGGTCCTAGCACTCGTGTCCCAGATGACAGGCAAATTGCTAGTGAAAAGCCACCCAGGAGTTAGTGCCAATGCTGGATTGAGAAAGCATGTCCCCTTCGTGCCTTTGGAGCACCTCAGAAAGAAGTAGGGCCCAGAACAGAGATGGGAAAAATGAAGAGGTGGGGAGAAAGGGTGAACGAGATGGGGAGAGCATGTGCTGCCAGCAAAGTGCTGGAGACAAGGGTTTCCTGTGCTCTGGTCGCTCTCTAAATGCAGGGCATCACCCTTCCCTGTACCCTGTACCCCTCTAAGGACAGGACAAGCAGGGTCATCTCACAGGGCATTTGGAGATGTGTTTTTTCCCCTGGATCTTGCTCTCATGTGGCCCAGTAGCAACATTTGTCAGGTCATTTTCCACTTGCTTGCATTGAGCAACTAAACTTAGAGCAGGCGGCATGGTGAGATCGTGGCTGCCCTTCGCAGGGCAGGTACCATGTGCTGGACACCCATCAGGTTCTCTCCAAATAGAAAGGTACTGGCTGGTTGGGCCACCTCCCTGGGAAAGGCAGGGCTTTCCTTACTGCTCAGGCTACGCTGAGGCCCAGGTAATTAATCTCATCGCAAGCCAAAATTTGGCCTGTATTAGCTCAGGGCAGTTTCAGGGCTAATTTCACTGTCAAAACCCCCCTCTGTTTGGATTTGTGGTAGTTAGGGGTAGCAGCATAACAGGAGCATGAGCTTGGACGCTGGGCATCTCCAGGTGGAAACTACAGTTCATAGAGAATTTCCTCTCTGTATCCCTTCAGCCCTACGGGCTGTTACTGGAGGAAAGCAGAAAAGTGAAAGTCAAGCGAGCGAAAGTCAGCCAGGTGCCTGCCTTTCACATGGCTCTGAGATCTTTTCCCGAGATCATCTGTTGCTGTGCCGCTGCTCTTCACATCTACCCACACCACCAGACCGAGTCTCCAGCAGGGTTATCGAGGTCTGATCTCCCACGCTGTAGGTTAAAGAATGCAACGTTGTGCGCGCCGGCAGACAAATATCCCCACGCAGGTCTGTGGCTGAAGGGGATGCTGGCGAGGAGTGTACGATGCTCTGGTGACTCCCATGCCGTGTGGAAGGGACTGGTTAAAAACCTGAAAAATCAGAAGTGGGTCCTGGCCAGCCCCTTGCGGTCAGTGAGGGGGAGAGAGCAGGCCCTATAGATCTCCATGAGAAGCGCCACTCGCTCGGCAGGGAGAGCAGAGCGGGCTACGCCTGCGGTTCACATCTCTTTGTCAATGGCATCCAGCCCCTGGCCTTGGGAACTGACTGGCGGCAGTTTGCAAATGTATGTGCTTGGCTGGGAGCCTGCAGTTCCCTTTGTCCCGGCGGCGCAGGGGGGCTAATAGGGAAGCCGGAGCGTGTCATCCCCGACTGCCAGAGCTTCCAAGCAGTAACATGATGGGCAACTTTTCAGACAATATCCAACATGAACATTCAAGACCGAGCCTATTCTTCTTCTAGACACTGGTACTGACTGATTCCACATGCTGTTTTCCAGACTCTGTTGCCGTAACAAGCTCCAGTCCTGAACATGGACCGTCCACCCAGGGAAAAGTCCCATCGAATTCAAAAGCATCAAACCCATTTGGGATCATTAAAAACTGAATGTCTTTGAACATCATGTAGAATGCTGTAGACTTAAAGAAACAAAGTATTTGTACAGAGCTTCGTATAACGTACACAAAATTATTTGTATTTGTTCCACTCTGCTTTGCACACCCCGCTCTGGGTGCTTACATGCAACTTGCATGGATGCGTGTGCACTTAAACTGTGCAGTGCTGCACTGTGTTTTAAGGTGGAATAATTACAAGTTAGAGAGTGTTTGAGATGGGAGTGATAATGGCAGAGGAAACATGCACCTTCTCTTCACTCACGGAAAATCTGAATCAAGTGGCTGTCGTGAAAAATCTTTTGGAGCTTCCATTGAACTTCAAGCTTCAGGTGAGATATTTTGTTTTTCTGGAAGGCTAATTCTTCTGGGATTTGCTAATGGGCACAGGCAATTAGTAGAGAAACCTTGTGCTTCCCAGATTTGATGCTGGATCCCACTGCTTCCGGGTAGTTAAGCTTCAGTGTCACCCCTGCCTGCCGCTGTCATTGCTCCTCTTCCAAACCACATGCTGGTGAATCGCATGTCATGAAAGCAAGGCAAATGGAAACATTCACAGAGACACAAGTGGGTTAAAGACTTACACATGAGCTATATTTAGACTTACATCTAGTCTTGTGATGAGTGCACAACTGCCACGGCTGATCTGATCCAATGTTGGTGATGGTCCTGCTTTCAGTGGGGGACTGGACAACCTGACCTTCAGGCATCCTTTCCAACCAGCATTGCTCCAGTCCGTGAGTCCATGACACTTTGCCTGGTAGAAGTACGTGCTGCTTACATTTGCAATAAGGTGCAATTCCCTTAAATCACTAGAAAGTACTTGTAAACAGCTTGGAAGTTCTGCTGAGTTTGGTGCTTTCTTACCACTTCTTTCTTTACTGCCAAAAGCTAAACATAAAGGCATCCCAGGACAATTTATAGCTAAAAGGCTCAGTCAGCTGGGAGTGCTTTCTCCAGCACTGCCCCTCAGCCTCCTGAAATGTCTCCAGTGGAAATAAGCCTGAATTTCACCATTGCTTCTCTGGAAAAAAGCTGCATTCTCATATCCCTGTCTGTAAATGCTGTCAGGTGACTGGGAAAGATGTTTTTCAGTACTCCATTTACAACTCTGATTTCTTCTGCCAGAAACACAGTAGCGGTAACATTTGATTTGCAAATCTGGCATACAGGCATCAGCCTGGTTGAAAACAATCAACAGAAGCCATTTCCTCAGTGCAAGTAAATATATTGACATGTGTTGACAATAAACTGATTTTGTGCACTTTCAGAAAGGCAGACGGCAGCTCACATGTTTTAACTGCTTGATTCCTCTAAAGCAGTATGCAGAAAAATATCTTTCATAGGCTATATAAGGCAGTTTGTCTTTCATATCTCTGGAGCAGTCATGATGTCCTCTAATTACAAGAATATGATTTTTACAGAGTATTCATGCTGCATTGAGCATGACAATAATATGTAAAAAAGTATGTATAAAGCATATGTTTTAGGATATGTGATAGAGTTAGGGTTCTTAAATAATGATTTTTATCCAGTTACTTCAAGTTAAAATACACAAAAGTATTAGTAAAGGCTTAGAAACCTTTTGCTTTGTTCTGACTCTAATACATTTGTTCCTCGCTGAATGATTAAATGGCATAAACATCCTTCCACTATTGCCAATCATCAGGAAATACGTGACTTCATAACAACTGAGGCCCCGATCCAGCGAGGCCCTAAATCTCATGTTTAATTATAGTGTTCTTGCTTTGAGACAGGCTGGTGGGCAGGCAGGCACCGCAGCGCAGCACTCTATTGGGCTGGCAGCCCAGGCTGGTGGGAAGCCCCCGCTGTGCCCAGTCCTGCCGGCAAGCCTCAGCCGGGCAGCCCCAGCCACTTGCCCTCAGGAGCCAGACCCCCAAATCCTCACTCTTGGGGTGGTGTCACTGCCTGAACTGCCATATAGGGCCATGCAGCACCCAGGCCAGCAGACCCCCCCACATGCTGTGCTAGCACAGGCGCAGCCCCAGGGGAGACGCCAGCATTGCCTGGGGTGCGCATTCAGCCGGCGGGGGAATGAGCAAGGCTGGGCATCAAAACACTCCTCCTTTTCTCAAGGATGTTTTCAAGATTGCAACCTGGCAGCGTCCTGCTGAAGGGGGAGCCACCTCATTACAATCAGAAAAAGATCAGAAAAAAAAAAATGATAATGTGGTCTAGTACTTTGCATCACTAGATCTCAAACTGAGACTGTCCACCCAAGTGCCCACCTCCGTGAAGTATTGTCTTCCTGCCTTGAGGAATCAAAGAAAGAGATACTGACCTGTCTGGCAGATTTTAGAAAGCAGAGCCTGAGAGAAGGGCTTGTGCTTGGCAGGTTTTCTGGTAGAGAGCCGAGCAAGAAAAGGCTGCTGGATCCTGCCCAGGTCTCTTGCTGGAGCTTTGGGGGCCGCTGTGGCCCTCCCAGGGGAAGCAGAGCTCTGCTGTTCTAATTGCGGGCTCTTCCACCAGCACTCACCTGCCAGCGCAAGGTTGTGCCAGCACATCTATATTAAGCAGAAGTTGGAACAAATCCCTAAAATAGCTCTTCTCTGTTGTAGGGACGCTGTGCCCATGTGCCTTCAGCTTCCCAGCTGCTGAGCTGGAGGGACCATAACAGTGATTTTTATGGTGAAACTTCTATTCTTTACAGTCAAAGAATTATTTCTGAAATCAGACAAAGCCTGGGAGAAAGTTAACTAGAAGGAGTCTTGATGTGGGGAAAATAACCTGCCAGGACAATGGAGAGAAGTCCTGGATCTGAGCCTCAGACTTCAAACGGCCCAAAATCTGGCTGCATCTCTCAGGCTCTGTGAACATGAGCATGTAGTAAACTGGTGGGAAGAACTCTAATGTTGGAACCAAAGTGCCCCACCTCTGGTTTTGGGCAGTGTTTGAAGATAAGGGAAGCAGACTGAGCATGCAGTCATGTGTTATCTGAGACAGGGAGTCTCTCTGCAGACAGGGTGCGATCCTGTCTCCATAATGACCATAGCACTGTTTGCTTGTAAGTAGATTTTCCAATAAGTCCCATTTTCTCACTCCAGCTCCCATCAGTGTTCACAGCTTTGGATCTGCAAGAGACTAATTTTTTTTATGGCAGCACGGAAGTTTGTTCCCTCTTCCCCAAAGAATGCAAAAATTTAGTCGCTGGAGTAAACCAGATCGGTTTTATCCACTTTCACTTTTCCATTTTAAAATTTTGCTTTTAACACAGATGTTACAACCCCCCTCAGGGAAATTCTCCCTCGCAGAAAAGATGCGCTCCTCCGCCTGCAGCTCCGCTCCAGCCGTTCCCGCGGAGGCACAGAGCTCCCCACGCCGGGGCTGCTGCCCCCCGGTGCGCTCCCGAGACAAAGACCTCACGCCAGCCTCCGCTTTGGAGCTCGGGGGTTTGGTGGCCGCTCTGTCAGAAAGAGACGCGTTTAAAGAAAAACACTACCTTACCCACAAGCTCTTCGCTCCTTCATAAGACCGGCGTAATGGCAGCTTATGACGCTACTGCACAGATCAACTCGTTGATGCCTTTCAGAAGATTTTTACCGCATCACCTAAATCGGCACTGACACAGGCAGTCAAATCCGCACCCATTGTGCGTGTATTTACTCCTCTAGCTGCTAATGCTGCCTGGAGAGATCTGCGGACGAAATAGACACCGAGTGTGCAGACCGGCTATTTGCTAAAGGCATTCATTTACTAATTAATGAAGTGTCACTGCAGCTGTTTGGCATTGCATTTAGGCTGTATTTAACTTTAAGCGTGGGCTTCAGCCATTTGATGTCAAGGATGCTGCTAACGCTGAGTTGCCACCTGAAATTGTAGGGAGCAATTCTGCAGTGCGTTCGCACAGGCTACTGCCCTTTGAAGACCAAGAAGCATTTTGTGTAACACCAAGATAAGAAAAAGACATAGCAGTTTTGCAAATTTGGACCCATATTATCTTGGGCTGTATTTTACCAATGAGTTAAGATAGATATTGGTCAGCACAGCTGAGTGGGAAATGTCCATTATTTTTCCTTGTTTGTGGTGGGGTTTTTCTCATTTCTGTCAAAATTTACAGTGTTTTATGTTTTTGTTGTCACTACAGAACTAAAACTGAAACAGTAAATGCTTCAGTTTTCAAAAAAAAGCAGTTTCAGGTAAACATTTTGGCTGTGGATTAAAAAAACTATCAGTTGACCAGAAAAAGGGAAAATCTTACAGCAAGTATTTAGATTTCAACAGTTTGCATTTTCTTCCATTAAAGTAAATACTGATAAAGAGATTTTTCTGCAGTAATTTTAGGTCTAAGAATCAGTTCTCATTTGAATTACTTTTTGAAAAAGGAAAAATTCAGCCAGCTCTCATTTCAAGCTGCCTGAGAACAAGTTCCCCACAGAAGGGAAAGAAGAAAAAAAAGTGCCTTTGAAGCACCAAGCTGAGGGGAATAATGGCACTTCCAGTCGTCTCTAAAGGTCTTCCCCAGAGATTATGCTTTAATTTAGAAGAATTTCACAGGGTGTATTCCCTCTCATCTTCTTGGGCATCTCCTTAAAACTACCCAGTTTATCTCATCTAACTGCACTCTGAAAATAGTACTGTACTCACTGACGGCATCTTTTCGTTAGTACAACCCTGACCTGCCCTGGTGTAGCACAGAAGCGCGCGGCAGCCTGTTTAAAGACAGGACTGAGCTGCAGCAAACAGTTAAAAAATTATGAACAGCACTCTTTCTGCTCACATTTTAATGGAAAATAATTGTTGAAATACTAAATTTTCCCAGACATATCCAAAGCATTTGTGCATTATTTTAGCTTATACCTGCCATTAAAATAATTGGCTTAAATGCTGTATAACTCACTAAAAAAAAAACAGTTAGAAACATTTAAAATACTTCGCTGTGACTCTGCTTTGCTGTGGAACTAAGGGACAGAAATGTGTCCCAGGTGTAGGAACTTGGTGTGATAAACCCAGAGCTCAACAACCATTGCAGGAAAGTGGAAATCCCGGTATTTTTATAAAAAGGACCATGGCTTTTAATATAAATTCAGTTCTGTTATCATTTCCTTGGAGCTCATATTAAACAAAGAAATCTGCTAGTAACGTTAGACTGAGTCAGAATTTAGCATGGACTTGTTTTTATAAACAAAAGAGAGAAAGAAGTAAAAATTTTTTAATTTTTTTATAAGCACTTAACTTTCCCATATTAGAGCAGTGGCTGTTTTGTTTCAGTCCCGTTGGCAGACGCCTTTAGCATTACCCACGCTCCGTCTCAAACGATGCAAACGACTTTCCCCAGCTATTTGCAAAGTGCGTGAAACATTGCGAGCCATGTGGTTTTACTATCGGTATGATTGAATTCTTTTGCAGCACAAGAAAGCAACTAGTTATTTTACCGTGCCAGAAGATTGGTAACTATTTATTTACACATTTATTATCTGCTCCACTCTGAGAATAAAGAATGAGCCTGAACTACAAAAGCTGAGCCTGCATGAAGGCCCATCAGTCTCTCCACACTTCTGCTGTCAACCCTATTATGGAGGAAACATTATTCAAACTGCAGGCTCCAAACTCCCAGGTAACTAGAGACAGCAGGAAGCTCTGTTTGATATCAAGTATATTCTTTATCAACCTTTTTGTTGCGATGGGAAGAAATGATCGAACTTTACTTTCATCTTGCTCTGTCCTCACATCACCCAGTAGGTGAATTGCTTTATTGGTGAGCCTTGGCCAAAAGCTCTTTGATATACGCTGCCCTTTGCAGCCATAAATTTTCCATCTTTCAGACAAGGTTTGAGACTTTCCCTGTCCTGCTATTCTGCCCCTAAGTGATTAGATGCTCTTTTCAAAATGAAAGATGAGCTTTCAGGGAAACTCTTGGCCCTCTCCTAGGTACTATAAAATAGCCATAATTTGATTTTTCTAGCACTGATAAAAGTTGCGGATTTCAGACCAAGGCCCATCATGTGGAAATGGGTTGGTGCTGAGCCTCACGCCAGCACAGCTGCAGCACGGAGGGACGGCGAGCTCCTCCTCGGAGGCACGGCCGAGCCGAGAAACCGAGTGTGCTGGGCACGGTCTGCTGGCAGCCCCGTGCTCACGGCAGAGCACAGCATCCCCTGGCCCAGCCCTGCCCGTGCTCCCAGCTCTCGCACGAGCCCCTCTGCCCGCACCACCCCATGCCCCAGCTCGGCCATCCCGCCCAGCCCTTCATCTGGAGCTGAGGGGGAGACCTAGATGAACAACCACGCTGCGTGGTGTTCGGTTGCTTTTGAAGGGACCCGAGGCAGGGGTCTGCACCCAGCTCTTGCTGCTGACCTGTGGGAAGCAGGTGGAGGAGACCTGGTGGTCCCTGCCATGGGGAACAGCCAGCAGCCACCGTGTGTTGCACACAAGGCTTCGGGGAGAAAGTCTCCTGTCCGGGCACAGACACTTGCCGTGTGGCCTTGAGCAAGTCTCTTAAAACCCCTCATGCTCCAGCAGCCTCCAGGTCTTCAAAGGCACCAGCTGGAGCTCTGTGAGCCTGGACACTTCTTCCTCTGCTCCAATCTACCTCTGTGGCACAGGGAATATGGCAACTACCTGCTTTTTCTTCCGCTGGCTGGAGGGGCCAGCTACGCGGGCAGTGTCAGTACGGGAGCAGTCCCTGCTCCAACAGGGTTTTGAACATATGAGCGCCAGGGATTACGGAGGGTTATTTCCCAGGACATCAAGAGAAGAACCAGTGACGAGCTGACGGCATCCTGCCTTAACAATTAGAAGTCTAGAATTTCATAAAGACAGCTGGGAATTCTTTATTTATTTCTCTCCTGGAAAAGACCAATGAAAATTATTTTTCTCTGTCTTGCAAAAATATTTCTTTGACAGCTTTTAAGTTTTCATTACAAGTGAAAACATCAAATGTTGTTGCCTGACAACTAAGCATAAAAGCTTTTCAGATGACAATAATACTAATGTATGACCATTTCTCCTCAAACAGGAGTTTTGAAAGAAAGCGGCAGGCCAAGCACCAACTGTGTTACGCCCCAGACTCTCATGAGCTGGCAAACCCAACACTGTGGCCTGACACCCAGGCTGCCATGTTACTTCTCTGTGGTTTCACCCTTGCTGTGGCTCAGATGGTTGGTGGTAACTGGGAGCTATAAGCACTGGTAAGCGAGTGGGGAGGTCCCGAGTTAGGCTGTGTACTCCTATGCTCCGTGCTGATCCCACCCGGAGCAGCCCAAAGTCTCCTCCCAATTGCGGTGCCTGCCCGTCCTCCTTGGGGCTGTAAAGATGGGCAGGGATCAGTGAGCCAGAAATAAACATGTTCACATGCTCTTTCAGCGATGACACCTGAGAACGAGATGAGGGATGACAGAGGAGTTGGCTCACCGTCTCTGTGTGGCTGAAAGGTCCTGCTGGCACAGGGACCATGGGGCTGATTAATCAGGTGTTACCTGGTGGTGATGAAGATGCTAGACCTTTACAGCTGAGCACATCTTCATCTGATAGAATTCACACACAGGTCTGAAATGGTGTAAATTCACTAAAATATAAACCCCATATGCTCAGGGAAGGTCAGTTATTTGAAAAAAAACCCCTTACCTAAACGTGCCCTGACTGCTTCCACCTGGGATAGCTACTGCTTTTAAAAAGAGGGCCAGATTTTACCCCTGCACAGCCCCTGACAGCCGACAGCTGAAATGCCTGCGCAAGCTGCTCAGCTAACGCCCAGACGCACACTGTGCCACTTCAGGCCCTTCTTTCCCCAGCTCCCGAGCACTGCTTCAGCTTCCCTGAAAATGCAGATCGTGCCCTCTGTCCCCATGAGATGCCAGTGTCCTGTCAAAATTAACCTATTAGTTGATTATTCGCTTTTGAATGGGAAACGAATAGGAATGTCATTCAGTGTTTCCAAGCTGGAGCGGCAGAAAGGACGCTTTCCAGATGAATGAAGGTCATTGTGCACAATCTCTGGCATGGGGCTGAGCATATACGTTGGGAACCTTAAACTAGTGTCCTTTGCTGTAAGAATAAGGGCCAGCCCCTTTGCTCAGGGGTGATGATGGAGACCGTCGTACTTGCAGCATCTGTTTTTGCTAGAGGACGTGGTGCTGATCTCAGTTTTGGCAATTTGATGTCGGGATTAGTTCCAGTTAAATCGTGTGCTGATGCTGGAGCAGAGCAGGGGCGGAGGGGATCAGAGCGAGCCCACCAACTGCCTGCTCAAAACCCTGGCTCTCTGGGCAGATAAGCTGCTGCTAGGAGGAGGCCGTCCACTGGTGAGCTCGGCCAGGCCAGCCGGGTTGACCCCAGGCACGCTGCGAAGGACTGGGGGGCTAGCAGGCTGGCCAGTGCCAGTGGCACCCGGGCTAAGTGGCTCTGGTCAGAGCCCTCAAGAATGGAGTGGGTCCTTCAAAAGGAGACCAACCTTCGACCCGCAGTCATCATTTTGGCCATCAGGTCAACAGTTGTTCCACAGAACATCGGCAATTGTCTTTCTCTTTGTGTCAGGAGGCTCTTGAAACATTATACGGGGATAATTAAGTGGTGAATAAGGGTCAGCATGGACAAATAAATCAAACTGATAGTTTGAACACAGACTGATTGAGCAAAAACAAGGAATTGTGCCATGCCTGTTAGCGCTGCTCTTGATGTTAACTGACTTTGTTAACATTACATCCAAAGGCAGCAAGTGGGAAAGCTTTGTGAGGAATCAAAAGCTGAGCAAAGAGACATGGGCTTTAATTGTTCAGCTTTATTTTTGAAATAAAGACATGCAGTGCATCAATTTAGCTGACTTTAATGGACCACAAAACTGAACCTATTCTTTAAAATGCTAATTGAGTTTGAAGATTCTCGCCTCTCGCAGAAGAGGGATGCAAGAAATGCCAGTGCCACATTCAGACGTGTCGGGAGCTGTCGTACAGTTTCATTCAAAGCAAAAGGGTAAAGCGCATACCATCCGGCAAGAGGAAAGTGTGCGTATAACAGGATAACCCATCCGCAGAGGAGATAGCATCCAGGCAAATAACGTATCTGTATATACAGCCTCATAGAGAGGAATATGCCTTTATATGTATGATAATATAAAATTGGTGTGGGGAACTTTAATAGAAACACTGTGTTGCAAACCCACAAGGTGGCCTGCATGAAAGCTTTCACACTCAAACCCACAAAAATAAAGACCATTAACTTATTTTAAGGAGTGAAAAAGGGGCAGTCAGTCCTTAAACATCTTTTTAAGGGAAAAAATATGTCCAAAAATTCATGTGTTTCTAAGGAAAAAACACACTTGACATGGAGATATAGATTATGCATTTTACTCTGTCATTAAAAAGAGCGCTGGGTACAAACTGTACTAGTTCTGACTTCCAGGGTCAAGGCAATATATTTATAGAAGGAAACTCATTTTTCCACACATGCTAGTAATGTTCTATTAAAAATTAATCAGTATCTTTCCATGCTGCTATATTTCATTATCAGCACACATAACAGTTATTTAAGTAAACTGTTCAAACTGGTAAAAATCAATTCTGAAATTAAAAATGAAGATTGAAATAACACGATTTTGTTCTCTTTTGTTTATGTAACATTGATCCTCTCTAAAGTAGAGTTAGCAGCAAACATTAATAATGCTATTATTATTTTCTTTCTTACTTATAAGGTACCGTGCATGGCACATTACAGACACATAAAATGTGTCTGCCCAAAATACTTCACAGTCTAGTTCAGACAAATGTAAAATACGGACCTAGTGTAATAAAGTTCACAGCTTTCATGTGGCTGGGGTCTGTTATTTTTCCACTACAGGTCATTATATATTATCTTTGCGCGTATTTATTTCTGTGCTGCAGAAACTTTCCTTCTGACCGGGTTCCTACAAATTTATTATTGCTGGGCTTTCACACTGCAAGGCGCAGAATTACTCCTTAGGCAGGACGCTATGAATGCTTCAACATAGGGAGCTGACACTTCACGTCACAACTGGACCATACAAAGGCAAGTAAGTTATAAGAGATAAATTTAATGATAAGCATGTAAAAAAATTCTATGGGAAATGTATCTGTGCGGCTACATGAATTACGAGGGTTTGCCAAGAAAGGTGTAATGGATTATCGTGGAAGATGAAGGGGAGCTCCCACCATATCCAATCAGCCTTTTACTTAAAGGTCAGGACATTCTGTCTGGGTCCACTTGAGTTTTTGATTCTGCCGTTTCACTATTCAGTGGCACAATGTAACTGTCAGTCTCAACAACGGTTCCTCGAGCCACTGGCTCCACTGCTCACAGGGCAACACACAATATTTCACAGCCACAAAACAATTCACTGTCTGCATAGGCAAACCATATGATTTCCATGGGGAGCAATATTGACACACCCTACTGAGCGCTCTTAAGGGGACTCTTAAAAGAGTTACATCTTTTTTTTTAAAAAAAAAAAAAAAGAAAAAAGGCCTATGGCTCTACTATTCTTCTCTATGACTAAGTTACCAAATAGCATTTTAATGTTCTGTCTCCACGAGATGAAGTTAAATGCAAATATTCTCTATACCTCCTACCCCCTTTCTCATTTTACCATAGGGAGACAGTTTTACTGCTATGCAAAGTCTTTCTGGTCAGTAAGTAGCAGCACGATAGATACTAGGGAAAAATTTAGCACATGAATGATGGTCTGTTTGAATTTTCCCCAGTGAGTATTTACTGTGTTCTATTATTCATTTCCAGCTCTAAGATAAATCCAGAGACTGGTATGAATTTCTAAGTGTGGAGGACCCTGCTGATGGCATAAAGCACCACAGCGCTGGGGCTCTGGTCTGCTCCTCACCTCCTTTGAAGGGGATTACCTGCAGGAAGATTTGTGAGCACCAGGGGAATTTGCTGTGGCACAGCAGAAGGGTTGTTGCCCTGCAAGTCAGGAAGGAAGAGCCAAATGTGGAAGTAAAGAGTACAGGTACCGAGAGATGAAGAGTCACTGCAGAAATCAGCTGCCCATCAGAAGTCCTTTAGACTTTTATTTAACTTTTAAAGTCCTGTACCTCGCTTACGACAGGCTTAATGTATTAAGTAGTGGGGAGTGCCACATGCCCCCCCACCTACCAGCAGACCTGGGCAGGTTTTTCTACCCTACTCTCCTGACACTGCCATATCTTTTTAGAAATGAATTTTCTCTCATTGTCCCCGCAGCGCTCTCAGCTCTATTCAGATTATGCAGCCAAGTGCAAAATGAAAACGGCGTCAGACCATTGTGGAAGCCTCGCCCTGGCCCCTGATTTTGGGAGAAGCAGCATCCCAACGCTGCGCAGCAAGGAGAGGGGTGAGATGCTGGCACAGAGGGCTGTGTCGTGGCGGGGTGAGATCCCGGACGCTGTGCAGGCTGCAGCCAGACTGCTGCCAAAGCAGTGCAAGGCGTGGGGGCTCGGCTCGATGCCAGGCCTTGTGCCCTGGGTGGGCCACCTTTGCGGTGCCTCTGTGGGCTGCGGTGCTCGTGAGCACTACAGAGAGACATTTCTTGCAAGAATTGCACTTGGGGGTTAACCGTGACTTGGCAGGCACATTTCCAACGGGGCCTCTGTGCTCATGTGGGGCATGGCACAGCAGAGGCTGGCCGCCACGCTGAGCGGCATGGATGGAGCGATGGCTGGGGCTGGTCATGCCCACACTAGCTGAGATGCCTCCACCAGGTTGCTCCACTCTCAGCACTGGAAAGCCACCTCGCCAAAAGGGCAGATAACCCAGCTGGCCTGGGACTGTTTTGGCCTCTAGTCCAGGGTGATGTCTCCCACCGCCCCAGCTGCCTCCCTGCTAGCTTAAACATCAGCTCCGCCACCTGGAGAGAGTACGGCCTGCTGTGCAGCTCTGTGAGTGACGGCAGTCCACAGCTCCTCTGAGGACACACAGCTTTGCAGCAGTGTGGTCTGAGCCTTCAGCAATGTCCTGACCCACTCAAGTACCCCCCCCCGCCGCTACCAGCATTACGCTTTCCTATGGCTGAAAATCTTCCCACTGTTAAAAGGGGGATGAGACAGTCTGACAGCTGCTAAGAGCCCAGAGGAGCCTGATTTGTTTTAAAAACATCATGTTTTGATGCTTCCAGAACAAAATACTTCAGGGTTGGCTTTTTTTTCCCTCCACTGTTAAAGCTTTATATAGAGTTTTAGGATTTCCTGGGGTTGGGTTGCTGCCTTTTTTTTTTTTTTTTCCCCTGGAAAATTATTATAAAGCAGAAATTCTTTCTCCTGATGAGCTTCGCTTACATTTCAGCCATCTGTTGCCTGGGCAGCCCCAGCCAGGGCCGGTGACGGCGTGATATAATGGTCCCTTCTGGCCTTCAAAGCTCTGAAACTGGCGCAGCAGGATTCTGCTCAGCAGCAAGAGCAGGACAAACATATGGACCGTGCTCCACTGGTGCTTCTTTGGTCATGCCGGATTCTGCTGGCCAGCACGCGCTGGCCTTCCTCGGCGTCTCGGTTCAAGCTATGGTTTGTGACACTTTTGCTTTTCACAAACCACTTGTCAAGCAGCAGCCTGATCCCTAACGTTTGCACCAAAAATGGGATTGCAGACACCAGTGCAACAAATCTGTTTTAAACATCGGCAACCTTTTTTTTATGTTCCCCAACATGCAGCAAACACTGCAGCATGCCATGGTACCTCCTTTCCTTCCCATCAGAAAGGGTGTGGAAGAAAGAATAGAGTTCTGCACTTCTCTTGCATTGATTTCCAGGTGAGATGTAGTTGCTTTATAAGAAAAAAAATGTACCTTTTCCTTTGCCAGCTATGGAGGAATGTTAAAGTCAGGCTGATTTCACAGTTGCTGATAGATTTCCACCAGTACCACAAAAAAAAGTCCTTCCAAGCCACTTTGCTGAGCAGCTCTGTTGGATGCACAGAATCCCACCTCCCTTCCCTGGGCTGTGCTAGTTCTGCACTATGAGTGGGGAGAAAGCATTAGCAGATCTTTCTTCTCAGTAAAATCAAGGCTACTAAAGGGGTACTTAGTACTCATGTGCTACTGTCAGATGGGGAAGGTACAGTCTGTGGCTGGACATAGCCCATGATTTCATCTCATCCAGCCCATCATCAGCGGGCAGAAGCCCCTCCAGTGACCACTGCCAGAAGAGCGTAAGTTAGATTAGCCCACAGGCTACTCTAAGTTTAGCTCGGAACTGGGACTCAGCAAGTCTTGGGGATCAGCAAGAACATCTGAGATCTGTCAGTAACTCCCTAACACCTGTGTGTTCCCACTGCGTATAATTTGATCAGAGCAGAAAATCTCGCTTTACCGTGCAGGCACCCAGGATGATATAGTTCGTTATTGAGCAACCAAATGCTGCTATTGGCAGAAAATATTTGAGGTCAAATAGACCTTGAGGTCTGAGTCCTTGTAAAACTCCTTACAGCAATTATAATAAACTTATGAGTTCCCTGAGCTGCTTCTGCAATGAGAGGAAAAGAAAGAAAAGAAAAAAAAAAGGATAATAAATAACACTAGAAGCCAAATACACATGTGTGTGCAGTGTAGTAAGGGCTGGGTTATTTATGAAAAGAAGCTAGCCATAAATAGACTTGTTTCTTGTCAGGAAGGATATGGTCAAAATATCTCCTACAAGATGGGAAAACTTGCATGTGCAGCAGTCCATGACAGGCACATGTTGCGCCAGACAGCATGGAACAGTGCTTGCCTGATGGACATCCAGCGTTGGAGTGATTTGTGACGGTAACGGCTCTGTCTGTCGCCTTTGAGCAGAGGCAGCAAGAGACAGATAGTGGCTCCAAGTGCTGTAACTTACTTCTCACCAGCTGGGAGCTGCTCAGCCATGCTCACTTGGCCTGAGGGCTCTCCCGCCCCTCAGGTGGGTCCCACCAATTTGCCTGGTGGAGGAGGAAGGTGATACCTGTAAATCTGGATTAAAATTGCCCTAACAGATCTGAGAGGCTACAAGAACACGGATGCTGCGAGCCTTGCTTCAGATTACCTAAGCTTTCTTTGATTAGTTAAAGGACATCAAGCCCTCCATGTATTTTCAGCGTGAATACGGCCCTGTGGCCATGGTCCTGAGGCACCTCACAACCTGCTGTATGTCTTTCCTTGCAGCTTCCCCGCGATGGGGCAGGACTTTTCCTTCTGAGAAACCAGGGCTATGCCTACACCACCAGCTAGCTGCAAGGCTGAGCCTCTTCTCAGACCCAGGTTGCCCTGTTGCTAAGGTCTCTGGACAAGACGCTCAGGGCTTTTACCTCATATCCATGCCTGTCCACACATCCTCGATGGTTTGAATGTATGTGTGTGCATTAAATCCTCATGCATCCCCAGGTTCCCCCAGCTTAGCTTTCGCTAAGTGGCTGAGCAGGAGCTCTCCTCTCCTGGGTTGGCATCCTAATGCCCTGCTTCTCAGACAGTGCCCTCCACCCCGCCATATAATGTGTGCTTTGTCCCCTGGCAGAGCAAAGAGCAGCAGCGCTGCAGTGTATCATCTCCTGTGCAGAGGGAGAGTCCCCAGGACCTGCCCCATGAGGCCAGAGCTATTCAGCCCCAACCAGATTTGGGGTATTATTGCTGATGTGCGATACGCTGTGCCCTGAGCATCTTCAGAGTACGCTGGATGGTTGATTTCAGATGTACTCTGAATTATTAATCGAAGAACAAAGATGGCTCCAAGCTGCAGCCCCCCAACAGTCGAAGGGAGCTCTGCCATTAACTTCCCCGAGAGCAGAATTGGGCACAAAGTACATGTATCTGGTTTTTACCATAATTTTTAAAATGCACGTTGATACTCTACACTACGGAGTCCTTGCTGTGTATGTGTTGGCAATGGATTTCGTCAGCATATTTGGGCTTCACAGTGTCACAGATACCCAGGAATGATGAAAAAGAATAGGGTAGATGCATGGCAATGCTCTTTTTAAAGCCATATTTCTGTTAGTTCTTGTCATGCCTTCCTCCAGCGAGATGACAGAAGCAATCATAAACCGGGCAGTTTATTTCCCCCTTTGTGTGCCTATTCATTAAAACCAGCCAAGCCTTTAAAAATGCTCTAAAAACCTGTGAATGGCAGGGGCGAGAGGGCGGGAGGTAAGAGGAGGGGGAGAGGAGGGGTAGAAAACTCCCTGGGAGAAAAGCACCAGTTCTTCCCCCTGACTTTGCACGTTCAGCCTCAGGGACATGTGAAACTCTTTCGTTTGTACTCCAAAGGCAGGTAAGGGGGGAGCTGCTATGCAGCAGGCTAGTAGTAACTGGGCAGCACTGCACTTCGGCTGGCACAGCGTCCTCGGTATTAGCTCTGGGAAGGCTGAAATGCCAAAGAATATTGGATTTCAAAAAGGAATTTCTCTCTCACACCTGAATTCCATCCCCCTCCCCCAAACACACACTAACACTTCCATAAAAGTAAAATGTAGTGATGAAATACGTTAATTTGGGAAAATGGGAAGGTCTGATTTGCAATACCAGATATGTTAATTTGGTTTTGATTATTTCGGTGCTGAATCAAAGATATACGTTCGCTCTGTCCTTTTGATTTAAACATACGATTTTTATATACACTAAGGACACATTAGACCGCTCTGAAAGCACAGAGGGGCCTTAATATGCGAGTAAATTATTTTTTATACCCACTTTAAGGTCTATTTATTCTAATTGAGCAAAATCCTAACTCTACTGAAAATCAGTGGGAATTCTGCCATTGACTTCAGAGGCTCCGGGATTTTGCCCAAGCGCAGTGTAAAATGATTTATGTAAAAGTGGCCACCAGCCTTTTTTCTAGAAATCGTGATCTAAAGGTTCGAAAATCCCCTTTTACTGCAGAAACAAAGCAGACGTGCACTTCATTCTTTTTTATGTGGTGCTGGAGTATTCGCTGTTTTCTGCTTTAAAAAAAAAAAAAAATCAATTAAGTTTCAGAGTATTAGCAGATTCCCCGGTCACCGAGGGGGATGCAAGGAGGGGTGGGAGGCGAGAGAAGCTTGTTTACCGCTTGCATCAGAAGGCGTTCAGTATACAACACCGTACAGGAGAGACTTAAAAAAAAAAAAAAGGAAGTTAAATTTAGCCCGTAACGTGGTACAGGAGAGAATGTCTCCCCGGGGCGCCTCTACGCCAGGCTACAGAGTGCCATCCCCGGGCTCTAACAGATGCCCAGCAGAGAAGCTCCAGGCCCTAAACCTCACCGTAGTCTCTTGTGTTAATGAGGACTCTTGATGCAGTTTAAGGTACACTGGTGAGCGGCCCTAAATCAGAGCGCGTCCTGCTCGGGAAACATCCCGGCGGCTGCAGAGGCGGGTCTGTTTGCATTCCAGATGTGGCGCCTCCAGCCTGCCTCTGACCAGCATTCATTTCTGCACTCCACAGCTGGTCCATGTAAATGTGCCATATTGCAGCCCATCTGCTCAGAGAGTGCACAGTGGCACATCTCTCTCTGACAGTGGACCATTTTATTGAACGCTATAAATATTGAAATTCATAGGCATGAAGCAGCAGATTTTTAATGTTACTTAGAGAGACATTTGAGCCACAACCTTTGGCAGCAGCACACGCTGCTAGTATCTCAGTACACTGCGCGCCATTTGGTTCAGACTCATGAACAACTTTTCCAGAGATTTCATGGCTCTCCAATCCCAGGTAAAATGGAGTACAGACCCTGTGGGATGATATTTAGTGTGAATGTCACCCTGCATACAATGTGCATTTGGGATATGGACTTTCCAGCCCTGTGCTGTGTTAAACCATATGTTAATGTTTTCATACTCAGAAAAGATTAGATCGGGGACCAATAAAGTTTCAAAACTACAAATAATAGGCTAACCGAAATGAAATGTGAGGTATTCCTAAGCCTGACTGTTGTTTTTTTTTTCTCCCAAAGTCTCTGCCGTTTTTGTTTTTTAAATGGCAACACTGTATTTTGCAACAAGAAACTGGCATATTCATATTTTATAAGCTAATACATGTAAATTTTGTATTAGCAAGTAAACATCTCTATTAATTTGAAATTCATGGCATCTGATCTGGAAAAGAAGCAAAACACCACTTTGCGGTTTTCTGTTTGTCAAGTAGTCCCTAGTAAGTGTTCAGCGAGCTGGAAAGAGCTGAACCCCAAACTAGGATAAACATATATATTATTTTTGATGGATTTTTTTTCCTCTTGCCAAGCCAGCAGTTCCTGCAGAGTACCAGGCACCAGCCTTTTCCCTTTTGGAATCAAAAGGAATTTTTCCATTTACATTAATTAGAGAAGGATCAGGCCCTTAATGAGAGAAACTGCATTAAAAAGGAAGAACATATTTTAAATCCTCTAAAATGCTTTGAAAAAAATCATGTTCATTTTTATGTGGGGTGTTGAGCCTGCCATGACATCCGCGATGTTTTCTGCTCTCGGAGCCATTCGGGCAGTAAATAACATTGCACTCGGCGGGTGGTAGCTGGGGCAGTGAGATGGGGTGTTTATTTTGTTTGGAGGTGTGTGTTCCAGCTCCTGTGACAAATAGGCTAAAAAGTTCTCTGAGCATGTGGAGTAAAGTGGGCTCTGGAAAAAAAAAAGCAAAGCAAAAAAGACCTACTGAGGATATTGTCTTGGCACGCGCATTTCTCGAAACTGCGCCGCTTTTTAAGTTTGCTTCATTATCTCTTTTGCAGTTGCTCTATTGTCTTCATTATAATTTAAAAAGAGGGAGGAAAGACGGCATCTTTAATAGCGAAGTCGTACCGTTTGGACAATAAGCTGTGTCACTGCTCAAGCCGGTCCCCCAGTTCCCAATCAGCAGTGTTATGTAAGGTGGCAGGTTAATAAATGCGACACACTGAAATCATTTGTACCAGATTATCTCTCCTTCCAAACTCTGACAGATGCTAAGTCCAGCTGGTAAAAAAAGTTTATAGGCGAGTTGGATCTGGGGCCTTCACACACTCCACAATGTTGGCTACCAATGCTTGTTTTAATGAGTCACGAATTGCCTGTTTATCTTCTGCTCCCTGCTGTTTCTGCATTTTCTCTTCCAGAACAATCCTAGAAACACATGCTGCTACAGACGCTGGAGCAATGTGTGTAGACATTTGAGCCAAATTATTATAAAGAACTCTTTCTTCTCGGATATTAAAAAAAAAAAAAGGCGAGAATTGCACATTGCCTAGCAAATCGTTATCTCAGATGTTCACTGTGACATGCTCAATATGGCCTACCAGAGAAAGTTGGAGACATTTGAAACCTTAACAACTACACGAAATGACACTGTAATTGGCGGGTTTTGTTGTTCATGTTCTGGCTCTGTGAAAACTGCTCTAAACACTTTGTTTAATGATGTTACATTATGACAACACATGGCTTCTATAGAGCAAGTCATCATGTTGAACATGCGACATCACAGGAAGGGGAGCGGGGGGCCAGCAGCAGCAGGCACGGGCACACGGCAGGGCTCGGCGCTGTGGAGAGGGGCAGGATGCCCATGCGTGCCAGCACACACGCGTGCACACGTGGGGAAAGGGGCAGCCCAGGGCTGACATGCTCCCGTGGACCGGTCCCTCTGCCCATCCCAATGGCTTAAAGCCAGCTGCGATGTCTTTCCAGGAGAGCTGCTGGCTGTGGGGTGCGTGAGGGCACCAGCCCCCTCTGATTCGACAGCCTCCATCACCTTCCACCTCTTCTGCTGCTGTGGTTGTAGCTTTGTTCTTCGGCTGGGCCAGGCTGACTCGGCAGAGCGATGCTCTGGCGCAGAGGGCTCCTTGGGCAGAGATACGTGCCCTGCCACCCGGCTGGGCTGGGAGCAGCCGTGGTCCAGAGCTAAGACCGTCTCTGCTGGAGACAGATGGGTTTTGGAGCAAACTCACATATTGTTTCCATGTGGGGCATGTTGAAGTAGGTTTCCCCTGCAATGTAACCCAAGGATATTTAGATGCCATGATCCTGTTTAAAAGAGATTCCCCTTGCACCCGCTGAAATCATGTGCATGTGCACTATGGGATGCAGGTGCAAGCCAGCCCCACGCCAACAGAGATGCTCTGTGTAACCGTATGGGAGCCCCAGGACAACCTTGTCCTGAGCCCCTCAATGCTGGCAGGGGCACTGCTCTCCTCATGTGGCACGGCGAGGTGCTGGATCCCCCTGATCCTGCAGGAGACCTTCTGGCCAAGGGGATGCAGACTCTCCACGCAGTGGCAAGGGGTGTGTGCAGGAGGGCAGTGGCACAGGGTACGTCCAGGAGCAGTGGCTGGGCTGCGGGTAGATTCTTGAGAGGCAGAAATGTACATGTAGGGATTGTTCATCACATGTTGCAACATGGTTCTGCACCACCTCCGTTTTGTCTGTGTGTGCTGAGCACACAGGGGCAAACCCACCATGTCTGATGTCTTCGTGGAAACCTCGGCACAGCCTCAGCTTCCTTGGCCACGCTGAAAACAGCTGGATGGAGCATGTCTCCAGTGGCACGGGAAACTTTCTCTAGCTGTGGCCACTGTGTTCCGCATGGCTTTGCTCAGGGCTGCAGCAGCGGCTCCCCAGTTTGCAGATTTCCCAAGGTTTCTTTGTGTGTCGGTTGCCTGACTGAATGGCCTCCCTGATGTCCTTGGAAAGAAAAGAGCAAGGAACCCATTTTTGCCAGCACTTCTGGTTATTAGAAGAATGTTTCAAATTTGTCTGTTCTTTGCACATGGGAAACTGTATGGTCATTTGGCAGATGTTGAAACTCACCAATTTTATATCCAGCAGCTTGGAAAAACAATGGATGTCATACTCTGTTTAGCAAAATATATGCTAGGCAGAGTCCATCTTCTGTGCTAGCAAAGTGAATCTTACTCCTACCAATCACTCACTGTCACGAAGCCGAAGGAACCACTCTAATGCCAGGAGATGATTTGTTTGTAGTTCTGACTTTCAGCTTAAACGGTGCCGCTCTCCCATACAGCCAAGCTGCAGTTATTGCCAATGCTGCCTTACCTCTGCCTTCTCTTTTTATTTAGCTGGTTTAGCAATATGCTAATGACAGGAAGAAAACATACATATAAAATATTGCAAGCATCAAGACATGGAAGGAGAAGGTAAATTTGGCTCCCAACCATGAAATCTTATTCTGCAGTTGCCTTCTTAATGGCATCTCTTGAGGTCAGTGCCTTTGAATTCTCCCAATTGTATAGGGTCACTCTGGCAGCATTGACCAAGTAGAAAAGATTCAGCCAGGGGAAACAATGGCAGAAGTCACCCTTTAAATGTCCTGCCTTCTATATCATGCAATTGATTCCAAGGCTCCCCACCACGATGTCACTGTTTGACCAGTTTGCTTTAAAACAGCTTAATTAGCTGAAAGGAAAGCTATGTCTGAGCATGTTTGTGAGAAAAAAACAAAAAGCTCTCGCCTTTCAGAAAGCTCATGCTCTGTCTTGTCGGAAATCTCTGGTTCTGAAATGAAACAACATTCCTTTCATACAGAGTTAAGTCCCTGACAACAAATTTTCCCGGATTGGGGAAACAACTGGTTACGCTGTGCGCTGATGTCTGCAGTGCTGGTTTGGTTTGGTTTGGTTTGGTTTGGGGACTGAGTGCTCTGCGCCTCGGTTAACTGCAGGGGCACGGCGGGAGGAGATTGTGGGAGCCATAAACACCTCCATTGCTCCTCATCGGAGAGGCAGTTGGGACTGGCTGCTTCAGTGCTTCGGTGCCACTCATGTGTTGACATCCAGGCCATCAGCTCGGGAGGGTTTGAATACACAGGAAGGAGAAACAGAGGCCTTTTGGTCCTTAAACTCAAGTTTTCTTAGGGAGTGTTTTGTTTCCCCAAACCTGAGGTGCAAGGCAAGCCCAGAAAGTGGGTGGGAAGAGAACTGATAGGAGCAGGAGGCATGGCATCTGCTGTCTGCCGGGAACAAATCGGAACCGGAGATTCCTGCCTTCCTTAGCCTAACCCACAAAAAGCAGCGCTGCCTCGGGGCCTGGAGCCATTAAACCGCTCAGCGCACCAAGTGATGCAGCTGCTGAAGTAAAACACGCAGAGGGACGTGTTGCGTTGCCTTTGCTTTCCCCATTTGCTCTCTGAGCTGCAGCCTTTGCAGTGAGAAGGTCAAAACACAGCCTTTGGCCCACTACATGTTCTTTCCAGCAACCTAAATCTCTCCTGGGGAAAAGAAGATGGGCACTGAGGGGCTTTGTTCTGTGATGGTGGTGGCAGCTTGTCGGCGTTACCAACCAGGCTGCTGAGCGGCTCTGCAAGAACCGCTGCCCCTCCTGAGGGGTAGAGAGAGGTTTGAGCAACTTGCCCAAGGCTTTTGGAAGAATCAGTTTCAAAGCCAGATCTGCTATGCAAAAAATTAAGGCATAGATTTTCCGTTCTGTCTATTAATCCACTGTTCAGTGTCAGGCCTTTTTGCATGTACATTTACACGGTGTGCCCAGTGCCAGTACTGGTGGAAAATATGGGAACCCAGGATCGGGGTGCACGGGGGAGTGAAGCATATAAAGCTCGAGCAAATCACAGGATGAACCATTTAGACAGAAAATAGGATTAGGTTAACACGCTCCCTGAGACTACCTGGTGATTTTATGCATGTATGTAGCTGTACCAGGTTCGGTGAAATTATGTGCTAAATGTGTTTACAAAGGGGAGTAAAACTTTGCAGAATCAAGGACCTAGCGTATTTTGTAACATTTTGACAGCCTCTCATCCCTGTCATTCATTTCCCCGGCATTTATGAGAAATTTCAGTCTGTTGCAGCTCATTTGTTCATGTCCAGAACACAAGTATTTTTAAATCATTTTGCTTTCACTGCATGAAGGATTCTGGCTGGGAAAGGAAATAAAGATATGCCTCACTGCTGAATTAAAAGCTTTAGTTAAAATATTTTCTTTGTAAATGTTTTTTTCCAAAAAACCCAAATATCTTTTAATTCATGTGCTTATATTTGTAACAATATCCTACTAAAATGAGATGTTTATCAGTGTTTTTTCCTTTCTCGCTTTTACAGAAAGGTGAAGGAAAGGATGATTAAACCAGAAACAAAGTCAGTAATTAGCAGTATAAATCTCTCAGTGATTTCAGTAGGTCACGAAATTAACTGGTACAGGCTTCGGACACATCTGCTCTTTTGGCAAGTGGTGCCCTCCGTGAGCCTGCTCATTGGCTCGCACTAACCATACGATGGGTCTCGGGGAACTTATTTGCACTCCCTAAGCTAAACACAGCGCAGCGATGAAACCCTGTGATTTCTAAAATGCTGAAGCACGTACGAGGGCTGAGTGTTCCCAGTAATTGAGAGGCAGCCTCACACGGTTTTGAAGCGCTGCGCTATTGCCCCGCGACCCCCCCCGGAGGGAGAGGGTATGCAAGAGTTTATTGTGTGTGGCCGAATGCTGCTTCGGAAGGCTCAGCTTCAGGCAATTATTTGGAGGTTGAGGGAAGAGGGACCTGGTTGCTGCGCTGCAGGCTACTATCAGGAAGGATGCTGTGCCTGCAAGCCAGCGAGGACAGCCCCAGCACCAGAGTTACTGCTCGGTTTTCATCTTGGCCACAACTTCACTCTCCTGGTGGCAGAGCAGCAGAAAAGCAAGAGGCTTAAAGAACCAGAAACAGAGAAATGGGGGAATGGAGGAAACCAACAGTTCTGCCTACTTTCAGCCTCAAAATGTAAGGGAGTAAGGCAGTGTTGCATTGCATCAGGTCTTGCCGGCTGCCATGTCAGGCCAGAGGCCAAGTGCCTGCTGCAAACCCATCTCTGGGCTGCTTGCCTCAAGTAAGCCACCCAGCTCTCTGCCTGTCAGCACGCAGGTAAACGCAGCGACAAAAGCTGTCAGTCCGACCTGCTTGCCTTTCTCTAGCTATGGTTACAGATGCAATTCATACGTTTTGAATTGATTACCCAGCCCACTTTGGAGGATGAAAACTCTGAGCTGCTGTTCCAAGGAAGTGCGCTTGGGACCCTGTCCCTTTTCTCGCAGTTTCATCACAATTTAGAATTCTGACTGGGCTATGTGCTGACATCCAGAAGCAGCAGTGCTGTCTGAAGCCATCAGAGCAAGGAGGGCTGGCTGTGCCTGGGCTGGTTCGTAATTCATATTGCAAATTCAGCTGGAAACTTTGACATTCTCACTTTTGTGTAGAAATCCCAGAGATCCACCAATTACAGAATTGATGGCTGTAATTCCAAATGCATGCGCTTTATATGCAGAAACCCCAGACCTAGGCTGGGCTCCTCTATCTTGGGGAGACTTCTAGAGAGCACAGTGTAGCAGTAAGTGGGCATATGTGACTCTTTGAAACCCAATGATGTTTGCTCCCTTTCCAGTTTCACTGCAAGCCTCTAACGTCCTCAGGCCATCAGTGCGAAGGCTGGCTGTGGGACCAGAGAGGGGCTAACAGACTTTGCTCAAAGCAAAGCGTGCCAGCGCAAGGCAAGTGGCCGTTCTTCGGGTATCGGCACAACGGGGAACGTGGAGCAGGGCCGGTCGCTAGCTGTGCTCCATGGAGGGAAACCTGCAGAGCCATTGTGGCACCAACTCTGTTCTGTTCAAGAAGGAGAAAAAAAAGGGAGCTGAGTCAAAAAGATCTATTCTTTCTGAAAGTTCCTCTCATATTTTACCATTTCATTTGAGCTTTCTCCCTTCCTTTCTCTCTACTGTTCCTTTTCTATCCACACATAAAACAATATAAAGATGGGACAATGGCAGAGCTGGAATGGTGCTGTGTCCTGCTACCGTTTCTTCTGTGGTGTTTGATATGCTTTAGAGTCTAGGGCATAAAAGCTGAAAGGGTTAGGGAACCTCATGCATGTTTAGCATATCTGCACCTCAGCATCTCTGTGTCACAGGAGGAATATTTGTTGTTTGGTCTATGTGAGAAGAGTTAGATTTTATGTGGATTTAAAATATGTATTTTGACACTGTTCTTAAAAGCTTTTTGCATTCAAGATGTAGTTTCCTGGTACGAGGACTCACCTACATATTATAGCCAAAGATGGGGAAATTATTATCCTGAGCCAAATACACTCCTCTATAGACAGACAAACTAGCCTTCCAAATCTGCTTTATGAATTTTCACATGTAAATATCTTCTACTATTCAGATTGCTCTTTGAACTGTATCAGTACAAAGTAGTTGGTGGTAGCCTTTTGGTTCCTGGTTAGCATTTTTCTCCACACTCTCATGTTAACTTCACTGGGCTGAGCCACTGGATGCTCTACCATACTCCGTGAGGACAGTACAGTGTGACCATATGATCCCCAGGCTCCCCATTTTTGTAACAGTCCTGGTTGTTACCGCACTGGTGAAAGGTAGTTGACTGATCTGGGTGAAGTTTTTATTGAACTGCAGCTTGCCAGGGCACAGGGCAGCCAAGCCGCAGTGAGCTGGGAGGATTAGCAAGTTGGAGCAGAGAGCTTTCATCAGTGCTGTGGCGAGGAGGCACAAATGCAATATCTTGCCTTGAAGTGCACTGAGATGCTCAGATATGTTTGGGGATTGCATTATAGCGTGCAGCGTCACTGCCTTCAACTCTTCCACGCAACCTCAGCAGTAGCTTGCTCGCTGGAAAATCATCCAGTTTCCTTTTATGGCGCTGTAATACTTCTAAAGCTCCTCCAAGGGTCTTAAAAGAGTAAGAAAGTCCCAGGAAATCCTGTTTTGCTGACAAGCTATACTGCTGTATTTTTTTGGTCTTGCCAGCAAGTCTCAAAAATCACTTGATCGCTAAAGCGACACAACTAAGACCATTGGAAGTGGGTTAGAGAGCTCTGCAATAAAGTGTATTTGGATTATTTTTCTGTCTTGGAGGTCTGGTAAATGAGATCTAAATGAAGCCATTATACCAAAGCATTTGTTTCCCAAGGCCATTAGGTGCTTTCGAGATTTCATCACCAGGGTTTAACCATCTGCAGAGCTGCCGAGATGCCTGCCCCGTCTCCGCAGGGCTGAAGGGCAGAGCCCAGAGGGCTGTGATCTGCCCTTGGGGAAACACACAGTTTTAAAGATACAGATTTTAAACTCCCTCATCTCGCTGCGCCCGTGGGAGGTTTGCACCCTCTGCTCCAGCCAGCCCCCCTGCCCTGGCTCGTGCAGATGGAAAACTAGGAGCCAGTTTGTGTTTTCACGGCACCTTGCAGCTCCCGCAGCCCCCGCAGAGGCACGAGGTGCCCTCTCTCGCTCGCCTCTCAGTTCACAAGACCTGGACGTGAAGATGGCGACCACTCTGACGCGCCCGGCGCGGTTCAAAGGGAGGCGGTTCGCAGGGGACCTGATTTTCTTTCTCTTGCACCGCAGCCATTGTGCGAGTGTCAAAGGAGCATCCCTCTCATCTCTCAGATTGATGGCATCGTCTAGGACTTCCAGCATAGACAAGATAAACTAAAGGCTTCTGCAGACAGGTATGTAACTGTGGAGACAGCAGCGCTGCAGAAGAGGCCTCCGATCAGGGGAATGTTTGTCCCACAGTCAACTCTCTGGCATAGCGGTCACCTTTGACATGACTTGCTGAATAGGAGTTTGTTTTCTAATTTCCATGGTTCAACCGTAGGCCACGCAAAGTAAATACAAGTAAACGGGCAACAGTGGGTTCAAAGGAACACAAGGCAAGTATTTGCCCCCTTGGAAGACAGTTTGGGTAGTGTTCACATGTGAATCAATCTGGTTTGGGTCTTTGAAGTGATTTTGATTAAGAAGATTGGGGCAGAGTGTTGAAAATTGACGGGGTCAGCAAAAGATTGCCTATCTTTTGGGGCACACTCCGGAGGTGAACTGCTGGCATGCCAGTGCAGAGCTGCCAGTGGTGCTGTCACACAGACGTGAACTCCCGAATCATTTAATAAGGGAGGCAAGAGGCCTCCCCTGGCACCAGCACGGAGCCTGGGCAGCCCAAGAGAGGGATGCTGTCACTTCAGTGCTTGCTGTCGTGTCCCTTTCAGGGCTCTTCCCTTACCCTGGCTGGCCTTGCGGGCACCTCTCTGAGTGTGACCGCGCTGTGTCCTTAGGCACAGATTGGGTCAGTGGGTTTAAGTGACTGCAAGCTGTACTTAATACATAAAGAGCTTCACTCCCTGCCTGGATCCAACACTGTAAGTTGTCAATCTCTTCCACAGAGTCCAGGACGGAAACAAACTTACACAGCAGAGGCTGAGAACTGTGGTTTTGGAAGATGTCCTTTTGCATGTTGCTTGAGTCACAAAGGGAAGGCTTTGCCTGGGGCTTTAGGCTGTTTCCAGCTCAACACAGCCCCCAGACTGGCTGCCCTGTGAAGGGCTGGTTTTCTTTCTTTCTTTGTTGTTGTTCTGGTTTTAAGTAAGTGCCTTATTTTTCTGCTGTTGGCTTTGAAGGAAAGTAAAATATCAAGTACCGTAATTAATGTTTCTTTAAGTGTTATAGAAATACCACCATGCACATCCTACCAAAATACTGTCTGGCTAGGAAGCCCATCTTGTTGAGGTTCTACCTTTCCCTGGCACCTTAATGCTTTTACCATTATACACAACTTTCTGCTAATGCATATCCCTTTCAAGGACACAATCTGATATTTTAAGCGATTTGTGATCTGATTGATTTGGTCACTGTCACTCTTCTTCTGAAATTTAGCATGTGCTAATCCTATACATAAGTAAAGACTCTTTGTCAATATGAGTGACACATTTGGGATGAGACAAAAATGTGGAGCCCAAGCATGGCAGGTCTCTGATCATCCCGCTACAGATTTCACAGTGCAACACATAAAGCAGCTTGACCAGAGACAAATAGGATAATTTCTAACTTGTTTGTCTATAGTAATTATTTATTTCCCATGTTTATTAACAGTAAGAGCTATATAGACACCATATATATCATTATAGAATTTAAAAGGATTTTAATATCTTTTAGGATAAAAGCAATCACCTGAACAAAATAAATCCTTACTTTAAAATAGGCGGATGCTTCCGAAAAGTTGCCGGTAAGAATAGTTTCTATAGGTGTCCATCATTGTACCTTGCAGACTCATAAGGAAACGTAGTAGCTGGTGAAGGAGAGGATGTGCTGATTTTGCAATGCAAAGGAACTAAATGCACAAACGAAGCTGTCACAGAGCAGGCAGGTACCGGCAATTTCATAGCGGAGCTCCTGAAGTCCTGCTGAGAAAGCCCTGAAGTAGCCATTCGCTTATACATAGTTAGCCTCACTCCCCTCCAGTAGCTCTGCTAACATGGCAGGACTGAAAAGCCAACTTCCAAGGTGAGGGAAAGGCACCTGATTGATCCCTTGATCAATTTGAAGATTAACGTAAAGTTAGTGATGTCAGTCCCAAAACCCCATTGCCATCTGAAATCCTGGAAGTGCCTGGCTGAGCCTGGAGAGGTGGGGCAGGAGCTGGCACGGGCACGGCCTTGTAGCTGCCAGGCCAGAGCCCTGGTCTCCTCACGTATGGCCCTGGCCTTCCCCATATGAGGGATCAGCCAGGAGGAGAGAGGACCTTCTGTTTGGCTTATTCCGGTGAAAATGCAGAGCCTTCTCCAAGAGTATTGCACCTCCAAGACTCCTGGGAAAGCTGTCTCTCAAGTTCAAGCTTAGCAAACATATGTACACACATAACACGCATGCAGACACACCTGTAAACACACACACACACACACACACACACACTGCTCCCCAGGGCTCCTCTTGCTGCATGGTAAGCAGGAGTGTGGGATAATGTATAGAGAAAGGCAGCAGTGACCAGAGGAAAAAGACAAGCAGAAGCAAACTAAGTTTCCTTGTGTTGTCTTTTTGGTGACCAGGACACAGATGTGCTCTGTCTGCTGTCTCATCCTTTGTTAACTCCATCTCCCACCCCTTTGAACCTCATTAACTGGTTATGGAAAAGAGGGCACTGATTACTACCCCAAGTGATAATCCAATTACTTGGGATAATGAAGTGCCCGTGTCATTATACAACAGAGTTCAGAGCAACCACAGTTGGTTGGAAAAAGAGTGAAAAAAATCACAAAAACACCCCCAAAAGTTTTTCCCTCCCCTGACCCATGGGTTCAGTTTCCAGCCAGCCCTAACTGCTGCTCACAGCACCCTTCTGGGACAGCCTCCTCTGTAACCCATTCCTTCTGCCAGCACAGACCCCTGATGTCCCTGACCAACACCAGAAAGGACCCAGGGAAGGAAAACGATGGTGAGGGGTACAGCACATAGACTTAGGGGAGAGGGCAGCAGAAGTGACCCTGGGGTTACTGCCAAGGCAAACCTCTTGCCACCTGCTCGCTCCTGCGACGTTTTGCCTCCAGCGACCACAGACCCCCCTTGAGGACCCCGACACTGACATTACTGGGTGCAGAATTTAAATGGTATAAATGTAATTTCTTCCCCAACATGTGCAAAAATAATTTTAATTCAGAATGCTTAGGGAACTTCTAACATGGCTAATGTCACTGCCTGTATGCCCAGGCTTTGAAGGTGTCCCTGGGAGAACCCTTGTCTCTTTTCATAAAAACAAGCAGTGATGCGCTACTAAATAAGATGTCATTTCAGCTGCTGATGTTCTGGCCCCAGTTTCTGTTCTCCAGCAACAACTATTTCACATATCTCTGGAAAGGAAGGTGTATGAGGATTAGAAAAAAAGGGAAAGCAAGGTGATTTACCCATTCCAAAACAGCTTTGCAGAGACATTGCTGTGATGCAGCAGTACGAAAAAAGTCTGTATAGAGTCCTGGGCTTTCCCAGTTGGAGGAGTCCAGTTCCTAAGAAAGATGAGCGGTGCTTATTTATTTTGCTTTCTCCTGAGGAAGTAAAATTTTGAGGATGGTGCAATTTTGGTGGAAGCTGAGGTTGCAGGAGAAATGGGAGGGCACAAAGGGTTCATTGTTGGGCCAGCAATCTGTCACAGGCAGGGCTGTCACAGGAGTCTCCAAGGGGTCAGCAATGAAACGCCGCCGCTACATCGCAGAAGGAGACTTTACCTCACCTTGCTCCCCGTGCCGGACCACCCGCCAGCAGTGGTGGGGCAGGCTGACCCCCCGCCCTAAATCACTGGCAGAGGTAGAGTGGCACGCAGGGCGAGAGGGCCTGCGGGTCGGGCGGGGAGAGAGCGGAGATTTATAACTATCCAGTAGTTCTCTCTTTTGAAAATTAAATGGCATGTTAGAGACAATAAAAGAGGGTTGACAGGAGGGGGTGAGCTCGTGCGCGGCCAGTTCAGTTGCAAGGGTTGAGTGGACGAATGGTTTAAGTACAGCAATTAAGTTATTGTGGTGGAGGGGCAGAGCTGCACCACGAAGGCCACACTCAGCTTTTGCAGGTCTCTGGTGGAGCTCCTGTCCCGAAGCCAGAGTCACCTACAGGGCAGTGTGCCGGGTCTGTTAGCGACCCTCCTGTCCCCCGGGTGCCCGCAGCGTGGGCAGGGATGGCAGCCTGCACCCACCGATGCTCCAGCCCTCAGAGCGGCTTCGCCGGGCTCAGCTGGCGGCTGCCTGCGGGGACACCAGCCCTTGGGCTTCACCAGTGAAAGAGGCTGGAGCGGTGAAAAAGCGGGTTTTGTGTTTGCAAAGACAACAAAAGTTCTGAGATTTTCATCAATACCTACGCAACTGGCATTTTGGTGGCTTGTGGGGAAGCATTCAGTGATGATTTACTTTGGTAAAACACATTTGTCCCCTGGGATGGGAACCGAAGGGCCAGGCAAGAAGACGCTGCTGCACCTTGGAGCCCTGCCTGAACGTCCCAGGCCACCGACAACTGGTGTAAAGCAGCATGGCTTCTCGGAGGGCAATCCTGCAATGGCCAATTTACATCAGCTGAGGATCCAGGCTTTTGTGTCATTAAAGACATAGTAGAAAAAAATCTGTTGTGAATGAAGGAAGCTCTGGCTAAAAAGTCGCAACAAGTTAGCTCTTTATTCTTTATCAGTGAAGTCTGCACACAATGAAAACATGGACAAGGGAAATTTGCACAGCATTTAACTTAGGTCAAAAAAACAAGTAATTTGTTAAGTGGCAAGGGCACCAACGCGTGCCATGTCACGCTGGATTTTCTTTAAAAATAAAAAAAATAACAAAGTTAAACTTTCAGTCAACCTGAAAATATTTGCTTTTTATGGGGGCAGTGCGGAACGAATGGGACAGCAAATCTTTCTTCGGTCGCTCGTTTACAGAGACTGAAAAGCTCTATAGAGACAGTGGGAAAAGAAGGGAAAAGGAGGGGTTGGAGAGAGGGAAAGAAAGAAAGAAAGAAAGAAAGAAAGAAAGAAAGAAAGAAAGAAAGAAAGAAAGAAAGAAAGAAAGAAAGAAAAGGAAGAGAAAAGAAAGAAAGAGAAGGGAAGGAAGGGAAGAAAAGAGGATGAGTGGAAAGGAGGGAGGAAGGGTAGAAGTTAAAAATGTATATGAGCTGTGAAGTTCTTTGATAATACAATATTATAAAATATAGTTTAAAGATATACCAAACTGAGAAAGCAAGCTCCCTTGATTACTTGATATGTCTCTCTCTGATGACTAGAGAGGGATATCTTGCAGAAATAGCGACTGCAGGAAAAGACACTGATCAGGAGCTCAGATGGAAGAGGAAAAGTGAAATCTCCCCAGGAACTGCCCAGAGGAAAGAGGGAAACCCTGATGCCCATGTTGTAGCATGAAAACTTGCAGGTATAAATTCCAGCTCTGAAATGCCAGGCATTCAATCTCTCTAATTTTTCCAGTTTAGCTGATTTGCTTATGGTTGGAAAATATTGCAAATTAATGACTCGTAAATTCTCAGACGGATGTTGAGTGGTCATTGGAAACTCGTCGTTTTACTGAACTCATCTAAACTCATGTAAAAGGGGGAACTACTAAAATAGATATTTGCATTGTTTTGCTATTAATTCCCCCCCCTTCTGATACTATTCCACAGAACTGAAAGTTTTCTCTTCCCCTTTGAAATATGCTTTCCCTGATCTTTGTCACTAATAATCTTGTTTCTGTGCTTACTTTGGATTTTTTCTCCAGTTTCTCAGACTTTTTTCATCCCATCCCTCTTACTGTCAGCAGACCCGGGCTCATCCATGGGTGAGCAGACATATACATTTATTTACATTTTTGATTTCATTCTTCCCCTTCCCTTTCTGAATGCAAGTTCAGAAAGACAGGCAGCTCTTACTACCTACCTATCAGAATGTGAAAGCCCATTTAATCTGCACTTGCTGTCCAGAATTGCTGTATTTTAAGCTAGCAAGGATGTATCTCTATTGCTATCTCTATTTCCATCTCTATCTCCATCTATATAGCTAACTAGCTAGCTATCACTATTGCTATATGTAATATACATATGCTTTTAAAATGTCTTTCATCCTATGAATTATTGCCCAAAATGATGAAGAAAAACAACACTGTGGTGTAACCTTGCAGTGCCTTTTGCTCACACTCTGACACACACACAGGAGCACGCACACACACACACAGACACAACCGCATGGGGAAAGCAGGAATGCGGGCGAGTTTTGACCTCCGGTGTCCACACAATGAGCCACGGACGATGCAGAAGGTTGGCTGCTTCTATACAGACCTGCTTTTGTGCTCTTGTCCAGGGCTTGATCCTTGGAGCCCTGTGTGCTCAGTAGACGCCAGAGAGATAGATGTGATCTGTTAGCCTCATCCAGCGCCGGCAGCTGAGCCATTTTCACACAGGCAGGCAGGTATGGCAAAGCCTGGGTAACAGATGAGAACCCATGGGGAGCTCTTGACTATGGAGAATGAAAAATCAAAAGAAACCATATTGGACACAGATACAAAAGGAGTCCCCCTGTTCCTTTTCCATCCCCCCTTGTTTCTTTTCTCCTCTTCCTTACCAGGCTGTAATGAATGTGGAAAACTGCTTCCCCTCTCAAAGTATTTGAGGACATATAGATTCCAGATGCTATTCTATGCAAATACTTCCACCCTTCCCTGCCCAGCACCATCCTGAATTAACCCTTCTCCCTAGCTGTTTGCTGCCTTTTGCTTTCCACGCTGTGGTAAGAAAGAAAAAAAAATCTTTAAAAAAACCCTTAATCATTACTCTCAAAGGACTGATTTACACCCTATGTAGTGCATTTGGGCTCAGCACAGCTGGAGGCACAAAGCAGCAGTTAACACATTTCTGGCATTGAAATTAGTTTGATGTTTTAATCATAAAAAAAGAAAGGTTAATTCCTAATAGCATTAACACTCTGAGCTTGCTCTTGAAATCACTGTTTGTAGCATATCCAGAGTTAAAGACATTTGTCTGAGGGAAAACAGTCTGTAGAAGACTTTTAGCATAAATGCATGCAATTTAAAAGGAATTAAAGGAGCCTGCTTAATGCACAGGAACCTTAAGGATCTGTTCCTTGGACAGCTGTGAGTCTTTTGTCTCCCACTGGCAGTTTTGTGAGCCTTGCTTCACACCAGCCATAACCCAAAATGTTTTTGCTTGGTAGCTAATACAGGAATGATTGCCTTACTCCTAGTGACTGCCACTTGCATACAAGCCTTCTGAAAGCCTTTTTCATATCCAAAAAGAAAAAAGGTGTGGAGAGCAACAGGAATAGCTAATCTAACTGAAATTACTTTTCTTTCCAAAGAAAAAGAAATGCCTCTCCTGAGATTTTATCTCCTGAGACTCTTCTACCACCTAAAATTGCTTTCATGGGCTTCCTATTTATAATCCCTTAGCTCATGAGCATGTCTGTCTGGATACACATACCCCAGGATCACCCTAATGACAGCAGCAGTGTAGCTTTAGGGTTTTGATCAGTATGAACTACAATTTGATTTAATCCCTCCCTGAACTCAAAAATAGATCACTTAGTTTTGTTGTGACAGATTGATGTAAGATTTGAGAGAGTACGGTAAGAGAGAGAGAGGTCTCAGGCGTGAGCACAGAAGGCTCAAACATTCAGACATTTATTGATAGAGAGACAGATACATTCTCCTCAACCCAATAAATATGCTTTTTGTATGGCGCTCACACACTGTGATTCCCAGCAACAGCCCTCTCTGCATATGGTCATGTGGGAATGAGATACTTAAGATGCTGTTTTGTTAGTTTTTCATTAAGCTTTCCAGAGTTTCCTTACGTTGCAGGGTATATTCTACACCATGAAGTATGTTTTATCTAATTTGCATTTGAGGTCCTGCATAGAGATGACATGGAGACTCTGTATTGCACTAGACATCAAGAACACGCAATACTTCTTTATGAACCTTACTTTGATCATACAATGAAAAAGCATCTTAAAAGTTGGGGGTTCTTACCACTTTGGTGGTTCAGAAACCTCTGAATCAAGAAAATGTGCTAAGCAATCAAATGAGTCTTGTGTTGAAATATTTTCCCCTGTTTCCTAAGTGACTGGTGGAAGAGGACTAAGGACGCTCAACAGATTGTCCAAACAAGTTTGCTCCTTCTTGTTTCAAGCAATCAGCTGAATGGCAGTGAAGACCATATTTCTATTTATTTACGTATTTATTTTAGCTTGCATGGACAAAGATGAATTTTTAACCTATCGCACCTCTCAAGTTCCTTGAAGTGGAGCTCTTACCTCACATAGATGGTGTGACGCTAGATTAAGAACTTTATATGACTGTGAGAGGTGGTAACCATTTTATTTGTTATCAGTTATGCTGGTTTTGTTTAAGAAGCAACTGGTAGGAATCCCCTGCAGGACAGAAAACTGGAAGTTTGAACCCAAAGCCAGCAAAAATTAACGGAGATGACTAAAAAAACCCACAGTTTGACTACATGTCCATGTGTAACAACTTTCAGTCTGTGCTGGACTTACTCCAAACCCAGAATTTCACTGATTTTGCTGATTTACAACTTCTGCTAACCTGATGTGTGCTGCAGAGCCTATGGGAGTCCCGTCTTTCTGTTGACTCCAGCAAAACGTTCTGAGAAAAGTCATCTCCTTTCCCTGAGACACACATTCTCTCTGATCTTTATTTCTGTGGTGACTTACCAAAGTCTTACGGGTCTTCTCGATGCAAACCAACAAACAGAAGCATGAAAGCAGCAGAGGTGTTGCAATGCTGTGTTTTCTCTGCTGTCCTTTTGAATGCCTCTTCTCAGCCACAGAGCTGTGCAAGTCTGGCTTTAGTTTTTGCTCCACTGACCACAAAAAGAGCAACAGAAACAGACGGTGAAGACCGGTAGTAGTGTCCTTTGTGACTTGAGTTTGGTTGTGAGCTATGAAAAAGGTGAAGTTGTGCCATAATTGCTCAAGAAACAACCTTCTCCACACTTAATGAAAGCAGGATAGAACCCACCTCATCACAGGTGCAATCAGACAAAAGCATTAGGGTAAATAGTCACTTCTAGCTAGATGACGGGGAAGGGTTACCACATCTGTTTCTCTCCTCCATACAAATATTTCTTGTTTTATATTTGTGCTCTAAAAATACATGCATTAGGTGTTGGGGGTAGGTTGTTGTATGTGTGACTTTGTGTGTGGTTATATGTGCCAGAGTTTGCTAGGATTTAAATTTCCTCTAGGAACTGTGTTTCTCTCAATACAGAGGAGGTATTTCTCTGTGTATCATGAGTACCTTTTTCTTCTCTCCACTTTTGAAGCCTTCAGTGAGAGTTTATTGTGCTCCTCAGTAATCTCAGTGCCTGCCTTGCTCAGGTTTCTGTATCTCAAAGAGCCTCCCTATGCTCTCCATACCTCCATTTGGTGCCCAGACTCCCTGCCGTGGGATATCTGTGTCCTTCCAGGCTGCAACTCCTTTCTCTTCGGAGATATTCTCCTGCCTTCTTTCTGATCTGGATTTGGGATTTAGTTTATGATACTTCTCAAACTTCTGGAAATAGTCTAAAATCAGAAGCAGTTCAGCCCTTACTGAGTGCCTTGATTACCCAAACCGGTAGGAAAGCTGTCTTTCCTACAAACTTCACTGCCGAAGTTTTTCACAGCAAGGTCTTCCCTGGGTGTGCTGTTTTCTAGCGACAAAGCTGAGAAATCTCAGAGACTGGGAGCTTGGTAGAAGTGACAGAGACACCTCATCATAAAAAGAAATGTCGCTTACCAGACTCAGTTGATAAACGAGGGACCCCCAAATACTGTGGCATGTTGACTTGGTATGCTAGATGTTGCTGCTACTGTGATTCTTTCCAGAAGATGAGTGGGTTAATAAGTTAAGTGAAACTTAAGTAAGACATATGAAAAACATTGAAAACAGTTGCTAATCCAAAAGCCATAGAGCAGCAGATGTTGGATCTACAAAACGACTGAGGTAATCTGTCTTACATCTGCATCTGGTAAACTGGCAGAAACAATGTGGAGGAATTTGACATTTATAAAAGTGGATTTGTGCTTATGAGAATTTTTATATTGTCTTTGGAAATAGATGTGGAACTTCATGGAATAAAATGGAGCTTCACAGCTTTCCAAAGTGCAAGAACTAGGGGTCTCCAGCCTGGGAGTGGTCCAGTGCACAGATACTCAATGTGCCTAAGAGACAGTGTGTTCCACTGAAATGAAATCCACTGACCACAAATACAAAGTAGTATGTACGAGAAGCTTTACTGGAAATCTAACTGCTTATGGAAGAAGCTTGTTGAAACCTTCTACTTCTCAGAATGTTTCAGCTTTTATGAGATGGCAACTCACAGATACAAAAATGGTCCAGCACATCATAATCATCATTTGAATGTGTCAACATCATAAAAAATAACAGAGACCTCCTTCATCTAATATAGTCAGACTTTCCATATGGCCCAGCATAAAATGTTATGAAAGAATCTGAGAATTAGGAATGAAAAATATTGCTGAGAGACAGGAAACAAAGAATAAATGGCATTTTGTCATTGTGACACAAGCTGATGATGAGCTCTCCTGAGGTTACACGCATTATGTTTCATGTTGTAAAGCTAGTTGGAGAAATACTGGTGCTGGGACTAAATAGTTCCCCACAAACTGTCTCACAAGATCTGATCAATTCAAATTGATCAAAATGGAAAAAAAAACTGGAGAAAGGAAAATTCTGCCATCGTTCCATTTGAAGGATTGGGAAATAAAATATCTTTCATTTGAATAGATTTTCTTAAAAAAAAAAAAATGTCTTCAAATGCTCTGTTGTGCCATATTACACCTTATAATTAAAAAAAAACAAATCTGAAATTGAAACTTGGTCACATTTGTGTAGATGAAGTATTTTAGGTAAACCAAATAATTTTCCTTTGCAGATAATTTCAAACTAAAGACCCATGCAAGACAACACATAGCACATTGGTAAAAGAACTGTGGTGCCTAGATTTGAAAAGTTTATTAAAGGAAAAATATTATACATATTAAAGGAAAAATATCAATGTGCAACTGCAGCCAATGAAACAATATTAAAGTACAATGAAAAATTGACAGGAATAGTATCAAGACCAGTGCTGGGACCTGTTTTTATAGCAAAACAAATGACAAGTCTGGGATTGCCTGTTTTAGAAAGATAATTGATAAACGAAAAGGAAAAGTAGGAAATTCCAACCATGACCAATAATAGACTAGATGGAGCTGGTGTGTGATCAGGCATGGTATTTCCAGAGTGGCAAAGCCCAAGTGAGTAGTTCTGGTAAGACCTGCCTTAGAGACACAGCATGGCTTTGAACCATGGCCGGGATTTGTGTTTTAGAAATGCCCAGTGTTATTTCTGCAAGCTGCTGGGAGGGGGCAGGTCTGCTGGAGAGAGGAACTGGTTTATGAAGAGGTGAGATTGGCTCCCCAGTGAAAAGCATATCAGATGACGGAGGAGGACATCAGTGACTTTTTCAGATGCCAAGTTGGTCGCCCATGCGTCTCAGCTCCTTCAGTCCCTGAAGCACCATCACGGGACAGCTCTGCCTGCCAGTGCTGCCACCCTGCCGGCTTTGATGAGCGCTAAATGCACTCCAAACCAAAAGGCAGCATGGGTGGATTTAAAACAGGAGATTGATTACTGACATATTTTACTATTGACAGCTCACTTCTTTCTCTCCTGTCTATAATTTCTCTGCAGAATAATTTGGATATGCATTGCCATATCAACATGTACATATAAAGGAGGGAAAAATGTTCTTCTTCATGATGGAGTAGCTAAAAAGAGCCAAAACTACAGGTTAAAATCATCTGCAGAGCAAATTCCCTTTTTAAATCTGCAAAACAGCAGCAACAAAAACTTCTTGGAACTCATCAGCATAGGGGGCAGTTTAATTACAGACTTGGGAGTAATTACAAGTAAGAAAAAAATTAAAATGTTCCATTTAGGAAGCATGAGCTCTCCCTTTGGGGTTCACAGAAGTGTTTGAAGTGTTTAGGAAGGGTTCTGATTTAATGCCAAAACAGTGAGGGGTTCGCTTGTCGGTGTTGCACTGTTACATAAAAGGTCGCTTCCTTCATTAGTCCAGCGATAGCCCAAGCTGTCTATGCAACCAAACTACATTCAGAGCTCGATATAAGCTCTGTGTAAGATTGGCAAGTTTTTCCTGATTTTCCATATTTTATTTCTAGTTCAGAGCAAGTTGGGGTCCTGTGCACGCGGGTTGGCTTGCCCCACCAGTTAGGGAAGGGAAAAAGCAATCATGGGTGTTCATTGTTCCCAGCTCTGCAGAGTGAGCACACATGGAAAATCATGTCCTGAGGGGTGCAACTCATGTCCTGCATGGTCTTATCTATGGGCTGGGCAACGTAATTTCATTTCGCTCAGAGCCCAGACATTGCTGTTATTATTTATGGCATTTTGATCTGTGCTTCCCCACCAGTCCATCAGCATTAAAGAAATGGTTTCTCATCATTACGGTGCCTCACGACAAGAAGGATGGTGCTGAAGTGACTGACATCACCTCTCCTTGCTCTATAACATGTGAGGTCACTTGCCCATCATATTCATTCTCCTGGAAAAAAAAATAAAACCAGCAGCTCCCATTCCAGCCCATTTTGGGAGTCGTTCCTTACCCAGGTTGTATTCTGGACATGAACTGGATAAACTCAATCAATGCAAAAAAGGCTCATTGATGTCAAATAGATGGTTCCTAGTCCCAGATGTGTCATGCTCAGTTAGTGAATAACAGAGTGTCAAATAAAGCAATAAATCTTCTTACTTGCTGACTGCCGTGCGGGGCTGCCATGCGAAGACACTCACACGCTCACTAATTCTGTGTGATGAGTGAGGCTGGCTGCATCCCCATCATTTCCAGAGGCCAGCAGAGAGGTGCAAACATATTGAGTTGGGACAAGAGCTGGATCAGTGTCCCTTTCTCCACACCTTGAGGCCATTATTGGAAATCTGACAGCAATGTGCCATGGAAACACTGTCAATTTTAAGCTTGATTTCAGCGAGGCTGTTTGTGGTGCAAGGTGATGCCTAGAGCAGGAAGAAATGGTGCAGATGGGCTGTGTGTTTGCTAAATAATTGACATTGTTATCTCTTCTTCACAAATATTCATGCCGGGGGACACTCTGGTGTGCTCTGGACAGAGGGTACCAACAGACAGGGCAGAGAGGAACTCCAGCATGGACCACACTGACTCCTTCACCCATGTTCTGGCTGAACCACACTGAAAGAAAAATGAACTCAGTATCTGGGCCAACCATTCTTTGAGGTCTGTGTTGAAGCCCTGGATAAGAAAGGTGAGGCAGCCTAAAGTGATGTTAGGTATTGATAGACCTGTGGCAGAAGCCACTGCTTCACTCTAGACAAAAAGCTGATGGAAAGGTCTCTGGGCAAAAGCATGAGAGCAAGGAGTCTTAAATACCTTAGGGACATTTCAGTGGGAAGGCAAAAGCAAGGGATCAAATCTCAACAGATTGTTGCACAGCCCATGAGTCTTAAAATATTTGTTATGACTGCTACATGGTGATGATCGCCAGTTGACAGTGGCCTGTCTGGATTCAGACTGCTGGAAATTTCTGTTATCCAAACTCCATGACCTGTTGTGTTAGTACTGTGAATGGAGACACTTGAAAGAAACTTTCTTACATCATGCAAGGACACTGGGTCTTATAGCTGGAATCTATTAAAAAATTAGCCCTTAACCCTTTCTAGTGTAATATGTTAGGTGTTCATGTAGATAAACCAGTATGAGGCATCATCAAGAAGCAAAACCTGAGTATTAACAATTTCCATTTATGCTTCAGCCCCTGTGTCTATGCCTATGTGTGATAGCTGACTCCGTGTCTTTCAGTAAAGGATGTCTGACTTGCCTCACGTTACAGTTTGCTCCTCTATCCAGTTTGGGTGAATTATGCTGCATACTTGCCATCTCCCTTTTTTGTTGTCCATGCCCTGGGTCAATTCACACTGCGCTGGTACGGCCTCACCTCTAGTACTGCATGCTACAAAAAGGACATAAAACTATTGGAGAGTGTCCAAAGGAGGGCACAAAGATGGTGAAGGGTCTAGAGGGGAAGACGTATGAGGAGAGGCTGAAGTCCCTTGGTTTGTTCAGCCTAGAGAAAAGGAGACTGAGGGGAGACCTCATCGCGGCCTACAGCTTCCTCACGAGGGGGAGCGAAGGGGCAGGCGCTGATCTCCTCCCTCTGGTGACCAGTGACAGAACCCGAGGGAATGGTGTGAAGCTGCGACAGGGGAGGTTTAGGTTGGATATCAGGAAAAGGTTCTTCACCGAGAGGGTGGTTGGGCACTGGAACAGGCTCCCTAGGGAAGTGGTCACAGCCCCGAGCTTGACCGAGTTCAAGAAGTGTCTGGACAACGCTCTCAGTCACATGCTCTGATTTGGCTGGTCCTGTGTGGAGCCAGGAGTTGGACTTGATGATCCTCATGGGTCCCTTCCAACTCAGGATATTCTGATTCTATGATTCTATGAACCTTTGTGTGTATTTGAGAAAAGAAGCAATGCTGGAGGCAGAGAAGAAACATAGATTTTAAGTTTACTTGAGTTAGTCAACACCTAATGCCTCTGGGGACCCAGAATTATCACTGGCATGAAGAGTCGGCACTTGGGAATGAATGCTGTGATTTAACAGGGAATAACCAGGCTGTGCAGGACCACAAGTGTTTTGAGTGCACAAGGATTTTGCTTTGAAATAGTTACTGTAACCTCCATTCAGATAAGCACTTGAGTCCATGCTTCATTTTAAAGCTTCATTTTAAAAATGACTCCAACATGGCCTCAGTGCAAGCACCCAAACCAGACCAAAAGAGGGAACCCCACTTCCAGGAAGGGCTGTGGACATCTGCACCCTTTGGCCACCACCAGCGGCAATGGAGAGCTTGGGCAGCCTGCTGGTGACTTGTGGTGTGTCTGGTAGGTTGTGGGTGGGTTTCTGCTGTTAATTATGGTAGAAGGAGAAGAGAGGCAACAAGACAACACTGCAAGACTTAGGTTTGTCCCCTGGAAGTGTTTTCAACTTGGCTATCTGTCTGGGAAGTAGGTTTGGATTCAGGGTTCACTTCTTTCTGTTTCGGGACAGTTACGTCTGGTGAATGTGTTCTGGACAAAGCAAGATGACTTTCTTCAACTGTCTTCTACCTTAATTTTTCTCTAAGATTAGTCTCACTGTAAATAGTTCTTCAAGTCTCCAGGGTGCCATACAGGTAGGAGTCCCACTTCCATGAGTTGAGCAAGTGCGTCATTGCTATTCAAACATTAAGGTGCATAAGCACAGCTTTTGTTTAAGCATGTCGCTAAGTCCATTGCCTCCAGAAAGTTAGGTATGTGCAGAATCAGGATTTCTGCCCATAAAAGTGAAAGGGGTAGTGAAAGAAGACTGGGAGCACAGTCAGGGGGCACAGCAGAAACAGAAATCTCAGTCTGTCTTTCCTGACCCACAGACCAAAACACTGTCTCCTTTCTGCAATATTTTGTTTCCTGTCTACCACTTAACATGGAAAATCTGATACTATGTCACCTTACTGAAAATAAAGGGTGTGTTTTGTAAACTCTGCAGCAGATCCTTTTCTTTCCTCCTCTAACTGAAATATTCAGTCACTTTAAAGGATGTAAAGGGGGAAAAATAGAGGGAAAATGAGGAAGTGCAGCAAAGGCTTTGATTTGTCTGTGGCATAAAACTGGATTATAATGTCATTTGCTAACTGACAGATCATTTAGTGTCCTGGAAGAGTCTGTTTTCACACCGCTGAAGCTCTCACAGGGGAATTCTGTGTGGGCTCCTTATTGTCAGAGCTATTTTTCACCCAATTTGTTTCCAAATGATGTCTAACCTGAGGTCTTCCCACTGAGAGGGCTTTAAGCAATGATTAATGAGAAGTGTTTTGCCAGACCCACCTGGGGAATGGCCCATCTGCGAACTCAGGTAAGATGGAGCTGCCTACAAGGCGTTGGCTTGTGAATGGCAGGCAGCTTCCCATGGCTTGAGGCATAGCTCACAGCAAAGGCAAGGTGTTCACTGTTTGCATCTCAGTGATTCATAAAAGGACTGGAGATAAATGTCACTCACTCTATCATTAACGTCTAGTTTGAAGAAACAATCTCCCTCTCTGGGGACTGATCCCCTTCCTGTTCCATATTCAATTATATTATGCATTCAGCATATGTACAGCACCTACGTGGGATACATTTGAAGTGGCCTAAGATCGCCAGCCGTGCTAAGTCTATTTAAAGGTGGCAAGTTAAAGCAGACACATTTTCACACGTCTGCTTGGCTCTCAAATACTTTGTTGTTTGAGCTATGAGCTCTCCTCCCTTCCTTCCAGTGGTGGCTCTGCCCGCAGCTACACATTCACCCCTACCTATATTGGCTGCATGGTAAAGCAAGTGGGAAAACTGTGATTTTTAGTCTATATTCATTTCAGCAATGAGACAGCTTTATTCCGCCAGAAAATCCAGTTATCCCTGACCACCAAAATGGAGAACTTTTCAGACTTGAGCCTCTTAGTTACGCGTAGGCGAGACAACCTTACCATTTACTTTCCTGAGAGATTTCTCATGTGCATAACATTGCTAATAGTAAACGTGAATTTCTTGGTAGCTGCCTAAAATGATCGTTAAAATGCTCACATAAAAGTTAAGAAGCCCTGAGAATTTGGTTTCTCTCTGTATTTATGAGGCTGAAATCTGAGCATATTTCTTACAGAATAATTTTCCTCCCCTGATTTATGTGGAAGCTCCAGGCTCAGTCATCATCTGGAAATACATTCCTATACAGTCTGTGTCATTTAAATGCAGCATCCTACTGTCCCGTCTGTCAAGACCAAAACATAATGGGTCCAACTGTCTATGAATAAAACAGATTGTTTGTAGGGAATATTTATTGCCGATAAAGAGCAAGAGTTTATACTGGCAAAAGCCGTCCTTCTTGTAAATAGCTAGAGGCTCCCGACATCCCCTGACTTTCAGCAGCGTTTATTCTGTTGAACATGGATCCAAAACATTTCTCACTCATGGCTTGGCAAGATGAGTTTGACAACGGTTTTCTAACCAACTGTTGTGACACTGGCAGTGTGTTTTGCCTGAAATTTCACCTGCAAAACAATCTCCCACTTTCTTTAACTACTTCTCTTGCCAGCAACATGTTTACCGTGATTTAGATGTCTATTATACGCATGAACGACTTGTCTACTTAATTTCATCAAAAAAATGAACCCTCATAAGTGGCACAGATGCTGGTATGATGGTAATCAAATTAGGTTTTGGACAGGTTTATGGCCACTTGCTGTCAGTTAAGCTCTCTTTGGCTATCTTCACTCCTAATACAGTTTTGATGGTGATTAATGGCTCCATTAATACACTGTTTGTGCTGTGATAGACACCACATTATGGTCTTGTTTGCTGACCACAGCTGATCATGTATTTTTGTAAACTCAGTTCTGAAGAAAATATTAGTCATATTTAATATGTCACCATTACATATTGCCATGCAGAGGTCACGCAGAGAGACCTTGCGCTTATACTCTCCTCACCACGGATGAGCTTCTGTGCTGCTAAGAGAGGCAGAAGCCCCATGAAGAATGTGCTTGGATTAAATGTTGATCTCGTTTCCTCATGCTGGGAACATGCCAAGGATCTCGCTACGATGACTTTCCTGGATAGGCTGCCATGACACTCATGCTCCTTTTCTATCCTACATCCTTCCAACTTAATTTCTTTGTCTTGAGATCCAGGAAAGTTGGCTGGTTTTTTGGTTTTGAGTTCTTTAGGGTTTTGGTTTTCCCCTTTTCTAGACCTCTCTCTGATAATTTTGACATTCTTTGCTCAATTCTCTCCCTTTCACAGGCTTTTCTGAGCTGTCCACAATCAACAAGTGAGTCTAGTCAAACCATTTTTAACACAGTTTCATCCATTGCCACTCTACCATGAACTCTATGGAAACAGCGCAGAAGCTGATATTTCTTTTGAATGATTTGATGTAATAAGTTGTTGGTCACATTAGGGATGGACAAATTACAGCTGGAAGGAGACCATGGGAGATAAAAAGTGCCACTGAATTTCCCACAATACATGCTGGGGCTCAGTGCAAGAGCAGTGTCTGAGTGAACGTCTGCTATTAAAAAAGCTGCAGCTATTTTTCAACCTAAGTGTCATTGCGCAACAGACTTTATTTGGGAACAGTGCTGTAGACCCTGGCATTTTGCCATCCACCCTCACCTCCCCGCATACCCACAGAAGTGCACGTGTATATTCTCAAACTATTTGCTTGCAAATGAAATAGTGCAGGGCACTGGAACAAGCCCACAATTTCCTATTTATTAGTGAGGAACAGGAAAAAAAATGAGACCCTGGAAAGAGGTAAATGTATATATTGGAGATATTTGCACTGATTTTTTTAAGGTAGTTGAAGAAATATGGGGGCTTTGCTTTGTTTTGTTTTCCTCCAGTAATTAAGCCTAGTTTCTTTCTAGCCATATTTGATTTTTATGTTCATCTGTGCACTCGCCTAAACCCCACCCACTTGCTCCTCTGCAAATATTTACTATGCAAATGGTTTGTTTTGAATTGGGTGATCTGAGCAGATGCCCATTTCTGCATAACTGTTCTTTAGGAAAATTGCAGACTAGCTGGGTAACATATTATTGAACTAGTTAAATAGTTATGATTGGTGTTGAATTGCTATAAATGCTCCTTGTAGAGTTCTGTTTTCCAGCGGTGATGTTTAGATGTTTTCCGCCTACATCTAACTGTATCCCCCTGTCACGCCAGCACCTGTTGATCTCCAGCCCTTTCTCTGGGCTCTCCCCACTTTCTTTAAATCCAATAAATGTTCTGTCATACCCCTTCACATAGGCAACCAGGGTCCAATTGGCCACTAAAATTGTTTTGAACTTTTATTGACTTTATCTTGTGATAATAAAAATCTTTATTAAAATCTGTTACTAAATTTCCCTTCCTCTACAAATTCTGAATCCTGTCTGGCCCACCTTAAAATAAGTGCTTCATTTCTTGATCTCTTTCTGGACTCCTGATGAGTCCAGGAGAAATACATTGAAGAATTTGAGAAAACCTGTGCTTGGAAGAGGCAGGATCGAGGGGTGCAAGGGGACAGCTTTCACAGTGCAGCCATCTGGATGGAGCACAGCAAAAGCTCAAGATAAGACAGTCAAGAAAGTAGAAATACTAACGTCATGTAGAGATGACTCATTTCATCTGAAAGGTAACCTAAGAGGTTATTGAATGAGGGCAGATCATTTGCATATACTCAGATATGCATACACATGCATAGGCACACATACATATTTGCGTATAAACAGATATAGTTTCTACTAGACAACTACCTCAAAGGTTTCCTTGGCCATTCTGTCATCTGATTCCCTCTTCCTGTATTCTTTTTGAATGCTTTTGCTAAGGTAGTCACATACTTCCTTTTTTTTTTTTCCTAAACACTAGATAAAATCATACCTTCAGAAAATATCTTCCAGTTGTCTCATACAGCACTGTTATGAAATGAGATGAAATAACTAACCAGAAGCCAAAGTTATTTCACAGGCTTTCCTTCATTATCCTGCTACATTGGTGGCTCTCCCCATTTATCACCTGCCATGCATACAGGTTACAGACCTATTGTGAGACCCTTCCATTATTTTTTAACTTGTTTGTTAGGAAGTGAGAGAGGTCTTGTTCTTCCACAGTGCAACAAGGTTCCTTTCCCATTTCCTTCCCTTGGATGTAAAATAGATATTATCAATGTGTTGTAAAATCACTTATTTTGCATAAGAACAAATTTTTTTCAGTCTATTTCAATCTCAGCAATGAAAATTAGTGTTGCTTCAGTGAAATATATATTGTTATATTGCTTGAGAATTAAATCTAAACAGGCCATATGTGAATGAAGAAAACAGGAAAAAAGCTTTTGTGACATTTTAATTAAGTGATTGAATACAACCAACAGTTAACCATTTCTCAATAATTCCCTTTGGGTTACATCCTGAATATAACAAATAACTATAACACCTATAGTTCAGATTTCACAGTTTCTGTGTGAATATGTAAGTTAGCTTACCTTACTTTACCTAAATAGGATATTTCTTGGTCACTATACTTCTTCTCAGCTTTTCAGTGGAGAAATTGTATGTGCTACATATACACACATACAATGCAGACATATATGCACACAGATGTTCACATACGTATTTACATGCTTCTACACATAAACTTCATAAAAAAGTCAGTAAACTCATACTTGCTGATGGCTTTTGTCACCCCATATAATAAGACTGGCTGATGGGATGGAATATTCCAGTATAATCTGATGTTTAAGATTTTTTTGATACTTAAGACGTAGGTAAAGCTACACATAGATGTGCCCATGTTTATGGGTAGATATTGACATATCTGGAGAAATAATCTGATTGCTTCTTGCCACACACTCATATAATATGAAAGCTGAAGAAGCTGCGACGCCCATCTACCTTGGATGTCCAAGGGGACAGTACAAAGAATCTCTGGTGCTGATCTCTGCAAAAACCCAGTGAGATGATTTACATGAAGCAGTTGAGAATCTACCTTATGTCTTCATAGCTTTCTGTTTTACATGTACACATACACATGTGCATACAGACCAAGATAACTTTGTGGAAAAGGGGTTTTGTAGGGTTATTTCAGGAGAATGGGATGAGTAAAAAGTCAGTCAACAAATCACATCAGATCAGAACCGACTGCGAGTGTTTTGAGTCCACAGAGAAAATGCTGCTTCTCCCTGAAGAAACCAAAAGCTGGTGGGCTCATTGCATGCAGCTGTGCTGGAACCTGGCATTGCTGGTGGTATGCACCAGCCACCCCCTTGCTGGCTTCAGCCCACTGCAGACACTGGAGATTCTCCATCTGAACCCAGGCTGGCTTCTCCACCCGATGCAGCACCCACATCTCTGGGCTCACTGTGGGAGGCTCCCACATTCATGCAATGGAAGATGAAAAAGAAGCATTAGATGGTTTACTCTGACCCCTGCCCACAGGCCCTCATATTTCACCCAGTTATTCTTGTACTCCACCAAATGGCTGTGTCAGAGCCGAGCACAGCTCGTGTTTGGCTATAGCTTGGTCATTATCCAATGTCATGGCAGGCCACTGTCATGGTTTAACCCCAGCCAGAGGCTAAGCACCACACAGTCACTCGCTCACTCCTCCCCGGTGGGATGGGGGAGAGAATCAGAAGGGTAAAAGTGAGAAAACTGGTGGGTTGAGATAAAGACAGTTTAACAGGGAAAGCAAAAGCTGCGCATGCAAGCAAAGCAAGACAAGGAATTCATTCACCAGTTCCCATGGGCAGGCAGGTGTTCGGCCATCCCCAGGAAAGCAGGGCTCCAGCACGCGTAATGGTGACTTGGGAAGACAAACGCCATCACTCCAAACATGCCCCCCTTCCTCCTTCTTCCCCCAGCTTTATATGCTTTATATGACGTCATATGGTGTGGAATATCCCTTTGGTCAGTTGGGTCAGCTGTCCCGGCTGTGTCCCCTCCCAACTCCTTGTGCACCCCCAGCCCCTCGCTGGTGGGGTGGGGTGAGGAGCAGAAAAGGCCTTGGCTCTGTGTCAGCACTGCTCAGCCGTAACGAAAACATCCCTGGGTTATCAACACTGTTTTCAGCACAAATCCAAAACATAGCCCCTTACTAGCTGCTGTGAAGAAAATTAACTCTATCCCAGCCAAAACCAGCACAGCCACTAAAAATTTGAGACTAAAATCTTCTTGTTTAGGATACAGATCCAGCAATACATGGGGAAACGGGCTACACTAGGCATCCAAATTACCACTGGTAGTTGCACTTCAAAGTCAGGCCTTCCTGGGCACGCAGGGGGGCCAACAAATACAGACAGGGAGAAACTCACAAGCTCTTTGAAGGGAGCATTTCAATACTGAAGGAAAGCGGTATAATAGGTAAGCGTGCTATGAACATGTCAACTAACATCATTTGAAGACTGGCGAATTTTTCCCACTAAAACAGCTTTTCAATGGAAAACCACTGATTTTGAGTAAATATTTATGAAGGGTGTTTTCCTTCCCTACAATATGTCAATTTTTTAACAAAATCTTCTATATGAACACAGACTAACTTTTTGGTCCAAAGTACTGTTTCCCAAAGGAAAAGAAATAGAAATCCATTCTATGAGATTCACTGAATAAATTATTTATACTAAGTTATTTTATTATCATTGGTCTTTCCTCCACCTTGAGCTATGGGAACTACATGGAGTTCATTTAAAAGCAGAATAATTCGGTAGTCCTTTTGGCATCACCATGCATTTGCCAATACACCATTTGGTCACCATTTTATAGAACAGAAGAGACAGAAAATACGACATAACACCCTTTCTCTCCCTTCTCACATCCCAACTCCATTGTTCGCTGGAGGCTCTTCCCGTATCTTGATATCATTTTAGCCCCCGAGATGCATTGCTGTGCTGTGTTATTTTCTTAGTTGTACTCATCTTCATCATTCAGGAAATCCTTCATCTCACTGAAGTTTCTAGCCCACCAGGTCAGGCTTCATGAAATGGCGTGGCTCACAAGATTTCACAGGACACAGTCGGTCTGTTTGCCATACACCCTGCTACCACCTGCTGCAGAGGAGGGGTGCGGTGTTACCACTGACTTCCATGCAGCTGGAAATAGCACCCCTAGGATGGGGCACCGACTTCAGCTTCTGCTTGAGAACAATACGTGGCTAGTCCATCGCTATGAATGTTATGGAAAAATAGGTCTGCAGCCCTCTTTGCTTCATTTCTGCACATTTACGGGCAGTGGCAGGTTGTGATTCTTCTCTGCAGCACTAACCAGGTTTTCTTGCTCTGGAAAGGGGAAAAAACCCAATATTATAAGTCTTCAGAAGTCAAGAACAACCTCAGAAGAGTTAATGCACTGTCATATCTACTGGAGGAGGGTGGTGATATTGTGTATGTGGCTGTTTCAAACCATTTTTTCAGATCGTGTCAAAGTAAAATAATTTTCTATGATGAACTACGTTGTAAGTGGATGGTGGGTTTGGGGAGGAGGTGGGAGAGAGGGGAATCAAATTACATTTGGAAACAAAAGCTTTAACTTCTGGCACCTAGACAATTAGTTTTTGCTTCTTCTGTTGTTGGTCCTCGTGGTTTCATCTGTAATATGTATGGTGATTGTTTGCAGCCTGGCAACAGCGTGAAGTTGTGTGGGGGAGGGAAAACTCTAGCCCTTGTTAACTGGGATCCAAACTTCAAAGGCTTTGGGGACATTGAGCAGACAGGTTTCAGCCGCCGTTAAGGCAGACACGCGAACAAAAGGGCTCCTTCCATTGCTGTGGAGCAGGGGTGACTTTTTGGCCCATTTTTGTTGTTGTTTTAATTTTGTCAGGGGTGGGGGGAGGAAAGCTCCTGGCACCAGGGACGAGGCTTTCTGCCCATGACTGTGTGCCCTTCTCCTTTCCTCGTCAGAAGCAGATATGGGCATTTATGGCCCCATAAATCACGGGCTAAGCCATACATGAGCAGCTGGTACATGTGCTAATAACTATAATTATTAATCATGTCGATTTCACACCCTTCAAATTTCCGTGCGGGGCTTTCTGCCGGAGAGGCAGCCCCGGCGCCTTGAGCTGCTTATGGTATGAAAATATGATGAGCTGATGGTCTTTGATGATTGTCCTATGACAGTATTGATCTCCCTACAATTGGGTTTGTGGGGTATTGCTACCCAACAAAAGTGGCTCTCCTCGCCTCCTGGTATATATCATTGTCACACATGCCCCATTGTTATGGAGGGGAGTGAATTACTTTCAGTATTCGTCCCAGTCTTTAGCTACTAGGTCACCATTATTCTAGCCTTATGTCAGTGTGGGGACATTTACTTTGATGTTTTCTTTTGTATCTTTCTTAGGGTGAAAGCATTTGGCTATATAGAACTGCTCCAAAAAAAAAAAAAAAAAGAAGAAAAAAAAGTCAGCAGTTCAGGTTGGGGTGCCTGGTGGGAGCCAGCGAAATATTTCTCCTCACGGGCTCAGGCGTCCGACCTCCCTGGTCCTTGGTGCTGGCTGCCTTCGCCACTGAGGACTTCACCCAGCAGCAGCCAGAGCACCGGTCCCAGCCCCAGCTCGGGCCCTGGCTGGTGACTCTTCAGCCACCGAGGAGGAAAGCAAGCAAAGCAATCTCCCCCCAGCCTCACCACGATGGTGTACGCTCTCTACCGCGGGGCTTTTTCCTTGCTAGCGCTTTGCTGTGTAGCAGAAGTGCAGCCAGGGAGATGCGGCAGTACAGCAGAAACAGCTTTGTAGGTGACATTGCTGGAGGACTGAAAATAGTAGTAACAACTATAACCTCCCTCACAGCAAAACAACCCTTTCGAGGCCGGTGGGAGCACCTCTCGGGCTAATCTGCATGTTAACGTGACACCGTGGTGGCCAGTCATCTCCCACTGGCCTGAACAAGGGCATGGGACTCTCCCCACTTGTTCCGAAATCTGCACGGCCCCCATCGGGCAGCCTCTAAATTGCTCCTGCTGTCTTTACAGCTGCTCCGTTCCAGTGACCCCCGGAAGGGCCCGCGGATTGTCAGGAGAAATTTCTATTAATCAACCCCAAACAGACTGTTACAATTTCACACTTTTTCTCCCGTCATTTCACACATTTAATGAATTTCTGGGTCTGCTACTTTCAAAACAGTTACACTCGAGGCCACAAAAAATTAATTAATAATAATGTACAAAAATAAAATGCCGAAGAAAACAAACAACCCCCGCAGCTGACAGCAGCAGGAGAGCACCCCTTCCACAGCGCTACCGAAATGGGCCTGGAGAGGGGCTGAACGGGAATGTGGTGCAATTCAGGCAGCAGTTTCCCGCCTCCTCCTGGGCCTGATCCTGCCCTGTTTTCTTCAAGAGGAATTTTGTGTTTCACATCACTGTGAACTACATTGGCCTGGAGTCAGTTAGGGACAAAACCCACAAACCTTATTTGCTTCGGGGCTGACGCCCACTTGCAATTACCCAGGATTAAAAGGCAGCCCGCTATGTCAAAGGGCCGCATGTTACTATAACATCATTTGCTCCATTCCCTGGGGGCATGAACACATCGTGGCTGTTGGTGATCGGGGGTGCCAGAGACTGGACTGCAAGTCTTACCTCCTAGTCCATCACCTTCACTGCATTCAGCGGTGCTGGAGTCCACTGCAGACTCCAGAAACCTTCCAATGTTACTGAAAGCCTCTTCTCACTCCTGAGCTGACTAAGCCAATACAGATTTCGACTAGGCAAGGGTCCAGATTACTTTCTGATGCTCTTTTATTTGTGCAAGGCAGCGCCAGGCTGGCAGAAACGGAGCACAGAGTGGGACTTTGTGCAAACAGCACCCACCAGGCTCGGTCACGAATTGGGTGCCAGGCAATGAGTTGCCTCTGTTCCCAGGTGCCTTTGCTGAGAAGGGAGGTGGTGGCTGGGGAAGGACGAAAGCAATGTGAGAGCATGGCAGGCTTTCGCAGGCGTGTTTGACCATGAAGTTACAGATGTATTTTTACATTGAGGCTGAATTTTACAATCCTTATGTTCTGCCTTGGGTGTACTGCACAAGACCTCCATCTGCAGGTCTCCAAATCTATGTAAAAGTCTACCTTTACAAAGGTTGTCGGAGATGCCAAGGAAGTGAGCTGAGTACTCACCCCTCTGGGTTAAGGACAGGAGAAGCATCTCCCCTAAATTGGACATCTTCTCTAGATGCCATATAAGAAGTAATGCCCTTGAGCTCTACCTGTGACAATTTGCACCACTTCTTTTTCCCTTTTCCCCATGCAAGCCTGATGCAGTGTGGGAAAGAAGCAGCAGAAAGGAGTATTAGCAGTTAACCACAAAAATAGAGCCATCTAGGACTGAGAGCAGAATAAACCAGTCAAACCACTGACAAATAAGATTATATGCCGCTTATTGGACATCCATTAGCAACCGCAGCACCCCAACATCACTACCTACATGCCCACATGGTCCCTCCCCATGGTCTCTGCTTGCTGCTCTGCCCATGTTACGCTGGCACCACCAGGCAGGCGTACGCTACTCATTGCATCCTAAACACTACAAGGGAAACACGAACATAGGGCTGGGTGGCCACGCTCAGTGTAGGACGTGATATCCCTAAGCCATTATTAACTGCTGCAGATTATGGAATTTACCATGTTATTTAGGATGCAAATGGACTTGACAGCTAACCAGTGCAACCGGTGCAGTAAAGTCTCAGCACAATGTACTTGCAGGTATGAGCACGGTGAGGGTCTCTGAGCCCATCTGGAATCACTAGATCCACCTCATCAGCAAGAGTACAGCTCAAGTCAAGGGATGCGGACCAGCAATGAGAGGAAACTCTTCCTGCCCGGGAGGTACTGGGGACTAGCAGGATTTTATTTTGTGTCATGTTGGTCTGGGGAATTTTACACTCATCTGTGAAGCAGCTCTTGATCCCAGGCAGTGTTATGTACCCAATACCTACCCAATACCTCTGAATTTCTGCAGGGATGCTATGAATTAGAAATGGGCAGGTAAGTGTTTTTCATTGTGGAAATACATGCTTTTTCAGATTTCTCATATTTCTAGCAGGACACCACTTCTGACTCTTGCTTGGAAAAAGTGGGCATCCCTCTCAAGCATCCAGCTCTTCACTGAGCAGTGTCGTGTTAGGGGCTGGAGTGAACAGAGGCTTAAATCCATGCTCTGAATCAGTCTTTCCCATTGCAGCCAAGTGGTCTCACACCCGGAATATTGCCCAATTCATGCTCCAGCTCCTCTGTGCTTCTGACAATCTGACAAAGGAACTTTCATGGTCACTGCAACCCTTTCATGACAAGTCTGTCATGTGCTAAATCTGTGTTTTCCAATATTAATCCTGTGCTCACTTTTGTTTTAGCTTAACTGAATGATTTGCCATCTCCTAATTGTTGGTATATTGACCTGTCAGTCTCTGTAAGGGGTCTTCTCAAATGCAGCAGATTCATCTGTAGACCCAATACATTACTTTACAAGGAAAAAGACTTCTCTTGGTCAACCATCTATTGTTATCCCTTCACGCCTCTAGACAAGCACCCTTTATTTTTCTCCTCTGCGTGATAGTTATCTATCAGAGACCGGGTGGCCATGTCTAAACTAGTAACTATGGTCAGAGTGTGGGCTCAGGCACTCACCCATAGTCACTCCCACTGGTTAGGATTTAGTACCTGTCTCAGCAAAGCTCTGTTTGAGTCAGGCAGTACTTTCCTAGCTAATGCCTCAGTTTGGAGGACAGTATGAAGCGTGGATTGTCCCTGGTGGGTGCTGTGGACCAGGTCATGCAGGCCTGGGGAGAAAACTGTTCAGTCGTTTGGACATGAGCGTCACTGTGCCACTTAGCCCTGGAGCCAGAAAATGTAGTGATGGTGCATTTTATTTAGTATAGATGTCACCTGCAGCCCTCACATAAGCATATTCTATGCCTGCTGCATGTAAACCACCTATAGTTCAGTTTCGATCTGGGGAGCCATAGAAATTGCCCAGATGTTCAATGTCTCAGATAAATTATTCCACCCAGAATTTACCAGATTAGTCTTGTTTCCTCTCGTCTAGCCAATCTTCTTATTGCAGATGGATGGCAATATGGATACCCCCCCAGACAGCAATTCACGACCCCCCAAGAGATACCACAACTAGACAGAACAAGGGACCTTCTGGAAATCCCCTGACAGGCAAAGAATAAATGGGGTCACAGTGATGAGCTGAGAGCAAAACCCAAATGTATGCAGAGCTCAAGTTAGCTAAGGTCAGCACTTCCCCTTCAGTGTGCATCCTGCTCAGCCTGGTAGACACCCTCTTCTACACCACCCCTCACACTTCTTAAATTCCTGTCACAGGTTAAGGTGGTGGATGCCTTCACTTTGTTTATCTCTTCGAGTTTCATCATCACATCCAGCCCAGTACCCCCATCCCTGCCCTCCCCAGGCACTCACTTTCAGAATATCCCAAATATCTTTGTGCTTGCTGATTACTAGTTGTGCCATAAGTGACTATTTTTAGAAGGATGCTCCGTACCTTTGTCTAAATTACTTCTGATATGTGACATTGAGGGATGGAAGAGTCTAAGTTTACAATAGCCTGAAGTTAAGATAGTCATCCTAGTCCGTATCCACTTAGGCAGGGGAGAAAGCCAGAGCTCTCTGGAGGGCTAGATAATGGCTCTCAGAGTGCCTAAAATTAGAGTTAGTACATCTGGGCACTTTCGAACATTTATCCAAGCTACAGTGAATCCCCATTTGCTGAACATAACTTTATTGCCAATGTCTATAGCAAAAATGCCTCATGGTTTAATCTGGCAGTTGGTTTCTTGACTAGAAAAGGCATTTATAGATTTTTCTTGCATGGATGACAGTATTCCTGGAATGTGTTAAAGGTTTTCCTAGTGGTCACTGTCTCACGGTCTGCAGTTCCCTTCATGCTCCCACCGCCCAGGATTTCTGATGCTGGCATCTCTGGGCTGCCACATAAAGAAAAGTGGGGATTCAGATTTCTGACAGAAAACTGCGAGTACTGCGCTTGCCCCGGTGGTCTGCCTGGTGCTGTCCCCCGGCAGCTTCTCTTCCAGGCTGAGTGATTAAAATTGATTCACCTGCTGTACTTCTGCAAAGGCTTCTTGGTGCCGCGTTAGGGGGGAGTGGCGTGACTGTGAGGTGCCAGTGTTTAATATGTGACACAAATCGGACTAGATTTTTGTATCAGGATCTGTTGTCTTCTTTTTTTTGTTGTTTTTAGGAAAAAAGCCCTTCTCTGAAAACGGAAGTTTGTACCTACAGTTTTGATCCATGTATGAGAGGGAAGTTTCTGAATTGTAACTACTTAGTTTGAGGACTTCCAGTTCTTGGCTTTCAGGCCTTCCCTATTCCACGCTGCTTGTTTACTTTCTGTCTCTCTCTCTCCTCCATCCTGTATTTTTTATGTATTTTTTCTTCTAATACATGTGGTGATGCAAGGAGGAAAAAAAAGAAAAAAAAAGGAGGGAAAGATGGCAAAGAAAAAGGTGGGGAGAGAAATAAAGCCAAGATTTTGCAACATGATCTTTGTCAGGCTTCTGCTCTACGTTTTTAAGAAGATGAAATCTCCTGTCCTTCAGAAACCCACTCACCTCTTTCACTAGCTTTGGGGAGGTGGATCAAGGTGCTTGTGCATGACAAGGGTCACTCATTGCCACAATCTGTCTCCACAGTGACTGTTTAGGCTCCTTGCTAGCACCCGCCTGTGCGTTACCCCAGCAGCGACAGTCACAGCAGCAGTGCTGCTCTCCTTTCACTTCTGCCTTCCTAAATCTACTTCTTCACTTTCACCGTACAAATAAACAGAGAGGGCATTTTAGACTACAATCATTCTCTGCTTCAGGAGGCTTTCCACCCTCCCCAAAACAAACCAAGTCTGCTCCGCCTGCCTGGAAACACGGTTTCAGAAATGCTCGTGAGGGAGCTGACGCTCACAAGCCGGGGGTGTCATTTTTATTTGCCCGCTGCTTCCGCGGGGTAGGAAACAACAAAACGCTGGGAGAAGGCGCGGGGCCGGGTGAATGGGTTTCCCAGAGGCCGGCTGGCCCCAGGGTGCAGTAGGTGTATAAAATGCCATTCAAGCGATTCAGGCCAAGAGGGTGCGGCGGACGGGCAAGGCTGCTCCCTTTGAAGATGCTTCTGTCGGGCTGGAAATACAGGAGAAAAGCACAGCTTCTTTCAGCTGTCCCCTTTTGTGTGCTTTCCCATACGAAACTATGTTGCCACCGCTGCTCTGCACTTTGTTATTATGACAGGAAAAAATGAATTTCTAATGAGGTATCTGTGCCAGCTGCAAGCACCTTGTGGATCTCCGTGGCCCAGGAGCTTTGTCAGCCGCTCCTCGCTAAATGCTAACCAGCCTGGGGGAGGACGAGACTGTCAAAGCACAGCCCCCGTGAAAAACCGTTTTCTGTACAAATCCAAACAAACGGAAACACCCCAGTTCCCCTAATAAGCTATGCTGCGACGTGTCCTCATTTCACAGTGATCAACTCCAGGGACAGAAAGGGCTCGGGGAGGCTTTCACAATGTGCAAGGAGTTCTGATTTTTAAAGGCAAGGAATGGTACATTTAAAATTGATTAATACCCTCTGATTCCCAGAAGGCTTTTCATATGCAATGCAGGAAATGTTTTGCTCAGCCTCTGAAATGCAGCTGCATCTCCCAAGGCCCGCCTCAGCTCTCAGGAAAGCCGCAGTAACACAACCGCTTTGGAAAAGTTGTGGATAGAGGGTACCACGTCCACCATCTGCTTCAAGCTGCTGGGCAGGCTGAGGGAGCACGGGGCTGTTCGCAAAGAGGATTTCAGCTGCCGGTTCAGAGGCCGAAGCTTTAAAAGTTGTTCAGATGTTAGCATGGGCTTACCCAAGCAGCACAGAAACGTAGTTGCTCTTTTGTGGCTTGGCCCGCACAAACGGCTCTCCCACTGCTGCTCTTCAGCATACTTTTGAGTACTTTTTGGCCGTTGAGGTCAGCACTGCCCTCCCCAGCAAGGCTGCCTGCTGAGGGGCTGGTGGGGCAGTACCGCACACGGGTTTTGCTGGGGATCCCGCTCCCCCCGCGCCTGCCTGTCAGGCACTTTCAGTTAGTGAGGTAGTAAGTAGTTCACTCCAGGGAGGGGAAACCGAGGAGTTTTGAATGAGATGTCAGGACGAGTTTGAGCCAGATCTTCAAAAGAAACCTCTGTTTCCCTTCTGAGAATGAACTAAAGAAATGCAAAAGTGGGTGGTGATACTCTGCTGAAATACAGCTTTGCTGGAACAACAGCTTTTCTGTCTTTCCCCGGCCAAAGGCACTGTATTTTTGCATGGATTAATCAGCAATAGCCTTGAGCATTTGCACGGTGAGTATCTACACTGTACCTGACGTCCTGAGGGCTTCTTTGTGCTGAGAAACTAAGTTCAAAGTGCAACTTCCCTACGTCATTGGACGCTCTTCCATATCTCTACTGTCTTAAACAAGCCTTAGGAATCTTACCAGCTTTGATACTGACTGCTCATATCCTCTCCTTCTGCTCATGTTGATGGACAGAAATAAACGATCGTGTGAGTGACTGACTGGGGGTAATGCCTCTGCAGGTGGTGGTGACATTGATGGAGAATGATGGATGAGGGTGACAGGGCTCCACCCCACCCACTTGCCCATGTGCATGACAGAAGGTCCTGCAAGCCAGACCCCGCTCTCTGAACAATGCCTCCAAGTAGGTAGTTGGAAGTGTAAAAACAATGGGTTTGGCTCCAGCAGTGATTGTGCTACAAGTTTGAGGCCATTTAATGAGTTGCTAATGTGAAAATAATTTTCTTTTCTGACTTTGGAATGGAAGGAGTAAAGACAGATGGCCCCAAATGCGGGGAAATGCAGCCATAGAATTGGTAATGGCCAGTGCTTGAAAGGCAGCTCGTCAGGAAAAGGGGACATTCCTGCCACTGTCAGGAGTTGACAGAAACCCTCTGACTTTTTCCCTTGTCAGCTCTTTGGTTGGGGCATTCCTGCCAATGTCCACCAGACATCATCAGGCTGGTGATTTCTATCGCAAAGGCTGTTGCTGTTTCAAGTTGAAATGCATCCTGTAGAGGGGAGGGAAAGATGTTCCTGGCATATGCCGGAGAATGGCAACTGATCGCTAATCCGGACACAGGGGGAAGTATTTGGTGATTGATCGTTTGATCTCAAGTGTCAACAAAAAAAACTACAACTCTTGGGCGAGCACAGGAATAGCATCAATGACTGCAAGGAATGTCTGTGTCTTGCAGGGTTTTTTTGTTTTAGATGCAGATGGAAGTTAAGAGACATTTGGCATTTAAATGGAAACTGTCAGTTCTGCAGTCTCCACCAATTCAGCTTTTCTAAGCTCCCTCACACACACAAAAATTACTCATAGTTTTATAAATAAATACCGCTGCAATCTTAATGCAGAAAAAAAAGAAAGTGAAGTGAATGTAGTTTAGTATTAAAGGTGATGGTAAAAAGTAAGTGCATTATTCAGGAACAGTGAGCTGCATATCCAAATTAATTTGGTTCTAATGGCTGCGATAACAAATCTAGGAACATGTAATTTCCATGAGATGCCAGGTCCTTGCCAGCTATGAGTGAGTGGAGCCACATGACCAATAATCTCTACCATCAGTGTCCCTTTCAGGAGGGTAGCTCTTCTGGGGCTGCCATTCCCTTTAAAACCCGGGGGCTGGGATTTCATAAGTAAGAAATGGTTTCCAATGCCTGGTGTGACCTGGCCTCCTTAGTAAGCAAAATGTGAAGTTCTCTTTGTTTTCAAAAAGGAAGCACTCAGTGTTTTCTGAAACCCAGGTGCCTTCATGATGCCCAAAAGGGAGGTGCCCAGAACAGCTGAAGTTCTGGCCAACCCTGCTGATGCCAAGGAGCATCAAATAAGCAAAGAAAGAAGCTCTGAAATCTCACTTGGAAGTCGCAGAAGAGTTAATGGTCGCCATTTACTCTTGAAAGCTGCTCTATAAGCTCCAAGCTTTACCCTCTCACTTTTGCTTACAGAAACTCCCAGAGAAGAGATGACAGGTCCTTTCTGCAGGGATGGGGCAGTGGCACCTCCATTCCCTCCTTCCATAGATAAGCCCATTCTGACCCAGAAGCCCTGTGGTCCTACTCACCCTGAGCACACAAATGTATTGAAGTCTCTCAAACCATATAGTATATATTTCCGCTAAAAATATCTAAGGTTGTTCCTATAATTCTGTAATTTTTATATGAGTATGTAAGTTAGGATTATAGGTCTTCCTCATCAGAGCACCTTTCTTCTCAGCCAAGGAGTACATGGATAAGTGGAGACAGAACTGCCTGTGCCTCAGATTTTTGGACACGGTGGTCAGGACCTGTAAGACGCTTTGGCTGAAGATTGTTAAACTGCAGGAAACAGCTTCTGTTGTTTGCTCAATATCCTAAAAGGCCATCCACATTACACTCCCTCTGCAGAGATGGGTCTCTGCCCATGAAAAAGCCTAGGAAGCCCTGTGCTGGGAGATGGGCAGATCACGTAGGAGAGACAGCTCCCATCTGTCCAACTGAAACCACAGCCAGTCAGCGCCGGCCCACCGCAGGGGAAGGGAAAAAGGAGGGAGAAGAGCAGAGCTGGTTTGTGGTGCTGGAGAGAGGGGAGGAGGAGCTCTGCCCTGTGCCCTGCATTGGCAGCGATGGGGCCCACAGCGCAGACGTGGCTCTCAGAACAAACCACAGCAAATGTGGCTTACAGATATATTCATCCTATTTTAAGTAGCAGTAATATTTAACTCTGTGACTGTCTTCTGCGCCACCTCTGCTTTAGGCAAGGTCCCCGACCCTCTTTGCCCACCCACCAGATTGACTACTTGGTTAGGTTTGATCCCCTGCACAAAACCTAATCCACACCCTCTTCGTCCCTCCAAGCCACGGCACGGCACAGGGTGCTGCAGCTGACAGCGGCGCTGGTGGCAGCGCTCTTAGCAGAAGCTTAGCTGCAAATCTCTGTCTTGTCAAACAAGCTTAGTACAAATAATTAGAGAGGCGTAAACTAATCCTATAAGGCTAGATCATGGCCAGGCCTGGTCTGGGAGCACGACACGTAAGAGCAAGAGAGGAGTCTACTTTGCTCCCTGTCTAGATTTGCAGCTCCTGGGCTCTGGGGAGCAGTTTAGGGCTTTCTCTGCAAAGCTCCTGGGGGAAACAGTACCACCCCATTCCCTCTTACTGACTGTGCCAGTAAAATCTTTGCAGCTGTAGAAGACTTGTGGGGGCATATTCAGCACTTTGCAAAGAAGCATCCCTATTAAAGATCTCTGTGGAGGCAAGCACTAATGATTTGATCTATTGCATGACTAGTTTTCACTCACTCGTTCATGAGAATCTCTTAACAAAACAAAAAGTGCCATGAATCTAAGGCATACAAGCCATGGAAATGCTCCTCATGAATGCAAATATTCCTTAAGCTGGGGAAAGGGGCTGTAGCGTCACCAATTAGATATGTGGAATAGGCACTGACCAGCAGCCCCCTGTCCTATTAATAGATGAGAAAGCCATGCTCGTGCTCCTGGGGAGCTCGCTTGGCAGAGCTGGTCTCCAGAGAGCAAACGTCTACAAAGCGCTAACATCTGGTGCCCATTATTTCACCAGCTCTGTTGTGATTAGTCCATATGATAAGTCTGGCCAATTGCTACTGGTAAGGGATTGCTCCACTCCCTCCACCAGCCTCCTTGAGCTGTCACTTCTGGTTTGTGGCCCCTGCTAATTTGCCACTGCAATTTCCAATATTTGCTCAAATCCCACAAGGAAATCTCCCTGCCTTTCAGACAGAAGGGTAGCACTGATAATAAAAAGGGAAGGTTTATCAATTAACTCAAACCGCTCTATTGAAGCAGGCTCAAACCCCCTCCTATTTCAATTATGTGAGACTCATGAAATGCTCTGGAAAAACTTTTGCTCAGGCAAGCGTTTCGTGAGGGAGCTGGTGGGATTTACCTAGGCTTTAACAAGTTGGAAAAGAGGTTAAAAAAAGAAATCCTCCTGCTTCCTGAAGGCTTTTTCAGCCACTACGATAGCTGGATTGTGTCCACCTGACAGTAAGGCTGCTCCTCAGAGGTGTAGGAGAGGGATTTGGGGCCTTCAGACAGAAGCTTCCCCGTAAAATTTCTTTTTCTTTTGTTCCTTTGCCTGTTCATTCCTTCATTCTGTCATTCATCCTTTCCTTCCTTCCTCCTTCTTTTTTTCTCCACATGCTAACTGCCCCACTCAAACAGCTTGTATTACTGTAGGAAATTTCCATTACCCCCATTTCACGTTAGTGGAGGTAAGTCAGTCATGAGGGACCAGAATGGGAACTGCTGGTTTACACAGGCTTCTGCCCAAATATGTGAAACTATTCAATAAATGAAATGAATGCCTTAACATATTATGAAGGTTCCTTGAGAAGATATGAAAGAAAAAACCTAGCACAAACAGGCCAAAATAATCCACAATTATACAAGGATCGAATTTTAAGTTTTGTAACTGGCATGTAATATTAGTTTGATTAAATAATTTCCATTTTTCCTGACCTTTTAATTAGTTTCTCTATAATTTCCATATTTAGGATTTTCCTTGCAAGGACAGAGCTTCACAAGGAGAGCTCCAGAAGTTAATTCAGCTGAAGCATTAGCTCCAGGCAGTGCCTTGTCTTTGCGGCTTTATTACACTTATAATACACTTCACTCCTGAAATGTTCAGTTCAGGGCATGCGTTTACCATCTTTATGTTCCATCATAAACTCATGCCTTTCAACAGTGGATGATGTTTAAGCATAAGTCAGATGTCAAATGTGACAACACTCCACGCTATTGTAGAGATGACGGCACTCAATTTTTCTTCTGCTGAAGTCCTTGCAGTGCTGAGGTGATAAGCGCCACTCAGCCGGAAGGGAAGGAAGCTAACGTGCTTCCCAAATGAGTCACAAAAGCAGAAGCCACAAATTCCCTGAGCTTTGCACTTTCTTCCTGGACACTTTGAACACACGATTGTGGCTGCGCTATCCACTTCTCACTAGCTAGGAATTTGACCTATGCCAGATCCTGTGCTTTACCACCAAGGATCATGGTGAAGATGTCATTTCTTTCTAATAGTGCCCTGAGGTAGCAAGGGTGATCCTGTTTTGTAGGTGTAGAAACTGAGGTACAGAAGAGTTAAATGAAACGGCCACCATCAAGTGGATTGTCACTGTTCACATCACAGCAGACTTCTCCCTCTCCGAGCATTACAGCATGCTGATTTTATGATCAAAATGTATAGCTTGTCTGAGTGAACATAACATGTATGTGCTTACAGATGTACACACCCAGATGTGCACACCCATGGATGTACTCATACACGTTCACCAAATTCTTGTGATGGTTAGTGGCCAGTGAAACTAAAAGAGAGGCTTAACCACAGAAAGTGCCATGTCCCAGAAAATTACTCCCAGCAAAACTTGTATTATCCTTAGCTGGTCTTGTAAGGATAGGACGTCCCCCTGCCTTTGCTCCTGATGACACCCAGCGTAAGACAGAGCAGTCTTTGGAGCAGAACCAACACAGATTTGCTCAAAATCCCTTGTTAAACCTCTTGCAAGTCTCCCATTTATCATGCTAGAAATTATGACCTATAAACAGATGCAGATGCAAAACTCGAGAAGAAGCCTGAATACAGTTTCACAAATTTAAGATATGTTTAGCTGTGCTCCCCCTACCAGCAAGGCACTTTGCAGTTGCAACAGCAACTGCTCACATAAGATCTGGTGAAGGCCACTGAGAACTAGCCAGGGTTGACCACTTGTCTCACTTTCCTGAAGGACTCAGTCTCCAACTCATGTTTATAAAGTCTGTCATCAGAGTTTACAACACATCTAAACATCTTCATCTTCCCTGGAAGAGGACTAGACATGTGGGCCTTGGGGACACACAAGGAGAGGCAATGAAGGGATGTGATTATTTTGGAGAAGGATAGGAGACAGATGCAGAGGAAGGGGTTATCAGAAAATGGAGAAAAGATTGACATCTGTGTTACTCAGGGCTTGACAGACTGGAGACCTGTATCTGTTGAGGGTCACTCCACGGTGCAGCAGAGACCCTCCTGCACGAGAAGATGGGCTATGGCCCCAGGCTTGGCTGACTGCTCAGCCCTCAGCCTGGCCCAGGAGTTGGCCCATATTGCAGGACTCAGCTGAGAGCTTTGCACTGGCATTTTCTTCATATGTAAATCACTGACAGTAATTCATATTTACACATCTCCCAAGGAGCTGCGCAAGTGACTTTGTTTTTAGAAAGAATCCAACCAGAAAATTGCAATAAGCTAAGGTGATGTAGTCTGAGCTTTTTATCTGCCGCCTTGGCTACAAAAGTGGTCCTTTCTGGTATCGTAAGGATCCTTTACATCTCTTCAGAAATGTTGCTTGCCAGCTTGCAGAAAAACAGCTAGGTCCCTTTAAGAAGTCAGGAGCAGAGGCCTACAAAAGGTCCATTTTACCATTTTACTAGAGTTTGGGCAGCTCTCACCTACTCGGAGCTCAGCTGCACCAGGCTAATTTCCATAAGCATCATGTGGTGTTACAGAAACCACATTTTGCCAAGCTGTCAACTGTACAGCCTTCTCTTTGCTAAACAGACTCCCATTAAAACTGTCTGCACAATTTGTCAGTTAAATGAGGTACAAGAGGGACACTCTATTTGCCCCTAATTAGCTGTGCAGACTACCTTTGTCTGTTTGATTAAGTATTCACATTATCAATTTTGTTTAATCTGATTCATTTCACACACCTCCCCGGGGACTCAGCCCATACGGTTAACTAATCTCCGATATCATCTCTCATATCAGCCTGCGGTAGTCTCCCACAGCACGCTCTACCCACACACACGCTGCTCACCAGCATCTTTGCTGGGGAAGATGCTTCCTGACCGACAAAACCGACGCTGCGTCCCTGGAGCTGAGGGCTGATACCTTTAAGGGAAACCGGAAAAAGCCAGGCTCGTGCTCGCTGTGCTTCCCGAGCACCTCTGCAGTGATTTTTCTTTAATCTCAGAAGCTTTTCAGCTGCAACCAGCCAACTCCAGCGAGACGGGATACGTGTCCTGCACTGGCACACCGCTTCCCGCTGCCCACGTCTGCCTGTGGCACGACCTGCTCTGCTCTTCAGCAGGTCTCCGGTTCTAACAGGAGGCAACACCAGTGTCCCAATCACACAGTGAAATAATGTGTAATAATTGGGAATGGACTTTAACCAGGAGGACCTTCCCAGTCCAATGTCATTTAAGAGAGAAACAGGACAGCAGATACTCAAAGATGATCCGTTTGCGAAGTCCATGAGGTCCTGACTAACTGTGCCTTTCAGGGAACACAGCTCGTTTTAAGAGGTGGAAAGATTTGCCAGAAAAGACATCAGCCAGAAAGATCCCCTCTCAAAGCCACTTCTGTGGTTTTGCTTGAGGCACTGCTGGCAAATCCCTGGGGAGAAGCAGACAGTCCTGGACAGGGACCAGGCAACGGCTAGGGATGAAGAAGCATTGCCTCATCTTCAACGGATGGGTTGTTTCACCACAAAATTTGATGCCCATCTGCATGGAAACTGAGAGCATTCCCACGCACACGCCTGACTACACACATATATACGCTTGCATGCATATTAGCATGAGCGTTATAGAAAATATTTCCAGCAAAATTTCAAGCCTTTGAAATTTGAGATTTTGTTACGACTGGCTTCTGTTAGAACATTTCTTAGAAGATGTTGGTCACAGTATTACTACAGGTCACACTTTTGCTGAAAATAAAGCTTTCATAATTTTGCAATGACAATTTTTACCTGAACTAAAATAAATTTTTGCACCTAGTTAGTATATACAAACCCTGCCCCACCCTCCACATGCTTTTTGTGTGTTTCAGTGTGTAAGAGTTTGACTTCTAATATTTTTCAGTGGAATTGCAATTTCCCATTTCTCTGTTTTAAAGGAGGTGTGGGTTGCAACTTGGATTTATTGTGGCAGGTCTACTCTCTCCAAACTGATTTTTCTGTGCTACTAATATTGCATACATGGCAAGAGCAAAAAAAAATGAAGTGATTGACTCAACAGTCGGTAACAATTGTCTTTGGATCTGGTTTTCTCACAGCAGTACATGGAAAAGACCTTTACAACCTCTGGTCTGGCTTCTGCCCTGTGGTAAACACTGTCAGACAAAATACAGGTAGACAAGTGCTGCTGTCATCATTACGCTGCCCAGAACTCCCAAGGCTCTACATATTGGCATTGGCATTTGGAAAACAATTTTAAATGGTAGGTTGCAATATGTAAATCTGTAAAATAGCATAGATTGGGAAAGCAATTGAGTTTCATTTAGTAGTACAATTCAAAGTACTTTATTTTAGTAATCCCTGTTGTCTCTGTGAGAGTGGTTTATAGCTGAAAAACTCCTCAAAATGTCTTTCCCTTTATTGATTCTAACCACCGTACAAATTGTTATTTTCAAGAGAGCAAACTGGTTTATGGTTAATACAAAAAATTAACAGCAAGAGCAAACCTTGTGAACTACTTGACTGCTCTTCCCAGTATTAAACTTCAGTGAACAGATACAACTCAGGGTACTTAAAACCAGCAAAGAACATCTGGCTTTTGGTGCTAATAAAATGAGGTGTAACTTTTTTTTTTTTTTAGTCTGGAAAGAAAAAGGCTCACAAATTTTTATTATTTTTATTTCCTATTTGTACAGATCTTTAAAGAAGGAAAACAATTTTTGAACAATAACTGAAGGGAAAAAATTGTATCAAATAGAAATTACAAACCAAATTTGAGAAGACATCCGTATTTAGAAGAGTACTTTGATATATACTTGAAGTTAAAGGCAGGCATAAATACTGTCCTGAACTGTAATGGTATCAAACAAGTATTTAGCTGAGTAAGTAAATGGGCCCAAGGCAGAAAGCTGAAGAAATGGTATGGTGAAGGAGTCATAGTTAACCTTTTAATTAATACTTAAGCTAATCAGTCCCCAGAATCCACATCAATAAATTGAGGAAGTAACTATTTCTGCTGTATGTTAGGATTTCCCCATACTCATTAACTTCTGTTCTGCAATGCCATTAAGTATCAATACTTATGCTCATTGGCATTACCATGAATTTTATACTGATCTAATGAGTCATTCTGCATAGACAGAGCATTAATTAAATGTGGTAGAGAGTAAGAAGGAGTATAGTTTCACTCCCAGTTGTACCAGTCAGCTCAAGGATTACAACCAGTTAGGGAAGAGAAGACAAGAGTGTTCAAGGAGTCTGGGTACCAGGGAGGAAGCAGCAAATGTATCTTCACAGAAGGAAAGAAATACATGTTCTTGCACTGGTGGAGAACTGAGTTTGAAAAGTAAGTTTTAGATAAAGAAAATGGATGTTTCATTCCTTTAACTATGGCCTGTCCTGTGCATACATCTCATGCAAGATTTTCAGTTTCCTGAAGCATTAACAGTAGTGTAAGGGTTGTCTTCACCATCATTAATTAACAGTAACAGCAATTTTAGAGTAGTACTGAGGAGCCTGAATCATGGGCCACAAACCTTTGGCATCAATGCCGTACGAATGCAAGGCTGCAGGTGGGCTCATGCAGCAAGGGAAGCATACCTCCTGCTTACAACCTCCTAACCCATCCTCACATCAGGTGACACCTTGGGCTACTGAAGTTAATATCTGGCTTTACCATGGGTTTACTTTGCTTAAGTATCTGACCAAAACAGAAGTTTGCTGTTTTGGTGAATAGAGCAAGAACATCTTAACCCAGCCAAGTTGTAGATATTGAAATGTGTGGGCATGTGTGACACGATCAGCCAACAGGCAAGTGCACATGTGACAGAGGAAGCAGTCTGGGGCCTAAAAAGCCCCGAACTGTCTTGATCCTCATGCTGTTGTCAAATAAGGAAAAGATTGGGGATGTCATACTGAGGTCACATCTGAAGTTTCATTTTTGCAGGTATGTACTTAGACATGTACAAAACCGCCCACAAGTACTGTCTTCAGTCTGTGAAATGTAGGGCATGAAGCAGAGTATTTCCATGAAAATACCAAATCAGCCAAACAATCCCTGAAGCACAATTTAAAATTAATTGAAAGCACCAGAATATATTTTATGATGGTCAAATACCTAGATAATAATAATGTCTATATTCAGAAAATAACTGCAAAACAAAAGTGCTGGAAAGCACTTTTATCACTTACATGCTAATCCAAGACATACTGTCTTGGGTGGAGGCTGCAAAGGAGAGACTTACTTTTCTTTCTCAGTGCCCTTAAACTTTGTTGCCAAGCGCTGTGTTTGCTGAGGGTGGTTTGCCTGCAGGAGTCTTTCCATAGAAATGTTTGCAGAATGAGGCTGATGATCTCCTAAACTCCCTTCAAGTTTCTCCTCTGCTGCTGCTCTTGTTTGGACAGGTGAAAGCAGGGCAAGGTGCAATAAGGCTGTGGATGGCAGGGTATCTGTTCAATTACATCATGAGACTGGACATACGCATCAGATTGCAGTGAAGGAAGAGGCATCAAATTAAAAGCTCAGAGCATCGTTAGCCAGCATCCTATAACTGAGCTGATGGAAGCAGAGGGTAACACATCTGCACATAATGGGACATGTTCCTTAGACCTAACACTATCAACAACATTGTCAACTTTTGTTTGCTGCATACAAGGCCAAACCTGACTGAACATGTGGGAGCTGGTAAAAATTTAGCTGCAATAATAACATTAGCATCCTCAGTTTTGTAAATGGTGTTATGACTAAAGATGACAAACAGTTGGCATTTCTGGTTCATGTCTCCTCTGCAAAGTGCCATTCTTGAGAAGAATAGGTGCTGCTGTCAAACACATCCTACTTCTAAGTTTATTTTGTCTTGCTGATAACAATATCTATATTTTTTGATGAAAACACGGCACTCTACATGAAAGGTGAACATCTGCTATCCTGGAAATATCTATAGGCCCTGGCTGGTAAATGATTGACAACGTGTTATTTTGAGACTAATGGATTTTCCAGAGGTAAATTATCACTATTTTATGCTGTAAAGTACCAATCTTCACTCCAAGGATTTTCAAGATGCATATTCAAATATCTTTCTAAAGCTTTCCAAATGTGTCAAGTCAGGGTGCAAGAGACTTCTATTTTAACCAATATAAATTATTCCATCAAAACTGCAACAAAGACCTTGGAAAAATAGGGTACTTTACCACTTGATTAATTTTGGGGGCTTGGGGTCAAGTTTTAGAGAGGACAAGAGGCATCAGACCTAGTTTGCTGTGAAGCTCATTAATTGCTCTGTTGCTTTTACTATTTCTAAGAAATGGTGGTAACTCTGGGGGAATGCGCTCGTGGTTACTTAGCACAGCCAGAGCTTTTCACTGGCATGTTGCTGTCTCCGAAGCTTTGCCAAAAGTCTGAAGGATCCAATGCCGATCACCAAGTGTCTGACAGGCCTTGGCAAGTTCCCCTAATTAACTCAAGGGCTTTTGCAGAGCTTCTGCGCTTCATAATGACACCAGTCAACATTTAAAGCCATGTTGTGAAGCAGATCTCCCCAGTCCCCAAAGGGGTTCCCGTTAATCCCCTCAGCCGCACCGAGATCTTCAGCCGGAGAGACCCTGGCAGAGGGTAAATGCTACAAGGAATTTCTAATCCCCAGAGGGGCTCTTGCAGGGATCTGAGGCAGATCTGGTCAGGTTAACGGGTTTTGTGAAGGCCTCAAGAGTAGCTAGAGAAAAAGAAAAAAAACAAAACAAAACAAAACAAACCCCAAAACTTTGGGTCCAGTTCTAGCAAGCAGGAGACCAAGATATGCTAATTAACACAGCTGCCATCAAGGATGTAATCTAATTTACATACTTGGTAGTGAATAAATGCTTCCATATGGCAGAGTACCAGTATTTTTCCTTGACAACTTTATCAAAAAGCTAATGAAATTCCCATACAAAAAAAAAGACTTTTTCTACCTTGACTAAAGATAACAAACCCAGTAAAGTAAGTGAGAAATGCAGGGGAAAAAAAGTCATGTTCAGGAAAAGTAGATACTAGAGCTAGGAAGCTATGTTTAAAATATTCAGCTTATGGAGTGGTAGTAAAACTCACAAATGCACTAGTCTTCCCCAACTAACTTTAACTGTTTCGTCATCTTCTTGTCCCAACCAAATCCATGAGACAGCTTTACGCTTGTTCATCCTGTACATCCGCCACTGCCAATTTGAGGCAGATGCTCAAATGCTCAGGTGCCCAAAATGAGCCAGATGCTCAGATGCAGTACTACTGGACTTCCTGATGCGTGTAAGCCCACAGATCCATCCCTGCCTTCAGAGCCCTGGCCTAGCGCATGATTCACTGCGTGTGCCAGCAGAGGTAGCACATGAGAGCATTACAGACTGCCTCAACAGCCATGTCATCTTCCTGGTGCGGGGCAGCTCTCCTGATCAAATCACTGACATCCAAAACTCTGTGTATGCCTTCCGCTGAGCTAGAGGAACCAACTCTGTTGACCATGGCAGTTGCTGTTGAAAATGGTCCCAATGACAGGCCACACAGTGGACCATACTGCTCTGAAGTGGCTCAATTCTTTTTCTGACTAAATGAGATCTGAAGTGGCCACTATGTTGTCTCCGGACACCAATGGTCTTAGCCAAATCAACAAGGTAGCATAAAGAATGAAGATACTGATTCCGGGGAGCACTTTTCCCTAAGCGTGCGTGCTTTGCACACTGCAGCAGAAGGTGGCAGTTTGGGAAGACATAAACTCACCTGGCCACGTGCATTCTCCAGTCTTTCAGACACTCATTTCATTTAGCCTCCCTTGTTGTACTTCCAGAGGGGAAAATATGTTCTGAAAACATCCACAAAGCAAGTTCTGCCCCCATGGATTTTCCCAAGAGGGGATGCCCCTTGTTAGAAAGATGCTGGGCTCTGGGGGGATTTCAACAGACTTTTTTTTTGGATTTTTATCTGAAGCAGTGCTCTCTAAGAAACGACTACTCTACTTATTGCGTACTGCCCTCTACTTTAGCCCTAAAAAAAAGAAGCTGCAGATATTGGACTTGTCTGTCATTAAGTTATTGATAGTTTATCTCTAAGTGGTCAAGGATATGAACATCATGTTCATAAGGCCAGTACACACACAAACACAATAATGTAGCTGGGCAAACCAAATACAGGGCTTAATGGCCTACCAGGTAGTAGACCAAGCTGAGCTGGGTTTATACGTACCCGTGTAAGGAGGCAGTCAACTGTTCCTAGCCATATTCTAGAAAGTTTCCCAGCCAAAATGTGGTGAGAATATTTGTACATGTACTTCACTTTTGATGTTTGTGCTGTCCTACTCAGACTGCATGCTTAAACATGTTGCTGGATGCTAGCCAGGGCACAAGGCACCTACCGAGGATCAAGCTTGATCTAGTCATCATTCTCCTTTTGTACTCATTCTGACCAGTAGTGAAACAGGCATTTCCGTAATTCTCACTGGGCACCTGAGTTAAAGTCTCATCGCATTCTCAGGCAGATGGCCTTGCCTCAGCTAGATTCTGTCTCTGGTTTTCTCAGAAACATCTCTGTGGCCAAAGGAGAAGAACAGAAACAGACTTGTTCAAAAATGAAAAATAAAAATCCATTGCTGGCTGAAACTCAGGGAAAATGGAAACTTGCTATATAGTTATAGATTATATGCAACAGGACTATGATTGGAGGCTTGATTTTCAGCTTCGCTTGTAGATTCCACCTTCAGTAGTCTGCAAGAATGTATTTCGTTGAAGTAGTTGAAATTTCATTACTAGCCTGATTCCAGCTAAGCAAAATTTTCATGTCCTTTTTGTTCTGGGTAATTGTTATCATCGGTGTTGTGTAGTTATTGTGTGAGTTTGAGTTTGTTTATCAATATTCCAGAAAGCAGCTGAAAATGTTCATTTGAAAACAAAATTTGCACTGGAAGAAGGGGATTTATGAGGAGCTGCCAATCATAATGAAACCACAATATTTCCATTTTTGAAGACTTGAAGGTTTTATTTGAACAACATCCAAGCTCTTCATTTTGACTTTTAACTATTGCCTTGTTTAGTACTTTTTATTTTTAACATGAGTTCAGTGACAAAAATAAAGATGTTGAAACTAAGCAGTTCAGGCTTTTTGTAGGATATTTCTTTTTGGATGGAGCGTTCTGATGTTTTCCAAAGCAATTATAATTTCTCTTTTGCAAGACTTAAATCTTTATTCAATCTACCTTTCTCTTACAGATGTTACATTTAGGATGAATAGGAATTTTGCAATAGTAGAAACTCTTTGTGAAAAGGAAATCCTGAAACTGGATTTTCTCTAAATCTCTTCTAGCGGGACAGAACTGGAGCAGCGAAATTACTAGCTGTAGTAACTTGCGCCAATACAACCTGATTTTCCCCTGACCAATGCAGGATTTTTACTACACAGGATTGACACATGCATCATCTTCCCGACGTACGTGAAAGCTGGAGAGCTGGGAATGCACCCTGTCGCCAGACCCCGTTGATGGTGGTGCCACCCAGTCGTGAGTAACATGCATCCCCTCCGCCAGGCAGGTGATGTACCTGGAGGGGACCCCTGCCCTGGCTAAGCCAGGTGGACAGTGAGGCCAGCCGAGCTTACCAGCCAAGACCCTACTTGGGGTTTTAAATGGAAATTGCTCTACAGGCGGAAGACCCTGAGATAGCTGCTATGAAGAGCTTTTCACTCTGTTGCACAGGGTCATCTTTAAGATTTCTATTGAAATAAATCATTCGGGGTTGTAGCTGCATGTGCTTGAAATGTGGGTGTACACCAGCAAGGTAATGGCTGCCGTTACAAGCTGCTGCACGGCTTCCAAAACCGTTTTCTATCTCAGGTGAGGGAGACAGAAGTATTTGGTCTCTGTTGCTGTTGTCTCCTGTTTCCCCTGTCCCTCCTGTCCCTGGTGCCGGGGCAAGGCTGCAGTCATGGTGGACGCCGGGCTGGCTGCCGGCCCTCTCCCCGTGCACGTGAAACCAGCAGCAAACCTGGCTGGTGCGCGGGGACCTTTAGCCGGTCGAAGGCTTTTTCCTGCTACAGGACAATGTCGCTAAAGGTCATCTCCTCCTCCTTGCTATTGCTGGCCAAGAGAAAGCTTGGGAAACTAAACTGAGCTTGGGAAAGGTGGTGGTGGAAATGCCATGCAAAATTCTGACACCAGGAGGGGGCCACGCTCATATCTCCATCTTTCACCAGAGGTCAATATTTGCCATGGCAAAGGCGGCTTCTCCTCTGTAGTCAGCGCTAGCTGCCTCGAACCAGAGCTGAAGAAACATCATCTGGGTCGGCACAGCCCTTATTTCTTTCATATCCCCCTTGTCAACAGTTTGAAAGTGAGATGGCTAATTTTGTGCCTGACAAGAAAGGACGGATCATTTTCTCAGATGCTGCTATCAGCAGAGTCAGTGCTGGTACACTCTCCGAGGGAGTCCCCAAACTACAGGTTACTGGCAGGCAGACAAACGCTTGCTGACAGCCATTTGTGACCAACTATGAAACACCATCTGCTGTAGTTGGAGGGAAGGAACATATCCAGCAAGTGATACCACTGTGAGAAATGATTTTGTGTGTTGACACACAGCAGTCTTTAGATAGCCCTGAAGAATAAGCCTACTTTGTTTTTCCAGATTTGCGTAAGGGGGAAAGAAACATTTTCTCTTGTTGGGGGTCCGTGGGTGAGACTTCCCGGGCCTATTTGTACTGGAGCCAGAAAAAGAAAGGGTTTGATATGTCCATATTAACAGGTGTACTAAATTCAACTGTGAACGGAGCCAAATGTGTCTTTAGCAATGTCCTGTTAGAGGGCTGAAGCACTATCTGACGGTGAAAGCACCCGCTGGAGTGTGAATCTGCCACTGACTTGCTGGTGACATTGGGCAAGTCTCATCACTCCTTTTTTGAACTCGTTCTCAGCTTTGAGGAACAGCGATAATGTTTTTCTTCAGGAGAATGTTGCAAGGACTAGCTAGTGTTTGTTCAGCCCTTTGAGACCCTCGGAGAAAGGGGATAAACATTTTTTACTAAAGTTCAGAGGCTGGTGTATGGTATTAAGCAGACAACCATAAAGCCTTTACCTTCAGTACGTAGAGGGGGAAAAAAAAGGACATTTTCAGGCTCACAAAGGCATTCTTAAAAAATTTAGGTCATTTAAGTGACTCAAGTACAAAAAAGTACCCAAGTGTGTCCAAAATGCTGTCCAAAAGCAAAAGGCTCCCCTTTGTAACCAAACAGGCAGCAGATCCCAAAAGTTTCAGGAGAAGGGATATTCAGCTCCCGCACAGGGGGAAGGAATCTTACTTGCTCATTAATGTAAATAAGGCATGCAGCCAAAGGCATATGCCAACTCTTCTCTCCCTGGTCAGAGAACGAGGCTTTCATTTTTAAGAGTCTTAATAGTCCTGTGTCTCATGATTAAGTAATGAGAGCTGGCATCCAAAGTATCTGAAGTTCAGCTGATCTTGCATTATCCTTGTGGGCCCTGGCAGACTATAAACCAAAATGTTTTCAAGCAAAATATGCAGATGAAAAATAAATAAAAGATACACCTTAAAACTGCAGTTCAATCTTAAAGCAGAGGAATATCAAATTATCATGGCACGTTATCACCTTATTTCTTTGAATTCTGGCGAAATTTTTAAACACTGATAAATATGCAGATGCATTTGTATTGTTATATGGGGTTTTGTGTATATATATATACACATAGATATATGTATATGTTACATATCACTTCTGATCCAGCCTGCAGTTCTGCAAAATTGCAGTGATGTTTGTCATCAGATGCTTGCAAGGATTAAATACCGTTTCATTGTAGAAAGCCTTTCTGGAGGCTAATATTGGATGTCTGGATTCAATCTCTTTATGCCCATCTATATGACATAGTATCAGCTATGGGAGGGCTTGATCCAGACCCTGTTGAAGTCAGAAAGGCGCAGCTGTGCGCAGTGTCACTTGAATGGGGGCAGAAGGGTTTGGGCTTCCCTCTGGCTCAGGGCTGGACCCCAGAGGTGGGCTGTGGAACCCCAAATCCTGCACACTCCCGTGGAAGGCAGGAAGAGGGACCACAACGGGGGCTGTAGCGGGTGCTGCGAAGCGGGGGGCAAACCCACCTCCAGGGTACAGCGAGCAACACGGTGGGAGCACGGCCAGCCAGAGATGGGGGACAGAGGGAGAGGGGGATAGACGAGGGCTCGTAGGAAGCCTTATTTATGATTTAAATACGCTGTCGCTTGTGCCCATGCGATATGAAAACCAAATCTAAACATTTGTCTGTAGAATCAGGTGATGGCTGGCCCTCTACTGTCTCAAGGGGGGCAGGAAAATGGTCCGTGCACCTGCCACCTAATTCAGTTTAAAACCTGACACATTTACCAAGAGTGGGCTGGCATAATGAACTTCATTCATGCTGTCAGTGGAGTCAATAACTTATCCCCAACTGCTTTTGTCTCCCTGGCGGCAGTGCCTCTGATCGGGCTGAGGTACTTATTCAAGTAAAATTTATTTTCAATTGCAGGCCATAATACTACTGGCACAAGCCTTGCTTTGACAGAAGCTTTTGCTCAAGGCTAAACTATTGTTAAAGTTTGTGCCCATTGTCCGGGGTCTTTGATCTGTCAAAGCTGCTTAACAAGCTGGTTAAAAACTGTTTCAGATAACAGGTGTGTCCTTTGAGGACGCAGGGCCATTTTTCAACTTCTTTAAAAGACTAGTCCAGTAGCTGACTAAAATTTACATGCTGGTTGGTGGTGATATATGTAAAGCACTTTTAAAGCAAGAAATTCGATTTAGGGGTTTATTTCCCTGAACTTCCTTGCGGTTTGTTGTTGGTTTGGTTTTGTTTTGTGTTTGTTTTTTTTTTTTCCAAGGGAGCAAAAAGATTTATGAGGTGTTTCTCTGGGGCCTTGGAAGTATTTAGCAGAAAGATGATTGAGATGCTAAATCTACCTGTGGCATTGCAATGGCACCCAGTTACTGTAAAGCAGTGGCTGGCGCAGCAAGCACCAGTGAACATGGCCAGGAGAAAGCTTGTGATGGAGAGGAGCAAAAGTGGGGTTGGTTCTGCTGGGGCAGGCTTGGGGGGGAGGGGGGTGCCGCAGTCTGCACCCCAGCACACTCCAAGCATGCCCCTGTGCAACTGTGTCACCCCAGCCCACCCCTGCCCCTCCAGCTGGCTCCTGGGTCCGGTACCGGCTCCAAGAGCCTGCAGCGTGGTTTGCATCTACAGGACCTGCTCTTGCTACCTAGAAAACCCAATTGCTGGGAGAAGATCCCTGCCGTAGCTTGGGTCCCCACTGTATAAGCCAGGCCATTCATGCATGGCCAACGGCCTGAACAAAATTTCCTTTGAATGGTCCATATGTCAGCTATATTGTTTAGGATGTGTGAAAAATGGCTCCTCCCCTTCACATATGTTTTAAAATACTACTGAGGTCCTGAGGGATTTAACCAGTTTTAACCCAACCTAGTTTGGTGGGGTTTTTTTCTTGAAAATCCCCATCAAAAACAGACAAGTGGTGTCCACGGACATGCTGAAACGCATGGAGCTGGCCTGATGGCTTAGGGAAAAGAGGGAAGGAAAACTCACTGTATGCGCGCTGTGTGTGTTGAGGAGTGTGCAGAAGAAAAGGAGGATGAGCATCTTCAGGGGTGCTTTTCCCCCTCTCCAGATCAATGCCACCTGTTTGTGGAGCTTCTGGCACTGGGATTTTGGTCCATGCCAACAATTTCTGCGCCTTTCCAAGTTCCAGTTGACCAGATAAACTGAGTAGCCGATCACTCATAACTTCCACACCTGTACATATCTGCAAAGCCCTGTCAAAGGTCAAGGACTGAATTGGTGTCAGCAGTGTGATTAGAGGTGTCTCGATCACATATGCCCCCAGGCTGCTGATGACAGGCTGCTGCACAGATACCCCAGCTTCGAGCACAGATGTAGAGGGTGCAGAGCCCCTGGGAGGCTCACTTGCAGCTGTGGCCAGGCAGCTTCAGCTGTACGGCATCTCAGGCATCTCTTTGCGGCCAGTCACTGCGGTCTCCAATGCTGGTGGGCTACAGGGTCTCCACAGGAGTGAGCTGAGCAGAGGAGGGGCAGACGGCATCCTCTCAGGCAGCTCTGCAGCCGGAGCGGGGCATGAATAAACGTGGTGTTTAGGAAACACCTGCCCATCTTTGACCTGCAGAAATGAGCACCTTCAGCCAGTGAGTGCAAAGCCATCTTCAATAGAAAAAAAAAAAAAAAGAACTGGAAGTTCCCCTTAGACAGCAGAAAAACTCCAACACTTGCTTCCATCCTTCCCCCGAGCTGAGCCCAGCAGCTCCCCTTGCTGGAGAAGCTCGCATGCCTTGAGAGCCGAGCATGATAAACTGAAATAACTTTGCTTAAAAAGTGAGCCTGCTTGCTAGGCATATTTTCCTCAAACAATCCCATCTGTACCGAAAATCTGTCATCAGCTTGTTAGTTCAAGGCAGCTGGGGAATAAAACAAGCACTTTGTCAAATGTAGTATCTTTGTGAACATCCCTGAACCGAATCAGGAATGAAAGTGAAAAACAAAGCTTTTCTAATACCACTCAGCTATGCTCACCATTAGGACCATTACGACCGCTCAAAGATTACTTTGGCATGCGTCTGTGCCATCAATTAGCTCCAGAGCTATGTTTAGAGCAATTCATTTTCGGCATTCAGATGTAGCCAGAAAGATGCGAGCCGAGGACAAATTCCTGTTGCGAGGCTGCAGCTCCACTACTGGCCTCTAAGCAAAGCTGTCTGTGACTTTACTGGATGAAACATCAGCCCATTACATTACCTACAAAGTGTTTTGAGCACCTCAGTGACCGAGTCCGTACCTAAGTGTGGGTTAAAGGTCTCAGTGAAGATAAAGTCCTGTTACTGACCAGATACATTCAGACAGGTTTTCACCTTCTCTATAATCTACATTAAAAATAATTTGCTTTCCTGTGCAGAGAAGGGTAAAATGCTTTTAGCTCAGCCGAAGGGAGTGTAGAGAAATCTACTGCTCTCACTTCTTCTCAGCATTTTCCTGGTGTAAATTATTAAACGTGTTTGGTTTTAAAACCTGATTTTCTGTTACCCATTGCAATGGGTATGGTATCTTTAATGCTGTGATGAAGCATAGAATGAAGGCCTATTTTATGGTCTCTCCAGTCACAGAAGAGTATCACAGCCAGGAACAAGGGGAATTGAATAACAGCAAACACTTTGGGGAAAAAATATAAAAATTATACATAGAGTAGCCCAAGGACTTTAAACTACTTTAACATTACAATCCCCTTTAATATCACAATCCCCTTTAATATTACCATATAATTGTGACCTGCAAAGTAAAATAAGAAAATGCTATGAAGTGGCGGATGTCCAGTAAGGCCACCAGACTACTACAGGAGGGTATCCTTAGCTATTATTTGTCACTAGCTGTTATTTATATTGCACATGATTCAACAGATGGTCAGGCAGATGCAATGGCAAGGTGAGACAACCACAGCAGTGAAGGCTGGAATAGGAGATGCTGCAGCTGGAGGAAGAGGGCTGCTCATGGAGAGAGATGGATGGAGCCGGTGGCCAGATGAGGGAATGAACAGGAGATGTTCAAGCGATGGAACCTGACAAACCCCAAGAAAGGGTCAGCTGCTGACTGTGGGGCCCTGCAAGATGTGAGATGTGCTGGGATCTTCATGGGGGCAGGCTAGGTAAAGGAACCTGTCCCACACCCCTGGCAATATGAATAAGAGAGAAGGAGCTGAAATGTTGATATTGGATTTACAGGAGGACTGTCCTTCTGCTGTATTGCTGGGAACAGAGTTAACCCCACAGATCTCAGGTACACTCCACATGGGCAGAAGTGAAGAAGCAATCAGTGCTGATCCGACTCAGGGTATTTAGCTAGTGCTGGCTTTGCCTGCGCTTTGAGGAATGCACGTTTTGCCATGTTTTGAGGAATCCCAATAAAAAAGGGAAAAGTGAAGTTGGACCATAGCGTTGCATTGATCAGTTGAGATACACTGAAGCGAGTGAAGGATGGGGCATTAAGTGCAGCTTGCCTGGTCTCAGCATCTGGAAAGAAAACAGAACTGGTCTCAGGGGAAAGGCCTAAGTTTCACATTCAAGTCACAACTGGAATCACTTCTCCCACAAGCTATATGACCCTTACAAACCAGAAGGCGAAAGCCCTCTGCTTGTCCCAACTCCTTACAAATTTGGGAGCGGAAAAAGCAAGAGAGGAAGTGTCATGGGTTTGTTTTCCTTTGTGGAGATGTGATGATTCGCAAGGAAGGTCTGTCTCTGGGCATCTGTTAAATTCCAACACTGAGGACTACTTTATGTCTGTGTCATATCTATGAACTGAAAAAGTCTCTGTGGAATGTGGGACATCTTTTGCCTGTGATGACATAAAACCTATGGAAGATGGAAGAAGGATTTCTTGCACATGATACAAAAGTAGAAATAGCCGTTCTTTACAGTTTCATAGTTCGGCAGGCCAATCATCCTGCATAACTGGGCGAAGCTAAGTAGAGAAAGCCAAAGAGCAATGGAAACAAAACAACTAATGGGAGACTTTGATCAGTCAATATTCTGATAAATGTCTCACTTCACAAAGGAAATCCATCCCCCTAGTAATCTGGAGAGGAAGACAGATAGAAAGGGATGGCAACAAGGGCTTGGTGTCAGAGAGGGAAAGACTCTGAGACTACATCTTTACAAAACATGCCTCTGACCATTATCTAGCTCTGAAGCCAACTGGCACAGACTGGCGTGTGTCCACATTATTAAATTCTTGCTTTCCAGGCAGTGTGGCTGAATACAAATTGCCTGCTGGGATTGGCCTTTGGCCTATGCTATCCCCAAACCATGCCTGGGAAATGTTCAGGAGAGAGCTAGTTGTCTGGAGCCAAACCATGCCAGGAACCGTTGTAACAATTTGACTCTATAAATAATTGAGCTCCGGTGCCTGAGAACATTATGTGGCACTGTTTAGTTTACTAGGAGAGATGAAGTCCATGATCCTAGCCTGGAATGGAAATCTGGGACATCTTAGAGCACCCTGAGAAATGGAAAACCCTAGAGCACTCAACAGACACAAGAGAGTTCTGATGAAATGGAGGCAGGCATGATTTTTCCTGCAGCTGCACCGATGTGCTCCACCAGTCACAAAATCAGTCTCCTTGCTTTAGCTAACATATCTGCTTGAAAAGCTGCACCTGGAAAGCCCACAAGGCTGTAAATGAGGGAAGGGTGTAACTAAGCTACTGAGAATTCACCATTGATCCTCAGGATCTATTAAATCATGGCCAAAGGTGTTATGGTCCTATTTTAGTGAAGGGGTAGGAGATAAAGGTTATGCCCAAGAGCAGGAACCGGGACTCAAACTAAGGGCATCATAAGATAAAAGGAAATGGGATAGGGACACAAATGCAGCCAGATGCATATCGCTGAGGAGAATTTGGGTTATCACTGCCACATAGAATAGGCTATAACAGTGATAAATAAGTCTTGATAAATAAAACCTAGTTAAAGTGTTGGTGAGAGACTCCTCAATTAAGTTATGCAAAATGATGCTTGACCTGCCAGTGTCAGCCAGGTGACATCAAGTTCAGACCAAGATGTATCATCTGGTTTACACTACAGTTCAGGTCAGAAAGATATATTACCCATTAAAGGCAATTGGCAAGTCATTTCCATGACACTTCATGAATGAGTAAGAACATGCAGGAGTATCATGGTACATATAGGCATGTGCTGTGCGTTCTGAAGCAGTGGATACCACAAGTCATGTGTATGCAAAATTCTGGGCATCTGCTGAAAACTGAAAGCCCTGAAAACTTGGTATGACAATTGACTGAGTGTATTATGGAGAAAAACCTTCTCATACATCTGACAATCTGTTGTGGTTTAACCTGGCAGGCAGCTAAACACCACACAGCCGTTCACTCACTCCCCCCACCCCAGTGGGATGGGGGAGAGAATCGGGGGAAAAAAGGTAAAAATCATAGGTTGATATAAAGACAATTTAAGACACAGAAAAAGAAGGGGAAATAATAACAATAATAATAATAACAACAACACCACCACCACACCAAACAAGTGATGCACAATGCATTTGTTCACCAGTCAATGACCAATGCCCTGTCAGTCCCTCAGCAGTGAGCACCACCCTCCTGGCCAACTCTCTCCAGTTTTATTGTTCAGCGTGCCATCATATGGAATGGAATATCCCTCTGGCCAGTTTGGGTCAGCTGTCCTGACTGTGTCCCTTCCCAGTTTCTCATGCACCCCCAGCCTCCTTGCTGGCAGGGCAGTATGAGAAGCTGAAAAGTTCTTGACTTAGTGTAAGCACTGCTTAGCAACAACTAAAACATTGGTGTGTTATCAACTTTATTCTCATTCTAAATCCAAAACACAGCACTATGCCAGTTACTAGGAAGAAAATTAACTGTATCCCAGCCAAAACCAGGACACAATCCATCTCTGTAAGTTGCATAAGGAAAAGCTCACATCCTGGCAGAAGTAATGGAAGATATGAAGTAGTGGGGATGTACACTTCCATCTCTGGAAAGGGCAAAGGGACTGTGCTGGAGAGCACAGGGAATGACAAAACCATGGACAGGAAGAGCCTGAAGCTTTGGAAAGTGTGCACTTTTGCAGAGCATATCTCAGCCTGCTTCAAAATTGAACACAGCTAAACCTCCCAAAGGTATTCAGTGACAAAGACAAAGGGATGCATGCACCCCTTGATAAGATCTCAAGGGCACGGGGAGCAGGCAGCCCAGAGGGCTGTGCAGTCTGTGAACTGGCAAGTGTGGGCTGGAGCCTGGTCAGAAAGCACTTTCCAAATACATGGAGCCCCTCAAATCTAACCAGGCCTGGAGGTTAGTCAAGTTACAGGCACCTCAGGAGAGGTCACAGCAGTCATTCTGGGAAAGACATTGAGGGAAGGAGAGCCAGGGGAGGCAGCGCACGCCAGGCTCGTAGGTAGCCTGCTTCTGCGGAGGAGCAGGGACACAGCTAGACTGCCCACAGGCACCAAGTGTCTGCCCCACAATCACTGCTCTATGACATTCCCAGACTGACAGTCAACAGCGTGGATGTGTCAAGACTTTAGTGACAGAGGTCTGGAAATTACTGGCTCAAAGGTCTTCAGAGATACCAACAGGGATCTGGGCCTTTGCATGGAAAATGAAAGTACACACAAGGCTTCCATGGTTTCTAGCCCTGATGGATCTGTAGCCCATTATAAGTATTTGCACTTACGTGCTGCGGGGCGGTGTCTGAACTCAGTTCTCAGTGTGCTCAAGCAAATCATCATCACACCAATGATCACCACAGTTGTGACTAATTTCTGTTGCTGTCACTTGCAGTTTTGGGAGGAAAGCCAAGTCCTGCAGCAGGGGATAGAAGCTCTCCCAGTAGATGTTTCACGCTGCCTTTCCCTTAGTGCCTGAAAACTCAGTTGCTGTGCAAAGATCTGACAGCACAGGCCACAGAACATACCATGGCTGATTCCTCTGCAAAGCCTGAGGCAGGGGAGCACAAGGAACAAACTACCTTTTTAGTCATCTACTTCCAACGTGACACTTGACAGATCTTTGTTTATCACCAAAAAGAAAAAGTCTAGAAACAATGTTTTATGCAGTCACTTTATTGTTCTTCCTCTGACTCCATGGATGAAGACTCACAAAGGTCAGATTTTGGAAAAATAAGTTTTTATTACTCATGATATGTTTATCTGTTTTTAAAAAAAATACAAATGAAGTCTCATGTTTTTCAGACAGCCACCTAACAGTTTGCAGCTGAAACATAGCAAAGTAGCATCTGGTGCATCATAGTCAGAGCCACTGGGTAGAAACCAATGAAAATAAAAGTCAAATATATACATAAAAAAAATATCCAAACCCCAAAGAAACACATTGCAAAAAGTAAGTTTGCAGAAAGGTCATTTAGTAGTGTGAAAAACAGAATCCATTTTTTATAACACAAGCATCAACTTTCCTTTAGTGAATAATTTGTAAAATGTTTCTTCCAGAGTTGTGACTAAAGCACCACTGCATCCTCATTTCCATCCCTGGCATGGCACAGGCTTCCCTGGAAGTGATATATGCATCCAGAGACAACGGCTCCTTCCCTGCCCTTTTCTGGGCTTGACTGGCCTGTACTTAAAGCTGCCTTTGAAAATATTGCATGCGGCATTATAGAAATAAAAGGAAGCTCTTTTTGAAGAACTACCTGTTCTTTATTACAACTGAACATCTGTGCAATGATCATGAAACCCTATGCACTAATATTTAAGCACTAATAAACCTCCCTCTCATCTAGTTGGTGTAGACAACAACTGAGGGTATATAATACTGCTGGCTGCTGCCCCTGTTCGTCCCTGCTGTAACCGGGAGCTTTTGTGGTCTGACTCTGCTGTACCGTTATCTCTGCCTTTTAAAATGAGTCTTATCTGCTTACATTAGTTTACAAGGCATCGGGACCAGGCCTTGTGCAAATCTCTTTTATTGTCAATCCTGTACAAGTTTTACAAGGAATCCATTAGTTTTTGATTTGCAGGTCTCCACAAATCATCTTCATCATAAATACTAAAATTACTGCATCGCTTGTAGTTTTTCTCTTGCCCATCTGGCAGGGCCTGATGCTGTTCTGCCAGGTAACTTTCAGGTTCTACATGTCAACAGCAACAACAACACTTTGGGGTAAAACAAATAAACATAAAAAGATTGAATTCAAATATTGATCTGTGGTCTTTTGCCAGCGCTCTATAAAATCCCATCCTGATGATTCACAACAGGTCCAAGAGGCTTGGGGAAACTGGGTACAGATTTTGGTCACACAGTCTCAACCGATTATATTATTTTTTACGAAGTTTTGCCCTTCAGCCAGACTGTACTGTCCTGCAGCTGCAGTGTCCTTACATAGGTGCTTATTTCAATGTAATATCAAGCAAAATAGTTTTGTTTCAACTTCGGGAGGGGGAAATGGAGGACAGGAGAAGGAAGACTGGTTGGGATAAGAAGGCTACAGGCACGTCCATTCACTCTTCTGGTGTCTTCAGTGTTTTCTACTTAGTAAGTGTTGGCTGCACCAAAGGGAGCACATGTCCATGTGATGTGGCGTGAGATTAGTAATTCCTCTTTGGTTTATTCATTTGACCTTTAAACTTTTCATGGTTCTAATCAACCTGATTACTTGAAAGATCAGAGAACGCAAAATGATCAAAATTAAGGCTCAATTCAGCCACCTAAACATAGGTATTTACTGCCACTGAGGTGTCCTGGGATATCTCACCTGACCTCTCCTGCTGATCCAGAAGAATATGAGTGTTCAGCAGGTCCTGGGGCTTTTTTTGGCAGCACAGTGTGCGTGTCTCAAGGCATTTCTAATGACACCAAATGCAAAGCAACAAACACAAATCCATAGATTTCACAGAAGTCCAGTGAAAGCTGCCTGCTTACATTTTAGTATTTAGCTTGTACTTAGCTTCTAGTTTTCTGTTTCCATTTCAGATCTGAGAATGGGTTTGTGTGCCCCTAAAGTGTCCATTTTCCCCAATATCACTTCATCTAATAAAGCATTATACTCCCTCTCTCAGCCTTACTCCTTTGTTTTCCTTGGCAGCAGCACAATGTCATCTTGTGACAGCTCTTTCCAGCTCAAATCCATGTCTACCTGCTTCTGGAGGAGGGAAAGTGGGGCTGCAAAGAGTTAAAAAAAACCATTTAAACAGGAGCAATTTTTCCTGGGCAAATACAGGAGAAAGTCAGAGGGATGCAGAGCAGGACACATGAGGTTTAAGAGACACAGATCTGTGATAAACCCCTTATTAGTTTTGCTTGCAGAGTAGGGCCACAACGGGGGCAGCCGGGCAGGCCAGCCCCATGCCAGAGCTGGGTGGGCAGTGGTGGGTGCTGCCCAGTGGCCCTGAGAGCCAGACGCAGGAGAGTAACAGCCTATTAAAAAAATTACTCTTTTCTTCCACCACCCCATTTCCTTCTTTCCCCCCCCCGCCTTCTCTCTGCGGCTTCAAAGAAAAACGATTTGCTCATTTGGTAATAACTGATGGGGACTGTGAATTACCGAGCTAGCCCCCAGCCTAGTGTTTATCTCCTCGCCAATAAATCTCTAAACTGAAGCAATGAAGCTAAGTACTGCTGCTATTTCTGCGTTTTATTTCCATATTAATCAAAACAGAAGCCCACCCCCGCCTCCTCCCCTGCCCCGTGTAGCTGGGGAAGAGGTGCCTGGTGAGGGGCCGCGCCGGTCGGACTTGTCAGATGGGGGGACCGGGTGGGAGCGAAGAAACCCCACAACTGAGGGAGTTAAATCAAACGTCCAGGGCCTGGGGGGGATTGGTGCCAAGTTTGTGGGGGAGCCCTCGAGGTGGGGACAGCGGGGTCCTCCCCCATGGGAAATGGGAAGCACTGGGAAAGGAGGGTAAGCTGCTTCCCGCTGGGACTAAGAGCAGCACCCGCCAAACACGGCCCCGGCATGCCTGGACCTGGCGGAGAGCAAGTGGATGCACAGCTGAAAACGAACGGGGTCCGTCCACCTAGGATATTTAGATTTAGATTTAGATTTAGATTTAGATGTACGTGCATGTATTTTATCTATGCGCACGCAGACATTACTTATTTTTGTGGCGAAAAATAAAATAATTTCCTGAGAGCGCCAAGCCCCCGTCTATCCCGGGAGAAGCAGCCCGTGCCGTGCCGCCCCGGCCCCGCAGCCCCACCGCGTCCTGCCCGCCCCGTCGGGCATGGACGAGCCCAGAGGGCGGGCGCTGCCAGGCTCTGCCACCATCGGTTCTTTCCCGCTTTCCTATTTCTATCCCCCAAGCCTTTTTTTTTTCCCCCTGCCTCCCTTTCCTTTTTTTTTTATTTGCCGGGTGTGTTTGTGAACAGAAACCCTCCCAGAGAGAACCCCACTGTTCCTCCTGCTCTCCCCATGGGCGGCTTCATCAGAAGTTGTTCCTTTTTCTTTTTTTTTCCCCCAGTGTTGGAAAGGGAAGGGAAGGGAAGGGCCGTCCATTCCTGCCGCACCGGTGCAGGAGCCCGAGGCGAGGGACAGGAGACTGAGAGATTTGAATTCCTGTTGAACAGACCGAAGTTTCCTCCCCGGCAGAGAGCAGGCGAGCAGACCTCTCCGAGCGCGCCTCCTCGCCAGCAGCATCACAGCTCCAAGTCGCTCGGGGTTTCTCCACCCGACCCATCGAAAGGAGAAGGAAACGGCATCTCTGCGGATGCTCTTTCCCTTTCCCCCTCTCCACGGGCCAGGACGTGAAACCGGGGAGACGAGAAGCCTGGCGTTTCACTCGCACCGCTCGGGGCACGGTGCTGCCGAAGAGGAGCCGAGGGGACGGGACATTTATCGTCCCTTTCCTGGGAACTCAAAACCTCGGCTCAGGCTCATGCTGCTGCTCAGTCCCTTTTGCTGAGGAAAAGCACGAAGCGGCTTGCGCGCCCTTTCCCCGCTTTAGCTCGGCGGCTGGAAAGGAGCCCGAGGCTCCCGGTGAAAGCGGGGCAGAGCCCGGAGCGGCTGCGGGTAGCTGGGTGGGGATCAAATACCCCCAAAGAGCCCTTTTGCTCAGGCGACGCGCCCTCCGTTCCCAGGACCAAAGGGGTCGAGCGGCAGGGATGCTTTGGGGAGAGGCAGCGCGGCCGAGGAGCGCGGCGTGTCCCGGGCACCTGGCTGCCGGCTCCAGGCGACTGCCCCGGGACGGAGAGATGACTTCACCCTCCTCTCGGCTGTAATTTACATCTCAGCCCCGTCACAGGCTCCGCAAGCTGTTGGCAGCCGCAGCTGGGGGGCAGCCCCAGGCACAAGTTGCTCCATCCAAGGCTGACCCGCTCGCCCCGGGCCGGGGGGGAGGATGCGGCGCCGGAGGGAGTCGCGACTTTGCGCCCCAGCCGTGTCAGCCCCGCACGGGGTGGGCGCCGGGGATGGTAGGGTCAGCTGCGGAGGGGCCGGCAGCCCTGTGGCCGGACCTGCGCCCCGTAGCCCGCTCCCCACAGCCAGAGTGGCCCCTCGCCCCGACACGCCGCGTTTCCCCCCCTCTTGTCCCGGCCCTCTGCTCGCTTGCCCTTCGCTAGCAGCGCCGCAGGCTGCCGCTGCAAGCGGGGTGGGGGAAGAAAGTGCCCCTGGCTGCCGGGGGCGGGCAGGGGCTCCACGCCAGTCCTTCTCCCCCCACGGCGGGGCAGGTGCCAGCGCCCTTGCACAGAGCCCGGAGCCCAGCTCCCGTGGCCCCGTGGGGCCCGCGCCCCCGGACCCCGTCCCCAGGCACAGCTCTTCCGGGGTCCCGGGCTGCACCCCGCACTACCATAATCCCCTCTCCTCCTCGTCTTGCGCCCCCTCCCCGGGCAACGCCGGGCTCTCTTGCAGCGGGACCCCCTCCCTGCTGCCTGCGGCCAGCGCCGGCGGGGGGTGGGGGGGGGGGGGGGGGGGGGGGGGAGGGGGCGGCGTGGAGCGCTGACTTAGGCAGAGGTGAAAACCCGCCTGGAAGGCAGAGGAATCGTGCATAATCGCACTAAAAGGAAGGGAAGGAAGGGAGGAAGGAAGGAATCTGTTAGTATCTCTTGATCATCTTGCTGAAGTACTGGAAGGATTTACTTCAGCGGGGGAATGGCTTTTTTGCAACATGATTCGTTAGTTCAGTATGTTTTCGGGGCAAATATACATTCTCCTTATGATTTTCAAATGTTTGTGTATGGGTGCTTATGCCTTAACAATGATTTGGTTGCTGCAGTATTGCACAGCCCGTTCACCAGTACGAACATCCAGAAGTGCTTTCCAAAAGTTGTTTCGCACCTCGGTTTAAATGCCCCCCTCTTACCCTGTAAGTAAGGGAGAGTCGCCGCCTCCGTGTTTCTTCAGGTCCCTCCTGGGCACCCCCTCCGCGTAAGGCGGAGGGCTGGGGGTTCCTGGCAGGGGGATGTAGGACCCACTCCCATGTGCGGAGCCGGGGGTCGCTGGCAGCCGCCAGCTGCGCTTCCCCGAGGGTCCCGCTTCTCTGCCCGCACCCACACCGCTCTGTCCCCCGCGGAGCACCGCCTCCCGGCGCCGCAGAGCTGCCTTTCCCAGCCCTGTCCAGCTTGCCATTTCCCTCCCGGAAAAGACTGACAGCTGGATCTCCAGGAAAAAAAAATGTATTGCCCCTTTTTTACCTATAAACGCACCTGCCTGCCCCGTTTCCCCAGCTGTGCCCGCGGCCCGTCCTCCCGCCGCCTGGCACCGGCTGTCCGACCATCGGGTTGGGAATTCCTGACGACTTCCAGCCCGGTGTGAAACGGGAAAGCCGGGCGGCCCGCACACACCGGGGGACGTTTGGGCAATCGCTGTCGGGTTTGTCGCTGCTACCGAGGCAGGGCGGCTCCTGAGCCACACAGGCAGATTTGCCAGCCTCCTCCGGCTGGGTCGGAAAAGTCGTGGCAAAACCCAGAGCGATCAAGTACGGCGCCTTTTCTCAGCTTCCAGTCGCAGACAAAGGCGAATCAGGCAGCTTGCAATTCATTTTTTATTTTATTTGGAAATCTCATCCAGAAACACTGGTCAATAATAAATATATCGATAGTTATCAAGAATATATAAAAAATAAAGACACGGTATTGTCTTTGAGGCCCTAACAAAAAACAAACAAACAAGTAAACGAAATTAATAATAACAGTATTTCAAGCAAACGCCCAGGAAAACGTACCGAAAAGGAAATAAACAGCATCAAAGATTCCGATTTAGTTATACAAGTCAGTGATTTGGCAAGAGCCGACCCCGCATGCAAAACCAAACCAAACTAAAAAAACCAGCAGCAAACCAGAACAAACCCAAAGCCAACAAGAGAAATAAGCGACGAGGACCCCAGCCAGCTGAACTAGCACACTTCACCGAGAGCAGGAGATGGGAGATTTGGCAAAACAGACTCGCAGGAGGGTTGTGCTGTGTTTTGCACCATTTCCTTCTTTTTTTTTTTTGTCTTCAAGCGGACACAGAGGGAAGAAGAAAAAGGACCGCAAACAAAACCGCATCGCAACCAAATCTGAAAAAAAAAAAAGCAAACAACAAACCCACCAAACAAAACCAAAAAACCCACAAAACTTTAGTGAATTCACTCGGAAGTCCTTGTTGCCAGGGAAGCCGCCCTGTGGCCGGTACCCACGGGCGCGGCGGGAAGCATGCATGCACTTTCCGGGCTACGCCGGGCCGTTCCTGCGCTGCCGCAGCCGGGTTTGGAGCGAGAGGTTTCGGAGGTGTCGCCGTGCGAAAAGAAAGAAAGGAAAAGCCCGCAAAAAGAAGGAGAAGAAGCCCCAAACCGATCTCATCGTCTCTTAGTAGCTGCGAACACTACAATGACAACCTTGTCTTTTTCTTGTTTTTCCTTTTGCATCCATTTTAAGGAATTATTTACATTTGATCACCATCAGTGGCATTATTATTATTATTATCATTATTACTCTTTTTACAACAGGGACTTTTTTTTTCCGGTTTAGTATAATAAAACATCGCCCGAGGAGCCGGCTAAAACATTACCTTTGCAAGGTCCTTACTACACTAATCCCGTGTTACGGGGGGGGGGGAGCTTGGCGGGGCAGGGGGCAGCGGGGGCAGGTCCGTCGGCGGCGCGGGGGGGCCTGGCCGCAGCCCCCTCCCCGCCCGTGGGAGCGCCGGCTCCGGCGCAGCCCCGGGGATCGAGGGGGCCCCGCCGAGTCACTTCAGCAGGTCCTTGGTCTCTCCCGAGATCCTGGCCATGTTGGAGGCGGTGAGGGCCGAGAGGTGGGGCGGGGGGGGCATCTGGCAGATGGTGCAGGGGCACGGCAAGCCCGCCCAGTGCTGGAAGCCGCTGCCGAGCTGCAGGGCGGGGGGGGTCGAGGGGGTCTTGAGCAGAGAGTGGGGGGGCCGGATGGTGCCGATAGCCGGCAAGGAGGCGGAGAGGGAGGAGGAGGTGTTGGCGGAGGACAAGGCACTGCCGAGGATGGGGTGCACCTGGTGCACGGTGCCGGCGGCGTGGGGCGGGTGGCCGGCGGAGTGTCCCACCGTGCCGCAGTGAAAGGCCGAGTGGTGCCCCCCGTAGATTTCCCCCACCAGCCTCTTCATCTCCTCCAGGGAACTGGTGAGCATCAGGATATAGTTTCTGGCTAGCAGGAGGGTGGCGATTTTGGAGAGTTTTCTCACGGAAGGTCCGTGGGCATAGGGCATCACCTCCCGCAGTCCGTCCATGGCGAGGTTGAGATCATGCATCCTCTTACGCTCCCGGCCGTTGATCTTCAGCCGCAGCTGCTGCAGGTCCTGCTCCGAGAGCTGCTTCTTGATTTTGTACTTGCTGCTTTCCCCTCCAGCCTTGGAGCCGTTCCTGGAGAGGCCTTCCCCGGACATCTTCTGCACCAGGTCGTTCTGGGTGGAGGAGACGGAGTTGAGCCGGCTGTCCTGGTGGTGGTGATGGTGGTGGTGGTGGTGGTGGTCTCTCAGGTACATCTCATCCATGTCTGGCGAGGACGCTCTGCTGGAGACAGAGCTGGAGTCAGAATTCATTGTATTCGGGCTTCTGAGCAAGAAACTCTTCCCTGCTCTGGAGGTGGCGGAACAAGACAACTCTCCTTCAAAAAGCAACGAAAACGGAACGAAAAAGAAATAAACGGAAGGCAGGCTCTGCCAGCGAAAGCCTGGAAATGCTGGAGGAAGAGGAAAAAAGCCCCTCAACCCCCTCTCTCACCTATCTCTCCTCTCTCTCCCCCCCGGTTACTCAGCCTGTTTACAGGATGGCTAGTTAGTGTATGCTTGGACTAACCTCAGCCTGAAAAAGAGGGGCTTTTATAGAGCTGCAGCAGAGAGCAGAGACAAAAGGAGCCCTCCTATGTATAATGGTCTAGTTAGGATGACGTGCCATTATTCAGGGCGGTGCGCTTTGACTGTCCCATTTAGCAAGGACCCCTATTCATATTCATTGTGGTGCCACCCGGGACACCTCAGCCACGGACCATCAGGAGTCAAGGAGACACAAAACCCCTCTGATTGACACCGCACACTCATCGCTCCGTGTGCGCGCCATCTCCTCCCCCTGCCCCTCATTTCCAATATAAAACCGCATCCCGTCTACAGTAGGGAGGCAAGGGGCTGCGGGGGGCTGCGCGCCCGCTCGGGGCCGGCGAGGAAACACCAGCCTCGGGCGGCAGCGGGTAGAAGGAGCCCAGGGAAGTCCCCCCGCTCCGGCGGGAAGGGATGGGGGACGTCGGTCGCCCCCGTCCTGCAGCGTGCCCCGCTCCAGGCGCGGCTCCCCGCTTTGTCTGCCTTTCCCTCCCCCTCCCCCGGTCCCCCCCCCCCCCCGGTCGGGGTTTGTGGTGCGGCACCGGCTGGCCCTCGCCCGGCCGGGCTGGCCGCAATTGGCTTGTACCTGGGTCGCCGCTTTGTTTAAATGAGCGATGACTCGGGCGACCGGCGAGCAGCCTCCGCGGGAAGATGCGCTTTGGGAAACCCCCTCCCCCCGGGCCAGAGACTCCCTTTAAATAAACGGGGAAAGCCGAGGTGCGGCGGCAAGTCGGTGTGCTTGGCGGCGGGAGGGGCTGCCGGCCGGGAGGGCCGGCTCGGGGGCGGGCGGCAGAACCCGGGGCTCCGCTCGTCCCCGGCTCCGGCGGGAGGGCGGCGCGGCAGGACGGCCGGAGCAGCCGTCGGCGGGACCGAGAGGCTGCGTTCAAGGCCGGGACGGGACGGAACGGACGCAGGTGGGAAGGGAGCCGGCCCCGGGGGGCAGCTCCGCAAAACAGCCCCAGGCGTTCGCGCCAGTAAGTAAATCGGTTCCGGGCAGCGGCTGCAGCCTGGGCGGGACCTTCTCTTGCCGGCGGTGGGGCGGGGAAAGGAGGGGGTGCGTGGGGCAGGGAAGGTCGGGGCTCTGCCGGGCAGGGCTGGCGGGGCACCTGGGGCAGGTGTCACCAGCCCAGCTCTCGGCCGTGCTGAGCGTCCACCGGGTTCTAACTCTGCCTCTGCCCCCGGGGCGAACTGAGCCTTTTGCGGGGCTCTGCCGGGCTGGGGGGTCTGACGATCCCCACGCAGGGACGGCGGCAGAAGCAGCCTGCCCGAGCCGTGTACGTGCCCGGCGAAGGGAGTGCAGTCCTTCCCAGCCCCCGGTGGTGCCTACGGGGTGAGTGCGGGGCTGCCAGCCGGGACGGGGCGGGAGCCACCCGCGGCGGGCGGGCCCTGGCTCTCCCGCAGCCGGCCCTGGTGCCCCCGCTCTGCCGGGGGCAGCCTTCCTGCTGAGTTTCCACCTGCCAACAGGCCCGTAGGGCCCAGGAGAAACCTCCTTGGGAGGACTCCAGATCTCCATAAAGAGTCTCCAGGCCCCGAGAAGAGCGGACGCTTTCATCCGACTGAGTCTAACTGTGCTTAAGTCTGCTCAGCAAAATTGAAGCCTTCTGATTTCAGCACTGTCACTAAATCCCGCGGTCAGGAGGAGAAAATAAAAGGAAAAAGAAAAGAGAAGAAAAGGAAAGGAAAAGGAAAAGGAAAAGGAAAAGGAAAAGGAAAAGGAAAAGGAAAAGGAAAAGGAAAAGGAAAAGAAGAGGGGAAAAAAGAAAAGAAGAAAAGTGTTTAGGAGAATATATCAGAAATAACTGAACGTGACCTCTTTCGCCGCGAAAGCCGTAAACCCACCCAGACTTTTCCCCAGCTGAGGGGTTTGCCGGGCAAACACGCAGAAAACTTGGCCGGGCCCGGAGCCCCCAGCGCCATCCCCTCCACGCCCGTGGAGCTGGGCGCCGCCGGTCTCTGCACCCCTCGGGGGAGGTGCGGGCGGCCTCCCCTGTCCGCAGGGCCTCTCTCCGAGGGGTTCCCCGGGGCTTCCCACTCCTCCCTCCGCCCTTCCGTCCCGTGGAGCCGGGATGAAGCAAACGAACAAAACTTGACACGGCGGCGGCGGCAGAAAAAACGCGCAGGATCGAGAGGAAACCCCCGGCTCCAGGGCCAGAGGCTGCCCGGAGGGTGGCATCTCCCACCCCCGTCCCCGCATCCGCCGCTCCGGAGGAGACGCACAGCCTGCTTGGGGGAGTTCGAGTCGGACGGCGGCAGAGAAGAGCAAGGCGGAAAGATGCCGTCGGGGGAAGCAACAGGAGGGGTCCCGTCCTCCTCTCCGGCAGCGCGGGCTGCTCTGGCGAGCCCCGCTCCCCTCCGGGCCTGCAGCTTCAGCGGGATGGGTCGGGGGGCCTACGGAGCCGCCAGTGCATCGCGGAACGGAGAGGGGTGGGCGCTGGGACGGGAGGGAGGAATATTCCCAATATTTCTTCTCTCCCCCTTCCCGGCGATGCCGCTGCTCCCCAACGCCCCCGGCTCAGCGGCTCGGGCCAGCCCCGCCAGCACGGCCGCAGCATCCCCCTCCCGGGACGGAGCGGCGGGGCTCGTGTCTGCTCGGAGTCGCCTTAAGGCAAAGGAAGGATTTGGGAAAGTAACGTGAGGTTAAGTCCCGGGCACAGGGAGTCTTGCCGGGAAAGTCGTTTCGGAGAAGGGCCGCACTGCTCCAGCACCGATTGTGGTCGTAACATTGCCTGGCGCGTCCAGCCCTCCCCCGGCTGTTTTTCTTTGCCGCTTTTACTTTGCTGATGCTGGAGAGAGAGGGAGGGAGAGAGGAAGAAAGAAAGAAAGAAAAAAGAATGAGAGAAAGAGAGCAAAAAAAAAGAAAAGAAAGTGAAGAAACATTGAGAAAGAAGGAAAAATGAAAGGTCTCAGCGCAGCAGAGCGGTGCGTGGGAAGTGCCACTCGTGGGCGCATCCAGGTGGGAAGAGGAGAGCCGCCCGGAGACTTGCTGGCTGAACCCACGGAGTGCTGCGGAGCCGGACCGAGCTGTCCCGTCCTGGTGGCGGGTGCGCTCGGCGGGACCGGGGGGCCGCTCTGCCGCGGGGCGGACTGGGCTGCGCCCGCAGCCGCCCCCTCTCCCCACCTGGGCAAGTGCCTGCCGCCCCCGCCGGCCAGGGACATTTCGGAGAGAGCTGCGGAGGCGCTCCGGGCGTGCCGCTATCCCGGGTCAGTCAGCTGCAAAACTCCCCCCGACATCGGCGGCAACGAAATGAACCCCCGGGAGTCAGAAAATCAAATGTTTTCCTAATCGGGGCGTAGGAGAAGGGCGAAACCGGTAGCTCAGTGGTAGCTAAATCAAATTAACATGCACTGCCTCACCTTTTAATTCCCGTTTTGATGAAGGCAGAGAGATTTGGTGAGGGAAAGAAATGCGTTTTCTATGGAAAGACAACCTGCTCGGGAGCACAGAGAATATCAGGTGCCAGAGTATCCCGCACAGCATCAGGCGGGGCCATGGGAAACGCGACCCGCTCGTAACCCAAAGTGTGATCCTAGCGGCGCGGCTGGCCGCCGCTAGCGGCTCACGGCATGGATTTGGGTTTTGCAGGCTTCTCGGAATGGAAATTGTGCGTTTTCAAATATCGGGTTTTAATTAATGGATGCACTTTAAATCAGTGTCCGATTTTGTATTTTCATAGAGTTTGGTACGAAATTGGATGTACTTTTCTCTTGCGTAGCGTTACCGTGAACGAGTATTAAATCTTGCGCTTCCCTTGACGTTATTGACCTGGCCGGCAACTCAGAATCTGATTCATGATAGGAAGACTGGTTAAATCAGTATCATGCATTTTTCCTGTGGGTTTATTAGAAGGCTATTAGCTTTTATGGTTTATGGCTATTAGTTCTTGCTATGTCTGCTTGCTTTTAATTTAATCTGTACATTTGACAACCGTGCTTTCAGTATAAAAATAGTTATAAACGTTAGCATTATAATAAGGTAGTTGTTGATCCTATTGAAGATACAGAGATCACTGCGTTACAAGCAAGCTCTCAGCCAGCTGTCTGTGAGACGAGTGCTGCTACGAACGGGTTGTGCTGTACCTACCGCCCTGGGTGCTGAAGCCGAAATTCGGTTGCTTCTGAACGGCGTTCCTTTTATTTTAGAGAGGACAGCCGGGATTCCCTAACCGCATGCTGGTTTTGTTCAAAATGTATTGCTGGATTACATTTAGATTGATGGTATGATTCACATTGATAGTATCTCGTCATCTGACACTGTCATCACCGAAGTGAATAGGCTGAAAGATTATTTTAGTTCTTGTGTTTATCACGGATTTGCTTTCCAGAAGCAGGGCAATATGACGGCAATGTCGAGTTCCCTTCTGACTGGAAAGGGATGAGAAGGCTGTCCTGGGCTGCTGTGGTCAAATTTTCCAGTCAGATAAACCCGGAGATAATATTCCTCTGCCTGGACAGAGGAAATTTCTTCTCCATTCATATATTTTCAAATTCGTTGGCAACAAGGGGCCAGAACCAAAATTTTCCACTGTTTATTAAGTATGAAACCGGAGCCCTTACTCAGACTTTTAGAGTATCCTGCGGATGATGACAGGATCGGGTCCATACCAGGCACTGCTTCTGGGGAGAATATAACCTTAAAGGAAATAACCGATGGGCATTACAGTGCAGCTAACTAAGGACGGCATTTTATTTTCTGTATTTAAATACTGATTTGCAAAACTACTGGAAAAAATATCGTATAAACCTTAGTAATAAAATTTAAAATGTCAAAGACTAATTAATTAGAGATGTGTACATTGCTAATCCTCTGATATATGACATTTCCTATCAAAAATTAGTTTCCATAAACAATAAAAAACACTTAATCAACAGTTTGCATATAATTCCTTTATTTTTTGCTGCAGTGAATGCATCTGAAACCTGCATTTTATGTAGAGGAAAGATTATAGAAAACCAGTTTGAATGTTTCTAAAGGTATCAGAAGTGCCATAGTATTCGTTAACTGTGAAATATTTTACTCTGTTTGGAATTTAAGAAGAAAAACCTGTCAGTATTGTCGAATATGCATCCCTTAAATAGTTTATTTTCAGATGCTTGGTAAAATTTACACTACCTCCAAAATACAGAAAGCATCCAGCAGTGACAGAGCTGACTGTGATGCACATTTCCCATACACAGAGCTGAGACGGTGGTGCACACTTCACATACGCAGAATGGGCTAAATCTGGCACTCCCGGCAAACAAGCTTGTCACATACTTTGGAATCAAGGCTGGCTTGTTACTGCCTTGAAGGATAGTAATGCTGCTAAAAGGCCTGTATTTATTTTCTATTCTCCCTTTATGTTCTGGGCCCATATTCACACCTAAAATGTTAATGTTCTCACATAGGCAAGTTTTCTTTGTCTGTCTTTCTGGCCTTTCACATCACTTGCAGGTTTTTGCACTCTCATTACTGTGAACTTTCTCCATCTACTACACCTGGTACCAAAACTCACCTACTGACTTGTAAGAACCCTCTCCCTCACGGCTGTAGTAGATAGTTGAGGGTTACTGAGTTAGTCTCAAAGTCATGCAGTCTATTTAAATATCAGCTATAAACAAAGTAGAAGACAGACGGAGAGCACATGAGAGCTCCCTGTTCCCCGCTCTCCCCAAAATCCTCCCCATCGGAAACCCCAGATGTGCTGTTTAATAAACTTCTCAAATGTTTAAAGTTATCTGAGGCCGGAGTGAAGACATTGGTGTTATAATGACTAAAGACTGAAATGTTTTGCTGTCTCAGAAACAAGCAAGTTTAATACAATTTATTTTTCATAGCTATAGTGAAACAAATAAAGCCATAGAAATTATTGAATAACTCTTCCACTAGACATTTGAAAGCATGGAAGACTCACTAAAGAGAAAGAAAAAAAATCCTTGTCTCATTTTGTATCTCAATTTTAAACAATGCATGTCTCAAGTGAATATTTACGGGTTGTTAATAGGCTAGTACAAATTCTAGAAGACACAACAAAAATTATCTGCAGTCTATTCACAAACCTTTGCCATGTCTCAGTGTTTGGGGATGGGCGTATGGACTCCCTTCACCACCCCTGAATAGAACTCTATTGTGTGGGCTTGTTCCATTGGGATCAATGGGACGACATGTGCAATGAGATGCTAATGAACACCAGAAACGATGGTAAAATCTGGCCCGGCTAAGGCATAAGACTGTTTTTATAAATCACTTCTGAGTCTCTTGCTATACTGCTTTTAGCTGAGCTGTTGAAACTTCAAATGTTCAGGGAGGCTTCACAATATAAAATAAGGTTTTTTTATATCATTTAAATCACATTTTCCCACCCTTACAATTTGAATCACTCTCCATTTTCATCTTGTTTAAAGTTGCAGCTGAAATGAGGCAGACCGTTTTCAGTGTCAATTGCACCGTTAATGTAAATGCGGTTCCACAAATGGAAAATAAAATACACTGGAGGAAAATAACGTCAAGCACAAGTACAAAAGGGAAGAATGATGGTCAGAAAGCAGGCACACGGGAAAGGATAGTGTTGGCAGTGTGTAGCCCAATGGTCATTGCCCCACCAAACCTGCAGAAATGACCCCCCCCCCCCCCCCAGTCTTCAGAAATGTTGATGTCTCACACAAGGAGGACAACAGTCCTGGGCCACCTCGGAGAAGCGTAACTGCAGGGGAATTGCACCAAGTGAGTGCTTAAGGCCGGGCACAGGCCTGCTGTGCTGTGGGAGATCGGTGTGGCAGGGCCCATCAGCGCCATTTCGTGGTCCCGCAGTTCTTCAGCCTGGACCAGAAAACCGACAAACCTATGGATATAACACTGGGAGCCCGTGATTCCCAGCATCTGGGAGCAGGCTTAGAAGTGATCAGACACAATAATAATGAGGATCATAAAAGTCCCACCTCCATCTCTTAAAAGACAGAGAGAGGAGAGAAGACTAGGTCCACTGACACCATCTTTTCTCATCAGCTTATGGCAAAGGTTAATTATTAACTATTGAAACACTGACAAACTGCGGTGTTTGTTTGCTTGTTATGAGGCCTGTCAGGGCCAGAACCAAACCTCACTGAAGCTGACTGATGTCTCTTGGTTTCAATAGACTCAGAGGTCAGGCCCCTAAAATTCAAATCACCAGTGCAGTTCCTTGTAATAAAGAACCAGTGAGTACTATAAGGAAAGGCTTAATTACTCCAATGAGATTATTTAGTTTTTTAACAAAAATGCTTTAATTGGGGGCAGGCCCTTTCATATTTGTTTCCCAAGAAGGAAATTTATTAGCCAAATGTTAATAAGAAGATCTTAAATGAGCCCATGTCAGCCATAGACACCAAGCTGAGCTAAGAGAGCTCACCGTTTCTTTTCGGCCGCTGATGCTGAGCAAAACTGTTTCCAGGGAAGGGCCTGTGAGTGAAAAGCAAGCCGTCTTCTCCAGTTTGCTAATACCATTTCTGTAACCATTTCACCTGTTATTCTTTTGCACCTGAACCAAAGGTGAGCGTCCAGCAGTAGCAGTTTCGTGTATCCAGATCTAGCCTGAGGCCATCACCTCTTTTTCTTTGTCAGGAAGACACTTCCTTGCAGGGGTGCTTAGCTGGGTCCCTGGTAAACCTCTACCTTCACATGGAGCTCAGTGGCTTGAGACACTGTCAGCAAATTTAATTTGGAGAGGAAATACATGGGACACGAATGATTCCTTGGTAGAGGTTAGTTAGTGCCCCCAGTCCTCTGCCTGGTCGTGGGAAACGCTGCTGGCTGGGAGCGTGGGATGGGACAGGAGCTCGGGAGCCCCTTCTAGACCAGTTTGTACACAGCAAAACAAGCAGTCGGCACTGCTCCTGTGCTACCCCCTTTTCTCTTTCAGGTATTTTGTATACTCAGGGGAGGTGAGAGCTCTAAAGTTCTTCCGGGCACAGAGAATATCGTTCTGGAGTGGGATGACACACACACAAACCAAGGAAAAATCCTTTGCCTCTTAATTGCTAAAACACCATTTTGCACAAAGGTCAATAAATATTTTCTCTCATCCACTCATCAGTAGTGCAGTGTCCTTGTGGAGAAAACAGTGATCTGTATCTCTTGCTAACAATTATTACCTGTAGTTCGGCGAGACCAACAGACCCCCAAAAAGATGGATAAGTTGAGATGTGCAAAACCTTCACTGAGGGGAGTACTCTGTAAATAGGTAAGACAGATGGGAAAGACTGGGCAACAATAAATAGAATGATAAAAAATAAAGGGGAAGAAGCAAGAAATTATATGTATTTTTAATTTTATAGCTGTGTATGACTGATGTTCACAGCTGCAGTGGAAAGTAATTATTTTTACCATTTCTGAAAATGAAATTGAATTTAAAATGAAGTTCATAGGTACATATGTTTTGGGTTGTCTTCTTTTCTTCATATCGGCTTTGTTACTAAGTGAACCTCTTCTCCAGAGCTGGCAGGCACCTAAAATGGATAATCAGTGTGTTGCGGTTCCAGATTTTGCAGCTGTTGCTACCTTTTTCCTAAATTGCAGAGGCCTAGTCTTGCATCATTAGTGTATGTATGTGAACTGTTCAGAACTCCCTGAAGATTTGGGGAGTGTGTACAGACCTGATAGCCTCCCTACTTTTCATTGTTTTAAGGCTTTCCACCTATCTGAAATCCTGTAGATTCATCACAGAAATATTGTGACTTATCAAAATCACCAGAATTCAAACACTTAGTTCCTTTATTCTGAATATTCATGGCACCCTTTCCCACATGTTTTTATTGAAGTAAGACTTGCAGTTGCAAAATAGCAAGTTAACAAAATATTAGCTCAAACTTGGCCCATTTTATTCATGAGAAGAAAGACCCACTGGGATTTATACTGGCTTACTCTGGTATTAGTAGATTAATGTTAAATGTATTGACTTCAGCTAATACTCACCCAGGACTCGATGCCTTTTAAAGATAAAAGTAAATGGAAATAATTACAAGAGTAACTTTGATATTTTAGCAACATTTCAGTTCCCATCAGCCTATTGTACCTACTCTGAAATTTCATTTCTGGGCTGAAAATTGTAAAACAAATACACACTTATTGCAAGTAAAAAAAATCTCTTAAAAGATATTCTGCAGGGTATGAAAAGTTTTCCTTTTTTTTTTTAATCTGGTTGTGTATGCTCCTGTCCCTGTAAGTCGTAGCAAACAGTATAGTATTCTGCAAGAGCTTTTATCCTAGTGAGCAGAAAGTGAGCAGAAAGACGGAACAAAAGAATGAATTAATTAATTAATGGGTGAATGTATTAAAAAAAGGCTCCACCTGCTCTGCTCCAAAAATCTCTCACTATACTACAGAGAGGTTTCTTACACTGACTAATATTAAAGCCTTCGTCTTCATTTTTGAACAATATGTTTTGTTTACATTTGGAGTGATTGCCAAAATGCAAACTATGTAACATAGGCTTTGCCTTCACCGATGTGTCTAATATCAGGAAATTGCCACTGTTGTTGCCCTAAAGGCAACAATGAAGGCAGTCTATCAAAAACAGAAGGGGGAAAAGCAGATTTTTCCATTGCTTTATCAGAAATCCCTAACACACTTGTTTAATCTTAAGGCTTTGCCTCGCCCGCACGAACATGTGAAAGATTTAACTTAAAAGTTTGCTTATATGTGAAGGATTTAACTTAATATGAGCAAAGGCACTCTTTTAAGAATTTTGTGCCTTTATGTTCTAAACCCCATGATGCTTCCTTGTCTTCCAACGACAGACGAGATATATCATAACAAACTGCACAGGAGAGGACCTTGATTTGCCTACCAAACCCCGGCAGAGATCTGCCGGAAGCTTGCAGAAGGGCTGCTCTAAAAAGAGAAACGGGAAAGCCACGATACTTCTGTCTTCTGGTCGGGGCTATAGCCGAGCCCCACTGGTGGTACCGAAAGGAAAGAGTTGGTGCTAAGGGGTACTGGATGGAGGGGGGGGTGGGATTTGTGTGTTCCCCCCCAAAACAAAGACCCCTGTCCCCCGCAGGAAGGTGCTGAAATGCAAAGCAAGCTCCCAGCTCCTTTTCTCTCTCTTGGTGGCATTTGGAAGTGTAAAGCTTTGAATACCAATTGCTTGAACTGGACATATGTGAATCTCTTCTAATCCTACTAATCCCGTCCCCAAGTGCTTCTTTGTATGTGGAGGCAACACACATAGATCTAAGTGAAAGTGGCCGTAATCCTGGAAATGTGGAAAAATGTTCCAGTGTGGGAGTTGGGAGAGGGAAAAGCTCCCTGGCGGAGGGGACCCGCTGGAAGAGCATTGTGTTTGTGGGGTGAGTGAGGGGCAGCACTGGGGGCAGGGAATACATGAAGGAGAGCTCTCACCTTCCCTGAGCTGCCAGGAGGAAAGCAAACCCACCCAGCAGGAAAGCTCCCTTGCAAACAGCCATCGCACACTTGAGCAAACCCGCAGAACTGAGACAAAGTTTCCAAATGCTGGGAAATTCACCCACCGGCAGCTTTCAGCAGTGTGAGCTCAGCAGGCTAGGCACTAATGTGCTGACTTCATTATTTCCCAACCTCGCCCTGCTGAATGGCAGATTTGTTTAGGGGATGGTGGGCTACTGCTCTGTCCATCCCTGGCCACAAAGACAGGGAGGGGAGCTGGGATCGTGGCCCCAGCCAAAGGCACCGGCTGTCCGTCTTACGGGGCACCCTCCTACTCTGTGCAGGAGTGAGAATCGGGCCAGGCAAGCAGACGGCTTTGCCGAACACCGACGAGGCAGCTGCGAAGAAGCCAGCTCGTAAGTGACTGGTTGTGTTATTCACTCAGCCCCTCCAAAAACTGATTTCAAGCGTCAGATCCTCTGACTGTACATAGCTAAAAGGACAGAGACGGGAGAAGTTTCTATGTCTTTGATTCAACACTGAAACCTCGGCATTTGACTGGGCTGTTACTTAAAATTAACATCCACCTGGATACTAACAAACCCTACGGGTTTTCCAAATATACAAGTCTCATAATTCAGCCATGTGAATTTCCCAAATGTCAGACAGCTAATTTACATTTTCTTGGCTAGTCACTGAATAAAGCGTGTTTATACCCCACAGTAGATAGTGTACAAGGAAATTAATCTGTTTTTTGTATGTGCTTTCAAAAGATTTTAAAATATGGAGCAATTGATAACATTATTTGCCAGCCAAATCTTTATTTTGCTCAATAAATCTCTAGATAAAACCATGTTAGGTAAGAAAATCTGAGGCTATATATTCTCTGGGAGCTGACTTTTTTATTACCTCACCAGACTTTGTGCTTTCATAAATAAGTGTCAGCTGAAATTAACCTGCTGTTTAGAGATAGTATAAAGCATCCCAAAATCAGCCTGGGGACTGGGAGTCCATTTTTTGGGTTTTTTTTTTTGCATATGAACCTCCTGAATGTCACGAGGACAGAAAATGAGGATAGATCCTTAACTTTACATGGTTAAAGCAGTAAGATTGTCTCTTGGAAACATGCTAAGGCAAACCCCACAATGCACTAAACTAACTTCATTAACAGGAAACAGCTCAGGGAAGAGTTTAGCCGTGTGCATCAGAGAACATGTAGGATAAAATGGGATGAGAATAAAATGCTAGCTAAGCCTAACACCGGTGGAGCTGTGTGGACTTGACCCCACTGCTGGCCACAGAAACATCGCTCAAGCAAAGAAGTGTTACTCATTTCAACATTCAAGGGATGCGGCTGATGTGGCATGCGCCATCTCCTCCGATTCCAGCAGTGTCACCCTGCCTGTGCCATCCCGCCAGCTGGCACGGGAGGGGGCCTGGCAGAGCCCAGCCCTTTGGGGCAGAGAACATCCCCAGAGTCAGGGTACACTGGCACGCTCATTCCCTTACTCTAGACTTCCCAACTGGGGAAGAGAAGGGAAACGATTCGTCTACAGGGAAGCTGGCTTCGTTTGTATGAAATGGCCCTGTGCCCCACAGGTGCCTGCGGCACTCCCTCCCACAGGATGCAGTGTATTTTACAGGTGAAGTGAGGGGATTTTCATTTCTGAAGGCTCAGCTGCCCTCCGGTTGGCAGATCTCACCCACACCCTGAGTGCGGTGGGGCTGCAGTGGGCTCAGCACCTGCATCCTGACACTGACCCCTCCACAGCACTCAAGGCACCCACCAGCCCAGCCCTCTGGATGGCAGAGAGAGCTCTGGGGCAGCCTGGCACCTCCCCAGGTCAGTCTGCACTGGAAATCTGGGGCTGCTCAACCTTCACGGCCCATGTTGCTCCATATCGTGAGTGGCTCGCATGGCCATCCCTGACAGCTGCCTTTGGGGAGCAAAGGATTAACCATGTGTCGGGTGCTGTCCCTGGGCAGCCATCTTCCCTGGCCGAGCCCAGGGACAGCACCCCCTGCCCCCAGGCACCACAGGCCACACCCTGCCACCAGCACCAAGCCTAAGGTTGCCTAGCAACCCAGACCTGCCTAGCAACCAATTCCCTCACAGCCCTGGCTGGTGGCAGCCAATTGGAGTGTCCTGATGACCCAACCCAGGCAGGTGGTGCCATTTTGACTCTCAGTGCTGGGAGGTGTGATGGATCCCAGACTGTCCCTGGGCCCAGAGGCCAGCAGGCAGGGAGCGGCCTGTGCCCATACCACTGGGGTCCATGGCCTTCAGGAAGATGTTGTCCACATGCGCACTGCTTGATGGCCAGAAGCCACAGCCATGCGGTGTTCCAGACCAAAGCTAGTCATCCATTTCGAGGCACGACTGATCAAGCCCTCAGCCTTTCTTATGCCCCAGACACCAGCCAGTGCCAGCACGTGTGGTGCCATGGCGTCCTTCAGCTGCTGCTGCACATGCCGTGGCTGCTGGCCCCTTCCCATTTCCTCCCCTCCTCTTAGGCGTGACTCCTCTGTTCTAAGGCCATTTTAAACAGGCCCCAGCAGTCTCCCCAGTCTCAGCCCACACAGAGGGGTGTCAGCGGGGCCAGAGCAGCCTTCTGCAATGTAAAAAAAATGCTGTGCGGTGCTCAGCTGGAAACCCGCTCCCGTGTGGGAAGCGGCAGCTGGAGACTGCTGGGAGCTGGAAACATGCCTTGAGTCGCACTGCTTGTTCAGGTTAGCCGTAGTTACTCACTAATTCTCTCTCCTGATCACCCTGTCTGCCTGGACAGGCAGTGGTCAGTCCAGGCTGGGAGGCCAAACTCATCGTACTCAGAGAAGAGCATGCATCTCTTACGCAGGTGCCATTGGCATGTGAGCACAGGTACTTTTTGGAGGACTGCAGCTGGAGAAAACTCCCATGGTGTCACCTGTGTTTTGTGGACCCTTCCTCTCAAGGTCTTGAAGTCTAGACCTGGCTTTTCAGTGCAGTCTGGCCTGCCTGGAGCTGGCTGTCTCCTCGCCGGCTTTTGCAGGATTCTCAGTGACCAGAGACCTTACAGCAGTGACATGGCTAGGGCGGCCCAACTACACCTCTGCTCAGGGCCCGTCAGAGCAGAGGGATGATGCCTCGGCCAGCAGTAGTGGGGCTTCTGGATGGTACGGGGCTGTTTCTCCTCACTTCTCTCAGGCGGGTGCCGACCCAGATACTAAGTTTCATGTTGGTCCTGGGTTAGAAGTGCCGGCGGGGACGTGGGAAGCCGCTGGCAAGGCTCGGTTTTGGCTTGTGGCAACTCAGCACAGTCCCTGGTGGTTTTCAGGCTTCAAAGGGCAAAGGGTTAAGCGTTCATTTAGCCACTCTGCCCAGTTAGCCAAAACAGACCCTGATGGAGCAGTGTGGCTTCAACCAAAGGCCCATTTGTTATGACATGATAGTTGGTAACGGTGCAAGTGAGGTAAATATCTAAGTCACACCAAGGCAAGGCAAATCTGTGTTGTACGTGGTGGGAATACTAGACATGGGGCAAAACTGACTTGATGTCAGGACAAGATTTAAAAGGTCTTTCTGGAAGCACTTCAGTGCTGGTCAGCAAAGGGCCATGCCTGGGGAGACCCAAAGGGTAGGACAGTGCAGGTGTGACTCGTCCAGCCTCAGCCTGTCATGTAGCTGCGCAAGGGAGGGGGCTGCTGCCAGTGAAAGTTTGCAATCAGATCCATACTATAGGCACTGAAATGTGCCACGGTGAAGATAATCAAGCCTAGATGTTGCTATCTCTGCTTGCCTACAGTCCTGTTGGCACATCAACATTCAAGCATGGGCAATTTTTTTTCCCTAATACTGCCATAAGTCAAGGGCATTATATCCCAGCTACATAAGCTAGGATCCTCATTGTCATTTTGTTGTCTTTGATGGATTCACGCCAGCTAGGGATCTGACCCTATTTCTATAATCTGCCCCAAATGCCAACAATTACAGTCTGTTTCAGTTTAAATCAATGAAGCATTAATATCTTTAAAACAATTTTGTTTCAAATGGTTGCAAACACAATGAAGAGATGTGGCACCCTGTAGGCTGAAGGAAAATCACTGAAATCAATTGGGTGAATTTGGAACTTAATATTTACTGTTGGGATCTACACAAATTCAAGAGCCAAAGGCAAGATTAGTTGGATTAGTGCTTCAGTGGTCCTTCATTATCCATTTCTCCCTCAGTGACATGATTTGTGTCTTCAGTTAACTGTGCTTATTAAATGAAAATGATGAAAGATTGAGGTGAAAGTACATATGTAGAAGGAGGGTGTTGAATCTTGCTAATTTTGTTTAGAATGTTATTGCATTTCATTACATCAGAAAGTTTATTAAGATTTCCTTCATATTCTTCCAGTGTTAGTTCTCAGAGCCTCACTCTCTCATAGGAAAATGGAGATGCAGAAATGTGTAACAGTTCAGTTACATGCCAGTCAGAAGACAGGCAGAAAGCAAAATCAGGTCCACCTGAACATGGGGTTTCTGAGCACAGACCATTCTTTCCTCCAGTTTTCATTGCTTTCTAGGCTGTGATACCAACTAGGGAACTACTTGTGTGTATAGGGATCCCAGTCTGCCTCCTACAGGGAAAGCAGAGGTGGAAGGAGCCCCGTAATAGTGTGACTTCAGGCTTGGCTCTGCTGCAGACAGTCTCAGCACTATGCCAGGTTTACAGCTGTCTTGTACAAGGAGGTGCTGATGCACTGGAGAATCAGGCTGCTACTCTGGAGGGTGAACGTTTATCAGTTTGGACTGTGTTGTGGAAAAGTCAGAGCCATGTAAATAAGTTGAACTCAGCATGTTTTTCTCTTGATATCAGAGCACTAGCTGATGTGGACTATGAGGTTGGATCCAGTCCCAGAGTAAAATGAAGGAAGGGGATTTGCATGTGGCACAGGCAATCCAAGGGACATGAATATAATGTCTACCGAAGTCTTCAGTTAAGTCTGCAGCTGAATCTGAAATCATCCCATCCAGTTACTCATTGTGCAGGTAGAAAGTATGTCTCAGGGCACATTTCAAACAGCCTTTTAAATAGCCTGTTAAACCAAAATAAATATGACCACATTACTTTTTTAATTTCTCACTGCTTCAAACTAGGTTCAATTAAGCACACCACAACCTTGGAAAAATCTGACAAACAGGGAAGTGATATTGATTCTTTATTATCACTTTAATTGTCTATTCTGATGTGTTAAAACTGAAACAATCTTCCAGCTGCAATGTCTAATGATCTCCAAGATCAAACAAGATCTTGCTAATTATGGAGTTAATGAGGACAAGTTCACAGGCAGAGTTAAGTTAGTAATTACATGTTTCAAAGCATCTTGGAGCTCAATAAGATCTTAATTTGGTGCTATAATGGTATACATTTTGTATTTCTTCTTTCTGAACATGTTACAGAAGGGCACCCTATGTATGGTATATGCTGCTAATCATGTGCAAACAGCACAAAGCGGACTTCAATAAATTAAGAGACTGGCTGTTTATAAATCAACTCAACATTGAAATCTCATTTACATTTTTGCTATTCCATGTAATGTGTTTACACACAAATAATGTCAACATTAGCATGGGAGGGGGACGAATTTAAATTCCACAGCATGTTTCTGAAACCAAACCGTCAAGGAAAGGCAATCAACATTTTAAATGAGCATACAGGCAACTAGATATTCAAAAAGAGGCACTACTAAATCAGGTCTTTGAACCCACAGTAGCAAAGTGAACCTTACAGCTGTATCCATTGCAAAAGAATGCTTACACTGGGCACAAGTGGGATAGGGCAACCAAAGCAGTGCTGTGTTTAAAGCAAGTTATTCTTCGTGGTCTTGTCAGGAAAGCTTGTGTCTAAAAATTACTGTTTCTAGGACTTTCTGTAATTAGAATTTATTCTCTGTTTATCTCCTGCTTTCCCAAGTTTCTCTTTTAAAATTGATGATAACCTTGGACTCATAACTGTACCTTCTGTCCTTGCACAATAGACACTCCTAAAGGTTCTGCAAGATTTGCAGTTGCAAAAGGCACAGACAACCAGATTGCTGCACCTGCATGGCTTAGTGCAAGCAGTGGCAGTTTGTCGCAGTGGCAAGAGTTTGGCTGCATCCAGCACATAACCATGTTGGATTAAGTAATCCATTTCATCTGCCTTGCATTAAACAAACCATGTCGCATGGAAATAAAGATCATCTGACAACATGTTCTGGTTGCTTTAGAGCTCACAGTCCTGGACCGAGAACAGTAGAGCAGGAGATACCAGATACAGGCTCAGGGATACCAGCAATGCCCATGAATCCCTGCGAGGTCCAGGCAAAGAATGGCGGTATTGCTGAGTAACATGGCTACCTCTTGGTTTAGAACGGTAAATATATATATTATTTTATATTTCTTTTACAAGTATGTGGGAGATACATCTCCATTCGAAGAAGTGGAGAAGGCCAGCTGCACATCACTGAGATGCAATTTTATTTTTTCATCAAATCTGTTTTTATACAATGTAGTTCTTCAGGCCTTGGTTATGTTAGCCATTTTTTTGGCATCAATCCTGATTTATTTGATTCTTTCTCCTGCATCACCTCCGCAACTATGCTATTACAGCTGTTCACATGGCCCCTATGGCAAACCATATCAAGGAACTGATTTGGGTGAGAAATAAAAGGTTGTTATATTTTTCTGGATTATTTTTCAACCAGATCAGTTAAAGTCCTCATTTACCACAGTGCTACAAAATCATTGTGCTGACCCAGGAGGGGACAGACTGGAGTGGAAGTGGAGGTGTAAAGGAAATTCATAGAGAGGACAATTAGAGGTGGTTTAAACAGCACTGCCACAGTATATATTACAGTTTCAGTTTACTGATTCAAAACCTACTTCCCCACCCCAAACTGGTGACAAAATCCTTTTTCTTAGCAACTATCAATACATGAATGAATTTTCCAACCTCTGTTTGTCTCCAAAGTGGCATCACCTAGGTCCCCAGCATGAGGTCTGGGGAGCTATCTGCTACTTAGTCTACAAGCTAAGCTCAAACTAGATCCACATTTAAACAGTGTATTTAGAAAACAATTTTTCAGAAACTCCTAGGTGGGGTGGCAATGTTAAGATGCTTTCATTGGTGGTCAGCTGGCACAGCGCAGCAGTTTCTACCCTTTTGGCTATGTTTCATTTGAGGGTTGATATTCATGTCAATCAGGAGATCAGAATTTATATTTAAAAAGTACAATGTGTCACTTAAGTTTCCCTGACTGTACCCATAGCCCACATAGGCTTAAATCAGTCCTCAGAGTGATTTCCTCTCTTACAGCTGGTTTATGGCCTCCTGTCTGACTGCACTGCATTGCATCCTTCCTCTGCCAGTACTGGCAAAGGCAGGCAGGGCAGCTCTCGTGCTTCTCTCTCCCTTGCTGCTGCTCCCGTTTGCTGCCCAGCGCTCAGCTCCCTGCCATTTCTGCTAATGGGTCTGGTAGTGTTTCTCTTGGCCATCCTGGCTTCCTCAGGCGAATTGGTTTCCATTTCATGGCTCCATGTGGGAGACCAGGCATCTGAAATACGTATCCCTGCAGACCTCTCTGACCGTGGAGGAGGGTACAAGGTACCTCTCAGCACTGCCACAAGCTACCTTAGGCACATGTTTGTTCAGCATGCTGGCTGTTGTTTCTCTTGTTCTGTGGTGCAAAACTCTTCCACAGGCCTGGTCTGAAGAGTTTAGACCCCTCACTTGGGGCTATGAATATCATAGAGAGGAAGATCATTGAGCCCGCAGTGTAGCAGTGCCAAGGGTGAGCATCTTGTTCCTTGTGTGGATATAGCTTTCAAAAACTGCTCTTACAGTTGGAAATACAAAAGGCTCCTGGAGAAGCTTCTAAGTCAGGCAAAAACCTTGAGATCGTACTGGGCAGAGCAACTCTTTGATTTTGTGTTATGCTTGAATAGCCTGCATGAGCAAAAACTGGTGCAGCACGACACCAGTCCTTCCCAAGCTGAGGAGAGAGCTGGCCGTCTAATAGATGGGATTCTTCATCTTGTTACTTCCTCACGGAACTGAAAAATCCCCTAACAAAGTTTTAACCAGAATTATCTTTTTCCCTACAGCACAAATTCTAACTCTTCATTTTGTTAGCTTTGTACACAGTTGTGCAACAAGTCCTTTTAAGCAGTCCCTTAATAGTACCAAAGGTTTTCTTATACCACTTAAAATGGGGGATATTTTCCCATCCTACGTGGTCTTTGGTTTCCATTCCTTTCAATGTGATTTCTGCTTTGTTTCTTTTCTGTGCTAGGAGATGATAATGAGGTTCACACACCTTCTGCTCTGGTGCTTGGAAATCTACCCTGGGTTTAGCTCAGCTGCAGTGAGCTGAGAGGTTTCCCCTTGCATGCCGACAATTTTCAGTACGCTCATATGTGGCTGACGCAGTAGGGGGCTAATCCCAACAGCAAACATTATACTCTTTCCATACTCACTTACACTTTGGAATCAAGGGTAAAAAGTTCTCTTTGAAGCCCCTTTGAATGGTCTGGCAAGCTAACGTGGACTTCCCAGTCTCTGGCCAGAATTCAAATGTACTGTGGCGCAGCTCAGTGACTGTAGCAATTGTCCCACGCCTTCCCAGCGCACCAGTCTTCCTGTGGCACAGGATCAGAAGGACATGCTTCTTTCTTCAAGAAGTAGGAAGCTGTTTATTTAAGAACAGCTGTAACCAACATTCTTGAGCAAAGTTTACCCACAGTGAATTTGCCTAATTTTATCAGTTTGCTATCTCCAATGCCTTACCTTGCAACACGGACCACTGTGGAAATAGAAAGTAAGTGATTTAGTGAAATTATTTCTGACCACTGGACATTGATTGAGCTGGCAGGTCTGACCAGTGCAATAATGTTCAAAAGCTCATGCCCTTTTCTATTTCAATAACAATGGAGACACATTCTGTGCTCAATCTGGAAACAAATGTTGCCCATATTTGGATCTCAGTGGGAGCTGTGCATGTGGAATTTGGCCCAAAGAGTCATGTTGCAAGATGTTGTTTCCCCATGCCCTGCTCCAAATCTTGATTCTTGCTATTTGTAGACAAATAACAGCTGACTGCAACAGAGGCTGTGTTAAAGTATCTGCCTGAAAATGGATTTTTGCTGCAGATGTGCACGTGGATGGAAATACAAACAATTCTGTAGATCTCTTGAGGATTACTCAGAACTGGACTGGCACGAGTAAGAACTGCATCGAGTCTGTGGTGCATCATGCTGGGTGGGAATTTTTATACCAACTCCTTTTTACCAGTTCCTTGAATTTTCATAGGCAGATCTTTCTTCTAGCTGTGATTCCAAAGAAGAGAGACAATATTTGCAGCATTATATATTTGCAGCAGTTTCCTATATTAGTCTGATTTTATTGGAACGTTAGTAATTTTTCAGTTTAAAAGTGCACTTAGTAGGAAATCAGATGATGCTTTATGCATTCCGTTTCAACTCTTTGAAACCAGGAAAATAAAAAGGATCGCATGCAGGCATCTGGGGAGGAATCACCTTTCTTCCTCACATGCAGGAAGAGGGAAGCTTCCAATGGGACTAATTCAGAAGAGGATCGACACTTCCTCAGTGTGCACATGTTTTTAGCTGTGAATGTTATTCATTTAGGTTTCTTTGATACTCACAAATAAACGCGTAGGGGAGACTAAATTTCCTATTGAGAGTGGAGTTGGATGACTAGGACATGGTCCTAAAAACTGGGAAGCAAAGGGACTATTCCTTTCAATCGAAAGAATGACTTACACGTGTGGCTTCCATCTCCTCTGGGCAGGCAGGATCCTCGGACAGGAGGCAGCCCTGCTTTGCAGAAAGATGAAGGGGAGAGGGAATGTTGTGATTTACCTCTGAACTTTTTCTTCCAGGCAAATCTACTTTCTGAATTTGACCTGAATTATTAAGTAGATTGAGATGAACCAGACTTCATTCAGAGGCGAATTTCTTAGTGAGCAGATACTTGTCTCTCCATGCTACATCTGCAGCTGAACCTTTGCCTTGAAATGAAATCCTCAAGAGCAGAGTGTTCTCCCTTTCCCATGTTAGAGCCCCAAGAAGTGACAGGATGTCAAGGATAACAGGTCTACAGTCAGGCAAGCTTAAAAGTGATGACTTTGCTTCCTCACATGACTTACATCTCCTGGACTTCACAGAGATTCAACTTTACATTATTGCAGGTATGAGCAGCATGGGCACACATATTTCTCTCTTTGATCTGTTACTTATCTTTGCATTGTCATGTTTTTCCATACAGGAAGCTCTTTATGGCAACTCACTAACGGTGCAATACTCCCTAGAGCTGCTGCCTAAGTGTGGCTCTGAAAACTCAACCTGAGAGCTGCTGGTGGGCCATGATCCATCCAAGTCCATTTCGATCACTTAGAGCCACTCCAGTGCTGCTGAGGGCTTACTAGAGGTGAACAAATGCAGAAGTAGATTTCTCCACTATTCTACCTAGTCAGTCACTTATGGTACACTTAGCAAAGCTTGTGTAAACAGATATGATTGTGAAACATTCAGCAGTCACTGTGCAGAATGTCGCCTTAGCCTTGACAGTACTTGGGCATTAATGTCAGAGCTCTCAAGCATGCTTGAGCATGCTCCTGGCCTCCCAAACTCTGCAAGTGGAAGAGCACATAAAGAGGCTACTCTTGTGTAGGAGGATGTAGTACTTTTCTGACACATTATGTGTTGGATTTCAGAGGCATTGCACTAAAGAGAGCAAGCTCTTCCCTGCTCTTCAAGGCCCTACCATATAGGGCTTAGAAATCCTTCCTGTGTAACTGCCTTTTCAGCTTGCTTGACTACTTACCAAGGTCTTTATTTTTTCTTCCAGGGAAAGGAGGGAGGAGGGGACTTTTTCCCTAGACCCCTTGTTCTCTCTGTTTTGCTTTGAATGTTGCGGTGTGTTTGGTTCCCCCCTCCCAATGTACTCGAATAACCCAAAAGAAAGAGAAGTCCTTTTTTTTTTCCCTTCATCCCTTTTCCCTGAGGAGACAGAAAGAGAGAGAGAGAGGGGAAAAAAGAAAGATTAAGATGTAAGATGGCTAGATAAGCCTGGAACTGGGTTTATTACTACTGCTGAATGAGAGTACAAGGATATAAAAGCAAACCTGCTTTACTGGAGCTGGAGCGAGGTTGGTGGGAGACCTACACTGATTGTGTGCCACTCCGAGAAAGGATGTTTCATTAATTACACATTAACTATGTGCACTGAGGAGGAGGCAGAGGATAAAAAATGCAGATGTTTCTGCTGGCCGACAGAATGAAAACCACTCTTGATCCTGTCAAAAGAACATTTTGAATCAAAGGGCTCCACAGAAGTGGAAGAATGAGTTTTGTGGCTGAGTGCAATGGTGCGGCCTTTTAATCATTAAACCCTTTTATAGCGGTAAAATGAACATCCATTGTCATGGCCACTCCAATGGGGCCATCGGAGCTGGTGAAAAGGGAATGCTTTACGAAGGGCACTAAAACAGGACACAACCAGCCCCACTGCTGGATTTCTAAAGGTAACAACAGCAGTGCATGACAAAGAATGAAAAGACGGCCCAGGTTGGTTTGCTTAAATTACTTTCCTCCCCAAGCCCTCCTTACAAGCTAAACATGCACCAGATATAATGAGCATTAGGACTTCACAGGCTGGCAGTTCCCCTCCTTTGTTTCCTCAGAGTTTTACTGTCTTGGTTTAATTTTTTCTGTTCTTTAAGTGAAGGCTCCTTAGGAAAACGGATTGAAATGTTGTTTTATTCTTAATCACTCTCTACAGTTGTAGTAAAGCCATTAGCATTGTGTTAGGAATGATCCTCTCGCCTCCATGCCACCCCCACCTCCCCAAGTATGCAGGGACAGCAATGCTGTAAGACTGTTTTTCAAATAAAACATCTCCAACCCATTTTTAGAAAGCAGACTTAATTTTAATTTGTCAGGCCATGACCCTGGAGTTTTACTTATATCCCTTCCTTGCTTCTTTCTTCTCCTTCCCTTTAATTTCTCAGTAGAAATGATTCAATAAACTATTTCTCACATCAGTCTAGGAAGAATTGAAAGATTTATTTCCCAAAGTTCATATAAGCCTTGGAAAACCATATTGTCAGGTTTTTTGGAGCAGAACTTGTCAGAGAAAACTAACCTCATTTCATGGGGAGTTTCATATCTAGGTTTTGTTCCAACAGGAAACAAAAGGGAATCAAATCCCAGCTCCTAGGTAATCCATCTGACGGACACACTGGTACCATGCATCTTGACATTCTGGACTGTGAAAGAAGCCAGAAGAAGATGAAAGCTAAAGATAGCGAGGCTTCCTGGCTCCCAGCCAGTCATCCAAATGAGCTGCTGAGGATCTGAGCACTTTGGGAGCTCTGGCTTTGGAGGAAGCAGGAGAGCAACTAGTCAGAGACTTTCATACCATCAGCAATTTTCTGAATTTGAATGCCGAACTCTGAAGAAACTCTGAAAAAATGTCAATGCAGCTGAATCAGCAGAATGGGATAAAAAGCATTTTGATGGACTATTTTAGACCAATTCTTTACAAATAATTTCTAGGATAGAACTGATGCTGAGAATTTTATAGTTTCTGTGGCATTTGGAATGCAAATGTATTTCAGTGTATATATTAATCCTTGTATCAAATAGAAAAAAATAAGTGAATAACAAGATTTCTCAGGAGCCCTGGAGGCTATACAAAACTGTACTGTTTTGCTATGAATGTCATTTTATTTTTACTTAAGGAAGGAAAGAAAAAGCACTATTCTTATGATGCTTGATTACTGTAATACAATCTGAGCCACGTGCTTCTTATGTAAAGGGCAGAAGCCTGGAGAAAGTGATCAGGAAGGTCCATATGAGCTTTACGGCTCATCATCTGTGAGGAGGTTTGATGGGATCGTTCCCTGGGAATATTGCTGCAGGAATTGTCAGCACACTTCAGCTGGAGCCAGCTCTTCAAAGCTCCGGAGGGGTCTAAATTATGCAGAGAAGTGCTTCTTTGCAGATTTGTCTCATCCTTTCTATCAACTAAAAAATTTCTCAAAGCCACATTTTCATTTTTGGAGGGACCCAAATGGTGGTCCTTAGTTATTTAGTTAACTCTGGAAGAGGCTGTGCGACTGGCTTAGTGCTTTGCAAGAGAGAAAATGCAAACCCCTGCATAAGGAAGTAGCAAAGTAGTAAAGAAACCACTTAGTACAGAAGTAGCAAAGGCAACAAGTGCTATAAAAATGCTTCTTCCCTGGCAGCAATCCAAAGGGATTGACAGACAATTCTGGGTGCAGCTCTGAGGGGCAGTGAGAATCCCGTTGAAAACAGGCCATTACAGCAGGCTTGCCAGGATGGCAGGGTGATAACCGAACTGCTGGGAGGAGTGACCTGCAGGAAGCATAAAAAGCTATTCAGAGATTTTCTTTAGAATTACAGGTAACTCAAATGTGCAGAAGAATGCTCTCTGTGCCCCAGTATGTTTGGCTAATTATGCAGTTCAGGGAAGGGCTTGGACAGCTACAGTCACCGATAAAAACTGATTCAGGATCAAACATGGCTGTGAGATGATAGCGAGACATGAGAAGATGATGCCCAGCCCAGTACCTCTTCAAAATACCAAAGGCACATCTGGGCAACTTCCACTCTTGCACTATCTACAAAGTAAGGATGCTACAGTGGACTGAGCATCCTGAACTCCAGCCTCTGACATGGGCTTCATAAGGACAGAGTGTTAAGCAGCAACAGCTCAGGCTATGTACCCTGAAATTCTGCACTGATGCTGATCTAGAATCAAGCTTATAAAAGTTAGATCAGTTTAATGTATTTCTAACTTTTCTTGGTTTCCCATGGTAAAATCAGAGTGTTGCAATTGTTAGCTTTCTGTTTTGCCTTCTCTGTGCTATCTGTAAGCCTTTAGCTGCATTTTCAGAAAAATGTTTAAAATCAAAACGGCAGCTTCCTATTATGTTAGCATTAGTAGTTCCTTGCTTCAGAAATTTCTGGGGCATATCAAGATGGAAATAGAGCTAACACAAGCATGGTCCAAATTAAATGAATTCAGAGCCGTTCATCTGTGACATGCAAGGAGGAAGGATGCTCTCCCTATCCTGGCTGAGCTAATATTCCTGCCTTTGCTGAATCACACCAAACTAGCCTTCTGCAACTACTACCAAGCAGCAATGCGCTAATTCTTTGTTTTGGCTGTGGGCCATCTACCAAGCAGACTAGTGTTTTCAGTCTACTTCATCCTGACATCTCCTTGGTCAGATGGCAAAACAGGCACTGCCGGTGCTTGGCTCAGACAGGTGGATTTACTTGGCCGGAGCCGAAAAGAAATAATGTGCCTCTGTAAAACTGCTACTGGCACCAAAATAAGAGGCTTCTTACAGCAAGTCATGTCAGTCTGTGATCCTCCCTCTCCTTTCTCCTACAACCAAAAACTGGTAACAGTGTTCACATGTCGGTCCTGGTCTCTAAGTTGGGTGCAGCCACTCAGACCTCCCCCGCTGCCCTGAATTCAGCCTAAGAGCAGCTCCCGCAGAGCTGGGGCATCCCAGACGGTGAGCGGGAGTCTGGGGAGCTGGATGAGACTCTGCAGCCATGCTATGCGTCCTCATCCAGCCTGAGCTCTGCAGGGGAGCAAACACCATTTCTTTAACGCAGAGGGGAGGAGATAAGAGTTCACTAAAAGAGTAAACCAGATTACATAGAAATGACAACATAATACTTCTTTCATTCCTTCCCCAAATTTATATTCAGTTGTATTCTCAGTTCCCTGTTCAAGCTAGCCCTGAATTTAACTACTGAATATCCAGCAATGTTACTTATTTCTGACAAGGAATATGGCTAAATCTTTTCACACAGTTTGAGTAGGTTTCTGTTAAAGTATCAAGCACATAAAGACATTTATTTGTTAATTTTCTTTTTTAGTTTGCAACTGCTATATTTTGAAATGCACTACCCTGAAAATGACTGAAGATTTATGTTCTGCCTGAATTTGTGAGGAATGAAGCATCTGAAATTCCTCTGGTCTATACAAAAATAAACTGGCTCCCCCTTGACTTTAGGCTGTACAGGATAAGCCCACATGTTCCAACATGCCCATAAAAGTGAAATTATTCTACAGATTTAAACCAAATAATTAGAAATAAATAAACAGAACTGAAGAAAACAAGGCAAAGAACTACTTAACAAAGTATTTGTATTCTGCATTCAGAATCCTAAAAGCATTTCCAACAAGACATTTTTGGTGCTCAGCACAGGTCAGGTTAGGGCACCTTGATTTTCAGAAACGTTATGCTTTGAAATTCGGGTATCTGAGTTTGGTCACCTAACCAACAGAAGGCACCCTCAGCTCCTGCTGGCTTCGAAAAACACCCTCCCAAGGCTTTGTCAGAGATGCAACAAGTGAGGGTGTTGAGAAAGTCACTTGTTTGTAAACAAAGCATTTTACATTCCTTGTGAGACATTTTAAGTGAGCCTATGTTGCCTAAAGCTCCTTGGGGATCTGTCACAGCAGCAGCAGCAGTGCACAAAACAAAGTCACTTCTGCTGCTGCACTTTATTCTGTTGTCATGTTAAAAGCAATGAATTTATTTCCCCCTCTCAGCCCTCCCTCAACTACTGCAGCCCTGCAGTAAATCAAAAAAGTAAACTCTCATTCTCATTGTGCAGGGCTTACTTCCAGGCCTCTACAGTTTCCACAGTAACTAATTAGAAATTTGCATCTCTAAGAGAGAATTATTTAATACTGATGTAAGCCCTTTTATTCTTTGGAGCATGGCCTTTTGCTACTCAACTTCTGGTAGATGTTGGGCCTTAAGGTCATACTGTACAAACTCTGAATGTAGGTGGCCCTAGTCTTGCTTTTTTTATTTTGGATGATTCATATCCTGTGAAGAAAATGTCTTGCCAGGTTTTTGTTGAATGACATAGATCTGAAAGGCAGCACCCAATTCATTTAGTAGCCATTTGTTTTAAACTGTAACATCTTCCCCATTCCTCATTAGCTAACTCTTGTGTAATTGAGTCATGCATTTTTAGCCTTGTTAAACCAGTGGAGTTAGGTCACACTGATGCACCTTTCCCATTAGTTCCATTTGCTGCCCCTGGCTTTCCGCCTTTAAGCAGGCCTTTTATTTCGCATGGCAGGAAAGAAGGCCTCGGATACTCCAAGTGCACAGACATGTGTTTTATAGCTCAGCCATAGCTACTGTAAATCCAAGATACTGTCCCACAGTCTCAGAGAAGATATAAATACTGAGAGAAGAGGAAGTGGAGGCTGCAAACTGAACAAAAGCCTTCCTTCATGTTCATGCTAGAAAATGGCTTGGAAGAGTTTTTGTCCCAGACCAGCAAGTGCCCCTTGCCCAGCTGTGCTACCTCAAGCTTCAGCTGACTCCAGCAGGCTTTCCATCGGGCTTGCAGTCAGTTTGCCAGCTCAGGCACAGTGATTTTTCAGCTATTGCACTTTTCTACAAATGGTCTGTCAAGAAAGAAGCACAGCCATCGCCACCCCTGTCTGCTATCACGTGGATCTTGCCCATGCCCTCCAGTCCAAGCTTTATACTCCTGTACCTAAGAGGACATCTGCAGGGCTTGCTTTAGAACCTTGCAATATCACAATTGTATAATCTTACAATCTAAGATTATATATATAATGTTTAAAACATTACATATATAACCTAGTCGTATGTGTATATATACATATACACAGACATTTACATATACATACATATTTATATAAATTATATAAGCTTATAATGGAAGAGGAGCAGGTATCCTGGTTTCTTCTCCCTTGCAGTTATTTCCAAAGACGACATCATAATTGAAGAGGAATGACTGCATCAACCAATAACTTTCTGATTCTGGAGTTGCAAATAATCCATTATTGTAACTTAATGTAACTTAAATTAATTGAGATTGAAATAAATGGAACTTCAAGAGCACCTCCATTCATAATGGTGTCCATAATGGAGGAGGTGTTTGAGAGACATAAAGGTTCTGCACTTGTGTAAATGAATCCCAGACCCCATTTTTTTTCTTCTTTATTCAAAGAATTCTGAATTTAGAAACAAACCTCAAACATTGCATGCATATTATGATCCAAGCATTGTGAAAGGCAGCCCAAAACCATAATTATTGGCATCCTGGGTGAGACCCCAAATCCACCTAGGTCAGTATACAGCTCCAAGAGTCACCAGGAGCTGACGCATAAAGAAGGGTCAAAGAGCAGAAATGCAGTACTCTTTCAGTGAGCAGTTCTGCACTGCTGTAGGAGATGCTTAACAAAAGTGACTTTCTTGTGTTTCCTGGTATAATAGTACAATAGCCTTTGACGGTTTCTTCTTCTATGAGTTTGCCCAGCTGCTTTCTGAACTCGAGTAAAATCCTGGCACCCACACCATCCTGTAGCAAGGAGTTCCACAGCCTAAATATATATATTGAAGTCTCCTTTCAAGATGTTTTCCTAGGGAAAGTATTAGGAGATTATATTTACCTGTTATTTATTCCAATCTATTTCTCCTTACATTGGAAAAAATGCCTAGAGCTTTTATTTTAAAGATATTCTTCACTATGACTGTGATTCAGCCCCATTGTTTTACTGTCTTTTGTCAAAGACTGGGTCTGTATTTAATATTAATAGCTTAAGATCAGGATTTGTAGCCCTCGTTCTTACAATCTCATGACTCTTGCTGTGACTAAAGGATGCAATGCGGTTGCCTACACACAAGCATCTAATCCATTTAAGAGGCTTTAGGGCATCCTGTCTGGTTGCCAACTGCTTCTGCAGAAGGACCAATATCTCCTTTAGGCTTGTGTCAATCTGCCACCCCCTTGTCAGTCCACTGAAGTGCACCTTCAGGGCAGCACCTGTCTGATGATATTTTTAAGAGATTACTAAGATATGGTATTTCTCAGTGGCATCTGAAAAGCCTTTGCCTTTCACAGTCTAGGATTCTGATCCCTCTTCTACCTCTTACTATTGAAGGGGAAAAAACACAGAAAACACAAAGCAAATGTCAAAGGAGGAGGAGAAGGATGGGACTGGCAGAAATCTGCCAGCCACCTCCTGTCAATTTGTGACAAAAGCAAACAGAACAGGAAGTAGAGAGTTTATCGAGGTTTCTGTGCTACCAGGAGACATGCCCATGTATGTTGCCATCATGCTAGCAAGTCACATCTGAAAGGATGTCCTGAAAAAGGGTTTTTATTGGAGTCTATATGCTAACTCAGTAAAAAACTCAGCACTCTCCAGGCAGACAGTTCAACAGGTTAAGTAAGAACTCTAAGAAACAGAGAAGGTTTTACTAAACTTTGTGACATCTTAAACTACCTATGGCAAAAATACTCTTCTTTTGGATAACCAGCTGGTAAGTTTAATAACAGTGCTTAAGTTCATGCTAAGAACTAAGAACTCCTGTCACTTATTATGCAATTTTGTGAACAGCCAGAGCACGTTGCTGCTTTCTAGTTTTGATGCCCAAAAAATCTGGCTTCATATTTTTAAATGGGAAAAAAACAGTTATAGATACATAAATATGTACAGAAGAAGAGAGGAACGTGCACATACAAACCCACTCATTTCCACAAATTTCCTACTGACTTGGCTTGATAACTGTTCAGTAAATTTTTCTGACTTTTTCAAAATCAAACAAAAGGGCACCTTTAGGATGAGGCAAGGCAAGCAAATGGAAAGAGGTTTTTAGGAAAAGTTATGATTCCAGATGGACAAGTATGGGAACAATTATTTCTATGTGAGTGGATGCTGAGTATCTCTTTGAATCTGCCCTGGTCGCTTCTCTTCTTCGCTTTCCTAAGAACGTTTACTGAAATGGATGTTTCCACATGTGCATGTGAACAAGTGGCTATTTGCTTGCATGGACAAGTGATCATAGTTAAGGTCAAAAAACCCCTTTTTATTTTGGGGTACTTTCTGAAAATCTTCCTTTCCTTCTAAAAAAGGCTTGCTCATAGCCTGTGCACAAGTAAATCATACCTATAAAATGGGCAGAATCCATCAGATGAAACTGTTTCCCAGAAGCCTTTCATACAGTGCTCACCAGGGAGCAAATACAGGGAAGAACCAGGGAATTTCAGTTGTGACTGCATCCAAATCTCAGCCACCCACTCCTGGCATAGCCGAAGCTGAAGTGGTCCCCTGACCTGAGCCAACAGGCTCTCTGTCAATCACCCGGCTGCAATTCCTTAGGCACAGAGAGGCGGTAAAATGGGAATTTCCTATTAAGAACAACAACCCACCTTCGCACCATTCCACATCCCTCTCCCTGGAGACGCCTCCATTCAAGCCACCTCATTAACACCTACTTGTTGAGAGCAATTAGGTGGCCAGGTAGATGAGTGGGACAGGGAAGTCCAGCCAGCTTTATGTGGCTGGGATTACCGAGCGAGGTCCTCGGAGCGAAGCTCGGCACTGCAGGCGCCTGCGCACCAGAGCTGGAAACAGGCTTTACAGCAAAGGGAGAAGGAAATGCAGAACTAAGAGCCTCTAATTAGATTAGTAGGGTTTTGTGCTTTGGATGTCCCATAATTCAATCAATTAAACTATGCTTTAATAGCGGGGTCTTTCATGGCATGTATCCCAAGGCGCCACACAAAATAATAAAATTAACAGCTCATGTAATTATTATGGAGACAGAGTTACTACTTTCTAGGTAAGATTTCGTGCTTTCCACCATGAGCCTGGTGCTGGCCTTGCAATCACCAGTCCTGTCACAAGAAATTCTCTAGCCTCCAGATCTGCATCTGTAAAATGTGGCCAGAAAACAGCTTTATACCCCAGATTTCAGGTATCTCCAAATGACACCTCTGAAAATTCCAGTTGTTTTCCTTGAAAACCTCTGGCTCAGGACCAGACAAGCTACCACCGATCACGACCAGCAAGATTTAAAAAAACAAAACTCTGTCCATAATGGCAAATACGTACCTGACTTGCTTTAACATTGCCTGAAATACAGCATTTTTTAATTGCAGAATTCAGAAACTGTAAAAATGTTATACAGATGCTTGGAAAAAAAATTCTCTATGCACTTGAAAATACTGCAAGGCACTCGGACAGTCAAAAAGCAGTTTATCACCGCAGAAGTTGGTCAGCTTGATGCAGCTTATCTTGGCACTTGCAGACAGTACAGCATCGATCTCCACCATCAGCATGGCATTTTGTCTCATCCTAAAAGTGGCACGTCCAACACAGACCCTTCAAGGGAATTGTACTGGACTTGCATCCCATGTGATATTATTAATATTACATTAATACCCATACCAATATTACATTCTTTTAATAAAATAAGGCACTTGAAAATTATTCTTCTTCTTTTTTTTGTTTGCATCTGAGCATAAAAGTTCCTGAAATTCATATCTGCTCTATATGTATGCCATGGGTTCTAGAGAAACTAATCTCAGTATAAAAATGTCTCTGCACACAGGTGTGGTATAGAAAACTAGACAGAGGAAACAATGTTAAATTTCTGTTAAGTTAAAGAAGGCAGCAGTGAATACCATGGCAAATATGGATGTTGTGCCATTTTGGTTTTGGTTTTTTGTCTGGTTTTTTTTTTGTTTGTTTGTTTGTTTGTTTTTTTCCTCCCAGAACTGAGTTCAGCTTTAAATTAATTCATGACTGTGACAACACCTGGAAACTCACATTTGAAACACGAAGCCGACATGGCCATGAAGGTTTCAGCATGTTGTTTCCCAATTTGAGACCTGAAGGGACTGTTAAAGAAAGTGTGTGGAACATGCCCCGTTCCTGTGCCCGTACCACGTCGGCACGTCTGACGCCCACCCATCGCTTCACAGGTCAGTGAAAGATGGCCAGTTGGTTTTAATCATGGCTGTACTGGGCTGCTTTACAGACTGGGTGCTTTATCTCCTCAAACATCCTCCTAATTGGAGCTATATGCCATGAATTAGCATGCTGCCAGGACAACCCAGCAGCTGATGCTCAGTTCCAGGATGTTTTCATACTGGGATACTATGGGATGGGATCTTTAGTGGCTTTAACCTGGGAAAACTCTGGTGTAGACCAGCGGAGCCAAAGGCTGATGAGAGTTCAGATGTGCCAAGGATGCTACTCAGTGCATCTCTAAATATTTCACGAGGTACCAGCTGACATAAGGAGGCTTTTATGTAAATTTTTGTTATTACGTTACAGTTCTGCATTTCAGACAGTTCAAGTTGTTGCTCTTATTTAAATCCCCAGTATGGTTTGCACACATTGTCAGGAGTAACCGCCTGGCAGAAAAAAAAAGCAAACCAAAACAGGAGATTTAAACCCCAAACCAGCTAGCCCCTCTTTCCATTTACTTCTTATGAACAACCAATATTTAAACTGATTTTCTTTGAAGCCAACACAACGTGCTCCTCTGCTGCAATCTAATATGCCAAGCGTTCCTCCCCAAACCCATGTTTTCAGCTGAGTCACGAGCCCTTTAACTCACGGTAGGGATATGACCAGCTGCTCCACCTTAACTGTCCTTAGTGGTGTTGTCAGAGGCAACAGAAATGTGCCGTACTGGAGGGCTGGGAAGCAATTCTCTCTAGTTCAGAGCCTGGTGTTCCTGCATCTGGACAGATGACTTCTGCAACTTGAATTATTTCCTATCAAAAGGATCTGTGTGCTTCCTACGCCACAGCTGTGACAAACCTTCCCAAGTCTGCTGTGCATCGCCCAGAGCTCTTTAAGGTCCGCAGCAATATCTCTATAAAGTTCAGGACTAAAATAATGATTATAAGAAAGAAAACAAATATCATAGTCAGGGGAGAAAAAACCCCAGCCGCCTCCTACTCGCTGCTACGTTCCAAAGAAATTATGCTGTTCCTCCTTATAAATAATAGGGGTGTGCAACGTGTCATTCCTATTCAGTGTTTGTGGGTTTTCTGGTGCTTATTGATGCTGCATCTGTTTTGTCAGTGCGTCAGCTAATGGAGAAAGTTAATTGTGTTGGTTGTAAGGCCACCTGTCACACACATGCCTCATTTCCATACTAATAGCCCAACAGTGGCAGGCAGTGTACTCCTCTGCAGTAACACACACAGCCTCTTTGGCAACCTGGGCCAAATGTGCCTATGCAGCAACTGCAGCCCTCTTCTCTGAATGCCTCCAGTGTTGTGGCAACCCAGCCCTGCATTAACCCCCTGCGGACCTCCCCAGCCCGGAGGGGCTTTTTTAAACCCTCACAGACTCACTGGGCGTCAGGCTTTAGGACAGGAGGGCGGTGGGCGCAGCTCTGCTTCTCCGGCACGCTGGGTGCCTTGCACCCTCCCTGATCAGCCGAATATTTTGCTCCCTTTGCGCCGTTGGATCGGGCACCCATCGCCAGCAAAACCTGGCGAGCGCTGTCGGTAGCGATGTTCACATCGGTGGCGAGGGCCGGTTGAAAGTCCATCTCTTTTGTCCCTTCTGTTAACATTTCGAGCAAGGGAAGCAATGGGGATTGGAGCTCAGGAGAGGAAACATGCCCGCAGCTAGGGTAGACACAACTGCACCAAGCTGCAGCGGGTCTCAGAGAGACTTAAAAAAAATTCACTTTGGTGACAGAGCCAAAGCTAGAATTAATGAATATTTTATTTTAACATATGGGGAACTATTCTGCTCAGCCAAAATAATCAGAGGTTTTCCTTCCATCCTGCTTTTACCCCCTCTTTTCATATAGAAGACTATATGAGTAAAGGGATTTATTTTGAACTACCAAACCTGCTCTTGATCAGAGTCCATGAGTCTCATTCATGTTTTCCTCCAGTCTGCAAAAATCCCTTATAAACCTCTGACAGAGTTTACACTAAAGGCATGCCTCATGAAGTAATACATGGCATCCTGGTGGCCTTAAGGGGAAACTGGCCTTCATGCTTTTTAAATCACTGTAGCTGAAATTAGAAATGCCATATGCAAGTATTGCACTTGCAAAGGAGTGTCCCATAGGCTAAAAGACGAGCAATGAATGAATGAGCTGCTACTCCTTTGCACCCTCTGTCTGCAGCCAGGCTAGATAATATAATAGATATATACTCCAGATATAAAGTATCGCCTAATGGTATAAGCCAGTGATGCAGAGAATACTGTGCACGCATCATGGTTGGGAAAGGAAATGTCTTTATCTGTCAGGCATGAAGAAACTAGCCAGCATATCTGCTGCTTAGTCCATCTCGGATGCAAAGATGAACACAGCCCAGGGAAGGGGCAGAGGTACAGCAGCACCAGCCATCAAGCTCTCACCAGGCTGAAAGCACTTGGATTTCATCTGCGCAATGACATGCCTGTAGGATTTCCTGTTTCTATATGAAGCCTCTCCAGAGGTGCCTGCAAGCATCTGTTTGGCAGCTGCTGAGGGTGGCTGGCTCACCCTTGGGACTGAGGGGTGTGTGGGCATCTCTAGCCAGCCTCCGCACAGAGGGATCTGCAGGAAGATTTAGGGAAGCACTCAGCCAATGAGGAAGGGCCGCTGGCATCGGGACTGGAGGGGTACCAAGGAGCTCATCCCAGGTATCAGGCCAGACTGACCCTGTATCATCAATGTCGTCTAAATAATGAAAGAATGAAAGATGGTCTATTGGCACATCACACTAGATGATGACACATCATCAGCTAAACCCCCACAAACATATAATTTGTTTAAATCATGGGGTTTTATTTTCATTTTCTTTTGGGTTTTGAGCCCAGTGGTTCATGTTTTCTGATTTCCCACAGCAACCATGCAGACCAGAAACCTTCTCTTACTGGAAGCAGGGAGTTTCGCAAGCACAGTAGTTTTCAGATGCAGCATAAGCAAAACAGCAGCTAGGAGGAGAGCTGCCTAGACTGCCTTATTCATGAAAAAGGACCTCTTCTATGAAATAAAAAAATGTGACTACTTTTAGAAATTCTGTAGAAGCAGCAAACTGTTATACAAAAAACCAAAAAAACCCACAACAAACAAAAAGCCCCATGAATATATATGTCTGCACATTTTTCTTGCTGGCTTCTCTTAGACACTATGTAATCAGATCACCCTGATGGCGAAACAATCTGCATCCTTTGCTGCTGGTTAGTTTGAGAGAGGATGCACTGGGCCATAAAATGGGCAGTCTTTCAGGTTGATGTGTCCCATTCTCACTATGGCTAGTTTTGTGGAGAACAGTACTTCAAAGTATTTTGGTGTTGAGGTTTGTTTATTTGTTTTATGTGGATTGGCTGAGTTAAAACATCAACCAAACATTTACAAATGCTAGAGCTTTATAACCTGCTCATCCCTGAGACAAAGGCTGCCTCTTCAGACTGTGTACAAACTACTAGTTTGCATTTGGCTGAAGCAGGAGGTTTATTCTATAAAAAAGTCACTGCCAGTGCCACACAGACTGCTGTTGTGAGAGACATGTGTCTGCCCAGCTCGCTTTGGTGTGTACATGGACACTTGGGGTCATGCTGCTGAGGAGATGAGCTTCCAATTCCCCCTGCTCCAGAAGAGCGAGAATTTATCTTGTAAGTCTTCTAACTTCTCCCTATGTGTCTGTTATTCTCTCCCCCATGGAAAGGGCGTAAAATTAGCTGCCAAAAGCAGCACAGACTATTTGGGACAAAAGAGTGTTTCTCAACTGCTCTATCTGGGCACACATATCTACTGCCTTCCAGCTACACAGGAAGATGAAGAACTGATGAACACTATCATGCCTCCCTCTGTGCTCCAGTTCCCAAGGGAAGAAAGTCGGATAGCACAAGGCAAGAAACACCGTAATTTCCAACAGGACCCCAGCCTCAGACCCTGCCTGCTCTACAACCTGGACATAGTCACAAAGGTTATCACAGCTTCAAAACTGGAGACACAAGAATCCTTTAACATGAATGCAACTTCAGTTTTTCACTCCCACTGGCAGGCCGAAATTTTCTGAGAATTTTTTTTCCAGCATAGTACAATCTTAGATGTGGACATCCTCAGGTCCTGACATGAAACTACAGGTTAAAAACTAGTGTGGCAGTACTGTGCCATTCTGCTATTCACAGAAAGAATATTTTCTGTGAGACTGGTACTTTGATTCCTCACTTTAAACCTTGTGGCTGTTAATATCACAGTGATGGCACTATGGGATACCGTTTCCCACTCATGCTTTTCTGCCTTTTGCATCAAAAGCTTTGCAGGGTGAAAAGCTCTTCCTAGATGCATGCATAGACCTGAGAAAGAGCTTTATTTTATACATGTGTGTTTGTATGTGTTGTCCTGATTTTCAGTTGGGATAGAGTTAATTTTCACAAGAATCTGGGAGGGGACACAGCCAGGACAGCTGACCCAAACTAGCCAAAGGGATATTCCATGCCATATGATGTCATGCTCAGTATAGAAGGGGAGGAGTTGGCCGGGGAGGGGGGATTGGGGCTCAGGGATGGGATGGGCATTGGGTTCCAGGCGGTGAGCAAATTACATTGTGTATCACCTGCTTTGCATATTCTTTTATTAGTAGTGTTGCTGTTATTTTCCTCTCCCTTTGCTGTCCCAGTAAACTGTCCTTATTCCAGCCCAAGGGTTTTACCTTTTTCTTCCAATTCTCCTCCTCATCCCACCAGGGTGTGAGGAGTGAGTGAGTGGCTGCATGGTGCTCAGCTGTCAGCTGGGGCTAAACCACAACTTATGTGTGCAAATATATATATATATATATATATATATATATATAAAAAGTCATTTATACATGTCTTTATAAACAGTTAATAAATGTACAGTATATTTGTAAATACAGAAAACAAACATAATTCTAGAAATGGCAAAAGAAGTGTTTTTTTACAAAAAGTAGTGGTCCAAACAAAACCAACACACATTTTTTTCTCTCTTTCAACTCTTCACACTCTTCTGTTTTCTTAAGAGTAAAGCCAAAGTTGAAAACTTGAGATTGGTCTTAGTAAAAGTTCTCCCTAAATTCTCCCCCCTCCCACCAAATAATAACATTTTACTTTTGGTGTTACTCTTTCCACAGAAATATTTACATGTTGCTGAGCCAACACAATAGGTGATACTGTGCTTATGTACCCTTCCACCACGCTGCACGCTGTGTTTTCTTCTCAGACCTCCTGAGATTGCGTGATTGCATATATAACCTGGCTCCACACAGAGTCAGTATTGTTCTGGCCCTTTTTTTTTCCCCACATGAGTTTTTATGCTCAGCATATCTTGGCATTGTGAACTCAAGGCTTTCTAAAGAAGGGCTCAATTTACCCCTGATTTACCCCTATAAATCAGCTCATAAACCATTGTCGGCACCGGTGTTGTTACACTTCGTGGTGACAATGGGGACAGAATATGCTGGTACAGACAGAGGCGTTCCAGCGTTGAGGATTAAAATGAGCAGGACTCTCCATATTTTGAGGATACATGGGGATAGCCTAGAGGAGAAGAGAAAAACCTGCATGATAACTTCTACATGCATGATTTCCACTGCTACTTCACTTTAATGCCTGCTACCAGTGGCCAGCCAGGCAAGCTAAAGGAGGTAACTTCCTTGTAATATAGACACTCTACTTCCACTTACTATCTTTCTTTAAACTGTCTTCCTTTTTCTGCGTGTTCGCTCCTTTATGTCGCTATTTCTACAAGTCAGTGTACTCAGTCAGAAGTCACCTCAAGGCACCATCTTGGCTCAGGTAAAAAAAAAACATCTTTCTTTTCTTGCATGAAATACCTGCAACAGAGATTAGATCGAAGGTGGTCTAATGATGTTGCAATTTTCCCTCTGTACCACGGCAGCAAGTGGAGCCCTAAACCTGGCCCCTGCCACCAAACCACCTCTCTCCCATCCACCTTCCCCTGGGTGACATTTGCATAGAAAGAGAAGCCATCTCTGCCAGGAAAGAGCACGGAGATGCCCAGGCCTTCAGGGGGATCAGGGAAGCAGTTAGGATTTTCTCCTTCTCCTGACACTGTTGTGCTCATGGGGCATCCCAGTCAGGTGTGATCCCTCAACCAGGGCTCACAGTCATGATACCATGGGGTCCTTAATGATGATGATAAAGGGCTCCTTTCAGCTGCTTTTAATGATGAAAGCGAGTCCAAATTATTCAGTCAATATCTGAGACATTAGTTATGTCCTTTCTCTCTTTGCCTTTTCCCAAAGAAAAAATTCCTAGTGGCACAGAAATCAAGTGAAACAAACAAACAAACAAGTCTGTGATTAACATTTGAGGTAGTTAATTTTTCTCCTGGGAAATCCCTATCTACAAATGTATACTTGCTTTAGATAAACCTAGTAATAAAGCAATCATCTAATTGCCCAGCCAGCCGTACCAAGAAGGACCTGCTAGGTGGTCTGCGGAGCTGTGTCATTAGCAGTCAAACAAGAGGAACCAGCCTGGTCCTTCCTCTTCTTTAAGCTGAGCGGGGAAGGCTCAGTTGGGAAAGATGTCTCAGCCAGAGGAAGTGTCAGCCTCTTTTAACACCACATAATGCAGCTCGGGTGCCTGCCAAATCGTAATGTGCTGGAACAGACGGAGACGGAGTACTGCGGGAAGTGCCGTGCAAACTGCCTAAGGGTGCAGCACCTAGATGAGAAGGTTTCCTGCACTGTCAGGAAATCCTTCCTTTTCCATGGCTGGAAGAATGTTTCGCTCCTCTTTTCTGTTTTGTTTTGGTTTTTTCCCCCCCACTTTTCAAGCCCTTGGCTCTTGGCAGTTGGCCTAGCCTGATGAAGCATCACAGGGTCCTGATGTTACAATACTGTGTTTGTTCAGCAAGTAGCAGAAGGAAGATAAGTGTGTTCCTGTTTATGTAAGTGTAGTATTGATTGCGTTAAAATAAAAATAAATTAAAAAAAGGATTGGTGCTAATAATGCTATAAAGAATTTCTGGAGCATGGTTGGGATATTCAATTTCATACTTCAGACCTTAAGGCAACCTCTGATTTGTCAGTGTCAGGGTGAGCCCTACTCTGAAGGTAGCACATCCTCTGCCGCTTACCCCTGCTTACCACAGGGTTTCTTTCCTGAAGCAGCCAGGACCAGCCACTGCCATGGAAAGGAGAGGAGATGAGATGGACCTCGGGTCTGCTCGAGTAGGTGGTTGCTGTGTCCTGACACAGGTGCTCTAATGCCCACAGTAAATACTGTTGTTTGGTGTTCACATCCACTTTTTGGCTATTCATATAGTCTAAGACAATATCGTACAAAAATATTATATTACACTTTACTAAAGCATAAGCACAAAAATCAGCCTTTGGACTTCATTGCTGGAAACATTTATAGACTTCCACGCTACAGCCTAGTGCCCAATCCAGGTACCAAGCTTTGGAGAAATTTGCATAATACTTTACACCATGCCCAGACACTTTAATCACTAAGAAGAGTTGGGATTTCATAATAAATGCCATTTGTCACAAGGCTGTAATTTTACCCTGTTACACTTTTGTCATAGCAGTAGAAGACCTCGCACAGGTAAGCAAGCAGGGTTCATGACGTTTTTTGGCATGGAATACATGTTGATGGTGTCCTGTTTCAGTGTGGTAATTTCATCCTGATGGATATACAGCCAGTGCTACAGCCATAGTGCTATTATGCAATGCTATCTTTACATGACTGACTGAGACAGAGACTGCGTTCTGAGACAAAGCTTTTCTGACAGTCATAGCAACCAGGTAGGAATAAGAGCCTGATTCCTAGCAAACACCATGACATTACAGTGGGTAAAACAAGAGGCAAACCAACTCTCCTTTCTTACATAGCATAATGGTTAGCTAGCCTCTTAGGTAAGACGAGAGCGCACTGCACTGGTGTTGCACAACAGTTGCAAGAAATGTCCTCCTTTCCCTGAAAACATCAACCTTTGCTAGTGGATTTGGGCTCATAAAGGTCTGACATACCATGGAAGCATTCTGAATGCAAATTCCTTCAAAAGAGAGAGACCTTTGCGCTGTGTTTTAAAGCATTTGTGCCCTAACCTTGATGCACGCAGGAATACCTAGTGCTGGGCAGAGCCAAGCTCAACACGCTGCTTGTCCCTGCCTGCTGCTGGGACTTGGGCTTCCCTCCAACTGGAGACAGGCCATCGTGCTTCAGCTTTGTCCATCTTCCTCTCCACCAATTTGTGCTCTGAAGGGACTGCAGTTCGGATTTATCTGTCCACGGTGGAAATTCATCTGTCCTTCGAAAACCTCCTACTCACTCAAAACACAGGGGGTCAAAATCTCATCTCCTCCATGACCACGCAGATGGAACAGCGTTACTCTGAACCAATAGAACCGCCTTGCCACCAGACATGACCCCAGCACACAAACCTTTCCCTCCGCGCGTGGTCACCGCTGATCAGACTGGCGAGGTCGGACGTGCGGGGCTGAACCCGCTGCTCTGTCTCACCCGAGCCCAGGGGCAGCACCTTAGCAGCACTTCCTTCTCCCCTTTTCCTTTCCCCTTTCCCACAGCAGCTTTCCCAGCCCTGAAACTGCATCCAGTTCCCCAAGCATGAAAGAAGAAGGGGTTGATCTGCTGTTCATCCTACAGGCTCCAATACGTGCGTATTTTGGGGCACCCCTGAAGGCAAAATGACATCTGCATGCTCAACGCTATAGAACGAGAGCACAATGCTTTAAAGCCTCTCAGAAAATCTACAGGACAGTTAATATGATTTAAGCCTATATTTAAATTTTATGAGACTCATTTTCAAGGCTAATAACCCAGTTTACTGTGCACAATATCAAATGCAAATTTTATTACTGACTTGGTAAAAACCAAGACGATATTCATTAGCATATCTCAGCGCATCACCCTTTTTAGCCACAAGGTGCACCAGGAGTAACAGTGGGAGTTTTTATATGAGCTGTAAATTACAGTTACTATCTCATTAGATAAACACATTTAAAATCAGGTTATCATTCACTTATATATCAGAAAGTTGTTTGTTCAATTGCAGCTAGTCTCGTATTACAACATATGGTGCATGAAATTCTTAGACTAATAAAATTTCAAGGTACAGGGAGCTGGTGTCTTGGAAAAAACTGTTTCTGCTCAACGAATGGCTCGATATAATCTGTAATTGCTTTGAAACAATTATGCAGCAGGCTGTTTTGTACTTAATAGTATTTACATCCTTGGGTTTATTAGCAACAAAATCTAAGTGGAACTTGTGAAAGAGAAATTAATTTTTCTACTAAAAGATGTAAACTTTTAAGTTAAAGATCCAGCAGATTGTGGAAATCTAAAAAAATATGCAATAGTCTCTAATTTAACTTATTTCTCATCGAAATGTTTCAGTATTCTTCTAGATACCCATGGTCAATTATCTCATCTGTACTCAAGTAATTCCTTAGCTGAGTTCCTCTGGACTTTCACCAATCTGGACAAGTTCAGTTTTTTGCTCGAAGCATGCACTCTGGCTTTGCCATCTCCTGGAAATACTATGCAACTAATGTCCACATATATTATTTGAAGTCAAATTGAAAATTCCTGCACTTGTGAAGTTTTGCCCACTGAGTTTAAGTGTGGTGACTGGAATGTGCAAGTGAGTTCAGTCAGCATTTTGTACTGCTTTATATGCTGGTAGGTACACAGCGACGCGAAAAGAGGCACGCTCTATACAGAGCAACTGTTATCCAGATACATAACGGCTTTGGATCAGACATTGCTGTAATATGAACTGCCGGAGCTCCAGCAGCTTCAGGAAAACTCAGCTAGTTAGCACCAGCATTGGGTTATACCTGACTAAAGTACTTCATTCCACCTGCCATACCAAGCATATCCACATACGCTCCTTCTGGTTTCATGCTACACGCTGATAATATACGTATCATCAGATACAAACCTGTATGTCAAATGTGTTATGCAAGGAACTGCACACTACTGCTTCAGCGCACAGCTCCTACTGGGCTCGAATACGTGAGACAGCTTGAGGACGGTTACACATTTGGGGGGTTAAGGTGGTTTTTCTTGCCTTTTGTTTTTAACTACAAAGAAGATAAAACGCTGTTTTTCCTGGTTTTGTTTGTGATGTTTCAGGTTCGCCTACATTGTGAGCTGTCTCCAACTTTAAAGGAAGGGGGAGAGTTGAGTATTTTATACAGACATCCTTTCTCCTGCCCGCTAACTGTGCACACCAGCAGCAGCCACGCTGGAGCCCAAGCTGTAAGGAAGGCCCTGGTATAACCCTTGTTCTCACCCTGCTCCGTACTGCTAACTTCAGGAGGACTCCAACCACACAGCATTACCATCTTTCAGTTTTCCTTGTACTAACATATCTTTAAATATTGTAACAAAAATCCCTGCCTTTGAGTTCAGCTTTACTTATCTGTCTCTTGTGCTATAACTTCACTAATTTTCCTGTTTCTCTAATCTGCAATGAGCCGCAGTGAATTCATTGCCAAAGCCCTTACCGTCTCACACTCGCGGTGTCAGCGGTACCCTGGGAGGATTAGCGTATAGGAAATGCTTGCTATTACCATCGTCTAGCAGGGTTTGTCAGAGTAACAGCGTGATAAAACTTAAAAAAAAATCCTCACCCTCCCTGCAAGGGAATATCGCTCATTGCTGCTTTCAAAGGATCCTCAACGAGGGGCTATTAGAAGAAAAAGCTGAGGCAAAGCCTCACAGCCTTCCTGGCTAGTCCTGATGAGAACTGTGTAAATTGTTAGTAAGTACACCCTTCTGACTGCAAAAACCACCTTGAAATTTTGCAAGAACGAGAAGCAGGCGCAACCTGATCTCATCCCTGCCACTCTGAGGTACACAGAATAAAATCACAAAACCCACTAAAAAACTCCACCAGACCGTGTGTGTGTGGAAACTAAATCCCAGAACATGACAAATGCGATCTGTTCCCACTCAGCTCCCTAACAGTTCTCCTGCAAAGGTGGCTTTCCCCAGTCAGGGCTGGGATCCCTCCTGCCACTGTGATTGGGAGTGGGCTCTGGGGCTGCTACAGCATTTTCTAATGAAGGAAGGGCCAAACATAGTTGCCAGCTGTGCCTTTGGGATTTCAAGCACATTTGGGTTTCTCTGAGGCTGCCTTCAAGCTACTTGCAACCTGCAAGTTTTCTTACATTCCTGTAGAGCAGTGACACCTTTTTTTTCCTTTGTATTCATGCAGCACTTAGCAAAATGAGTGCCATCTCTGATGAGATCACCTAGGTCTTGCTGCAAAGTAAATAATGTTAATAGTATTGGATGTATTTAGTCCTTAGCACAAATTATTTTTTTGGATGAAACTAATATATTTGCCATTTAGTAGCATCTAGACTGGAAGCAGGTTCCTGCTCTACAGGGTATATGAATATGGTTTTATCCATCAGTCACCCTCTAAACAGGTTGCTATTTCCAAAAAAATTTTGACTAAATTTTATTTGGTAAATATTACGCTACCAAGCCACGCCTGCCCATACTGATGATGGGAGAAGTGAGGTTTAGGGAATGCATCCATTAAAAAAGATAGCTTGGACCATGGGCAATATGGCCAAGCAAACATTAGCAAAGGTGGATGCAGCCAGAGTGAGGTGGGGGAAAGGTTCACAGCCCTGTGAACTGGGGTAGCACACTGGGCTCTGCTAATGCAGGCTAAAGATCCCTGATTATTTGTGCTAATAATGGAAGTAGCCAGATATTTCAAGATTTCATATATAGTTTCTCTGGCAATCCTATATATCTGTTCCACTCTTCCAGCCTTTTTGACTTGGTATTTTGCAAAGTTCTCGCAAAGAAAAAAAAAAAAGCAGACACTTTCCAGATGCTGTACCCATTTTTGGTACCCTTGGTCAACTCAAGGCAGGAGCAAGCCTTCTGGGACAGACCGAGGATGGCACATCGACTCGGGTGGGCTGCTAACAGCTCACAAGTCCACGCACCCCCACAGCTGCCTGCAGGTCACCCCACCAGTTCAGCAGATGTCCTGCCCTGCTCCTGCGCGCAGCAGCCCAACGGTGGTCACAAATCCTGGGCCAGCCCCTCGGGGACTCACCGGTTACTCCACACTTCCCAGCGGATCAACTCTCAGGAGAAAAGGAGCTGTTTTCAAACCAGGAGCTGTGGTTTTACCTGCGCAGGGAGGAGAAGGAGGTCAGCACCCGCTGAGCCTCCATGCTGCCGCGCTCCCCGCAGGCTGGCCCACTTCCACTGCTGTGGGGAGGAAACAAGACCCTTTGGTTTTTAGCTTTGCTTGTTGGTTTTTGTTTTTTTATTTATTTTTTTTTTTTTAATAGCAACTATTTAAATAAAGTCGTAGCAGGCAGAGCTGAGGCTGGCTAAGCTGCTAACTCCGGCAACTTCCCGCCGTTCCTCCCAAACCCGCACAAACGTGACACTAAACCAAGCAGTGCCATCTATTGACTACGCGGGCTTACGGCCTCGCTAACGGCCGGAGCGCACCCATGTGCCATCTCCGCTCACAGGGTGCCCTTGGCCCTGCGGCAGGCCAGAGCCGTGGTCCCCCCAGGTGGGAGCGGGGAGAGGGGGATGCAGGAGCAGCGCTCCTCCGCCTTCCCACCCAACGCTCCGCGCTCCCCGGTCCTTTCCCCCTCACATTTCTTCCCTGCCATCCATCACCGCCCTGCCTCTCTGTCGCTCTGCCATCACGGCTGTCACCCGGTTTGACTAAGGTAGAGAAAAATGAGCTGTTTAAGCGCGGCAGACCCCGGACGTTCAGGAACATGAGACAAATTAACGAAGAGCGAGAAATTAGAGTGCATAAATCTAAGAGCATTAAATCATCATGCGGCCGCTCTTATTCAGAAGTAAGGCAATCTGAGCGCTGCAGTTTAGCCTTTCTCAGCTGGCCCAGCTTTCCTATGGGATGCTGGCATCCACTTTAGCCTCCACGTCTTCATCCCAGCTTGTGGTTAACTCACCTCACTGTGCCTTAGTGTCTTCTTTCAGAAAAAACCTACCTTACCCTTTCCTCCTTATCCCAGCTTACACATGATGTTAGTGGGAACTGTGGGATTTTACCTGAGCTAAAACTGTCTTCACATGATTTTGTCACTTTTCCCCAGCTAGTTGTCTCATCCATAATCCTAATGATAATTTTTTTTCCTCCAGTGTGGAGGAGGGAAGGCAACAATGCTGACTCCAGATACATGAAATAATCCAGAGACATCAAAAGGTGGATTAAAAATATGAAGAAGTTTGTTGGCTTGCAATGAAGTTATCCTTCTTGTCTGTAATTAAAATCCTACAGTAACTTTGTGAACACAATTATATTATACCCCAAACATAACACCAAAGAAAACCTGATGCAGGTAAGGGGACATTCCTGATGCAATGCTGTAGCTAAAAGCTCCATTTTTGCACTGATAAAAATGACCAACAACCTGCTTCCTTTCCCTCAATGCATACAGATTGGGTAGTATTTGAGTCTCTGAGTGATACCACCAGAATCAGATACCTGTAATAGTCTGCCCCAAATCACCAGGATATTAAAATTATTGATTTGGTTTTTAGAACAACATACAGATATGGAAGATGATGCCCCATCCCTGGCAGTGTTTAAGACCAGGTTGGATGAGGCTTTGGGCAATGTGGTCTAGTGGAGGGTGTCCCTGCCCATGGCAGGGGGGTTGGAACTAGATGGGCTTTGAGGTCCCTTCTAACCCAAACCATTCTGTGATTCTATGAACAGATCCAGATTTGTTCATGAGACACACATAAATTATCAAACTGGGTAAGATTGTTAGATACTATAACCCACTATCCCCTCTTATACAACAACAGAAAAAAAAAAAAAGCCTGGAGAAACATTTAGAGGAATAATCTATTCACTATTTTGCAATTGCAGTGATTTACAGCTTAGTTTACGTTTTGAATTAGAAACTCACGGTTATTTCATTTTTTTGTCATTGTGACCCAAGATACTGTTCTTATTTGTACCAGGCAGGCTTATAGGCAGTCTCCTGGTGTCATGAATCCATGTGAAGTCGTACGTCTCCCGCACTATTCTGGGAGAACTTAGCTGTTTGGTTAGTGCTCAATTTACCATCTTTCTTTCCATTACAGAAAGAGGTGTTACCAACCTAGCCTCATTACAGCTTTCTTCTTATTTGCTATTTGCTTATTCTGAAACCAAAACATATTATTTATAATCTCTGAGATCTGGAAAACCCCAGACTTTTTGATCTTCCTTCCTAGGTTTTCTTTTAGACCTTTGTTATTCTCAAGGTGGCAGCATGGGTAAGGGTGTAACGCTCCAGTAACATTTAATAAAAATTACCTGACCCGAGGAAACACACTGATTTACGTACAATCTCTTTTTAAATAGCTACATTCCTTGCTGTCTTAGAAATAGAAGGAGCTGCTGGTCACAGTCTAGTCCACATTTGTGGTCCTCAAAAAAGCACAACACACTTTTGGTATGACCGTGTGCCAGTGCAGTAGTTCAGGCACTTGAATGACAGATGGTGGTTTTAGTCAGCACTGATGTTGTTTTGTAATAACGCCTAAAATTATATTGCTCGTCATTCAAATAGAAAATACTTCATTTGGCTTGAGGCACTGAAATTGTCTCAGGTCTGATCTAACTCATTTCGCCTATTTGCATTTCTGTTATTCAAGACCATGGAAACAATAATTTCTTTGCAACCACCATCATGGAAGTTAACTCTCCCAAGTTTGCTGAGCAAGGAAAAAGAGTTGCTTCGTGCACACGAGAAAAGCAAGCGAAACTGTGATGTTATGACATCTACTGGTTGCTCAAAATGCAAGAAGGAAAAATACAAAGCAATGCTAACTGAAGACGCAGGTGTATTGTATCTTGGTAGAAATGAGATTTGTATGTATATTAAAGTTTATTACACAAAGATTACCAAAATGACCGATCTCCCCTTTTTCTAGCGCTGCACATCGTCTTAGGACCTGTGATTTCCAAAGTACTGTCTGGAAATTATTTCATTTAATTTCTAGCTGTCTTTCAAGGCTAAAGCAAAGAAAAGAGGTAATTTCATGTGATGACTTCAGGTGATTTCCATGACTGAATCACTGCAACTTTGAAAACAAAAGCCACTTTGAGAGCTTTTAGACTTAGCAAAGTATTCAGAAAACCTGATCCTTTGTGGCATGGGGTTTGGGTGGCTTTTTTTTAAACTGAGGACACCTGTGGTACCTTGTAGGTAACATTATTTCACTCCACAGTCTTGACACTTTGTGAAAAACTTTCAATTAACTTCATGAAGATATCTGTCTGTCTCCAAACGATGCATAACTTTAATCACTCTGCAGTTCACTTTTGTTTAAACTCAGATAAAAGATGATTTTTTTCCTTGAAGATTCAGGCGTGGTGGCTCACCGTTTCTCTGCTCTGGGTGGTCAAGTCCCAATGCAAAAGTTTCACAGAAGTTACTGAGCAGCTGAGGGAGCCCAGGAGCTGGACAACATTCTTGTCTTTATATTACCATTTTGCAACAGGAGATATTAATGTCATAGCTTCATTTTTGTTGCTAACCTTAAAGTTAAGCACTACCTCTAAGGCAGTGCTGTCTGGGATTCTCCTGGTTAGTACTGTTAGGTACTTCCGTTATTGCAAATGAGTACCAGCCATCCTCTCTGATCCCTTACTGCTGTAATCGACGAAGCTGTACCACGTAGCTAACACAAGCGTTTGCTTGTGCCAACACACGGATGGCAGCGAGGGGGAGGCTTCCCATCAGTGCCATGACCTGGGGGCCACCAAGTATTTGTACCGAACACCAAATATTACCAAGTTCTTCCATCTCCCTTCAGGATCAGAAATTAGATATGTGTAATTGGTCCCAGGCTTCGCTACTTCACACTTGTCATTGTGGGAACGCCGAGTTGATAACTAGCAGTGAGTGGTGCCCCATGCCGGATGGTCAGTTATCCCTCTTATGAGGAGCTGGACGCTGCCTTGTAGCAACCAAAAACGATGTAGAGGCATAATCTTGACTCAGATGAAGACTTAGGCATTTGCCAAGCGCCAAGTTGTCCGGGTGAGCGGCTGGTAGGAAGCAGCATGGTCAAGATCTCCCAAGGGCAAAGTGACAAACCTGCCTGGGGCCCTTTTCCCCACCGGCAGGAACTGCAGCGCCTCGTGAGGGGGGTCTTCCTCACAGGAATGAAAGGGACAGCGTGGGAGTTACTATTCAGATGGTTTACTCACCCTTCTCGTAGCACAGCCTCTCACCTGTATGTATGCCATTTCTGTGTGTCCTGCCATATTTTAAAACATGAAGATTACAGGGGCTCTCTCGCTTCTTTTATGTCACTCCTTCAAAGCCAGACGGGCTGACTGCTAGGAAGCGCTTCCTTTCCCTTGATCAGCTCCATTGTGCTGCAGAGAGAAATGGACCCTTTCAGGAAATATATTTGTCACCTTGAGGAAAAAGACAATTTTAAACAGTCCAAAAAAGCCCAAAGTTTCAAGGGCTTCCCATTTATACCTGCCAAGTTGTTACTGTCAAACTACCAGCTATGCAGGCACATCCTGTAATAAACTCACCGCATGACACAATGTTTTGTTTCTCAAGACTGGAATTAGCCTCCTGTGTTGGGTTCAGAAGAGGTGTTTTGGCGTCAGCTGGCGTCTGAGGTTTGAAGCAGGATGGCTCCTGGTGACTGTGCCCAGCTTAGCAAGGGACTTGTTTGATGTTTAAAGTCCATGTTCATACACAGTTCCCAACAATATCTGTCTGTCTCTACATCCATCCATCTATCTATCTATGCATCCCTCTATCCAGCTATCTACCCCTCCATCCATCTCTCCAGCTGTTTATTTCAGCTGTTTTCCTCAATTTTTTTTTTCACTGAAATAGTCAGTGTGGAAACAATTTCTTCCACTGCTTTCTGTAGTTCCTATGGGTCGCTCACACTTGGTGGAAGGCCCCTGTGCTGTTGGAGGGGTCGTATTTGCCCCAGCAAACCTACCTCCCTTCTGCCCGTCCCACAGGCTTGCCGGTTTAAGAGGCCCTGCCAGGGAATCCCCATGCTGGTTTCGCTTCCCAGAACCCCCCTGCCGAGGGGTTTTCCACAGGAAGGGCAACAAGGTCACAATTTTTTTTTTTTTCCAAATTGATCTTTATTAACTTTGGCCACAAGGTATATTGACGGAATATCTGATCACCTAAAAACTCCTTTAAATAAGCAACAGAATGCGTTTTCCCCAGTCCCCTATTCTGTTCTCCAGAAAAATTACTGTGGTAGTAGCTCCAACTGAGGGTATAGAAGATCAAGGGGAAAAAAAAAAAGGTAAAAAACAAGCTTTATTTGACTCTCTAAGACAGTGAACAAACAGCAAGAGAGTGACTTCAAGCTTTAAATTACTTTACTTTGGCATTCCAAGCTGCAATCAGAGATGGGTCTTCCTTCTAATTTTACGAGCTGCTTTTAAAAACAGAGTTAAAATTCCCAGCGCTTATCTTGCTATCACATTTCTGAGGCAGGCATCCTCCCACCTGGGGATCAGCCCCTCTCATGGCTCTCTCACCACGCTTGAAACCATGCAAATTCTGCGCCTGGAGCACACGCTCAGCTACGAACGCCTCTGCCAGCTCCGCAGCAGACGACTGATGATAATTGCAAGCAGGGAGGAGAGCGATGGTGAACTAGTGGCACACAGAGTAAAAGCGATGTGCCCTTTGTGGCGGGTGGAGGACGGCGAAAAGCAGGGACCGCAGCTGCACCCAGCACCCGGCTGCAGGGGGGAGGCCAATGGACGGACCCACGGAGGGATGGACGGACGGACGCCTGCAGAAAAATACAACCCGCCAAAACTGCGGAAGGTGTCTAATTAAGACCCCCTCCCCCCGAAAAGCTGTCGCTAGGTAAGCAAAACTGTTTAAAACATGTTCATCATTAAAGTGTCCCCTGACAGCAGGATGCGGCAGCAGACTTGGTGACAGAAGGGAGAAGAAGAGAGGCATATGGCCCCCAGCCCCGTCCCCTGCTGACAAGCTGCCTCGCTGCAAGCCCCCTTTTCACTGTCGTCCGTGCGCGCAGCAGATTGCAATGGCCCAACTTTCCCATCTGTATCCCGGGCCTGTGCCCCCGACAATGTGGCAGCCATGCAGTTTTCATCGGGGCTGGGAGCAGGGGAGGGGGGGCTGCGGGGAGGGGACGGAGAAGGAGGGAGGGGGAGATATTAACAACCAATAATCACAATGCTATCCATAATGCATTGTCTCCACAAGATTACATGGTATATTTCCAGTGGGGATTAGCTCATCCATCACAGCCCTTTATTGGCCCTTTTTTTGTTGTATAAAGCCCAAACACTGTCGTAAAATTCTAAACCACTTAATTGCTGCGCTGTAAAAATTTGCATATCAGAGATATGTCATTCCTTCGTTAAATGGCGCTAGGCATTTGTTACAAGGTCCTAACAATCGCGCGAGAGCACCTCGGAAAAAAGGTCACCTCTTGGCATTATGCAAAGTTCTCCGCTGAATTCTAATCTGCAGCAATTATGGGTTTGAATGTATCGCAACTTAATGGGTTTTGATTTTGTGCGATTCAAATTCCCCGGGCGCACAGACCCCTTCTTCTGCCTGATCAGACAAGGCAAGTGGTGTGGTGGTGGTGGTGGCACAGCCTCTGTTTCTGTAAGGCCTGCAAGCTTGGCTCCCAAAGGATTTCTTCATAAACCAAACTGTGAACCTTGGTGCATATTTTCCATGATGGGCATACATTTAAGGTGATGTCTTAATTTCTTAGATTAATGGCAAATTCTGTAGAGACTACGACAGCCATTGCATTGCCACTTCAAGTATTCATCATTAAAAGCAACCTGAGATTAGATGTTCATGCATGTGTACTAACAAAAAGGATCACTATAATAATAAGCAGCTTTTATATTGTGCTTTCAACCCATGGATCTGAAAGATGCGCTTTACAAAAATATCATTGTCCTGATTTTACACGTTCAGAACCTTGCTCTGGAGAGCTGGTTGGAAGCTGGGGGCATCCTGGAGACCCTGATGGCAAGCTCTGCAGTCCTAGCAGTGCCCCTCTGCTTCCTCCCACCCGCTTCCCGAGGACTGAAAGTACCAGCAGGTCTTTAACACATGGTCATGTCCTTGCTCCATACCTTCTGCATTAACTGCAACAGACATTCCCCAGATATGGTTTCAATCCCCATGGTAATTTTTCAGTTTTGTCCGTATTTTAAGAGTATGTTTAACCCACACCATTTCACCGCCACGTAGCACAATATCACAAACAGAAAAGGTGCTGGTCAGATATTTTTCTCACAAAAGACACGCTAGAAGCTGGATCTTCTTCCTGTGCAACAGCAAGGACCACGATTTTGCATCCTGTCAGGAACCTATAAACCAAGGAGTTGACTGAAGCAGCCTAAAGGGATTTTAAAAGTCCCAAACAGACTTGGGAGTCAAAGTGTCTGTTGCAGGACCTGGGGAGAGCATTGCTATAACAGGAGATCCCTTTGCAAGCCCTAGTATAAAAAATAGGAGAGAACGAGGAGAAATTCTGGGCTGTGTGTACATGGCTCCTTGGCTTGAGCTGGCATGTGCTGAAGCAGCCTAAGTTATTTTGAAGACTGAGTCACAGGAGGTGCCCATCATAGTGAGGATCCAAAGCAACCAAGTCTCATTTAATTATCCAGTCTGTTCCTCTTTCTCCCAACTCTCTCCCCACCCACAATCATCCATGCCTCTGCATGGGACACAAACTTACCCGCCTCTAGACATCTGAGGCATCGTCATTGCCCATCCTACAAATGTGGCCAGTGCATATGCTTTTGGATGTGGATAAGTGAGATACGTCCTCTTCCAATGGACTGCCAGACTCGCTTTCCGTAGCGACTGAAAATTTCCTCCCAGGAGGAAAGAAGCACCTCCAAGACGCACCATGGTGGTGTTAGCATTGATGTTTCCGAGAGGGACAACGGCAAGCAGGCTCCTGCAGGTGTGCTCCAAATGCACTGGTAAGGTGAAATGTACTTTTAAGCTTTTGAAGGCTTAACAGTCCTCTCAAAGAGTTCAAACCCAGTTTTTCCAAGCGAGACAGAGGTAGGTGGGAGGGTAGGAGGTGCCTAACATGGACTTCCAGCTCCTGCTGTGTGCAGGAGGTTAGTGTAAGAACCCGCTTAAGCCACGTCAGCCTTTCGAGCCTTCCTCAACGCACACAGCTAGCCCTGTCCTCTGATCGAAATTAATGTCTTAGGAGTATTATTCCCCTGGGAACAACTGATGAGCAAGGATGTGTCACATAACTTGAACCTACTGCAGAAACTCCCATGCCTTCCTCAGCAGAAAGCAAGAGGCAGAGCTAAAGTACTGCTGTTACTGGGATCGATGTGACTGCTTTCCTTCAAGACATCTTGCTTATCTTTTTAACTCAGCCCGGTGACTCCAGGAACCTGGTAACATACTGCATCACCTCAGGAAAATTTCTTTTAATGCTCCTATTTCAGCAAGCTGTTTATGTTTTATGGTATCTATTTTACATGCTTGTTTCCCAGACATTTTTCTTCCTACTGATAAGTACTTTTTTCGGGTGTGTACCTCTTAATGATGCTGTAAGCACTCATATTTAAAATCAACCTTACATTGCATTTAATCATCACAGTATGGTGGTTTTATTATTATTACATTTTAATCCAGCAGGTGGTTTATTAACCAGAAAGAATTCTAACAAGCAACCCAAATGTTCTAACGTAATAAAAATATATCATCTTTGGTTTTGTTTTTAATTAACAACAAACATCAATGCAAACTTCTTGTCCTACATGTGAACTCAACCACGGTTGATTCACTTTTATTTGAGCTCTTGATTAAGTAGGCCTCCTACAAAGTAGCCCCACGTACCTTTCCTGAAAGAGATTTCAGCCCCTGCCCTTGTGCTGATGAAGCCCTCTCCCTCTGTGGCACCGATGGACCTGCTGGTATGGCTGCAGATCTACAAAATGATCCACACAGGAAGAAAACCCTTGAAAAAAGTTGACCCAGATTATTTCAGATGTACAATTCACAGCGGTTGCCTGGAATCTTGCAAGCCAGCTTATTTTGCATCCACAAGCCTGTGCCTCTTTCCCACCACTATTGATGCTTTACAGGAGGAGAAGCAAAGTCTGCTCCATCCAAGGTTTTCCAGCATTGCAGTGACAGAGCTGGAAACGGGTCTGGTGTCTCACGCAGCAGCACCACGCATGGCCCCATGGGCCATTTCATTTCATCCTTCTCCACCATCCAAAAGCTTCCAGCCCTCAGGAGCAGGCCCCCAAGATCCTAGGGACAGCTTGCAAGAGCTCAGCGGATCCTGGAACGGGGATGTCAAAGGACAGAACTGGAGGTTGGCTTGCCAGCTGCCCTCCCTGACGAGCTCATCACCCAGACATTTATATCTGCCATGGAAATACATTTGTTACCACACGCCATATCCCAGTCCATCTTCTGCTTCTCTCTCTCTTTCGTATTCTGCCCATACCAGACCCGGAGGAGCACTCCTGCTGTCTTCAGTGAGGTTTGAGATAAGGCTAAGTAATCTTTAAGTGCAATTTATTTTACCCTTATTGAGCATTATTGAAGTTTCTATTAGGACGGAACAAATTATGTAATAATGCATCATTTTCTCCTGCTTGATTCATTATTCAAAATTACCCAGGCAATAATTTATGTGAATTATTCTGCAATTAATTTGCCACGAGTTTCTTGCAAATACCCACTGAACAGTATCTGAACTCTCTTGATTGGTTCCAAAGGTCTGCTGTATGCCTGGGAGTGGGGTCAGACCCGACACCAGCAAATATTAGGGAACGTCTGCATAAGAATATGGGCTACTTCCATTAAATTAGTATACAATCCCATGTGAGATCTTTTACTTTGTTTTCCAAATGTTTTGGGTTTTTTTCCCTGTGGTTTAGCATAAATCTGTTTCTAACTGAATTAAGTTAAATCAATACAATCTGGGTCACATCAAAATAATTTCCATTGTCTTTTTGTATCGCTTTAACCAAATCAATGGAAAGCCACAGCTTTAGTTAAGTTTAGTCAACGCTGCAAGTAAATAAAGCCCTCTGAACCAGGTTTCTGATGTGATAGTTCTATTTTGCAGCATCAGCACCTGTTTCCTATGCCTTTTGCCCGTTTGTTTAACATGTGATATTTTATATCTGTCCCAAAGTCTTTTGAACTCAGTGGAAAAGTTCCCTCAATATTCCTGACATCTGTATCTACTCAGCTTAAGAGAAGTGTCTTATTTGATTGGGCAGGCCAGGAGTACAGCTGATAGAGATTGCCTCCACGCTACTGACTGCAGGTACCGTCCGACTTGCAGCACCTGAGGTGTGAGGTCCCAGGCGGAGCAGCACGGCTGACGGGAACGGCTGGGGAACCATTTAGTGATGCAGGATGTTCCTTCAGAGGCCACGTATTAATTTGTGACCAGATCTGTATTCATTACATTTTACTTAGTTCTTAGTAAATGTGCCCTAATAAGCACTTTTTAAAGAAATAAAGTAACTGTCATATTAAATGCATCTTGAATAAATATGTAGCAACAGGAACTGGCCCTTCCTTAACTTCCTGGGACTATAAACGTTAACATGCTCATAAATACGTTTGCATTTAGACAGAAGCCCCACTAAAAGCCTCTGAGGATACCATTCATCCCTTTTGCACAAACATATTCCTGTTATTATCAGCCTTGTAATGAAAATCCTTTTAATGACGCTAATGGAAGGCTTCACCATCGTAACTTTGTCATCTTTAAAGCTGCTTGCGCCACGCATAACTATTGGAAATCCTGGAGAGTGGGGGGCCAAACAATCCTGGCAAGAATTCTCATCGCACGAGTGAGTAGGAGTCAGCGAGTTAAGCGTCAGGGAAGGTACAAACCCCTGATACACAGACAGATTACAGACACATAAGCAGGTTACGGGCACGGAAAGCAAGCCTGTCCCATGCTGCTACCTCAACACCCACACTCCCCAGTAAGGCCCATTAACACTTCATGCTGCAAAGCCCATCTTCTCTGCTCCCTCCCCCCGGGCCATTCAGTGAAAAGGTCTTACCACAGCAACCCAGGGCACTCTCACCAATAATTAACTGGAACTGAGTTCATTAGGTAAAACAAGGGGTAAGCAGGCAGGGGAATGTCACGCCAGCCTCGGATATGGAAAGTGAAGCCGATCCATAATCCATCGAAGCACAGGGTGGGGTAAAGGCTCACGTATTATGGCAGTCACCAAGGTGTAGAAATGTAATAATAAAGTTCCACAACCGTCCTATTAACATACCAGATTTGATTTGGCTCCATTATATTTCATCAAATAGTTTACAAAGCACCCAGCATAAAACATCATCATAATTGTAATCATATATTTGGCGATTTAACGTGTACACCATAATGTACCATTAGTTACACAAATAACTAATAATTTGCTAATGACAATATTATGTTAAGTCAGTTTAGGGGCAATTAAAGTGAGTGATATTTACATATGCCTAATGAATCACAGTCGATGGCAGATTAAGAGATTCTAATGAATATTCATCCAGACATTCGCAACCAGCTTCACAGTTTATAAACTGAATTATGGTTGATTTGCCCTTTTAAAAATGAATATGTGAGTATCTTCTGCATGGGAAGAATGAACAATTGGGGTTGATTGTAAAATTTTTTTTTAAGCAATGTACTGGTCAGGACACAAAACATTTTTATGCACTCTCATACCCTTGGCTTCTCAGCTCTTTTTATATCACATATCAGCATTGATGAACTATCTCCATTTTCATTCCTACCCACGACATGAAATATAGAAATTGTTTTGTGTTGAATTAAATGCAATACAAGTTTTATGCGGCCTCACTAAGGAAATAATTACACAGGTAGCCTGCTTTCCCCAAGCAGAGTAGTCAAACTCTCGCCACCATGTGCTACCCACACTCTGCTTTTAAAGGTAGCCTTTAGGCACGCTCACTTAGGTCACTGACCAAAATAACATTCGTTTAAAAGGAAGCTGTATGAGCTTCTTGTAGGATGAAGTTAGAATTACTTTGCCACATCCTATGCCAGAAGTTTCTACTACTATTAATACCAATAATACTGGTAGCAGTAACAACAATAGATAAAAGCCTGAGATACAGCTTTATGGTTTGGCTATCAGATTTCAAAGTGAGCTCAGAGAAATATAAAGCGTTTAAAGTCCACACACAGAGTTTTCCTTGGAAATCCCTGTGAAGGGTTGATGAGATTCTGAAGCAGTCCTTCATGAGGCTGCTCCCTGTGTCCTTGCTCCAGCACCATTGCCACATAGCATTGCCCCTAAATTCTGGGCTAGTTTTGCATGATTTAAAATGTGGAAAGCTAAAAACTGATCTTCATTGCTCTCTTTAGAAGTTTGCAAGTGAAACCACTCAGAAACGGTCCTGCAGAGGGGGAGCTTGTTTGGTTTCATTGAGATCAAACACAGGAACTCCGCAAGCCTTCTCTAGCAAGATGCAATCTCTAGTAGGCAAAGAAACATCATTAAAGGCATTTGGGTTTACTTTGGGGATATCAGTTTTATCAGACCCAGCCTCCAAAGTGATTTGGGAGTTCAGGGAGTAAAGGCATTTCTATCAATGTCCTGTGCAGAAACCTGGCATCTGGAACTCAACGTACCGGTAGATCTACACAGTGTGGTGCGATACTTCATGGAGACCTAGCTTGAATCCTGAAAGCAGGAAAGACATACTTAGTTTTATCCAAGTTGTCCTATTTTCAGGAAAAGTCCAACTACAGCTGGGAAAAATGCTGCTGGGATTCGATCAGACGACACCGTAACTGTAACAGAGAGTTAGAGAACATGTGGCTGTAACACATGACTTCACCTTTACGTTTGCTCTGACCTAATCAGATTAATAGAGTTGGCCAGAAGTCCTGTTTTCCGTAACATTACATTTGCGGGCTATTTTGCTTATTTTCATCCACGTTTCTTATTGAAAAAAATGGCTTTCATTTTTCAATGAAAACTGAAAATGCAGCAACAAATGCAACATGAAGCTTTAAAAAACTTTTTAAAATTCAGTAAAAAATATTTTAAAAATCAATAATTTTTCATTTAAAACTTCATTCATGCTTTCATTTTTCATGACAATTACTTTTCAACAACAGGAACGAAATTCAGTTCAGTTCTTTAATGCTTTTAAATAACAAAGATGCTACAGTTTCCTCAGTTGCCTGTTTCCTTCTCATTTGCATTTCCTTAATGGAATGTTTTATAAGAAGATGAGCAGCTAATACAGCCTGAGAGGAATACTGTAATCCCTGCACTGACTTTCAGAAGTACTTGAACTTATCGTCATTATATTGGCTTTTTCCAGGCTTTTCTCCTTCCCTTAAACAGGTCTGTTTCTGAGGTGCTAAAATGACAACTTCAGCTGTGCTACTTTCAAAATCTCTGTAACTTCACCCCGAGGAGCTATTTACTAATTTTGTTTAAAGTTTATTGACCTTCTATACGTTAAACCTTCCACAGTCTACAGCCAACAAGAATACAGGTTATTTTATCCTTCCCTCCATATTTCTCTTTCCCAAAAGGAATTAAGCTGGTAATAACTTCAAAACTCCCAAAGCCTGAACGTCACTGCCATTGTGAAGATCATCGTCCTCATCTTATTGTTGCAGCTTCATTGCACCCGCTTGCTTTACCTCTGCAAGTTTGCTTCCTCATCGTGAGTATGGATACAATCTGTACCTCTCGTACAACTGGCAACTGAATCATTCTGGAAACATCCACCCCTTACATTTAGCAACCTCGACCACCCTTACCTACTGCAACAATTCATGGAAGTGTCATGAATAACTTGATCTGCCATTCAGACATCAATCTCCTGTGATCTTAGGTAGGCTCTACTCTTGTTTCCAAAAGCATAAGGCTTTTACCTTCTTTGCTATCTGTTACAGAAGTTACCCATCTTTCTCTCTCACCCTCACCACCCAAAACCGTGGGCTCTCTTTGTCAACCATTACTCTCAGAAGCATGCTCAAGGAACCAGAGGCAGGTTTGGTTCCCATTTTAGGACTTATTGACATTACTATATATTTATGGATTGGGATGAGTCGTAAAATACACAGATCCCAATTTTTCAAATTAAATACTTTTGTGATCTTTCCTTTATCACACACAGTGCAGGCGTGTCTCATCTTGCCAATCAAAACCTATGCTAACGTATTTGTGAGAATATTGTATCTCTGTTCATAGAGCAAAATCTTACAGTTCATGACAGGCACAGCCTGTAACAAGGGCTAACAGCACTTCTTAACTGCAACAGGATCAGGATTTCACCCAAGGTCCTTATTGCTATTCCCTGTTTTACTGGAGTGTTAAAAATGCACAGGCATTTCACGGGGTTACATTGTTCATGGACACTGGACACAGAAAAAGATGATTTCTCCCTCAGCAGATTTACTGCTTAAAGATTTGTTGGGTTTTGTTGTTGTTGTTGTTTAATTTCTCACACATTCAGTGGTTTCTTCTCAAAATGCAAATTGTAATAATTATGGGCCATATTTAAAAGAAGCAGCGTAGCCTGGAGAATGAACCCTACTGTACAGTAAGAGACCAAAAAGCAAGGACTGCTTGTTTTACACAAAAACTGCTTAGCAAAGAATCAGAACGATTTGACATGCAGGAAACATGAAGGCAGGCATCTGGGGGCTTTCCTGTCTGATCTTATCCCCCACCCTTTGTTTAACCTCTAATTTGCAAAGGAGCTGTGGAGAAGCATTTAGGTATGACAGTAGTGATTGCAATTTACTGTAGCTCATGATAAAATGGGGTCAGAGCAAAGGTTAAAAACCAAACAAACAGTGGATAAAATCATCTGCCTAGTGAGTAATTTTCACCTGGGTTTGAAGTGAGTGAAGTCTCCTTAATTACACGTCTTACCCTGAACTAACGGAGAGGTGTGTGGCTACTGGCCATGCCCCCTTCTTCATCCTCCCCTCCAGAGCCCGCTGCATGGCTGGGACCTAATTAGTTTCCCACCTAAAGGATAGGAACCTGCGAGAGCACCGGTAATACCGCTTCTGCAAACTCCTGATGCAGGGAGATGAGAGAAGCAAAAGAGCCGAGAAGCTGAAGAGAAGAGCTCATTTGGCTTCGCAGTGGCGCTGACGATGAGCACTGCTTCAACAGGTGCAATCCTACAGCCCTCCCTGTCTCCTACAGCAAATGAGAGAACTGATAGGCATTTAATGAACCTCATTTTAACCTGTGTGGAATAATCTTCCCGCTAATCTTCTAACTGGTTTCCATCCATCTAGCAACAGCGGTGCTTAAATCTCTTGTTTGCACTTTACTAGCTGCAGATTGTAAATGTTTCATGAGCCGCTGAGCTTGCAGCATTACTATTTTATTAGAACGTTGAATATCTCGTGTTCATTGCTGTCTTACCAGCAAATTTTATCTAAACAAAAATTGCCTCCATACTTCTTGTGAATGACAATTTGGTAGTCTGATGGATGCTGTTGTTTCAGCTTATTTTGCATCAACAGTTTGAAAATAGCCCCTTTGCCTTGCTGAGATGCAACAATGCACCTGTGCTAATGCCAATAAAAATACATTCACATCACGAGTATATCCAATTTGGCTTCTGAAGAAGGGGCAGAGGTCCTGTCAGCCTCTGTCCTGGTATTAAACACATGTGAAAGATTCTCCTGCCCCCGAAATGCAGAAAAGGTTTTCCTAAGTCGAGTATTTCCCACAGTGTTCTCTCTCTTCCTTAAAATGGCACCGCAGCATTACTGAATAGATAAACGAGGCTGGTTCAGGGTTTAGCCACAACTGGACGGGTGTAACATCAAGCGCTGACTACCAAGGCATATGACCATCCTCTTGGTGCTTTGTTCAGTTCTCACAAATCATGTGTACCCTTGGTAAGATCTTGTGACACAGACAAGCTGGTTGAGCAATGAAAAAGGCCGGGATTTGTTCATGGTCTCTGTGAAAACTCTTGCAGACAAGGGAGCTGGAACACTCGAGAGGGAAAAGATAAAACCACAGAGATGCTCTGGGTGCACAGCTTCTGTGCAGCCCCACTGAGAGGTCCCACCAGCCCTGTGGCTGGTGCAGGGGAGCAGAGACCAGGACAGCCAAGCAGTTTAGAAAGGGAAAAGAGAGACAGGAACAGCCCTCCCTCCCGATGGAATAAATCACAAGTTAGCTCTCTTGGTTATCCCTTCTCTGTGGATTTTGCCACGGTGGAGGATGAGCAAGGACCAATTATCTTACCTGGATCTGAACTTCATCAAGTTGCATCTTTATCCACACCCAGGCTCTGCCCCAAATAGCTGCTGAAATCCCAGACCAACCTAGGTCCCCTTCTGCAGTATGGTGGAGGGAGCATTTTACATCATTTGCTATTTCATTTTCTTTCATGTCTTAGACATGAGCGCTAGGAACAGCTGATTTGGAGAGCTGAGTTTTCAGGATCAGTGGATGTATCGGCAAAACCAGCAAGCTGCAATGTGCTCTGGCACAGCGAAGGGTGCCAGACCATTCTGCCCAATGTCCTGCTCACACAACCACTCCCACACTGTTAGAGCTCCCAGTTCTGCCCAGTGCCAACAACTCACCCACCAACACATAGAAAAAGCTCTACTCTGGTCCTGGTGTTTGCAAACAAGGGAGTACTTAAGACTTCCATGTTGAGATAACTGTTAAGGGGTGTAATTTCCTCCTTCACTTCTAGAACAAACAACTGGGAGAAAAGAACTGCATAAACCTGAAAATGAAGCTCTACAAGGATGACACAGTAAAGTGAGTGGCGTAGGCAGTAACATACTCAACTTGCCAGCATAGCCAATACCCTATTCCGTTTCTACAGCAGCCGCAGTCAGCCTGTCTACCGCAGTTTCCCTAATCAGCCACAAACTAAGCACTCCCATATCTCCTACTTCCCCTTCCCACTGCCTCCTCTGTCTCCACCGTAATATTCTCAATCGTCCCAGTATAAAGCATATCCTCCTGCCGCACTGCTTCCTTCTGGGGGACCTGTGGGACCACTCACCCCTTATCTCCTGTGATCCCTTCCGATACGCTGCTCCATTACAGAAACAGCTTCCTCCTGAAAGTGTATAAGGCTGTAACAAACCTACTCATTGGCACTCCAGGCACCCACCAAAGGCATTCCAGCAGAAGCAGGGCCTGCTTTCAGGCTAACAGTTGGACAATAGGCTATATGAACCTCCTAACTCATATAGTCAGCATGAAAGCATCTTTTGAGTACCAGCCAGCCACCCAAAAGTCACAGGTGAGGTGGATGTCTACCCCCACAGCTCAGGGGCAGGTCAGGTAGTACCAAGAAAAGCAAAGCAAAGGAAACCTAGTTTTCAGCATGGTTCTGGTGCCCTTGCTTTAATGAAGGTCCTTGTTCAACCTTAGAAGGAAACAAATCTGATATTTGTTGCCTATTTTGCATTGTGGTTTCCAGACTGGTTTTCAAGCAGAAGTTAGAATATGCACGTAAGCAGTTGGATTCTTTCTGAATGGAGTACGTCCGTGATTCACCCAGACCCAGAGTGAGCACCAGGCACACGGACAGTGTGTTCTCTCCAGTGACTGACTTTGGAAATCCCTGATGTGTGGAGGGCCATTGCAAAAATTGGTCTTGAGGTTTTGATGTCAGAGGCCGTTCACTGAAGGAAGTTGCTGTTTCCTAGGCCCTGTTAGGAGGCAAAGCTGCTACTGCCATCCAGGGCAAAGCACTAGTATACCCTGTGAAAGAATGCATTTTCCTACTTTTCCAGATACTCATTTGGCTCTTCAAATTGCTCCTAAAACCTCTGTCTTGTCAAAGAACTGGCTTGATTTGCTCCCATCTGTCACTCTTAAGGTCCTTGATGTCATTATTTTGGGGGGACAGGGGTTGGCCTTGCCATATTTACTGTTTCACGGTTTGGAGTGAATGGAGGTGCAACATTTTCCTCTGTAGAAAACAGAGCTAAAATTCATCAAAGAACCTGAAATTTCCTTGGTAGCTCCTGTGGCAATTTTTGCCGGCCAACCTGTAAAAACCAGCTCGAATTTACGAGAGAGAGAGAGCAGGCCAGCACCCCAATTTAAGGCAACGTTCAAGGCGCAGACTGTCAGGCACTGGGAGAAACCCGCGGCCCGGGTTTCCGCACCCCTCACCCCTTACCCCTTACCCCGCATACCCCCCCCGGCACCCCTCACCCCACACTCCCCCCCCAAGCACCGCCCCCCCCCCCCCCGCACCCCGCACCCCGCGGCCGCCGCGCTCGGCGCTCCTGCAGCGCCCCCTGGCGGCCGCGCCTGGGTGCCAGTTTTGGGGTTTTTTTCTTGCTTGCAGCGCGATCGTGTCGGTGCTGCGGGGCCGCTGCCCGGGTTAAACGCTGCACCGGGAGAGCCAGCTGAGGGCGTTCCCCGGTTCTTATCCCTGGGTAATATTTGTATGTAACGAAAAGCGTGTATTTACAAGGAAAGGCCAATCCGCTTCCTTTTTTAACTGAAGGCAGAGGGAGTCAGACCGTTACAGTGCAGTAACCGTTCTCCACTAAAATATTTATGTTCTGTTAAACACAGAAGTTATAGAAAACATCCCTTTAAATCTGCTCGGGAATCTGCTCTATAAATTCTTTGTTCTCCTGCCGTGAGGGAAAACCCTTTCCACCCACTCCCCAGACAAAAACCCAGCAAAAGAAAAAAAAAAAACAAACCGCTAAGGGCTATCTTCAAGGAAGTGCTTCCAGCTACTGTTGTCTTTATTAAAAGAAGTAAAGAAAGAAACAAAAAAACCCCCTTCCAACTCCTGGGAGAATCTTCAGCTATTAAAACCACATACCCATTTAGTTCCCAAAAGAAGTCTTTCATAATTGCAAGCAAAGCCCACAGCTGAACCAACCTCTTATTGCTTCTCCCCAGTTAGACTGCATGTGATCGTTGTAAGACTGACTCCTAAGTGTTACTTTATGGCTGAGGTTACAAAAGCGTTTGGTGAGTGCAATAACTAACTCTGCATCCCGCTATCCGCTGGAATTCCCAGCGCTCTCTTTTCTGCACACTGAACAGGGAAGTTAAGGACGTAAGAATTAAGTCCTTAGAAACTGCACATCAAATGAGAGATAGCCAGCTGGCCAAAAGGCAAGGTCTAGGTATGCAAAGAGATATGGGGGGGCTCTGTTTGCAACAGCATGCCTGAACAGAGCTATCTGACTATAGTCATGATTTCCTGAAGAGATCTGCTGCGGCTTGCTGGATGCCAGACAAGGTTGTGCAGACCCATCTGGCTTCAGGGATGCTCTCTGCATCAATGTCCTACATCAGGATCCAGCCAGCACAGCTATTCTGGTACCCGGTGCACACAAGCAAGGATAGTACAACTGTTAAGTTCCCAAGAAAGAAGGTGGCAAGAAACAGAGCTCCACAGATGATGGATCCATCTTCCAAGAGATTAATGTATTTTTACCATCAGAATATGCACTCAGTTGCTTGGATTACAGTAGTAAAACACAAGATAATCTGATTAACAGTATGACATTTTCTGGACAAAACCCTGCAGTTCTTGGCCAGTCTGGAAGCCCTAGTGAGAATGGAGAAGTTCTCACTTTCAAATGTTGCTTGTCCCCTTCCACAAGTCCCCATGTCACTAACACCAAGGTTGCAGGGCCTCAGCAGACATGGTACCCTTACAACTGCCAACCTCGGATCATTAGAGAAACCTGGAGACAAGTGCAGTCACTCCTCTCTGTCACCCTCCCTGAGTGACACAGGGGCCAGGACTCATGTTAAAATGGTATCACCTAGACTAAGAATACAACCTCCCACTTACTCAGAAACAGTAACTGTAGCTGTCGGGACTGAATTTATGAGGTTTATGTGGTATGCCCGTGATGTGAAGTGGTGGTCCCAATGTACTTTCTCCTTCCCTCACTTCAGGCACCTTTCTTTTCGAGTCTCATTCAAGCCATGGACTTGCTTAAAGATACATTCATGCACCCCTGCCCCTTGCAGGCCAACCTCTCTGAGATCATTTTCTTGCCACACACCTAGTCCTGTGGGGGGTCAGTGGGATCCCTGTACACTGCTGCTCCATGGCAGGCTCCCTTCCTCACAGACAGTTGCAGGGCTGCTAGTCGGAGGGACCTGACAGCCTGGAGAAATGAGCTGAGAGGAACTTCATGACGGTCAACACAGACTGCAAAAAGTCCTCTACCTGGGGAGGAATAACCCCACACACCAGTACAGGCTGGGGCTGACTAGGTGGGAAGCAGCTCTGCAGAAAACTGTCCAAGTCAAAACATGGGAAATTCTGATTCAATATAAAGAAAAAATATTTTACCATGAGGGTGGTCAATCGGGTTGCCCAGAGAGGTTGTGGAGTCTTCATCCATGGAGATACTCAAAAATCCAGTGAACGCAGTTCTGGGAATACTGCTCTAGGTTACCGTGCTTAAGCAGGAGGCCGGCCTAGATGGTATCCAGAGGTGCCTTCCAACCTACGTGACTCTGTGACATGACTTTCGTAGGTGACAATACCACCAATTGCCCTCAAAATTTACTTTTTCCTCAGCCTTCTCCTTTGTTTGCTCTGTTTCCCAGAGATCCGTTCAGGACTGGGGAGGCGGGCAAATGCCAGACAGGCACCTGCTTGTGGTTAGAGCAGCTCAGTGAGTAGCAGATCTGCTGGATCCAGCTGAGGAGCAGCATGCTGTAGAGCAATTAGGTAAAACACAAGGATGTCAACCTTCCCCTGCCCTCCGGGACCATTTCCAGGCTTCAGGAAGGCACCTGAACAAGTCCTCAGTGTGCTCAACACACACAGCAGGTGAGAAAGAAACCAGAAGGATGCTATCCAGTACACAGGCTGGTTTCTCCCTGGTCATTGCTAGATTCTCCATCTCTGGAAGCCTAGCTACTGTAGAGATGCACAGCTGACCAGGGTCAGTTCCAGGGACTGACCATCCCACCCTGGCTTAGAGCATTTTCCTGCACTGGGCCCCTGGATGAGGATGCACCAACCACTCACCCTCACCTGGGAACTTTCCTGCCTGCCATGGGAGGATGGGTGGATGCAGAGTGCTGTGGTCCCCGAGGCTGCCTGAAGCAGCGTGCCTGTCACCGCTGCCTCTGGAGATGCATCAGACAGCACGTACATGCACAGTACCACTTTCTCCAAGGCCCCAAGATATTCCCCACCATAAGTGCTGGAGGGGTAATTACCAAGGTGAGACACAAGCAGGAGGAGCTCCTGGCTGCTCCGGAGGCATGGGACCACTGCCTGAATGAGGGTGGGCCAAGAGGGTCATGTTGGCTGCAGAGGCCCAGAGTGACAAGCTCTGTGTGTGCATGTGTGTGCACTCCATCTCCTTGTCTTCCCAACACAGCCTTCCCCAGGAGCTGCTGCGGTGGTTTTACACTGCCTCTTTCTCCCTGCACTATGAGATCCTGCAGCCAAACCTCCCCTCCAGCCATGGCTCCCTTGTCCCTTGGACAAGTTGGTGGATTTGCCACGCCAGGAGCTGGGGCTTGAGTGGTTCCACCGGATCCCTCTTTCATATGGAGGTGGTTGACCTGAAAGCAGCAAGGACACTGTCAGCAATGGACCTCAGCTGCGGCCCTGTGCTGTTTGAAGTGCTTTGTCTGCCTCTGGCATTGTGCAGATGCATGACTCAAGTGACCCAGTCCAGTGGCACCAGTCTCCTCATCCCAGGACTTCTCTGTGAGGAGGAGAGCCTGTGTGATAGTGGGGGTGAGCACTGAAGTTGGCAGGCAAAGCATCTTTGTGCAGGTGCCCTTGCCTGGCAGGGCTTCAGAGCTTCTGGGATGTTGCAGGACTTTGCACCTTTGCATGAGGGAGCAAGAGCACTAGGAAGAATCGTGAGCGAGATTATGTTCAACAGCCATTGTTTCTAACTCAAAGCGATGTGCTGCTTTGTGTTTTTCTGTGCTGAGGAGGAAGGGCCTCTTTGGGAGGGGTCTGGAAGAGGATGATGGTGCTGGGGAAGATCACTTGTGAGGAAGCTGTGTCCACAAGAGCACCCACAGGCACACGGCAGACTGGAGCAGAGCTCAGGGAGTGGGTGAAGTCCTCAACAGGCTTGAGTAGAGGAGGCAAAGGCCTTCAGTGAAGTACCTAGCTGAGGGAATGGGCATGGCAGCTCCTTTCCCACCCCGCAGCACTCAGCATGCCCACACTGCCCCATACCCACCTGCTCACTGTGCAGCTCTGCCATGTGGCTTTGGGGTGAGTCAAGACTGGACTGCAGAGTCGCCTTGACTGGCTTGCTGTGCTTGAGTGCTCCAGACTCCTCTTCAGGGCTTCCTGGAGTCTGCGCCACTGATTTATGGCTCGTGTGGGCTGTGTAAGGAGGAGATGGCCATGGTGTGGCACCCCAGGGCATGCAGCAGCAGCTCTTCCCCCAGCAGCTCTCACATCAGTGATGACTCCCCATCCCTGCAGCCTGTTCACACTTGTCAGAGTGAGGCCTTCCAGGTGCTGCAATAAAACTAACAGTCAGAGCCGCTGGGAACAGCGAGTGCCAGAAGCATGCAAATCAGAGCAGGTTGTCAGCAGCTTGGTGACTGTGCCCTTTAGTGTGGAGACAGAGCAGGCTCGGGGACAGAGGCACATAGTGCAGGGAAACAATGGCTCCTTTTCTGTGATCCCTGTTGCAGGTGGGCCTGGGTTTTCAGAGATGCATACTGCATTCCTGTCAAAATAGATCTTAACATACACCTGCTTCTGGAATTAGGCACATCTCAGTCTTCCGTGCAGCAGATCCTTTCAGTGGTCCATAGGTTTCTTTGGCAGCTGTAGTGATGGTTGCTACCCCTGCAGCAGAAAACATGGTTCAAGGAACTAGCCTAGGCTTTTTCCAGGGGTGGACACTCCATGATCTTGCAAGGGCTCAGGTTCAAGCTAGTATTCCAGGCAGGCTGGGAGGTTTCTGGAAATTTCAGGGGTGTGCCATAGCAAAAGCTTCTGCAGTGATAGTTTATTAACTGCCCTTTGCACCAATGACAGTTTGGTGCCTACAGAATCATAGTGTAGGATATTATTTGGCCACAAATGTTGTTAATATAAAAGACCCTATTTTCCAGACTTCCAGTTTCTGGCAGCTTCCCTCATCTTTTTCGCCTTGTATAATCTAATGCCTATGAATCGTTCAAGGCTTTGCCAGGTTCTCTGAAGATAAACAGACTGGGGGCACTTTGGTGTTTGTAGTGCAGCAATGTGACAATCCAGGCTTCCTCTTGTCAACGTTTCCACTTTGTGAAAGCTTTGTCTTGTACACACACTCATTCAGTATGTTACAGGGTAAATACAATTTACTGGTCCATCACAGGATGTGAGAGAACATTTATTACAACGTACAGCACGAGCTCAAGTAGGAATACACATTGCACTGACGAAGGGTTGTACTGTCCCGTTCAATACTGTAGCAACTTTGCAAAGGTGTCCCAAGTCTTATCAGTGACTGGAGGGAGCTTTGTTTTTCTGACCAAGCAGGCAATGCTAGCATCCCCCAGCCATGTGATGCCCACGCAAGTGTTTCAAACATCAGCCCTTACCAGAGATTGCAGATGGATGAGGCTTAGGCTTGCTGCCACTGCAAACCCAGGTATTCCCAGGGGAGGTCAGAGAGGTGCCAGGCCGCCTCGCAGACTGCGCAGAGAACCAGAAGAAAGGGAAAGTTGCTTCCTATAAGACAGGCTTAAATATGCATAAGATTTGGGTTGTACTGTGAAAGGAGTAAGATGACAAGGTCACTTTCTTCACATGAGTACATGTTGAACAGGAATAATCTTTGAGAGAAGTATTTTTTTCCCAGTATGTGATATATCCCACTTGTCATAGCCTGGTCTGTAGCAGGGTACCTACTTCTTCCTCTGCAGACTGCAAAAGGGGTTTGGCAGCTACCTCAGCAGAGGCACGTTGCAGGGCTAGAAGGAGCCGTAGGGGATCTCACCTGAAGTTCATCACCAATTCATGAAAAACAAAAAAGTAGACAGGTTAAAGCCACAGTATTTGCCATATAAGCATTACGTTACGCACTGCCTGCGTGACTTAGGGGATAAACTCCTAATTAATTGCCTTTCATCCCGTGCTGCGCCCTCGTCACGATGACGTTACCCTACTGCCGTCACGCCTCTCCCGTAGCCGACCTGTGCCCCGCGCTGCAATACTGAGCTCCGGCACGGCAGGGCAGCACATGTCACGACGGCACTCGGCCGGGGCCGGCAGGGAAGCAAGCAGCTCCTGTCGGGACAGGAGAGCCGCGGCGAGGGGCAGCCGGAGGTGCGGCAGAGCCGGTGTCCTGCAGCGGCTCCCCGTGGGTCCCGGCAAACCCCATCTTCTCGGGGGTTTCCCTGGCACGGACCAGCAAAGGCAGGAGATGAACGGTTACGTTACTGTTATCACTAAAAGAAGCCATGTGGCCAAGCCACCCATTCGTTTTAGCCGTGCAATAATGATTTTTAACACTTGTTAGTAGGAGCATTTCTGTGGTCCGGTGCTAAACGGGCACCAGGGAACTGTGCGGGAGAATAAAGCAAAGCTTGGGGCTGACTGGTGAACAGGAATTTGATCATATGGCATCACAGAGATATGAGTGTTAGGGTTTTGTATCATTTGGGGAAAATGGAGATATTCTAGGTTTGTGGGAGCTGGTTTTCTTTCTTATGGTGGGGTTTGGTTGGTTGTTTTTGTTTTTTGGGGTTTCTTTGTGAGATGTTGCAAGCAAGTAATTCCTCCCTGCTCCACCTTTCTGTTCACCTCTCACTCAGCTGCCGGCGTTCCTCCCTGTTGCACGCACCAAGAGCCAGGCCAGAGACTGGTGCTCACAGTCAGTGGCTGCCCGATGCGGGCACTGGTGGGGTGCCCAGCAGAGCCAGGACGGCCCAGGCAGGGCACGCCGCCCCATCCCAATCGGTCAGCCAGCCCCTGCTGTGGCAGCAGCCCAGCCAGCACCCGGCCGCCGCCAACCCTCCTCGGGCAGGAAACCGGTGGGACAAAGGTAACATGTTTTAAATCAGCTGAACCCGTGGCAGGTTGCTGCTCTGCGTTGTTTGGCCAAGGCATTTGTAATCTGGCCCAGCCCTGCTCTCCCACACCCACAGGGAGTGCCTTCCCCGGGGCGGCGGGTCCCTCCTCGCCCTCTCCCACCAGCAACCCAGCCACTGGATTGCAGCTGGTTGCACTTCTGAAAAGTTTCTGGTGAATCTGAATTTTCTGCCATTTTTTTTTTCCCCGCCAGAAAAAAAACCAGTCCTGACAAGGTTGAGTATTTCCTAGAGGCCTCCTGAGCCGGGTTTTGGCTGGTGTGTCTTGTGTTCCAGAGCACAGAATTTTACTGCCTCAGAAACCACATTTCTCTCTCAGTTCTCCATTAGGCTAATTAATGCCACGTTACTAGGTTTCTGGATTTAATTACAGCTATTTACAAGTATATTTAGAGCTAGTATAAAGAAGCCACGACTCGCTTTGGTTGGATTTTTGTTACACAAACATAAGGATGAGTTGGCTCACAGGAATGAAATAAATTGAGCAAGGATGAAGGGGAGGTGAAGGGTTAGGAAAACGGTTGCTTTTTAGGATGCAATTTAACCCAGAACTGAACTACATGCTTTAGTCCATCCCTATTCAGGCCCACATTCAGAAAAGCAATTAGGCACTTAATTAACTTGAAGAATACGGGCTGTTAAGCATGTGTCTAAGTGGTTTGTTGAAAAGGGATAGCATTAAAAGCATGCTTAAAATTAAGCACATACGCTCAGCTAATTTCCTTGCCAGCTAAGCACACTTTCTAATCATGATGGACCAAATTCAGCAATGACAGAATGACATTATTCAGAATTACAGCAAGGTCAAACTTGGTCTGTGGATTTCTGTCCTTCGAGATAAGGAGGAATTAAGTTTGCAAGCAAATAAGAAGAAATCAGACAGGTAAAGTGCCACCGCTGCACACTGAAATGGTATCGTGGGTAGGGTATGTACAGGTATTTATGAGAGCAGAATATATCTTTCCCATTTCATTAACATTCTCAATAAATTTAAAATTTTTCTTCTTCAGGACAGAGGGGAAAAGTCCAAATGGGAATGCTTATTGGGAAAAAAAAAAGACTGCTTGAGTTTTATATTTTTAATGTTCAGAAGAAATTACATTTCAAAGCAAAATTGGTTGAAATGAGAAAGAAGGGTTTTTTCTAAGAAAAATACTAAAGACAGTAAAAATTTTTCCATCAAAGCTTATAATTTCTCTCCAAATTGATTTTTTTTTCCTTAATGAAATGGGCATTCCATTAAAAAAAAAAATTCACTAATTTTCCTTAAGTCCTATTTTTCACCTCTGCTAATTAATAACCAGAAAGAAAAAAAAAAAAAAAGAGTACTGGAACACACTGTCCCTTTTGCCTTCTCAGCCTAATTTGGGCATTGCAACCCCCGGAAGAGTTTTGACAAGAAAAAAAAAATCCCAATTCACAAATCAAAATCAGGTCAGTTGAGGCAGAGGATCCTATGTATTTTCTAAAATTACGTGCATACCTCCAGGCGCTGATGAAAAATGATCCCAGTTCCTGAAAACATGACGAGTGTTAGTGTGGGCGTACAGACTCACATGGGAGCTGGGGTGTGACTGCTTCAGTCTCCCCTTGCTCGCCCCTGTGAAAGCTGGTCCCAGGGCTGCCCTGGGCTGGGGGATGCCTGGGAAGGGGACCACAGAGCCCTTGGCCACCAGGGACGGACAATCCCACTGTGGGGCTGGGGCTCAGGGCTGCCTGAAGCCCACCGCCACGCCAGGACGTGCCGCAGTGCCGGGGTAGCAGGTGGACAGGAGGGAACAAGGAGAGTGGGCACTTTCTTGGTCTCTGTTGGTGGCAGGGTCAGACCCACGGGACCTCACCCTGCGGGGGTGACTGCAGGGTTTGGAGGCTCTGGGTTTATTTCTCCCCCCTCACATGCGGTCCCCAGACAAAGAGAAGGAGGTGGCCCCACGGCCAGGGGATGCCCAGCAAAAGGGTGCCATCAGAGCCCACGGGGGAAACGGAGCAAGTGTCAGAGGGAGGGACTAAATGCACGGAAACCCCACCTGGTTCAGGAAGCCGCTGAGATGAAAATAGCTCAGTAACACTTGCCATATTGTTGGCTTTCCCTCCTCCAGTATTGCATCAGACCTCTGCGACAGCTGTCAGGTCTATGGCAAACTTCACTTCAAACACATTGGCCTACTTTGATTATGGCCAGTCATCTGACATTTAGACCTGACAAATAACTTTGACTAAAATAATGACTTGTTCTGGCAATTTGCAGTCAGGTCAGAAGGCACCACTGGCGTCAGAGCTGAGTACGTCTTCTTCCCTGGGGCATGGAGCTTTAACCTCCGCTTAGCTTGATCTTCATGTGTGTCTTTAGCAAGTGAAAAAAATGGATGTATTTTTTTAGAATATCAGAAACTAAATGCTGATATACCCATTTTCCTGTCTTGAAAAAACTTCACATTTTACCCCCACAGACAGGTATCTGTTTCAGTAAATCCCCTGGTTGTAAGGACACAGGTACTGCAGCTCTTAACTTTCAAAGATCCAGGAAAATTATTTCCCAAAGATACCAAGATTTTCGTTATAGACCTTTGTAGCCTTTCATTAATAGATTATGTGATTTTGCTATCGGATGTAACTTTGATATTAATAAACGTAACCACAGTTCCCCAGACAGAGCATGACTTTGGGGGAAGGCTATTTTGCTCATACCTGTTATAACACGGTATAGCAATAAACTCAGTGCTTGAGTCTCACCTGCCTTACCGCTGCCTGCAGACTCACAAATCCAAATGGGCAAGTCAAGAATTGGGCCCTGCCACTGTGTCTCCTGATCCTGCTCCCAGGAACAAGATCAGGCTGATACCGGGTTGCCTAGAGTTGCCAGTCCCTCTGCTGCCACTTCACATGAACGCTATCCACAGGCACACAGGAAAGGTCAAAACTTCACGATGCACCCATGGAAGTACTTGATAGTGGCATTGCCAGTCATTGTTAGCATGATTTTTTAGGGCACAAACCCCAAACATTAACAAGAAGAGATCATATATTGTCCCTGTTGGTCTACAAAGGGAGGAGGCTGCTTTTGAAACACATGGTTCAATGCCTGTATTGTCCTGGTTGGTCACACTTGGGATCTCCTGGGTCCCTGGACGACACTGCACAGCCATCCACAAAGTCGGGTAATTCCAGGATTCCTTAGGCACACGGTAGTATTATTTTGGCTTCTTCTACAAAGATTTCCAGGCCTGATGAACGTTTTTACAAACTTTTATGGAAAGCACAAGGTTCAATATCAAGTGAACAAACATCATTCTAGTACAAAAATTACTCAAAAGTATGTTTTCTTAATGAGTAACATCATAGAAAACTTTTTCTTCTCTGATGGTATGCAAAGAAGTCAGAAAGCAAATGAGAGCTAGTCACAGCTCTGAACAGTCCAAGGATAAGGTCAGAAATCTGATGGCTCTCATTATGTCTTCCATTTCCTCTCGGCATTCCCTGGGAAATTCTTAGGATGATCCCCTTGCTTGAAAAGCACCATGTTTCTAGTGGCACCACCAAAAATGGAAGTTGCGTTTTAGTGGGAAAAATGGTTTGTGGTTTATTTAATACAGTAGTGGCCATGTCTGTGGCTGGTGTACAAGGCAACTTTGAGTCAAAAAGAATTTTACATATTTTTTTCATGAGGATCTCAGACATGCACACACACACACACACACACAGAAACATATATACATTCCTTCTTCAAATTACTTTTTCTGCAAGACAGGGGCTGTCGAGAGTTTTTGACTTTCATGAAAGTATAATCATTCAGTCCTATCAAAACATATTTGTGTTTAGACTAACGAGATGGATTCATAACCAGAACATGTTTATAAAATATTCTTTACAAGGAAAAGCAGTTCCCAACAAGTCCTTAAAACTTTTTGCACATTATTCCTCTAACAACAATAACGGGGAAATTCAGGAGACTAGGAATTGCATTTTCCCCTTCAAGTGGTGAAATTAATTACAAAATTTCAACAATGTGAAAAAAACCTAACCGTCTCTAAAGAAAGTGCTGAAACAGAGGTTATTTTCATCTTCTTGTAAAGCCGGCTAAAAGCACTTGGTACTTAAATACTACTATAGGTCTGCAGCTCAAGCTGAAATGAGTGGCACAAAAATACAGGACAAACACTTTTTTCTTCCTTTTTGAGAGAACAAGGGAAAATATTCAGTCTCTTGGTCTGTTTCTTATAAGAAAAGAGAAAATATACAAACTATGTTAATGGCCCAACCTGAAGGTCATGGAATTTGTGATTGCATGGATCTGCTATGCTAGGTCTTAACAGAAATTGCTTGATTCTTCATTACACAACTGCTATACTGAATTGCAACAAAATTATGATGTATCCAGTTTTTCAACTAACAAAAGATATTAATTCTCCTTTTAAATTTTACCTCTTTTAACCATTATGAAGAAGTCTGGGAAACCTTTCCAGATGTGAGACTTTAAAGAAGCATACCACATAGCTACTTCTTAGTTTGAGAGATGTTCATAACACTGTACACGAAAGCAGAAGTCCTCTACCAGTTCACACGAGGTTATTTCATCCCCTGATCCTTTCTGTCAGTGTGACAGACCCACACACAGAATGTCCCTGGTGGCTCACGGCGAGTCTCACGGGAGGTTAAATGAGTGGGAGTGATGCTCTTTTGTCCTGGAGTATCTCCAGGAGAAATCACCCTCAAATTTATGCTGCTATTTTTGTGTGAGTTGTTTGCAATGGAAAGAGGAGTTTACCGTGTACTTTTGTGCTCTATTGTAGACATAAAAGGAAGTATCAAACTTCCACTGCTTATTGGCAAACTGAATAGAAATATCGAAGGGGAAGTCCAAGATGCTTTTTTCCCCCTCCCTTCAAAGTCATTACTTCATAGTCCGAACAAACACGTGGCCTTGAGAGAGACAGCCAGTGATTTGCCCAAGGCCGAAAGCACATCTCTCCCCAGAGGGCTCACAGCAAAGTCACAAAAACTGGTCTGGATTTTGTAGCAGTGCCCTGCAGTGCCAGGAGACTTGCCTTTGAACTCTCCAAGCTCCTACTTTCTGGAGGCTCACCCTTTAAGAAACACATGGTCCTTCCTACACCTGTTCCAGATTTGATTCTACCAATAAAAAATTTCATAGTCTTTGTTCTCCTGTACAGCAGAGTGTTTTAAACAAAAACATTATACCAAGGCCTTTTCATGTAACTGACTTGGAGCTACATAATATAAACAAATAGCTATTGCCGTATCCTGAAATCTCTACAGCTCTAAGCAGGTTCAGTCCTGCCATCCCACATTGAGACCAGTGATCTTCACTCTTCTTGAAGCACATAGAGATGCAGGGGAGCGGTGTTACTCATGGGTCTATGCCCGTGCCAGCTGAAATGGGTGACAAAACTTCTGGGGATTGCAGCAAGGCAGCGTGAAACTCCAAATGCCCTGTGAAACAATATTATCTATGACCACAGGGCAACCACAGCAGTGGGAGATAAGAACCGTTCCTAAGGCTGTAACCGTTCACCCTGATGGTTAAAAAGGAAAAGGAAGAAAATTATTATGCCTTTGGGGAAGAGCAGAGTGAGTCTGGGTAGTCAAAGTGCAGGCACAGAAAATGCTGGGGAACCAGTCCCTGCTAGGCATGCAGGAGTAAGTGTGTATTTACTGCTCTGTTGCCTCAGTTCACAGCTGGTTTATTAACTTTTATTGCCTGGCGTGCCAGCTTAAGCCAGCAGAGTAGAGGTGCAGACATCTGTGCATGGGGAGAGAAAGAGGGAGGATGGTGGTAAAGTCGTAAACCACCGCAGCTGGGAGTGTGAGTCAGAGACCTATGGCCCTTGACAGCCATCCACCTTTGCATGACGGAAAATGGGCTCTGGGTTTAATGCCTCCTCTTCTGATCTGCATAGCCAAAATCCAGGCTAAAGGGCAGTGCTGGGGACAGAAAACAGTCATGTGCAGGCATTAGTCTTCTCTTGGATCTGCAAACAGAGAAGTTAACTGTTTCAAAATAATCCAGTGGAAGTAGACTGGGGATAAGAAACCCCCAAGTCCTCTCCTCCCTTTCCCCCTCGGTCTTTGGGATTACATTCTGCCCTGGCGTGCTACCACAGAAAGTGACCTCTTCTCCAGGATGGGCACGCATATGCCCTTATGCTGTAGTCAGTGGTTGCTCTGACACTTGTGCAAAAAAGACTTTGCTTAGACATTTGATAACACAGCGCTTTTCTGTGTTTTGTGCTATACCCATGGCATATATATTAGTTGCGGGCTTTCTAGGAAAAAGCAACTGGCAATAGCAAAAGCCCCAGCACGCTGGGAGGCACTCTGGCTCTTCTCCCATGTGGAGAGACAAGAGTTCAGCACGGAGACGGGCTGGGTTGGTTAACTCCTGCAACAACTTTGGGAGGGGTTGCTTGTAGGCTTCTGAGGAGAAATTGTATTTTTTTGGGGGTGGGAGACAAGCTGAAAGACTTTCAGTTTTCCAAAGTTCTCATGATGCTGGGAAGGCTCAATTGGCACAAAAGGCTTTGGAAAGCTCATGAAGGGGTTTTTCCTGTTCTCGTCTGGGAGTTTGCCCTATAACTGGACCCCTTGACACTCAGTAAGAGTGCAGCCATCTTAACCACTCCTGAGTCTGAATTCGGTATCTGACATAAGGATTTGGCTTTAAAGTCATTTCAGAAACAGAGTGGAAACCAGTACAGAGCCTGGAAGCCCTGAGCGCCAATCCTGGGAGCCCTCACTGCAGAGGACACTGCTCGCGTTGAACTTGTTCAGAGGAATTACAGTATCCCAGGGTGGATGGGAACAATCCTTAGTTCATCCTGACCTAACTATTGTCCAGGCTGAAATAATGATGTTTCCTAGAAGGAACTACTATCTGCAAACAAACTATTGGCAAACTAGAACGAAAAGTGCCTTTCCTATTTCTGCATCCAATCCAAGGTTATATTGCCATGTTGCAACCCAGCTTCCCCAGCAAGCATGTGTATTTTGATGCTGTTTTGGGCTGTTGCTTAGGCACTCATATTAAAATGTTTGTGTGGAGGCTTGTGTTTGCTAACTTAGCATTTTCCTTCTTTCTGTTTCCTTCTGTATGCCATAGAGACAGAGAAAAAAAAAAAAAAAGAGCAAAGTGCAGTTTCTGATAGGCAGTCACAGAGTGTTTCTCACAGCTGAAATCTGGTTGACAAGTTGACGCTGTGTTCAGTGAGAGGTTCCCCAAACTCTCGCAGGCCATGCTGCCAGCTGGCAGAAGTGGGCTGAGGTAAACCAGAGCAGCAAGTGACCATTTGGAGGCAGCGATGAGAGCAGCAAGCACCGGGCAGGTGCTCGGTAAAGCCACGTCGCAATGCACAGGCAGCCAGCACCGCTTGCTCAACTCATGCTGCTTCTCTGGACATCTGCAGGATCCTGTGGCCAGGGTCCAAGGGCCACATTCGAGCCCATCTCTGTGCCAGACAGCATGTGCAAAGCCATGCATGTAGAGGCATGAGGATGAGCACGTACAGGCACGTAGAGGATGAGCAGGAGCTGCTGGCTCTCCGTGAGAGCAGGGTGGGAGTTACGTGAGAGCTCTTCAAAACTGGCCCCATCCACCCGCATGGCTTTGGTCCTGACTGGGGCCTGATGCGGCTGCTCCTTGTGCAGCATTGGAGAAGCAACAGTCTCAGACCTTCATTTCAACAGACTGGCAAAACAGTGGGAAAGAAATCTCTCCCTCTCTCTCTGAACCTCTTGAAAATGCACTTAGTTCATCCGTGCTCATTCTTCAGCTGTTGTCACCCACAGTTACGTTTAGCAGAGACACAGACCTTCAGGCTCATTTGGAAACCTGTTGAGTGAAACTGTTTCAAAAATCCTTCTGGCTCTTTTCCTAGCCCAGGCTGGGGTGATTGAGGGAGACACAAACCCGTCTAGAGGAGCAAGCTGGGTGTGATGATGGCCCTGGCTCCATGTCAGGACTGTGGGAACCCAGGTTGGCTGCTGCTGGCATGTTCATGGCACCAAAATATAATTTTCCCAACAACGCTGAGAATCTCTGAGCCAGCTTTGAAGGTGACTGACTGGTACTCATTTCACCTGGATGATACGCCTTTACCATCCTTTCCTTTTTTTACAAAAAAAGTTATTTTCTCTAGGTCACACACAACCAACAGGTCAGCTGTGGTGCTAGTGCAGGTGAAAGAGTTGATGAAGCTGCCCTTGCATCCCCCAGGTCTGAAGTGACCTGTGGTCAAAGGTGCTCACCTTTGAATCTGTCCTGCTTCATTACAAGGGCTGTATCTGTAAGAAAATAGTTTTGCTTTGGTAATGCATTCTGTTAACAGGATCGTGGGGGAGAACCATAAAACATTTTCTTTCCCTTTGATATTTGTGACTGTGGAGCATCTCAGCTATAGGCAGTAAAATAATAATAGCAATGTTAGGTATGCTGCAAACAGACAGCAAACCTGAGGTTTCTTGCCACAGGCTACGTAGCCTCGCAAACTCAGCCAGAAGTGCTTGGCCAGCACCTCCGTGCTTGTTTTGGTGGTGGTGGTGGTATAGACTGAGTCAGTCAAGCTTGCAGAGAGCTGGTTTACAACTGGACAAGGGCTTCAGACACTTGAGCAAAGAGCCCCATCTCGGGTTACGGCAATCAGGCGCCTCTCCTCAGATGTACGATGTTCAAAGCCCTGAGAGTCCTGGACTTTCCCAGCAGATTCCTCTGGAATGTAAACAGTCTTCAGATCCCCCACCTGGTGCCAGCGGGCTTCTCGGGGTAGCTGAAGGGGAAGTCCTCATGACATACTCAAACTAAATAATAATAATAATAATAATAATAATAATAATAACAACAACAAGAACAACTAAGATGTTTGGGGTTTTTTTTACTCGAGGGAGGATGCTTGTTTGGGAAGAAGCAGCAGCTGTCACTAGAGAGAGAATGTTATTCAGAACAGGTCAACTTAAAATACAATTTGCTGGATGTCAGTAAGGTATCTGCTCAGAAGTCTGGCTGGCGATGCACTGAAAAAGTGCAGGAATGTTTCCTTTGGCTTGAAGTGGAAATGTTGAAACAGATGTTTCAAATAAAGATCCCGGCACTGGTGATAATGAGCAGCTCGAACTACCTTTGTAGGTACTCTGGAGATATTAAAGAAGTTACATGCAGGAACTTTGTCTCTTTTTTGACCCTGTGCACAGACAAGGGGATTCTCTGGGCTCTGATCTCAGTTCTGGCACTGCCTTCCTGGATAACCTTCGGTGAGTCCTTTCACGTCTCGTATTTCTGTTTCCCCAGACACAAAACCAAGGCATCTGCCACAGGCCTCCTTCACGAAGCAGGCTGTGGGAAGAGCCATGCACCATAATCTTTACTGGCGCTTTCAGGCGCAGTCATGAGAACGTGAATACTGGCACTGCTCCTGTGGGATGGGGGTGACAGGTAGCAGGGACAGGGCTTATGGAGGGAGTCCTTGCCAGCTTGGGTGTCTGTGTCCCCGTGAGGGTAACAGGACTGCTGCCTGAAAGGTACCTTGGCTGGTGCTAAAATATTCCTTGGGAAATTATTTGAATTTCTTTATTCTAAATCTCACCAGCTCTCTGTGTCTTTAAATAATTTCTGCGTTGTTCCTCTCTTCCTTTTTTCATTTTCTTTCCCTCTCTGAGTGTTTCCTGTGGGCCTCCTGGCTGCTTCTGTCCTTGCCTCTCCGCTCCACGCCAACTTCTCTTTTTTCCAGTATCTTCCAGTTCGCTCCTCCCTCCACCAGCAGCCCTTCTGAGCCAGATGTCACGTCCACAGCACTCGACAGCCACTCCGACCAGGTCATTGGGGATCCCCATCGCTGGACTATCCCTCAGCGGGGAGGACCCAGGAGACGTGGGGGCGATGGGCGAGCAGATGACAGACCCACAAATGGAGCCCTTTGGCCAAACATAGTTGCTCATCAGTAGAGCATCCTGGGCAGAGAACCAGGGATGACCTGAGCCCCACTGAAGTGCCCTGACCCACTTGGGACCACCTGGCAGTAACAACCCCCCTACTTCTGCCCCTGCAGGGGGTCAGAGGGATGTGCAGGACAGCGGAGCGGTAGCTGAGGCCCTGGCCTGGGATGCGGGAGGGAGTGCATCCCACCGGCACTGGGAGATCTCCAAAAGAGGCTCCAGGAAGGCTTCCCAGCCTCGGTTCACACCCTGGGCTAGGCAGGGCAGGCACCGGGAAATCGCCTGGCCTCTGCCAAAGGCATCGCTGTTCCCTCGGGACGGCTGGCTAAGGGGGGGAACCGTGCCAGCACAGCCACCAAGGCAGGGGTTGAGTCGGTGAGGCAGGCGACGTTTGAAGAGGTCCAGAGAAACGCTGGACCCACTGGTCTGCCCCATGGTCGCAGAGTGGCTGGCATGCTCTTTGGCTGCTGGTGCCAGCATCCACCTGGATGGGGCAGCACCAGGTGACTGCAATGCATGAGGCTCTGAAAAAAATACCAGGGATGTATTCTCTTTTTTTTCCCCATTTGTTTTTTTTCTCTTTTTATGTAAGCGAAAGAGTTCTTTGCTGCCAAAGAAAAACACTGACTAGAAAAAAGCAAGCATGAAGGGACACAGCAGGAAGCACGTGGCAAACCGTGATGGGCCTTGACACAAACTTTCTATTTTTAAAGTGGCTTAATATAGTCATGAAAAAAATGTCTTAACTGATATGAAATATCTCCTTGCTCTCCTTTAAAACATCCTGATTTTATGAGCAGCAGAGCACACTGGTCCTTTGGCACCTGACAATACTTCATTAGCAGATCCCAGGTATATCCTGGCCCCAGGAATATAGACTGTGTGCCAAGATCAGAGCCTGTCCCTAAGCAAAGCTCCTTCTGCCTTTCCTAAAACACGGGCAAATGAAGCAAAGGTTTCTAGTCAATAGGAGAGTGATATTTTTTAGACATTTAGAATCATGATTGCAGGAGCTGAAGGAAGGAAAACTATATCAGCATGAGGTCCATCCAAGAGATATATCAGTCATTTAACTGAGAAGTACATGCAGAAAAATCAAAATCTCTTTCTGTGATGAATAGCCATGATTCACACAGCTGGGAGGTGCAAAGAAATTATTCTAGCTAGCTAGCTATCACTTGTTAGCCAGAAAGAAAGCATTTCTTTACACTTACTTTAAGGTATCCCTTTTGTTCCACAAATGTTTAAAGTACTACCCCGTAGCAATCAAATGGCAGGTGAAGTAGGAAGAGGAACAGCATGTTCTTGACAGAAGAAATAAGTCACATTTCCCTCCTACCGCCAGAAAGGGAAGTCAGCACAGCTGGAATCACAAACAGCACTGGGGGAAATCACCTCTTCATTTTCACCTCCCCCTTCTCCACATCCTACGGCGGCAGGCCTGCAGGCACTGAGGTTGCAGGCAAGGGAACAAAAAAGACCCGTACGGGCTTTCCAGCTCGTTTTGATGCGTCAAGTGTTTGGAAAAGCAAAGTGAGGTGAACTTTGCCCCTGCTGTGTCCAAGAGCAAAATCCTCTGGTGTTTCCAAGCTACGTCAACAGCTGGGAGCTCCTGTTTCCACGCTGACCTGTGTGTCCGAGGGATTTCCTGAAACGTGGGGAAGCCTGCAGCAGCAGCAGCCACTGGGGCATCATGGCCACTGGTGGCCTTGCCTGAAAGAAAGCTGTCTGGGTAAATGACCCCAGAAAAACATCCACTCTGCCTTCCAGCACCCTAGGACAAGACAGAGAAATGTACTGGAGGTGGCCACATCCTGGCCACTTCTGCCAGCAAGTCCACTGCCCACTCGGGGAAGAGGTGGGGCTCCCTCCCTCCTCCCCAGAGTCCGCTTCCCAGATGTGCCGTGTCCTTCAGAGGCTCCCTGGATCTCCTCTTCTCACTACCTCACACCTGCTCTCCTTTTCCCCTTGCCTTTTCCAGTGCCCCATGGTGACCCCTCTCCCTGACCCTTCACATCCATTCTCTGTGTCCTGTGTGCCCTGTTCCCCCTGCTCTGCACACCCCCTCTGCTCCCCTCCCCTCGCCCCCTCCCAGCCCTGGGGTCCTGCTGAAGGTGAGCAGAGAGGACGAGCAGGGCTGTGGTGGGAAACAGCCATGAATGGCCTTTGCTCCTCTGAGCAATGGAGGGAAATTTGAGCCTCTGACAAACAAATATTAGGGCTTTCACGTGTCCTTCAGGCCCCCTCCTTGCTGCAAATTTACTTCCCTTCCACAGGCCAAGGGACCCATTCAGCACCAAAGGCAGTGCCCTAGGCCCCGAGCCAGATGCCCCAAGGCCTCCCGAAGCTTCACACTCGCACCGTGGAAGGCAGCGCTGGCTCCTGGCACCATGCAGAGACCTGGGGCCAGCTCAGGCCACCGCCTGGGGAAAGACTCCAGTTTTTCCTGGGCCTCTGAATTGCAGAATCAAGTAACCCACAGCCTGCGATGCCCTGCGTTCACCACACAGGGTCTCTGGAGGCCTGAGCAGCCCTGGAAGAGGCTGCTGGTTGCTCTCCCAGATGAACCCATAGAAATGAACTATTTTGTAGTAAAGGCAGCAAAAGCTGTGTTTTTGCAGCATGGTCTTGGTGTAGATTGTTCATATCTGCTAGCTCAGTTTAGCATCAGATCGGTATCAACCTGAGGTGTTTCTGAGGACTATTTTAGAAGTGAAATGAAGGTCCATCAGAGGGTACAAACTGCCTCTCTACCCCACAGGCCTTCCCACGGCCGGCCCCACACCTCCCTCTGCCAGTGGGCACAAAGCAGCAGAGCAGGAGGCAAAGTTTCCCCGGGCTTCTTTCTACAGCAGTCCTGGCCACTGTCTGAGAGAGCAAAAGAGGCGCATGCAGGAACACAGGTTAAAGCTGAAGAGGAAAAGGATGTGCAATACAAAGTGAAGATCAAATGATGATGGGAGGTGAGAGGAGGGCAGCAGGAAGGGCAACACTACACTGTGATAGCGCATTTTCGTTCATTGCCTGAGCTGTGCTTAGCACAGCTGAACCCCAGGCCTGGGGCGCCTTGGCCTCCGCAGCACATAAATAAAGATGTTTATTTGATGTTTATTTCATCCTCAACCACATGTGCTCCATGCTACTCCCCTGCTCCTACCTGTGCTGCAAACAAGATGGAGGATTGCTGATATCATTGACTTTCAGGCACCTAAGTGATGCAGCAGCCCTAAGGTGGGAGCTAAGCCCCCCACATAGTCGGAGGAGAAGCTACACGAAGCCATAAGTCCCATTTTCTCCCACTAAGCAGGCAGCCAGTCTCCCAGCTCAGGCTGCCACCTCAGGCTGGAAAACGTCAATACCCCTTGCTGCGCCATGCACTGCTGGGATGTCCACACGTGGCATCTACCACTAGTGGAGAGGGGGACAAGAGAAGAAAACATCTCCCTTGCTTTCCTTTGCTTTTCATCTGTATTTCTTTATTGCAGACCACAGGTTTGTGGGGTGTTTTTCCCTTCATTGTACACCATCTGCTCATACCCCACTGGTGGCATACAAGTATGGCCAGATACCTTCATCTTTCATTACCAGCCTCAGGTGAGTAGTTCCCCAACGTTTTGTGGGTACAGGGTGAGAGACGGGAGCAAAAGCCGTTACAGCCGCATGGCTTACTGCCCTAACCCGAGAGGGCTGATGCCAGGAACGTGCATGGGCCCTGCGTGTCCTCAGAAGAGGATGTGCAGACCTCTGCCAACATGCCTACTGAATTGCACAGTACTGCCACTGCCTCAGGGAGAGCAGGGTCTGCGCCCTTCCCAAGCACCTGGGTGCAGAAACCGGACAAGTGCATGCACTCTAGGGTGCAGGTTTTGGAAGGAAAGAGACTCGGTGTAAGAGCCCTGGTAGGAGGGAGGAGAGACTTCTTGCATGCAGAAGCAGAGTGAAGCCATAAGGTGATGTGGGAAGATGTCCACAGAAGATCAGCGTACCTGACAGTGTTCGTAGTAAGACTTTCAGCACTCAGGCTCAAGTTTTTCATGCCCGAGCGCCTGCTTTGGGATGAGGTTTTCTTAGGAGCATGGAGGAAACTGCAGCCAAAATCATGTGCAAGAGTGAGATTTGGGAACGAATGCTGTTTAGCCCAGAATTTTGCCAGACATCTTATTTTGGCAGAGCTGCAGTGCTCCAAAATGCTGGAGCACGGCTTCATGTTTAGCAGGAAGATAACTTTCAGTCAGAGAAGGGAATTTTGCTGATCTTGGAACAATCTGCCCAAATTTGGTCAAGATATAGAACCTTTTGGAGAAATTTCAGTTTGCACATCCTCAGGCAAAAGCTAGCTGGATCTTCGCCAAGTACAGTTTGCACTGAGTGTGTTTAGTACCAGGACTTCAGAAAGACCCCTGCTCAAGTCTGATGCAGACGCTACCAGATTTAAGATCCAGAGCTGAGAATAGGGGTGCTAACACTCCTGGGGGCTCCTGCCTCTTTCTCCTAGGCTCAGGCAGTATGGAGAAGTCAGATGCCTACCTGAATGCAGATGGACCAGGCACAAAAGAAGGCAGGGAGATGGGTGGAACAGGTTGGGATAAAAGCCTGGGAGTCAGGACCAGAGGATCAGACTGGGACCACATGCAATGCGTGCCACTTATATGCCAAACGCTAAGATAGTATTAATTATGGTGCTGCAGCCTCTTTTTATAACTGTAAGTGAATCTGCATCTGTCTGTCCTTCCCATTTTATCTTCTATTCCACATCACCCCCTCCTCTTTCTGTTATCTCCTGTCCCCTTTCCCCAATGACTTTCCCTCTGACTGCTGTCCTTTCTCTGCCCTTCTCATAACATCAATATTTTGCTGCTGGCCCCTGTAATTGCTTAGCTGTTTATTCCTTTGTCCTCATACTGTCACGCTACAACCCAGCACCGTCCAGCTCTCCCACGTGCCACATGTGACATTAGGGCACTTGGGTTTCTTGAAACACTGTGGTCCCTCCAGCACTGCTGGGTCCTCTCCCTTACCTTCACCCAGCACTGCGAACTGATCCACATTACCCGCCAGGTGGCCTTTGCCCATCTTTCAGTCCATCAGCACAGATGGTAACTTAGGTCATCTTACATGCTCTCAGCTCTCCCTCCCTGGTTCTTGAAGTTACCAGCTCTCCCTAACCCAGCTGGGACCCCCACACACCTTCTCCCATGGCAAAGTCTCTCCTGGCCCACCCAAGCCCCTGGTTTGCTCTTCGCTTCTGTCCCTCCCAAGAGTGGTCCTCTGGGGCCGAGGACCACTTCCAGTGAGTCTATGACCAGGCTGACTTCCTGCATTACAAAATCATTTGATTGTTCTTCCTTATTCTTATCGAAGCATTTCTGCATCTCTAACTTCATTTATTCTTTCTCCTGCCTCTCCACTAGCACAGAGACAGTCTTTTTATCATAGAGCAATTATCTTCGGCCTTCCTTTCCCCTCTTGCCTAGTTGTTTCCCCCAGGGACCCCAGCGTATTGCTTCATCTCCCTTCATTGCCTCTTCTGCAGCTTCTCAGGTTGGCATTACACAGGGAAACCGACCCAATCTTGCCTCTCAGGACTGTGGGAGGAGGGCCCTTGTGTCACCCCATCCTTTCCAACTCCCATCGTTCTCTTGTTGAGCCCCAGGAGCACCAGCTCACTGGATATTTCTTTGGACCAATTTGACTCACTAATCCTGTAGAAAATGTCCTTCTGAGGCTTTTAACGGTTTTTTTTTTTCTGCAGGGTTTTATTTGGCTGAATTTACAATAGTGAATTGAAAGCCAGCAGGGCAGGGGAAGGGGCAGCATCTGGCCAAGGAGAGAAGGCAGCAGGCTGAGGAGTGGGACCTTCCTCTTTCAGTGGCCACAAGCTGTGAGATTGGCTCAAACCACTGATTGTAGCTTCACCCTCATTTTCCTCTGGCTCTTTCCTTCATATTACAAATGTGTCTCCCTCTTAAAGAACAACAACCTCAATTTCTCTTGCTTTTCTAGTGAAAACTTTGAGTTTGCTTTCCCTTTAAGCTCACTGGAAAATGAGTTTTTCATTATCTCCAGTCCTGAGTCTCCAAACTGTACTCTGCTGAGATTCTGACCACCTCTATCCCAGCTAAACCTCACAGCCAAATACTCATTTGCAGCTGCCTTGATCTGTCCATCCCTCTCCCCGCAGACAGAGGTGGTCATGAAACCCTCACCTTCCCCGGCCCAAGGACTCCAGCCTTCTCTGGCGCTTGCCTCCCAATTTTCCCTCCTCTCCTCAGTCTCTGTCACTGTGGATAGCATTCAGGCCTGTAACGTGGAAGCCATCTTAATCAAAAAGCTCCCTCTGTGTTTTCCCATCCAAGCTATAGATAGGTTCAAGTGTATGAACACTTGAACAAATTTGTTTGCACCACAGTTTTGCTTTGAACGTGCCAGTTTACCCAGATGGCGGGATCTCATAGTAACTTAGGCAGAGAGCCTCGGTTTCCTATCTAGAAAAGGGACATATTTTATTACCATCTCTTCTAATAGCCTCAAATGCTCAAAGGCTCTCCATGAGGAACAGTGTCTTGTAGTACTGAAGAGGATCAACTGCTTATTTCATTAGGGGAAGCAAATCTGAGTAAAAAGCAATTTATACTGATATAACTGAATCTATGCTAGTGCTTTTAGTGACATAACTATGTTAGTAAAAAAAAAAATTTTAAAAAAATCATGCTTCTAACCAACACAATATTCCTAGAAACATTTTACATATAAATGGGTGTACAGATTTATTTGCCTTGGACATTTCTACCTGTGGTTCTGGTTATTTATTTTGGTATGTCGTACCAAGTCACGTGCACAGCATACCAAAATGCTGTGTCACTGGCTGATGTGCACATCCAAGTACTTAGGCAGTGCTGGGTACTCTCAGCCTGTGTGTGAGCTCAGGTCTGGAAATCCAGAGTCCTGTCTGCCGCTCTCTGCAGCAATGCCTTGTAAAGGATTTTTGGATGGAAGAATTTCTAAATCCTACACAGCTGTGGAATACTGTAAGAGTTTGAGTGTGTGCCTTACACTTCCTCTTCTTTCATCCTACATTTGCTTCCCATATTTTTTGCATTATTTAAAATAAATCCCTTTATTTCCATATATTTTCCTCTATCCATCATTAATGCAGATCCTGCTTGGATCAGCAGAATTTGCATATCAGTTTGAGACCAGCTGCAATATTCTTCTGCAGCAGGTGAAAAACATCACTGTAGTAACAGTGACTGGTGATCTGATGAACAGCAGTCCTGTTTGTGTTGAAAGCCACATTCCTGGAATACACCTGCATTTTTCCCATTCCCCAGCAGCACAGTGGTGCAAGGAAAGCTATTTCCCATCAGGAAGGCAGTCAGGCATGGCAGCTCAGATGGGAGGTCCACAGGGAATCAGGTCAGAGCTTGAATGGCCAGTAGCCTGGGGCTAGTGAGAGTTGGGAAGGAGTGGAGAGCAAGGATGGGCAAGAGGTAGATGAGCAAAGCCATCAGGAATAATTTTTTCTGCACAGGAAAATGATCCCATACAACAATTTTCTTTGCAGAAAATGGAATGGCCTCCATGAACTGAGATGGGTCAAGAAAGGGGCTGCACCTCCTTATTCTGCCTCTTCCCTGCTCCCTGCAGGCACTGCTGGGTCACTGGGGATGTGTCACTGCCAATGGCAGACACAGAGTTAGGACTGTTCAGCCTGGAGAAGAGAAGGCTCCGGGGAGATCTAATTGAGGCTTTCCAGTACCTGAAGGGGCCCTACAGGAAAGCTGGAGAGGGACTGTTTATCAGGGAGTGTAGTGACAGGACAAGGGGTAATGGGTTCAAGCTGAAGGAGGGTCAATTTAGATTAGATGTTAGAAAGAAATTCTTTACTGTTAGAGTGGTGAGGCACTGGAACAGGTTGCCCAGAGAGGTTGTGGATGCCCCATCCCTGGAAGTGTTTAAGACCAGGTTGGATGAGGCTTTGGGCAACCTGGTCTAGTGGAGGGTGTCCCTGCCCATGGCAGGGGGGTTGGAACTAGATGATCTTTTGACATCCCTTCCAACCCAAACCATTCTATAATTCTATGATTCTATATTTTCCAGGACATCTCGTGGGATGCAAGCAGGGACAGTCCTCTCCAGACATGCTGGTGGGATCAGAATAGCAGCAATGAGTGAAGAGTGGCATGGCACATCTCCAGAAAAGGCTCACTGGAGGTGTGGGGAGCAGCAGAGATTCACTGCCACGTAAGGATGGATAGGATGGATAAATGTGCTTCTGAAAGGCCAAAGGTAATTCCTCATGGCTGGGCTGAACCTCAGAGGAGACCAAACCTCTGCTGTTATTGCAGAGCACTGGGGCCACAAGCTGAGGCGTAGGAGAAGTCCTGAGATGGCAGCCAGTGCTGGGCACACTGCCTGCTGAGTGTCAGCATGGAGCACAAGGACAGTTAGTGAAACCATTTGCACAGCTGTTCACCTAAGGGGAACTGTAAAAGTCAATGCTGTATCCTACTTTGTGGTGCTTCTTTTGTTTGATGTATGCATGGAAAGAGACAATAAAAATACTGTGTAAGCTCCTATTTCAGGCTTTTTTGGTGATGGGACATTTTGTTCGGTGCATTAGTATCTATTCCACAATGCATGGACTTGGCTTTCATCTTGAGAGAGATTAATTTTCCTGCCATTAGGACAAAGAATCAAACGGGGCTCAGAAGGCACAAGCTGACTCCACTGCTGTCTGCTGACACACAGCAAGGTGCCTCTTAGCCAGTGAAGACGTCTGGGTTACTGCAGAAGATCTGATGTCAGGGATACACCAGGTTTCTTTAGTTTTGCTAAAGCATCTGTCTGGAGGCTTGCAGTACCCCTGTGCAATCCTGGTTTGGAGCCCCTGGCAGGTCTTTTCTTTCAGACAGAAGCACATGGAGGTTTCTGTGGAGGCATGAGGCTCCAAGGATATATCTCTCCTTTTTTTCTGGACACTTATTTGGGTCACTGTTGCTGGATTATGAAGGCTGAGCTTCTCCTCAACACTGGTACCACTGGGAAGAAACACTGAGAACTGTTCATGTTTCTGCAGGTACAGAAAGAAATGTCACAACTGTAAGAGTTCCCTAGAAAAAACATTTACAGAGACTGAGTGATCAATATGGTAGTAGAGGGCACCTTTCTGGAAAGCTTGCTTTGGGACAGCTGTATAGCTACAGGCATGGCTAGTGCAAGCCTTCCTTGCAAGCCCATCATTTTAAGTAAAGGGAGCTTATAGATGTGCTCTCAGCAAGGGAATATATATAGTAGCAATTTCAAGTACCTTTGCATCACTCTTGAAGGTGATAAAATCCTACAGGAGCCTGTGGCTCCAGAGACTGTTGATACATAACAGCTTACAGGGATGGTCCCTGCAAAGCTTATTATAAAAAGCTGTGATGGAAGAAACAGAATGAGTTTTTCTCAGGATCTCAGATAGAAACTAAAGAGCATCTTTCAGAAAACAATGCAGAGATGACAAGGACAAAAGGAGTATTTTTGCACATTTGGACAAGATACTTCTCAAGAAAACCAGGAGAAAAGCCCACACATTTAAAAAGAAAGCAGACAGGATTGCATTGCAACTGGCTCTCTCCATGCTTATATTTGCCTTAGGGCCAGCCCTGCTGTGTTTCAAAGACATCCTGTGTCTCCACAAGCTTTGTGTGTTTGTTTCATCTCATCATCTCTGCCCTCCTTCTCTGCATTGTGGCCTTCAGAGGTTAGCTCCCTTGGTTCCTGCTGGGTTTTTACAAGGACAACAAGGGTGGAGGCTGGTTCCTCACCCCTGTTTCGCCCCTCACTTACAATATGTGCTCCATATGTGCATTGAGTCTCAGCTCTCTGCTGCTCTTGGTTCATATCCCCCCAACCTCAACACTCAAGTCCTGTGGCTGCCCTGCAGCCAGAATCCCTTAGCTGTTTCCTTCTGCAGGCTGAAGAGACTGAGGACACCCTTCCTGGTGTGGGCAGGGAAAGGAGATTTAGGTAGTGCACTCCATTTATTTGCCTTCTTGGGAAGCTGGGCAGCAAAGAAGTCTCCAAAACTGTTGGTAGGTTAGAAAGAGGGATTAAAGAGGATCAGGAAGTATCTTGGACAGAGTAGGTGAAAGCTGTGACCAGAGCAGTCACTGCTGTATGAAGAAAGTGGATGACAATATTGTGGCTGGACGACTGTTGGGACAGGCATCGGTCATGCCATCTCTACCCTGGCGCTGTGTTGATAGCTGGAGGGGAAGCTGCAATTGGTGTTTTCCTGGGGTGTTTTCCATCAGCTGGTAGAAAGGTATCATTTTTCTCTCAGGAATAAAATGTAAGAGCATGCACAAAGTAGAAATCCTTGTGTAAATATGTTTTTCCCCAGTTTACGGTGAGTGGGTTCCATTTAGATAAGCTCCTGTGACGTTAGGTTAAAGCCCTTGAAAGCAGCTGTGGTCAATACCCTGGCACAGCTGGAGCCAGACATGTTGGTCCATGTCCTAAGGTCCAATTCTTGAATCTAATTCTTTAAACTACATTGTTTTGCTTTTTTTCTGTTACAGTCCAGGTAGGACATTGTTCTTAGTGACCAGTTTACTGCATGGTGAATCCCGATGGACACTGTTATTCCTGACTCACCCCAGGAAAAATGAAACACAAGTGTGCCTGTCAGTCCTTACCAAAGCTGAGACCCTTCAGCTGCATTTCTTACACTTATTTCTGAGGCATCTGAAAGCGCCTGTGCAGGCAAGTGACTGCCATTTGGTGCTTTCTTACTTGAATTTGGCAGTCCCTGTTTGTTCAGATTTCTTTGCCAAAGGGCACATTACCAAAACTTCCTTCTCAGCCAGTAGCCCATGGCTTGTTAGCTGAAGATTGTTACCCACGTAGATGAGGTGCCTGTTGGCTTTATTTGCACTGACACTAACCAGTCTTTTTGCCTTCCATCTGCAAATCACTGAAGGTTTTCTAACCAGGTCTAGCCTGACTCTCAAAAAAGTTAATAAGACTCTGCTAAAGGTGTGAACTTCATTTCTACAAGTAAAAGCATGCTTGGTGCCTTCTGAAGGGGTGGGGTGCATCCGAGTTGCTTTCATTTCTGTGGACTGAGTTTGCAGCTTTAGTTGAGTCATCCCAGTTTTCCTGCTTGTCCCTGGGAGGTGGGCCAGCAATGGCCAAACTCCCTGGTCCTCTCCACTGCATCCTAACGCTCCCCTGTGCCCAACGGCTATGAGACACCTACCACATACTGCACCGCCATGAGCTGAGAGGAGGGGAAATTCCAGGAGGGATGTGGGAGAGAGCAGGCCTGGGCATGCAGCTGGGTCCAAGGACCACCCTGCTGCCTCATTTCCTCCTGTGACTGAGGATTGGGGGTTGCTCTTCAAAGGGTTAGCTTGGCTCTTGCCAACGTGTCAGCCTCTACTCTATTCTCCTTCTGGCAGATCCGTAGGTGGCTCCAGCTCAGTGTCTGGCCACCTGGTGACTAGATGACCCTGGGAAAGCAGCAGGAATGTCAGCCAGGGATGGGGAGGAGTGACACCTCCCCTTTCAACAGCATCCTGAGCAGTCATGCTGCACTTGGAGTAGCATAATATTGTTTCTGAGCCTCAGCAAAATGACAGCCTCTGTTGCATCCCCAAGTCAATGAGAATTGGGGTCACAGTACCATTTCCAGGAAGTCTTCTAGACCTTGCCCTTTGACGGCAAGATAAGATCATTGGCATATATGACAAAACGGGTGAGAGACAATGCTGTTCTGGCTATGCTGTCATGCCCTCATCTAGCTGTGAGCTAAGTCAGCCCCCCTGTGACTCCCACCACCCTGGAGGAGCACCAGTTCATTTCAAAGTCCTTTTGGGATAGGGCATCTGGTTCCCTCTGAAACAAACCCAGGTGCGGTGGGGAGAACAGGTCACCCCAGGGTGGCCTGAGGAGGTGGTATGGGCAATCTGCACCAGGTTTGCCTTCCTTCACTCCAGATCGTCCTCCAGCACTGTCCCGCACTGGCACCACAGTCATCTGCTTCCCCGTGGACTCACCCCACATGGCATGGCATGCAGCAGCCTGGAGGTATCCTCAGCTTCACGCTGCAAAAGTACCTCTGCAGTGGGCTGCAACACAGCCCGCTCGTTGCTTCAGACACTTTGAACTAAGGAAACACAGAAGAAACATTGACCGTGTCCCAAAGCCCCAGCTGCACTGCATGGAGCTCAGAGGAGGGCTGGGGCAAGCCCGCTGTGACCTCACTGTGATCACTGTGCTCCAGCCCTGAGCAGTACGAGCACAGCCCCTGGCTCCGGCTGGCTGGGGCTGCGATCACGCGTGTGTTGGCAACAATATGTTTGGCAGAGCATCATAACCCATAATATCCCTGGTACCTTTCACTTCTGTTTAGGAGACAGAGAGAGCAAGAGCTGTCAATATTTCATGACATCATCAGCTACAGCACTGCTGCCTTCCAAATATAATTGCTTGTTATATGTTTATTACCTGTAGGAACATTAACTTGCAGTTACTGGCATAACTTAACTACTGATGAAAGGTACTTTTTACTTTGTTTGCTTTCACAGCCATTTGCTTGCTGTAATTAAGTAACTGCAGTGCTATCTTCATTAACAGGGAGAACTTTCTCTTTCAAGATGACTGCCTGGAAGGTAAAGCACCACGTGTGCCAAGGAACATTGTCAGGGGGCACACCTTCCCGGAGCTAGCAATGGAAGTATGGTTTTATATGCTTTCTTTTTAAGATGTTCTGTCTTGCAAACAATATTTAATGGTGCTTAAAGTGCAGCACTGAGCTCCTCTTTGTGTGTGCATAACTTCTTCATGAAGAACAAGAGGCATTGGCATATACACATGTGATTCAAGAGAAGGTATTGTGAAAAAAAGAAAAAAAGAAAGAGGATAATATATGCCAGCCTCATCCTCCTGATCTCTTTACTTCTTCCTATATCCATCTCTTTTTCCATATCCTCTTCATGACTAGCAATTTTCCCGTGAAGTGCCATGCTATATAAATGGAGCAGGAAAAATGACTGATGCCACACCAGTGATTACCATTAGAGAGGAGCCCTCACTGCTGGCCGAGTGAAACGCCATTACCAGCTGCGATTTGTTTGACTGCTGCAGTGCAGCAGAACCGATGGGTGCAGGTCACTCCCAGGAAGGGGAGGGATGATTTGGTACAGCGTTCTGCTTGCAGGAGCACCCAAGGGCTCAGGAGGCATCTGTGCTGCAGCCCAGCTTGTCCAACACAAAGCCATCACCCTGCATTGAGGCATTGGCCGGATCCCGATGGTGATGCACCCAGGGGACAAACTGACAGCTCCCTTACATCGAGGAGTCCTATACCATTGCTTTTGTGGGCCCTTTTCTGTAAATGCATCCCATTTGTCTGAGATGAAGGCATTAAAGGTCTTATCCCCAGTGGATATTTGCATGTGGGAGGGTGTGCGAGTGCATGGAGCAACCGACTGGGAGGGAGGTATGAGCTACAGGTAAGTCCAGGACACCTGAGGACCATTGCAGAGAGCTCAGAGTGAGTGGAAGAGGAAATGCTATGGATCATATGGTCAAAATATCATAACTACCAAACTAAACCACAGCCCTGACAGTTGCATACCTGGGAGGGACATATGGATTTCCTCTCTATGAAACCACAGCAGGCTCTGCTATAGCACAGGAAAAATTCCCACCAGAAAGAAGGAGAGGTTTCCTGCTTTAGGGCCAGAAAAAGACCTGAGAAATTATCTAGGATGACTCACAGAAATGTTACTTTTAACAGACAAAAAGATCAGCCCAGCATCACCTCAGCAAGTTCTGGTCTGTAGTAATTTGACACTGCAAACTCACTTCTGGCTCTGTCAAATGGCCAAATTCCTCTGCCTGGTTTAGGCAGCCCTTCATTTCAACTAACAGAAGACTTTTGTAATTTTTGTCAGTAAGATCGCAAGATTTTTCTCCTTGATGTTAAGGCCTTTAGTTTCCAAATGAACCCATTGTCCCCCTAGAGTTAATGTGAGAAGCCGAAGCATGAGCTCTTGTCACACCACAAAAACTGTGCTTGTTTAGAGCTTTTATGGGATCTTAAAAATAAAACTTTTATTTTTTTGGCATTTTTTTTCCTTTTTCTATTTTTTTCAAAAGCCTCTGTCTATCCAGAAGATCAACCAGAAGAGCACAGTCTAGTTCTCCAAACTCATTTGAACATTTTCAGAGGAGATAGATAGGCTTACTTCATGTTCTTCATACTTTGCACATCTTACTGCTTGGTCACTGCTGCGATTAGTAACAAAGGATACAGTTTGGGGAAAAAGTCTGCGTGAGCGTGTGCGTGTATGTTTGTTCTTAATAAATACCTGTCTCACAGAAACTGAAGCAAAACTAAAAAATGCATTTATTCATAGCAGTCACTTCACAGCCCTCAGTTAATTTGGAGACTCGCTGCTTAGCTGCAACACCACATTCAGAGCAGCTGTGCAGAGGAAGGAGGCTTGCCATCCCTCTGCAAATGCAGTGTGACATGGCAGAGCCTTGCTAGACCAGATGGGTGCAGGGCAGAGGGAAGGGTCTCATACCCACACTGAGAGAAGGTTAAGCTTGTGGTTTGGAGGTGACAAAAGAATTGGCGAGATGGAAAGACAACCACAAGAAGGAACTGGGAAAGGTTAGAAAGGATTTGGAAGGAGGGGAGAGGCAGGAGTGTGCAGAGTGAGCCCGAAGGGAAGGTTGAGAGGAAAGCGAAAAGGCCTAGGCATTGGGCTGTTCATCCCAAAAAGCCCAGTCAGAACCACAGAGTGCTTTCTGCACCCCCTGTGCTGGCTCCCAATGCTGGCTCCTCCCAGTGGGCTTCCTCCAGGCCTTCACTCGGAGGCTCTGGATCAGTGCTGATAATGGCAGCAAAGTGATTCTGGCCAGCCCCATCTTATCAGACTTCCATGGTCCGTCCCCACATCCCACAGACACCTCTTGCACTTGGGCAATTTGGCATTAACATGCTGTCTCCTGCTCTCAGATAGAACATGATGTAGACACCTCCTTAGGATACCTGGATCTTGTCTGCAACTTTGAGCTGCATGATAGGTGCTCTCACAGGAGTGTTTTTGGGTGACAGAGGCTCAGCGGTTTGTTGGTGCCTGGCATCCCTCTCCTGTGATTGCCTGCAGCAGAGGGGTGCCCTGGTATGTGACTCAGAGCTCCCCTGGGCACACTGACCCAGGAGGAAGCACAAGATGGGTGTCCTGCTCCTGCTCTGGCCGCTCCTTTGGAGGAGCAGGATAAACACGGCTGCACTTCTTTTCCAAGGGAGAGGTATCTGACAACACATCCCAGTATTGCTGTTATCAGGAAATACGGGTGGTTACTGCAACTCTCCCTGTTTCATAATTGGAGAAACATCTCTGACCCCATCTCTGACTAAAGGACAGCATATTTCACACTCCTGGGTGTGAGGTTGAACTGACATTTTTGAAGCCTTTTTTTTTTTTTTTTCCTGATTCACAAATGTGTCCGCAGGGCAGCGAGCAGCCTGCTGTCCCTGGTGTGCTCGCCTCCATCCAACCTCCCCCAAGAACACCACCTGAAGGACAGGAAGGAAATAGAATTGAAAAGGAAGCCAGTCACACACTCCCAACCTGAATTTTTGGCACTGGCAGTGCATGGTGCAGCAGAAGTGGAGAGGCTTATTCTTGAGTAGATTTGAAGCAAAGAGAAGTCATGGGTTACCAGGGGATGCTCAGGGGATGCCAGCCTCCCAATGGCCAGTCCTGCGGGCAGCCACTCTTACCAGAGCACCAGTGGTGCCCCGATCCATCCTGTGAGCAAGCCAAGGTCATCAAAAGTGGGCACTGATCCCAGGGAGAGCTCAGATGATGCTGGCACTGAGCAGGCACTGCTTCTTGTCTTAAAAGGGCAATATGAAATTGTGAAAAAACATGGTCTCAACAGGGAGCAAAGGCACTAGGTGCTGAAGACACTGGCATTCCTGCTATGTGACACATGGCACATTAGGGAACTGATTCACCAATTTCCGACTAACTTCTGTCTCTTTTCTACATTTACGCCATAATCTTGTAAGCTGGGAACTTCCCGGCAAACAAGGAAGGACAGAGGAGGTGGCCACGTAGGTTAGAGTGAGACTGGTCTGACAGCAACATCTCCTATAACAACTCCACATTTTAGCTACTGTATAAGAATGAAAAAGGATGGGTAAAATCCTAAACCTCATCAAGCCCCTGGGGTTGGACTTTACCTGAAAGGTCTAAAAATAAGAATTCCCACTGTAAGACATTTTGGTTTTACAGTTCTTTCTCTTTCTATTTTCTATTTGGAAAATCAATTCCAGTTACACAGTCTCTAGTTACGGCAGTTTAGAATGGAGAATTTCCTACTCAGAAAGGGGAATTAATCTTTAAATATACCTAATACTCATAATGGAGAAGTAGGTCCCTTCCCAAAGAGAATTCAAGTTAATAGCCAGTCACCCAAATTTTCCTGCAAAGACTAGGAAATGAAAAGGAAGGAAGCAGAAAGTGGAAGAAATTAAAGGCAAGACAAAAGACTCAAAACAAAGAAAAAATAGCTTTTGCTGTGATGGTCTGCCAAGAAACATTGAAGTAGCAGAGAATCAAAATGCATATTTGCTGCTTTTCAAAATGAAGCTGTATTCTCCAGTGAAAATGTTGTCCTTGAAAACACTTATGAATCCCCAGCCATGACTTCACTTTTTTAGACGAGTCCCCTGAGGATTTCACACTACACTAACAAGGACTTTTTAATATCTTTTTTTTTTTTTTCCCTTTTTCTATTTTGTGATATTTCATACTGTCTCCAGTTGGGGGAAATGTATGGCAGTGAACTATTCAAGCCCGCTAAACTTCAGCTTTTCACTTTTCCCTAGGGCCAGTGTTAACCTAATCTTTTTTTACCTGCTCTGTAACTTTGCTGAAGCTGAGGGGGATTTGAAAGCTGCAGTAGGAAAAAGAAAATGAAACGTGACCTGGTGGTGCCCCCACAGAATGCAGTCAGCAAAGTCTGGGCAAGTCACTGAAGTCCAATGTGCACAAGTCAGTGTATGAGACAGTTTTGCTCTGATCGCTGTTGCAGTGTGTGGTTCTTCATGACCCCTTAAACTACACTGATCTAGAGTATGAGCATCTATCTCTACTTGTGTTTCTAAACCCTGACTACACATTGCTCCTTGATTCATCATAAATTTGAATAAGACATTTTTTCACAAACAGAAAGAAAATGAGAATGACATTCACATGATATTTCAAGTTGAACTTTGATGTTTCCCATGTGAAAATGGACTTTTCTCTGGAAATGACAACTTCCCAAATGCAAGGACTGATTTTGGTAAAACATTATTTCTCAGTGAGGGAATATTTAAGTGGAAATACTTTGGCCTTTTTCGTGGTGGTCTTGGAATCTTTCCATTTTGGGAAGCACAATTAATTGAGGGTAATAAAACTTCCCTGGATACTTTTAGAAAGAAGCGCAGAAGGCAAGATGATCAGAGCCAGTGTTGTAACCATACCTCTGAGAAAAGATGTATTACCCCATCACAACTTCCTGTGAACCATAAGGTTAACCAGTTCAGTTAGCTTGGAATGGATATAAATGTTTTCTTTACTGTCAGCACTTGTCCAAGGTCTTGTTACCAAGACTGATGGGCGTAGTGACTGTTGCCAGCACCTGTAGGTACAGCTTTGCTGCATAAGCAGCCAAAAGAAATGCTCATCGTCCTTTTCTGCTGTGCCTTTGCCACATGCTCCCTTCTGAATCCCCCATGCAGCTCTTGTTCCACGTTCAGCACAAATCTCTGCTTGCTCTGCGTCTGTTTGCATTCCTGTTTCCCCTTTCCTGCACTCTTCTCCTCTCAAATCCTTTCTGAGCTCTCAGAGCTCTCTGCTGCTGCTCTGGCCATGTACCACACGCCCTCCATCGCCCTCCCTCTCCTCTCACCCAGCCACTGGTGCCACACTCTCCCCGTCCCCCACCACCCTGCAGCACCCGTCGGTGGGGATGCTCCGTTCATGGTCCAACAACTGCTGGCCCGAATTACCTTCCCTGCTCCTGGAAGCGGGTTGTTTGCCTTTCACCTGCCATACATGTCTTTGGGTCAACATGTCCGACCATGTGGCCAGAAATGAGAAGTAGCCCTCTGCTGTCAATCAAGTAATTCTGAGACACTCAGAATAGCTGTCTCTTCATTACCATGCCATGGCACTCCTTTTGGCATCTTGGGAACTCCTTGAAAATCTCAGCAGAGACCAGATTCATTGACAGGATCTGATGTGATCTGATGGTGAGAATGCTGAAGTAAAATCTGGATTTTTTCACCCATCCTTTCTGCCTTGCAGAAGAAGGGATTGAACTCTCAGAAAATGTGACTGGATGAACTCCAAGATGGGAAAATGTAGTTTGAAATCCACATGTAGTTTGTCCTTTTTAGAAGAAAGCAGACATATTTTCCAGCTCTTCAGGAAAAAGAGAATACAGAAGCCAGGGCTTTGTGGGTAGACTTTTTTTTCTGCTTCCTTTTTAGGTCAGTACTGTAAGAAACTCTGGCCACATCTATACAGGGAAGTTGTGCTGATTTAACTAAAGTCCATTTTATAATTCCTTTCAAGCTTGACAAGCTCTGGAAAATCCAGCCAGGACAGATGAAGATGCTACTGACCCGTCTGGTCCACCAAGAACCAAAGTCAGAGGTTTCCCTTCCCACGAGGGAGTGGGCAGAAGGTGACGTTTGCCCACATGTCAAAATTGTAGCACAAAGGTACTGTTCTCTACACTTTGGATGCCTTAATGTTACAAACGGTGACTCTCTGGGTACCCCAGAATATCACACTGTGACCCAGGATGCCCAAAGCACAAGCAGGATGCAAATCTGCTAGCTCTGCTGAGTGAGAACAAGGTGTGCTGGAGAAGCAGCGTGGAGCGCTGCCAGTGCTGGCATCCTACATTGCTATGCCAGACCTCACCAAGGCTCAGCTGTCAGAGACTTCCCCTTATGTGGACTCAGACTCCTTTTTTGTTTTCCTCCTACTAACTTAAACATGGCTTGCATTAGTTTGGCTTGTGATGATTTCACGGCACATGAAGCCCATGCACTGCTACAGCAATTGCAGGGATAACAATATCAAATATCTTGTAGCTGGTTTTGTCAGTAGATCTCCAGGAGTTTTGCCACGGGAATGTGATAATCTCCATTCTTAACAGTGGATAAATGGGATACAGAAGCTCAGATTTCTGCAGACAGCCTTACTCAAGACCATATTTTAATTTTTATGGTTCTTGGTATATGATGGACCTTTGCGTGAACTGCCTTTTGAACACTCTTGTACACTTCTAATGTAATGCCAAAGCAATGTCCTATGTGGCGCAGCTCTCCGGAATGCGACAGAAATAAATTAAAGGGATGAGAAGATTTTCTTTGCTGAATGTCAAGGCCAAAGCATAGCTTTCCTAAAGGAGCAGCAACCAGGAACCTTGCTAGGTTTTCTTTCAGGATGAAACGTGGTATCACACTGACATGCAGCTGGAAATCACCATCTCAGGAACAGTCCTGCTGGCAGTCTCAGGAAAGACAAACAGACCTGACCAGAGGACTTTACTGTCCTGTCTCCACCTGGCCTCTCTGCCCCAGCATTAAAGCACACTCACAGCCCAGCAGGAGAACACTTTTCCACCTTTTGCACCTTTATGTTTGTTTGGGTCTTTCACAAACTCTGAATATATTAACTATAGGCAGAATGTACTGGCTTAAGCAAAACATTGACCTTCCCCTAAGACTTCTCCATAGCTAACGTGCCCACAATATTTTTCATATCTCCTTTCTTCTTAAGAAGAAACCATATTTAGGTCACAGTAGCTTATCTGCTATCACTGTACATTTCCTTAAGAGCAGCTGGAATTGCTGACTGTCATTGTAACAGGGCAAGTAAAAAATCTTTTAGGTTGATGGTTTTACACTCGCTTTGGTGGATAACTGACACAGGAGGAAACGGAGCAGCAGATGGGAGTGCAGTAATACAGGAGATCATTTAAGCTGCCTCCTGTAGTTCAGGCACCAGTGGAAGGGGAACTGTGGAATCAGTGTGGGGGAGTTTCCTCTGTTTGTACCTTTGGCTTCCACTCAGTCACTGCTTAGGGTTTTGCTTTTGATTAACGGACTGTCATGCTCTTGCAACCCATAGGACTCAAGGAAGATGAGGAACTCCAGTCCTCATCCTGTATCAGAAGTGTTTTAGCAGTTCCCCTTTAATCAGCTGCATACTTATTAAGGAGAAGTCTGAATATTTTTTTTTCTTTTTTTTTTCAAAACCTGATCTTACAGATTGAGTACCCGGGCAAGTGTAAGTTAATGTCAGGACTCCTTTTGGAATTATGGAGATCTTCAGAACTTTTTTTTCTTTCTTGTTCTTCATGTGTTTATATTATTTTCATTCATTATGTCACAGGAAAACACATGACAAGGAAAACAAAAGCTACATTTTTGCAATCTTTGACCCAAAACCTCTGACACAGGAAACAGGGGACGATATAGCCCCTTACCAGCACAAGCCTTTAATGCACAGCCCCAGCATTCAAAACATCTGCTGGGACAAGAAGATGTTTCAGTGTTTCAGATGTTTAGCACAGTAAAATCTGTGCTGGCTTCACCCATTGCGCAGGCTGGCAAGGGAACCGCAGGCAGCTGAGCGCAGAGAGCACCGCCGCTGCAGGCGGGACCCTCAGCAGCCTTGCTCTGGGTGCTGGTACGGCAGTAGTGTTGCTCCTGGGATGGCTCTGTGCCCTAACCAATCCCCCCTTCCAAGGCCTAGTGCTTATTATCCCTGGCACAGTGCCAGGCTAGCAAAAGGATCCCGAGCTGTCCTAGAGATGCCCCGTGATGTGGCACCATGTCACGCGCGCGTTCATAGCTAAGCACTGCGATGCTGTGGCTTTGCACGCTGCTGTCCCACCGTGGGGGTAGAGGTGCCCTAAAAGGTTTGTGCCAGTAACTCTGGTAGGATCAGACTCTGTATTTCCCCAGGCCTTGTCTCTAGGGTCACTGGCTTTTTCTGAACATTGCCGAGTTCAGTGTCACAGACCTGTCTGCTACTGAGTGCCCTTGGGCTTTGGCTTTGGCTAAAGGAATTCTTGAATGTCACACCTCCTTCTTGGATAAAGGGAGACTAAAAAATAAACAGAACACCCACAGAAAAAGAAAGAAGTTCCAGTTACTACAAGCAAATGCAAACTAGTCAGTCCCTGCTTCATCCTTATGGGGTCCTGCTCTTACCACACACCTAACCTCTCTTCGCTCTCACCTTAGGGAACCAGCAGCTCAGCAGAGGAGGCTGCACGGTGCCTACTGCAAGCTGTGTCACTCCCATGCCGGTGCTATCAGCCCTTGATTTTATGAAGTACTGCAAATTTGCAGACATCAGTTGTTTATAGAGGATTGCTTTTCAATTTTCTCTTGTATTCATCACAGAACAAACTTACTTCACATTTTTTCTAGCTTGAATGGTTGTCAGGCAGTACAAACCACAGAAAGTGCGTGCTTGCATTCTGAAAAAAATCCCTCTTTGCAGTTGGAGATCAGTCACTCTTACTGAAAAAAAAAGGAACGCTTCATTATTTTCATCCCTAAACACTAGTGTCAGTTCCGTCTTTAAACTCCAGAGTTTTATGTCCTGCCCATACTAGGACAGCTACTTAAGTGGTGATTTAACCAACCCAGCCTGAACAGCCGGTATGTAAACCTCTACTCAGAGGCTTGTCCCTGGAGCAGCCCTCGTGGGGATCTCGAGGTCCATACCAGCAAGAGCAGCTGCGGTGCTCCAGCCAGCCTCTTTGCCTTGTCCGCCGGCAGCGGGAATAACTGCACCCCGGCCCCAGAGAGCAGCCCGCGGCATTTCCCGTATGATCTGGTCATGGTACACCAGCTGAATGGTACTCATCCGCTGGAGAGAAGCAAAGTGGATTTCATGGGCTTTTCGATGGACTCCTCTCACAAAACCCTCCTGCTTTTGACCCTGCGGGAAGGGGAAAATGCGTTCACATCTCCCCCGGGGTGAGATGGCAGAGAACTGCCCTTTCAAGGAAAAAAAGAGAGAAAGCCAAGCTGTTTGTGCCCTTTGCCAGGGGCTTTGAATCAAAACGGAATGACTATTTGCTCTGCGTTATATCATGCTGAGCCCATGCCTCAGTGCTTCCCCAGAGGCTTGAAACCAGGAAGGCTTTTTTCCTGCTTTTGATGAATAACTTTGGTGTCAGAGGGAGTCGGGGCTGGGGGGTCAGTGATCTCTGAAATACCACAGCTCAGCTGCAGCTAGGGACGTGCTGTAGCTCCTTGGCCTCAAGCACCCCCATGACTCTTTTTTCCTGGTTATATGCCTCGGGCATCCGGGGCCAGGAAGGAACCAGCCAGGATTCGGCATCAGGCAACTCCCCGGGGATGGAGGCAGGATGTCAGCCTGTGGGTGAGGGTCAGGATCAGGCCCGGTGAGGGGAACGGCATCAGATGTAGCCCCAGGATGTCCAGGCAGGGCCATGGTAAGGCCCATTAGTGTAAGCCCCTGACCTGTGCTGCTGGTGGTCTGCTAACTCCAGCTCTGTCTAGGCTGGGTCCTCAAGGCAGTAACAAGCTCCCACCTGGGGTCACCTCTAGCAGCCGTTCATCTCAGCTTCTTTAAAAACCACCAGGAGTCACGCTCTGTGTGCGTGTGTCTGTCTGTCTGCTTGTCCATCCTGTCCTTCCTGCCTGCCTCCTTCTCTCAGAAACGCCCTGCCAGCTAGCCCAGAGCCTGTTGGCCAATGCCATCCATGAGTCTCAGGGGCAGTAGTTTTGAAGAAAATTAAATTCTGCCAAATCAGTGAGAAGAAGCAGTTTGTCAGGGTGAGCAGCCCAGGAGAGGAGAGGGATAACCCCCCCTTGGGCACCAGTGAGTCTGCAGAGAAGGGGCAACTTATGAACAAGCCCATTACAGGAAGATCTCCAGTCAGAGCTTGCCATCACAAGAGTTGAAGGCACAGCTCTGTAGGAAACGAGGCTTCACGAGCTCCAGGGCTAATGCACAGAACTGGCTACCCTAACTTGCCCTTCAGAGCCCCCAGTGAAGAAGATATCACAAAATGAGACTTGGGTTGTATTTACACCTCTACCCCTATGTGACCTTATGAATTATCCCTTTGGCTGTCCATCACTTGCCTGCCAGAAAGTGGCAAAAGGAGCTTCACAGGGAAGTGAGTAGGTTTGATAGAGTAAACCTAGCCCTAGTCCTCGGGGAACCTTGAAGTATGCTGTGCCTCTGAAAGGATTTAATATCACATTTGTCTTAGAAAGTTTTGTTTGCCAGGCAGCCCACAGAAAGCCTGCGGTAGCTCCCCTTTTGCTAGGTAACCATTTAACATACCCTCTTGCCAGAACGAAGGTGACTCCACAGCACCAAGCTCCCCTCTATCCCACGAGAAACACAGAGAGTCACCTTTTTTTATAGCATTGTGACAGACAGACAGGCAGACAGGCGGACACATCGCTGCATGTCATCTTCTTTTTCTGGTGCGCACTAGGCTCGCTCTGTACTTTCCAGTTGTTGCGGGGCTGTTGGCCTCCTGCCTGCCTTCAGTCAGCTGCCGGTGAGTCACCACGCCGCCCGGCAGGACTTTCTGAGAACGCCCACAAAAGCCATTGGTGACAGCGGGTCAGAGCTCATCCCCAGAAGACGTGCACCTTTCCTCCCCCCCCCGCTCGCAAACTTTCACTAAGTGCGAACTCGCTGCCTCTCAGCGACGGCCGCTGCTGGCCCCCACCACAGCAAAGGCAAAAAAAGAGCAACTGGGTTAACAATTTCCAAGAATAACAGAGGAACACTTTTGTTTTTCATGCATCATTTTCATGAATGAATTATTCATTCAATTGTGGTAATTCCTGCATTCATAAAAAAAAAAAAACCCAACCAAGACAAACACGACGGCTTCCCTTGGCTGCTGGTGGCTGCTCAGCACTGGGATCTGCGGGGAGGGGACAGACCCAGTCCAAGCTTCCAAGCTGAGAGGAAGGAAGGAATAAGTGCAAAACAGTGGCACCGTTCAGCACAGCGACTGCCCCACAGGCAACATGGGTGCCCTAGTCTTGGAGCTGAAATTGCACACAACTTACTTTAGGTTGGGAAGTGAAATACCCCACATAACTGCAATTATTTTAATGCTGTGGTATAATATTGATGTTGTATTCCGGGGAGATTAAAACTGGCAAATTTTGCCAATGTTACATGCTTTGTATCTATGTATATCAACAGCTCACTTACCGGGGGTATCCCGCTGCGTATATCTTGCTGGGCAAAGCTGGGTTTCTGTTCCCACCTCTGAGCCTACAAGGCATGCCATGAGGCTCAGGCACTCCTACTTGGCTGTGCCCTGCTTTAGCACTAGAAGCTTCTCAGGCAGTGGGTACACCATCCCCTCTGCCCAGCATCCACCTCCTCTGATATCTTAAAATACCAGCTGCCAAGCCAACACTTATACAAGCCCACTGCCTGATCATGGTTAGAGAAATCAGAAGAAACATCATTACTGCTGGACTGGAGATAAATCAGCTGGTCAAAGGTGGAGGGAGGGGTCAAAATATATTCCTTTTACCTTTTCAACCCTTCACGCAGTTCTGAAACTTTTCCTGACACTCACTGTGGGATACCTAGACATAGGATCACAGTGTATCAGGCTGGAAGGGACGTTGAAACATCTCTACTGCAACCTCCTGCTCAAAGCAGGCACAGCTGGAAACTCAGACCAGGTCACTTGGGGCTCTGTCCTTTCCATCTTGAAAACCTCCAAGGACGGAGACTGGACAACCTCACTGGGTGACCTGGTCCATTGCTTGACTGTCCTCATGGGGAAGTGTCTCCTTATTTCCAGCCTGAGCCTCTTGTTTCAACTTCAGCCCCTTGTCTCTTGTCCTCCCGATGTGTAGTGCTGTGAAGATCCTGGCACTGTCTTCTTGCTGACCTCTCCATACGTTCTGGGGGATGCTGTTAGGTCCTTCCAAAGACATCTCTGCCCCAGGCCGAACCAGACCTGATCCCTCAGCCTCTCCTCACAGGGCAAGTGCTCCAGCCCTGACCATCTTGGTGGCCCTCTGCTGAACATGCTCCAACTGTCCTGTACTTGGGGCAGAGGAGGGTGTATAAAACTGGACATGATATTCCAGATGTGATCTTATGAGCACGGAGTGGAAGGGAATAATCCCTCCCCTCCATCTGCTGCCCCTTCTCCTGTTAACACAGCCCAGGGTGCTGTTGGCTTCGTTTGCTGTGAGGGCACGTTGCTGGCTCATGCTGAGCTTGCTGCCTGTCCCCAGTCCCTCTAGTCAGTCCCCTCCCTACATCACTGCAAGGGCCTTTTCCTTCCCAGGTGCACAACTTTGCATTTGCTTTTGTTGAATTTCATGAGGTTCCTGTCAGCCCATGCCACCAGCCTGTCCAGTGCCTGGCAGCTCTGTCTTTTAACATCCTTACATTTGCACTGGATTGGAGGTTTCCTACTTTCTTCAGTTGTTGTCCAAGTCTAGAAACCACTGGAAAAAACAAATGTTCTCTTTAAATCAGTCTTGCAAGCAGTCACAGCATATGATGGCTATGATTGCAGTGAAGCTTAGCAAATTTAAAGGGTGAAAGATATTTTTTATTTTCCTGCTTCCACTGACAAAGCACAGCACTAGTTCTTAATTATAGACAGCAGAATACTTCAGGCAGCACAATCCTCAGGTTATATTATGAGATGTTTGTTCTGGGGAGTGCTATGTGAGTTTATTACTGAAATAATTTCAGGTTCAGAAAAGGACAGACCTGGAACACAGGGAGAAGCACTGTCTGCCCTGGTTTCCTCCGAATAACACCTGAAACCAGCTCCCTAACTAATATCTCAAAGATAAAAGGGTGGACAGGCGTGACCTTTGACTCTAGTCTCAGTAATTTGCAGAGAAACTCCTCACTAGCCCATTGTTATTATTCTGGTCAGGCACCAGAAAACAGTGCTCAGGACCTTCAAATGCACTCAGAAACTTCAGCATGGGCAGGACCCTTCCTTGGCGTGGCCGTCCTAGAGGTACAATACAACGCCAACGCCAGCAGCACTAAGGGGAGGCAAAGCCTTGCAGCCTGGCAGTAGGAACAGTTGATTTTACTCTTGGTGTTTACCAGAAAGAGGAATGATCTGATTTAGCCATGCTACTGCCCCCTCACTGGTAACCTATCCACCTCAGAGGCCTGTGTTTATTTTTATAACGTGCCTTTGACCTGACAGGATTCAACCCACTTGTAACCTGAAGGTTTAATGGTGTGGGGGAAGAAACACCACCCACTGCATGTCTTGCACGCTACCAGCTACTGCCTGAAACTGGCTCCCTCTCCCTCCCACGCACACCTACCTCATCCACGCTGCTGCAAACGAAAGGGCTGCAGCAAAGGGGACCTTCTCTCCCCACAGCCGCCCCGCGCTGTGATCAGGACCAAATGTTATTCACAGGCAGGACGGGCTGGTGAAACAAAATGAGAGCTGGAGTGTGAAGTCTAAGAGGGTGCAGGTCGTGCCTAAAGCTGAGGACGCCGAGCGCAGCCTCACCGAACAGGAAGCCAAAGGATGTCAGCAGAGTCGCACACCTGTAAAAACAACGTGCATGAGATCAGCCTCTGGCCTCAGCCGCAGCGAGCAAAACGGGCCCTCTGGCATAGCTGGCAATCACCTCACTCACACCCAGGTTTGCCAGGTCAAAATGGGATAACTGAAAAAAGAGAAAAATCGCTTTCCTCTTTAAGAGCTGACATCTCTATCAACAGGAGTACATGCCTTTAGAGGTTAAACGCTTTTAAGGTGACTGCTGGAAGCAGAGCTGTGCAGAAAACAGTTGCATTTCAGAAATTGCAGAGCTTTTGTCAAAACAGTAGAAAAGGTAGTCAGTGTACAGTAAAAATAAGCAAACCAACAGACTTGCAAAAACTGATCACTAAAAAGTAGTCGCTATGTGATGTGTCCAACTGGAATCAGTAGCCACTTTTGCAACAGGGCTGATGACCTTTCTTAGTGGAAATGATCCTTTTCCATCTGCCTGGTGTTTCTGGTCTTATGGTAAAAGGTCACCAGGATAGTCTGGTAGAAAATGTCTTCATTTCAGCTATTACGAAAAATCAGTTTCAAACCAAATTGGTTGTTGTTGTTGTGAAATGAAAAATAATAATGGCTTTCCCTGGTCATACAGCTAAAAATCACTTTCAGTAAAGTGGCAGTCAGTTCTTGTGAAATTGCCACATATTTGATACACAAGAACTAGATGCAGTAAGAGTATTGGTACATGTGCAGTATGAATGATTCAAGTGGTTTTCCTTTGTTTTTTCCGCCCTTACATAATTACAAGAGTTTGGGTAATGCAAAATTCTTGATAAATTAACTAGAGGCACAGGAATGAATTAATATACAATTGGATATACGATATATGCCTATATTTGAAGTTGATACTTGAGGACAGAACTTTGCTGGGTAAGGAGAAGGTAAGGTTGCCAGCTTTGAAAGAGAAAATTAACAAGGGAATTGCTAGGCAGGCAGTGGCAGCTGATTACAATCCACAGCACGAAAAACTACGGACACATCCACACAAACAAGCCAAAACCAGCCTGGTGGCATCTTTAGCAGAATGGGACAGTATGGGAAAGTGAGGACCTGCATCATGAATTTATATCCAGGCAGATAATAAATTAATTTTCAATTTGGGTGTCTGTACCACACACTGGTACTAAAATAACATAGCTGTGCTATTGACTTCAATTGACCTGTTCTGATTTATTGAGGATCCAGCTCTTTGCTTAACTATCTATCTGGTTGATAAAAGTGAAATAAAAGATAAGTCTATAGGACAGGAAGGGGTATAGGACCTGATTTGAAGTTCTCCGAAGGTTTTCAAAAGAGACATTAACCTCATTTGTGTTTGTTTCTGTGGAAAGCCAAGTCCTAAAAAGTTTTGCTGGCATCTCCGTGGCAGGAATGTGACTTCCCGGGTTGCCTTGCGCCACTCCCCGTCTCGCTGTGCTGTCTTGGCCATGCCCCAAACCCCACCTGGCGTCAGCACCCCACTGTGATCACCCAGTTGACGTGCCGTGGGGTGCAATGAACGCCACCACCCAGCCCAGGTGAAACCACTGACGTCCGTTAGGAATTACTCGTTTGGCACACAATCAAAGTAAGAAATACGCCAGATTTCTTTGGTGCTCATCACCCAGGGCATGGTGAGAGGATGCTCAGGGAGGGGTGGGTGAGAACAAGGTCGCCAAATGGGACCATTGTCCTCCCACCACCTGCAGACTGACTCAGTTGCCTGTGTACGCTCTAACTGACCTCCATCGTGATGGCCTCCAGCTTCACTGCTGATGCGTGAAATGCCAAAGCGAAGTGGGCTTACAGACCTGCTGACTGAACGGGCCTGGGCCAGGGCTGGGACCGGCAGCAGCAGCAGCATGTGCCTGTGATGTGGGGTTTAAGGCTTGATGCTGCCACTGGTCCTAACTGCAGAGCACCTGAGACCTCCAGTCTGCAGTGGTGGATTCTCTAGGTTGGCTTTTCACTATAAAGACAGAAAGCAAAGCCTGAAGCAATTTATTTGCTAATTTCCCCATATTTCTTTAACAGGAAAAATAATCCTTCACTTCCTTCCTATAGAGTGGAAGTGTTTGGTGTGAAATGACATTTACACTCATACTGCTTGGCTCCAGCTGCAGAGCGCACAAGTTACGCAGCTGTAAGGTAAACGTGAGGAGACACCTCCAGTCAGTAAAGCTAAGGAGATGCTGGACCAGATTGCCAAGAGTGAGCATGAAACCCTTATCATTGCAGGTGTTTAAGAACAGGTAATAGGGGCATCTGTCAGGACCATCGGAGGTGTGCAGGGTTTTGCCTTAGGGCAGGGGGAGGACAGATCACCTCTGAGTGCTGGGCTTCTTATCTTGTGTCTCATGACCCAAAAAAACCCATCTCAGCTTGCTACTGCAAAAAGTGCTGTAGCCTCTGCTGATGCTAAAAAGTGTCAAAACCTCAGTTTTAAATATGGTGAGAAAGATTGTAACTATGCAGCAACAGTTTCTCTAACATCAGGCAGAGGTAAAGGATCAGCAATGACTCAGAGAAAATAATGCTGCCTCCTGAATCATTGCTTCCACTGCTGCCGCATTACCATCTGCAGCACCTGGGAACTTCCTTCACCATCTCCCACCCTCCGGCAGGGCCCAGAGCACTTTATCTGCTGATGTGTGGCTGTGTGATGACCTACGCCTGTGGACAGCTAGAGACGGTCGATTTGAGCGCAGTTATTTCTCAGTAACAAGTTCTGTGCTTATCTGTTAGGGAATAAAATTCTCCGGCATGCCAAAAAGCACTTTCAGTTCTCTAGAGAATGGTCACTTCTCTCAGACGCCAGCCACATGGATAAAAGTGGTTGCTTCCTCAAGAAGACAAGCAAAGTGAGGGTATCTAGGCAACTCAGACCATCCTTATCTGACAAGGATTACAGCTGTCACTATGTACCCACAGCGCAGTGGCACGCTGCAGACTGCGGCAGGCCAGCGTTGTGTTCTGCCCCTGAGCTGCGCCCAGATTCCTCTCCTTTGTGCACCGCTTTCATCCACATTTCTCAACAGATTTCACAAAGGAGAGCAGCATCCTTATTCGCATTCGACAGATGAGGAAACTGAGTCAGAGAGATACCATAGCAGAAGCAAGAGTACAACCCAGCTCTTGTACACCAAGAACCGACTAGTAGGCAGACAGTCCTCATGAAGATGCATGGCCATGTCACCATGATAAAACACTGTCCCTCCTGTCAGTGAAGGGCTTGAGCTGAGGAAACTGGGCCCAGAGCTCAAGGAACAGATGGCACTTCTTGCCCTGAAGCATTACCTCAAGCAGCAACACCCCCCGGGGCTTTGTGCCTGCTTTGAGATATGATCACCCGCAGGTAGCTCACTCAAATGCACAAGGTAGCCTCTGGTAATATAAGCTACTGCTTGCTTTCCTGACAGTAGAGGGGTTGGAGATGAAGGGAGGGGACATGCCTGAATAACTCTGCCCTCCTGATACTCAACTGTGGTATCCCCTCCTTAGGACCATTAGATGCTGGCCTATATAAAAGCAGAGTCTCAGGCTGGTCGAGTTTTATTCCCGATTTCGGTGACAGTCTCTCTGACAGCCATCAGGTCAGGCACACAATGGTCTTCAGTTCTGGGATGTATGTGCCAGAGAGTGCAGTTTTAAGGCAACCTCACATACAACCCAACTCAGACACTTGTCCCTCTGCAGACTGTCCCACAAATTCCAATAGAAACCATCACAACCATTTTCTGTGCCTCTCAGCAAGAGAGAGGCAGAGGTCCAGGGAGGAGAGCTTGATACTGACACTTGTTTTTCTAGGATGACCATTACGGCAGCTGCAATGGCTCTTAATTCACCTGAACTGCTTTACATCCCTTAGAGTCCTTTTTACCACGAGGGCTGGCGAAGACAGCCTATGAACAATGGCCCATCTCTCACTTATCATTTTTTCTGCTTTATCCTCTGACGGTATATTGCCACTCAATCTTTGCACATGTGCTTATCTTTATGTGACACTGAGGTCACGAAGAAAGTGTGCATATGGGTCCCAGGTCCAAGGCAGAACAGTCTGGAGATGAAAGTGGGCTCCTTGCTGTATGCGAGAAGAGCAAGTAGAAAGCATCCTTGACCTCTGACAGGACCCTGGGTATTTTCTAGTAATGGCAATTGTATATGCAGATGTTTCAAACAGCCACTCAAACACTAATTTTCTGGCTACAACTGTAGTAAATGCCTTCATTTGAGAAACTGTCATGTTCCTCTGCAGGGACTGCATTACTTTGCCTTTCAATGCTCTATTTTTGCTTCAAAGCTCTTCTAGCGCTTTTCTTAGAAAAGATGTTATCCTCAGCCAAAACAAGATCAGATGGAAACTGTGGAACAACACTCTGGGAGATGTGAAAGCCCCCTCACCTTTAGATTTCTGTGTGATGCTGTATGCAGTTTTATGTACCGTGCATTTATAATCACTGAGAGAGCACAATCCCCTTTTGGAAGGGACTGACGGGGCTCAATTTCCAATTGAATAGGTTTTCCCTGGGACATTCTCCCAAAAGTTTAACTTGTGTGTAGCTGAAATTTGCATAAGAAAGTTTGAACAGTTTTAAAGGTTTTCCTCCCCACTTGCTAAGCAGAGAGCTAGTGGCTTCCTGTTAAGGAAACATTTAGTCTGCGCTTGTCTTTGTTAGTCAAGTCTGGCATTCCCCTCCAAAAAAAAAAAAAAAAAAGAAAAAAAAAAGAAAAAAAAGAAGGTATTGCTTAAAAGAGAGCAGTCAAGCAATGCTAAATTAGCCTATACCTATATAAATGTTAACGAGCGTGGGCGCATTCTCCGTGTCTAGTACATGAAGTGGGCTGAGATGACTGACCACTACACTCACCACTCCCAGAGGCTATCCATTTCTAAGAATACAGTGGCTTTTCATTCCCACAGGGGCTTTTCATTCCCACATGTACGTATCTTTAGCACACAGTTTTACTCCAGACCAGTGCTGCAAGGATGGGCCTTTCCACTGAACACGTAGCAGAAGATAGAAACACAACGTACCAATGACTTCAATCTGCCATCTCTTGAAGTGGCTACGACAGCGAGCGAACCAGATAAGTCCCTTTTGGGGTGATACCGATCATGTAACTAAGGAGAAGAACAGCCGTCCCTAAGCAACAACTGATCTGTTGTGGCCACTGACAGGTATGGAAAGAACCAATGAGATTAAGAGAGATTTAACGTCTGCAGTAGCAGATTTGTTATTTGCAGAGAAAGTCATAAATTCTTCATCGTGCCAAAATGCTGTGGAAACGGAGCCAATAGGAAAGGATGAAAGTGGTTTGACCTTCTTTCTTAGATCAGCATCTCATACTTAACTCTTCATTCTGTAAACATGCACCTGCTCGGAGAAAAGCACCGTTGCTTAAAGTTACGATGACAGCAACTTTGCAACCTAGCACATATTATCGTGATGCAGCATCACCAACCCGAGTTACTGTGCGACTTTTCAAGCCACTTCAGCAGCATGTAACAGCAGCAAACTCTCCCCCATTGATAAAATAATGGCAGGAGGATCGGGCAATTTGTCCCTCCAGCCGTGGCAGCCTTGTACTACTGGCCAGGGGTGACCCTCACAAGGTGAAACTACCTTCTGTCATGACTGTTAGGCGGGGAGCTGCCAAAGGCTTGCAGCAGCATTAAACACCTGTGTTTGAAAACCATGGAGCTGAGTGCTTCAACAACCCAGGAGAACGCTTGCCAGCGTGCACCCAGAAGCACACTCCTGTCTTCATGGGGCCAGCCATTCAAAATTGACCAGTCATCTCTCTTGCCTTCGTTTGGTGGTGTCTTTTTGAAAGGTACTTGAACAGACCAGATTCTTCTACAGCGCTGCATGAATGCCCTTCCATGAGTTTCTTTTGGGTGTCCGATACGCAAAAAAGAAGACACCTCAGAGTAAACAGTAATCTTTGAAGATCTGAGTGGCAAAGGCAGCCATTTAAAAAGTAATTACTAGTTACATTATATTAAAAAGGATCCTTCTATATACATTCCTAAGGAGGGTATTGCTATTTTTGTGTATGCCTCATTCACTTAAAACATAGCTGTACAAATATGTTTATTACCTGATTTGGCCATTTTTGGTTTTCTTGAAAGTGAGCACAGCTACCTGACCCACAACTGCTTTGTGGATACAGGTCCTACACCGGACAGCTACATATCCTCCTTCTTCGAGTGGGCTAATAGGATGATGTTTCACTCTACATTTGTTTAAAAGACTGTGTATGTTGATAAAGAGACTTTATATCCAATGTCTACACACAGAGGTCTATTCCACCTCAGCTAATCCAATTTCAGAATGTGTTTCAAATATCCACACTCCAACAGCCCTCTCACTTACCAGAATCAGTGTTCAAACCAAAAAAAAAAAAAGAAAAAAAAAAACCAGAGGCAAAATGAGTCGCTTCACTCCTTAGACAACCCCAGACTTTTTGGCAAAAACCTTTGTAAATGAGGGGTGTAATTTTTTACCGGAATCATACAATTCTTGCTTCAGACATAGCTTATCAAGAAAGAGCTAACTTCTGTCAGTATAATTTTTGTCTTTTCCTGCATTATAGAAGCTTAGAGCACCTTCACAGCTGTGTAAATATGTTTCTGGAAGCAGATGGCTGTCTGCCCTTAGCTGTACTACTACCTGCACATGAAGATGGAATAGTTCAAAAATACCAATGTGATTTTGGAACTTATGTCAGATTTTTTACATAAATACTTGGGACTTCAGTTTACATTTCTTTTTTTTAATCAGTATAAACATGCTGATAAAAGAGGTGATTTTCTGCCAACATAGTTGTGCTGGTAACAGTTCTGGTATGTAGCTGTAGTAAATACTTTTTATTAATTACCACCTGTTTAATCAGAGCAAGTTGCATTGGTATGAAATAATATTTTGTATATATTTATTTATAAATATCTTTGTGTTTATTTATGTATTAATACAAACACACTGCCCAATAAATACCAATAGTATTTTAGTATGGGGCAATTTACCTATTTGCCATTGCCTGCATCCAGCAAGACCAGTTTGTAGAGTGATATTTGTATGTAATTATCTTAAACCAAGGTTCACCATGGCAAATTCAGCAAATACATTACCATATTCACAGGGTTCCAGAGTTGCTGAGATAGGAAGGCACCTCCAGAGGTCATCTGGTGCAACCCCCAGTTCAGAGGAAGGTCAGCTTGAGCAGGGTGCTCAGCACTGTGTCCAGTTGGGTTTTGAATATCTCCAAGGGTGGAGACTCCACAGCCTCTCTGGGAAACATCTTCCAGTGTTTGACCACACACAGTAAAAAAGTTTTTTCTTATGTTTAAGTGGAATTTCCTGAGTTTCAGTCTGTGCTCACTGTCTCTCGTCCTGTCACTGGGCAGTACCGTGCAGAGCCTGGCTCTGTCTTCTTTACTCCTTCCCAGCCGGGTATATGTACACATTGATGAGATCCCCCTGAGCCTTCTTTTCTCCAGGCTGAGCAGTCCCTGCTCTCCCAGCCTCTCCTCATATGACAGATGCTCTCGTCCCTTCATCATCTTTGTGGTCTTTCACTGGTCTTGCCCTAGCAAGTCCATGTCTCACTTGTTCTGGGGAGCACGGAACTGGACCCAGCACTCCAGGTGTGTCTCTCTAGTGCTGAGCAGAGGGGAAGGATTGTCTCCCTCCACCTGCTGGTGACACTCCTGATGCAGCTCAGGATGCTGCTGGCTGGCTTTGCCATGAGGACACATTGCCAGCTCCTATTAGCAATAAGCTGGACTTCAGCACAAAGAGGCAAAGGTCACTTCTGAAGGTGGGATCTGGACTTACAAATCATTTAGCTATTTCTGAAAATATCTTCCAGCTCTTTTTTCCCCAAAGAAGGTGGTGTGTGATTGGGTTTATCTAAGCAGTGGGAAGTTTATGTGTTCCTCTGCCCTAGTGAGGCCACATCTGGAGATGTACTGTGTACAGTTCTGGGCTCCCCAGCTCAAGAAAGACAGGGAACTACTGGAGAGAGTCCAGCAGAGAGCTACAAAGATGATGAGGGGACTGGAGCATCTCTTGTATGAGGGAAGGCTGCGAGAGCTGGGTCTGTTTCGCCTGGAGAAGAGAAGACTGAGAGGGGATCTCATCAATGCTTATTAATATCTAAAGGGCGGATGTCAAGAGGATGGGGCCAGACTCTTTTCAGTGGTGCCCAGTGACAGGACAAGGGGCAATGGGCACAAACTGGAACACAGGAAGTTCCATCTTAATGTGAGGAAAAACTTCTTCACTGTGAGGGTGACAGAGCACTGGAACAGGCTGCCCAGAGAGGTTGTGGAGTCTCCTGCTCTGGAGATATTCAAAACCCACCTGGACGCGATCCTGTGCAACATGCTTTAGGTGATCCTGCTCTAGCAGGGGAGTTGGACTAGATGATCTCCAGAGGTCCCTTCCAACCCCTACCGTTCTGTGATTCTATGATTGTTCAACAAAGTGATCACCTACAGCCTCAGAGAGTCATAGGCCGAGAGGGGCAATCAGATAATTTTTCAGTTCCATTTTACACATCTCCTAGTCACCCCTGCACTGAACATAGTTAGTTGCATTCAGTAGTGTTTGGCTGATGCTTATCACCCAGAGAGCTGTCCTGTTTTGATTTGACATTCATGAGATCTTGGTTCCATCTTGTATTTGTTCCAATAATGATTAACCATAATTTAGCTTCTCATTTGAGCTTGTCTAGCTTTGAATTCCAGCTACTGGGGTTTGTTTGCCTTTTTCTACCATTAGCACCCAGTCTTGTCTCCTTTAGAAAATGCCTATCAAAAACCAAGCTGATCTTCTGTCACCACAAAGTTTTGTCCCCTTTAAATGTCCCAGTAAAAGATGTTTTCTCCAACCTACAAATATGTGTCTTCATTTTTAAAACCTGAATCTTCTATTTCAAACTGGAAGAAGGGCTTGTGCATCCATTTTTTGCCTGATTTTCCCAACTATATCAGATAGTCAGATAAGATATGAACTCTATCTATACTGAACTGTCTCTCCATTTTTTTTGCTGTTCTTTAAAAAATAGAGTAGAAAATTTAGGGCAAAAGTTCATGTGTTTGCATGCATCAAGCCACTATGAAAAACAGATATGTTCTTCCAGATAGTAATCCTGATGTTTAAATGGACTGGATTAGAGAAGACACCATAAAGAATTAAAATCAGCAGTCCTGAAAAATCTTATTGCAAGAGAAGAGGTATGGCAGAAAGATCATCTTCCAAAATTTTAACAAGATAAGCTAGAAGCTCCCTAACATCATGTCTGTCATAAAAACTCATTAATAGGGTCCTCAATAGCTTGAGATGAATCTCAGAACTTAAGACATCCTTGAATGGTGTTACTGTTTCTGTGTTCTCTTCCAGATCTCAACGTACCTCTCAGGAGCTGCTTGTACCCATTGCCTCCTCCATGCCACGGGTCTCAATCCTCACTGACAGTGCTTGTTGTGAGCAAATTCTAATACACCACATCAGCAAATACAACAGACAGTCAGTTGTCTAAATGAGATACACACTGTGATTGTGGTGAAGAAAAATGATAGGTCAAGGCCTGTGGCATTTTCTGCTCACAGCTAATATTAAACATTTTCCAGCAGTTGATGTCAGGTCCGCAATTTCAGCTGTAGTTAGAGCTGCAGCAGAAGAGAAGGTAAGAATCAGCACAATTCCTTTGGTTAATGACTCTGCTTTCTTGGGTTTGCCTTGGAAAGGCTGGAGGTACTTTAAAACTATCCTTTTACTTATGACTTTCACAGTCTAATTAAAGAAAACTCCAGTTCTAGTTTGAAGCCACATTGTAAAACATTACAGAAAGTTGTTTTTTTTTTTTAAAGGGAGACAAAACATTGCCCTTCCTGCTATGAATACAGAGTATGTAAAAGAGAAAATTCATGTCTGAGACCAAGAGAAGCCACTAGTGAAGACATTCACTGAGTTTTAAAATGTTATTGATAAATGTCCCATATGGTGTCAGACTCAATGCTTTGAATCTACAGACCGTAATGACATTTGAAATAAATTTCACTCCAATTGATTTTAATGGTGGAGAAGAAAACGAAATTGTGGGTTCTTTTTTGCTCAGAAATTAAATATTTCTGTATCTGAAATAATGACTAGAGTAAGAATCTATACTTGGTTTGGGGCTTTTATTTTTTCTCCACTAACTTTTTGATAATGAGCGACCTACATTGTAGAGGGTTTCTTTCTCCCCCCCGATCCACACTGGCCTCACAGATTCCTGTGACTCACAGAAATTTTTAAAAAACAAACTGCCAAATGTGTGATTTTAGAAGTATCAGTTACAGTTTCATTATCAGTTATTTGAGGGGATTCCACGCACTTTCAGTGCAATGGAAAGGAGTACCCCTTTGCTCATTAAGGTACAGGTGAACGTCACTTCTAGGAAACTGCCTTTAATTCCAAAGCCAGACCCCTCATCCCTGTCCTTGGCTTTGAGCTGTTGATACCAGCAGCTCTTTTGATTCCATCAAATCATACCCATCCAGACTCCAGAGATTTTTGTAAAATCAAGATTCATTAACATTTCCTTCAATGTCAGACCTGGATTTCTCCTCTAACGTGCTCAGTGTTCCCAAATAATTATTCATCCCAGACCTGCCCCTAGTTATGTTAAATGGCAAGACAACCACTGGACTCCCAGGTATACTGCAGACTTGTGTTTATTTATGCAATGTTTCTAACCCAATGTGACTGAAACAAAAATGCAATGTCTTGTCTGATCTTTAGGGGAAAGAGCAAGATTCAGGGATCTGGGGTTTGCTCCCAACTCTTCAATGCCCATTTCAAATCTTGATAGGATAGTTCTGTAAAATGGTTGCGATAGTTGTCCACTTTTCTAAAATCCTGCTACTAAGCAGACTATGAATGCCAACATATTAATTAAAATTAACACGTTAATAATACTGTTATTCACCAACAGAGTATACTATACTACAAGGAGGCAAGCCTCACTCATCTTGCATTACAGACAGAGATAAATGTCCATTTCACCAAGGAGAGCTTGCTAACACAAGTTTATGTTGTGCACAGAAATGTTCATCAGACATTTACAGACCAAGCAGTCAGGGAATTTAAGTTACCTTTGCAGCTCTATTTTAGTTGCTCTGTGCCTTAGGAGAGAGTCCTTTCACGATCTCACAATAACTTTTTCCACCCCAGTGCCATCTCTCTGCATGCACGGGCTGCAAAGCCAGTCATTTGATGAACAGCTATTTGGGCTTTTGTGTCCTCCCCTTTGCTCAGTGCCTAGCCTCACACTTTACTTACTACTCGAAAACGGCTCTGAATATAAAATTACTCAGAGAGTCTTGCTCTTGCCTCATCGCTAAAGCATCTGAGTATCTTTGAATGTTAGCTAATCTTTGTTCGTAAGCCGTGCAGCATGAGGGGGTGGTACAATCCACATTTTACACATAGGGAAATGAAGCACAAAGAGATTAAGGTCAAAAGTTTCCATTACTTCGTGTACTCCCTAGGACCTGATTTCTCAGTTTGTTTAATACTCTACTTTCTGTCTCCAAAGCACAGTATGCATTACCTCAGCTACAGCTGTGAGAACTCAGCACTCCTTCACGTCAGACCCGAAATCTCCACCCACACATGCGTAATACGAGGAGCACCCAGTCAGTCACCACCTCTGACAAGGTAGGTTTCAAAAATTTGCCCAGCACCGCACAGAAATTTTGTGGCAAAGAAGAGGATAAAGCACAGTTTCCCAGGCCAGCATGTGACTGCCTTCACGGGGCGGCTGTGCTTGTTCTCCATGCAACCCCTTCCTTCAGCCTGCAGCCTCCGAACGAGAAGGCAAGCAAAGCGAAGGAGGTCCTGGACACATGGGGGATGTCCTCTTCACTCTGCTTCACACCCCTGACTCCCCCAGGGTAAATGTCTTATGTACTGTGAAGGAGATGGGCATCCTCATGTATCACACTTAGTGACTTTAGTGTTCTTTAATCTCAGAGGGAGTGATAGGAAGTGTGGGACAAAGGTAACGGATAATCCCTGGTGCAGAAATGGCAAAACTCAAGGAGTTTGAACACCAACCCATGCTCAAGCACAGACTGCGCAGTGGGACACACATGTGCCTCCCCACTGCCACACATTTTCCCCTTTTCATTCCTCACTCCTCCCTGTTCAGGTTCCACCTGATTCTTTCTTATCCCTCTAATTTTGTTCTCTTCAACTTTCAGTCTTCATCCCTCAGCTTCACCAAGCTCCCATCTCCTTGCTTTACCAAGTTCCAGTCCACTTTTCTAGCCCTCCTGGCTAAGTCTTTATCTCTCCAAAATTCATAATATTGGACATTTTGCTGATAGCCTTCACCTTCCCATTGTTCTCTGTTTTCTGACTCCTCATTGTAGCCTTTTCCCTGGGCTCCTTCTATCCCTGTCCCACTCAGTTCCTTCCTTTACTTGATCTTTTTTTCTCTAGTCATTTCCTTTTCTTATCCTGTATTTTAGCTCCTAGTAAGAGTTGGCACTTTTTACATCACCGATTTCCACAGTCCCAGTTGGTTTCCATTCTGGTACAGCTGATGAATTAATTGATTGACTCAATCACTTCCTTACACCACTTCTCAGTACCCAGTTTCCCGTCTCCCACAGAAACTGTTCTGTGTCCCCGGTCTCCCCAGCTCTGAAATTCAGTCGTCTTCAATTTTGGTTACCAGCAATCACCATCAAGTATCAGCTGCCACTCAAGTAACACCAGGCTCTGCCCAAGTCACAGATATTCCCTTCTTCTACAATGCTTGCTGGCAAGACAAAGGCCACTGAGAGCATGAGATAGGGAGAAGCTCCCTTGTTTCATTTACCTTGCTTCCCACCTTGATTTGGATCAGTGGGGGGCAGGAATTACAGGAGGTCCAGCCTTGCCCTACAGGTCTGGGCTGCAGCAAACCTTCTCTGGATCACCCTGCACGGTTGCACCCTGTGGGCTACACTGGATCTGTGAGGGGATGGTATATGCTCCATCACACTGTGGGGAGCACACAATTGCAGGATGGCAACATACTCCAGCTCTGGATAAAGCAGGTTTGGTTTAGTGGAAGAACTGAAAAATCAATAAAAGAAGTGGTTTGATCTGGGGGAAAATGCAGATTTTTCTGTTCCTTTTATTAACCTGAAAAATTATATTCACCTGCATTTTTACGCATTAGAAAACCTTTCGTTTCCATTTATAGCATTGGAAGCATAAAAAACAACGGGCACAAAGTGAAGAACAAAGAGGCAGTGCTATAGCTTCTTGCCTTTTAACTAAGGAGCCTTTGGTTAACTTTTTGGTACTTGAGGAGATCCAGGCTTTTCTTCCACAGCTAATATCACCAGATGGTACAGTCCAGGGTAAGGTGCTCCCAACTTTGCATGTTGAGACTCTCCTACTCTATTTAGAAATATTTAACTATTGATTGGAATAACCTCAGTAAGATTCCTCATTGTTAGTCTATGATGAAACCTAACTCCTCGGTGCTTTCTCTCCTACCCAGAAAGTAAATAATTATTTAAGGGCCACAGTTTGAGCAAGAGGGACTGAAAGACTCCTGCGTAATCTGTGCCTCAGCATAGCTTGGAGATTTCCTTGCTTCACCAAGGAGAGTAAAGGAAATCTAGGTTTGCCTCTGTCGTCACCTAGCTTTCTGTGGTAGAGGCAGAAATTAAACTGTGCCAACCACATTCTGTACATGTCACCTCCCCTGGGCCACTGGGCAACAGGGGAAATTGGCACTTCCACTTGTGTTCACCCTGAAATATTTCCACGTACAAGATTTGATCTGAATCCTGATGGTTTCAGGTCAACCAGAGAATATTTCTTGGATGGCAGGCAAATATGCTGTTCACTGAAAGCAGCACGGCCAAGCCAAAGCATGGGGTGAGCTCTGTAGGACATGATCCAGAGACATAGCTCCAGCCAGGACAGAGGGAGGCACAGTGGTATGGCCACCATGAGAAGCTAAGAGGAATTCACACATGGTCATTCATTACAGAACCACCTGCACCTTGACTCTTAAAAGTCCCTACCTACAAGTGCAAATAGCAGTTGACTAGCAATAGGTTTGGACTGACATTTCTTTGAGTTCCAAATAGCACATCCCTGATGCATAAGTCTTTCTGTTGCCATAACTCAGGTTTCTGCTCCAAATAGGCCATCAGGGCAATTTAAAGAAAGAGTTGGTGGATTTTTTTACACAGACAAAATGATGTGGTTTTTTCCCTAGCCTTGTCCCTAGAAAAGAATGAGCTATTTTAAGTCAGGTTTTCCCTCCTTCTCACCTCTGTCACCAAATTCACTGTGGAGACCAATATCAAGACACTTCATCCAAAAAATAAGTAGTTTGACAAACATGGAAAACCCAGGAAACTGCTTTTTAACACCAATGATGCTGAGCACTTTAGTAAATTGTTTTTGCCTGATTCTGCTTTATAATTAAGACATTAGACAGAAACACATGCTCTAATTTAACTCTTGAGAGATGTTGTACCAACTTTCTCTAAATAATAGCAGTGATGGCTTAACATCGAGCAGATACACTGAGTATTTAACTAAGGCAAGAAATGGGTAAGTGTGTGTAGGTGCCTCTAATCTGCAAAAACATTCATGCAATGGTGAATGTTCAATTAGGGGATTTACCTTTGATGAGCAATTGAGATGCTAAATTAGCTATGGACTACAACAGCATTGTGGGTTTTTTTATGCACAGTTCAGTGGAAGTAGGTGAACTACTGCAGAGCTTCATTAGAACCGTGGAGAACTTCATTAGAAGGAGTTGCCCTTTCTGTCCGGGATAGCTCCAGTACCAGGAAGTTTCTCCAGAGTTTGTAGACTCCCATTTTGAACTTTGAAGTAACAGGGCTGCTCTACTTTGGCGTGTTGTAAACTCTTCCCATTCTGGTGCCATTTGTCCTATCTGTAAAGGAACTAATCTCTCTACAGAAAATGACGTCAGAAATAATCCTGGTGTCATTAACGCCCAATTATGGTACACATGCCAAGCAGCCAAGGGGGCAGAACACATCTTCCTTCTGCAATCTCCACAAGAATCTACCACAAAGGCAGAGGGTGCAGAGATTACTTCCTCCCTGCATCTCTAGGGATTCAATGTACCGTAGAAAGAAAACAGAAATAGATCAGATATAGATACCTGCTCCCACAGCCAATGTAACGTACCTGCAGTCAGAAGAGTAAATAGTCATAGGAGCACAGGGACTCCTGGAACAATGTTTGCTTAGAATAAGGCCTTGGTCTGTGACCAGGAATAACTAATGACTGCTATTTTGGATGGAGGAGTTTCAAAAGACAGACATGTCCAGACTGAGTGTTCTTGCAGGGGTTAGATGAGAGTGACCACGTCAGAGTGTAGCTAACGAGCCACGTAAACACTGAGATTCTATCCCTTGAAGCATCACAAGCCTGAAGTTTATCCCTCCATTTCATTGGCATGACATGGATTTGACGGATGGACCGCTCAGTGGATAAGGAATTGCCTGGATGGTCGCACTCAAAGAGTTGTTCAAGTGGAGACCAGTGATGAGTGGTGTTCCTCACGGGTCGGTACTGGGACCGGCACTGTTTAACATCTTTGTCGGTGACATGGACAGTGCACCCTCAGCAAGTTTGCCAACGACACCAAGCTGTGTGGTGCAGTCGACATGCTGGAGGGAAGGGATGCCATCCAGAGGGACCTTGACAGGCTTGAGAGGTGGGTCCGTGCAAACCACATGAAGCTCAACAAGGCCAAGTGCAAGGTCCTCCACATGGGTCGGGACAATCCCAAGCACAGCTACAGGCTGAGCAGCGAATGGATTAAGAGCAGCCCTGAGGAGAAGGACTTGGGGGTCTTGGTGGACGAGACACTCAATGTGACCCAACAACGCGTGCTTGTGGCCCAGAGAGCCAACCATATCCTGGGCTGCATCAAAAGTAGCGTGACCAGCAGGTCGAGGGAGGTGATTCTGCCCCTCTACTCCGCTCTTGTGAGACCCCACCTAGTGTACTGTGTCCAGCTCTGGTGACCTCAACATAAGAAGGACATGGAGCTGTTGGAATGGGTCCAGAGGAGGGCCATGAAGATGATCAGAGGGCTGGAGCACCTCTCCTGTGAGGACAGGCTGAGAGAGTTCGGCTTGTTCAGCCTGGAGAAGAGAAGGCTCTGGGGACACCTCATAACAGCCTTCCAGTACCTAAAGGAGGGGGCCTACAAGAAATCTGGAGAGGGACTGTTTACAAGGGCATGGAGTGATAGGACAAGGGGTAATGGCTTTAAACTGAAGGAGGGTAGATTTAAATTAGATATTAGGAAGAAATTCTTCACTGTGAGGGTGGTGAGGCACTGGAACAGGTTGCCCAGAGAGGTTGTGGCTGCCCCCTCCCTGGAAGTGTTCGAGGCCAGGTTGGATGGGGCTCTGGGCAACGTGGTCTAGTGGAGGGTGTCCGTGCCCATGGCAGTGGGGTTGGAACTAGATGGTCTTTGAGGTCCCTTCCAGCCAAAACCATTCTATGATTTTCCATCCCACTGAAGTGAACCAGATTAAGCCCCTCTCAGGAAATGGATTCTGAATCATGGTTATAACTGATCATGATGCTATTAGATCCACTGGATACTCCAAAAGAGATACTTTCCTGCTCAGGCAGGGGGATGAATGGTTAAGGGTACTGTTGGGGGAGACAGACTTGAGCTTACACTGCCCTGGCTACCCTCAGAGCCAGGAGCTCAGGGGAGTGCATTGCAAGCAGATCTGAGGAGCAGGGATGGGTGCCCTTGCGGGTGCAGCCTGCAGACTAGAAGAGCTGAAAAGCTATTGCTGAGAGTGTCAAAGAGAAGAAGTTCATGGAGAATGTGTGAAAACCACCCACTCTGTACTCTGTAGATACCACACCATGATCTTTATCCATGTTGTTTGCATTCTGCTGTCTCTGTCATCTTAAGATTTAGCCTTCTCTGTTTCACTTCTCTGTCATTTGTGCACACATGCGTACATAGATGTATATCCTTACTGGAGAATACAGCCCATGTATTACTTTCATGATAGAAGAACTATTATTCACAAGCACAGAAATCAAGCATATGCTGGTCTGTGTTTCTCAGCAGGTGATGTGGCACAGGGCAATCTCTTTCTCTCTTTTTCTTCTTGTACACTGGAACCACCCCTGAAATGTAGCCATTTCTTTGGAAGAATATCATAGCTGCTCCTCAGCACACACCTGAATGACTTTATTTAGGCCAGGAAATTACATGATGCCATAAACGTGCTGAAATTGCAAGCAGAAACCTATGTAGGTAGACCTAGTGGGCCTCATCGAAACATGTCAAGCCAGTGCAGCTTGTAACCTTTACAGTGGCAACAAATCCCATGGAATAGTTACTGACTATAGCTCCTTGTGTTTCTGCCTCATGTTTTCATGAAATTTCATTACAAGTTATTTGAGAATTAGCCATGGAGTTAGTGTTTCCCTTTCAACTATTTTTAAAATTAATGAGTTTGGGCAATATGTATAAGAATAAAAGGGAAAAAATGGCAGAACAGCAGAAGGAGACCAAGGAGATCAGGATCAGCTGTGCACTGGTCTTTTTAGGTTGTTTGACTACTGCTGCACAAGCCAGACATGACCCAGCCGGGATAAAGCTGTATGTACTACACTTAAATCTTTGGTGTTGGACTTTCAGCTTTTACCTTGTCCACAGCAGCATTCTGTAAAACTGGTCTACCAAATAAAGAAATGCCTCTTCTAAAGAATATGGCAAATTCATCATAACTGCCAATTAGAAAGCATGCAAAATTCTTTTGTTCAACAAACTATTACAGCCCCTCAGAATCTGCCTGTCCCACACTGTCTGGACTATGTTACTGTACCGTGAAAAGGGACTCCGCTCCATATGAAGAAGGTCTACAATTGGAGAGATGCATTTGCTTGGTGCAGGTGATTCAGGTCAGACAGTCCTCAATTCTAATGCTCTAGGACCAGACCAGGACAGAGTTACTTAGAGTGCTCGATGCAGACTAGAGATTAATAGATTTCTATAGCATGTCCTAGCCATGATACACTACTTCTTCCTCTACTATTCCCAAATCTATCTGGGACTGCTTTTACTTCTCTCCACCTAAATGAGTGAGCAATAATTTATAGTAAGGAGCTTGTGGGCTGTGTTCTGCAGCTGCAAAAATTACAGAAGTGGGGGGCATGTGACATGAAAACACATTGCCCACATGTACATGGCAGAAATATTACAAAACTCTGTGAAGATAGGAATAAATGATTATGTTAGTGTTACCAATAAATGCTGTCATTGAAAAAATGGGGATTCCCTTCTCCCTGAAATCAGTGCGAATCAGAAGAAATTCCATGGAAAAAAACACACTTTTTGAGCTAAAACACATGATCAGAGCCACCCCAGGGACATTGACTAAACCCATGTTTACAAAGCAAAATCACCATTTCCCTGGTAGGAGATGATTCTTAGTTTTTAGAAATCATTCTATGGACTCCATTATTTAATTCAGCAAATGCTGGTAACTTCCCATACGTAAACAAACATCCTTTTTTGCAGGAATTTTTCTTGGGGAAATTCTGGTACTGCTAATACAAGGCAAATAGATTTTCTCTCCACTCGGAAAGCTAGCTTGAATTTCTGGCCACTCATACAAGCCTTTTGTGTTATTCCCCATGAAGAGAATTTGCTCTACGCAAAGGAAATGCCTTTCCTCTGCTTTTGAAAGTCCAGGAATGAATTCACTTCCTCATTGTCATTGAAAACTGCTGTGAGCTTTGAACAGACCCAAAATGTAGTTAACCTCTTAACATACAAGATACTGAAACCTATTCAATACTTAACACTTTTGAGGTAAAACCCCGGTGAAACTGTTTGGCTGGGGGTGTACCAAATGAGATTAAATCCCACACCTACACTAGTTATTCTAAAATGGGATTTACGGTGAGTGCTGGGGGTACCAGACCCCTTATACAATTCTATTCTCTCTGAAAAAATCAAAATAGTCTCTTTCTGAAAGAGATGCTGTGCATCTAGCAGAAGTTATGGGGCTGATGGAATAACTACAGGTGAAGCTCAATGATCTGTGTTATTGAGGAGATCAGACTAGACAATTACGCACATAAAAAGCTGGTCAGAAACATTCACCATGTACTGTGGAAATGGATATTTCTTGGCTACTTCTCCACATTTTGGTGAATTGGGAGAAATTACAAAAATTACACAGGGAAAAGATTGACAAGCCTCATGCTCTATGATTTGTGACTAAAGATTACCTTCACATGGTGAGTTTTTATTCACTTAGCAGTTCCCATATAATTCCATTGCTGGGAGCTGCTGAGGAGGAGATATTTCCATCTTGAGAGAAAATGGTGTCAGCAGTTGTCTCATATTAGTAAGGAATGATACAAAGTCATTCATTCACGTATTCACCAAGCACATGGAAATTAACCACAATTTAAAATAGCTTTACTGATTTTAAAGAGTGTAAGTTTCGCTTAATAAATGGAAACTACGTAAGAAAATACATTATTGGAAATATATAAAAGAAATGAGAACAGGTTGCACTGACTTTTTTACCTTTCAGACTATACAAACTGCATATATTTTGAGAGAAAATAAAAACTTCCAGTGAGACTACAATTCACTGGGAAAGGAGCTAAGATAGCACAGTATACTACAGACCTGAAAGACCAGCAAGTCTGGTGAACTACAGACTGTTCTAAGAAAGTTTGACTGTGTGGTGGGTTGACCCTGGCTGGGGCCAGGTGCCCACCAGAGCCGTTCTATCACTCCCCTCGTTCACTAGACAGGGGAGAAAAAGTACAACGAAAAGCTTATGGGTCGAGATAAGGACAGGGAGAGATCATTCACTAATTATCGTCACGAGCAAAACAGACTGAACTTAGAGAGGGAATTCATCTAATTTATTACTAAGCAAAACAGAGTAGAGGAATGAGAAATCAAACCAAATCTTAAAACACCTCCCACCACCCCTCCCATCTTCCCGGGCTCAACTTCACTCCCGGCTTCAACCTCCTCCCCCCTCAGCAGCACAGGGGGACGGGGAGTGGGGGTTACGGTCAGTTCATCACATGGTGTTTCTGCCACTTCTTCATCCTCAGGGGGAGGACTCCTCTCATCCTTCCCCTGCTCCAGCATGGAGTCCCTCTCATGGGAGACAGTCCTTCACGAACTGCTCCAACATGAGTCTCTCCCACGGGCTACAGTCCTTCACAAACTGCTCCAGTGTGGGTCTCTCCCAGGGGGTACAGACCTTCAGGAGCAGACTGCTCCAGCATGGGGTTCCCCACAGGGTCACAAGTCCTGCCAGCAAACCTGCTCTCGTGTGGGCTCCTCTCTCCACGGGTCCACAGGTCCTGCCAGGAGCTTGCTCCAGCGTGGGCTTCCCACAGGCCACAGCCTCCTTCAGGTGCCTCCACCTGCTCCAGCGTGGGGTCCTCCACGGGCTTCAGGTGGAATCGCTACACCCCCTCATCCTTCCTCCATGGGCTGCAGGGGGACAGCCTGCTTCACCATGGCCTTCACCGCGGGCTGCAGGGGGATCTCTGCTCCGGCGCCTGGAGCACCTCCTCCCCCTCCTTCTGCACTGACCTTGGTGTCTGCAGAGTTTCTTACATCTTCTCACTCCTCTCTCTGGCTGCAAAAGCTCTCTCTAACTGTTTTTTCCCTTCTTAAATATGTTATCACAGAGGCGCTGATTGGTTTGGCCTTGGCCAGCGGCGGGCCCATCTTAGAGCCGGCTGGCATTGGCTCTGTCAGACACAGGGGGAGCTTCTAGCAGCTTCTCATAGAAGCCACCCCTGTAGCCCCCCCACTACCAAAACCTTGCCACGCAAACCCAACACAGCCTGTCAGCATGATATGTTGAAATTATTTGGGGAATAGAGGAGAGGAGTAAGGGCTTTAATTACGTGAGCAGGCATTCGCTAGCTCCATTCCTCAACCCTTCCCATCTGCTCCCAGAGGGTGTAGCTCTGAGCTAAATTCTTACTTCATACCTACAGTTAGAATTGCTGCTTATGTAATCTCATCAGACGGGAATATAGAAGAAAGGAAAGAAAACTGCAGTTCCCGCCAGATTTCAGATGCGGCATTATCTTTAGCTATTTCTTTGTTAACCAGTCGCTGCCTCATGGATGCTGAAGTGCTGGCTGAAGCAAACAGCTCTGAAATCCAGACTCTGCTTTGGGGTCCCCTGCTGTGGTGTGCACTGTCCATTTAGGCAGCACAGCAGTTGTCCCAGCCTCAAAAATCAAGGTAAAGGCTAAAATGAGTGGACTTGCGCTACCTAAACCCAGCCATTTGCTCTGTGCATTAAGGCATGCTGACTACTACAGTTTTGGAAAGAGATCATCCCTGTGCAGAACCCATCTCTCTGCAGTGTTACCTACGCAGTGCTTTATGCTTACGACCCTCACCGAAATCAAAGACCATTATGACAGTCGTAGTTCACAGTTTAGTGAAGTCTGCTACACTTGAATGTTAACTTTCTTGAAGCAGGGACCACGCTGTAAATATGCATGGTAAATAACCATGTGTCTAGCTGTTAAAGTACAGCAAACACAAAAGAAAAGTCTCTATCCTAAAGAGTTTGTAGTCAAAATTAAATAAGAAAGATATGGAAGAGTGTGAGACAAGAAACATCCTTATATGTACCGTACAACTCAGAAACTGAGGTACCAGAATGTTAAGCCACAGCCCCAAATCCCACAGGAAAACTGTGGCAAGGTGTGGGCTGGAAAAGTGTCAGGAACAACCCACTCCGTTTCTACACTCTTTCCTAGGCATCTTTTCAACCACTGTGAGAAACAGGGCACTGAGCTCCATGGGCCTTTGATTTGGCTTACTACTGCTGTTCTTATTTTCTTCAGTTTAGCCACAAGCCCTGTCTGAGCCTGCTTCAAAATCCACACAAAGCCCTTTGCTGTCCTAGGCAAAAACAATGTTGGCCTTCTGCTTATTTCTTGCTGGGGGCTTATTGGAATTCTCTATATTGTGCGTTGCAGAGGGTCAGTAATGCTGGGCTGTGCTGCTATCTCAAATATAGCTATACGTAGATATATGTCTCTGCCGTTCTTAGGGGCCCTGAGGCTCAATCCAGTGTGTACAGATACCAGAGGAATGTACAATAGATAAAAATCAAGTTAGACAGATATTGTAATTACCACTGCAACCTTTTCACATATTTCACAGACCTTCATAAAACAGTGCTGTAAAGGCACTCTGAGATTTCAGCTTGCCCGTTACCTCCACACCAGGAAGTAAGCATGGTTAAGGCCATACTTAACCCTCTTCTAGCTCATATAACCTGTTCTTAAAGTGTCCAATGTTTGCCTCCATAGGTCATTTATTGCCATGCTTCACCAGCCTTAATGGGAGAATATTCTCCTTAATGTTTAACCTACAGCTCAACAAAAGGGGCTAAAGCAAGATTTGAACTTTCAGCTTCTTTGGAACACACTGCAATTCCAGCCCCTTACTTCTGACATTTCTATCACAGATATTAAAAAGAAGAAAAAAAAAAAAAGATAAAATGCAGAAGAAAAGCAGGGGGATGATTGGCCCAGTGGCATAAATAAGAACCCCTACTCCCAGTACAGTCCCTTGCCACAATCCCCTGGTAAAAGCCTCCCTGGGAATCCGGAATTTCTCTTACTGTATTCAGATGAGTATAATGGAAAATTCACTAAACCAGTTCAGCTCTTGCTCTCTAAGTGGTGAAGATGAGTTTGGGTTTGGGTTGGGTTTTTTTACTATCACTATTTGATTCAGTAGTAAGCACCAGTTTCTGTCTGATAGAGGCTTAAGGGATTTTCCTCCCTCTTTCTCCTCTGTACCGACAAGCTCTTCTCATCACTTCTCCACTAGGACAAGAAGCAACAAAAAGGCTCCTGGAAGACAGAAGTGCTGAACTCAAGCATGACCTCGAGCACTGCTATTGCAATAGAAGGGATTCCCCTGTATGATCCTTTTCCTCCGTTCTAGATGAATCACACCTCTTACAGAATTATCTGATATTAAAAGACCTGGCAAATGATTGAGTTCTTAAAGTCTGAATGTTACTATCCATAAATATTATCATTGTCATCTTCCTGTGATGGAATATTATATGAGTACTGTCTTGACAATGAGTCTTACCTAATGCAGCCTCTGAAACACTTGGTCATGGTATTCTGAACACTCTGAGGTCTTGGTGTAATTTAGTGAGCATGAGCTCCTTCTTTCTGAACAGTAAAAAGAAGTGAAGTAATTAAAATAATTTAGAGATACAGAGCTGAACAGGGCCTTGAGAGATTTATTCTTCTTCCCAAGTACAATAAAGAATTGTTATTGATTGATGTGCATGAAACTGATGACTTAAATACCCTCCAAATATGGATATCCCACAGCTTCCCTAGACAGCCTACTCCAGGGATATACAAAATTCACCACTTATAAGGATGGGGTTTTTTACCCTTATGCCTAGCCAGAATCTAGGTAGCTGTAATTTGAAGTATTTCTTATCCTGTTCTCAATGGCAAGGAGAACTTCCCCCTTTCCTCAAAAGATATAGATATGTATATATACATAAAAATATGTGTCTGTGTGTATATATATAGGGGGGTATGTGCGTATGTGTGTCTACACACACACACTTCAAAGAAGAAAATTTTCCTTGCCCTTTTATATATATGTATATATGTTTATATTCTGTCAAATACATTATATCATAAATGATGGGATAAACTCATAATACATATCAAATATACACATTATATCATAAATGGTGGGGTTTAATTACAAGAAATGGGAGTAAATCAGAAAAGAGGAATGTATATTAATGCCTTCTATAATTATTGATGTTGTTGATGTTCTTAATGTATTCCTATATTGCCTCGGAGATTCGGCTGACAAGACAGAACTTTATTTTGTGCTGTGCAAACTCAGATCAAATAAATTCCTGCCATCCTGCTCAGACCTGTATGATAAACATCAGCCTTAGCCACGTGCAATCAACTTTCAGTTTATCGAGGTGTAAATAGTAATTATGAATATTCAGAGGTGCTCACCATTTAGAAAAATAAAAATAAGCTGTTGTCTTTTCATGTTTTCCTGGGACTCAGCATCTCCCTCACATGCTCACAGCTAATATCTGCAGAACTATTAGTCTCCTTACTCACATTTATTTTCCTTTCCTTCTTCTTGCGGGTGAACACCAGAAGGGGCTAGAACCACTTGTTAATCTCTTTGCTGCAGTTTCACGTAGAAAGCAGGGTACAAGTCCCTCCTTCCTACCTTAGCTCCTTATTCCCACTCCACAGTAAAACTCTCCATCACTTCAAACACTCTCAGTAAAACTCACTGAGTGACCAGGCTTTACATCACATAAGAGAAATGTCTTGGTAAATAAATAAATACATAAATAAATAACTAAAGCAAGCAGTTTTCTAATCAGATCAATTCAGTAATCCAGTTCCTCAGCCCATGTAAGGAGAGAGGGAAAAATGTCCAGGCGTAGGGAATACCAAGATGCTGAAGGAAACCTACACTGGGTAAACCACGCCACAGATGCTATGCCAGTTTGCAAGTGATCGCTCAGGCCCAGTTCCCTCAGGCATCCCGTGCCCTGGATCTCAGTCATCCCTCAGGCCATCAATCCTTAAGTGCAGAGCCTTCCTACTCAGCTACTACTTTCCGAGGCAGCAGAGAGGCTAGGGGGAAAAAAAGAAAAGAAAAAAAAAAGGAGCTGTACTAAAAGAAAACAAAAAAAACACCAAAAATTTATTTAAAAGAAATCTGTGCAAGGGAGGAGGAAAAAAAAAAATGGAAGGTATTATTCTCTGCCCAGCCACATGCCTCCCTTCTTTTTGAACAAAGTCAGAGAAAGAAGGATGGCAGGCTGTGCAGAGCCAGACCCAGCCCTGTAAACCCTGGGAAAGAGCATGCTGCCACATAACCACAGCATGGGACAGGAGCGCGTGAGCTGAGCCAGCTGCTGCTGCTACTGGAGAAGTGAGGTGGGGTGAGGTGAGGTGAGAGAGCTCAAGGCTAAACTCTTCCAAAATCCACCTGATCTCTGAAGGAGTCAAGATTTAAGACCTGATTTCAAGGTGTGGAGCAACCCTAGCTTATCACCGAGTCAGTGGAAACGGTGGATGCTCTGGAACGGGCGGGAGCTCAGCATCTCTGAGTCCTGTTTTAAAACTGCAAGAAACTTTGTTGCACTGTACTTCATTTCTGGGTGCTTTCAGGTTGCAAGCCTGGTGAGCAAGGAACTGCCCTTTTTCCAGCATAAATCCCAGCTATAAATCATATTTACAGGCCTTAAGTATTGTGTTTTATTCAGTGAGTTTTTCCATTGCACAGATTTTAGGACATGGTTTAAAGGTGTGAATTAATTGATTACAATAATTAAATTTAATGATTCCTACAAACTGCTACGTGTGGCCAAGAGTTTACAAACACATTCAGATACTAAGATCTCCCTGACTTGATAACCTTAATCTGAAGTTCTGCCCCTTGCCTATGATGACTTTACCTTGATCGGGGCTGGATTAAAGCACGTTAACATCTCCTGCCTAAAATACCAGCACATGAGTTATGGGATTACATATCAGTCTAACCTCTAATTAAAGAAATTAAGTCACTTGTGGTTAGTTACAATACAAAGCCAAAACTGTGAAGCAGATGCAACATAAATAAAAAAATAAAAAACCCCAACCAACCCAAACCCAAACAACACACTTGCTTGGGTTTGAAAACACTCTAGAAGAGCAATAGCTTCAAACAGGACGGGCTCCCTTCCCATCCCGTCGGGATGTCAGCTCCAGGGAGGGCTGGCACCCACTCCCAGAGACCAAGGAGTCCAGCGGGCCCCTTGTCACGCTCGTCCGTGTGGATGCAGACGAGATAACGGCTCCTGGGGAAGTCGGAGCCTCTTGCTGCTGCTGCTGCTACTGATGCTCAGAGCGTGCCGGGGCACAGGCAGGGCACAGGCAGGGTACAGGCAGGGTACAGGCAGGGTACAAGGGTGCTTCCCCAGCTCTGGGCACAGCAGGGCAGGGCAGGACACAACCGGCTATAGGTACCGGTTCCCCAGCACAACTGCCCCGTGCCCGAGGGAGCTTTTACACCGCCGTGCTGGCGCCAGGGCGATGCTCTACACCGGGGCACAGCGCTCCTCCGGCCCCGGCGACTCGGGACGTGGGATGCCCTCCCCCGCCACGTGGCGCCGCGGCGTCCCGCCGAGCACCGGACCGGCATGGCTGCGGAGCGAGGCCTGCGGGACGGGATGGACACACACACACGCCCGGGTCGGGGGGAACGGAAAAATGACAGCCCGGCTCCCGAAAAGCCCGTCGGTGAGTCACGGCAGGCGGAGCGGCGGCGGGGCTGCCCGGCAACGGCGGGGGGGGGAGAGCCGCGGCGGGGCCGGGAGCGCAGCGGCGCCCCCTGGCGACGGCGGTCGGGGTGGGCGGCGGCGGTTGTCACATGTCGGAAAGTCCCTGGCACTGCCGGTGGAAATCCCCGGTGGGGGTTTTTTGTTGTGTGTTTTTTCTTTTTTCTTTTTCTTTTTTTTTTTTTTTTTGTGCGCCCGGGCGCTGAAACAGAAAGGAAAAAAAAACAAGAGGCTCGGCTCAGCCCTTCATTCCGCAGCGGCGGCGGCAGCAGCAGCAGCAGCAGCTCCGGCGGGGAGGGGGCGGCGGAGGGAAAAGAGCCCCGGCTCGGCGGAGGTTGATGGCTCCCGAGATCGGCTGCTTCCCATTACCCAAGCCAGGCTGCTGAGTAGGAGTTACCGGCAGGATCGACCGAAGGAGTAGCCCGCCGGCGGAGAGGTGAGCGCCGCTCCGGGCACGGGGAGGGGACTCGGGCAGGGCACGGCAGGGCGACGGACCCCCAAACCGGCTTTCGTCTCCCTCATCCCGCTTTGCAGGAGGGCGCCTCGGGGCACCAGGCGTGTTTGGCCGCGGCGTTTGGTCGTTTTCCGCCCGGCACCCGAGCAGTTACGGCTCCGAGGGAGGGCTGTGTGTTGGCTCCCGGTTGGCGCTGGACACCTTTGCCCGGGCGGTGAGATTGTGCCCTCTGTTGACTGGCGCTGGCCCGGCCCGGCGCGACCCCGGCCCCCGCGGGGGCTCAGCGGGCTCTCCGCAGCGCCTACGGCCGGGAAACCGACCGGCGGTGGGTTTGCTGGGCTTGCTTTTAGCGCTTGCCGCTGCTGGAGAAGTCGTCGGCTTTGAGCTCCTTCTCCGGGAAAGCTGGCAGGTGGTGGCAGCGGCTGTCGTTTCCACCTTGCATGCACATGCTTCCAGCAGAGCAGTAGGTTAATGAACTCAGCCGTGTAAACCGCCCTCAACTTTCATCTTCTTCCCTGGTGAAGAGTGACAATATGCTTAGTTCTGTACCAAGCACTCAGACAAAGATCCAGGCATAGAAATCCATGGGCGCTGCAGGTGTATTAAGCGTGCTTATTTTAGCTGTCTTTGCACTTCACGGAAAAGTTTATTATTGCCATTTTTCAGCTAGAGGACAGAAAATTAAAATAACTTTATGAAGCCACTGGCAGATCTCAGAACAGTATTCAGCTTTCCCAAGCGCAGCATCCTTAGCATTACATGTTCAGAAAGGATGCTGCCTCAGATAGCTGTTTAGTCATTGTTTACAGCTGTTCTTTTCTGAGAATTTGTAGTCACTACATGTCAAAAGGTTAAAGTAGTATAGCGTACAGTAAAGCACAGTACAGTGTAAACATAATTGTAGCTGAGTTTTGTGTTCTTTAAATCTCTGGCTTAGGTGGCTATTGAGTTCTGTTTGTTTCATCGCATTGTTTTTGAAAATAAGGGTTGTTCAGCTTTTGCCTTGCTTGACGTTTAATACCGTAAATAGCAGAGACAGTAATTTCCATGTGTGGAGGGGAAAATATGCCTCTAGAATATAATATTGAATAAAGTAGTTTCAGTGAATGCTTCTGTAAACTCAGTACTTTTTGTTACTTAAAGCTGGAAATAACCATTTCAGGGGTCCATGCCAGTAGTGCTTAATCATGTGATTAATCTTTATTCATGTAAAAAAAAAAAATCCCATTGACTCAATAGCTCTACTTACATAAGTAAGGAATTCAGTATTTTGGTCATCTCGGAGCAAAGTATAGCTGTGTTTAATAAACAGATGAATGAGAGGTTGTTTATATTTAATTTCTGAAATCATCCATACATTTAAATATAGGATAACATAAATAAATAGCATGTGTAAAACTATATTGGCGGGGGGAGTGGATGAGAAGGTGTGTTATTTCCATTTTAAGGCTGTATGTTGGTGGGGGAATGATAAGAATATGCCATCATTATTAGCTAGAGGAAAGCCTTTCTGTGCGTTGCAAGATGTGACAGCTCTGAGCCCTGTCCCTAGTGCTCTTACAGGAGCAGAGGAAACTGTGTGAATGACATTGCACTGACTGAGCAGAAAGGAGTTTGCAGCATCTCGAGTTTCACCTGCTTCTATTTAGGGCTTGACAGGACGTCCACTGAATCTCTCCATCAGCTGGGTCTCAGAGAGGTTGTAGAGGGCAGCTCCTGGCAGCAGGAGTTTGAGGACCCCTCTCTTACCCTGGCAAGGTCCTTTCCAGTGCTCCAGCTGGGCAGCTGGAGGTGGATGTCACCATGGGAAGTGTCTGGGTGAAGAGGAGAGAGCAGCTGGTTCCCTGTGGGGAAGGGCGTGCTTAAGTCCTTCTGTGCCAGGGGGGTCTTCTGCCTCCACAGATTTGGGAGCCCCTCCATCAGTCTGTCAGGTTGTAGTCCTTCTTCCTCTCGCTGGCTCTCCAGACTCCCATCCCCATGAGAAAACTTACCAATAGTTGCATAAACCAGTTTTCAGTTGCTTCTTGTCTCCCTGTACTTGGCAAGGTATATATCCAGACCTTGATATGTACTTATGGCTTGATATTTGTTCCTAGATTAATAGTCACAATGGTGGGATCTCCTAATGTGACCAGCTGTAGCCTAAACATGTTAGGCATGCATACCTTTATTTGTCTTAATAGAAATTTTGCTTGGTTTTTAAACAGAGCAATAAAGTACATGAACAGCACAGAGAGTCTCTCCGTGTAAAAATAGTCTGTTGGTGGTGTTACCGTAGCACATGGGAGTTTTAAGGGATGCGGTCCCTACATTTGACCCTAAGCCACAAAGTTAGTATGCTCTGAATAAGTATTTCAGAGAGCGTAGACAGTTTGAGGTTATGGGGTTTTTTTTGTTCTTCCTGCTGTAGCCTATGAGGCCAGAGATACTGAAGAAAGGGATGCAGGGCAGCAAACATTACATCTCCCACTGTGGAAAAATATTGGGGTTTTTGAGCCAAGTGGAAATGCTTTTTCAGCTATGTTGACTTACCGCTGAGTAATAGCAGCACTGCAGCCTGCACCCCCACACACGGCACAAGCACCTCTGTGCAGGAGCTCTACCGCTCACAAAATATAAGGAGCCTCAAGCAGAGTAACATAAGTCTGTCCTTGAGTACTTGCTCTGCTACAAATTCCTCATTTGCCATCTTCAGCCACCGTAAGTATGGGACGGATACTAGCATGGCATGTAATTCTTGGGGTTCTTTTTGTACTGTACCAAGCATCACTTCTCAGAATGTATGGGCTGCGGAAATCTGAAGTGGTCATTATCTGCTTTTTTTGGCATGTCATCAAAACAAGAGCTTGAAACGTGCTGAAAGTTCAGCGAGTTCATATGGGATTACACTGCGCAATTATCAATTAGTCAAGTTTCCAGGATAATTTTCCCTTCCCTTGATCTTGCCTTCTTTTATCCTTACTTTGATTTAAATGCCTTTTTTTTTTTTTTGGGGGGGGGGGGGGGGAATGATGATGCAATTTCCTTAGTTATAAATAAATTCTCTTTAATATTTCAGTAAATGATAACAGTAAATGATTGGAATAAGTTGGTCATTATCTATAACTGAGTAATGCAGAGACACTAATGAATATGAGCTTTGAAATCCATCATCTATTTAAGGCTCAGTGGACTGCATCCACTCTGTGCTCATTTTAGGCAAAACTGCAGCCAGAATCCCACCCCTGAAAGTACCTTCTCACTCTCTGCAGAAGTGATAGCGCTGTGATGCAAGGACGCTAACATGCCAATAAGAGGATCCTTTTTCATTTGTCTTCCAGAAACATGGCTGGCCAACACATCCTTCCTCAAGCTTTGTATCAAAGCAATATGCTGAAAGCCATGAAGATTAGAGAGAGGACACCTGAAGATCTGGTCAAACCCCCCAGTGGAATAATTCACCACTTCAGGACTATGCACAGATACACCATAGAAATGTTCAGAATGTGCCAGTTTTGCCCTCAGTTTCGGGAAACGCTTCAGAAGGCCCTGACTGACCAGGCCACACAGGCTTCACTGGAGCGCCAGAGGAAGCTCAACTGGTGCATGGAAGTTCGGAGACTTGTCCCTTTGAAGACTAATGGTAAGTTATGAGCAGGTCTTTGCACTCGCATTAAAACGGATAATACGAATGTAGCATTATTAATAGCATCTGAGTTCACGTTACTGAAACAGAAGCGCATGGCTTTAAAAAAGTGATGCCTTTTAATCTTAGTTTTGTAAACTTAAATTCTTTCCACATGATGTACTGTCCTGAGGCTGTAGCAGTCCCCTGCCCGTATCACGGTATTATGAATAGCCTGAAAATTTCACAGATACTTTCGTAATATCAGTAACCTGTGGCACGTCAGAGTAAAATACCAGGCGGGAACCTTGACTTGCAACCCATCGCCTTTCTGTGAATCTGACTCTGCTGTGTGTCGGCTGCCTCATCGGAAATGCCAAATGGCCCTTAATGCCAGGCAAGAGGAGACTTCGGATGCTTTGAGTGACGGGGATGCATTCCCATGTATATATAGCAGAAGTTAATATCCTGCCATAAGCCCTGCCATTGTAGCTGGCAGGCAAGGTTCATTTGCTGACCCAGCTTTAACAGTGGTGCCAGCAGCAGCATCCTGGACGTGCAGCCTCTGGGAAGCTGACCTTGCTGGCCCTGGGGTCAGTGCCCCACACCCGGCCGGCTCCCTGGTCCTCAGCTACCTGCTGGGGTTTGGCAGCTCTTGCCCCCCACTCAGGGCTCACCAGTAACTCCCACGTGTGTCACTGACAGCCGTCTTTATGCAACACTAAGTTTGCAGTGTCCTTTTCTTTCACGGGTCAGTGCTGGTTTTAGGACTTGGCTTTAGGGTTACTTTGTGTGTATTGCATCAAACGCTGTGAATTAAAAGGTACAGCAGTAGCACAAAGATTTCCTGAATAGTGTACGTGTGTCCACAGTCTCAAGCAGGAAACTTTTGCACGTGACTGTAAGAGTCGCTGGGCATTTGACATGCAGTGGAGGAAAGATCCGGTAATGGCTATGACTTATGGTCACGCAGCTGCAAACTTGGACTCAGGATTCCCTACAGCACAGATTGCCCCAAACTGGCAAGATAGACTGGGACAGTGAGGACTCCAAGAACATGGAAAATACATATTCTTTGCTCAGGGAGCAGATGATACTGGTTATAGAAACAGTAGGTGTGGTGGACCTGCAGCTTCGTTGAAGTCTTTACGTTATGTTCTGTGGATGCTTCTTTTCATATCTGTTTATATACACATTGTCCTTATCTTTGTAGTCCACATTCTTGCCTTCCCAAGTTCTACCACACTTCTCAGTCTGATTGCACGTGGCTGTCTTGTGCAAAAGCCGTAAAAGCAGAACCACCATGTAGATGTCACTGCCGTGACCTAGAAGATCCTGATCCTAATGCGTGTGTCTGTAATTGTCAGAGAGGCACTGACCTTTTGGTGGGCTTTTGCACGTGTGTGAAATTCTCATGACTCTAATTAGGCCGTTCATGGAGATCATGTGATCTTGAACTTCCAGAAGACTGGAGTTGCAGATAGGGCAGGCAGCGCTTTGCAGGTACTAGGAAGGTAACGTCACTCCAAGTGTTGAGTCTTCAAAACTTCACCCCAGGAGATACGCTCTTAACAGATTTACTAGGAAAATGGACAACGTGCATAATTTTTGCCCAGGGCAAAGAGAAATGCTTTTGGAATCCCTCATCTCCTGGTAATACGAGTCCTGCAAGGGTTAATGCTGCCTGGAGAGGCCCTTGTTGCTGACACCACTGTATTCAATAGCTGTGACTTGCATTGTCTTGCGGCTGTCGGCCAGTGTTACAAACGGGAACAATTTGTGGACTGGGGACTTGGATCCCATCCGTGAGCAGTCATACCAGGATGCTGAAATATTAGGGCAGGTTGAGGGAAGGTAAAGCAAGGGCTTGGTTTGTGGTGTCCCCGTACCCCACGCAGCCAATGAACTCGGCTTCAGTTCAGTGCTTTGAGGTCATTCGGTGCATGAGTAGAAGGAGTGGCTTTAGGATCTGGTGGTTTATGCAAAGTAGTTGCAGACTGGGACCTTTGCAGGAGAGAGAAGGTAGACTGAACTGAAGGAGAGGATCCCTGAAAGAAGGGATAGAAGCTTGGAGAAGCCCTGTATTATCCCAGAAAATAACACGTTGGGGGGTTTTTCTCCCACGCAGCATGAAGAATATTTTTTAAAGCATTTAGCTGCTTAACCCATAGATGTGGGAGGAATACATTAGTTCTTTTGGCCAATGGTGGGCTTTCTTCAGAAAATTCAGGGTTTTTTTCTGATGAAGGTTGTAATTCTTGAAAACAGAGAAAGTATTTCCTATAGGAACTTTTGATGTATATTTTGTCTAATATGTACATGGGTTTGTAGTGTGGTGTGGGTTTTTTAATTAAAAAAGCCCGTTTGAATCACCACACATTTCTTTGCAGATATGCGAATGGAGGATAGAAGGAAAGCAGTAGGAGGTATAAAAATCGAAACTGGTTTTGTTGGGGGTTTTTTTTAATAAAAAATATTTTAAAATTCCATCATCTATTGGCTGTAGAGATTTCACTTGTACAATGAATCGGCATTCATTCCAGCTCGCCCAGCCACACCCCCCGGGAAAGTCCGAGGGAGGCTTTGCTGCTCAGCCCCGTGAGCCGCAGAACAAAAAGTACAACTGTTGCTCAATTGCTAGTCAAACGTCGCAGGGGAATTCCAAGTGCTGTGTAAGGAATTTTGGGCAGCGCTTCTCAATAAAGAACTGAAAATGAGCTCTCGGAGAGAGAGGGAAAAAAAAAAATCTTATCTTTGCTCTAGATTTTGCAAAGGGAAAATTTTAACAGGATTAATATGTCATCTTTCTTGGTCAGAAGGAAACCCAGTCAGTCTTTCAGTCTTATATGGTGTTCCCTGATTTTTGAGCTCAAGTAAGGAGCCTGCAGACTTGAAGCAAGCTTTGCAAGACAGCATTCAGAGGGCAGTTGCAGGAACCTGATGTGCACTGAGTCCGTGGCAATTTCTGAAACGTTAAGCATATTTCAGATCAGATGTTTTTCAGGATCTGGGGTCTGTTGCAGGTTTTTTCTCTGCAGTTTCATAGAAAAAGTAGCAAGAGTGTTCACAAATGGTGTACTTGAGCTCATAATGCATGCAGCAAACTGGATTTAGATATTTTTAGGGGGTTTTGGGGTGTTATTTTCCCCCACATGAGAAAAATAGAGTAGTATGGTTGATGTACTCTATTCCATGGAAATTGCTGTGGTTTCTTAGCATTGAGTGAAGCTGTTTACCACTGTAGTAAACACCAGACCTAGTTTTGAATCTGAGGATATGATAGTAGTGATTCTTGATGTCTTCCTTTCAGGGGAGACATCTGCTTTTGAAGAAGATGGCTAGAGATAGAATTTGAAACCCAGCCATAGGCATAGTTTGTCACACCTTTTAATTAAGTTAATTAACTCCTCTGATTCTCAGTTTCTTCCCCTCTGAAATTGCAGAACATCTCTTTCCTTCCTACCTGTTGAGTAAAGAGGACTTTTTCAATGCAAGGAGTGTGTCTAAATGAAAACCAAATCATTATGGTTTTCACTTATTTAGTTTTAATTTGGGGTTTTAGAAAAACAACCCTCTAAATAAAATATTTAACAGCCCAGCATACTATCAGTTCTGAGAGGATGGCAAGAGGTGTTCGTACAGTCGCTTTGCATAAATCACCTACTCTTCCCTTTCTGACTTTTTTTTTTTTTTTAAAATTACAGTTCAAGCACAGCCAAGTGCCAAGCCTTTCAATGCAGTGCTCATCAGGGGATGTGAGGCTTGGTGTTACTATAGTGTGTTCTTAGTGGTTTCCACGTCTACCCTGTGCCATCAGGTGTACTTGTATAAACACTGATGAAGGAGATTTACACATTCTTTTGTAATTTTAAGTTGACTTTGTTGTGTTTAAGAGCTATTTCAACTGTCTAATATTTGCAGTTGACCCCAAAATTTAGTTCATGATATCAGTCAAAGTTAAGTAAGATAGAGAAGGGGCAGGCTTCCCACCATTACTGAATGACAGCTTAACACCAACGGCAAAACCAGTAGAAAGGGGACTTAACTTCCTTTCTATCTCTGAGCAGAGAGCTCATAGCTGTAGTCTTGTTAAAACCTTTGTGTCCAAGGCTTAGAGAGAAGCACACAGGGAATATGCATATGTGCAGCATAATTCTATATCCCGTGCACTTGTGGGGTTTTATTTGAATTGCTGTTTAAAAATAACATACTCTTTCTTTTTTTTGCAGGTGATGGAAATTGCCTCATGCATGCTGCTTCGCAGTACATGTGGGGTATTGAAGATATCGACCTCGTCTTAAGAAAAACATTGTTTAGTGCACTCAGGGAGATGGACACACAGAACTTCAAGCTCCGCTGGCAGCGGGAGGCTATTAAATCCCAGGAGTTTATAGAAACGGGACTCTGCTATGACACCCGGGTAAGGTGGCCTGAGGGAATGGTGGTGTTCTCTGAGTGCTCGTCAGCATTGCCTTGCTGATTTCATTTGCTTTTTGGCTTCACGGATTCCACTGTTAGTGGAGAGCAGAAATAGTCTTCCTTTGGAAGAAATGGAAGATATGATTATTTTGAGCATTGCTGCGCTGCATTTGGTTCCTGACCTCCGTGTCTTTGAACCGTTGCTGACGGATGTTTCTTTCCTCAGAACTGGGAGGAGGAGTGGGAACGCCTCATTGAAATGACCTCCCCAGAAACATCGGGGGCTCGAAACAGGCTTCCATATAATGCACTGGAAGAAATCCACATCTTTATCCTTGCTAACATCCTCAGAAGGCCAGTCATTGTCCTTGCAGGTGGGTTGCCCAGCCAGTCATCTCACATTACGGACCATGTTACTCTGCTGTATTAGTACTCTTATTTTGCTCATAGTTGTTCTCAGGTAGATATGTTTCAGAACTGGGCGTTTTCAGCAATTGTTCTAAAAGACCCAGAATATGTTTTCTCTTGTCTGTAGCAAATACTTATTTGTGTTTATTTGTGTTTTCTTCATCTTCCTTATGCAGATAAAGTGGTGAGAAGTTTAGAGTCAGGCTCCAGTTTTGCTCCTCTGAACGTTGGTGGTATTTACTTGCCTCTCCTTTGGCCAGCTGAAGAATGTTACAGATACCCAATTGTGCTTGGCTACGACAACATGCATTTTACACCACTAGTGACTCTGAAGGACAGTGGACCAGGTATTTTTCAAGTACCTTGTTTGGTATTTATGTAGCTTCTTCGATATCATCATGCTGATAAAGCATTTACAATATAATCTGGTTTAGATTTGCATTTCAAAAGTTAAAATAAATGTAAAAGATTCCTTTGGAATACGCGCTTAAAATGTGAGCAGAAACAGTTTTGACTGTAAATCTGAATAGAAAATAAAGGTTGTCTTCAAAATGCTGGTTGAAAGTAGAATACAACTCACCTGTTTGCAGGCTGGGATCAGTCAAAGGGTGGCCTCTGCTTCATTGTGTTCCAGCCTCCTTTCCATGCCCCATCATAAGAGAAGAAGTTTTGAAGGACATGGTCTCACAGCAGTGTACCACTGCCTCGCAGGGATAATGAGATACATGCTTTGCTGTTTTTAATGCATCTTTTCTGAATGGGTAGCAGTTCTCTAGGTTCAGGTTAGGGCATCATCCCATGGAAAGGTATAATAAATTAAGATCTACAGTGCTGCCCACACTGAGAAGAAAATTGCTATAGGGACATTAAAACTCCCATGGGATGGGGCTGGATTTGTGGTGCAGATGTGTCTGTGTCCTCCCCCAGTGGCTCTTTAGAAACTGGTCGCTCTTGCCAGCGGTTCTCATCTCTGAAATTCAGCAGCGGTGGCGACATCTCCGTGTGTTGCATCTTGTGGTTACTCCTGCCTGGCAAAATATACATAGTTGTTAATACACCTTGTTTCCCTGCAGAAATCCGGGCTGTCCCTCTGGTCACCAGTGAACGAGGCAGATTTGAGGACTTGAGCGTGCACTTTCTGACAGACGTGGAGGAGAGGGAGAAAGAGCAGCTGCTAAAAGACTACTTGATAGTGATAGAAATTCCAGTGCAAGGCTGGGATCATGGTACAACTCATCTAATTAATGCTGCAAAGTGAGTGTCATTCCTGTTTCCACAAAGTTACCTTGTTTACAGCGGTGGGAGATGCCGGGCATCCCAGTGTGTTCCTTCGGTCTTTCCTTCCTTCTACAGTAGCACCCGTGTTTACCCTCTGCAATGTGAAATAATGGCATTATTGTTGACATGCTTTGAAGTGTTGTGAGTTCAAACCAGTCTCAAATTTAAAGGGAAAAATGTCTTTAGACTTGGCAGACTAAAACTAATATTTTAGAAGAGTAAACCCAGTGGATTCGTTTCACTGACTTTTAGATTATACAGGAGGGTGGCTGAAAAGTAGTTAAACCCAGGAAGCAGTTAGACCAAACTCTTGCACTTTATGTAAGGGCATATTGCGTAAAGGGCAGTTGGTGTAATTTTGGCTGCCCTAGGGACAGGACTTGGTGGCGCATTCTTAGTGCAGATGCCTTGGCACACTGGGCTGTTGCAGTGTGGCAGTAGGCAGGAAGCTGTGGCTGGTGGAGGAACCGGCATCTGCGGTCATCCCCCTGATGGCTGAGCATCAGTTATGTGCAGGGGGCAGCTGGCAGCGCCCATCGGCTTCTCCTCGCATTTAGGGAATGCTGGCAGCGGTGTCCACCCAGCCCCTTCGTGAGTGCGGGAGGTAAGCGACTCCCTGTGTCCTCTGTCTGTACTTCCATTACCGCACAGGGAGGGGTGGTTTTGGAGCCTTGAAAATGGAAGTCCTCCTACTCAAAGGATGTATGCATACAGAAAGCGTAGCAATCCAGCTTCCCTAGTCCCACTGCACGAACGTGTTCTTGAGTATTACCAGTAATGCTAGCTCCTCATCCTTCCAACTGTGGCATGGTGAAGCTCTGGTGTGGGGTTTTCCCTGTGGTTAGGGACAGAATAGGGATGGTGTGATGGATGCTAGTGTTACACACACCCCACTGAAGCCCTGTAGTTTGAGGAATTCCACTGGTAGATACAGACCAAACAGGGCAAAACCAGGAGCAGATTTCATGAAATGCTAAGCCCAGTGTAGGAAAGGCTCGTTCTTAGTGTGGGCTGGTGAAGAGAGGGGTCTTCCACTCTACCCTCAGCTCAGCTGAGGAATTCAGGATTGGGGGGATTTTTCTTTTCGTTTTTGAGAGATTATCCATATTCTTCCTGCAAACAGCTTTCAGACAGAAAACCCTCACCTAGAAAATCCTTTTAAGAATACTTCTGTTTAGCATTGCGTCAGACCATTTCTTTAGATGTGAAAGTCTCCGTTTGACATCACTGAACACCTGCTTTTAAAATTATTTCCATTTACAGCAACCATTTAACATCCTGAATCTTCTAGTTGAGTAATATGGATGTGCATTAAATCTACGTTTCCTCCCCACATTGCTTGTATTTGCCTCCACCCCCACCATCTGCCCTTTTCAACCACTGATGCAATCTTCCTTTTTTTGCCTGCCAGGTTAGATGAAGGCAACCTACCCAAAGAAATCAACCTTGTGGAAGATTACTTTCAACTGGTACAGCATGAGTACAAGAAGTGGCAGGAGAACGCTGAACCTGCTAGGAGAGAGACCTGCTCCAGGAACAGGCAGGAACTGACTGTCTCCCAGCTGTCCCTCTTACAGGTGAAATGTGAAACACCAAACTGCCCTTTCTACATGTCTGTGAACACCCAGCCCTACTGCCATGAGTGCTTTGAGCGGAGGTCCCAGGGAAGCAAAGGAAGAAAGCAGACCTCCAAAGCAGCACCTGAGAAACTGAAGGTGGCTGGGTTGGGCTCCTCCCGTGGGGATGTTTGTGAACCTGGGGGATGGACGTCTGAAGAGCCTGTAACAGGGCCTCGGTCTGCACCGCCAACTGCTCCGAGCCTTTTCCTGTACAGCGAGACCACGGCCATGAAATGCAGGACGCCAGACTGCCCCTTTACATTGAACGTGCAACACAATGGGCTTTGTGAACGCTGCTACAACTCTAGACAGCTCGGTCCTTGCAACAAATTGGATGACCGGAGACGTTTAGACTATGCCACATGCAAGGTGTGCCGTCAGAAGGCCAACAGGACCTTCAATGGCACATGCAGCACTTGCTTCAAAAGGACTACAGAGCGCTCCTCAAGTGGCAGCCCTGCTTTCCTGTCCACGTGCCACCAAAGATCAACGTCTGACCCGTCCCAGATCTCACAGAGCCTCCTCCAGCACTCCTGCCATCAGGCTCCCAACAGCCGTGGCGAGGAGCCCCTGCCAGCGGTGCTGCCTCCCAAGGAGAAGAGGGGAGGTGACCTCTGCAGGAAACCTGGCTGCAAGTTTTTTGGGACATCGCAGAATGAGGGCTTTTGCACGCTGTGTTTCTTTGAGTACAAGGAAAACCACGGTAAGTGGAGATGGGGTGAGCTTTGGCACGCTTTGGCTGCAGATGGGCCTCCTCGAGCCATGAAGCTCTGCACACATTGAGTGCTAAAAAGGCAGGGGGTGATGGAAAAGGTGTGGAGCAGAAGCAGCAGAGGAGGTGCTTTTTTGGACATTATTATCCTGTAAAGGGGCACATGGTAACAGTGTGGGAAGTCTGTGAAATCTCTTCTAAAAACTCCCATGAGCTTTCATGGAAGCAAAACTAGCTCAGGAGGGGTTGCTTTCTGATCCCTCTCTACTGTCCACTGCAATCATGGTTTGGGCACGTTGTAGGGGTCGGTGAGGGAAATGCTATTGTATTGGTGCTACTGAAAACCAGTTATGTTAGCAAGGCTTTTAAAAAGCTTGGGATAGATTTGAAGATCCGTATCCATTCTGGATATAACAGGTATGACACCTGGAGTAACTACTGAAGTCGCCTTGATAAGCAGAGCAAGTAGAAGTTGACTGTAGGTAATGTGCTTGTATTTTGGAGTAACTTAGGAGTGCATATTTATAATCCACCTTGAAGTCGTTCTTGGTAGCATCATATGCATGCATGCATGCGTGTGTTTAAAGGCAGGCCTTCAAAAAGGTAATAGTCTGTGAATAAATCACAGCATGAAATCTTCATCTTTCATGCTACTGCCCTGTTACACAGGCAACGAGCCATAGAGGCTGAAAGAGAAAATTATTGCCTGTCTCTTAAGACTGTTTAATTGCTGACAAGTGTGCCAATGCTGCGCTTTCCACATACTTTCAAATTAGGGAACTTCTGTGCCAGCTTGCAATAGCTTATTTTCCAGCAGTGTTCAGAATGATTTTTTTTCCTTCTGATTGTGGAATATATATAAGATTGCTTCATGAGACTAAAAAGCATAGGCACTTTTTCCCATTAAGCTCTGTGCCGCTGTACTTGCATTACCCAGTGGGCCTGAAATGGGGAAGGCCGAGAGGGAAGTGTTGGAGTAGATCACGGATGGCATGCTGAAGCCAAAGGTGATATTCCTCTTGACTTCAGTGGGACCTAGTTTCCCCACCAAGGGCAAGTTTTTCCCAAATCAGCTGTTTCAACAACTTCTGATATGAAAATCAGGCTGTATTAACGCCCTTATTTATGCAACATGGAGGAAAGTGCATCAACTGAGGGGGCTCAGGATTGTCCAAAACCCATGTTTGAGACTAGTAGATATTTTTTTTGTTTTCAAACTGGGGAGCTTTTCATAGTTGCTTTGGGTCACCAGATCTATTGGGCACATTCAAACTCCTCCTGTCCTTACTTTGCATTACAGACAGCACTTTGCTACGCCACCAGAGGAGATCTCAGAGGAAGCCCTTGGCAGCAGGTCAGCTGGGGACCTCCGCTGCCGCCTTCCGTAACACCATGTCCTGCCAGCGGCGCGACTGCGGCACCCTGGGCAGCACAATGCTTGAAGGGTACTGCCAGAACTGCTTCATTAAAGCCCAGAACCAACGATTTCAGGAAGCCAGGAGGACAGAAGAACAGCTGGTCAGACAGCCAGAAGTAAGTGCAAACTTCTCAAAATCTTCCTCTTGTTTAGCGCTGCACGTTTTTCTCCTGTGTGCACAACTCAGGATGCGTGCTAGAAAATCCTTAAATGACTGCATCTTAAGTATCATGGAAAGACAAGCATAGAGTATTTTATGATTTTTTCCTGCTGCAACTGAGCAGCGCTCCTAGAAGTCATTCTCAGTTTAGGGTTATCATGGCTGTCTTCAGTTTTACCTCAGCTGGGATTTTGCCAGCAATTTCAGTGGAAGCGATTGGGCCAACAGTTGGTTTGTTTGCTGATCAGGGAGAGATTTTCATTCTACTCTTAGAGCTATGCAACTGCATCAAAGGATTTAGTCCGCCTCATGTTGCCTTTTTCATTGAGCCCATTACAGACTTTCTTTGTTCCAGATTTTTTTTAATGTGGTTCATTTTGACTCTTAGAATTGAGAGTTACCAAAGATAAAAACCTTTTTTTTTTTTTTTCTAAGAAATGACAGAATTTGTGATTTTCTTCGGTAAAGCCCAACTTGGCTCTTGGTATTGTACTTTTCAGAAGAAGCACGTGTCTGCAGCAACCCCCAGTGGTTACCTATACAAACCATGAGCAGAGTTGAAAGTAAATAAAAAGCCGCTTGTGCTGCCAGCACGGCAACTGACAATGTGTTTTAACGTTTTTCAAGAGAACAGGACAGCACAGAGATTTGCAGCGAGGAGTGTTGAGTAGCCAGAAGAGACAGTGTGCTGTGGCTTCATGTAGAAACAGCCTGGCCTGCAGAAGCGGTGACTTGTGCCCCGAGTGCCAGCGCCTCAGTCAGCTCACGCCGTTGGGAAGTGCCAGGGACCTGGCTGCAGAGGATCCCCCGAAACAGCGCTGCCGAGCCCCTGCTTGTGATCACTATGGCAATGCCAAGTGCAACGGCTACTGCAATGAATGCTACCAGTTCAAACAGATCTATAGCTAGCAGAGGGGAGGAGTTGGTGAAGAACAAGAAAGCAATACCAGCTACTTCCTTCACTGAAACGGTGCTATGTCCAAAACACTTAACAGTCCTGGGAGTGGGAGGGCGGGGGGAAATACAAGCTGCCTGCTCGTGTTCTTGTTTATTCCCAAGAATGGGAATAAAGGTCTACTTCCTCTAAACACTGCATACAAGGACTGCTAAGAAGGGCAGGTTGCCTTCTGCACAGAGCTGTCATTCATGACTAAGCTCCTACAATGCCATATTTAATTCTCGGACTTCCCAGGAGGAAGTGTGAAGCATTTGAGTCCAAAGAACTTCCCGGTTCTGCCTCTTCTCAGTACCTCCCCTGCTCCCGGGCGAGGAGCCGCGGCTACTGTCGGAGGTGCAGGAGCTCTTTGTGTTTGCATACATCAGTCAGAGGCAAGTCTTTCCTGAGAGGGATCCCCCAGGACATGCTGATGCAACTTACAGTTGATGTTTGAAGAAACTTGCTTTGGGTTGCCCACGTCCTTGCTGGTGTTCTTAGAGAGCTCGTCAAGGCGGGAGCTCCCGCAGGCGTTCAGGGTGTTAGCGGCCGGCGGCCCTGTGTTTGCAGAGCCCTCAGCAAGCCGCAGCCAGAAACAAAGACCAGCGGTGGTCTGCTCCTTTAACATGCTTAACTTGGCCAGCATTTAGATCTTTTCCCAAATCCCAAGACAGCTGGAAAGAGAGGTGATTACAGAAGCGACTTTCATGAGCATATACGTGTGATGGGAAAACTGAATCCCGCCGTTCCCCACTCGTATGGAAGGAATTGCCTCCAACAGACAGAAAAACCCCAAAGTCCTTTGTCTTTGAATTCAGCTCTGAAACTAGAGCAACTTTCTCTTCTCTTGCGTTGTAACTGTCAGGAATATGTGTGCTGCTCCTTGTACCCTCCCTCCCCATTTCTGTCACCCTTCTTTCTGTTATCCTTAATGTGATTCTGTTATCATGCAAGCTTGGACCTCATTAATGGAGTGCTTTAGAGTCAAGATTTTACTCCTGGAGTTCATGCATCCACTTCGCTATCTGAATACTGTGTTTAGCGACCTTACCTTTACCGTTGTGCCTGGTACCTGCTTTTCTCTTCTCCTTTGACATCTTTTAAGTTTTCAGCATCTGTTTTGCTGCTATGATTTTGGAGGCGATACCTCTTCTAAGTTGCTTCTCAAGTATAGAATCTTTTTCTAGTTATTAAAAAAACAGTTTTTAAAAAGAAAAAAATATTAAATAACTCATGACTTATTTCTGTTAAATTTTATATATTTTGTGAACCTTAATGTGAACATATGTTTTATTAAGATATTTATATTATTTGAAACAATGCAACTTGAAATTTGCACAGCTAGGATTTTTTATGTATATTTACTCTTGTGTTGAAAGTTACAAACTTAAATGTATAATTGAAAAACATTCTCTGATATAAAGAAATAAATTGAATGATTGATTTTGCTATTTTGTATTGATGAGAGAGAGCACAACTGAGCATGGGACACCCACTGAAGAAAGCATTTCTTCAGGACCACCGTTCAGTATGGATGTTACCAAGTGCTCCCTGGTTCAGATGATGCAGTCAAGTGCTTTGAGGAGGTGATAACTTGCTCTAAGTCTCTGCATACGTCCACCTTATGACATTGTCCTCTCAGGAAGAGCTCTTGGTACTGTGGGAGACCCATGCAGTCAGTGCGCATAAGGAGTCGGCTCCTCTAGGTGCAGAGTATCTTCAGTCCCCAGAACTATGGGTGTGGGAAACTAAGGATGGTCAGGACCAGGCTGCAAGAGAAGCTAAGCTTAGACTGACTTGACTTTGCTTTTTTCATTCATCCGTCAGTGATGCCAGGGATTCCCAACTGATGTTGCTTGAGTGCCACCTTGGGCGGTGGTGATGGCAGCCGGTGATCTCCACCTCTGCCCAGCCATGCATGCAGCCCCAAGGGCACAGGCCCCCTCACCAGGGCAGCAGGGACGCCCCTCACCTTTTGGTCTTGGCATCTGGGCTGCTCGATAGTTCCTGAAAAGCAAGTTGTCAACTGCTACTTGAAAAAGTACTTGTAAGTGGTGTTTTCTTTTCATCCCAAACTCAGCTAACCCAGCCCTCCTGCCAGGGGATTTCTGCACTGTAATGCTCCCTCTGCGTGGCATGAGTATGCCTGTGCCAGCATTTGGGTGTTTCAGATCTCTGCCTAGACAGGCAATACTGCACACTACCATGGCTTCCTGGTGTTGCCCGTGACCTGAAGGAATAAAATGAGTTGGGGCTGTAAACATCCCTGTGCAGTCAGGAAAGAGGACCCTTTCCGAAGAGGCTGACCTCCAGATCAGCTGCTCTTTATCCTGGTTAACTCTTCAATCCCTTCTGGCTGTTCAGGAGCACACCTCAGCATACGCTTCAGTGCTGTCCCAGTTGAAACCATGGAGATGTTAAGTTCCTGAGTACTTTTGCCACAGGTTAGCTAGTCCTTGTAATTCATTCAACTTTGTAGCCCATGTTCCTGGATGCCTGTCCACCTTGCTCACGCTCACAGCTCTCCTGACAGTTTAGCCCAGCTCCCTGTGGACCCATGTACCCCTCCTGTCAGAGCATGCAACCTAGAAGTCAGCCTCCTTCCCCCAGAGCACAGCCTGCTGGATCTACCAACCCTATCTATACAGCATGCTCCTCTTTTTAAAAATCTGACTCTCTGTTTATCCATACCCTCCTTCCCCTTTCTTTACAACTCATGCAACTCACATGCCTGCCCGATTCATCAAACTTGTGCACCAGGCAGACACCTCGGTGCTGAAAGAGCAGGCACAGACTGGGAGCGATGTTTCCACCAGGAGATGGAGGCAGCTCATGGCATCCAACCCCTGCATGCTGAAAAGGCAGAGCCTCCATCATGACACCTTCGGTGCTGGGAGGTTGGTTAACTCCTGTTGCTGTTAACTGCAACGTCTGCACAGAGGAAGGATTTCTGATGAAATGCCCCAGATCCCACTGATTTTTCTTTGTGGCTTTCTGGGCCCATTACTCATAGCCATAAAGTCACATGAGGCTTGTCTCATTCTGAAGCTCCTATGTAAATGAGTACCCAGACTGTCTCTTGTGATTTACTTGTGTGGGAACATTAAAGCTAGTAGGGCTTTTTTTAAAATCCTCCGGTATTTCCCTCATGTCCTTAGGGGATTTTGACCCTCTGATGCTTTCTGCTCTTTGCCCAGACACCTCTTCAAGTTCATGTATTTTTTTTTCCTTCCTGTTCTGCAAGAGAGAACTTTCATTTGGATTCTCCCTTTTTGTGACCGCTTCTGGAAGTCTCTTTTCTAAGATGCGCCTCTTTCATAGCCAGAGATTCTTTTCTTAGTAGAAAGGCAAAACTAACAGGAAACATTTGGCTTAATGACTACTTGAATTGCACTGGAATTCCTTATGCAGTGCAGGAAGGGATTGCTGCATAGGCTGTGCTCACACATTCATTTTGTTTGGGGAACGGATACTTTTAGATGATTGTGGTAATTCTTGACTGGGAAGATGGACGATTGGAATATTATCTATGTTTCTGGATTTCTCAGGCATCTAACCACTATATTAACTGATAACTTGTGATACAGAAAAGAAGAAAGCACTTGCTAGATTTTTAGTGTAGAGAACATCAATTTATCTTTTGATGCTTCAGTGCTCTGCTCAGCAAGCCTTCGGTGTGATCTGATGTACTGGGACACTTCGGGCTGGGAGCACCAAGCAGCATGTACTTGTTAGATCAAAACACTTACCTCAAGTCACTGACCTAAGTGTGTGTCCCAGGAGCCCCAGGCAGGGCTCAGTGGCGGCGGCGGCTTGCCGGCACAGCAAGAAGGGAGAGTCCCTGCCGTTACAGTCAGGCACAGGCTGTGATGTTCTTTGTTGACACAGAAGGTAAGGCATCCTATTTATGGCCCATGAGCCATCTGCCCATCCTTTCTTCCTGCACTTGTTCGGCCCCATCCCCATGCCACACAGTGCTCCCCGTCGCCCAGCAGAGAGGAAGAGAAGAGCTACCTGGAGATGCAGGGGACCTGCAGCCTGCAGTGCTACGCCTTCACTGCAGGCAGCCCTCATGGACAAACCTTGTCTCTCTGAGGTGGTTATCGAGAAGTGGTTGTTTAAGTAAGGGTGTCTTATTTGATTAGCCGTTCACGAGTTGCTAGCCATACAACTTGGTGCACAGATTCCAGCTGACCCACCAACAGCCTGGAGCAAGTAGGAGCGCAATAAACGGAAATGAAAAACATTTGTCTGAGTTAGTGTAAATGTAGGAGTGGCTTCATATCTACTTTTTATGTGCTTGATTGAATCACAAGTGATAGCCATTTTGCCAGCTGTCTTTCACCCTGACATCCCTGCACACGCTACAGACCTCATCTATACCACTTCATTCCTCAGAAGTGTCCAAAGTCAGTTAAATCATCCATACGGGGCAGCTATGACCTTTACACTGACAGTGCTAGGCATAGGAGAAAAGGCGGTTCAGTGGTTAGGATACACACAAATTAAAAAAAAAAACCAAACATCATGAGACCAGAGCTCTTGGGATATGCTAAGGTCTCTTTCCCACCCGGGACTGGGATATTTGATTTTAAGCTCCTCTTCTGAACAGGCGCAGCAGGGACTTTTAAGCTGCTATGCCAAGGAGGTAGTCCATCTACTGAAAAAAAATAATAAAAAAAAATCTTAACCTGCTCATCCCTAGCTGTGTTTAGGAGGCAACGAGCGGGCAGGGATATCTGGTAGGGCCAGACCTGGTAGTTCAGACACCCAGGACGATGGACGATGCTTTGTTTGAGAGTCCTGCTGAGACTGTGGCACCAGGAATGCCTCTGAGCACCTCTGCAGTGTGGGAATGGGGACACAGACTCACCAGAGACGTCCTCCGTACCTGGGGATTTTACTGACAGAGGGGCTGAAGGACTTCAGGAAGTATTTGAGGGGAGCTGTGAAGATTTCAGTAGTGTCTCGATGTTAGATATAAGTAGTTTGGATATAAATCTCCAAAAATTCATGCTGAGCATAACTTTGTGCACTTAGGGTCATGAGGCCACAGTGCATGACGTTAGCTCGTGCATTCAATCTGTGCAAAGTAAGTGGTTCAGCACGGTGACATGGTGCGTGTTTTGTTCAGGTGAGAGCCACAGGGGAGCAGCCACCGCATAATTTTATCCTGCATACTTGAGTAGGACACGATAGTGTAATATGCACAGCACTGAAATAGAAAGCCACAACACTGAGCAGTTACAATTTCAGTTTATATTAAACTGCCAGGGCCCCTTAAAATCCGGAGGTAGAAGTACAGGTGCCTTTACATCCGAGTGCTCCATTTCTCAGGTGCAGCAAACCTGTCGCTGATGGGAGCAGATTCAACGTGCTAATGTAAACTTCTTCAGTCATTTCTGTGCTGATGCTTTCTCCACGTCAGTGATAAATACAGGGATAAATAAACGCTTGCCTGGTTCAGAAGGGTTGTCCCAGCTGCATAGGAAGAAAGACAAAATACTTGGAAGTGGTTTAACTGAGCTGCTACTTTGTTAACACCCCTTTCCTTGATCAGCCATGATTATTTTGGAGAAGACTGCCACTAGCTCTTACATGGGTTATTCCTCTAGCTCTTGTATTTAGTAGGACAGCCACGGCTCCTCTATGGGCATTACTACCACTTCTCAACCTGCAATCGACCCGACTCAGTCAGTCCCGGTCCGGCAGCCGTCCTCCCGCTGCCTCCCGGGCAGGCCAGCACCCCCTGCAAAGGGCTCCTGCAGCCCTTTTACACCAAACAGCTGCTGTAGGAAACCTAGTCAGCCCGGTGTGATTGCCTCTCCATCTGCCAAGATAAATATCTATTGAAAAAAAGCCTATATGTATATATACATATACATTTAAAAAAACCCACCGTATTAAATGTCTGTCAAACAGAAACCTAAAATAAGAGCAGGTAATTTTGCTTGGGAGTTTTATGATGACTTCTTTTTGTACTAATGTTAATTTTCAAAAAACTCCCTGTGTCTAATATTGAAAGACAGCCTACGGCATGCTATCCAGACTACCCCCTCCTCCAGCCTCACTAAAGTGAATAATATTACGTACGTAACCTCTCCCCACTCCCACCACTCTAATCTCTGACAGCAATGATTCTTTTTGTTATTGATTTGGCTTCTCCCCCCCCCCCCCTTTTTTTTTTTGGTTAAGCTCTAGTACACATCCGTGGTGTTGGGCAGGAAGTCAGATTTCCCCTGGTGAATTACTGGGTGGGGGAAACTTTGGTTTTGTTCTCTGGTTATGGCTCCATGTCAAGGGATTCATATGAGCTCATACACATGCACATCGTGAGTTAGTCCAATTCCCAGCCAGTACTGTCGTTGTTTGTGTTTTTTTATAAAGTGACTATTTGGTGGCACATCACAAGAAGGGGTCATAATCCCCTTCTCATTTACAGGGCAAAGAAAAGCCGGTGAGCTGGGGATCTGCTCCGAGGAACGCAGTTCTCTGCAGTGGTTTACGCTTTGAAACCAATGCTTTTCTTGACCCTCAGATATGCCGCTGAGTACCATGGGGCAGAATGTGGTCACAGCATGAAGTATTATGTACTGTGAGATCACCCAGTCTGAATTCCCACTTACTAACATTACTTGTTGCAGGACTTGTTTCATTTCCTGACATTGGTGACAGAAGAGTGCACACTGCAGTGATGCCTGGTAAACATCTTACTGCAAACTCCAGTAATGTTTATAGTGGTGTAAACCTTTAATAATTTGATTGGCTTCAGCAACTTTATTCCAGGTATGCTGTAGGATAAGTAGGATGGGGATCAGGCCAGCTGTCTTATGAAAACAGTCTCTTACTTTCTCTTGTATGTTCTGGAGTAAAAGGATACACCTTAAATTGCTTCTGCTGCAAACCTCATGCCACAAAAGCATGCCTATCTAAGCAGCCCTTGTTAAGACCTCACTTAAATGTATGCACATCTTGCACTGCTTGCTGGTTACAGTTTAATGAGAATTAGGTGTCTTAGCCTTTGCTGTTGTCCTTAACACACAACCACTTAAAAGGCAAGAAAAGTAACCAAACTGATATTTCAGCATGATAGGTTATAGCTTATTTAGCCTGGAACTTATTACCTGCAATGAGGACAAGACTTATTTCTACTGGAGGGAAGAGATCACATAATTTTTCATTTATGTATTATTAATGCACCGTCTAACAGAAAAGGATGGTGTTGCATGGCTTTTTCACAATATCATGTGCATGTCTAGACCAGCCTATATTTTCCTCAAAAAAAAAAAAAAGTCATCATTTCCAGAGACTTTTTTTTTAAAAAAAAGGGAAGTTTGAGTGGTGGAGATAGAGCAATGAATGATGACCCCTGGCAGAGCTGTTCTCTCTGCAGGCTGGCGCCGGGTCAGGTGCTTGGAGGCAGGAAAGCCTCCGGTGCTTGCCGGTGCTCCTGTGCATTTGAGTCATATCAGTAGTGTGCACCATTAAAGTTCAAAATGCGTTACTCAGACCAGATGTGTAGCTCAGGCCCTGTCAGGCCCAGCTAAACCTGAGTCTATGTGAATGTCAAATTTAACATATTCATTACCAGAATTTTCTTCCTCTCACTTTTTCTTTTGGGTACTCAGCAGGGAAGACATACTAAAGCAGAATTTAATGTCATCGGGGTTTCATTATTTAATTAACTAACTTTCAGTTCAGACAGTTTGCTGTTACATCAGACCTTCAAACTTTGCTCATCTCCCCTGCGCTGGGGCTACATCAGATTTCCGCTGTGGGCTCCACTATGCATTCAGTCCTCCTCAGAGTGGTAAGATTTTTTCTGAGGATTTGGGCTTTTCATGTGTCTGCACATTGTAAGTTGACTACAACCACAACGTCATCTACAATGTTGAGTTACCTCACTGTCACACGTCCATTCTCTGATCCAGGCTCACTCTTCTCTCCCAGAAGAGAAATCTGCCAACATCTGTGACCAAGAACAAGCTGGTCTTTAGTGTGCACAGCTGTTGTACTTTCCACTGTGCGGCTATACGTTCACTTACAGAAGTGATGGCACAGCACTTCCAGCCTCAACCAACTCCCCAAGGTACCTGTGGTTTCATTTTGCACCACAACAAGGCTTCTGCCTCACTGTTCCCCCACCCTCACAACGGCTCCCAGGTCAGGCACGTTCCTCCACTCCCTGAGGCTTTGGAGAAGGTGAGGGTCACAAGCATGGCTCGCTAAAAAATTTCCAGTGCCTAATGGTCCTCCTTTATGCTTGCCTTCTTCATCTTGCAGATGGCTTCATCTGTAGAAACACAGAAGTTTGGCCACACTCTTCAAAGGGATGATCTTCCAAATTTCATAATATTTACTCTTTTGAGTTAAGAACACTTCCTATTTAGAAGTAACTGCGAAATAAGCTCTCATCAAAGTCCAGCAGGAAATATAGCAGTCATGGGTAGGTTTTATCTCTTTTTTTCTTCTCTACAACGAAGGTTCAAACTGTAATAACATCTGCAGTATAGCTACTAAAGTTGTGTTTGTGCCTAACATCTTTTTATTAACATGCTCTTTCTGTTATGTTTCAGGGTGTAACTAAATATTTTCAGTTCTAGGGAACATGTAGCTAGATCATACTGATTGTGACTTATTTTTGCCCATTTAAAAAGCAATAAACTATTTAAAAATACTTGCTAATGTATAAAAGATTGAATAAATATCTTTTTAATACTGCAGTGATGAAAATAGCAGATAAAGTTAACCCAGCAAAGCCTGTAATAAATGGAAAATAATTACGGGCCATCACAGAGGTCAGCAAAACAAGGAGATGATAACTTTATAGGCATGTGGAGCCAGTGTGTGTTTAATCTATAAACTCTCTTGTTTTGAGCTGGGTGAAGCAGAGACAAGTAGACACAAGAAAAAGAACAAACAAGTTCTTTATTCTGAAACTGCATTAGAGCACTCTAAAGATAGCATCAAGGACTGTGTGGAAATCCCCTGGATCTGTTTTGTAATTTTTTCCGGTGAATCTCAGGATAGCAAATACAAGAGGCGAGGGTAAGTGGATGACCACAGCTGGTGTAGGCTGCATTTTAGTATTCCGCTTTTGCGGTGCAGACACCCAAGGTGGAATTCGTCTCTGTTGTCTTTCCCTCCCTTGACTACAAAGAGCATCCAGATGACTAGTCCAGATGTAGATGTTTACACCGTAAAGGTGACACGTTTGATGAGATGAATCTCACAACCCATTTCTAAGGTGGTTTCCTTTTGGATAAAGTTAGAAAATGAGGGTGATACGCAGATTGCTTTTTACTTCATAGCTTCCTGACTAATCAGTTTGATGCTGGGCAAACCACAGAGATGCTCAAAACTTATAGGAACTAGTGCCTCCTGAAATCAATAGGTGTTAGGCATTTAAATGCCTTGCATATCTGGGGTAATTAACCTCTCACTTCTTCCAGTTATGTATTCGTTCTGCATGAAATTGGAGAAATAACACTCACCTAACACTCCTCAGTAGTTATGAGATTAAATTCATTGATGATTACAGTATGCACTGACACCCTGAGGTGAAAGGTCCAATACGTAAATAACAATACTTAATATTTCTATCTGCATTGACGATGTACTCGCTCCCCATTAATAACATAACTTTGGAACCAACTGAGTCTCACCTTTTGAGACTCATCTTTCATGTTTCTGACATCACTTTGTCTTGTTTTCTTTCAAGTACTCCATGGGATATGGAGGAATCAAAATGAAACTTGCCCAAAGGGAGCATGTGGAACCAGATGCATGTCTCTGCACTAAAAAACAGCTAAATACTATGCTCACTTCATTACCATTTCCTTGGTTATTTTACCAGTGTTCTAGAAATGCATTTGAATTCTCAAATAATTCCCAGTTCAGGCCAAATATGTTCCAGTGTAGACAATGAGAGCAAATGCAGTTATATCAGGGCAGGGCTGTTTGGAATAAGTGTTAATGGCAAGATATTTGGCATTGTTGCCACAGACAATATATCCTCCACTTGCATTAATAATGCATTCCAGAAAACAGGGTTTTCCTTTGTAGTCAATGTAATTGCATCAAAGACCTACATGGCTCCACCATCGATTTCTTTTTCTAATAAAGCAAAAGATCTGAAAGGTTGTCAGACGACAAGGACAAGTATTGGGTCACAGTTCTCTGTACACCGCTTGCAGCTGGCTGCAGATCAGTACGTTTAGCTTCTTTGAATCATGACACAGTTGAGATGTTGTCGTGGTTTAACCCCAGCCGGCAACTAAGCACCACGCAGCTGCTTACTCACTCCCCCCTGGTGGGATGGGGGAGAGAATCAAAGGGGTAAAAGTGAGAAAACTGGTGGGTTGAGATAAAGACAGTTTAACAGGGAAAGCAAAAGCCATGCGCACAAGCAAAGCAAAGCAAGGAATTCATTCACCACTTCCCATGGGCAGGCAGGTGTTCAGCCACCTCCAGGAGAGCAGGGCTCCATCACACATAACGGTGACTTGGGAAGACAAACACCATCACTCCAAACATGCCCCCCTTCCTTCTTCTTCCCCCAGCTTTATATGCTGAGCATGACATCGTATGGTGTGGAATATCCCTTTGGTCAGCTGGGGTCAGCTGTCCCAGCTGTGTCCCCAACTCCTTGTGCACCCCCAGCCCCTCGCTGGTGGGGTGGGGTGGGGTGAGGAGCAGAAAAGGCCTTGGCTCTGTGTCAGCACTGCTCAGCCGTAACAAAAACATCCCTGGGTTAGCAGCACTGTTTTCAGCACAAATCCAAAACACAGCCCCATACCAGCTAGGATGAAGAAAATTAACTCTATCCCAGCCAAAACCAGCACAGAGGTACCAGGGAATTTGTATCCAGCTTACACAATAATTAATGCTATAAATTGGGGGAAATTGTTTACTCTGAGGTTTTCAAGGTTATCAAGGGAGATGAGAGTAAACCATTGTGGCATGAACAAGGAAGTTAAGTGAGAAGTTCATCTAGCTGGCTTTTATCTATTTCTGCAGTGACTTATTGCCGTAATCAAGGGATAAACACCCTCTTTGCAGTGGAAAAATATTCATAATAAAGATAAAATTGTGATCTCAGTGAGACCTTGGAAGTACCATTGAAAAGACTTAGAATTACTAGCATGGAAAAAAATCTCAGCAATGAGAAATGCAGGGGCAAGAATGAACTCTTCTCCTAGCTTGCTTATACATCCATGAATTGTATCATTCCCTTTTACCCCTGTAATGAACTGTGGACTCATATTGAGCTATTTGCCCACTGTGCCTCCTACCTTCTTTGTTGTTCTTAGGATATAATACCCCACCTTGTATTTGCCTCTATTAAAGTGCATTTGTTTCAGTGGGTCTGGTTTGCCGATCCATCTATTTTACACTGTCTGACTACTCTGCCTCCTCCATTTTTGCTGTTTTCCTAGTCTTCCTATCATCTTTGGGTTTTATCAGTACTGACTTAATATTTTCTTCCTGGCCACACATGAAAATGTAGAATGAGATCAAATCTGGCACTGATCTCTGCAGAAAATAACTAGAGAAGTCATGTGCTGAAGATTTCTTATTGCCAACCTATTAGTAATTCTGCCAGGGCATCAGTTCTCAGTTTAAGGGGCATGGGGTTTTTTGCCAGCAAGAGCTGCTAGATTTTTCTGTCCAAACATTGTACAATACTGAAAGAAATACCTCACAAAAGTCTACGTAATTGCTTTTATCAGCCAGGCTAGTAATTGACATCAGCAAAGCGTGGAAACAGGTTTATTTAAGCAGCTTTGTTTTCTAATAATTAACACTGAATGACACTCATCGTTTTCCTTCTTCTTCAAGCAATTGTTGTAGGATTTGTGAGTGTAAGTTGCATTCAGGAAGAAGTGATGTTATTTACTTGTATCACATAAGAACAATACTTTCCATTACATTAATATTTAAGGGGAATATTAGATACAGAATCAGGATGTTTACTGAATGCTTTTTCCCTCTATGTTTAGAATTCTGTTATCTCCAGAGGACATAATTACTACTGCTGAGATTAATTTGATGATAAAAAATTCTTTATTGCCTTTAGATTTGCCGGCCCCTGATTTTCCCTCGATGTGAGTGCAACTCAGACTTGGGAAGATGTCCAAAATGTTCCTGAATTCATCCTTCTACAAATGTTCGTGTGCTGTTTTGATAAACTGGAATTCCTTTGAAAAGATCTAATTATTCTACACAGCCCATCGACTGTCAGTGCTGAACTGCAAAAAACTTTTGATTTGAGACAAAAATTGACCTAGGGAGATAACCTACAGTATAAAGGCTTCCCAGTGTCATTAACCTTTAGTAGCCCCTGTATACCCATCTAATCCACACGAAAAATAAGCAAAGTCAAACCCTTGAAAAAGTTTCGTACTAGGTAAAATTTTTTACCTACCCTCTGTTCAAAACGTATCTTCTGGCATTTGGTGCTACACTTTGGGGAGTTCCGATGCCTGTACGTGGGAGAGAAGCATTCATGCTGTAAACAAGTCAGATGTTAAAAGAACAAATGGATGACACACAGGGTGCTGGGTTAGAGTTCAACTGTCAAGTTTTGGCATTATGTGGCAATGCAAAACGTTCCCTACTCCTACGTGTCTGCACCATCCACCCAGCTCCACTGCCATACTCTGGCTACTGAGCTGCTCCAACACAGCTGAGGAAAGGACCTTTTGGTCTCCCAGTATGGAAAATGTGATGGTGTTTATATGTAATTCTACTCAGTTGCTGTGTTGTACAAGGGCTAAACAAACCGCAAAAAAAAAAATTATTTTTTTTCCCCTATATTAAATAAGAGAAAACAATATGCTATTGTTTTCCTCCATCAGGTCACTGAAAACTTTCAAGAGGAAAGCTTTAATTTAAGAAATTATAAGTCACATATTTGTACCAAGATTTACATAGGGACACAAGTGAAAGAACTTAAAAGTATATTTTCTATCAGAATAAGAAGGGCCATATCAGTAAGAGTTAAATAGCTCTGAGATTAGTTTACATTCAAGGAAAAAAAAAAAAGCTTATGAAGAATTGAGATGTTTTTATTTTTCTAACTAAAAGAAATGAAAAATGACAAATTTACAGTAGACCAACTATCATCAGCCTCTATGCTATGAGGTGCTCTGTGGTGACTAGAGGTCAGCATGACCACACCTACACTTGTCCACGCTTGCCGACTCCTGGGGCGGATTCCTTGGTCCTCCTTGTTCAGCTCCAAGCCTCTTTGCAAGCCAGCTCAGCCCAGATCCAGGCTGTGTTCAAATGTCACATCTCCCTTCAGCAGTCCTTCCTGGTGGGACCCCAGGCGTGGTGTTGCCACAGGCCAGGCAAGGTATGTGGCAGCTCACCTGGATAGAGCACAGCGTAGCCCATCCCCAAAGGAGAAATGAAACACCCTTGTTGTACAGGGAATACTTCTTTCTTGGGGGGTCCTGTCCCCCCTCAATGGTGGGCTGGTGTTGGAGCTGGCTTTGGAGATAACTCAAGGAAAGCCTGTTAAGGCCTTTTCTCAAGAGAAATGTCCATTACCTTCTATTTTCCAGCTCTGAAGACTCCAGGTTGCAACTCCCAGGACTGAGGACACCTCAGGATCATTTTTTTCCAACAGATTCAGGCCTGATAGGACTGAAGAGGAATTTTTCCCTCTGGAGGCTCTGTCTGGGGAAAGCCTAAATGTCCCTTTACAAGGTCATTTGCAAAGAGGGGGTTTCCCATTTGTGACTACAGTAGATTACCATTTTGCCTTTTTAAAAAGAGTTAATTACCAGGAAGAACAGCACCAGCTGACTCTCAGGTGCAGGCTGGTGGGCGCAGTCTGGGTGAACCAGCCAGAGGTTCACACCAGTCTCCAGCTGTTCAGGTGGTTTGGTCGTGCTGGGAGAGCGGCAGCACACTGCTGCGCAGCGGGCACCCGGCCACCCCAACCTGGGTAGGATTTCCATTTCTTTCCTTCTCTCTGTGTATTTTGTATGCCAACAAACAGTTCCGGGCAGGGTGCTCACGCGGGTCAGGGCATCCATCCCTGCCCAGCAAGGCCTGGGACATCCCCAGGCGCAGGAGCCGGAGCGCTCCCCTTGGGATCTCTGCCATGACCCAAGGCCAAGGCAAGGTGGAAAGTCAGGGAGGTCGGCTCATTACTTACAGCTTGTTTTCACTCCAAGCTCAACTCAGCCTCCACCAGTTCCCCCCGCACCATGTGAAATACAACCCAGGGTCTTTAGGATGTGTGGCAAAACCCCTTGAAATATCTTTGCTGCTTCCATAAATACAGACCAGCAGAATCTGGGTTTTTTTCAGGTTTTGTCACATTTTCTGTGAATCTTGAAAACAAATGTCTCAGAAAGTCCCCAGACAAGTGTGTTTCCAGCCTGGGAGGAAGGAGGAACCTCAGCGGTGTGTCTCCTGCCCAGCCCAGCCCTTCACCCCTTTTCAAACTGTGCAGTGAAGCGTGAGCTAGGTGTGAGTTTCTAACCACTGACACCACCCCAGCCACCCACAAGGACACAAGGTTTTTTGCAGTTAAATTCTGGTTGATCCATCTCAGCTTTTCTCAGAATGATTCTCTAGAGAGCTGGAGGCATGAGGGTGGATGGACACGTTTATACCGCTGCATCAGTCACTCAGGACAGACCTACGTGCAGAACTGTGCTTAGCCTTGCTTGCAGCAAATGAACCAGGTTATCTGTGCTCTAAATATTCCCAGGCTTTGAAATTTCAAGGGAACTGTAATTACAAATAAAGAGTAACTGATTTTTCCTGAAAAATTGTGATCAAGGTGAAGAAAGAGAAAACGGAGAGTTTTGTTAAGTGCTTTGTTAAACACTGCAGCTTACCATTGTAAAATGATATCTGTCAAAACAACATAAACTTTTTGAAATATCAAACGTAAAGTCGTTACCTGGCACAATACAATATTACTGAAAGGCTGGATAAAAAAGGACAGGGTATGTTTACATTGTACCTTGCTTTCCTCCATAACTAACGTAAGTTACTTAACCAAAGAAACCAGTGAGAGGAAAATGAGGTCTTGCTTACAGCTTTATTTATCTTGTCACCAAAACTAAGTTTATCACATAAAGATAATAACTGCAATTAAAAAAGCCATCATCTCACTGAATAACAGTGAGAAACAGGAAAAGATAAGTCACACCACACCCAGAAACTTCTCTTGCAGAGTCACAGAATAACCTGAGTTTCCTGAACAAATGACAGGTGATTTTTTCTGACCTTCAAATACTCATTTTCGTCCTCCTACTTCTAGGTTAATCGAAAACCACGTGAAAATCTTAAGAAAAAAAAAAAATCACCCTTAAATACTCACCCAGACTGGATGAGTCTGTCCTTTATGCCCACTGGCAGCATGGTGGAAGGGTTCATCTCAGCAGAGGGTCTCCCCCCTGTCCCTCCTCCTTCGCCCCTCCAGCAGTGGGTGGGATGTTGTACCACCAGGCCACCTATCAGCTCCTCCACTACTTCTGCTTGGACTATCTCCAGATTCTGCTATCCAGAGGAATATGAGTACAAAAGCATGTTTGATTTCATGTGATCAAGACTCACTTGAGAGTAATGAGGGATTACTTTAACAGATGTCCCCTACTTTTCCCCGGGGTATTAATTACGCATACTCCTCCCCACCCCTTGTTAGTGGGGGAAACTAGCCACTGCTGATGGCTTATCTGCACAGATTTCATGTGGCTTGTCATCACAAGATAGGGTCTTGTACACCATGCAGCTATTTTGCTAAACAAAGTGGTTTATTCTGACACTCTGACAATTTTTTTTTTTTTTTTGTTCAAAGTATAGGTTTTCCACAGATGTGTGTTTTAAAAACAAATTCTGCCAACTTCTAGATGGTATCTCTCCTCCCTAAAACCTCACTACTGTAAAATCTAAGTTGGAAGTATATCATGATTCATGCAACCTCTTCCCTTCCCACGTGAAAATAGTTCTTGTTCCTCAGACACTTCAGCTAGGTGCTTTTCTCACATGGTGCAAATGCTTCTATGTAAGTCTCAGTTTTTCTTTATTTCAGCTCAGGATGAATCTCCAGCCACATCCCTCCAAGCAACGTGAAAATATTGTCATATTTTTCAAAAATGTCACAGGTATTTCCATCCAATTCAAAAGTGATTGCTGCCAGAAGATGTCAAATGGGAAGCAGGCCTTTGGTTGGAGCAGCACGTCATGCACACTTGTCTGATGTCCTCAAACGATGCCTTCAGTTCCCATTACTCCACCGTCTTCTAGGAGCTGGCGATCCCCACAGCCTTGCGACGTGGATGGTCTCCCATCTGCTCTGGCATCCTGATGTCTCCACCTCTGTGCTTTCCAACTGCAGAGGCTCGTTGCTGCCTGCCCGTGCTGGGACGGGGCTGGGGTGCTGAGGACCCCGAGCCAGCCAGGGCATCAGAGCAGTGCCCAAGGTAGGCACAGCCGCCATCATGCAGTGAGAGTGCTGTCACACTGCCGGCTGAGAAAAGTTTCCTTGTGGGTAGATTCTCCTTCCCAGTTCCTCTTTTAGCTATTTTTTGCCTGCCCCTTGCTTGTCACAGCCTCCTCCTGCCTCCTTGGCCAGCGGCCTGCCTGCTGCATTTTGTTTTCCCTTCTGCAAACAAGCACGTTGCTCCGTGACTGGCAGCCATCCTGGTGCGGCCCAAATGCCTGGCTTTCCAGCGGATGGTTCTTGTTGGCCTCCCCCTCACACCACAGCCGCCCACGGCGGGCGGCTGCCTGCCTCTGCTGTCTCTCAGTGCTCCTCTGCCTCTTTAAGAAGGTATCGCATCAAGAGGGAAGAAGTCTTTGGTTTTTTTCCAGGAGGTTATTTAAGGCTGCCTGTTGCATAATTAAGAAATGTTTCCACCAAGCGATTAGCAGCCTACCCAGCTGTGAGTATCTTTCATTTACCTTGGGCTTGGGAGCACACCCAGGCTTTGGGGCTTTGTGCTGAGCTATTTGAACTTTTTTGCTGCAGTTGTTTTCAGCGGAAAGGGCTGAAGATGTGCTCCTCTTCTGGGGAGAGCCGTGAGAAGGTCTCGGGAATGGCTGGCCCTGGGTGAGCTGCGTCTGTCCCGAAGGGGTTCCACCTCAGCTGGGTGAGGCAGGGCTGGCTCTTGCACCGTCCGACTGCACCCTCCGCATTTCAGAGAACGCGATGTAGGTGTACAGCCTCACCTTGCCTCTCGCTAGCCAGAACAACCAGCGCTGCAGCCGCCCTGGCGCAAGAGGAGGTTTTATTTCTAACCATAACAAAACCATGGGACAATGCTACCTAATGGGCAATGAAAGAAAAAAATATTCTTTTAGACCTCCCGGAGAACCAATCTAGTCATCTGTAGTACATTACAGACTTCTTCTATACCTAACTTTTCTGAGGCATGCATGTGGCCTCTCCCCCTCCTCACCTTGGACCAATCGGCAGTGTGCCCGCGTAAGTGCTTGGACCCAGCAGCTTGCACTGGTCCTTCAAGAGCTGCGGTGCTCTGCTTAGGTGATCAAGGCTAAAAATGGCACAATAGCTTGGAGAATTGTTCCCTGAAGAACCACTTCCTGCCATTAAACTATGCGCTTTTTTCCTTTTTTTTTTTTCCTTGAGCAGTCGCATAGCTACTATTTGTAAATATTTCCTCCCTCTTCAATAATTTTCTCTGTCTCCCCTCCATTTTATAAAAGGGAATCCAGATGCCTCCTGGTCTTTCCAGTGTCTGTTGAAGGCAGAGAAAAAAACCCACAAGCTTCAGTAGCTAACCTTCACGTATTATAGAGTGAAATAAAATATTCAAATACCACAGCAATGAGCAAGGTATAGCTATGTGGGCTACAGCTCACTCTTCAGAGCTTCATGAGAGATTTATCCATGTTTCTTTCTAAAAGAAAAAAAGAGGGATGATGCACTTTAGATCAGGTGAACAACCCGTACTTGCCTGAGCACTTTATTTATGGACCGTATGGCTCTCAGCTTGAAGGAGGCAGAGAGTCAGTGACAGTTTTTGCAGTGACTGGTGTCACTTGGAGGTTCCCAGGTTCAAACCCATCACGCTGGGCGTTGGTTTACCAGCACGGCAGAGGAAGGCCTGTCTACCTAAGCATATTCATTCATTGATTAAAACTGCAAAAGGAGAAGATCAGAGAAGATCAGAGAAGTTCTTAAACTTCATGCAAATTTCAATGTTGAGACTGAAACTGACCCAAACAGCCATTAATATTCCTACTGTCCCAAGGGGCACCACCAGCCAAGCGAGATGCTGCTCATCAACACACTTCAGTTTTCCCATAAAGAAAGCCCTAGAAAACCCCACTGCTACACACTGCCTCTCTGCCTGTATTTTTACTACTTGACATCCTTTTCCTGAGGAAGGTGTCACCTCCACCTGCTTACAGAAAATGGTACAGAATAGACACTGCTTTGCCTGCCTGTCAGAGGAGCACAGGGGTGCCTTGTGTCTGCAGCCTGAAACCTTCTATTGCCATCCCTTCAAATCTGAGTGCAGCAGGTACGCCGGCACCTGGGTTAACACTGCAAGCCTTCCAGCAAAGCTTTCTTGCAGCTCTTCGCTTCTAAACTTTTCTTATACCATGACTGTTGGTGGAACAATCCAATACCAAAGATAGAAAACACTTGAAACTAAAAATACAGAGCAGCCAGGGGTATTGTGTGTGGTTGAATAAGGGGAAGTACTTGACCTCGTGGTGCCCTGGGTTCCAGATAAGCAGTCCTGAGCCTGTTGAATCAGTATCTGACAGCTCACTTTTTCATCAGTGTTCATCCTTAACTAAATAATAACTTCATAGAAATGTTTGCTGATGGGCATTCGTGACAGCTGCTAAAGGTATGCAGAACAGACAGTATGTACCCGCCAGTAGCAAAGTACAGCTGCCATGGCACATTGAACATGTGCTACTTTCAGCCACATAGAGAAAGAAGGAAAAGGTGAACAAAGTATTCATTATGTGGAGAGAGGAAACAAGAGCATTGACGTTAAGTTTCCACTACCTGGTATTTAGGTGAATCCTTTCTAGAGGCCTGTCTGTGAATAAGATCATTTTGTGGGCTTGGGGGGATTCGAGGCAGTTCTTGAGCCTCCTACAATTTTCATATATAACCTAGACAAATCGTTTAACCTATCAATGCTTCAGCTGTGGGGTTTTTTAAATATCATTCCTAGTAACACTGCTCTGTATAACATTTTCATGTACTAGATCAGGTGTGTGAGATATTCTATAAAAATGTATATTATATATACATACCTAACCTGCCTCCTAGTGCTGGTGCATCATACAAAAGACACCATCATCTCATGAAGGTACGATGTTTCTGTAAGAGAAGATGATGGTCAGAGCTAGGCTTATAGATGCCAAGCTCTGAAAAGAGGTTCATAATCACAACTCACTTTCCATTTGGCATCACAATGGGCAGTTTCACTAAGGACTGACTAAACAGGGATGCAAGATTAGCTTGATGGTCTGTTAAGAAATCCCTCATTTCCCCATTTTAGAAAGCTGCAATCATGTATTTTCTCCGAATTTGCATGAGTCCTGGTCCTGTTATTAGAAATAACAGATAGAACTCCGGAGACTTACTGGCAATAGACATAAATGGACAAAAAGTTAATAAATAAATCACCACTCAGCATAAGAATAGTCTCTAGAGTACGCTTGTGTTACTCCTTATTTGCATCATCTGAAACTTATACTGATTTCTATTGCCATGATATTAATAAAAACTTTTAAAAAGGGGGTTTGCACAATTTTTATGAAGTCTTGTAAATAAATTTGCAGTCACCACTTCCACGTGATATACTCTGGAGAAAGAGACTTCCCTTTACTGAAAGACTAATATGAAGGTAAAAATTTGATTAAACCACTTCAGCCTCAGCTAAATCTCATCTCAGACACTCTCAGCTGACCCCAGTAGTTTCATTTTGAATATATTATCTAATAATCTAAACCCAAATCTCACTGCTGGAGCAGCAAAAATGGATAGAAAACACACCTATACTCTTTGCCTGGGAATTTGCGACAAGATTTTGAAGACAGTTGTCGTGGTCAACAAGATGCACCAATCCCTACTTGTGGGCCAGCTATTTCGGTAGCTATTGCCTGACCTGCCTGCCATTCTCCGTCACTGTTTCTTCTTAACCCCTGGCAGCGCATATCAGAATCCCCACGAATGACTGTAACCAGGAACTCAGCCTAGCTGGGCAGAGAAGTTTTTTGGTACCACAGTACTCTTCCAGGATATCCCGGTGATTAACCCCAGTGCTTTATCGAGTGCTTACATTTCACTGCTTTATGTCAAGAAATAGGAATCGATTTAAAAGATTTTATCAGATACGGATACAGAAGCAAAGATTTGCTGCCACTGGGCACTCAGAATAATGCTTGGTAACTCGGACGCAGCAACGTTTCAGATCAGGCAGAACTGCCTTGAACTTCTGCTCCTCTCTTAAGATGAACTCACAATGTTTGCATTTTAAATGTACAAGAAACTGTTAAAACCTTTCTATCTTTAAAAATCACTCTTCTCTTTCTAACCTATATAGAAACAAAAAAGCTCCTCTACAGGAAAAAAAAAAAAACCCTCAAAACAAGTAATTTAATTGCCTAGCCAAGAACAAGATAGCTCCAGGAACTGTAGGTGGAAAAAACTTGCCATAGTGACAGATTTTTCTTTTGCCTGTCTGTGAGGTCAGGTTTCCAAGCTCTGCCTGTGAAATCAGCCTGGATATCATAATGATTATAAAAAACAGGTAGTCAGGAAGAAAATGTCTTATAAAAGTCACATCCAAAGTGGTTGAAAAAAACCCTGACAGAACGCTGCTGAATTAAAAAAGTAGTACTATCAAAGCAGTATTTCACAATATCACGTCAGTTCTGCCAAAATACTGTTTCAGAGGAAATGAGAAATTCCTGACATAATCAGATGATCTGCTTAAATTTCTCATTAAGAAAATAAAGAACACTGAAACTACAGGTTTTTGTTAACGTGAAATTCCCATGTGAGTCCAAGTTAGACTAATTGTAGGTCTAGGTTTCTTTTGCTGAATTGCTATCGCTTATCTAGCATTCTTTGGTGACAAGTTCAACATACAGGTTTCAAAAATTTCAAAATACTTTATGGAAGAAAATCTTCAGCCCCTTTTAATGATTTTTAATTTGCTTTCTTAAAGATTTTTAACATGAGAATTTGATTTCTAAATGGTAAAAGAAACAAAATACACAATGTTTCTTACCCCATGAGTGTAATATTGCCTTCACAGATTGGATCAACATTTTCAAATATGGGAGACTAAAGCTAAGTACCTATATCCATGCATACACATCTAATGACTTCTGAAAATGAAAAATTAGCATTTATTTCCCTCAAGGGGGGTGAATGCAAGTATGTAAAAAGGTAACAGTGGATGTTACAGGGCACAGAAATTCATATTGGCTAAGACACGGGCACCTCTGCTTTCACACACTCCTGGCAGGTATCGGGAGCTGGAAAAACACTTTGAAGAGAGGAGTACATTTGCTGTTAATTCCTGACAAACGAAATGGCAGGGGAAAAAACTTTCAGAGGGTGCTAGATGGCAGTACCTTGCTGCAGTCAAATAGCATACTGGGATTTTTATCCTCACCCTGTGGTCCAGGGCCATTGCGTTACTATTCTGCCTGGACTGTGTTACAGCTGAATGGGACTGCTGTAGTTTATGACCCAGAGTGGGAGGTGTGATCCCTACCCAGCGGTCACCTCCTCTGCTCTGGGGTTGCCGCTGCCCTATGCTGTGCTTGTGGTCAGCTCAGAGCACTGCGGACGTGCTGCCAAGCCATTGGGAACCACTGAAATAACTCACCTGTAGGTAACTTGCCTATGTGGTAGGCACACAATTTCATCTTAATTCGTCTTAACTTTCTATCTGCCTGATCCACTGAAATCATCACATCATTTCAAGTTTCACTGCAGATGGTTTAGGTTTGTTAAGGTCCTAATTTAGATGCCATCTAGAACCCAGCATCTGACAGGATTGTCACACTATAATCAACATTCAAAAGCATTTCAAAGACTTGCTAAGCATGGACAACATAACTGGATTAAAGTTTTACTATCTAGGTTGCAGTGACCAGAGGCTTTCACTGTAAGCCTAACTGACCACAGCAACACCTTTTCTGTTGACAGAACTAATTTTTCCTTTTCTCTGAGAACAAAAGTTTGCTGTGATTCTCTAAGCATGAGTCACTAGATATTCTGTGGAGAAAAGATAATACACCACTGAAGTTCTTGCAAGCACCCCTAAGCTACCTTTACCTTGATTTGGCAATAGTGAAACAAGCCATGGTCAGTCTTGCGGAAGAAGTGTTTCAACAGCAATGCAGACATGGCCAGTGAAACACTACAACATTCCCAGATTTCACAGGAGCTAACGGGGATGCACCAACCACATCCACATTGCAAACCCTTCTCTTCTTTCCCTAAGTGTCCACTTGAGGTCCTGTCTGAAATGATACCCAGTGCACAAACCTTTTTGACACCTTTGACAAGACCCTTCCATCACACTAACTAACCCCATAATGCCCTCAGCAGATGTATCCTGTGGCTCATGAAGTCTTGCTCAGACAAGTGGCCTTACCTAGCTGCCTTTTCTGTTGTGGTGGTGTGTAAAACTGAGGAACAGTCCTGGTAGAGAGACCTTCACAAGGCTGGCCTGCCATTTTCTCACTAGGGCTGTGAATCTGTGACTAGACATAGCAGAAGATGCAAGTCAGCCACCCCTAGATATGTGGCAGATTGGTAAAGCTGACAATGGTCAACATGGGATTACTGAGATAAAATACAAAAAAGGTACCTTTTTGGTTTACTCATGTCCATAGACGTGCAATAAACACACAACTAGCCCTCTTTAACCTATGTTTCAGGACACAAGCCTAGCTTTTGCATTGTGAAGCCATACATTAAAAAGTATCCTTGGTCACTGTCTGATAATGTGTACACACAGAGGATACCATGAAAGGCAAAAAAGAGTCACCTCATAGCCATCAGCTGATCAGTGAGGCCTCAATAATAAGTGCCATATCCCACAACTCCCTTGCCCCATTGCCAGTGTTGGATGAACTCCCCATCAACTCAGGACGATCACCAGCAAGTATAGTCTACCCACAGCCTTGGGGAACCTCCCCACTGGCCCAGACCATGACTCCCATGTGCTCCTCAGCTAGCTTCTGCTGGCATGATGCTTGGAGCTCCTGCTCTGCATGTCATGGTTTTGCCAGGCTTTTGCAAGAGCCTGCAACTGCCAGTCTACTACTTCTGCACGTCCTCTCAGAGATACTGAAGAAAAGTTAGATGTGCCCAGGCTGCTGGACACATCCCAGTGCACCCAAGGGTAGGTCCTTCCCGGTTGATCATTGAAAGAAGGCTCAAAGCCAAGTAGACACGCTAGGTATTTAATTTCCATGATTTCTAGAGGGTCCTCTGAGACTAAGGAGGGGGGAAAAAAGAGGAAGAAGCAGCAGAGGGAACACCAAGGTCAGAGAAAGGAGGAGGAGGTGCTCCATATAGGAGCAGATATCCCCTGTAGCCCATGGAGGACCCACACTGGAGCAGATGGATATTTCTGAAGGCCTGCAGCCTGTGGAGAGCCCATGCCAGAGCAGATTTTTCCTGACAGGAACTGCAGCCCATGGGCAATTCACACTGGAGCACAGGAAAAGTGTGAGGATGAAGGAGTGGCAGAGGGAAACACCATGTACTGAGCATATTCCCTCTCCCTCCCTTACACCACTTGGGGCAGGTAGAAGAGTCTGGAGTGAAGGAGTGAAGTCGTGCCAGGAAAGGGGGGGAGAAAAGGTGTCATTTTGATGTTCTTTTTGTTTCTCACTACCCAAATCTATTTTAATTAGCAATAAATTACATTGATATTCCCCATGTTGTGTCTGGTTTGCCTGCTACAGTAATTGGTAAGCAGTGTTCTTCGTTTTATCCTGGCCCATGAGCTTTCTCATCCTATTTTCTCCCTCTGTCCTGCTGGAGGAGGGGAGGAGGGAGTGAGCAGCTGGGTGGACATTCGGCTGTTAGCCAAGGTTAAACCACCAAAGTCCTCTTTTGGGATCTGTGGACTTCTCCTTTGGAGGAAGGGGTAGAGACATGCTACTTTGGCTTCACCCTTCCTCTGCCACCCGAAAGCATGATCGGCACAGCCATAGACTGAGCAGTACTCCACACCTGAGACTTCTAGCAACATCTCAAACTGAGGAAGCAGCGCTGCCACATAGTCCACGCAGGAAATGTCATCCTTGGCCTTTGTTAGAATTAGGCTAGGTCTAGCACTAGAGGACAGTTCAGGACTCACATGTTCAGGCTTGGTGCTGACCAAGCTATCCTGTTCAGACTGATTTTGTGAAGAGCTACCGAGCAAAACTCTGCACTGCACTGCACCCTGCAGCCCCCCTTAACTGGGGTAGCCCAACTACCAATACACAGAATAACCAAGATTGATTATATAGCCAATAACCTTGTGAGGGAGGGTTGTCCTGCCTCTTTGGCCTGTCCACATGAATTTGTCCATGAAAAGACTGAGCTTATAAAAATAATAACACATCTTTAGTATGCATTATAGCAGAATAAGAATGTATGTGTGGCCTTTTGTTACTGAATACAGCCATCTAGTGGTTAATTCTTGTTTATTCCCTACAGTTTTCAAAAGAGAACAATGCTGACAAGTAAAGAGACACCAGAAGAACGAGGGTGCAACAAGCAACAAAATTCCCTTTCTCCTTGACCAGCACATAAGACCTTGAGGTCTGACTTGAAGACGCCACTTGACCATCTCAACTTGTGGCTATGAGTAGACTTTCTGAAAAGGAGCTGTGGTAAGGTCTGGGCACTGAATCCCCCCCAATACCAGATGGGTAATTCCTGACAGAAATGGCAATAGTTCTATTGCTTCTTGTATTAATTCAGTGTTTATGTGATTACATATCTATAAAAATCCCAAATGCTTAATTTCCTGGTGTACTTTTGGTCCTTTTCCTTTACACAGAACAGGTTCGTTTCCTAAATAAAATATTTTGTTACTTATTTTCTCAAAAAATTCTGGGCTATTTTAGCATTTCTACTTTGGGTTAGAGAAATGCTGATTCAAGAGTCTTAAAGAAATGCATGAAAACTGAAATAAAAAAGAAGAGCACAAGTCTGTAATAGGTTTATTTCATATAAAGCAAAAGCACTTTTGGTCATTTATACCCAGTTGTAGGTCCCCTAGTGCTACGCTGCCTATGTGGTGTGTGAGCTATTTAGGGGCACCGCATAGCTGTACCACCTCAGAGCAATGCATGAAAGGAGGCAGGACTCACCCCTCCATCTCTTAACGGTGCTCACTTTAACCAGGGACACGCATCGCAGTCTAAGCCCTTAAATTGTCAAAAATAAAATTAAACAGTATAACCCTCAGTGTTGATGTTTGTATTCTCATACCAATGCAGCTTGCTCTACCTTGTGTGGCAACCCACCTGCAGAAGCAAACCAGCATTTTAACATGAAATGCATACAAATGCGCCAAATCCTATTTTAGCAGGTTATAGCCACACCATGCAGACAAGCCCTTTCAGGTACATGTTAGTAACACAGGACAATATATGAATTTATACAAGTTTGTGATAAAAATGTAAAAATCTAGGCCAGAGGAAGCATTCCAGTTCACTGGTTTAACCTGCTTTATCACATCAGCAATATATTTCACTGGTAGCCTTTGCTTTGAATGCATTTAAGCGTGAATATTATTCCGCCTTGCAGGAAGGCAATGGGCTGGTCCTGCTGAGCTCCCCCTCCAAGCTCACACACTCACAGGTCAGGCATGTTCCTGCCATCCATAACCTCACAGCCCAGGGATTCGGGCGCCTGCAAGCCAAGGCCCAGGTTTGCAAGGCGTGGTTGCATGACCTTGGTGCAGCTTTAGTGAGGACACAGTGATGAACTATGGGGGAGTACTTCAGCTAAAGTCATATGACATAAGAGAAGTAAAAGCAAAGACAGGAGTAAAGTTGTTGAGGCAGGATTATCTCCTAACAAGAGGACTCAAGTGACAAATGTCAACGTGAAACACTATAAGCACCCAAGAAATAAAGCGGAGAGTCAAAACAGCTCAACAAGACCAAGTATTTGCCTGTTTCGAGGACGGATGGAGGCTGCTGCTACCCCTCAGCACTGAGGGCTGCCAGGCCAGCAGGGACACATTGCATGCCTGCATGCCAAAAGGCAGTGCAGTAGCACATTAGTCCCAGCTATCTTCTGTGCCTTTTGGTCAATAGATTATCACTGTATACTCATGAAGTTGTGCATATCCTGCCTGCACAACCTTCACGCACAACAGGAGATGCCTGAGCAAAAGCAAACCAGTCACGGGATGGTTATGAATTGTACTGTGCTGAGAACATCCCACCATCCTACTAAGAATGCAATACTGATACAGTGTGATGTTAGCATCAGGATTTCCATGGAAAAGAAAGGTTTTAGGGCCCTCCCTCCTGTTGCAAGCTTTTTTTATTTTAGTGCTATTTAGTGTCACTGAGCTTTGCAGTGTTATAGGGCTGGCTGGGAGCTGACCCCCCAGAGCTCCTATGTGTGTGTGTGCTCAGCACCCAATAAAAGCTCCACCCCAAAGCAGCTGGTGGGGTCACAGCCCATAGCTCCTCTGGAGATGAGGTTCAGCAGGGGTGGGCTTGCTGGGTTTCCATTGATCAGCCTGCGGCACCTTCCTCCTCTGGGACAGAGGTCGCAGATCCATCTGTCTGTCCCCATCTGGAGAAGACCTAGCTTTAAATCCAAGGTACTTCTGGGAGCCTGTCCCAGGTTTCATAGGAGTTTTTTTAGCTGCACGGCCTGTTGCAATTGGAGAAGGCAGTTTCCAAGCTGCGTGAGGCAAGAAGGCAGCCTAAGCTGTTGCCTGGCTGCTGCTAATTCCTTCTCTTAGGAAGATGAAGAGTGTGAAGCTGGGCTTGGCGACAGCCATTCAAGAGCACCGTGGATGCCACGGAGGAGCGCTGCTCCACCTACGCAGGTTGTACCGCAGGCAGAAGAGCTGCTTCTGCACCAGACGCACAGAGGCTGACCGCTGGCAGGCCAGGGACAGCTGCCAGACGCACCAGCTACCACACGGCTCTGCAGCGGGAGTTTCCTGGCCTGTCCCTTCTTGCGGTTTAGCACTTCACGGAAAAACTAAAAGCTCTGCTGAGTGTCTTAGGGCCATGAGAAATCCCCAGGTATCCATCAGCGTTTGTTCTCTATTTGCCTTGCTGCTGAGGCGGGCCCGGCTTCCCTCCGCCTCCCCGGCTCCCGCGGCCCGGCACCGCCGCCGGACGCCGCCAGGAGGCGGGCACGGGCAGCGCCGCCGCGACGGGGGCGGGGGGGGGGCGGACAGTCCCGGCGGGAGCGGGGGGGGAATCCCGGGGAGGGGGGCGGGCAGCAGCAGCCCGAGAAGCCGTTTCACTCCGCACTGAGCGCCTGTAGGAAAATACTGCTCCGTCCTCCTTGCAGAGATAGACAGGCACTCCTCTTCTCACCAGTAAAACTCCCTGGATCAGAGTACAGCGGCGATTTAAGCAGGGAGGTGACAGCTAGCAGGTTTTGGGGAGTGGTAACCATTCACCTCAGACGGAGTCCCATTGGGAAAGTCAACGTTTAGCTATTTTATTACTCACAGGCAACGAGGTGGAGCTCCCAGTTCCAGGTGGGTGCAAAGAGCGAGGATGAGCTCAGGGCCTGCCAGCGCCTCTGCGGGTTGATAAACTCCGCTCCGCAAAGAGCCGACAGCACTAGGCTCCTGCCCAGCAGGACGGATGGAGTCAGGCTCCTGCCTTCTTCCTTCCCCTTGGCCACGGAGACATTTTCTCCCAGGCCCTGCCCAGCCCAGCCCTCCTTTCTGGATGGCAGCTTCCTTGTGTCTGGAAGTAAAGGTTCGCTGGCTGTCACGGCACTGGCCACAGTAAGCAGTCAAATCCTAGATCTTGAGACAGGAGAAAATTTGCCATCTCTCCACTATGGCACCATTTAGTACCAAAGACATCTGGTCAGCTCAGGCATTTTCTGATTTTTGTGTGCGGTCGCTCCCGATTTTTTTAGTCCCTGGGGTCTCATTCTTTCAACAGAAGCACCCTGTCTTTATCACCTAAAAAGAAACAGGCACAAAATGAGAGCAATTATCTCACATCGAAAAAAAGGTGTCATTTTGCATGGCAAATCTCCCCATGGTATCGCTCAGAATTCAGTTACTGCTTCAGCAGAGGCTGAAAGTGGCACTTGCTGCAGTCTGTGACACCTTCACAGAGCAGCTCAGCGCCTAAGTAAGTGCCTCACTGCGACGGCTTGGGGTCACCGTGTGTGTGCCAGCGTGCACATAAGTTCACAACCCTTCACTATATTTATGCCTGCAGTTTGCTCATAAATATTCTCTGCGCTTTTGCATGAGAACTAACGTCGAGGACTCTGAGCTGGGAGCCCAAAGTAATTATTCCTCTAGGAAACATCATAATCAGAATTAAGGCTGGCAAGGACACTCCCCTAAAGCAGACAAGGTCTTGCATGGGGAAAAGTAATTCAAATTACTTTGGTGAATGACTGATTTTACCATATGAGGGAAACCATGGTTTTTCATGCAGTTTAAGCCCTTAGGGTCTCCATCATATGTTTCTTAAAGAAAATAATCCAGACTTTTTGCCAAATTGCAGTCTGGGTGTCTTCACCCAGCCTACTGGAAGTTCCCCTGCAGGTTCAACCACTGTTGCTGCTGCTGCTGCTAATACAACATACAGGTACTTTCCCAGTATTTGTCCACTGCTGTGGTATGCTGTAAATCATACAGCAATTTCTTAGGACTTGGGCAGTGTGGAGAGGTGAGAAATAAATTATTGTACAAAGTGGTGATATTGGATTCTTTTTGAAAGAAAGCGGCTACAGTGGACGTATTTCTGCAAGTCTTTTTGAAGAGATATGCAAGTACAAAATTAATCCCCAGTGCCAAATGCAGGGCACCCTGTTCTTTCCCTGAGTCTGGTCTAACTCCAGAGTTAGGGCAGTGGAGTATGACTGACAGAAAAGTGAGATAAGGAAACAGTATTTCAGTGCAGAGTTGCAACTTGTTGTAATAATCCCTTTGATCACGTTCTCCTCCCTACGCGGGGGCCGAGGCCTTGCGCTGTGAATACGGCTCCAACAAAAGGAGACAGAAACTAATCTCAAATTGTTCAGCCACTTTATCTTTTCTTCAGTGTGTGAACGTGCCTAACTAATTTGAGGAGACGGCAGCTTCCATCAAGGATATGATCATGGGTAATTCCCTCGGTGCAGAGGAGCTTAGGAGTTGGAGCTTAGGAGTTGGAGAGTTGTACGTGATTTCTGCTTTTCAGTGCACGCAGGGAGGCAGGATGGGCAGATTGGCAAGCCATTTCTGGTTGAAACCGCCCCTATTTGGGTGGAGCGGGCTTCACACAGCTCCAGCTGATGGTTTCACTCTGTCACCAGGCCAAGGGAAGCAAATTGAACTGCCTGGAGTTGCTACAATTAGACATTAATCTCTGCCTCCCTGCTGATTAACTCCTTAATGCCACACTGCCTACTGAACAATTTGTTATTCAGCTGTAAACATGGATCTCTAACAGCTTACTGCCCCTCCTGCAAGCATGCGAGCAGTGACTCTTCTTCCCAAATTGGTGGCTTTTGTTGTGGACTTGGCAGAAATGGTACCATCTCCTAGCACAGAGCTGGCCGGGGGCATAGGCAGCAGCGGGAGAAGATGCCTGCTTCAGGAGAAAGGATGCATCCAAGAGAGATGGAGATCTCTGCCACGGTTCTTAAACTGCTTTTAGAAGAAAGACGGTGCCTGCCAGGGTACTGACGGCATTCGTTCACGTTTCCTTGGGGCCTTTGGGAGGCCTGAAGCTGATTCCCTAAGCAACAGATAATCAAAATGCGGTTATAACATGGTTAAGCTTTTCAGTAGCTGGATGGGAGCCAGAATGTATCTGTACAAGCTGAAATTATATGGTTAGACATGATTAATGTTGGTCTTGCATTGGTTGGAAAGGAATCACTTAGGTAACTACTTTATCTCTAACTCAGAGAGCATGACATGTCAAGTATTTTTGCTCATTATTCTAATATCTGTAATTTCACAACCTTTCGGTATGTTTATGCCTGCAGTTTGCTCATAAATATTCTCCCACTCTTCAATACTGGGCAGAAAGATGGAGTACTTAAAAAGACATTGGTAATTAAATGGTGCATTGTCAGAACGAAGCACACAGATTCAGATCAGCAAACTCCTGTTTGGCTACTGTCTATTCCTGAAAGTTTCTAATGCAAATGCCTGGCTTTTTGACAGGCACCAGCAGGTAGAGTAGTCACAAGGCCATGGGAGCCTTAGGTTCAGCTGCTTCCCATAAAAACATGGCTATAGCCCCTTCCCCCACATTGAGTCTCATGGCTTCACATCCCATCGGGCTACAGAGGTAGCACAGTTCTGCAGCACGGTGATAAAGAGAAGGGAGAAGGCGCAGGAAACTGGATTATAGCCACCTCTGTCCATGACCATGAACATACGTACATATTCAAGACTACGTAACAGTTCTTAAATGTCTAACTAGTACTATGAGAAAAGGCAGAGTCTAATCTCTGAGCTCAGGGCAGTGATGCCTTCTATCTCTTGCCTTTTCCTCTACAGTGTCCCCACCTCAGGAGGGAGAATGAGTGCCACCTGGCAGAGGGGAGCAGTGGGTTTGAGGTACCCCAGGCAGCAGGGGCAATTGCATGTGGCTTCTCATCTTCAGAGCTGGCAGCACATCCCCCTGCTAAATTAACAAATGTAAGGGGGTTACCAGCTCCCTTAGTGTCAGAATGACCACTGTTTAGTTTAGGTAGCTCTTGGTGTCTGTGTTAATAGAAATGCTAAATTATAGGTCCCACATGGAGAAAAATGCATTTCTCAGCCCTGAAGAGTATCTAGTACTCCAACTAAGGTAGTTTTAAAGAACTGTTCTTGCCTTCAAACATTTCCTATCTTGCATCCTTAAAAACATAGCTGTCCTTTACTGATTTACCCAAAGTGACTTCCCAAGGTGACACAGGGTGTGAGTGGCAGGCAAAACAATGAACTTTTCTTTGTCGAGGTCTCCTGAGGCGTAGGCTGGCTGGCTGACTATACCTCTCCTCTCATAATTTTCTGAGGACAGAACAATATGTATTTCAAGGTCTTTTCTGAACTAAACAATTCTGTGATTCTATGATTCAAGACCACAAGGCCTCTTGCTCAGGGCGTTGCTGTGGGATTGGGATGGTGCTGCACTGCAGTCAGGAAGCACCAGGCACTGAGGAGCACCCCATCATCCACATGCCTGGCAAGAAGCTCGGCTGTGCAGGGTAGCTCAGTCTCTTTGGATTGTGCTCTCTTCTAGACTGAGTATTTTCATTTTTACTTTTGTTATTTCACCTCAGTGACACTGAATTACATAAGTCACTTTTCTTCCTCTGGTAATTAGTGCAGCCAGCACTTCTATTGAGCACGACACCCACCTAATGCCACCCTGCTCATTAGCAGCACCAGTCTGGCCACATCACTGTTCGTGTGTTTGTTCCCTTACAGGTCACTCTACCCCAAACACTCACATGCGGCGTGTTCTGCATCAGCAACTTTGGAAAATTGAACCTTCCCTTCTCTAATCTGCTGAATAAAAGTGGGTTGTTGAATGGCTCTGTAGCTTCCCTACCCTCAAGAGCTTTAATAGCTCTAAATGTGCAGACAGTGTCGTTGTAATGTGACACAAGAGAGGGAAACGATGACCTCACCTGTTGCAGACACGTGCGAACCTTGTAAGCAACGCAGACACATGCCCACCAAGTGGCATATGATGACAGGACTTGGCCGGTCCATTAAATGATTCACTGTCAACAACATGAAGCCAGAATTGAGAAATTGAGCTTTGGTTTCAATCTGAGGGTCTAGGTCTTTAGAGCAAGCTCCCACACTGGAAAATGTTTCAGAGAATATATGGAACAGGGAATTTCTACACGTTTCTCTGTCTAAACAGCCTATTTATCAAAGCTCTGTATGTGTGGTCTGCTTCAGGGCTGAATCAGCTGAGGTTTTGCTGTGGGATTGAGCGTGGATAACATGAGACCAAATTTAGACATTACTCACAACAGCTCTGTTTGCAGTTTTTAGCCCTCTGGGAACTTTCCGCCTTCTCGCTCACGCTGTTCATATTCAAAAAACCCTCAGGTCGTGGGACCTGCCGCCTGGGCATGGACAGCAAAAACCACCTGCTAACGCAGGAGGCAGAGAAGCAAATACTGTTGCTGCAATGTTTTCTCCATCTCTTCCTATATAGGGGAAGAAGTGATTTTGTTTACATACAAGGAATCAAATCTGTCTTACAGACCTGTGAAGTCTGAACTATTTACCAAACTTACTCCTTAAGTTCAAACTCATCGTACCACTGACTTTTCTAGGTCCCTTATTAAAATCTCAGTGTAAGCTCTTTTGAGTATATGTCCATGGGAAAAGGGCAAAACTCTCTCTTAGAGTAGAGGAATGTAATATTTAAAGCTTCCAAGACAGTTAAAGTGCAGGTGGCCCTTATATTATATATATACACAGTCTACATAAATTGTATCAATGGAGCTGGGTTTCTCAAAGGATCTGAACTGGGTGCTCAATTGTCATAAAAATGAATAAGAATGGGGATCCTTACAAATCTCTGCTTTAAAATCCACCTTTTCTCTATTTTCAAATAAATAATTTTTTATGTTAAGTGGTAAATTAGATCAATTCCAAAATAAACAAATTAACGAGAGACATATTAATATCTGTGAGACTGAATTTCAGCCTTATCCATGTGAAATGCTGTGCCCTCACTTCAAATTCTTGAGCCAACGTTGCTTTGATTTCATGCCAAAAGGGACGTGAGACAGATCGATAATGAATGGCTACTGTAAACCTCTAAGAAATTTTCCAGATTTTAATCTAAATTTAGTAATCACGGTGGCAGGGCAGTATTAAAAGGCTCTCTAAGACCATCAGACCATTTGTACTGTTGTTGACAGCTCTTCCTTCCAAAAAACAGCACGCCTTTATAGCTACAAGGTTCAACTGGCTCTGCCCACCAAGGAAACTGAGGGCACGTGCTTATAGTTTACCAGGTAATCCCTAGCAGGGATTACAACCTTCTTACTCCAAACACTAAGTCTCTAGAAATGACATAAAGAGACGTCAGTGTAGCTACTAATAATACAGAAAACTAAGGTTGCTTTGTAAGTCAAACAACTGAGAAAAATATAACTTCAAAAATTAACCAGCCACCACATCAAAAACTAAGTTGTGGTCACCAACTAGGTTTTACGTGGGAGGACTCACTGATCAATTTTTAAAGTTATTATAGCCCCACATAACACATTATTATTTTTCCTACATAATAAATAACTTCTTACTTGCAAAATGCTGTTAAGAGTGAAGTCTTTCCTTCTCGCCACAGACACAGAAAGGCTCAAGCTGGTCTCATGGTTTGAACAAGCAAATCAAGATGTAAAAAAACCCAGCTGATTGAAATGTCCAAAGCAGATCATCAATACCTCAAGGTTCACTTTAGAAGCTACTATACTGGTTGTCATATTCAATCTGAGAAAGCAGACTGCCTTTTCTAAACCAGTTTGAAAAGGGTAACATCCTTGAGATTCTTGTGAGATATTTTCAAGAGAGCCATTGAAGACCCTAACGCTTTTCTACCTGGGAGATAAACTTGCCTGGTACAAGAGGATTAATAAATATGAATGCTTTGTGCCTTCTGATTAAGACCCACACCCATCCACAGCTAATTATTGTTTACTTGGATTTGTTTAGGATAAACTTCAAAGAACTCCAGGGCATGATAAGCTGCAGCTGAACTTGTGACAGTCTTCCTGGTGAAAAGGCATTGCTCCTAAAGACTATCTTTTGACTATTTTGTGCATAAAAGGAAACTCTACACAAAGTGGAACAGGCATGTAGATACTCTATTAGAGCTGCAGGAGGTTTGCTTGTAAGCCTGTTTAATTTTGCACATGAAGGTTGTACAGATATCAGGCTGTAACAGTAAGCACTGGTAGCCTTTCTGAATGCTAAGTTAATTCTTCCTCTCATGTGCAGTCCCCTACTTATTGCAATATGCATGGCGGATTGGACTGAGGGGTGGGGTTTTTTTTGGGAGGTGGATGGAAGACTCCAACCATATCACTAGGTTGAATCTTTTCTCTAAGACATCTGCATGGTAAAGGTCAAGCTAGTGGGGTGTAAAGCAAAGAACTGAAGTAAAAGCTCCTATGCTCCAGCCTGAGCTGAGACTGTGGCTGTAGGTTTAACCGCAGTTAAATTATGGGGCTTTGACTGCAGAAGACAGGATCACATCATCTCTGGAGGGGGAGATGTTAATGAACCTCTTTACAGGTTCATTGGGCTAGAAAAGCAGATACAAACCCAACACTTGAACTGCCTTCTATAAAATGTAGTCAGAGGGGATTTTGCCATTGACTTTCACAGGGAGCAGGCTTACAAGAAGCTGCAGAAGCAACAAATATAGAAAAAAATTGCATGCTAACACACAGCAGTTAGCACTACTGTGCTTTCTGGCAGCCTGGTTGAAGTAGGTTTCCTCAGACCAGCTGATGGGGAGCACTGTAGAGATGGTTCTGCTGGCTTCCAGCAATGTCACCAGCTCTGAGGGATTCAAACTTAGGGATTCAAGCAGGGAGACTAATCCCACCCAGCCGTAATGGGCAGGATGCAAAATTCAAGGAGCATAGGTAACTAGGGTATAATTAAAGTTAGTAGCTTCTCATTTATTTTCTAACAATTTCTTCCTTTTTTTTTTTTTAAATTAAGCCAGTTACAAGATTTTATATATTAAGTCTTTACTCAATAATTCCATAAAACATTATCTGGGAAGACTGGGAAAGGAAGAGACCAAAAGGGATTATCTAAGTCTAGAGCCTGATTTGCCCCTGCTTTATGCCTGGTGTTCTCAGTTGACCAAGACCAAAATAAGTGTTAGGTGTATACTCGTATTACAATAGAAAACGTCAATACTACCAGTGGCAGTATCAGTAAAGCCTCACATTTTGACTCATGAAGAACTCATGACTGGGTAATCCAGGACAGGTCCATGACTTGTTAAAATTTTCCCAACCAGGCCACTAAACCTAAATATTTTCAGTTCTTGCTTTATTTTACAGCCCTTCTGTGCCTGAGACCTGCCAGAGGCTAATGCCAGAGGCCTCCGGACCCTTCCCCGCAGTGTGAGTGGAGTCAGCCCTCCTTCCTGGCAGTCCCCAATCCCTAGAGGGTCACCACAGCTTCTCCAGGAGAGGAGATCCTTGGCCCACACAGGCTTCTCTGGGCCAGGAGGTCTCTCAAAGGTGCCCAGTCACAACAGAAAAGCATTGGGTCATACAGGCCCAGAGCTGTATGAGAGCTTAGTCTGATGCTGACTGCAACTCTGCAGTATGGAAAATATGCACAAAAACTAAATTCTGAGCAGCATTTTCTTCCCACCTTAAGATGATCCAGGGATTAGAACAGGTAAAGGGTGTTTGCTTGGATTTTTTTTTTTATTTTTTTCCATTAATCCTTCAAAAGAGTAAGCATTTAAAAAGTTGGAAAAGTGATCTCACTCTTCTGACAGATAAACTATAAAGGCTGATTTTGGCAGTATTGACATTTTATTCATTAAAAAATAACACTTATGGTTGTGTCATGCAAGAGGCAGGACTGTAGTGACAAGTACGTCACAGCCTTAAAATTTGAGATTATTGAAACTGATACACAAACCAAGATCAAGTGAGATAGACATATACATAGGTTAACCTCTCTTAGATGTCTACACCAAAGTTGCTGAGGCTGGGCTCACCTTCTCCTTGACAGAGAAGCGCATGAGATGGTTTTCCTCATAGACCCTACTGACTGTAAAAGTATTGGCTGTCAAAGGAGACTACACTGCAGCTGTCTAAATTTTTGCCTCAGATCCATTTCAAAGTTCTGTTCTTAACTTTCCTTATTTTCACGTTTCCTGCACACTTATTTCACATGCACCTAACTGTCAGTTGAGGTGGAAGACGCAATCCTGCCTTCATTTACCAACAGAGGTACGGTGTCAGAAGCAAAGTGCAAGCTTCCCCAACGCTGCCTTATTAAAGGTCTCAACTCTTGATTTAAAAAAGGAGAAAAGGTAGTTCTGTTCAATCAATCCTTCCTGCTGATGGTGCCAATCAACTAGCTCCATTTGCTTTTTAGGACTAGTAGAAAATTATTTTAATTTTGGCTCTCTGCTTCAATGGAGAATTTTTCTTAAAATGATAGAATCCCAAAACCAAATACAGATCTGTTGTGCTCAATGTATGACTTGGAATATTAATATAGACAAATGGTCTTGGTTTTGCTTGATTAGTTTGGGTTATCTGGTGTGTGTAATGAGAAAGCCAGAATATCCTGAGCACCTGTAGATATTTTACATGTCCACTTGAAAATATCTTGACCTTTTACATGCTGTTGTATCTTTATTTTCCCCCAGGGTGCAATGGATTTTTCCTTTGAAACCAGAGAAAACACTAATGGAGAATTAGCTGTACATTCGGGCTACACAAAAGTGCTTTATATCTTAACTTTATATGGGTGTTTGTAAGGGAGGTCTGTGGGATTTTGAAGGAAGCAGACAGAGAGTCAGGTGTAGTTTGAAAAAATAAGTCACATCCACGTACTCCTAAAGAAGGGCTTGCCAAAGACCTTGATGAAAACATGGTTGGGCTAAGCTAGAGAAGCTCTCAGAGGTGCACTTCATATTGCAAGGACAGGGGCCCTCTTCTGGGTTCAGTGACAGCAGAAAAAGTGATTCCCAGCTACATTTTTCTTCCACAGGTCTTCTGTCAACACCACAGTTGCAGAAGCATTTTCTAATTCACATCACTGTTTATCAACAAGGCTAAATAACGTAAATCAGAGGAAAGTAGAGACTTGGTGGAAAAAAGGTTTGAAATAATCCAACTGACTGTGCCTGAAACAAGTTGGGGAGCATTAACACAAGTCACTCTGGGTGAGGTATAACCCATGGCAGGAGGCCATACATCTAACAAAGGGAGTAGTAAGAAATTAAAATGGAAGAGGATCCTTCTCTGCAGCTTTGTAAGACTGTCACAGCCATTGCCAGGTTTTGGGAAAGCAGGAGCTCTAGTTATATCTCATTTTTAAGAGGCAAAATTGATCTTTCCGATATTGACAAACAGGAAGACTTGAGAATTAGACAACTCCTGATATGGACAAAAATCCTTATGGCTCAAGCAAGCTCAATTTAGAACAGGGATTTCTAAATGTCTGGGCTGAAACTCAATCAAGGCTGATTTCTGTTTGAAAATAAACGACAGAAAATTAGTGGTTCAACATATAGCCCCATGATACCTGGGGTAAAGGACAAGCTTTCAGTTGGTTACCTTTATATTCCCACCTGGAGGCTCCCTGATAAGGAGGTTTGCCTTCCGACGTAAAGACTGGTTGTGCCACTGCTCACATACAACCTAAACCAAATGTGCTGTTATTTGCCCAGCCCCTCTTTAGTGAAATTATAGATTTACAAACATACTAACTCAAGAACTGCATTTCATGAGTGAGTTTGCTTATTTACAGTCTTATCAAACTGTGTAATTGATACAGCCCCACTATTCATTATTTCCTGTTTTATTTGCAGCGAATGGGAAACTTTGCGTAACGCTTGCTATGGGATATTAAACTCTCATAAATCTGTTCAAAGTTAAAAGAAAAATTGATTAAGAGAATCCATTCCTTAAGGCTGCATATGTTTCTAAAATTTGTACCAAATTTCAAAGTTTCTAATTCTGCCAGAAGCCCTAATATCCATTAAAGCCACTGTTCATCCAGAAGTTGTTGTCTGGTTGCTGTTAGGCTCTGTGTTCACACTCACACACACACACAAACATTAGAGCCTTGCTTTTGTTAAACACAGAGTGATCCTTGAGGGGAAAAAAAAAAAACACAACAGAGTAAATATAATTTGTCTTCTGGTCACTTGCTGAGGCTGCCTCTGCTACCTGGCACCTCTGGCTGTGAAGCCAGGGATTTTTCCTTTGCATACCCTGCTATCTGTTGCGTTGGCCAGTCCCTGTGCTGCAAAATGACATTAATGTTTTCCTGACTTTGTACAAGATTTGTTAGGCTCCTTTGTTTAGTGCTTTCTCTGAGCCAAACCCTGCCAAGCCTGAACCAACACCCTTGTGATTCATCATCCCCCTGTGCAACAGCAACATGTTGCTCAGTTACAAGAACAAACCGACTTCTGCCGCACGGCAACTTCCAAGACACCCGTGGTAATCACTGCCGTGCCATAAACTGTGAGGAGAATGGCAACGCTAGCACTGCTAACGCAACGCTGAGGGTTATCCTGGTGTCCTTGGTGTGCTGCAGTATCCCCAGTACCGATGCCGCTGCTGCAGATCACAGTGGGGTGCCAGACTCTTTTCAGTGGTGCCCAGTGACAGGACAAGGGGCAACGGGCACAAACTGGAACACAGGAAGTTCCATCTCAACGTGAGGAAAAATTTCTTTACTGTGAGGGTGACAGAGCACTGGAACAGGCTGCCCAGAGGGGTTGTGGAGTCTCCTGCTCTGGAGATATTCAAAACCCACCTGGGTGCGATCCTGTGCAACCTGCTCTAGGTGATCCTGCTCTAGCAGGGGAGTTGGACTAGATGATCTCCAGAGGTCCCTTCCAACCCCTACCGTTCTGTGATTCTGTGTAGGCTTTAACCTCTCTAACATACAAAGCTTGAAAGCTTGAACTTTCAACCAGACCTAAAAAAAAAAAAAAAAAGATGCTGATTTCTGCTAAAACATATACAACTCCCAAACAGTTTGCAGTCTGCTCGGAATCAGCAACAAAGATTATTGAAAATATTCTGAGTATTTTGAATGTGCTTCTAATGAAGTTACTTTGTGCTGTCATCATTGCTCTTTCTCTAAAACATGGCAAAGGACACAAAGGACAGTATTGCTTCACCTGCTTCAATCACCAGTGTCTGATGTGAGCGAATTAGGATTTTGGGACACAGAGGAGTAAGAGGAAGGAAAGCAGCTTCTTAATTTCTTTTCAAATCAGGGTGGTGATGGTGTTGCCTTGGGCGTTGCCTTTGAGGAGTGGCTGCATTGGCATCCTGAGAAACAGCAGGCTCAGATTGTTTGCCAGCTTTAGCAATCAGTTACAGCTAAATGCAAAAACATCCACAGTTTCAGTGTACCTTTCACATATGCATGCTAAGATGCTGTTATGCCTATTTTACATGGAAACAGATGCTCAGAGGAGGTAAGTGGCACTCGAGGATTACAGCGTTCTGTTCCTGCACTCACTAGATTATTGGCCATGCTTTTCTGTTCATCCTTCATATCCACGCGTGTAGGCAAAACTGAGGTTTCCACTGAATAAATCACAGCTAAGCTCAACCCCCTGTAGGTTCCCTTTCCTCCCAAATCATCACACACGACAAACTGCTGAAAGATGATGACTTTCCTGAAGTAAATTACAACATTGAAAGCCCAGTTTGTACGTGCAGCTTGCTAAAATCTTCCCCCACAGTACTCCCACATGGATAACTAGCTGCAGCAGTAACAAGATGTAATTGAAAAATAACATTAAGAGCAATCCACTGTGGTACTTGAAATACTGGCGTTTCACATTGGGATTAGCAGCCATTTCAAGCTCTTCTTGAGCTGCTTCCTCACTGTCACATCTTCCTTAAGAAAGGCTTTCAGCATGGCCCTCTCCTCCTCCACATCACTCACTCCTTCTGTAGTTCACTTACTGACCTGACCAGTCATGGTCACTCTGCGTTTCCTGGGGGAAAAAAAAGAAATAAAAAGGTAACCCCTGATTCTTTTTATCATTTCTGTGTGGATTCAGGGTTCTCTTTCCCTAAGACACTGAGGGGAAGCCTTCTTCGGACTATGGAAAGATGAGTTGTCTGGAAGTTCTGCTATCAGAACACTTCAAGTGTAATCAGACAAGAGCGGACAAAAGTGTGGGTTAATATTAACTCATTGAACTGCAATGCAGACTCTTGTCTTGAAAATGTGCATTTGTCCTCTGCCCCTGCCTCCTCCTTGACTGATGGCTGAAAGATCTCCAATTAGCGCAGCTGCTGATCATTCAGTCAACCTTTTAGTCCAGGCTAGCTTGAAAAAGCTTTAATAACTCCTGAAGAGCTATGAGCAAAAAGCTTTGTGTCTTTTATGTGAGACATGGCTGCTTGTTTGTGCTGCAATAAAAGCTCTTACTAAATCAGTAACATTTCAGCTTAAATCATTTGCTAATTATACAATTAATACTCTTCCCTTTGCTTGTAATCCATCTTGTACTACACAGGGAGCAAAGGAAATGTCATGGATGCCACGTTGGATTGAAGCAGAAGCCAATACTTTACAACACGTTATCCTCAGCAATAGCAACTGCATTGGTCATAAACTGGTTGTGTTGCAACTTCTCCCATGACAAAGAAAGAGGCAATCTCTTATTCAGCCTTGTCTCCCGGTCCGACTGTGCCCCCTCTGCAGCCTTGTTCCAAGATTTTTTCCTCAGGTAAGTCTAAGGAGACCGATGTGCCAGGTGTCGATGGCTCCAGGCGAGCAGTGCAGCCAGCGCTGGGGTGTCAGTTTGACCACGGCTTCACTTTAAGGCAGCATCTGACCTACCCACGTAGGCTGAAGCCCCAGTTACAGAGCTTGAGGTTTGGTACTTACTCTTCAAATGGACAAGACATTCACCATTTCCACCAGAATGGACATTTCTTCTACCTTTTCATTTCATTACCTATAACTGCAGGAATACTTCTCTTTTGCACATTTATTTTCATTTATTTTTTCCTATAAAGAAGTTCCTTAATGAAAAATAACTCCAGGTTGATACCACCGGTCACAAGCATTTCACCAGAATCAAAACTTTCATATAACTCACCCCCCAAAATTCCATTTATTGACAGTGGTCAGTGAAGAAATTTCTTTTCTGCAATTTACGTTTTAATATTTTGATATTTCCACCCATTGTGAGATAGATTTAAAAGATCTAAAGGAAAAGTTATTTAAAAACATAAACTAAGGATTTACTAAGGTTATTTTCATAAGGCCAAAGCCCTTTTGTTTTGATAAGATTAAAAAAATACATCTCATTAAACACTGTTTTTGTTGTTTCACATGAATAAAAATAATATCAAAATAACGTGCCTAAATCTGCAATGAAGTGTTACAATCTCTTCTAACAAATTTTGGGTGAAAGTCTTTATTAAACCAAACTGTTTCATAAAGGTTGCTTTGATTTTTTAATCCAAATCTGCTTTTTTCTGGGGGGAAAAGTTTCTATATGAAAATATTTCGCAATTTCCATTTTAATGGCCACCCAGGCTCTTACCAGCTGCATAAACAAACAAGAAAACTGCGGTGTATAGAAACAGAAACAGGCTGGTAAAGGGTTCAATATAAGCCCATAAATCTCTAATTATATAAATTATATTTGTTGCTAATAATACTTTCTGCTACTCACAGATGATAGAACAAGGACCATTGAAGTTAAAAGGAAACTCTTTATTACACAAATGAAGGGAGAAGCATCCTTTTAACATCCTATTGGAGGTATTCAATTATTATCATTACAATGGACAAAGTTGTTGTTTTAAATTACCCTCATGAGGTTATGGTTTTTCCTTCATTTATACCCACATGAAAAGAGTGGACGGCAGCAGAGTTGTGAAACCCTCCTCCTTCCACCAGCGAACGAGGAGGAGGAGCAGAGAGCGTCAGAGGAGGATCTGTGTGATGGGCAAGTGATGTTTCCTTCACGGTTGCAACCTACTGACCAAGTAACACAACCCAGCAGGGAAGGATTATCTCTTCAGACGTGGTAAACCAGAGCATTTTCAGGAGCTACCTACCTGCACCTTTCTCCCTCATTAAAGTAGGTGCTGCTGGCCTCCATCACAAATCATATATCCTGGTTTTGTCTGTGCCATTTGGCACGCAGAGCAGTTTACCGGTCATTTAAAGCCGCCAGGTAATTTCAAGTGACAAACTTTTGGAGATGAAAATGTCTTACACATTTTGAATTTGAATCAGGAGTTGCAAATATCTTAAAAATCTGTATATAAACCATCAGTGGCTTATGAAACCTATGAAACAGTTCACAGAACTTAAGCAAGAAGATATTTTAAAATACTATTAGTTGTACAGTTTTGATGTTCCACTTCTCAAAGGATCATGAGACTGCCGAACAGCAGTGGTTTCTCAGTGCAATTTCTGTGTCGTCTAGGATGAGGCAGGGGTAAGCCGAGGAGCCCTACTGGAGAAGACACAGTCTAACATGCAGGCATGGTTAGGAAAACAAACTAAGAAAAAAGACATCCATTGCTGACGTGTTTAGCCTAGCATTTCGGTCTAGACGGGTCACAGTTGGCTCACAACAGAAATAATGTCCAGGCTGAAGCACTGCAGAGCTTGTGACCTGCTGCCTTGCTGCCTTGTCTCAGTTTCCCCTTTCCTTCCGTTCCCACCACATTTCCATTCCACTCGCTGCCCATTTTTCCCTGCGGGTTTAAATATACTGTCAGTGAGTCTACAAAAGAAAATTAATTAGGTGATGAGGCTGAGAAGCTGGTGGCGGTGACATAAAGTAATTTCTCCAGATTGCAGCCTGCTACTGACCTACGCAGCATGGTCCTTCCTGGCCTCCTCCCCCTGTTTGCAGGATGTTTGCAATCGCTGTTGGGAAGGGTACAACTGTTAATTGGAAATTAGGGCAAGAGGGCGGAGGCTCCCAAAACATAATTATAAAGCACCATGCTATGTCCCAGCACTGCCATGGGAAAGCAGCTTGTAACTTTAATTTCGGTGCTGCGATGGCTTCTCTGCCAAGTGTCTCACTGCCCCGGGGCGATTGCAGAGGAGCTGCTCCCCCGCACCGAGTGGGAGAGGGCTGCACCGCCCGTGCCTCCTGCCTCTGCCCAGGAGGTTGGGAGCAGCCCGGCCCTAGCCCGAGGAGCATTTTCTGCCCAAGAACTGATACTGAATGTCTCATTGCCAGCGTCTCGGCCCAGGTTTTCTGCCGATTCAGTTCCTCGGGACTGCGCAGTGTATTTCTTCATCTGTTGTGACAGTAGAAATACGCTGCCTGCCCCAAAGCTGGAACAGGGGCTCTCGTTTTCTTGCCCACATCAACTGTTTCATGCTGAGCTTAATTTTTGTGTGAGTAGATATTCTAGATCCTTAGTATTTGCATCTATACAGTGTTTTGGCAGTCCCAAACCCTGATGAGACTTGGTATTTGAGGGGTATTGATCCATATTTTTTTGCTTACAAGAGGTGATTATAGCACTACTTAGAGCCACGAGGGAAGAAGGAAACGCGATAGCAAAGCTCTGTAAGAAGGACACAAGCGCTCCCTTTTCAAACAGCCCCTGCACATTAGTTTATTCATTTTTTTTATCACTAAGTCAGCCTACATTTTCACTTTATTAACACAGACTAAATGAAGCTTCCTAATGTAAGGAACTAAAACATCTCTAGAGCTGTAGTGAGGCAGAGATCACATTTTTAGTGGGAAGAGCGTACGGCAGCAGGACTGTAATTATTTGGCATTTGTCTGCAGTGCCTCCCTGCTTTCAAAATGCTTTTCACAGGCTGTCAACACATCTTTATGTTTGTGTTTGACTTGGCAGGGACTCTCAAAACCGGGCGAGTGAGCGAGGAGGAGCCCATGTACAAGCCCAGTCATCTGTGACTTGGCTTAGTCTTCTTCGATCTCTCATCCGATAACTGGCAAAGCCATGCCTTTCTCTGCATTTCACTCGCTGTTTGTACGTTATCGCTAGCGACTTGAAAGAAAGAATCTCTTTAGATTACACTAGCTTTACATTAGCTATACTACTGTTTTTAATAGCAAAACAGCTACTGGTATTTACAACAGCAGAACCAGGCCAGTTCTGGGACAAATAGATCATTCACTAAAAACCGAATCGGATCTCAGCTTGACTTTAAACTCTCAGATTTTGTCATTTGTGAATATTTTCATGCACTAAAAAATAAAAATGAAACAACTAAAGTTTCGTACCTGCATAATTTTGAAATAAAGTTTAAATATTTCATTTCAAAATTTTATTACTCTAAAATCTGGAAAAAATTATTCTGGGAAAAGGAAGCTGAAATAAATATTTGTTCTGGGCTGAAGTTCATTAAAGTAGCCAAATAAAAAGAAACAAAAAAATGCCCTTAAGAATCCATCATTTAGGCAAACTTAATACCAAATTTCTGGATTTTTTTACACAGTAAGCTACAAATAAACACAGCTCAGATTGGAGCTGTTTTGATGACACAAAGTTGCTGAATATCAATCCCCATTTCCAATACTAATGCAAGCTAGTACCCCACCTGTAGTAATGTTTAATACATTAAAGCAAAGCATCCTTTCCCAAGACATGCAATGTATGTGATCTGTGTAATATTCTATATGTAAGCTAATATTATATATAGGAGGTGATAACCCACTATGATGCCTGAAGCCGTCTTTCCTCCTCGGAGCTATTTTGGTTTGATTGCTTCGTGCTGGTTACACTCCCATTGCAGGTTCCAGAGCGATCTTTGAGTTGTATCGCTAGGAGGAGGTGGAAATGTATCTGGAGAAGAAACCCTCCAGCTTTCTTTGAACCTTTAAAGAACTCATTCTTGCAAGCACCACAGTTCCCAAGTGCCCTCAGGAGCTTGGGAGGTGAAGGCAGGACATGTAATTTCAAGCCCGCCACTGCAAAAAGTGTTTTAGCAAACAGTTCTTGTGTCCTTGTTTGTCTTAACTGTGCAGATGGAGAACTGAAAAAGTTTGCTTTTACCTCATTCTTCGCTTTTTTTTCCTGTCTTTTTTTTTTTTTTTTTTGCAATGCTCCCTCATGCTGGCCTAGGTGCTGTTTAAGCACGCACTGCCACAGAGACGAACAAGGCTCCCCTCCAGCCTGCTCACACGGATGGCGTGAGGAGTGCTCCCCATCTGGCTGCTGTGTGGCCAACTCAGAATAATTGTTCTCTAGGCTGGGTGAGGGACAGGAGGGACCCAAAGGATGCCCAGGGCACCACCGGGGTGACAGTAATTATCCAGAGTGGCAGTTGTGGGAGGCGAGGCGGCAATCAGGACAGGAGCACAGATTTGGAAGGCAGTGTGCTGCTTGGGGAAGGATGTGTTGAAGGGGATGGAGCAGACAAAATGCAAGTTCTTACAGTCAAAACAAGAAATCGTGCTGGAGGAAAGCTCAGAGGCCACCATGCTGCCCCAGGGTGAGGTCCGGGTATCGCCATAGGCAGTGCCAGGGGAAGAGGCACTCTTGTCGTCTGGCTAGTGATACGTGTTGGATGGAAATCAGAGGCCGACTCTCAGATGATATTTCAGATCAGCCTCCTATGGAAGATGGATGGTAAAGCAGAGCTGGGATCAGATAATTAATGAGATGATAAGAAATTTTCTCTGATAGCCAGGGGCAGAACTCGGTGACACAGGAGGTCCCTTATCTGTGCTGTGACTCAGGGCAAAGGGTAAAGTTTCAGCTCTTTGTAGTCATGCTCCTGTTACTAATCCAAAGAGTATTTCTTGGTGTTGAAGCACCAGGCCTAAGAATTATAAACACGTGCGTCTGTTCCCTTCCTTTTTCTGTGTATTATCCATGGGAATATCTTAAGGAAGGTTGTAAACCATGACACAGTGATTTATTTTACAAGAATATTTTTCTGTCTTGGGCTAAGTCGCCAAGTCTCTAACCTCCATCTGCGTACACACACCACCCTCTCAGCTGAATAAAATGGCAGCTTCAACTTGCTAGTAACTTGTGTGGGACTGTAGGCTAAAACTGAGGGAAACTTTGCTCCCAGGCGGGTAACCATCCCGTCCTGCCGTGAAGGCACCAGCCACATCACACAAGGGCCAAGTGAGTCCTCCAGGCTTTCCCCAAGCTCCTTTCCCGGGGCTCTGTAGGAGGCAGAGGCGATGGGCAGCTCCTCCTTCTGCATAACGGAGGACTCGGGGAGCAGTGCCCAGAAGATTTGGTGATGTTAGTGAGAAACTGCAAGGCAGCAGAGAGTACGCGCTCATATGTAACAGGGGAGCTGCAAAGGTAATTTGGCTGCTAATCACCCCAAAACTTTTTACTACAAGTAGATTTTGGGATACCATTTTTGTACTAGACTGAGTTTTTCTCTTGAACCTCAGTTCTTGTTTCTTTCTTCTTTTGAGGATTAATTCCAAAATGGTCTGAGAAAATCTTCCATTCTTCTAATTTGCCTAATGTCAGCAAGATTTTATTACTTCAAAACCTTTTTATTTGAGAAGCAAAGAGGGAGGGTTAAGGGATAAAAGCCGAGTGGTATTAATACTCTGTATAAGCTTCAGATCCGAGTGTGGCAAGCATGGGTGTGCTTGTCAGGACAGGGTGTGGTAAAACTGGGACAGCTCGCCAAGGAGCAGTAATGCTTTATAGAACTGAGGCGAGAAAAGTTCTATATGGGGGAGAACAAAAAGAAATAACAGTGCAAACCCAAGTGTGTTTTACATAACTTTGGTCCATCCTCACTCACATTGAGGTCAACTATAGACTAATTGGTGATACAAGGTATGTATATCTGTATATGTCTTTATGTCACATTTTTCCTTAACTGTTTTTCTGGTTTACATTTTACTTCTTTGTTTGATGTTTCGCTAAGGACAAGGCTCTAGGGCACCAGTTCCTTTGTAAGAAAAGGGGAGCTGGGCATGGAACCCAGGCCCACAGTCAAGAGTAGCGTGAATCTGCTTCTCCTGGGCTTACACAGTTCTGTGGGAAAATCCTGCAGGCAACATCTCTCTCTCTGTTTGAACTGCACTTGGACAATCAAGGGCTATTTAAAGTTCTTCGTGATGGGTTCTCCATGGATACCTAATATAATTTCTTTTCAGTATGATACAATCATTAGAGTAGGTTTTCACAAAACTGTTGTTACAGAAAAACAGATTGCTTAGGCAAACAGTGGCACAAGTAAAAAGATGTGTCATAAAAGCTATCCAAGAGAGAGCAGTTTGATCTATTCTCTGTTATCATACACAGTAAAACTGTTTTGTAAGTTGTTCCCATAAATTCTTCTCACACCCAGCAGTCACATGCAAAATTCTATGATGCATCCACATTTTCACTCTGGTCATAAAAAATAAAAAGCAAAATTGAAAAAAATTACTACATCACTTCAGATGCAGGAAATCCGTGGAACTAACCAGTGTGTGTGGACAGGCATACGAGCCCTAATGTATTAAGTCACTTAAGGAACCATCTATGTAAACAGCTCTGATGACTCCATCAGAACCAGCTGCAAGCTTAAGGTTATGCAGGTGCTTTTCTAGGTTTTTGCACTTAGCACTGAAGAACTTTGCAGCTAAAACTTAGGTCTAGACATGATTTTGCGGCTGCACCAGAGTAACAATTGTTTCTTGAAAACAAAATTTCTAGCAAAAGCGGTATTTTGACAGTGAGGGAAAAGATAAAGGAAGATTCACATGACTTGGTCTCTCTTTCCCCATTATTAACTATATAGCAGTCTTTAAATTCTCAGTTTTGAATTTCTGATATGTCTCAGATGTAATTCTTTGATTGTTCAGTTCACTGTCCTTTTAGGAAGACGGTTTGATTCCTGCTTTCCGACAGAGCGTACAAATGGGCCAATTCTGTTCTCCTTTATCACAAACTTGATTGTTTCATTCTTTTCTTAAACCTGCTCATCTTCAGAGCACACAGAAATTGACTGAATATAGAAACGTGCAAGGAAGTGTTCCCAAGAAATTGAATTTTAGGAAGTAATAACTGTTGCACAACTGAGATGTGTCAAAAGGAAAGGTGAATGTTTTTACCATGACCATGTTGTGTATCTAACAAAATGTGATTTAATTATGACCTAGATTCTGCTAATCTTTCACACATTGAATTGCCCTTTATTCTGGGCACAATCCTGCCTGCTGTAACTCTTGTTCCTTACCTCGTACAGACCAATGTCTTACTCCAGAAGCAAACAGAGCTGCTGAAATCAATGGAACATCCCATGGAGATACTATTGATTCTGAGCACATGTCAAAAAAGGGTTTGCACTTCAAGGATGAAATGTCAGCCTCAGGAAAATCAATAAATGTTTTGCAAGTGATGTCAATGGGGTCAAAACTTCACTCATAGCATTAGTTCGTACAGCAAAATATGCACAACTTTAATACAGTTACAAACTAGATTACATTTGAATTACTGATTAAGCAGGCTGTATTTTAAGACCAAATGGCAGGTGCCTGAGAAATGTATAGTGAAATATGGACCTATTTGCAGAGAAAATTGAAAAGACCGAGATGTCCAAATGTTGTATAAGGTCTGGCAGAAACAGCAGAAATTACACTGAACATATTAACTTACCAGTAGAAAGTTTTCATTATTTCTTTTGCTTCAGTTTGCACCTGTAAGGCTGCTTGACATTCCACGTGTTTTCAGCACAATTTTTCCTTTGCTTTTCAGTAGTATAGCTGAGTTGTTAGATAAAATGTGTTTGTTGGAGGATGGCTCCCTAATTCTTAATTTCACAGAAACAGCAGCAATGCCTTCAGCAGTCAAGTCTTTCCTTCTGTTGTTGTAGCAGACCTAATGTTCTTGAAAGCCAGATCTTGTAGACATCTGTTCATCCCTGATCTCTCTTTAGCATTGCCACTGGGCACGACGAAACTTTAAGTCTTTTATTGTGCTGCTCTTAGTGGTTAAGTGCCCTTTTCTCTTATAGGCAAGACCTGGAGCAAAACCCCTGCCAAATGGAGATGCAGAACTAAAGGGATGACTTCTCGTCCTCTAATTTCTCCTTTGCTTGAAAATCCAAACTTTCTGATTCTGGTGTAGCTCATATTAATCTAACAATTCAGTTAGTTAATAATCTACGTGGCCTGGCTGTAGACTAATTTAACAATTGAGCTGGTAACCTAGCCAGCTGATAACCTAGTTAATAATCTGGTTGAGGCACATCCTTGGCTTCTGGATTCAGCTTCCTTTTCTGTCAGATCCGATTGCATTTTGCATGCTGCTTTAGCCGTGCTCCCCTGTCGCAGCAGTCACAGGAAACAGCGCTGGGATCTGTACAACAGCTTTATACTTTTTCTCACTGTTTTCTCTGCTGCAAGGTTTAGGATGTGTTTTTCTAGAGATCTGTGGTGAACTGGCCTGCCACGACTGGAAGCAAACGACCCTAAAGGCAGGCACTTGAGCTCTCGCCCCTGTGATGCTTCTGCTTGTTGGGTACCCACCCGACCCCCTCCTTTTGTTAGAGAAAGCCTTTCCCTGTGGGGGCCTGGGGCAGGGAGCTGGGCTAGGGTCCCTGCTGCCATGCTGGGGTCAGCAAAGGTGCTCCATTCCTCCTCTCTCCCAGGAAGGGGAAAGCGGCAGTGGGGAATGGGCACTGGGGCTGCATCCCGCAGAGCCGCAGCCGCCGGCCCTGACACTGCTCTGTCGCCCTTAGGGAGGAGGAGGAAGAGGAAGAGAAGGAGAAAGAGGAGGAGGAGGTGGTGAAGCTGCTGAGAGCAGCAAGGGAGAGGGGGGAGGAGGGGGGATGATCTGTCACTGGAGATTTTCTTTGCCTTTTAATTACACTCTGCTCTCTTGTCAAGGTTGGAGTCACTCTCGACCTTGTTGTGTGCACCTTTCCCCACCTCCAGATGTTGGGTGAGTGTCCAGCCAATGTTAAAGAAACCGTAAATACGATCTGTGGTTGCTGAAGTTCCCTTTTGCTCCCTCAAGGGATTGCCACGTCTGTTGGAGCAAAAACATTGAGCAGGACCGCGTTGCCTTCCTGTTTGGTGAACAGGAGTGCGTTGCCCTCCATGCCAAAACGAGCTGTAGCACGCTATAGCAGAGTCGTGCATATAGTTACTAGACTCCACATAGAGCATAAGCAAGCAGAGCAAGTCCGGTATTCTCATGTGCTTGTGAACAAGACCTTGGGAGACAGCCAGAACAGGACTGAAGAAAAATATGAGCTGTTTTGATGCTAGATTTGTAAGTTACTCTCCCCTCTCAAAGTCCAGTCAGGTGCTCCAAGGCGGTGCCTCAGAAGAGGAGGGTTAGGGGGCTTCCACACTTCCCCTCTCTTAGTAGAGAACAAAAGCTAAGACTCACTTTTGAAATAATACATAGATACCATCATTTATTAGGTATAATAAGCATAATGAAAAGACTTATGATAATTTTTTTCCGAACATGATGTAAAGAATTGTAAGTTATTTTATGCAAACTGCTTTCTCAACTCTATTTCATTTTAATTTCTGTCCAATTAGGAAATATCTTCTTAAGGTATTTGCAAATTCTTGTCTAACTATTCTCTGTTGCATATAGTCTCCCCATTGGTCTGATACACCTCGCATGTTTATTGATCAAAGTTAAAAGTCAAACCATAAAAGTGAATGGAGTTAATTACTTTAAAAATTTAAAAAAAAAAAAAAAAAGTTAAGTCCTGTGCCTTAATTAATTTTAGCTTTGCAGTAAAGAACATTTGGCAGGGCACTTTACATAAAGTACGGATAGTTACAAAATTGCAGATGTGTTACAAGCTGATAATCCTCTGTAGCTAAGGATTTCAATGAGACTTCTTTTTCCACATAGCAGAAGTATCATTTTTTTCGCTTAAGAGAAGAAAAGGAACATTACAAAGTTAGGATTAACAAGGCAAAATCCAGCAGAGTCTGGAGTATACTTCACTGCTTACAGTATATCCAGGTTTGCAGCACTGTGGAGTATAAAATACTGAAAGGTGTACTGAAAGGGCTATTTATGCATTTTTCACTTACATGTGACAGTATACGCTTTCCACTTTTAAAATACTTATGAACAGCAAACCAATGAAAAAGGGGCCTTTTAACAAATGTTCGATACCTACATTCACGCTGCTCCGGGTCCATTCCTGATGTGTAGGGGAATCACACCTCTGCTTAAGTCCTTCCTGACCCTTTTACGCTGGATAAAAGAGATGGACCAGTATAACAGAGCTTTTTAAAGCCACGGATTTTGATGCAGTGGATAAAAGAGGCAGATGCCCATGAAGAAAGCCACACCAGGAGCCTCTTCAAACCAGGTCTGTAGGTTGCAGGGGTGGCTTGAACTGCCCTCTGCCTCTGCCTGCTCTGTGCTGGCCCAGCAATGCCATGCCGTGATTTTTTAGGGTTTACTGATGGTCCTTGCTTATTCTTACAAATATTCAGAAGTAAATGCTTACTTACATTCCACGTGGATGGGTAAAAGTCAAGATGCTGGCTTTTGTAGGGGGCTTTCTCTTGTCCTTTTCTTACCCTGTCCCTGTGGCTTAAATGAATGAATGAAAAATGGAAGCAAAGCTATGAAGTGCTGGCTGACTAATTTACTACTTTGGCGGTCAGTGGATAAAGGTATTTGCTTCTTGAAAAAAATGTGCAAAATCTTCAGGTTAAAAATTATACATACAAAATGGGATTTTTGTGAGCTGCTTTCCTTCAGGAAGATGATATACGTTGTTTTGCTTACTGGCAGTTTGAAAAGCTTTTCTGAATTTAATTAGAACTATGAACGCATTTAAGATACAATGGAATCCACATACACCCCACTTATGGGAACGAATGAGGAAACACAAGATTTTTTAATGTTGAGACTTCATCTAACCAACCCACATCAGATATGAAGGTCCAAAATAGAGTAGATAACTTTATTGCAGAATGCCAGTACCATTTTTCTACATGCATTTGAAAAGTTTCCAGCCTTTTCTATTAAGATTCGATGCCGATATTCTGGAAAACGTAGCTGGTCTGTCAGATACATCTGGAATACAAACGCATTTTTCCTGGTGTTTATGGGGAAGAGTAAAAATATGTGGGCTTCACATTACCCAAGATCTGATCTTCGTAGTTAGGAAGGCAGCAGAAGAAGAATCCCAAGCATATTTCCATAATGGCGGTGGTCCAGCCAAAGCCGTAGGCCCAGCTGAACATATTGATTCCTGTCAATTCGATTTCAGTCGAGAACTTTACAGGATAAATGACCAGGCCCATGATGGAGAACACAGCTGAAGAAACAGGGGAACACAAAAAAATGTTTAAGCTAACACCCATCACGTTGCCTGCCTCCACAATACCTGTAACTAAACCCGCCCATGTTTAGGAGCATTTGAAAATCAATCCACTGCCATGACAGACTTCATGTTATTTTTCATCGAGAATTCAAGCGCACACAAGCAAAGAGCTGGGTATAGAACCAGCTGATGGAAATGCCAGTTCTACTGTGGCTATACCTGCACAAGCTAAACTTGACTTCATATACTGCCTTACCAGCGACGAAAAGCAAGCCTCCAATCCCTCGTATGAAGTTGAACCGAAGTGTGTCAATGGCAAATGCTATGATGGCCAGAGCAAAACAGATGACTAGAAGTATAAAGCCGACCAGGTATGTGGCAGCAGCAGCTCTTCCCCAAGCTGAAATCAGAAGGAAGATACATTAGAAAGGAACAAAAACAAAAAAATAATCCCTTGCAGTATTTTTTTCTGGTTTATAATGAAAAGCTAATTTCAAACAAATGCAAAAAGAAGGTCAGCTCCCAAGAAGGAAAGCAGGGGAGCTTTTTCTCCTCTCGTAGGTGAACATTTTAGTTCCACAAGAAATCATTCACAAAATGCAGAATGTCTAAAAATGCCAGATTTGACCTCTCATAAAAAATGCAATCAGGCTTTAGATTTAACAATTAAGAATTGAGATTCAAATGACTGTAAAGATGGAATGTAAAGAATGGACACTCTCCTCCAAAAATAAATATCATTGCCCCAGCAGATGCCATAAAACCAGCAGCATTTTGCATAGACAAGGAGAATTAGACTATCCCTGAAACTAATTAAATTCTTCCTTTTAAAAAAAAAAAAATGTTTATACAAGCACTACCACTCTGGCATGCAAATGTAAAGTTATGGCAATAGTCCATAAATGCCAAAATTCAGGGGTTCCTGCCTTTTCAGCCTTTGTTTAGCTCTGTGCCCTAAAAGGAGCTAAAGATTTGGAATCTGTTTTGTAGGGAAATTTGACCTCTGCTTTTGATCCAAAGTCAGAACCATTTCATTTTGAAAAGCTTGTTCAGGATATTAATACTTTCATTTTCAAATTATATAGCTTTATGTTATAACATGTCAGATCTAAGCATATTGTGTTGGCATAACAACTGAAAAAAAGGTATTATTTATTCAGTATTTTATGTCTTGAGGGGCAACTACTGCTCAAAGAGATCAAAGTGTCTCCTCTTCTGAATGTAAAAAGCCCACTCTGCCACTTTTTAAATTGTGTATGTAGATGGAGTAGGCAGTTGAAGTCTGCTGGGCATCTACAGACTTCACCCCCTCGCCTACACTACGTGTCTGTAAGGTGTCGGCTTCTAACCAAATATACGCAGCAGCAGTGCCGAGAAATCATCACAGCCCAAACAACCCTGACGATAATTATAACTGAACTTAAATGTAGTGCGTGCTGATCAGTAAAAGTTCTCAATGGAACTGAGTAAGTTAAGATTTTTGATATCCAGTGACCTGACAATTTGTTTTCTTGGAGCACGTAAGTAATAAAATGTGAAGTGTCCTGCCTTCCCCCTGGCCGGCGTCGGGAAGGCGAGAAAGCCACCGGCCTGTCCCTGGCCAGTGACACCTTGGTGCTCAACCTCTCTTCCCCCAGGCCCCACACCACCTCTGCTATTAGACTAGAAAAATGGATCAGGATTTTCCAACTCCACTTTTCTTCCCATCAGCCCATCAAAATAAATTTCCCTTTTTGTTTGCTTTTCACCATCCCCCTCCGCTTTATGATCCCTGCTCCATTTTAGCTATTGCACTCCATTTTCAGTTTTACGTCATGTCCTTTTTCTTCCTTATGCCAAAAAGTTTCCATCTGCCTATACAGCTTTTCAACTGTATTATTTTTCCTGTAAGCAGGCAGCTGCCTGAGAAGACTCAAAGGGACAGCAAAGAGTTTACAGGAGGCTTGGAGGCAGAGCAGGTACCTCAGGCAGAATATCAAAGTAAACAGCCAGGAAGAGGAATTTCTCATACTGCCACACCTCAATTTACCTTGTTGAGGATGCTCCTGCTCCCAGCCTCTCTGCCACCCCTCTAAAGCAGCAAAAAAAGAGGGGCACCTGGCCATAAGAGAAGTTGCTCAGCAGCGGTGACCTCACTGCTCTTGGACATGAGTGTTCTAACTTCTGGCAGAAGGGTGAAATGACAAGCACATCTAGAGGTGATGGTTTTTGCTAGGTGCACAACTGGTTGTGGTTAGGTGTGAAACTCCTGGGCAAAGGGGTGTCTTTTCCCAGAGCAGACTGAGACCACAGCTGTCCAGCCCAGGGAGTGCTGAGGCACCACAGGACCTGGGGGTTTCATCTCACCCACTGCCACCGCCGCTGCTGCGGGCAGCAGACGGTCTGCCGAAGCTCAGCCTTACTTCCTGAGAGGAGCTGATGGCAGAGCACCGTCCTCCGAGGTGGGAGCATCGCCTGGCCTGGGGGCTTCAGGAAGCAGTGCCTGGTGGCCACAGACATGCTTGGTGGCACCTTGCCCATGCCACCATCTCCCTCCTTTGCCAGGCTCGCCCAGGTGTTTTTCCTGAAGTAGCGTTACAAATGCTGTGACTGTATGAGAGCAGATTGGGTGCACACCCAGCCCGGCGGGCATTGGCTGTATGGCAAGAAGAGACACGCTTGTTGCAGGATGCTTACAACTTGAGGAGGCATTGCTTAATCACCTAACAGCCAATTTTGTGACTCTCACTTCTACAAAACAGAAAAAAAAACCCCTCAATGTTGTAAGAAAACCAACACGCAGCTCCAGGTAAGGTGATAATTGCACAGAAGAGTCACCATGGGGGCTTTTTGAGGAACGGTACCCTGACTTCAACTGTCCTTGACAAAAAGTTATCGGTAGTCTAAGACCACAGTGTGCAAGCACCTTACCTTTCTAGGGTAAAAGGTAGCAAAAGCTATGCGTAGGAATAATTGCAACTGTTTCTATATCTGAGGTACTTATTTTTCCTTGTGCCAGCCAGGAGCACTAGAGTAGCTTAGCGTCTTTACCAATATAACTAATACAAATCCTTTAAAATGCCAGAATTAGAAGAATTAAAGTGGTCAGAAAACACTGACAAATGAGTGCCTAATTTGGTCCTAAATCTTTCCTTATCAACCAGTATTGCTTTGTGGGTTGGTTTTTTGGGTTTGGGTTTTGTTTTTTTTTTTTTGCTTTAACATAAACGAAGAGCATAAATAAATTGTTCTAACTGCAAAACTTTTTCCTGAAAACGTGAATCCAGGCCAAAGAATGATCACAGGTGCAATACTAACTCAGAGGACACTTCTCTTGAGAGAGATGGCAGGTGAAGGCTGAAAGGATCTAGCCCACCTGTCAAAAAATCAAAAACAGAAACAGAGGGAGCAGCAGGTTACAGGACATCAGGCTGAGTCTGTGAAAATATTCAGCAATTTGTGAGACCTGTTTTCTCAGCCTCCCAAAATGGCAGTGATGTTTTGGCTGTTTAAAGGTCAAAATGTGCTTATTAGGGAAAACAAAAACAAAAAACAACCAAAACAAACAACGAACAACAACAAACCAACAACAACAAAACCCAACCAAAAAACCCCAACATGTGTGTTTATGTGAGACTGTCCTTAAATACCAGCAGGATCCTGTAACACTTGCATGTGGGTCCTATTTCTCCCCTTTTCAGCTCCTCTATCAGCTGAAAGAACATCAATGAACACTATGAAAGAGTTTGTAGGAAGCTGCACAGCATCTACCCTTGAAAACTCCTTCTAACTGGCAATTTTCTAAGCAATTTTGTCTTAAAACAAGACCTTCCTATCCCAAACAGGCAAAAGGAACCCACGTTTTGACGCCTATCTCAGCAGAACAAGGACAGTCGCTCTAGTTACAGTGTTTTGTACATCGATTTGTGAGAGTCCAGACTACCCACAGTGAATGCAGTAATATGTGACTACTGGGAAATGAAAGTGAGTGCCTGCCTTCTAAAACTCCCTGCTGCGCGAGGAGACTCCTGAGCTAATTTAGAGACCAGAAAGAGTCCACCCGTGCCAGTGCAGAGCTCACTTGCTTGTGAGCAAGATAATTAGCTGACACAGTATACAATAGCAACGCAGCTTTATTACTCTGCTGTTAAAGCTAACACAGTTTAGAGGTAGCACGACTACCTCTTGCATTGCACCATCTAAACAGGTTCTGAATATCCTATTGCTAACTGCAGCCATAGGGAAGCTGATGAACTTCGTTAGAGAGCCGGTACCGAGAATGTCTCCGGTATCCCGCCTTCCTGATTTTACTCCCTCATGCGTTTTCCAGTTTGCAAAAGCGTAAACACTGTTTGCGCTTCACGGATAAGGCAATAAACTCCCTTGCTCAGCTGTAAGTTGAGCCAAGATCTAGTCTTTCCTTAGCCTGCCGTGTTTCGTGCTCCAAACAGTGCCTTCAAAAAAGAGCTCTTGTGCCTTGAAAATAGCATGGGAAGTCTACTTCCCCTGTAAAAAATACAGATTTCTGTGTTTCTGGTGTATGTGGTTCGAAGCACGGGAAAACATTCACAATTATGTTCTCATGCCTTTCTTGATCTGGTACCCTCAAACCACACGAGCTACTGAGTCTCTCTCTTTGGGTGACATTTTCTGAAAGCAACCCCAGAGACTTCAGAAGTACTTCTTTTGGTCTAATCAATAAGAACAGCCTTCCCCAAATTTCCCTCCTGGCTTGAAGCCAAATACACAACTAGCACTGGAAAGAAAACCAAATGTTTATTGCCAGCTCGCAGACACCAACAATTATCTACAGGTTCTTGCTGACTGATCAGCCACTGCAGTGAATTGTGCAGCTATTTTAGGAAGGATAGTTTTAATTCAAAAGAAACAGGGAGGGAGGGGAAAGGAAATATAACAGACTAATATTTTGCTCTGTTATCCTTCATACCACCAAGGGAAAGAAACACAAACCCTGCAGTTCTAGCTCTGGTCTTGCAAAGCAATTCTTACAAGAACTAAACTCTACCGTGGTGGTGATTCATCCCTGCGTTGTACGTAATGAGAATGTTTCTAGGCTGAGTTTGCAGAGCTCGACCTGTTTTACATCTCTCTGATTAAAGGGAAAGAACATTATTTTGGAAACAAAGCTGAACTCACTTAGGTTTCTCAACCTGACGTTCTTCATCAGGGTGTGGTGAACTCTGCAGAGCACATGCTTCACTTTGAAAAGGAACTGCTTTGGTCAAGTTTCATCCATTTCATTTCAGTTTGTTCTCCTCAAAAACGTTTCCACGTGAAAGTGAGCATGTCTGCAGAAAAACATGTGTTCTCCTTAGCTTGAATCTTGAGATAGCCCATCGAACTCATTAATCCACAGCTCAATTTATCAGCTGAAGTTTTGTGAGCTGTTGGTGTAGATAGATGCAAGCCACTGTCATCCAGGACTTTGCATCACCTGTGTTACCTGTGAAATGCTGGACAGTGCAAAATCCTGTCTTCTGGAAATCATGGCTTGTAACATGCCAACTATGGGAAATTTACATGCTTTTTTTTGAAAACAAGTGACAATTGAAATCTCTGCAAGTGTTTGCTGATCACATGAGCTGACATTGAAATACCAGTGTGCACGTTTGTACACAGCCAAGATAAATCAGAAACTATTAAAAGCAGCTTCTTATGAATAAACTGTATGTGCAGACTGAAAGCGCAAATGCAGAAAATCACGTGTTAGTCATGGATAATTTATGAACAGAATAAAATGAGGAAAAAAATCAAAGGCATGATTGGGTGTGTATTATTCTGTAAGCTTCTATATTGCATCTGGATCATTCTTAAAACAACTGCATTCTCTGAACATCTTTCTCTTGGGAAGTCAATACTAGATGTTTGGGGGTTTTTGGTTGGGGTTTGTGTGTGTGTGTGTGAAAGTTTATATAATTTGGAGTGGAATACAGAACTTTTGGTCCTTCTGTTTGGCATCCTTTTTGGTAACTCCATTCCTTTCCCCCTAGCATTACTTCTTTAGAATTCATTGGCAGTAAATATGGATTTCTCATTTAACAACAGAATATTATCTCATAACATGCAAGCCATTTTTATGTGAGCAGGAACCGGCTTTTAGCTTGCCACTACTTAAGAGAGAACCGTGGAAGCAGAGAATGACCTATCTAGGTTCACAGTAAGATAATGTCATTGCAAAAGTTTCTCGGTGATTAGTAGTGGGTCCCACATAAATGAGAAAGAATTAAGACTTACCATTACCCCATAATTTTAGATTTTAGATGGCAACAGTAAGGGAAAGAACCTTATGCATAGGCCATCTGCCAGTAAAACAGAGTATATATTAGCAGAAAGCAGTCTGCTCTTGACCATAGCTTAGTGCTAAGATGATAGCTTAGCTTGACTTGGTGGACTTGAACTCCTTTGAAGCAAAAATCTATTAGTTCCCCACCACTGACTTCACTTACAAACATGTAAAGCCTGCATCCAAGGCTTTACATACTTCTGCAAACCTCTTCTCTTAACTGAGGTAAGTAATTCAAGTTAGAAGCTATTCCAACTGGAATTTGAGGGGAGGAGCAGTTACATCTTGAGGGAGTGGTTCAAATTCATCTCATCATACGCCCGGGCATGTACAAGCTTGACTTAGAAGCTGGCTTCTGCAAATCTTGTGTTAATGAGGGCTGCTCCCTGATGCTTACTTAGCACTAGGGAGGCAGAAGTGGCAGAGGGCGTAGAGCCATCATCAAAGGGAGCACCAAGGGAGTAAGTTAGCTATTAAAATAATGTGCACACAGTGCCTCAGAATTAAAGGTTTGCTCATGAGAGAGTCAGGGAGTACCCCTATCTCACACTATCTTCAGAAACAGTTGCGTACATTGAGAACATCTTGGGATTAAAGCTCAGTTATATACACTTTAATGCTGTAACATTTTTTCCCTCCTATTTTTTCCTATTTATTTTAAATTAAAGCAGCATTACTTGCACTTGGATGTGTATATGGGAGTTAGGAGGGTCAGGTAAATAAAACAGGTAAGGTATTGATTAATCAGTACATATACATAAGCTCAGTCAATCAGAATAGCAAGATGTACCTGCTCCCTAACTACCCCTGAATTAAAGGTGGGTTAAAATATTTAATGTGACTTAAACTTCCATGATAACACAGGCTGTGAACTAGGACTTTTAATTGAAACAGCAGAGTGGAACCTTTCCAAAAAGCTCTTTTGAAATTTTATTTTCCCAGAGTCATCCAAGGCTGAAGAACACTGAATTTACATCTCATTTCCATATGCACCAAGTATTGTTCTCACTCTTGATCCGCAGTTTTCATGCTGTGAGCAAACTTTGTTCTGAAACCTTGCTGAAAGTCGCCTTTTGCACTAGGGAGTTTCCTTCTGTTAGGGAGCAGCTGTGAATCTGAATCTAATTTTCTGTTAGAAGCAAAATTTTACCATTTGCAAAAAAAAAAACCAACCACACAACATATAAGCAGAAATGGTACTTTGTGTTCACAAAATACATCATAAGCTCTATTTACTCTCCTTGTGAATGAAACAGCTTTTACAATGCATCTTTAAAGTTCTTATCACTTGCTGCTTGTTGCTGATGCAGTTGTTAATGAACTGCACAGAAGCTTCCTACATTTGGGGCCCGTTTTGGGCACAGTGTGCTTATTCAACATACTAAGTGACATTAGAGGTATTCAATTGCAGATTAGTACTTGAGCAGGACTGTGTGTGATCTGAAGTGTTATTTAGTACCAGTAGAAGGAAGTCAGAAACCTCTGGGACATAGGCTGACACCATCACTACACAACCAACTTGAGTTCCTGGGAATTTTTGACCTATGAGAGGTCTTGTAGTGGTGCTTGACAAAGAAGAAACACGCATTACAATACTCACTGACTCAACGTGTTCAAAGTTGCTTGGAACAATACAAGCTGTCAGTGAGAAGTGATATGGAAATTTAAAAGAAAAACCAGTGTTTTGAGAGTTTTGTTTCTTTTCCTGCATAACTGGTTTCCTGCTTAAGTAACCTGACTGTTTAACCCTACGGTGGAATTCAAAATCTGTCCTGCAGTCCTTATCACCATTCAGACTATGGAGAGGTTATTACAGCCCTGCTGTATCAGATTACCTCAGTAAGCTAGAGGAAGAGATGAGGTGAAGAGAAATGAGAGCTTAGCCACAAGTTTCTATATATTTTCAGCCGAGATGCCTGCCGTGTCTGTGAGTCAATGGTACCCTCTCAAGGACTTAAGATCCTGACGATGCAAAGTATTGAGGATCTTCGCAAAGTTCTCAACACCAGCAGATCGTATCTCCCAATGGGGAGATGAGAACCCTCCACACAATTGCTGGTTTTCCACCCAATTTAACTGTAACTATTAAAGGGATGTTGGATAATAAACAGTGGGATGCCGTCTGCAATTGCTCTCTGTAGAGTTAATTGCTGAAGAGCTTAACTATTATTTAGAAAAGAGTCTGATTAAATGAATCTGCCACTAAATGTATAAAAGGACAAACCCTAAAATTACAAGGGAAAGCATGCTAGCAATTGCAGATGAAGAATGAAAATTGCCATGGTAATTAAATGCTCTGCTCCTGATTCCCTTCTCTTACACCTCTTTAGTAACAGTGGAATGTCGACTACAAGCTGGGGAAAAATCAAATTTGTTTTTTCTTTCTTGTATCAGAGTTCCCTAAATATACTGTGATTGTGATATTTTCATTACTATGTACGTTTAATTTAGCCTGTATTTTCTAGCATTCTAAGTTTTGAATAATGAATGAATATTCTATGTTATTAAGCAACTAATCTTGTAATCTCATTTCTCACTGGTTACTCCCAGGAAATGTTGCACTTTTAGGAGAGTGATGACTTAGGAAATTATGTGCTTCTCTATACACTGTCATTAAAACTACCAGCAATCACCGAATATAAATATAACTGTTTCATGCTATGATGCAGCAGGAACAGCAACAAGCTGTTGTTTTTAGTTCACCCTGTGTCAAAGGAGTCAAGGTTTGCCCTGCAATCCAGGCAACGCACAGAGCATAGAGCTGGGCTCCACCCTGGGCTCTCCCCCAGGCTTCCTTGGCCTGGTCAGAAACCTCCCCAGCATTTATATCCCAGCCGCAAGGGCACTTTTCCAAATCTACTTGAATTTTACCAAATTCTGCAAACTTATAGGTGCAGAACCTTGACTTCAGGGAAAGCCTGCAACAAAGACCCTGTGACTTGAGCTAGTCCCTGCTTCAACAGCACCGTTACTTGTTTGCTTCATTTCTGTTCCTACATGCAGACACCCTGGGATGCCAAAGAGCCACCGGAACAGCCTGCTTCTCCTCCCAGGCCCTGCTGAGAGGGGCTGTCTCCATTTCTCTCTGGAAATATCTCCATGTCACTCTGCTTAAGGGCGCTTGCTTTGGCTTGAGGCAAGTGAGGGTTTCCCCACGCCTGGGATTAGGTGCTGGCTGTCAGATGTGATGGGAACGTGGGGGAAGGCAAAACAGTTTTACGTAGGCAGCGTGGCACTGGGGAGAGCTGGTGTCTGGTCTGTCCTGCGCCCCGGGTGTGATGAGTCACTGGTCTGCTGGAGAAGTTAGTTTTCCAGAGGAAGAGCTGTAGGGCCAGCAGGGCAAGGCCCGTGGTAGATGTAGTACCAAGAGAGGTCCTTTGCTGCTCAGAGACTGATCCTGACCACATAATTGTACCTTGCTGTTGTATCATTAGCTGGGGATTTTTAGTGAGTAATTTCCATTTTGCTATTCCTCCAGAATAATAAATGATGCTTCATCATAGCAAAAGATTCCCCGGACCCAAGAGCCTGATAGAGGCAAAACAGGGAAGAAAATCTTCTCATCAATGGAGTTCTTACGAGACTAAAGCGGAAGATTTCTTTTCTCAAGAGGATATTACCTTTTGCAGCATTCCCTTCTTTCACTTATCCTGCAGACATACTCATCTGCTGCCATACTTGAAGTAATTTCTGTTCATTATAATCCTACTCTACTAGCCATGCTATCTTGTAGTATTGCATTAATATTCATGGACCAAAATAAAACTGGAACGAGCTAGAACATAGGTACCCATTATTTGCCTGGAAGGCAAGATGCAGGAAGGTGTCCTTTCCAGATGGCAAAATCATTCATCTCTTCACTAATCTCCACAGCCACTAAACCCTCCACACATCCTAGGACAAGGCTGTAATTGAATACTGATCCGAAAATAACTGAAGATCAGGATTCCACTTGCCATGTGGAAATGCCTTTTCCTGATTTTTTCCCCAAGATCTCTGTTTGCACCATGCAAATGAGCCAACCACTTCAACCTAAATTTAGAGTTTTATGCTTGCAGTTATTCTGATGGCAGCATATGCATGTGGAAGAGCTGCAGGGCCAGGTGGAACATAAGATGAGACAAGTGTAGCCATGACTTTTTCATCCTATTGTGCATCATATTGGGACTAATAAAATAAAATCAGTTCTTTTCCCCCAACAGAACCCACACATGTTTAAACATCTTCAAAGCCTGCAGTGGAATAAATTACACACTGAAAAAGTGTCTCAGGTCTCTGAGACACACCTTGTTCAAGAGAGGTTATATATACAAAGGGGTGCTGTGCTAGCTTCATAAAGGGATTCAACCTCTGCATTTTCTTTGCAAGCTCAGCCATGTCCCAGCCAGATACTTTCCATATTGTGCTCATTATCTATCCAAAAAGTCTTTGTAAAGGTTCAAGCACGTTATAAGCTTGAGACCTTTATTTATTCCAAGTGTCAGAACATTGCAGAGCTACAGTTTGCATCTCTCAATCCCTCATCCTAAACTCCATTAGTTTCTAGTAAAGCATCCTAATGCCTGAGATATTTTTTCCTAGAAAGCTCTATTTATTTGAGCTAAATATACTTGAAAAGCAAAAGAGTTCTGATAAAGTCTAGATGAGAGTCATACAGTTAAAGCAGAAGATCTGAACTCTTGGAGAAGATAACAGCATATAAACTCTTCATATTCTCACTCTCCACAGAGCTCATAAACTTTGCAGAAAGCCTAGCATGTGTACATGCTTTCACAGAAGATAACTGTTATTCTCCTGACTTCCTGGGAAAAAAAATTGTACAGGCACCTTGTTTTCCCTGTGAGGTTTTGAATTCTGTCAGCTTAAGCAACTATTCAGAGACCCCAAACTCCACTGCAGCAACCAATGAAACATTCAAACTGACCGACCGCAACGATGTTGGGTTTTTGTCTTCTGTCTGTGTGTATACATGTTACGCCATACAGCAGAGATTCAAGGGGAATTACACACATTGCAGGTGGAGAATTTGATTTGAATTTGCACATTCTATTGAACAACTTGCAAGGATGTTACAATTACATCTAATTATGATAAGATGAAGATGTCTGTAGTGGGTTAAGATAGCTATACTGTCCAAGTCACATTGAAAATATTTGCTGGCAGCTGCTGGGGGACACATGTGTATCACGTATGTCAGTGAAACCATCCCCCTTCAGAAGGACCAAATTTCAGAACCTACCCAGCCTGTGGCAGATTAGGCAGGGAAGCTGAGAGTAAAGCGCAGAGGAAAGGAGATGGGAACTGTGGAATAGAGCAGGGAGAGAAAGAGTTTATCTCAGGAAAGGTGTAAAACACTGTTGTCCTTTCAGTTTACATCACGTCTTTTGTCTCTGTGCTCAGGAAGGTTTGTAATTACACTTTGTTTACTGAGAACTGTGTTTAGCTTGGCATGAGACAAAGTTAAACATCCCACAGAACATGATGCTGAATGCTTGTTTTCTATGACCTTTCTGGAGCAGTGTGGATAAATGTAATCCCAGAATTATTAAAAACCTATATTTCACCACCGAGGCAGGTAGAGTCAGGCTCAACACAAGACCTGGATGCTCACAAGTGAGAAGCTGTCTCATGGCCTGGTCTTTTGGGTGTAATCCAAGACCAGAATCAGGCACCTGCACCCTGTGTGAGGAAAACCAGGAGCCCCAGAAGAAAAATCCCAACCTCACACCAACTGAGCAAGGACAGAATGACAGGAAAACCGGAGGACAGGATTGGATCGGAACACATCCCACCTCTGGAGAGGAGGTGTCTGAAGGATGGAGCTGGAAAGGATCTGGACAGTGACACGAGTTTACATCCTTAATGGTCAGATCTACAGCCCTCTGACGGGTCAGGGGTAACTCACCCCGGCAATAGCCGAGATGTACATTGTAATGCAGAGCCTTGCAGAGGCAGAAGCCTGGCAGCGTAATCCGCTGTCACTTGGCCTACGCACACATTTTTTACACACAGGCTTTACATATTCTCCCATTGGCTACATGACTCCATTGTCCCAGACATACCTTCCTTTTCCATCTGGAAATTTTGTCCAGGAGGGTTTTCAGGATTTGCTTAGGTTTTCTGGGTATTTAGTGAGCTTGAAGAGGTCAAATGATAGATGCATGCCCATTGAGAGCATAACGCAGTCATGCAGCACATGAACAGCATTTCTAATGCTTTCAGAAGCACCAGCTGGTTCTCCAGTATACGCACGGGAGAATATTCTGCATGTGTGTGCTAAGTCCAACATTTCTAACGTCTTAGAAGTGCCGGACTTATTGTGGATGTGATTTATGGTAACCCCAGACATTGCAGGAGAGTCCACACAGAGGATGACCTCCCTGGTTTATCTGTAGATGCCGTCCAGTGGGAAACTGCGCATACAACTGCAGAATTTAAGCACGTAAGAGTGAGGCAGGATAAGGAAGGAAGTGAAATGCCAAACAACTGTGTAGGACCTGGAAGCAAGGCGAAACTCCTGTTGTATTATCAAGAGAAGCAAGGTGAAACTTCTAAATGTTTTCTGTCCATTCATGACCCAGATAGTGCCTAACCTGGCGATCAGGAGGAGGGCTCGCTTTTCGTGCAAACTCAGGACTGAGAAGCCCTTTGCTAAGCATCATGGTCTCTCTCCTGCTCTCCAGCGCCATGTTCCAGAGGCAGCAAACCGGCTTGATCTATGCCCAGCCACCCGGCTGATGCCGGAGCTCTGAGGGCAGGACTGGGCACGATGCTGAATGAAGCGAGACTTGTCCTGGAGCCCTGCACTCACAGAGGCCTGCTGCAATTAACTCGTTACAGCTGAATTTTGTGCTTAGAAGGTAGAGTTTGACTGTGGATTATAATCTTTCAGGAACAATTTTGAAAAGCTGTAATAAATGATCCCTGAGACTGCTTCTGCAAGTGTTTCTGCACGCCTTTTCAACAACAGCAGCTGAGACTCTGAGCCGTACAGAAAATGCTTTTCCTTTTAATTTGAATTAGCATAAATTGTAAGAATGCCTGAACTTTCCTCCTTGCTCAGGCTAACAGCCCATGACTCACAACAACTTGTTTCAGAGTGTGGCCAATAGCAGATATATAGAAAAAAAAAAAAAAAGAAAAATAAAGAAACAGGGCACGTTTAGAGTGATCCTTCTCTTGGCCTATTCTCCCAATAGTTTAAACTCAGTGGTTTATAGCTTTTTGCATCTTGCACCTGGGTCAATATGTTTAATAGCATACTTAACCAAAACTCAGTACAAACAAGAAATCCTTTCATCTTTTAAAGCTTTCTTTCATAATCACAAGGAGACTCTTTCACACGACCCACCTACCGGAGCAGTTTCAGGGCAGCATTCTGCAGCCTGACACTCCCTGGGAATATCTTCCAACCATCTTACATTTTTACCTCCCCATTTCTTGCTGGCACTCAGGCCTGACTTATCATACTGATGCCAGGCCTACCCACCAACTTGCTGTTTGGACTTTTGATCAGCAGTGGCTGTTAAGTTTTGGAAAGCAGTGATTAGTGAGAAGAGGTTACAAGCTTCTTCTACGAGAGGAAGAAAATGTTAAGTGCTTTAATATTTTCTGCACAGGTACATTAGCATGTGTGGATTTTTGTACTATGCAACCCACCATCTAAAGCAACCAGATTTCTTTTTGCACAAGAGTGAGGGAATTTTTCTTCTTCATCCCATGAGTCAAAAGCCTTGATGTACCTCAGTGACAGTCCCCATTGCCCATAACTTCATATATAAATGCCAGATATTAGGCGATACGGTTAGGAGAGCTGAGGGAAGATGAGCTCGGAGATGTGACCCACTGCTTCAGAGACTGCTCCCCACCACCCTTGCAGGCGCTTACCGTAACCCATGAGGGACTCGCAGGTCCATTCCCCACCCTGCTCAGGCCTCCTGCAGCTCTCCCATAACGATGCTCGGTGCACGTAGGGCAAGGTCTGCGACTCCAGCCAGCCCCTGCCCGCCAGCGCAATGATACCGAAGATGACGCCTATGCCCAGGAGCAGGGGTAGGATCCATCTGCACCGCGTGTAGTCGAGGCCGTACTTCACCATCTTCCAGGGCAGGGGGAGGCTGGTGGGATGCGGGTGGCCGTCTCTGCTACGGATTCAATGAGGCAGAGCAAAGGGTGTTTCTGCAAAGCTTCTGGAAAGTGAGTGCCGGTACCTGCGAGCGTGTGTGCAGATGTTTGAGAAAAGCTTTTTAATCAGGAGGGACACAGCAGGGAGGGAGGGAGGGAGGGAGCTCCACCTAGATTTGGATGAGTAAGAGCTGCCACTGAACAATAACCAGTTGAGCAGGGGAAAAGCTCCGAGGCTGAGTTTATCTGTGGGATCCTCTCTGCCCTGCTGACTAGGTAACAAATCCGGTGCTGTTCACCCTCGGCATTTAACGCTTTCCTTCCTGCCACTCCCCACCAGCAGGAGCATCTCACAGCTGTGTTTACACCTTTCTGTCTCCTAAGGGATTTGCATTATGGCAGGCGAATACAGGAGACAAGCCAGGGAACTATTTGCATTAGAGGGTGGTTGCTTCTGAAACTTGCCACCTGGAGGTTGAAAGCTGCTTTTCTTGGACCCCATTTTACAAGTAAAAATAAAAATTCCTCTAGCTGCTATAAAGCTAAGGCAATGAAGAATGTGTGACTGCCCTCCGTCCCCCTTTTGGGACATAGCTGCAGGGGAAAACAAACAACAAGGTTCACCATTAAAAATATAGTACGGTCTGGGTATAGCCTTAGTGGGAGAACGAACACGAGCTGTGATTTGACCGTGCCTTACGAATGCTCGCTGCGCGTGGCTCTGGCTGTATATGCGCTGCCCGGGGCCTGTCGGAGCCTGTCTGCAACGTGCTGTGAGAGCAACACAGAGGTGAACCATCATCTCGCCATGCCCCGGGAAGCCATCCAGCCGAGTGCAGGCAGCATTTTCTCTCTGTCAGCTCAGAAGTGGTATAGCCATGTTTGTAGCACTCTCCCTTTGAACTCACACGTGCTACAACCCAGTATTTTGGTAGGGCTCAGACATGTTTACATCTGGAAGCAGCTGCACCTCTTGCAGATTGAAGCTGGTTTCTGTGAAACGTGGTTAAGCACAGAGGATGCAAAGTATCCTTTGCTCCCATGGTGGATTTAGTCAGAGGGGTCTGCGTTCAAGTACAGACCTCATTTACTCGCAGAGATAGGCTATTATATTGCAGCTTTCATGGTGAAATGTGACATCCATGCTGAACTGCAAACTCCACAGCATTTTGCTGAATTAATATTCATAAATCAATACTGGACTAAGTAAAATAAATTAATAATTTATGTTGAATTTATACACTGTACAGGGGAGTACATGAAGAGGCGCTGAGCTTGCACAGACGCACACTGGAACATCCACAGCAATGAGCTGCAGCACCACAAAGAGGTAGGAGCTCCATCACGAAAGCAATTTGAACGGGTTAATGTGACGCCGTGCCTTATCTCTAATCAGAGATAGCTTATTAGCCTGGTGGTAGATTAGCAGTGGTGTGGCTGCTTTGCCTCTCATTCTCCAGCCCATGCAATTCTGGCTAGCTGAAGCATCCTGCCAGTGGCTGCCCCACGGTACGGACACAGCCCAGTATCCCTGCAGTTGTGAGAGGTCCATCAGGGGCATTCAACAAGTCTCTGTGAGAGCAGGAGACATTATTACAGATTTGGCCTTTGAATTTGAATGTCACTTCAAGCCAACTATGAAGACATTTCAGCTGCTGTTTTGGATTGGAAATAAGGGACAACCTCAAGTATTTTTTGTAAAGGACACTTTAGGGAAGCACCGTTTCCTTAAAATATCCTATATCTTCCCTTGTAGTCCACATTTGTACTATCCACAAATTCAGTTATTGTTAACCTAGATACAATGTTTAAAATGTCATTTACCAATTCTATAACACTACAATATATAATTTTCATGCATGATTTTTTAAAATATTTACATTATAACAAATATTGTTTGATGCTCACCCTTAGGGCAATACACTGGTACATGCAAACTGTCCAGGTCCATTTACACATATTCTTTTTGTTGCCACAGCTGATGTAGAAATGGCCACAATAAACTCCAAAAGATTGAGAGAACATGGATTTGGATTTGGATATTAAATGTTTTTTAAAAGATGGCTCCAGAAACATTCTTGAATGCGGCAGTAGACTGTAGCCGAGCCCTCACTCAGCCGTCTATATCCAGTCTCTTGCCAAGTTTCAGTCCTTCAAGAACAGTTGCAGTTTTCTAAAAACTCAGCCTGTTGGGTTTTTTTTCCCTCAGATAAAATAGCCAAATCAAGTGAAAGCAGTTTTGTAGCTGAAATCCAGTATGAAGTCAGGCACTGTCAGGTATTTGAGCGCCAGTGTTTGTTGATAAATAAAATCCTCTTCCCTGCTTTTTGAACGCTCGGCCATGTTTCAGGTAGGCATTTATGACTGAAGGATTTATCATCAGTTTTTGTGATAACTCACCTGTGGACAAATGCATATTGTCACAAATGTTAGCATTTGCGAGGTGATACCACAGAACACATTATCACGCTGTGAAAGAAAGATGAGTAGTGTTCAGTCATCATAGGTGTTTCTGCATCATGCCCATCTTTGTCATCCTTAAATAACTTAAAACTATAAGCCATCGTCACATTCAATACAAGGGTAATTTGTGGTATCTGGAACAGCAGAGAGGTAGATGTATTCAAAGGCGATAAAACGAAGTGTCTCGTGTAATTCTGATGCTCCTATGGCAATCAAGGAAAAATTATTGAAAACTTTGGCTAAGGAGTCCGTGGTTTGAAGCAATGACTTACCCACAATGTGTTTTGTATTTTGCAGCTTATGAGCTGGGTGTTTACGTGAAAGCAAATGCTTTCTCCTTTCCACTATCTGTGGATAGTCCCTCCTGGTTAACACCAACAACATCTGTTGAAAAGGAAAATGTTAATTATAAGGATACTGGAAATGCATTTTGAACAGGACTTAACTTTACTTCATTGCAAAATAAGAACACCCTCTTAAAAAAATGAACCCAGTCGAGATCTTGTATTTTCCCACACGCGGGGCCTTTCTGAGGGACTCTCCCGCAGCGGCTGGACACTGAGGTTTGTCCATGATGCTTGCAATGACCTGGGAGTGGTTGGTGCTCGGTCCTGCAGCCGCCCACCTGGGAAAGCCTTCTTCTAGCTGCCTCACGGAGCGCAGGAAAGCTCTGCAGAGGTTTGAGACCTCTGTTTGCTGGCCGCTGAGCTTGGAGGAAAATTTCCACGGGGTCTTGTTGAGACTTTTAGCAAGAACCGTCCAGGACCGGCTTGCTGTCGGACCTCTAAAACCTGCCCTGCGCGCAGCACTCACTGACTCTTGTCAGTAAAGCAGGCCTGCCTCGACGAGACAAACGCTTGGGCTTAAGAAGCACTTTCTTCCTTTCCTTAGTGGGGTTACTGGTCCAAAACCAGAAGATTATCAGGAGAGCAGGTTTAAACAGCTGAGTCACAAACATGAGGCTGCATCCAGGACTGCTGTTTCTGTGATCAATGCAAGGCTGTATTAGGAAAACACAACATTAGGAAAACACAAAAGTGTCTGTGTGCCTGAGCATGGATTTCATTTTCAGCTAGTTTTTGCTAAAGAACACAGTTTCTTCAGGGTGGGCTCTATACTGGAACGAGGTTTAACCCCCAGTTATTTCTCACAGATGGTCTGCAGAAGTTTGACGCATTCATCCTACCTCCCCAGGCAAACGGCCGACGTCAAGGGTGTCCTCTAACCCCACTACGCTGCTACCAGCCGAGATGGCTCCTGGCCATTGGTAACCATTCTTGGTTGTATCTTCCTTGGGCGGCTGGCAGGAGTGCAAGCTCTCTGATGGGCATACACGAGGCATGTTGCACCCAGGTTTTCTATGAAATAGTGTATAATAGTGTTAGAGTGGCACAGTGCAGCCCTGTTCTGCATATGGGATAAATTACATAAGCTACTTGCTTTGTGCCCCACATCTTCCCTGTGGCCCCCCTAGGCTGACTAAATAGTTGTCCCATAGCATTGGATCATAACAGTAACTCCTTTTTAAACGTACAGCTCAGCTGCCTTAGGAGGCAAATAAAATCAGCCTTACGTAGGTAACTCCCAGGTGCCAAACTTACGCTATTTACATTTCTGTGTCAAAGAAACCATTTTCAGTTACTGTGCCTTATGGGTCAGTTGGGAACAGCACCAGCTACTTCTTTAAGCACTTTGAGATTTACAGATAAGACACACATACCAAGCATATCTTTAAGAGTTTCGGCCATGAAATTTCACTTTGAGGTTCTCTAGCCAAAAGTGGGGTTTTGCTGAAACCAAAATATTATATGGAAATGACTGCTTCAGTTTTAAATGTTTGATATGGAATTGATTTGGAAAGTGGGCTGAAATGAAAATGGTTTTCTCCTATCAACTTTTTCAACTTTTCCTATTGTCTTGATACAAAATGCCAGTTGCGATTTTCCCAAGTTTTGTTTTGCAAGTTGTTTTGTCTTTCTATTGCAAATCAGAACAGAAATCAATTTTCAAGTATTGTGATTCATCTGATTTTTTTTTTTTGCAATAAGCTCTGCTTATTTCTTTCCTATGGGATTGCTAGCACAAAGAGAGTTTAAAAATAAGCTCTCTACTGAAAAGGGATCGTAATGACCACAGGTCAGTTCCTGCCCCAATTAAAAACCTCCATGCGAACGTACTTTAGCTGGTGGTCATTTCCCAGGGCAGCACAGCGGAGGACAGGACTTAGCTGGCTTTTAGGCTTACAGTTTCACTCCGAATCTTTCTGGGCCCTCTCAAACAGAGTGAACCCTGATTTCTGATGTGTCCCCTTGATGCTTAGCAATTTTTAATACTTATAAAATATTTCCATATTCACAAAGATCCCTGTGGAAAATAGGATGTGTTGCCCACAATCCCATAAACAAATAAAAAGCAACAGTCATACCAATGCTTCTGGTAAATACTATCCAATCCTGCAAAGATGTACCATGAGGAATATAATTCATGTAAACATTAATATTTATTATTTATATTATACAATGCATATTGCTTATCATACATTATTATTTATTTATATTATTTATACTTACAATATTCGTATTATAAAGCTCTAGATATGCCTGCATATTTTCCACTGCAGTCTTTATTATAAATTCAGTTTATTAAATTTAGGTATTCAAAAATCATAATTAAAACCCCCTTTGGATTATTCTGACAACTCCCAATAATTTTACGGAGGCAAAATTTGAGGGCATTGACTTTTTGCCTGGACTTTCTGGATGTCAAGCTCCACAGCTGGAGTAGCTTGGCACATACCTTTGGATGCCAGGAAAGCCCCAACGAAAGGCTGCTTACTGTACCAGCACAGACCTGCGCCAGGGATGCATCGAACCTATCATATATGTACACTGCACATGCACAGTAAAACCAACACATTCTTGGTCAATGGGATCTACACAGACAAACTGCTGCACCAGTGCAGTAATGCTGACGTATCGCACTGGCGTGGACTCATTGCAGATGGATTTCACTACTGTGCATGTACGTGTTACAGGAATCGCATTCAGAAACTCAGCATCCCCACTTCTGGCAAACATAGCCTCCTGATTTGATCATGCTTTATTCTGGTTGTGATTATCATCTCCCAAGTTAATTTTAAAATCTGTGCAGTTTCACCTACTAGCACTGAAAACTCTCTTTATTCAGGGTGCTGTTCCGTACTGCCGGTGACCTCCACTGCTCTGTGTTGTGGGACCAGTACCTCGGCTCTTCCGGCTGTTGTGCATCTGCTAAAGCATTTTGGTTTCCATTGATGTATGTGTTTGGTTCATCGTTAATAAGTGCTCGATGATCTTAGCAACTCTTTTCTGCATATGTAACCTTTCCTTTCAGTATGTGGATGCTTTTGTTTCATAGAATCATAGAATGGTTTGGGTTGGAAGGGACCTCAAAGATCATCTAGTTCCAACCCCCCTGCCATGGGCAGGGACACCCTCCACTAGACCAGGTTGCCCAAAGCCTCATCCAACCTGGCCTTGGACACTTCCAGGGATGGGGCATCCACAACTTCTCTGGGCAACCTGTTCCAGTACCTCACCACCCTCACAGTAAAGAATTTCTTCCTAATAGCTAATCTAAATCGACCCTCCTTCAGCTTGAACCCATTACCCCTTGTCCTGTCACTACACTCCCTCATAAACAGTCCCTCACCATCTTTCCTGTAGGCCCCTTCAGGTACTGGAAAGCCACAATTAGATCTCCCCGGAGCCTTCTCTTCTCCAGGCTGAACAATCCCAACTCTCTCAGCCTGTCCTCATAGGAGAGGTGCTCAAGCCCTCTGATCAGCTTCATGGCCCTCCTCTGGACTCGCTCCAATGTTTCTATAGTGCTTTATCACCATAACAACCCTCCTTCCCCCCAAAAAAAACCCAACAAACCCTTGAATGATCTGTTACTACACTGTCTTGATTTATGTATGTATTATAGGTCCAAAAGTCCTTAGATGCAGAATGTAAAGGTCAGGTGAATACTTCTTAAGAATTCTACCTTCTCAAGGAATGGTCTAAAAAATTAGTCACTTGTTACATCAACTAAAAATACAAAATCCCAGTGGGGTGTGGCAGCTGTTTCCCATATCCATGACATTTAATCATTAATCATCCCATTCAGGTCACTTAGCCTTCCTTAGCACCCAGTCATACATGTTTTGGATTGCTCATAACTCCCCCTGAGAAAAGAGCCAAGTGTGCTCGGACTCTCCCAAACTGCTCTCTTCTCTCCAGGGTTGGGTTAGAAGGAGCTACCCTGAAGCTCCCAAGACATGTTCAGGGCATTTTGGTGAGCACGGAATTAGGCTGCAGCTGAATGCAGACCAGTAGGTAAACAAGTGTACAAATGTTCTTCATATGAAAAAAAAATGGGCATTATACCAACCCTCCAATTATCTTCAAAGCATTTAAGAAAGTCTAAAAGGAACAAGGATATTTTCCCTAATTATGTACTTAAATTTAAGAGTAATTGGGAGGGACACACACCAAAACCCAAAAGAAACCCATGCAAGCTGCCAGAATCCAGGGTGGTAACTGTGTTTTAAAACTAAGACATTTAAGGAAGAGGACAGCTAAAAAAAATCAGGAGAATGGTGAACCTGTCTTTCCAGAAATCAGAAGCTGCAGGCTGGTTTAAGACAGCAGTGGCCGACAAGAGATTTGCTCTCTGTAAAAACACAGAAAGTGTTGTTCACGGTACCGAATGCCACTCACACAGGGCTATACAGGGGCCAGGCATAAGCTGAGGTTAGAAATGGGAAGGTTTCTAATCATGGGAGAAGTGCAGCCTTCCACTGAAAACAGCAGGTGAGTACCATCTTTGTCTTCATATTTAAAGTTCTTGATCAGTGTATGAAAGCTATTTTGCAGTTTTGATAAAAAAAAAAAAAAAGAACAGGCTTCCGACATCTGAGACCTCCTGTAGACCGTAACATTCTTCAAGTGTTTAGGGTTCCCTAAAGTTGTGATGCATTTAAGAGGTTTTGGCTTAGCAAAGGGGTTTTTATGCCTGGCACTTCTGATGAAAGCGTACAGCCATGTTTTACAGTGCATACCCAAGCTTATTTGACTAGAAAATGAAGGTGTTGCCTCCTAGACATAAGAGGTCTTTAACTTACTTTTATTAACCTGACAATTCATGGATACTGATATTCATGTGAAGAGAAGTAAAGAATGGCTATTTGCTTGAGTTTATGAAATTAATCTGTGAACCACAAACAACACCAAGTTTCTACAACTGTCAGTTAAAACAGTTTTAATTAACCCACCACATTTGAAAGGAATGCCACATACATTAGTATCACTTGAGAGTAATTAATGACTATTTGCAATAGCTTTCTCCAGAACATCTTAATTGTGTAACATGCTGGTTATGCTTCCACCCCTCCCAGTACATTCAGAGCCAAGTTTATTTTACATTTGTGCTTTTTTGACAAGTTATGACAATGCTTATAAAAACCCCATACAAAAGACTTAAGTTATGCTGAACCCTATTACTATACCATCCTCCCTCTCATTAGGAAGGGTGTCCATTTTCTTACGTCCTTTCTCCTTCTCAGCTTTAGCTGTGCAAGGATTTTCCAGACTTGGGATTCTCTGCTGTGTTTTGAATTCACTAGAAAATTAGGTCCTAACATTACTCATGACACAGAGAAGTCTACACAGTATTGCCCACCAGCCAGTATTATACAGAAAAGAAAAAAAAAAAAAAAAAGGCACATTTGTCACAGGATTCTCTTCTTCAGCAAGAATCATAAATACAGTTGATTATATATGCCATGATTGAGCTTGTAACACAGTTCTGAAGTCTGCAGATGTTTACACTCTGTCAAGTTATAAAATACAAGCCTGGAAGGGACCTTCAGAAGTCACCTGGCCTTTCCAAAACAAGATCATACGCAATATACAGAATTACCAAATTAAAAAAGATGTTACAAAACAGAAAGCTATACAATATATAATACAAGAAATATTGGGTATTGAAAAAGCTTAGTTCTAAATGACTTTAGCTTTACAGTATGCTGGTTAATGCTTTGTAAATTCTATTTTGTACACGTGCATGAATACATATACTCACACAGTTACCCTCTGCTAAGTACTGCGTTCACAACAGTAAGAAATAAGTCCCCAACTGCTCATTACACAGAGTAACGCGCAGCATTTGCTTACCACCCTACCTGTACCCCCCTCAGAAATCTGCTTCTGCTAGAGCTACTTCCCCTCTAGCTGGAAGAGGAGCTCCACAAAAGAGCCTCTTCCTTCTTCTTCCCCAGCTGAAGAAAGCTCTGACAAAGATTATAGACTATAATTAAATCTGCTGTAAGGTGCTGCAGGTCCATGATCAACACAGACACGGCTCTGCCTCACTGCAATACTTATTTGGAATTGCTGGCTCCAGAAACACAAGCTAGGAGCCAGCCAGATTAGTCCCCGAGACGGGTGTCTGTACAAAGTTTGCATACGTAAATTACTCATGGAACTGCTTTTCTATTTTTACCTGTTATACCTAGTGACTCACAAAGCATCCTCAAGTTTTCTAAACTCTGGAGTACCTACAGCGTGCTTTAGAAACTTTTGGAGGTTTTCAACACCTTATGCTAAGATTTGTCTCCAAAGCACGGCTGATAATTAAAACCCTGCAGTTTTACAAAGGTAGACATAAAGAACAGTGCATGTTTCTACTCAAAGGCATTTTCTAAATCAGCATCCCTCGAATACCATGTAAAAATGTATGCAGTTTAACATCTGAAGGTTTATTGATTCTCTCTGTGACAATGTACATCAAATTATATGTGGCTCCATCACAAGTCCTGCTGTGGCCACAAAACCACCAATAAGTGTTACATTAGCCACTGTTACACACACCAGCTCCATGCTTTAGAGATCTCTCCGTTCAAGAGCACCAATTGGTGGAAAATAAATTGTAATTTTATTTTCCCCTTAATTCAAATAGCTAATAGTCAACAATAGTCCAGTAACAGGAATGAAACAAGATTCTTAGGCAGCAGGTGACTGCAATAGCCTCAGGGAAGTTCCTTCCTTGGGACCGACTTTGGAGGAAAAAAACCCATTCTTTGGAAGGCTGTTTTTTTTCCAGTTCCATTTAAGGCAATTTTGTCAGAGGTGAAAACAAAATAACTTGCAGGTCCCTCTAATGGGTTGTTTAAAATCTCTCCTCTTCCTTTCTACACTTGAAACACTACATCTTTATTCATAAGCAAATGTTTGAATAAAATAAGGATGACTCAATTAGTCAGGAGGGGAAGGAGCAAGTAAACCACCCAAACAGAATCGACATGATAATACGTAAATAATACTTTGGGTAAAAGCTATTTGCTTAAAGATGCCAATGTTTTTACTAATTTATTGCCAGGGCTAGTAAGAAATACTCTGGAGAAATAAGGTGGTTTTTTTCAGTCTCCTATAATCGCACCAAATTTACATCAGAGGTGCTCCTCTGCTGTTTCGACAGTTGGTTGTACTTGGATTTAATCTTTCAATTTAAGTATGGTGCTCTCTCTGGGGACGAGTAGTAATAGGTAGGCTTGATGTTTCCCAGGACTTCATCTTCCCAGTTGGGGAGGCAGCAGAAGAAGAAAGCACAACCTATTACAACAACAGTGCTGGCCCAACCAAAGCCATAGGCCCAGCTGAACATGTTATCTCCCGTCAGTGGAATTTCTTCTGCGAATTTCACTGGGTAGATGACCAAGCCTATGATTTGGAATGCAGCTAGAAAGAAAGAAAGAAAGAAAAGCAGGAGTAAATGACAATGAATGCTTTACACTTCCCACTAAAAAAAGGTACCTGGAGATAACTGCCTATCTTTTTAAGATCTGCAAGGGTTAGCTTCAGTCCTACAATGAAATCTGCATTCTTACAGAAAGGTACGTGACTCCTGGCCCAGACAGATCCCTACGCCTATCTGACTGTGGCAGCTACGGCTGACATTGCCAGGTTGCTACGGCGCGCACCTGCATGCCGCGACCAGCCCTGTCCTGCAGCCAGGCACCGTGATCCCTGCAGAGCCAGTTACCTCCCGCTTGTACCACAGCCCCGTCGCTGCTCCTCCCCTCGGGAAGGTGGGAAGCACCCGGGCCTCTCAGCTCCTGAGTCTTTGCATGTGACATGCAGGGTCAAAGGTGCCGGTTGCCCCCGAGGTGCCGGTTGCCCCCGTACACTGCTTTTGGGAAAGTGCTAACTGACAAAGGCCACTGGGGCTTCCCTAACCATTATCCTCTCAGAGCATAAATCAACCTTCCCTTATTCCCCATGAAAATGAGTCATAAACCAAAGACAGCTTATTTCATAAGGGAGGCTCCATCTAGCATGTTTTTCTGCTGATGCCTGTTTTACATCTAAAATAATCTTGTCTCTGTGCCCAGCCTTACCAACAACAAAGAGCAAGCCTCCAATTCCTCGCACAAAGTTGAAGCGGAGTATCTCGATCGAGAACGCGATGACTGCGAGGGCGAAACAGATGACCAGGATCACAAAGCCAACGAGGTACGTGGCAGCTGCTGCTCTCCCCCATCCTTGAAGAGAAAACAAGAAAGACGTTACACACAGCAGTGCACTGAACTGTAGGTCATTGCAGGTCTTTGGTTTCCTTTAATAATTTTTTTGTTGAAATCCTTTACTGTGAGCACGCCCTATGTCAAAGCAATACCAGATGCCTCCAAAGGGCACAGCTGAGAGGTGCCATTGCTGGTGCAGCAGCACAGAAGTCCCTGCCTCCTAACTTGTCCTGCTGAAAAGGTAGGGGGATATAGTGCAGTATGGTAATAGAGATAACACCTCCAAATCCCGCATCTGTAAGAAACCCACATCTGAGCAGACAGGGCACACAACAACTGACAATGTACTTTATCGTTACCGTTCCTGTTCAACATGCAAGTTTACAAAACCACTTCCATGCACGGAGGGAGGATGAGAGCAGACAAGAGGGTACCACCGCAGGAGATAGCTGCTGGGAAATAATAGTGCTGTCAGCATCCAGCTTCTTGCCTGTTTGTTTATGACAAGAAAAATGCATGTGGAGGAAAATTAGCATGACCGAAAAGAAATAGATTTGGAATAGCTGAAGTGAGAGATGACAAAGAGAAAGCTCTTGAAAATCAGTATCTATTTTCAAGCTGAAAAAATTTAGAAACAGCTGAAATGTAGCAGGTGGAGGAGAAACAGCAGAATCTGAGGTAAAGTGGAAGAGTTCTCTTTGAATCATTACTTTGACATTTGATGGGATGGGGTGGTGCAGATTCTTAGGATCAAGCAGCTGCAGGCTGGAGAGGCTCAGGCACGAAGCAATTGGCCTTATCCCAGCAGAGATGCACCAGCACCCAGAACTCACCCACCACAGGCCAGGGCAGAGGCAACAAAGGTAAGAAAACCTCCCCAAAACCAGCAGGCAATTCCCTTTTTGCAGTAACAGGGGCTGGTGAAAAGGCCCTCATTACAGCCAGACCCTGTCCTTTTTAGAAACCAAGGAGGAGTTCAGGTGAGCCCAATGCAAACAGCAGCAAGGAAAGGTGTTCCTGCCCTGGAGGCAGGATACCTGCCCACATGGGCTAAACCATATCGCTAGTGCTTTGTTTTCCAGTCAGCTGTCAGCACAGCTCACTTCCCACGTCTGCATAACGTGGGTTTCTATTTTCACACATTCAGACAGAGGTAGGGCCAGATCCCGAGCTCCCTCCAACATGGGAATAAAGAGGGCAGCAAGATCTAGGTCAGAATGTTTTCCAAAAAATCTCTCTCTCATCAGAGCTGTCTTTTCCAACACAGCTGAAGTGACTCTGGAGACACCCTGCTTTCAACATAGGCTCCGTTCTTCCTGTGCAAAAACTAAGAGGAAAAAGACAGTGAGACAGAGAACCTTTTCCTAAAGAGTTAAAATCCTCCACCTTAACTCATGTACTCTACTAGTTGCATAAATGGGGACAACCTAGTAATTTGAGACCGAGAATGCAGTAAAACTCTCAGACACCTCTACTAGGTACATCAATTTACTCTTTGAAAGCAAAGCATTGTTTTACAGCTATTTTCATTAGATCAGTCTGAACTGGTTTCTTTCCCCCCTATTCCAATAGCAATACAGCAGCCACCCGTCAGCCAGATCTCAACCCAAAACCCCCAGCCACCACCACTGCCACCTGAAGACAGTCATGCTGGCACAGAAAGGGTAAGGAAAGGGATTTCCTTCCCCTCTCCCTTCTTGGAGCTACTCAAGACAGCAAAAACTTTTCAAATTAATTCTCCTTCCGCCAGCTGTGCATGTTTCATATCCCTTCCCTAAGAGAGTGCTGCGGGCTGAGGAGGCAGGGAGGGAGGACACCCGATGAGCGTCTGGAGATTAAAGCTATGTCAGTGGTCTGATAAAATCTTTTCATACAAAATATTCTCTGACGTACCTAACGCAGGTACTGGATATTGTCTCCACAATAGGATTTATTTAGGGATAACTAATATAAAGGGATATTTAACCATTACACACAGCCAGCCCAGGAAAAGTGATTCAGACTAAATGACCTAGGAATGCTACGTATCGATATTTCCACGATTAAGAAAAAAAGCACAGCAGGAAGAAGGAACACTTAGTTATCAAAGCACATTCCCTTTCAGATGCATTACATGTGCTGGCACAACGTAGGAAGCCAAGTCTGGCATTTGCCTGATAAAATTTAGGTTGCAAACTCAAATACACCTGCAGGTTAGTCACCTTGAGGTTTGGTGCAACACAAACACGACTGGAGGAGATATGAGCCAGAAAGCCCCCAGTGCTCTCTCTGCTATTTCCATATCCTCTGTGCTTACTTTACAAGTATAACAAGCTTTTGGATACAGGTCAGCCCCATCTCTGCTCACAGTAATTTATTTTCTTGTCTCTGGTGATATGAAAATGACAATACACATAGCTGTAGGAAATGTCTTGTCAGGAAGATTAATATCAAGCCCGGCTTTGTTTCAGGTCTTCGGAAGCAGGGCAGTAGTAGGTACCACCATTATGAAATTCAGTGGGTTTTGTGCTCACATGTGACAGAGCTCAGTGCTGGTGACCCCATACCTTCCTCTCCTTCTCCTGCTGGATCTTCTCCAATGGCAGTTATCAGCAGGTTGATACTGATAAAACCTGCTAAGACTGAGTCATAGGTGCTGGCCACAGCACTGGACAGGACGAGACAATAACCATCAAATGGCCAGCCTGCCACATGAGCACCAGTGGGAGTCACAGGAAGGGCAGCAAAAAGCTCTGGACTTGTACATACACACAGTGCAAGAAAAACCTCAGAAAAATAACTGGAAGTCTTTCAATAAGTGACTGATAGAAGAGGTTGCAGTGGGAGGCTGCACCCTTACCAAGCGCAGGGTGCAGCCCTGGCACACTCCTTTCCCCCACAAACTGTTGCTACCCCCACTGACGGGGAGAGGTTTCAGTGGAGGGGTTGCTGCAGGGCTCCGACTGAACTTGGTGTTTCTCTGTGAGGGATGCCCCCCATACCCATCAAGTCAGGCTTTCCCGGCTCTTTCTCCTCCCAGAGGCTCCTGAGAGCTGACAGAGCTCCTGCAGGCACCCAGCTCTCCGGCTCTGTCTGCAAGATCCTCCGCCTACGGCTCCTGGCTGCCGGGAGGGGAGAGGTGCGGGTTTACTCTCACAGCCACCTTAAGAGCTGGAGAGACCTGATCACACTCAGAGAAAGACAGATCAGACCCAGTTTCTAGCTGGTTTGTGCTCAGAAGTACCTTGTAATCATGAGACATTTAGGCAGAATTTTAAGTTTTCCGTGAAAATAGAAAATTCTCAGGTCCCTTCATTTGGCAGAGAGAGTACTTCTTACTCAAAATAGGCATATATATATATATAATGTTTGTTTATGAAATCAAACAATAACGCCAGAGTAATTTGAGGCTGCATAAACAGGAGAGCAGAAAAGCAGAACAGTTGGAGGTATTAGCATTCCCCAAGTCAGCTTTCCCTCAAAGAAGAGTCAAGTTCTTTACATCTAATCAGTAGAAAAATATTTATCAGTTAGGTGGTGTTGAAAGAACATTAAAAAAACCAAAACTGTTTGGGGGCTGAAGGTCTATAATTATTAGGAAGGATTAAAAGTTTTATTACATAGCTTGATTAATGATCACTATGGAAGGGAACTAAGCTGCAAATGTTATTGTGCAACTAACTAGGAGGGGTTGGGATTATTTAATGATGAGCACCAGTAATATGATGAAATAAAAAAAAAAAAAAAGCAACAGAGCCTTAGTGTTAGGTGTATTTCCTGATTTTATTTGGCCATGCCTCAGCCTCACCAGGGAGGAGATGGAAGCTCTACAGGGTAGGATATTTAAATCTAGATTTCCCTTTAGAAATGAATAAAAGGACTAGGAAATAGTCTAGCAGGAAAATGAACTGCTACAGGATTTGAAGTAACAAGCCTTTCTCATCTTTGTTCACTTACAAAAACAAGCAAGTTTGTTAGCTTGTGAATAACTGGAATCTTAGGGTAGAAAGTTTTACCATGACATGCGTAGATGAGGCACATTTTTACACTCCACTTATAATATTTTTCTGTATATAAATAGCAGTAGCAATTCTGGTTTGGCCTTGAGACCCCAGTACATAGAATGCCCAAAAATATCTGCTTCGTTGATGAAACAAAGGAGTAGCGGACTGCAAGCAAGAGAGCACCATCAGTAGTATTTTCTTGCTCACATAATGTGCAAACTTCCATGGTAGCATGACTGGTGAAGGGAAGGTATATGTCTACCCACCACGAGCACAGGACAACCCAGAATCAAAGGTTTGCTGGGAGGGCTGGTTGGGAATTAATACTGGGAATCACAGCTCTGTTTTGGTTTTAGAAGTGCAGGAAAAGCAACTGCTATACTACCAAACTATTAAATAAAAGCCCCCTAGTACAAACTTGACTTCAGGCACTTGGGTCTGCCAGGAGCTCAGGAGATGCACAGTCCTATATATTTCCAACTTCTAACACTGCGGGTTGCTAGCAGTGGAAGTGCGCCTGCTGCGCGCACAGCCCAGCGGCAGAGACGCCAGCCTCGCCTGCTCCCTGGAGAGTTGCAGTAAATATTTTCTGGGTGTAGATAGGGACACCAACTGCTACACCTCTTCCATCAGCATCTTCCAAGTGCCTGCACTCAGCAGACACTATAAACTAAGTCTGTTTGTCTCTAATACATCCTGGCATCATAAATCAGACAGAAGCATGCCTGAAAAGAGGCATACTGAAAAGATATGTGTACCTGTAACATTCCTCCTTTACTTACCAGGCCTCTCAGTGAAGTCAACACATGCACTCAGCTTCACCAATAACCTGTGGTATCAAAGTCCATACCTCTAGGGACACAGCTACAGTGGCACAGCTGCGGTAAAACATGATTCACAAAGGCTGGGCTCCTACTTCTTGGTTCCACCTTTTTTTTCTTTCTTTTTTTCCTTTTCTTTTGGCACTTACTAACGATCCAGCTGAATGTTTCCCTTTTTCTAAGTTGGCTGTTGTGCACTTAATGAATATCAACTGGCTGTTAGGAATACAAGAAAGAGTTAACCTCCATGCGATCACCTTTACACGCCCATCTTTTACAGTGATAATTCAAAGCAAAGGTGCTGGGAGCAGCCATTCAGAACCAGGAGGACATAGCCACCCACAAATATTGCTCCTAAACTCATAGCCTCATCACTATAAAGACAAGAGCCCTCTCCAAGTAACCACATTGCAAACAATCCTTGTCATATCTGATGGTTTACTGATATGTTCTAAAGACGTAGTCAACAGTTTAATCCTGCAATGGTCCAGACTAAGTCGTCCTGAGTCATATTATAGTGTAGTACAGCAGCTCTGCGTTGCAACATGTTGATAATACACAGACGCTGCCAGCCAGGTACTTCCCAGATACAAACCAGTACAGAGCTCTAAACAAAATCCTTCCCCAGCTCCCTACCAAATGACCTCCCACTCTTCTTTTTCCCCTTCCACTTCTTCCCTCTTATGTGGTATTTGCAAATGTGCATTAAGAAGCAATGCAGTTTAGGAGACATTCCTATTTGCAAATCTTTGTTCCTGTCCCTTTCTTTCCCACGTAGAATAAGTGACTCGCCTGCTTTTGCTCTTCCACTTCTCAGTACGTATGCTGCAGCTCAGTTAAGAAACTGTCTAAGGGAGCTTTCTATTAATGAGGATCCACTCTGAAGTTTTTGTTTCATCAGGAGAGGCGCAGGATGGTTAGTGCATAGTAGTTATTGTATGCAAAACACAAGTTATGCATCTCAATTAATTAACTTTTATTTTCCCCGCAGCAGTGCTGTAAATGCCTGCTAGGCATTTCTTCCTTTGTAAATGCCCTCACCTATTTTGAGTGTAATTGCATTAGCATAGAAAAAAGGAAACAAAATAAATCAAACCTGAACTCATATGTTATACCCTGTCTCTAGATGTAAATAGTATTTGAATAGACAGTGGCATTGATGTCATGAAAATTAGAAAAGAGGCAATGTCAAGTTGGTCTAAATAAGCTAAGGATTTTAATAAATTTTGGTTTAAATAAGCCGAGGCTTAAATAAGGGAAGTGAAGGATACTATTCCTCTTTGACTGCTTGTTAACTAGCAAAAACAGCAGAAAGTTGCTCGGGACTGATGCAAAGCACACACCCATCAGTACGCAGGGATGTGAGAAGCAGTGTCACTACAGAAGAAAGCAAATTTCACCAGCTCTACTGCATTAGCAGTTCTCCCCTGTGCAATGCAAATTTCAGCAACTCTACTGCACTAGCTTTTCTTCTCTCTTTAATGGGGGAGATGGGTATTTTTGTCATACTAGCCAGATTTCTTCCACCTACAGTAAGACCTGCAGTCATCACCTGGCTGAGAAATGAAGCCAGTTGCTCTTGCAATATATTCAAGATTTAGCTTACGCACGAGTGTTGCAATGGAAAGCTTCTGGAAGTCAGTCCACCATGCTCGGGCGGCAAGGGATCTGCGCGGGGCAGCAGTCCCAGCTCTCCCAGCTGAAACACACCCTTCCAGCTTCCCAGTCTCCAAAGTACCCTCGTCCAGGATCTTAAGGCGGGTCTGCTTATTAGTCCAGAAATATTTTGTTTGAGGGAAAAGCAGATGTAATCCAACTCACATGTTCTAGCAAAAAAACCCCCAAAGTCCCCCAAAACCTCAGAAACTGGGAGTGTGTGGTAAGAATATAACGTTGGCGATGCCAGATACAGAAGCAGCTCAGCAAATTAAAACAGAGGCGCAGTTATTGGCTGATGTAGGCCCCAGTGCAAGAGAGAGGTATACAGAGGAAATGGCATTTTTTTCTGTCTGCAGACCCACATCAGGCCATTTTAAGCTGCAAGTTGGGAGGCATCTGAATATCTGAGTTCCCTTGGCCAGGCAGGGTTAAATTAGGGTGCCTTCTCCCTCCGGAGGGCTGGGGGAAGTCAGTTTGGCTATCATCCAGGTGAGGCTCTGGACAGGACTCCCTGTGTGCAGGTTTCCCTGCTCACCATCTGACCGGTGAGGCCACGGGCACGGGGAACAGCCCAGTGCTGGGCAAGGCTGCCAGGACGGCAGCCTGCAGATCACTGAAAGAAAGCAAACTGGAGAGCTGAAGGGACTTGTGGCCAGTTGGCTCTCCTACTTTGGTTCTAAAATAACTTTAAAAAAAAAAAAAACAACCAAAAAAAAACCCCACCACAACACAAAACAACCTGGCTTCTCAGTGTTGTACTGACAGAAAAGATTGCTCTGAAGCAGTCTGGACCTGTATTTCTTTTAAGCCCTGAAACCGGCGTTAGCACTGGTTCTGCAGGGGAAACCCCATCCCAGAAAGCAGCTGCTCCACAAGAGAGGCGGGGAGGCCGTTCGCGGCGTTAGCACCCACCGCTCTCCAGCCGCTGCCCCCGAGTGCGGCTGGTGGCCAGGGCCAGGGTCCCGGCGAGGGGAGGGCAGGGGGCTCCCCGCTTACCGTAGTCCATGAGGGATTCGCAGTTCCAGTTGAGGTCCGTCGGGCCCCGGGTGCAGCTCTCCCACAGCGACGCTTGCTGCACGTAGGGCTCCGACTCGGACTCCAGCCATCCCCTGCCAGCCAGGGCGATGATGCCCATGATGATGGCCAGGCCCAGCAGCAGGGGCAGGAGCCACCTGCACCTCCAGCAGGCGAGGCCGCACACCACCATCCTGCCCGGCCGGCGGGGGGACCCGGCGAGCCCGAGCGTCGCGGGTGCGGCGGGGCGGGGTGCGGCGGGGACGCTCCGCCGGGACGGGAGACTGCGTGCGTGTCGGTCCGATCGGGTTTTTAAGGTGCCGGGGGAGGCGGGAGTCCCACCCACATTCCTCTGACTAAGCCTGGCGGCGGCCGCAACCGGTGGGGCCGGCGGAGAGGAGAGGAGAGGAGGGAGCTCGGGGCTGGGCCCCGCTCCGCGCTCTGCCCCGGCTCCCTCCCTGCCCCGCCAGCCGCCCGTCCCTTCACTCGGCCTCCCTCGGCTCGGGCTTGCACTTAACCCCTTGCTGGCTGCCACCCTCCCGCCTCCGGGCCCGCTTCTCCGCCGTGGCCCCGCCACCCCGAAACGTAACCATAGCAAAAACTTCAGGTTCTTGCTAGGTTTCACAAGCCCTGCCCTCCTCCCGGGTGCTGAAGCTCATCCTTCTCCTCTCTGTTCGCTAGACAGACAGACCAGCGTTACCCAACATGGGTAATACTAATGATGTTAGCCACTTCAGGTACCAAAAGCTTGCAATAAGCTGCTTTGCAGTTGAAACGGTCAACTTCTTGTCCAACTTTTCATGCAAATGCAAAGAAGAAAGGAAGGTGTTATTTGAGGGTGGGAATGTGACATTATTAACAAGGAAGCCTTGTCTGGCATCAAGCTCAGCATTAAACAAATGCATGTTTCCTAATGGCAGACTAATGAGTGCTTGATTGCAATTGTGCTCTGGCTTCCAACCAGGCTGTGCCGGGCACAGTCCAGGAGTGGTACTCAGGACCCACATGCCCTGATCCTTCCCCATCCCATGTCTGGAAATGCACCCCCGAGATGACCAAAATGAAGGCTTCCCCATCACATGGCATGCATGAACAGCCAACATTTTTGTCATGGGAGAAACACTTCTCCACAATAAGATCCACACACATCCCATCATGTCATCCCATTGCCCAGCACCAACGCAAATGCTCGTCATATGAGCAGACATGTGCCTGACACAGGACTAGGGGTGCATACATTTTGGGCACGTATTTCACACATATTTGGTCGAGTCTTGGAGCAGCTTCAAGGCCTCAGCAAAGAGGTCAACAGGAAAACAAATCTTTGATGCCTGAAGGGCTGAAAAAGAATAGCAGGTAGGGGGGATTACATGGGTTTCGTGGAGGATGGAGGCGTGTGATTTCTTATTGGACTGCATCCAATGTGATTTTGTCACAGTTGTGTCAAGCATGATCAAATTGTGCCCAATGTCAGTTGCTCAAAAGATACTCAGAGGAGATGTCCTGTGAGAAGGGATGGTGAACCTCGTTCGAGTACCAATTGCTGGCAAATGCCAAGGAATGGACTGTGATGCTAAAACCAGAAAAATAACATGATACCACCATGGGCAAGCTGCAAAAATCTCAGGTAGGTTACCTCCAACCACACAGAGTTTCACGAGCCCTCTCTCAACATCCTCCTCAAAGTTCCCACCAGAAAAATCTAGAAAGATGCTATATGTATCTAGGAAGTATGTACTTGTTAATACAATGTGACTGAAAAATAGGACTGTGAGAAGTATCAATTCTGTCAATAATAATTGAAGTACACCATTTCTCTTGAAAACTACCTTTAAAAGATTATTTGCATATTTGTTGCATTTGTTGTTGTGGCTTTTCAAAGAGTGCAGATGACAAGCTATAGCTATGAATTATTGGAACATTTCCTAAAAACTGAAAAAAAGGTATTTTTGAGTAGATGTTTTTAAGAATTTCCAATTTTTGAATACTGTTGAGGGACTACTTACCACTTAATTGTCTCAAGGGATTTTACTGGCAAGTACATACTCACTGGCAAAATAACACAGGGCTGGTTTTAAGATCCAATGTAGTTTTAAATTACCTATCTGGAAAAATTAATGCCCTGCATATTCCTGTATAGTAAGTTGTATTGTGATGAGGTATCAATTTACTGTTTAATAATATATACATATATAAACACATACACCCACATATATACACTTTTACACACAAATACTTTTTTTCTTAACTCCTCTTCCATCCTTCAGTTCTTGACAGTGTTTCCTTGCAGTATCAATTGCAAGTATTATTGGTATTATTCCTGAAGTCTTAATTACCATAACTTTGTCCTTTTCAAATTATCAGTACCACACTACAACAAAAATAATATTCCTCCCTCATTCCTGATGGTCATGCCCACTGTTCAGATTTCATTCTAAATTCATAAAAAAATAGAGCTGCAAATACATTTTGCCTGAACTACTAACAAGCGTAATTCTCCAGCACACAGTTTTTGCATAGGGGAGAAGTAAGGGCAGAATTGGGCACCATAATCATCTCTTTTTGTCACTATAGCAGAACTTCATTTGGGTGGTGCTGAGAGGTGATTTTCCAGCAGTCTCACTGTCAGCACCCAAGTCACCTCAGAAGCAGACACAGAAGGTATGTTCTTCAGCACAGAAAGGGACAGCTGTTGGAAGAGAAGGGAGGTTGAATTTCATCCATTTTGTGAGAAATACAGTAGGAATGCACCGTCAGGAAAGCGCTCGCTTCGTCACAAGGTCAAAAGTTAGAGAGTTCCCCCGGTTCGGACAGGAGCGTAGAGCTGGCTGCCATTTTTACTAGTTGCATTAATTGGTTTCCCAAGGCTGTGCCTGCACGTGGAGTGCCGCAGCGCCTGGACCCTGCGGTGGTTGGGGGAGCACAGCAAGAAGCACCAAGGGCAGCCCGGCCCTGCTCTGCCACATCACACCGAACCCCCCAAACCCACCTCGGGCATTAGCGGTGCTCATGGATTACCCTGCTGCTTCCAGTGACCCCATGAAGAGAGAAATGCCATCTTCTCCTTTGTTTTTAAACATCTGGGAAATCTAGTTGAAGTTAAAAGATAATATACCAAAGATTTCATTCGGTGTGACCAAGGGTCTGCAACACTGTCAATGAAGTTATCTGCCTTCAGTCCTGACGTTGCTTGGATTTAGTAGTGAGGAAATCTAGTAAACTAATAAACCAGTGCCTCCTGCAGCAAAACAGGCAGCTTCAGCAGCATATGTAGTTTTTCTCACCTCCAGGCTGTGTAGCCTGCATCTTCACAGAGGCCAGATGGTAGGAGTCAGCTCTGTGGGGCTGCAACAATACACGCATGAAAAACATGTAGTGCTACGATCATGAGGAAAAGATGCCCTAATACGTAACAAAATAAACCGGAGCATTGCTTTACTAAACAATCAAACCTGCCTGAATCTACCTGGGCATTCTGGACCAAGCTGCCCTGTCAAAAGCACGTTATCTTCAGCTATGAACACAGCTACAAGTTCTGTAGTTATTCTGAAAATCTAGACCCTTTTCCCAAATTTTTCTTTTACCATAGGAAAAAGGAATCATAGGCTTCTTTCACCACCACTATCCTTACTTTTAATTATTTATCATGTAAATAATCAGATAATTTTGTAATCTTTGGGGTTCTATAGCAATGTTTTTTCTCTCCAGCATAACAAGGTGTATGCCCCTCAAGTAGGCGGTGATTTACATGGAGTAAATCATTTACCACTGCTGGCAATCATTCACCCAGCTATCAGAGAAAACCAAGCGGCGCTGAGTGAAGGTCAGGGATCAGCTCCAGCCCAGACAGGCACGGCTAGGCTCTCATGGGTATGGCTTGAAATGGGCTGGTGGGAATCTGCAGGCTAGTTCCCAAGAGTTGATTTGGGGAGGGGGACATGGTAGGCAGCACAGTGCCAAGGACACCCCTCTGCCCTGCAGCAGAGAGCTGTGGGGCAGGGCAGGGGGATCCCCTCCGGACTGGGGTTCCTTTCCTTTTTCCATTTAATCTGAATATATTTTTCTAGCTTGTTTACCTCTCAGCTAAAACCATTAAGAAAAAAGCAATGTCTGCAGACTGAATAGCTGTTGTAAATCCAATTATTTTATAATTCATGGGTGTTGTCCTTCAGCAGCGTCTTATGCTCACTTTCCTCCGTGTCCAAGTGCCCTAATTGTACTTAGTCTCTCTTCAGGCATCACAGCCATAATACCTAATTAGCATCATCAAAACAAGGTAGTCATTCAACCCATAAAGCAGGATAGGCATGGGAGGTACTTGGTATAACCTGCAACAACCACTCCAGCAGTATTTCCAGATCAAACTTCAATTTCCTCATGCGTGCTGAAAAACCACCATTATCTGAATTTAAAAGAAACCAATGCTTCTGACCAGGTCTTGTCAGTAGCCCTTGGTTGAACTCAGCTTACATTGGAGACTCATCTGGGGCTGGCACAGCTGAAATAAGCTGGCTCTGTGCAACTGCTGTGCTGATGAGTCTGCTTCGAAAGCCTTGTGAAAATACTAGGACATCAGTGTGGCCCACAGAGGTGTGACTAACCCTTTCTCATTCCAGCTAGAGACACCTTATATGACTTGCAGCCTGAGATGACCTAAAATCTTAGAAATAAAAGGATGGCAAAGAGCCCTCCTCCTTCTGTGCACGCTGTGTCCATGATTGCTATACAGGTAGTCATCAAGGTGCATATCAGCTCACTAACTCAGCAACTCCAGTTTTCTACACCTGGGTTGCGCAGAGGCCTCTGCATTGTCCCGGAGTTGCACTGGATGAAATCCCATCTCTGTTAAAGGAAATGGCAGAATCCCTGGTGGCTGGGATTTTACCCCAGAGCTCTCTAGAGGCCTCAGGCTCACTTAGATCGTGCCCACACTGTATCCAGGGTCTTAAACAATTACGGTCTATAGATTTGTTGTTGCAACTTTTCCTCCTTTACCTCATCCTCTCATTTGCATTTTCAAAATGTAAAAAAGAGAAGCATCATATAAAGAACTGTGTCATCCTTGACCTCCATGTTAATTTTGGTTTTGTCCGTAAGTCCCTCTCCAAGGCTGCAAACTGACCATCTTCGTGCATGATGCTAGAGAGCGGTAACAAAGTGCTAGCAATTGCCTGGCTAACACCGAAACTATTCCTGCAGGAATGGGAGCTTGGTGCAGCTTGTGAGCATTACTGCCTAGAGTTGCTAGTATTTCTTTTTGAACCTTATCTCCAAGAAAACCCAAGGTATCATGTATACTTATGCATGAGGGTTTGGGGGTTTTCACTGGGTTTTTTTAGTTTTAACATTAACTATGGTTACTCAGAGACACAGGGAAGGTTTACTAATTCTTGCAGAGCAGCATGCTTGTATTTATTCCGAATTGCGTATTCACATCAAATAAGTTGAAAGATGTGTTTTGGAAAATATCGTATTTGTGCAATATCAGATGCAAAGCTGGAAATGCATTATTGTAACTCCAGTCTACAGGGAGACTGTTAGTTTTCCACGCCGTTCTGAGCAAGGGCATCAGATTTGAAACTCGGCTTAAGTGAGACCTGAGATTTCTCCTACGAGAACACTATTTCTAAAAGCGCGTGTGATGCACGCATCCCCACTCCCCCGCGTTTGCCGCTCCCCCAGCAGGCAGCCTGGCGGAATGGGGGGCCGTGCCGCAGGTTTCGGGGTGCAGTGGGCGGGTGGCGGGTCCTCACCGCCAGGGGGCAGGAAACGCCGCCGCAAAGGCCGGGGCCGGGGCCGTGACCGGGGCGGGTGGGGGCGGGCACCTCCCGCCAAACCCCCCGCAGCGGGGCTGGGCCCGGCCCGGCCGCCTCAGCCTGGCACCGCGGAGCCTCCCGAGCGGCTTGGGGCCCTCTCATGGGCACCGAGTCAGCCGTTCTTATTCCGGCTCCTCGAGCAACGAGATAACTCAGGTGCTTTACGGCACCCTGAAACTGCCGGCGGGGAACCCAAAGCGGGATTCCTCCCACTCAGCTATTTTAGACTGAGGCTGAAGTGAAATGTCCGGTTGTCTCCCCGCTGCTGATGAAGAGTCACGCAGCCTATGGCGTTAGCTCCTGTCCACGCACGGCACCGCACCGCAGAGGTGTGCAAGGTAGAGCCTAATGCCGTGGTGCCTTCCAGCGGGAGTTTGGCACTGCCTTACGTCTGTGGCTTGGAGTTCACTTAGGGAGCCAGAAGCTGCTGCCCTGCTGTCTGTTCTTAGCATGGTGATTTTTATATATTTTTTTTTTACTCAACAGTTCTGAGGGAAGAGGCAAATCTAGAGAGAGTTTTTCATTCAAATATCTTGAGGAAAAGATATTTGGCTTGATAGATTTACAGCAGCTTTCCTTTCCACCCATGTTTGCGTTTGCTTGTCTTAATCCATATTTCCTGCCTCGGTTCCTCCTTCCCCTCTGTAAAGCCATGCACATCTCAAACCTGCCCACACAGCGCTGTAGAACACCGTCACCTTTTTCGTTCTTTCTAGCCTCAGCACAGGCAGCTCTTGTAAAAGGATGTCTTGGTTCCCAGCAGCGGCATCAGGAGCTTTTGGGATAAATTTAATCTCCACATGCGCATCCAGAAGCAGACAGTGTACATTTCATTGCACAGCTCCATATTAAAGACCCTGTTTAGCTTTTATAAATGACTCACCCAATAGCTCAGTCCACCGAGGCCTGATTTCTAAGAGACAGTCTGGTCTTTAAACACCTGCTCGAATGAGGGATCACAACACCAAATTAGAAGCACATGCGGACGTGACACTGGATTCACGCAGCATGCATGGACGTCAATACTTTGAGTCATTATTTTCAGGGGCAAATCGGGGGTGCTTCTTCTTACACAACCCCTCCCAAGCCTTGTTACAGCAGAAGCTGCCTCTGTGTTCCTCCCTGGCAATGACCCACTTTGCTGTATTTATTATGAAAAGCAATAGTTATAAATAGTTATGATGCTGAGTCTTCTCTCCCATAGCACTGGACAGATAGGAGAAATTTAATCTATTTGTCCTGCTGCAAAAGACTCATCTTCAAATCAGCTTGATCACACAGGGTTGGCTTCTCCTTGCAGAAATAGTACTGTACCTCTAATTTTAAAAACATGTCTTTCTTGAGCATCTTACTGTGATAGACAGAGCTGAGTGCAGGAAGATGAAAGAGGACTTTGCAGAAGATAGTGTCTGTAAATGCCTAAAAAAATGGGAGGAAAAGTAATTTTAAAACTACACACACAGGCAGAGTTATCACAGCCATGCATGACCAAAGAGTAAGTGTTGGGAGCAGTAGGAAAGGGCCGGGAGATGGAAGGGGGAGAAGAGGGAAACACTGCTTGGAGGAGAAATTTCCATTTTGGCAAGGGTGCTGCAGGGAAGCGTTGCTTCAGCTCATGAAGTGTGACGATATCTACCCATTTCTCTCAAGTGTTGGTGAGCTTGTTCTGTAAATACTTCTGTGCTTTAGAATAGTAAACAGTGGGATGGAAGCATCGGATTCATGTAGAAAAGAGTGGAGATGAGGGATTTAGTTTAAACGCTGTCACCGATAACAAGTAAGAACTGAAGATATGTGCTTACACAGAAAGAGGGGAATGGTAGGCAGGGGAAAAATATCCTCATCTTTTTGCTCCTCTCTTTTTAGTTTACACATCATACAGTAGATAGCGATTAAATTGAAATATAACCTGTGGTATAGTGTGATCAGTTGGAAAAGTGAGACCACGAGAGACTTCAATTGATCACACAATAACAGATGGGGTAATAAAACCTGGGACAATAAGGAATATTTGCGGAACAAATGAAAGATCAACTTCCCTTCTGTTGCAGAAGCAAGAAAATAGGCAAGTGTTAAAGAACAATCTAAAAGGCAAATTGATGAGGGAAAGAACATATGGCAAAGATGGAAACTGTTAAATACACACAGAGGAAAATGTATGTTTTTAAACCATCTTTACAGCATGCCTGTTTCTAACCTTTGCACGCTTTTTTTTGCTACCATTTGTGAAGAAATAATTTCTTGGATCTCCGTAGTAAAAGCATGAAGGAACTAGGTACAAAATACAGGTTCAGCAAAAGCTTAAAGAAAAGCACAACAGACAGAGGAAAGAGAAAATGAGACTTTATCACAGTTGATCTGAATAAAAATGCTACCAAGATCTTTTTTTCCCACACATACAATTGTAAAGGCAATTATGCCCTGCTTAGAAAGCGAATGCAATTAGAAATGGGATGGGCATCAGCTCTGTCTAGGCACTGACACTATACTTTTCAGTGCAGTATCCAAACAGCACCATCCAGTGTATCCCATACTCCATTCTGCTGGGAAAATAAGAAATACAATAAACATGGGAAACATCGATAAACTACTCAAATACTTGAATCTCTCGCAACTACTCAGAGTCTTTCGGCTCAGTGTGCTGCAGGGCCAGAGGAGCCCAGTGGGTGATACACAGTGCCCGTGCAGAGATCCAGCCTACAAGGGCAATTCTAGGCACAGCCAGAGCTCGCTTGCTCTCTGTGGGACATGCAGCACTTTGTATGGCCGGCACCTCGGCAGCCCCAAATGGTCTTCAGCTTCTGCAGTGAGGCAGATGTGCGGAGGAGAGGTACTCAGATCAGTGCTCGCTGCCACTCCCAGCTCGGCGCATTCAGAGCAGCGTGGATGCGGCCAGTGGTCCTCATCCAGCAGTGACCGCTCCAGGGCCCGTCCGCGAGAAGCTCATCGCAGCCTCAGCACCGAGCAACCTGGCTCCTAAGGTGGGCAGGAAGGTTGCCTTTAAATACATGCCTGAACTGCAGATTTCAGTGAGAACACCAGGCCCTCTTGTTCCCTCACTCTCTGCCCAGCTCTTAGGTAGGAAGGTCCTGCAGAGCCCACTGGAACCATCCCATATTTAAAGGAAAGACCTGCCAGCTATCTGCCAGTTGCAGGGGTGACAGAGGGTGACAGGGCTGTGGCTCACGCATGGGCACTGCCCGCTTGTGTAGTGGGATAAACCCTCCCTGGGCCCCATAGCTGGATCTAACCTTGTGCAATTCTTTGCAAGATCAAAAGTACAGTTGAACAGAATCGAGGTCAAATCCCTGGATGTAGAAGTAACACCTTTTTTTCTATATTTCTATGTTTGTTCTAAACAAGTAGTTATTTTTTCTTTATGCTGCAATTCCCCTTATTGCAGTATGAAAAAGACAAATATAAGAAAATGAAATGGAGAAGTCCCTACCTATCCCTACCTACAGCCCCATTTGAATACATCATAGTGGATCTTGTCATTCATGGTAATATGAGACTGACAACATGGAGACAACAGCAGTGCTGATGCTTATCATCTGGGCTACGCTGCAGAGCAGTGTGAGCTGTATTCTCAGCAGAGCTTTTTCTGGGTTATGACTCATGCAGAGCCCTGCTTTTCTGCTCCTCTCCCACCTGCTCTGACAAACAAGAGTTACAGATAAATAAATAAATAACTGGCTATTCTCATCAACCAGAATTCAATAAAAAAATTCAACATACTGCTACATCTCCTGCACACAGGTACATCTGGATCTTGAATCCAACATAACACTTGTGCAATGACCTATGCTTTGCCCCCTCCCACTCTGAAGCCTCAGTTGAAGCTCTCCTGTTTCAGCTCTTCTTCTCATTTACCGTCATTTACCTAATAGCAGTAGGCCAACGAAGAAGGAAGTTTTCTGAGGACTCTACAGCCAGGAAAGAGCAGGTGGAGAGGTTGGGAGGAAGAGATGAAAAGGCTGGAGGACGCAAGCAGTATAGTAATGCAAAAGCAAGTCTGGGCAGTGGATGAGAGTTTGCTGACAGCAGCTCTGTCACCCTGTTTAAGATCTTTCCAATGATGTAGCTAGGGTTTGGGGTTTATTTGTAAGGGTTTCACTTCTCTCTTTTTTAAGGATGGGCATGTCTATGTGTTTCAGCACAGTTAAAGGTAACCAGATGGAAGTTACAAGAGTGAGCCAGAGTTTATCTGAGGTTGGTGGAGAGTCCTCTTCACCTCACCCACAGTAGCAAAGCTGAGCCTGCAGAGATTTCAGAAGGTGAACTTGTCGGCCCAGCAGTCTCGTACTATCCAGTTAACTTTGTCAAAGTGAATTAACACAGGATGCACAGCCAAGTATCTTCTATGAAGATACTTTTATCGGTAGCCCATTACAGAGCTGCTATAAATTCATTCTTTTGGCTGAACTGGCATAAGCCCCTCAAAACATAGGAACAGCTTTCCGGTTTCTTGAGTGTTAGGCTTTTGGGCTCATCTTTCTGAAACACTTAGCAGTTTCCTCCAGTCATTTTATGTTCTTTTCCCTTTTTTTTTTTCCGGGGGGGGTTGTGGGGGGGTGGAGGAGATATTTTTTGGTGTGTTAATACTGCAACAGTGAAACTCTTCCCTCAGGCTGGTTTAATTTTGTGGACATCTGAAACATTTGGGATCAGATTTCATACTGGCAAGTAGGACAATGGCATTGCCATAATGAGCTGGAGGCTAATTTATAGGCTTTGCAGATGTGAATGCATTAGCATGCAAATCATGAGCAGCCCCTGCCTATAAATAAAAGAACTTACCTTGCCAAGAGATGGCTGTACCAAAAATATAATGGCTATTATAAATTATAGGCAGGTGTCAGATTTCAGCTTCCTTTGTATTCTTGTTTGTGCTTCTCTAAAGGAGCATTTAAAGATGAAATGTATAATACAATGCATGGCACAGGCAGTTATAATCTTTGCTGCCCAGTGCTATTATTACCTTTTGCCAACTGCTACTCCTTCATTTGTTAGAAAAAGAGCTATTCAGACTTGTCAGCAGCTTTGAATAATATGTTACAACATCGTAGTACTCTGAAAATGAATGATAAACTGTGGTGAATGCACCGAACTGTGGCTCAGGAGAAGTTTTCTGTGCACAGCTCTACCTCAGACATAGCTCTTCCTCAGATATTGTGTGTGGCCTGGGGCAAATGGTTTAAGCAGTCCATGCTATCATTTCTTTAGCTAAGAAATAAGCAAAATTACAGTGTTTTACCTGTGTTTTCTGTTTATAGAATAGAATCATAGAATCATTTTGGTTGGAAAAGACCTTTAAGATCATCAAGCCCAACCGTTAACCTAGCACTGCCAAGTCCACAATGAAACCATGTCCCTAAGTGCCACATCTACAAATCTTTTAAATACCTCCAGGGATGGTGACTCAACCACTTTCCTGGGCAGCCTGTTCCAATGATTGACAGCCCTTTTGGGTCTAAACCTCCCCTGGTGCAACTTGAGGCCATTTCCTCTTGTCCTATCACTTGTTACTTGGGAGAAGAGACCAACACCCACCTGGCTACAACCTCCTTTCAGGCAGTTGTAGAGAGTGATAAGGTCCCCCCTCAGCCTCCTTTTCTCCAGGCTAAACAGCCCCAGTTCCCTCAGCTGCTCCTCATGAGACTTGTTCTCCAGACCCTTCACCAGCTTCATTGCCCTTCTCTGGACATGCTCCAGCACCTCAATGTCTTTCTTGTAGTGAGGGGCCCAAAACTGAACACAGGACTCGAGGTGCGGCCTCACCAGTGCCCAGTACAAGGGACGATCACTTCCCTAGTCCTGCTGGCCACGCTATTTCTGATACAAGCCAGGATGCTGTTGGCCTTCTTGGCCACCTGGACACGCTGCCAGCTCACATTCAGCTGGCTCTTGACCATCACACCCAGGTCCTCTTCTGCCAGGCAGCTTTCCAGCTTTCCAGCCACTCTTCCCCAAGCCTGTAGCGTTGCCTGGGGTTGTTGTGACCCAAGTCCAGGACCCAATAGTGTTTTGGGGTAAAGCCTGTTTTTACTGTCTATCTGTAAAGGGTTGTATATGTTGGCACACACTGGGCACTTTTGGCAGCAGAAATAACAGCAGCTCAAATCCTATGGGAGCAAAAATCTAAGTTTTGGGGTTTTTTTTGTCTTCTTTTGGAACTTGATGAAAATTACTTAATGAGACTGCACTTACTGATGTGATTGGCTTTATCAAGCCATGGACACATGCAGTGCTGATGTCTCTATAACTTTGCCAGTTGCCTGCCACTCCCTACTTCCCCAAAACACCTTTTAATGACAGAAGAGCAGAAGCAGCAAAACTGAGGGAATCCTACAAGTTTCGTCCAAGCACATTGCCTTGTGGAGGAGAGAATCGCAAAGTATCGCCTTCCTCCCCTAAACCAGAAGCTCTACAGTGAGGTCAGAGAACTGCAGAACTGTTGTTAACTTTTGCTGCTCCTAGAGCTACTCATTTCTTCCTAAAGTTTGTGGGGTTTGGTTTGGTTTTTTTTTTTTTTTTTTGAGGTTCATTGCAGTGGAAGAAAAATCCTTCTGAAAGTGAAATAGACCTGCTGGAGAGAAGGCTCACTGACAGCTTTGCCTATTTTATGGACATGTTACGTCAAGCTAAGCCTTTGCCATCTGCTTTGCGCCCAATTGTAAATGGAAAAAAAAGTCCCAACCAAACAAAAAGAACAAATCACAAGAGCATCAAGGAGATAAAAGTGATTTAACTGCCTGTATATGCTCCGCCAACAATGCAGCTTGCACTGAAGATGTTCTTTCTCATGATTCAGACACAAATCATGAGGAAAACTGTTCACACACGACACAGTAAATTTCCTGCTGAGCTTGGGTTTTCTTGAAGCAAACCTGACTCCACAATAGGGTTCAACTGTACTTATATGAAATTATGTGAACTTTAGGTAAGGACTGTCCTTAAATATTTTTTATATGGTTTGCAGCTTAGACAGTAAGGCATAATGGGGTGTGAATTATTTAAGGGATAATGCCCATGGTGGAGGAATGCATGAGGCAATAAATGGCTTTTATAGGTAACTGAACACCACAGCAAGGCTGTGAGATATCTGAGAAGCACAGAAGGCATTAACTGAAAATATGTCCCAGTGCCATGTTCAACAAGGAAAAAGTTAAACAAACACAAATGTGAAGATTGTGGTTTTCTTGCTACATGAGAATTTGGGAAATCTATGCAGCTGGTTTGCTAGAGAACAACCCTCAGAAAGCGTTGAAGTGAATAGATTAATGGGGCAAATAATTAGGAAGTGGGGGGAAAAGTGATGAGATTCAGCATACGCAGGTGTCAATAAAGATCCATCATCCACGGGAAGCTTACTTTTTGCACTCAGTGATAAATCCTCGTATCGACATGCAGCTTGTTACATAGTATTCTTGCTGCATTGTTAAGCACAAAGACAAAAGACATGAACCATCCATACAACATATCATAAATCTCTGTAATGCCCATTTAAGGGTTTTCCCTTAAGAAATTAATTTATAATCTAATGTGCTGTATTCATCTGTGGAATGCAAATTCCTGTAGAACTGGATTCGTTGTGAGCATAATGGGGAAAGATTGTTAATGAAAAGATTAACAAGCAGTATATCTACTCCTTGAATTTCTCTTTAAGTTAATTAAGTTAATAAAATTTAATTAGTATCCAGACGTTTGATTTTCTCTTCGGATTATGAAACTAGAGATTCTAAACTGGTATGTATATATAGATATGCTTCAGCAGAGAAAAATATAGGCCTACCTCTTCTGCTGGCGTAACCCTACTGGACCATCTCCTGTGACATTGGAGGACCTCTGTCAGGTCAGAAACGCCAGCAGTGGCTAACCTCTATTTACAGCAACAGCCTTTGAGAACGAAGGCCGAGCATACAAGAATTGCTGCTGCCCTCCTCAGAGAGTAGAATGCATGCACATACACCACATGAAACACGTGAGGCATGTTAACTTGCGTTATTGGGAAGGGTTGCAGTGGCTACAGGACTTGCTTCCACTTCTGAAGGGAAATCCTATAACAGCGACTGACCCTTGCTGCAGGAAGGTGTGTCTTCCTTCAGTGGCCAACAACAGTAAATTAGTTTACAACATTTTGCACAAGGCTGAACAGAAACAAATGGAACTCCAGAACTTAATCAGAAAAAAACCCACAATGATTTATACGTCATATAATTTGTATTTATATATCCTTAGGCAACATGACTAAATCCTCTTATTCTGATATTTACAGTGCTATTTGTTAATGAGTCAATGATGCTCTGTTCTTCTGCACCATAAAGATCAACTTACCCTTGACATGCCAACTATTGGACTAATCTGTTCTCAAATGAAGAAATTATTCAAGTTAAACTCTTGGTATTTAAGAAGAAAATGTTTTCATCTTCCACCCAGATCAGAAAAGGCACAGTAAATTAAATGAAATATATTCTCATTACTAATGACATGTCACTGCATGAAATAAATATTGTGTCTGTAATATATATGTCATTTATAAAGTTGGCTGGCATTATAGGTGAGACTACCTTAAGGTTACCTGGCAACTACCACAGTACAATCTCATTTTCACTCACTTTGCCAAATACTAACTGGGGCTGAAATCTTCCATCTGGAAGGGAGCAGGGGTGATTGCTTTGCATTTTGATCAGATTAGTTTCACTATTTCTGGACAAAAGAGAGAAGATAATATTTTGCCAATGTTAATACAATCTGATAACCTTTCTTTGAGAAGATGTACTGTCCTCATTTGTTGTCATGAAGAATTAAAACAAAATGAGTGGCTTATGTATCAGGGTTATGCTTTTTGCTGCATTGTTGAAAACTTGTCCAAATCTGTCCAAATTTCAGAAAATCAGTCTATATGTGTTCAGTAAGGTCACTAGTTCTTATCAGCTAAAATCTCTGCAGAGTCTTTTGATAGTTATATACTAATACTCTACACTGTAAGGGACCAAAGACAAGCTTTCCTCTATTTGCAAACCTGCACACCTGTAGGTGGTCAATAGCATGTGACGCAGGAGCTGAGAGCAAACAAACTTGCTTATCTCGTACCATAATGGTGTCTGTGTGACTTAGCAGTGCCCAACCTAGACATAAATGGGTTACTCATGTCCTAAATGGAGAGTAGTGCAGTAACACATAGCTCAATCCAAGTTACTCTAACCTAATTCAGACTAGAACTGTCCCACATAAAGGAATATGTCAGCTAACTCTAAAGATCTACAAAGGGATAGATTTCATTTTTTAAAAAAGAAAAAAGCCATAGAGGAGCTAGGGCAGAACTGGGCAGAGTGAACAAGGAGGCTGGGACTGTGAGGAGCATGAAGCTGGATGAGCATCTGGACTTTATCGCAATGCACAGGCTGCACCTCCATGTTCTTTTAATAGCTCTGCTTTTGTGTGTACATTCTAACTAAATATGAGAATGTATGAGACAGAATAGCAAAGACAGATGAAAAAGAAAAGAGGACAGAGTCATCATCTCTTGTAAACTAGCTGTCAGGAAATCATAGCAATATTAATTCAGAGCATCTTTAATTCAAGCTAAATGTCAAATGTTACTGTACACGTCTGAACATTCATTGGTGTTTAAATTTTACACAGAACTTCTGTGTTAAGATCTAATGTCTTTTTGTAAAATAAGCCATATACACAAAATCATTCTGAGAAATTAAGTACCTGAAAAGGCAAAAAGATACCTTATCCTCCAATAAAAGAACAATCCTCTTCAGTCCAATGGTCTGGCTTCTTATTATTCCTATCTCCCTATTCTTTACAGGCCCAGAAAAAAACCCAACAGGCAAACCAGTGCAGCTACTCTGCAGCAGCCTAAGCTCTCACACAGCAAAGAAGAAAGAGCACATTGCGAAAGTAAAGGGCTATGGTAGAAAAGCATCTCTCTTTTCCTGTCAGTGAGACCTGAAATCAGACAGTTCCCCTCGTTGCAATTGCAGCAATATAATGTGAGGGAGAAGAGTTGCGTAGGTCCAATCATGTACCGCTGAAATCAGTGAGGCTTACAGTAGTACTGAAAGCAAAGCTGCTGCTAGCTATGTTTAAGATCAAGTCAACAAAATACATTCACACTGTATCCCTATAAATACTCCTTTTTCTTTAAAGGACCATCATTCTAATAATCTTACAAACATTTTCATCTTTTTTCTTTCTGCTTACCCTATAGTATACTGTAGATAGCAAGGAATCCAGTTTGACTCCTAGAAACCAGATGAATCTGTAGCCTTGGTTATTAGATCCCTTTTCCCCCAAGGTTTTTCATTTATAGACTGAGTATATTTGATCTGGAAGCTATGGAAATCCAAACTCTGCAATGCCATTCTTTGAAATCCCTTTTCAAAATACACGTTGGGAAACACTCTGTCATTCTGCTAGGTTTTCCATTTAATGTAAAAGCCTTAAAAACATATATCTGGATAACAGTGCTCTCCCTCAAGCCTACAAGGCTGTGCGCTTGTATGCCTATTGCTGTAATAAGAGCTTTTGTGTGGTTCAATATCCATTTAGCATTGGATTTTCAGATCATGACTTAGAGACAATTACTGTCCACTCTTAGCAAGTTGGAAGCTGAATGCTATATTCCCTCTGATTATATCTCCAGAAAGTATATGCCAATAACAATCTGAGCATTGATTTCACATTGATTAATACTAGCAGTGCAATATAAAAGGGCATCACTCAATGTACAAGTTCATCGGTCAGCTTTAGCAAACTGCTGCCTTGAAGAACATCCCAAGAAAAACCTCGAAGCATGTGACTATACCACAGGTCTACTTACAGGTCAACTTTACTGTTAATTTGCAATTTAAGTGTCAAATCCAGGAACTCAGCCCTGTGCCCAGGCAGAGAGAGATGTATAAGTAATTGATAGTCTCCTCATTCATGTTGGAAGTATTGAACATGGTCTAGCTTTGAGATGTCAACAAGTAGTGTCTGCAGGGATAAGAGCATATGGGGAGTAACAGATCCTTACATCCTTTGGAAGAGCTTTTGGAGTCCAGGGCTTACCTTCCTTGAAATAAGTTCCTACTTATTATTGAGCAGAAAAAAGCATACTAAATAGGAACCAAATTATGTTCTGGAGCTAACTCACTCTCTTAATTCAGAACATTTTATCTTTTAAATCTTCTAAGTTGGTCTTTAAAGTTTGTAAAATAAGTACCATTGACTAACAGACTCAAACCACATCTCAGAGAGTTCAGGGGCAGCATGGAGAAGAAAAGGGAGAAATTTTCTCATGTTTAGTCTTTATATGTGAATATTATATGAATGCATAATAAGAAGGCTCTGACTTGAATTTTGCCACTATTGCATTGTAAAACTGACAACATTCCCCTGAAAACAGAGAATTCATTTCAGATTAATCTATCTGTGGCAGAAGAGAATCTGCAAATGAACACTATTAAATAAACTATTTAACCTGTCCCTTGTGCTTCTCTTCACTTTGCACTATACTTAATAAATTTAGGGATCTGTCACAGAGGAGCCATACATTAAAATTTGAAATAGTGGCAAAAAAATCTATTTATTTTAAAAACAGCATATTATGTTGAAAACTTACACAATTTCAGCTTTTCTAGGAATATTTCTAGTACTTCAACCCATTTATTTACATGCTTAACACCAAACACGGTATGCAAATCACAATCCATCTCCTGGCTGGCAGAGATGTATGTTGTTAGGTTTTACCGACCTTTCTTGACTTTGCTTCACAAGCATCTGACAGCTGTAGATGCCATGATGTCCTTGTTTCCTAATAATGAGAGACATCTTTTTATCAGTCAAAGGCCACAACAGATTTTAAAGCAGTTTATGGCCTCAAATATGTATAAGGCATTTCTAACTTTGAGTGACCTACATTTCATACAGCTATATGACAAGTTATCAGTTCAGTCTCTTTCTAGACACAGCTTCAGATAGTTTGATTTTGCTCATTTTCCATATTCCAAATATATGATGGCCAGATGGTACAATCCTGACTTTTACATTCAAGCCTTTGAATGTACTGCTCTTACACTCTTAAGTTCTCTTTCCATGCCCCTGGGATTATGGGGAGAAAAGTGGGACAAAAGGAGTCCTCTGAAGTTTAGCTGTCTGGCCAACTTGGAACTCTTGTGATATTAAGCTTAACTCCACAGTTACTCGTAACTTCCTCTCCCCTTGAAACCTTTTCAGTAGAGTCTGATGGAAGAAAGAGAGCTTTTATAGTTCAAATCTTCATGCTGCCTTTTCCCATTTATTTACTCTTCTTTCCAAATTCTCATATTTCAGGGTAGAGCAGAACTGGAAATGGTAAAGAAAAGGGCAATCAGTATGACCAAAGATCATATATGAAGATTAAATAGAATAGTCCACTGTAGACTGGAATAAGAACATGCTCAATGAATAAGGAATCATGAACGGTGGGGAGAAGGTGAATAGGGAAAGCTTATGCAGTGTTTCTCACAGTACAAAAGCTAGATAGCATCAAAAACCTAAGCAAAAAGAAGGTAAAGCTGTATGAAAAAGGTATTTTCTTTTGTTGGTGTGCAACTCAGCTGTGGAACTTGTTGCCGCAGGACAGCTGTGAAGGTCAAAAGAATTAAAAAGTTCAAAAGGAATTTTAGATACATTCACATAAGAAAAATCTGTCAGGTATTACTCAATACATAAAGATAAAACCACTCTCAGGAAGTGCCCAATCTGCAAATTCATAGAAACGGGGAGAGTTTGCCAGAGGAAGAGGCACTATACTGTTTCTACCCTTTCTCTAAGAATCCCCGACTAACTTCTGTCAGAAATAAGCTACTGGGTAAAAAGGACCTTGATGTGACCCAGAATAGCTGTTCTGCATTCCTGATACCCTCTTTGATTGCCTTTGCAATTCCACAGGGAGATGAGAAGATTATGGTAGATTGAAGGCAGTTAAGGGGATTTTTGCTTTTCCTCTGCCTTTGCAGAAAGTATGTTTCAGCAGAGCCAGAGTCTCTTGTCTCTTATTTCTATCCTGCCGTGGATCTCAAGACTTTACTTTTGCTTCAACTGTTCTTTGCAGAATAATTGATGTAAAGTTATGTTGAACAGACAGCGCTGAATATATGCTAGTTTTATTCACAACTCCCGCTTCAGGGGCTTTTTCTCCTTAACTCTCTAATCCCTGCACTCAGCAGCACCCGTTGTCACTGCGCTTTGCAGTGCTTTGCCTTTGTTCAGCAAGGTCATGCTGTGGAGGGTGCAGAAAGCAGCACCTGCTCAGGAAAGCCTTCACTGAGCACTCAGCTAGCCTCTGGTAACTCATTGTGCAATCAGGCAAACAATGACAGATGCCACCCCATCATCAATGATGTGGTTACAGTCTAGACTACCAAAACTAAAACCAAACCTTGACAAGGGTCTCGCTTGTCTGAGTCTTGCAGCCTTCTGGGAGAGGGAAGGAAGGTACCTTTCTCTAGTATCAGGTGTCACGAAGGTGCTGGTGAGCCCATGTCCCAGCTACAGCCCCCTTCACTTCAAGTTTTTTGAGCAATTTGTCCTACATGCGGACAGTCACATGTACAGAGCTTCTTGAGGAAAACTGAGCCCAAGCTTCTTTTGTGAGTCTGGTCAGTCCAGTCGTGGGGGTGCTTCTGGGAAAAGAGTAATTTTGAAAAATCTGGCTAAGCACCATTTTTGAACCATGGAACCAGGTGGTTTTGCTGTCATTAGAGGGTATTTCTTAGTATTTTGTAATTAAACTGGAAGTTCTCAGGGACACAGCCCATCTCTTTGGTCCACACTGTCCAGCGTCTGCAGTGTACAATGAGATCCTGCCTAAGTGTATTGTTAAAATGGCCAAAGCATAGGTAATATATGAGTGATGATGACTAATAGCAAATATATGTGATTATCTCACAGTCTAACATGCCTTTGTCTCATATTTTTCCACCGTACATTTGCTTCTTTTTTAGGATCTAAGACTAGTGACTGGACAGGTGTGTACAGGGACAATATGGCTATATGGTATGGGAAGACATTTAAACTAACACCACATTGCCTTCCTTGGCTACTGGAAGGAACAGAGTCATAGTAGCACGGAGATTGCTGAAGGCAAGTGTATACTGTTCCTTAACTCTGCTTACTAGCCTGGATGGAGAATTGTACTAATACAGCTCTATTACTTTGGGTATCTTGAGTAGCTTGGCTTTGCTTACACACTTCTTGTTGTGTTCAGAGTCATGGATATATATCCTGGGATATAATCTGCACTCACATAACGCAAAAGATCAGTAACGCTGCCCAAAGAGATCTGCATGGGATCCTTCTGACTTCCAGTTGGACAAGGCTTGAGCTGTGCAGGGGATCATCAGACCTGAGTTCTACTACTGTAGAAGACTCCTGGCGTTCAGCAGCTGGGACATGGCAAGGACAACTTAGGAGCTGTAAGAATGACCATAGAAGCTTAGCTGTCTTGTCATGGCACAAGATAGGAAATTTCTCCTCCATCACCCTTACTCTGTACCTAGACTTCCAGATCTTGTGACATCCTAGGCCACTTGCCTTGAAGGGGAGCCCAAAGCACATAATTAAATGTGATGTCCTCCCTGTACAAAGCTCAGTCAGTGACTGACTTCCAGCAGGATGTGGTTACTGTGTATTTATGTGTTTACGACAGACAACAGAGACAAGGATTGATGGAGTCCTGTTCATTTGGAGATGGAAGGCCTTACATGGAAAGTGTCAGCAAGCTGACTCATGGTACTCTGACATACATCTGCTCAGGACGATTCATCACAATTAACTTGCTTTTCCATCTGCATAATCTCATAGGCAGACCTTAAGATGCTAAGGAGAGCCTAAGCATGACCTTTGTTTCTCTCAGTGTGCTGACATAACTAATGGGAAAAAGTGTTTAGCAGCACAGAATCCATTTTGCTTGAAGACATTGGACAGTGAGTGAAACACAAATAAATGCAAATCTTGATTCAGTGACATCAGCATCTATGAAAACACTGTAGCTCTGGTCAGGATTTCAGCTGCAAAGGGCTTCCTGTAGAGGCCACAGAGAAATTAACTGTGAGTTGATGATGCATTTAGCTAGAAAAAAATCTAAAATTAAAAATTAATTCAGTTTCATCACTGGCTTCCTGAAAATAAGCAATTAATTATTTACTATGAATAGATACATATTTATCTTTTAGTGTTCCACAGGTCCAAATGATCTCCGGTACATCATTTCTGCATTAAAAATACCTCAAACACCATCACAGTCCTTTTTGTTGTTTTTCCCTCAGGAAAAAAAAAAAAATCAAAGACTTGAAAAGACAGAAGCCAACTCCCATCTTCATTTCCACTAAGCGCATCACAGAATAAAGCAGCAGCATATAGATGGGGAACAATTCATCGTCACTTCAGTTTGAGCCTTGACTTACAGCATCATGGTTCCCTAACAACCCTGGCCACTAGCTGTTACTAGTTTTTCATTCCAAGGAAGGTGGTGGAGCACGGTCAGAGATAAGAAACTGGGAAACTACTTCCACTTTCTTAGAGGTAGGTTTACACCCTGGAATCTGAAGCTTAATGGTCTTTCTGTTAGAGCTTTGCTTTTTTTTTTTTTAATCTTTAGTATTGCAGCTCTACGTATTCCCTATCCATCTCTAGACCTTTCTGGCATCATTGTAAATCCTTTTCTTCAGACATGAGTTTTACACTCTGGCCTTAAAATGCAACTATGGATTATGCATTCATTATACTTCTAAACACAAGCAGGATCAGCCCTTGTAAGTATTTGGATAAGGGACAGCCTTTGAAAGCCCAATATCCTATGGGAAATGCTATGGCTGATTCACCAGGTGCCAATATTCTGTCTGGTAATTCACAATTGGTACTCTTCCAATTAACAGTAGGAGACATAACCACTAATACCGCCAGCTGCTACCTGGACTGCCTTTCTTATCTGTTGCCTTTTTCTTTTCCTAGCCTGTTTGTCCGCTTGTAGCTTTTGAGAGATATTCTGCAACAAGACAACAGCATTAAAACACTCAATTAACATTAACTGATGCAGTTGCAAAAAGAGCAAGTAGTGCTTCCTGGAGATAGGGCAGGGAAACATCAAACTGAAGAAGGCAGGAGTTTTGATGGGTAGAAAGCATTCGGGGCACCAAGAGGAAGGTCTGAGCTAGCAGAGTGGCTGTTCTCTCTCCCAGGGCTGGCTTGTTGGGGACACACAGGGGTGCAAGTGCTCCTCAAGGCACAGGCAAGTAGGTTGAGTCATGACCTTCTGCATCTGCCACCTGGGGAGAAAGGCACAGGTCCTGTAGGGGTCATAGCCATTTATTTGATCTCACTGGTTTCACAGGATGATCAGCACCTGCACACCAAGGTGTGCAGGCCTGACTCCCTGCGTGGCTCTGCAGAGGGCTGCCCTGCGGCAGGGCTGCAGGGAGAGGAGCGCCGGGCTGGGGAACAGGAATCTGGCCCTGCAGGCCCCGGCCGCGCTCAGCAGCGGGGCTGGGGGCGCCTCAGCCCTGCAAAGCCGAGAAAGCGTTTCCGAGCTCCGGACGCGGGCACGCCGCCCGACCCCGCAAGTCCCCCGGCTGGAGCCGCTGAGCCTGAACCGCAGGCAGACACGGAGCCCACCCTCTCTCTTTCTGGGGGCAAGCAGGGGCTTGCCGACGCCCCCCGCCCGCCAGCCAGGCCGCCGGTCGCCATGGCAACCGGCCAGGCCGCAGCCCGCCCGCGCCGTGTTCCTCCCCCGAGGGTGGCTGCCGCCGCGGGGGCCAGCTTCGGCGGCGCCATCGTCCGCTGCGGTCCCCGGGCCCCCCACGGCCGGCGGCAGTTGCCGCTGTCGCCTCTCCCCTCGGCGCCGGTAAGGAACTCCCTGCGCTCCTGGGGCGCGGGGAGGCCGCAGCCGCCGGGCTGTGCCCGCGGCGGGCGGGGCCAGGCCCGGCCCCAGCCCGGCTGCGCCACCGGGGCCTGCCCGGGGTGGGAGATGAGGAGGAGGAGGAGGGACTCCGCAGCGGCAACAACTGACGTGTCCCCTCCATGGAGCTCGGCGTGATTCATCAGCGGCGGCGGGGCGGCAGCGGGGTGCCGCGCACCGTCCCCTCGTAGGCACGGCCGCAGCGGGGGCAGCCCCGGCACCGTTCTGCCGCCCGCACCGTCCTCTTCCTCCGCGCCGCCTGCTCCTCTGCCCCCGCGGCTACGCGAGGATCCCGGAGGAGGCAAAATGGAAGAAATCTTGCGAAAGCTGCAGAAGGAGGCGTCGGGGAGCAAGCACAGGGCCATCAAGGAGAGCTGCACCTGGGCCATCGGTAAGGAGCGGGGTCGTGGACAGCGGCGCCGGGCTGACCCCACCGCGGCCGGGCTGCCCGCGGGGGAGCGGAGCGGAGCGGGCGCGGCCCGGCCATGTCCGTTGCAGTGCAGTGCAGGAGCCTCCGACGGGGAGGTTTGGTAGCGGCGGGGGCAAGGAGACCTCGACAAACTTGTTCCGCGCTGGCCGCCGAGCCTCCAGCGGGCGGGGAGGGACCGGAGCGCCTCAGGCGGTTCAAAATGCCCGGGAGCTCCGCGCTGCTGGAGAGGGCTGTGGCACAGGCTGGCGGTCCCGGAGAGCATCCATGTCCCCCGCCACCCCCCCTCCTGAGTCTGCTTCGTGGGTCTTGCGAGGCAGATGCGGGTATCAGTGGCTATCAGTTTCTGTGTATGTTGGGGAGGGTAGCGTGTCTTCTCTAAAAGCCCCCCCCCCCCCCGCCGAATATTCGCAAAAAACCTCCAATAGTTTTCACTGCTGGCTTAACGTTTGGACACCTATTTTAAAAGCTAGATTTTTTTTTTTACCGGATTCCATGAGCTCTTTTTTCCTTGCTGTATAATAGAAATAATGATCAATAAAACAAGTTATTCTTTTAATGGAATATGAGCTTAGGTACATCTCAGTATCCACCCATTTTGCCTGTGACTTGAAGTGCTTTTGATGCTAGCTACCTGGTGCACTAATCAGCAAGAACCTTAACTTACATCAGCATAACTGTGATACTTAAAATTGCTTTAAATTTTTATTTTTCATCCATACATAGTTATAGCAATCTGTGGTACTTCATACCTGTTGCTGTCTTATTACTGGTCTTTCAGCTTGATGTTCTGTGGGTTGCTTCATTAATTGTGTGCTACCCTTGCACAGCAGCCATGCTAATATCCTCTGTACTGTTCCAGTTTTAGTATATGTGCTGCTGAAGTGCTGGTATGTGAAAGGGAGTTCACTGAGGAGATGGTACTTGGTGCCTTGTCATTGGGCACCCAGTGTCCTGACAGATTCGTGCAAATCTTTGGAGACTTGGAGCAGCAGTGATTGTTGTTCTGTCAGCTGGAGTAGATATACACTTTAGGATCATTGGTTCAGAGATTGTAGCCAGATGCATTATTATAGTTGAACTCAAGAGTTTCTTTTAAAAGCCCTATTGTTTCCTTTGGTTATACAGAAACCTTGGATTCTCCTGATGCTGCTGTCAAGATACCTCCATATCAGCTAAGGTAAGAACATTTAAATGTTGAATCACGTGCAGCTGTGAGTATTTGTGAAATTGAAGTAAAAATTTGAATTAGAAGTGAGGCAGACAGAGGAGAGGGTTGAATCTGTGTGATTTCTTTAGTTTGTAGATATACATATCTAGGCTGGTAGTAGTGGATAATTTGCTGATGAGCCCTTGGCCTCTAGCCATGAATGAAATGTAAGTGTTGAAATGAGCATGAGTACGTATAATGGTGACACTTGGTTAGAAAGGAGGTCTGTCTTATGGTCTAAAGAATTTTCCTTCTAAATGATAGGCTTCGGTATAAGTGATAATGCTTCTCAGTCTTCTCAGTGTGCTTGTTTTCTTTTAAATCTAGATCAGTTTTTGTTTACTGAAAATAAATATTCTAGAAACTGAAAGGTTGTATCATCATATAGCTAGGACACTAGGTAGAAACTAAAATCATACAGTTTCTATGCCTACTTCTTCCTTTAGCCTGCTAGATTGTCTTGAGTAAGCCTTCTCCATTCTTCCTGCCTCCATTTGTACAACCATAAAATGGGGGAGGTGGCACTGCCCTCATTTATAGAGCTATTTAAGATCTCATTTTGGAAATTCTGATTGCTATGGAGAAATTAAATAGGCAAAATTATTCACTGTCCCTTCCGACAGAACCATTAGGAAGCATAAAAAAAACCTAGCAAGTGCACAGTTCAAAACAGGAGGACACTATTTCACACAGCTTATAGTTAAGATGTGAAAGACTTAGGCTTGCCTTATTAGAAAATGTAATGGATGCTAAGAGTTTGCATGGGTTCAAAAAGCACCTCTAACAAATCCATGGAATTGATCAAAGTCTACCAGATGCAAAGGTACCCCTTCTTATTCAGGAGTCAGATATGATTGACTTTATAAGAGAGTATGTAGTAGTGTTGCTATAAATTTGGCCTGTCCTGTAGTCCTCCTAAATATCCACTGTTAGCCGCTGACAGCGGTGATGCTTTTTTACCACAATATTACTCTCCTGGGAGTATTTTTATCACGTCATTACTCCCCACTGCTCCTTTCAGATATGCTTGGTGCAGCTTTGTGCAAGGAAAATTAGGGATTGAAGAGCTAGTTATTCCAGAGTGGTCACCAAATAGGGAAGGAATAAGAGCAGTGCTTTTGCTGCTCTGAAATCCTATCAGCTGTAGTCCAGAAGGGGCCTCAAGTCAATGGGGAATGGATGTAGCACAGGTCTGACATGACCAGTGCCAGACACATGCATTTTCAACACAGGTTGGGCAACTGAGAACAGCTGGATAAGTAATTCCCAGTGGCTCCATTAGAATTAGATTATGTTTACTTGGCACTGTGGTTGGAGAAAACTTGGCTCTTTATCTTCCCATTTATCACCCTTCATCTTTAATACAGTATATGGTCTCTCTTTTTAAGTACTACTCTCATTCCCTATGAATTAGTAAGTTAGCTGTTACCACATTTCTTCCTTTTTCACTTGCCTACTGCCTCTTTACAGATACGCCTGCCTTTTTCTCTTCTTCCTTCAATGTTCTTCATGTTGTATTTAGTTGGGATTTTCTTCCACTGTAAATCCTAATATTTTTAAATAAAGCTAATACTTTCACAAGTATAGTAGCTATGATGAAGTAAGCTCTTAACGTTAGACTTGTCAGTAACAATGTACTCAATATTACTGGATGCTTTACAAAATAAAGGATGCACTAGAGAATTTGAATAAAAGCTTTGGTTGCCGGGTCCTTAGTATGATTCTGCCACATGACCTCAGACAGTGTGGGAGATGTTGCTGTCGCCAGTACTCTGAGCTTACTCTTCATTTTCTGCTAACAAGCTACTGCCAGACTCCAGATCAGCACACTGGGCCACATCTTGGACTGGAGTTCGCTTGCATGATGTGTGACTTAGATAAAAGTTCGTCTTTGTTTGGTATTTGTTAAAGAACAGCACTGTGATGGCTTGGTTCCTAACACTGTAAAAGAATAGCCTTGAAAATAGAGCAATAGCAATGACCAGAAGTACAGCCAAGATGGGTGCAGGATGGACAATCCTGACCATGTTGCTTTCCTGCTTTCATCTTGATCAGGTGCACATTGCATCATCTGCTGTAATACAGATCAGCCCCTGGCTGATCATCCACTTTGAACCTGCCATTCACCCTTTCTGCTGTAATATTTTTGGGTGTAGTAGCAGAGCCTGGGGATGAGGTCTGGAATATTCTGTGATACTAGTTAGAGTGAAGGTATGTATCATCTTTCCACCAAGTGACCCTAGTCCACAACTTGGATCTGAGATCTGTAGTGGTAACATATTGGAAGTGTTAAAGGCAGTGTGCCAAATAGTTCTGGAGAAAAATATGTATTTGCGAGGTCTCTTCTAAGAGCAGCAGTTGAATGAGTGGAGTAGTGCATGTCGGGGAAAACATTCCAGCTTGTTTAGTAGGAAAGTTTGATGTGTCTTTAGAATATGCTGAATACAAGGAAAGCATATCAGCACTTCCCTACAGTATATTTGGGGAAGTTAATGATCTAGGGCACATCTATACTGCATAAGAATGGAGGGACAGAGATTCCTGATCTGCCATGTCCAGTTGAGATAGATACTGGCTAGGTTTCAGAAATAGTGAATCTAGTAAGTACCCCAATCAGTATTGTTTCTCTTGCTCCACAAAGCAGCATCTGGCTTTCACTAGCAAGTTGTGCTGGTGTTACTGCTGTTTAAAAGGATGACCATGCCCTTACTTAAGTCCTTCTTTTCCTTCTGTAACTGAAGAATGAAGTCTGCTCACGAGAAGGAGAAGGTGTAAAACTTCATGATCCCTTTTTCCCCCCCTTAAAAAGTAAAAGGCTGTTTGCTAGTTTTGAAACCACTGTTCTAGATAAGTAGAGGTTCTTCATTATATTTTCATTTAAGACAGTGATCCTAGCACGAGAATGGGGAGGACAAGTTATCTCTTTGCATTTCCTCAGACTATGACTAGTTGAGTTCAGGGGTTTTTACATGTGTTACACCGGTTACGTGCATATCTCCACTATACTGTAGAGGTAGGTTACTTTTATGTTCTGATCTATCCGTAGTTTCCTCTCTTGGGTTGGGCTTTTGTTACTGAACACCAGGCAGGCCACATGGTAGTTTCCTGAAGTCTGTGCAATCAGTTAGGGACTTCAGCTGTAGCATTTGTGTGGGAGCTGTTTCCTGCACTTGTCTGGTAACTGCTTAGACAGCATGTGCCTGCTGTGTTTGGGAGCACCTGGGGTACTTCTGCCCCAAGGGAGTGCAATGACTGGACATTCAGCCTGGAATGTTATTCTTTAATTAGTTTGATAGAGATTTGTTGGGTATGTCTTCAGGGAGCTAAATGAGACTATTTTGCTGTTCAGCTTCCTTTGATGTTAATTGGACTTATGAGTCCAAATCCCAGTTAATGACCTTGCATATTAATTCTAGTGAGGGGCATTATTTAAATGTCTCACTTTCTTCAGAAATACAAATCTCCAACAAATAGAGGCTTCCCCACAGAGTCCTGTCAGCTCTGCCTTGAGATAGGAATATGTGTGTGCTTTTTCAGTAATTTAACTTGTGATCAGACTATTGAGCCAGGGTATGAAATAGTAAAGAAGATTAAAGTGGACCAAGATGGAAATGACCTTAAGTCAGTTCAACGCTTTGCCATAGATGTCCTGTAAATTCTTGAGAAGGGAGAGTCATGTAACCCATTGGTAACCGATCCATTGTTGCCTGCCTAGTATGATGTTTGTCTCTGATGAACAGGTGTTGTGAAGATTAGATATACACTAAGTGTTTGAGGAGGCTGAATGGATGACTTATAAATAATGAATTAGATAAAAGGAATTGATGTCCTGGTGTTTTAGTTGGTGAATTGATCACGTGGAAAATAGCTTAAGAGAGCTTAATGTTGTCTGCCAGCAAACAATTGTTTGCTACTAAGTTGGGCTGCATTCACTTAAGATGACAAATTCTGCCCTAAGGCCAACGACCTACACTAAGCAAGGCTCTTGTCCTGGCTAATTCCTGGCCAGTTTCTCCATTGTGATTTTAGAGGCTGAAATACGATCTGTAAAAGGTAACTGAACAGACACAAGAAAAAGAGTCTTGAAAGAGAATGTTTGATCAGAGCAGTTTAATACTCATGAGGATTATATATATATATATACACACGCGCACACCCCAGAAAATAAAATAAGAGGCTAGATAGCGCTTGCCAGTCACATAGTGCTTTGAAAAAACTTGGTTATACTAGAGTTTTTTTGAATGCTTTATGCAATTAAGTTATGCCTTATAGACTATATAAAACTTAGTGGTTTTCTGTCAGCACGGACTGGGTGCTGTAAAGGGGAGGCTGGTTGGGACTTTTGAGGGAGGCTGTGGCTTGGTGGGTAGTTTAGCTGTTGTGTTTTGGTGTTTCTGTCCTTACTGGAACCTGGAATTTTATAACACAGAACTTCTTACTACATGCCTTCCATTCTTCATTAGGGAATTATTTTTATTATCGTTGTTCTAAGACATTTCCAGTAACTTCCAGGTCTTTTTACTATCCTGTCACTACTTTTCTTCTGACCAGAACAATGGCAAAAAATGGTTTTTTTGCCCTTTTGTCAGTGTAGCAGAAGCGTCACTGTAGACTCGAGTTTGAGCTGTTCTGCGGAGCTTGCATGGCTGGTGTCTCCTTACTCTCAGAGAAATGTGGCTGAGTGCAGAAGATGCGTAGGCAAGACTCTCAATAGTATAAATTGCTGTTCATACCAGCTTAAAGTTTCCCCTGTGGACTTTAAAGTAATGACCGTGAGACATGTTGATGAGTGAAGCATTCTGGCATAGTAACTCATTTACATTTTTTCTTCAAAGAAGAACCAGAAAGGCTTTCCAAATGCTTATTTATTTCTTCAACATAGCTGTACACTGCACATCTCTGTACCTAAAAGTTGCAGAAAGTAGTTGAAATCAAATGGAGGTACAGGCTCAAGCCTTCAAGGCACCAATTCTGGGTGCCTAATTGGAGAGATATGAGTCTTGGCTTTCAGAGATGCTAAGTGTTTCTAAGTCCTTTCTGTGTTGGTAGCAGTTCTTATGTTCATTACTGCAAAAGCTTACATCCCTCTGTTATTTCACATTGCCTTTCAAAAATAGCCAGTATTTCTGGGGATTAGATCTGGAAAGTCAGAAGTCAGTGGTGAGTGGGGTCCTCTGTAATAACCAGCTTATGTCTAGTTCTGTCCCCCCTGTTTATGTCCCAGTAACAGAAGTAGTCCTTAAACTTAGCTGAACTCTGAAATATCTCTCCTCCTTGCATTTTTTTCCTATAGTCATGAGAATTTGTGGATGAAATTGGTAGTTCTACTCTGCCATTTATTTTTGCATCTCTAGCCTTGCATCTGACATACTTCTTTAGAAGTAGATGCAGCTTACAAACTCTTCAATAAAACAACATGCTCACACATTTTAGCTTGCATGTGCTCAACAAATAATAAAAGCAGTAAGTGTGGTGTGATCATCACCAAACATCCAATGCCATGGAGACTTCCAATCCAGTTAGCTTTGCAGGTAATTCATCCACTTAAATTATCTTGAGGCTTGGGATGCATTTTGGCTTTTCCATTGTGAAGAAGCGTTTGTGATTTCATCATTTTGTTCTTTTCCCATCTACTTGATTTTGTTCATAATTTCAGTTACTTTCTACTGGGAAAGTGTGAATAGGGAAGCTGGTTGGTCGGTCTGTCATCTATCTATCTAGCTATCAGATCCCCTGACCAGAAGAAAGGAGCAGGAAGGGAGGAATAACTGTCTCTGAGTGGTTTGGGGCAGTGTTTTTAGCATACCTCTCTCTATTTTACTCTCTTATTTTTGAAACACTTTGCTTCCTGCTTTTGCTGCCACAGCCACCTGGCATTAAGTGCTCCTGTGCTTTCCTCCTGAACCTGACTGCTGGATATGGACTCAGGCAGCTCAACCATTACAGAGTTGCTATCTGGCATTCAGCAAGTGGATGATGAGTTGCCTGGCAGGCGTCTGGCCAAGAAGAGTGGCAATGCGGACTACTGAGCTGCATCTCCTGTGTTGGCGATTTACAGGCTGGATCCAGACTTTTGGGGGCATTTATATAGCCCGTTTGGCATTTTGAATGGTGTATGTGTTCTGGTCTTGATTTAAAATGTTGTATTCCTAGTTCTAATGTTGAGGGGTGGGTGAGGGGAATATTTGGATCAATCTGCATGTTTAATCTGGGATATCTAACTGGCCCTATTTCTTGTCTGATGGGCAGGTATTTTTATCTCAGCAGAACTTTGCATCTGTTCTGGGACCCCAAAAGACAGCAGTGTTGGAGAGGAAAGGGGCCTATAGGTCAGTTTCCATCATGCATGTCTGAACTCTTGCTGTCAAGACAAGATTCCAAGTGTTGGAAGGCCTTTAGATCTAGGAGTCCTTAAAGACTAGTCCCTAGGAGTCCCCAGCCTAGCTGGGGTTATGGCTTTTGAAGGTATCAAAGGTTCAGTATTGTCATGGGAAAAGGTGCATGGCTTCTGAAAGATTATTTGTTACTCTTATTTGTAGATTTGTATGGATTTGTTTTTGTGGGGGTTTTTTTGTTTTGCTTTGTTTTTTAAAGTGCAGTGCTTGGTGTTTCTGAAACTAACTTTCTGCCCTTCGTGACTTTTTGTAGTAGTGAACCTTAATATTCACTACTGCTTTGGGTCTTTTTTCCTATTATGGATTCTTCTGAAAGTCCATTCTAGATTTGTGACAGAAGCCCACATTGTACTGGTTTTGACTGGGCTAGAGTTGAATTTCTTCATAGGAGCTGGTAGGATGGGAGTGTGGAGCAGCTGGGTGGGGCTGAGCTGCCTATTGGGGTTAACCCCCAACATAAGTTACTGTGGGATGTAATTCATTCAATCCGGGAATAGTACCAATAAAAGATGAGAGCAGCCATAGTTTTGAGTGTTTGTCCAATTTCTAACAATAAATGCAACTGAAATATTGCCCTAAGGATCTAAGGATGATAATAAGATAGCAGTTTTTGTGTTTGTTTTAAACATCTGATCACTTTTAGTGCTTGCAGAGGAGAAGGAAGTGAGAACATCAGGAGGCTGTTGATAATTGCCTTAGAGAATGAAATACAGTTGGACAGGGAAACCAGGGGGTGGAAGAAGAGAAGTGGCACTGAAACTGAGAGGACTGTTTTCCTGCTGAATGAGGCTCGAATCTGCTGTGATCTTTGTGTGATGTTGTGCAGGTCATGACTTTTCTTTGTTTTGAAAATGAAGGGGTGAGTGGGAACAATTAAAGCCTTTTCTCACAGTTCTTTTATTTACATTCCATGAAAAGTAACAAAGGTGCAGAAAATGCACTACCTCTGGTTTCCTTGAATGTTTGGTTACTTAAGAAATTGAATATGCTAAGGTGCAGTGAGCATAAAATTACATAATGCATTGTAAATGTGGGGATATTTTTAACAACCATCCCTTAGGTCTGTCAAGATTCAGCGTTGCACTACTGTGAGAGTTGAATGGAGTTGCAGATTGCAGCATTAAACTTCAAAGTGTAACTAGTAATGACCGGAAATAGTTCTGATCCTCCCATTTCTTCATCAAACTGTTTTCTAACTAACTCTAGGCCATACCGCTGTAATTGAAAAAACGAAGTCATTTGCAAGATGTCTGTGCTGTAGTGCCTCTGTGTCTCTTTCCTGTCCCCTCAATCCTACCCTGTCCCAGCACTGTAAAACTTCTCCTGATGGAAGTTTAATTCTTGTAAGATGCTTTATTTGTTCTTTTCAGTGTACTGAAATTTTGACACAGAAATGTTTTCACTGGAAAAATTCTCAGCTTCCCTTCCAAATATAGGGAAGAGAGGTTTCATAGAACAGCTCGATAAACTTTCAAAATTGTAGGCTGAGCAAGTCCAGCGTGTGCTCTGCCTCAGGCCAGGAGGCGTACGCTAAGTGAGGATGGATACTCTGCTCCTCACCTCATCTTGATGCTGTGCTTCAAATTATAATCAATAAAATCACCTAAAGGATATAGATTGCTTTATAATGAAGGTCTTGTGAAATTTAGGTGTGTCATCAAATTCCATAAGAGCAGAGTTAGTAAGTGGCTGTCGTACCATGCGCACAAAAGGCAAAAATCTACTGGGGTGGATGTTCTAGGGAGAGTGATGATAATGTCTCACAGAGAGATTACACTACAGCTTTGGAGACAGGAAGCCGCCTGATTATTATTTTGGCCTTATCCACTTTAATATTGTGTAGAATCTTCTGTTTTATCTCTTCTTCTCCTCTCAGGCAAAAGTACATGGTGTGCTTACGTTTTTTGTTTTGTTCTGTTTCACTTTCATCTTGACAACAGTATCAGGCTCCTATCTAGGAACTTGGTGTTTGTGTTGAAATCAAGATGTTATTAGTGAGTATAGCAAAGAAGCAAATGACCTTAGAAGCGCTCTCCAGCTGAGTGACTGTGCTAAGCTATTTAATTATGATTGTACGAATTCTGTGGTCTCGGCTGCATTAGGCTGGATGGAAGATTAAATTGTTCATGTTTGCCTTTCCCATGAGTAGAGCTATAGTTCTGCTGGTATGGCAAATCGATTTCTCTTGGCAAGTGTGTAAATAAAAATTAGAAATGCCACTGTGTCACTTTTTTAATACCAAGCAGTATTAAATTGCAGTCTCATTCAATGTTCCAGGTTGAAAAATTGTTCTAGCTAACAAACTGTATGAAGTTACATTTAGGCATTATTCCTCAGTTCCTTTTCCTTATGTTATTAAGTGTCCTCTGATAAGCAAGTCTTATGCTTCCCTCCAGAGGCAGGTTCACTTTGGTGTTGGGTGAAGTGATAGCTTTGTGTCTTGGTTTGAAAAGCCAAAGGAGGGGGGGAATACATGAAACAAAGAGGATGGAAAAAGGAAATACTGAGCTGGAGGGGAGACCCAGAGGGAACTCCAAGAGAGAGCTGATGTCAGCAGATGAGGTGAGAGAGAATCAGATACAGAAAGAAAAGGAGAGTTAAACCTCAAGTCATATGAAAAGAAGCCTTTCCATTGTAACTGGATAAAAGTGAAGAGGTTTGTACTGTGTGGGGAGAAAAAGATTTTTTTTTAAATTTATTTATTTTTTTTAAAGAAGCTGCAAGTGTTGAGGAAGAAAAATCATAGAATCATAGAACGGTTTGGGTTGGAAGGGACCTTTAGAGGTCATCTAGGCCAACCCTCCTGCAGTGAGCAGGGACATCTTCAACTAGATCATGTTGCTCAGAGCCCCGTCCAGCCTGACCTGGCTTTCACCCAGAAATTATAAAGTTATTAGTGAAGGTGAAACTTCACATGGTTATGTGAGAGGAAAATCTCTTGACATGGGAAACATGCACACAAGTGTCTCTATGCTTGTGAGTAACTGGAGTAAAATCCTGCCCCTGCTGAAGCCATCAGAATTTATATCAACATAGTACAACAGCACTCTCTGAATTGTTTTGTGATTTGGTTTGGGGTTTTTTTGTTGTTTTTCAGGATCTGTAAACTGCAACACCAACTGCTTGTTCATTCTTATGTAGTGCTGTAATATCGAAGTTGTCTAACAGTGCGTGATCATCTTGTAGCAGTACAGCATCATAAAGATAATTTATTGCAGTTTTTTGTTGAAAATAAGGGTTCTAACTGGAAGGCTTCAAATTTTAACTTTTATCCTATTGCTCTAGGAGGTCTCTAAGTACTATCAACAAACTTATATTTGCATAGGTATACTAATTTTAGTGCTGAAGGAGTCTGTTGAAGTCATCTGATCCATCAATTCCAATCATGGAATGGTTTGGGTTGGAAGGGACCTCAAAGACCATCTAGTTCCAACCCCCCTGCCATGGGCAGGGACACCCTCCACTAGACCAGGTTGCCCAAAGCCTTTATGCAACCTGGCCAGCTTCCTTCACTGTGGAGTCATGAGAGCTTGCCCTATATTTGTACACTGCAAGCTCCAAACATCTGTCTGAGCTCAACTGTAATACTCTTTGCAAGTGGGACGGTCCTATTTCTGCTGTAGATAAAATTAGGCATTCCTGTAGAATGAGAGCAAGGACTTAAAATCTTCTTTCTTGAAGAGCTGTTGCTTGAAAAAGGATATATTTATTTCCTGTTCCTCCTCCAGGTTTTAAGTACTTCGATTATGAACCATAAAGTTGTTGGTGGAGTATTTTACCAATGTTCTCTAAGCTAGCACAGGAAAAGAAGAGTTATGGATATTTCTACTTTTATATGAACATATGTACATATATACACTGCTGGAGTTTGTTTTACACAAATTAAATCACCCCCTTTTTGTGTAGGGACAGTATTTGCTTCTGTTTGGTTTATTTAAGGGTGACAGCTAGGAATACCTATAGAATTTTGAGAATTTGTCTTTATCCTTTGTTTTCTCATGATGGGCCAACTTTTCTGCTTGAATAAGTAAGGCTAATGGGGTTACACGCTGTGATACTTTGTTCATTTTAAGCAGCCAGGACTGAGAAGTTCTTCTGAACTGTCAGTGTTACTCTGACTGAAAAATGTCAGATTCTGGCTATGACTGTTATCCTGCCTAACAAACAGCATATCAGAAAATGGCAACACCCATGAATCAAATTCTTATCTGTTCTTTGACTGGGCTGTGAATTATGCTGCGTAATGCAAATTATATGTTGATAAGGCCCTGAGGTTCTAAATTTTGCTTCTGCTATGTAATTTTCTGGGGGAAGATAATGCAGAGAGATGTCTTATTTTTAATCTCTCTTTATTTTTAGTCCCGTTTCTGAAAATTAATATAGTTATCACCATTTGTGTGACGGGAAATAACTCTTACAGTGGTGACAAATACTTCATTTATAGTGCCTCCTTCCCTAAGTCAGTATCATGGAGGTGAAGGTGGGCCATGAGACTGTGTTCCAGGCACTAACAAGAAGAAGTTCAGATCCGGCCATTTCCTATCTTCATTACACTTTTCATCGTGAGAGTGAATTAATGAGGCATTATTCTCCTCTCACTAAAGGCTTTTTCCACTACAGTGCGGATAGAAAGATTTTCACGATCTCTTACTTACAGCAGTAATCTGTCTTGCTCTGACCTTTTTGGCAGTCTGTTTTGACTGGCCTGTCATAGCATCCCTTGTGACAGACCTGCAGGGAAAGAGGTAGGTTGTTGAGCCATGGCAAACTTGGACGACTAGAAAGGTCATTGTAACCCAGCATGCTGAATATAAAGGCTATTTACGTTCTCATGACTCATTCTGCAGTTTACAAAGCTGACAGTTGTGGAGTGGGGTAGCTCAGGAAGGACAACCTGTGCTCCTGGAGGTACTAGTCCTGGATTATACACTTGGTTCTGTCTCTGACCTTTTTGCTTGATCCTGGGCAGGTCGCTCAGGTTTCAGTCCAGATACCACGGAGGTCTAGTGACAAAACTCCAGGTAGTCTCAGTAGGAACAGGACTGCGTCTTCGTCCTTGGTGCTCTCTGCGTACTCTGTTTTGCAAGTACAAGGTCCACGCTTACCAAATGCTGTTTTCTGTAATGGACTGCCTGTTAGTGCAAATGGCTACTGGTTTCTAGTGACCTTAGAATATATATTTTTATATTTTTTTTTTTTAATTGATCTTCTGGGTCAGGACAGGAGGGCAATTGGCACTCTTTGTTTTGAAGGGAGGGGGCTGCCATCATGTTATACTCATTTGTTCAGTATTTATGTGTTATACCAGATTTTAATAGAAACACTGTGCTTAGGAAAGCTGTTCATGTCTGCAATTACTTTCTGTGCTGTAAAATCATTCTTCCAGACCCTTGTTCTGGAGTGACTCTCACCATATCCTTTGCACAGGTGACCTTAGACAACAGCAGCAGATAAAGAGTGGTCCCTGTCTTCTCTTCTGCTGTCAGGGAAAGAACACAACAGCCAGGATCTGTTATTGGTGTCTCTCTTTTTTTTTTTTTTTTTTTTTTTTTTTTGGTGGGGTGTGGGTGAGTAGTAGGTTTGGTTTGGTTTTTAAACTAAGCTGTATTTTGAGAGCACTGCTGTGTGGATATAGGCAAACAATGCAATTAGTGTGGATTTCAGCATAGTGCACCACTTATATTTGAGCACATCCTTTTTCTTCACTATCATTCCTTCTTTATACCATCTCAACTTCTTTCTTCCCTCTAGCTTCTGTTTTCATTGCTTTGTTTCATCTGTCAATGCCCAGGACACTTTATCCTGAAGCTTTTGGTAGCTTCTTGGTAGCTTCCCCTCTTCCAAGTCAAAGGTGCTCCCTTCCTTTTGTGCACCCTCTGTGTTGTACTTGACTCATCTCATTCAGGTTTCAGTTGGTATTTGTGCCTAAAACTGTGTGGTTTGTGTCCGTATGTCCACACCTGCATTCATTAGTGTGGCAACTTAGGAGTTCCAGTGTGAAACTAGTTTCTGTACAGTAAGGTAAATGGAAAACATTCTTAAACGTGTTTTGAAGTATATTGATGTGCACCAGCTTATTCTGAGAAATTCACATATGTAAAATGTCTTACATGTGTAGCATTACAAAACCTGAATGAATTGTCACTTGATAATATAGATCTGCAGAGAGTGGAGTAAGCAATGAGATCCCATGGTGTGGGATCACTCAAAACAGGGTGGAATTATAAAAGGGACTGTAAGGTCTAAGAGGAAACCTCAATCCCTTTCTTCATTGCACTCTGAAACAAATCCTGGTCTGCATTATCTCTTGTGCAGCCTTATCGAACCCAGTCTTAAGTGGTAGACCTTGGTAGGGACCAACTGTGTTAATTTACGTCATCCTCTCCCATTCTGCCTAAGGATTATCTGCCGTGTCCTTCTGTGTTCTCATACTGGCAGATGATGCATTAAAATGGCAGGTCAAACTGAAGTGTGGAAGATGCTCAAACTAATCAAACATTGTGAGGTATCTCTGCAGGTGTTTTATAGCTGTAGCATGGAAATGCTAAAGATTTAATTGACTGGGTAACAAGAACAGGAAATGACACAATGGCAATTCATTTTCTCCGAGAATACAGTAGGAACACAGGCTGCAGCAACCTTAATTAGATTTTCAGTTAAACATTTTTAGCAAGGATGGGAAGTTCAGCTAATTGAATCTGTTCTAATTTCCATCCTCCTGTTAGTCATTTTTTGCTCTTCATTTTGGGAGATATCTCAAGAAACAGCTCTCATTGTTCTCTGCTCATTGCAGTACGTGGTGACAGATGGTAGGCAACATGCTGATGTGCAGGGTAGCTACACATAAGCCATAGGAGCTCCCACCTGTCTTCATTATAATGAAACTGAACTGGATCCACTCCAGTGACTTATGACTGCCTTCCCTTTCCCCTCTCCTCCCAGTCTCCATCCACTTTAATGTGAGAATAAGTTTGTTGTGTATTAATAATGCTCCAAACGTTTATATGCTGTGCAGTGAACCGTATAAAGTCTAAAAGAAATGTGGTGTTCTGCCCTGAAGAGGTGCGGGTCTAAATAATTGTCAGTTTTTAGCATCCCTGCAGTTAGTACTATACACTACTGTGATTTTTTTTTTTTCTTTTTCCTGTGTGTCTGGCTGATTGAATACCAGTTAATACACAGGTACCTTGTTTTGGCACCTGTTGATCTACTAATTTCAAATGTGAATTCTGTCCCAGAGGGTGATCGTGACAACTTCTTTTAAAAGAGTATGTCAAAGTCACAAGGTAAAAGTTTACACTTAAAGGTGCTTTGTGGGTTAGAGGTGTATTGCTGTGGCACAACTCTAAACTAGAAAGTACTATCACAATTTACCTGCATGCTACCTATACGTTCCCAGGTTCAGGCAAAGCTGGCTGTAGATACATGGGCAGTAGCCAGCTCTGTACTGGCTAGAGGATTACTGCCTGAACCCTGGAGTAGATGTTTTGGCAGTTTCTGTAGATCTGGATGATATAACACTCTATGAGGAAATATTTCCTGAATGTTCGGTAGTTCAAGCTGTTTTGGATGCTAAACCTGCAGGTTTTAAGAGTCCTTCTAGTTACATTGATTCCAGAAACATTCCAGAAAGGAGCTTCTGAGAAAATTGGGCTTTGTGCCTTCCTGTTTCTTAGAGTATCCTAAATGAAGCAAGTTGTTAGCTTTTAGTTAGAAACCTATTTTAAGATACACGTGTAGTCTGCTTCAAGTTCTCTAGAAATCTGCGTAATTCGTATTTCTTTTAAAAAGCTTCTTGTGGTGTTATGCCAAATGGCCTTTTTCAAATTCCCATGACCTCTGAAGAAGGTACAAATATGAAGAGACCTGCAGATTCTCAAGAGGTCTTTGCAAAGTACAGAATCTTGCTAGGTTGCGTAACTGAGCCATGCTTGTGACTCTCAAGCCTTTAATTTATCGTTTAAGGAATGGGTTGCATTTCAAAGAGCAAATAGCAGATTTGTGCTCCTTGGGGTAGCTTGTGATGTGTGCTTTTTTGCGAAAGGTGGAGAGAAAGGAATACCAACTGAATACACCCAAAACAGAGTTGACTTCTCAGAGTGGACATTCAGTCTCTTCTGCAAACAGGATCCACTGAAGGAGTTGCAAGTTAGGTTCCCCAAAGCTGAGACGGCCAGTGTTTGGTAATTTCCATTTAAGTTTTTTAAAAAGCAAGTTCAGGTTGTAGACTGCCAGTTTTAGGGGGAGGTTGCTAGGTTAATGGGCAGACTGTGGCAAAGCATGGCTTTAGGTAGCTTTGACAACACGTCTGAAACTGCAGTAATCACTATTGCTCTAACCTAGGGCTTCTCCTTAATTAGTTACGAAGGGAAGATTTGTGACAGGAGCAGAATATGCATGCTAGTCTACTGCATGTGTTTTGTGTCGGAACTTGAACCTTTAGAGTTGTAGGAGAGTTAGTCAATACCTTAATTTTTATATGCTTTTGGGCAAATAAACTATTTATCAGTGGGTCAACTGAAACTAAGTGAATTCAGGTCAAAGGCAGCTCACAGGAGCAAAAGAGGAAAAACACTTCAATTTGGTATTTTTAGAAATTAAACATCTTTGAGTCTGCTTTGAAAAGACAGGATTTTTGGAGATGTGTTTGAGTGCATTGCGACTTGACAAAGAAGAATACTTCAAATGGAACAAGTCAGGGCTATTTGGTTTCCAGTTGGGTAAGAAAAGACTCAACTAGTTGTTTTCTGTTCTGTCTTACCTTGCACACACTTGTCTCCATGGGGAAGAAATGAATGCAATTCCAAAAGGGCTTCTTGGGGTGCAGTGCGGACAGCTGGAGAATCAAGACTCTTGAGGGCTGGCACAGAATGGTTTGCCATAAGCAAGTATGTCTATACAGATGCAAAAATAGACTCTGTATGTACAGGTAGGTGCCTCTTATGATACGTGACCTAATGAAGTGTTGCAAATCTTCAGGGAGACTGCAGTTGGACATGGGCTGAGTATCTCTGATCAGGAATGAGTTTCCTGTCAACTAGCAGGGTTGGCCTAAAGGGCTTGTGGTTTCTAGGTGTTCCTCAGATGCTGCAGCCTTTCTCTGATAAGGAGCAAGGAGTAAAGAGAGAAGTCACAGCTCCAGGCACTGTTTGGTTTGGTCACTAAATTAAAAAAAAAATCAGTATCTGGGCACTGAGTCAAAAGCGTCTAACATACTATCCTAATTAGTGATTTATTTTAATATTAAAAAAAATGGTGGTGTTCTGTAATCAAAGTACAGCTTAGTCTAGCACATGCTAATTCAGGTGTGAACAAAACTCATTAGTGTACATTTGCTTTTGTCTGCACCATTTGTAGTTGGGAGGGAGCTAACATGACAGGACACACTGTACTGTAGAGGAGGCCATAGACCAAAACTTGACTAATAAAAAGTGGATTATGAGACCACTTTTCTAGCAACCTGAATATTAAACAGAAGGTAAGTGACTGAAGTGTAATACTTATCACACTGAGTTGAAAGACCACTAGTGATCTGTGAATTCCTTCTTTATGCTTTGCACATTCATGGATGCTCACAGAGGGCTAACAGTTGGGAAGTATTTTGTGAAATTTCAATTAAAAGGCCATTCTTAACAGTATGTGAAGGAATATGCCAGCTTTCTTTAGAGGGTAAAAGTGCTTCACAGTGTTGGGAAGTTCTCCTTGATGCAAGTGTTATCTTATTGAAAGTGATACAGCCCTTCTGGAATGTTACAATGTTACTCCTTTGAATACCAATTTTAGTTCCATTGTTCCCTCTCACTTTTTTACTTTTTTTTTTTTTTTAAATTTTCCTCAGGGAGAAGTGTCTCCTTCCTCTCCAACTGGCTCTGGAATCAAAGAGCATGAAGCTGGCCCAACAGGCTCTAGCAGGGATGCAGGTATGGATTTAGAGTGGGGGTGTGTTAGTAGACAGTGGGTGTTAAGGAAATCTAGGCTTTTCTTTTGAAAAATACTACAGAAAGTGTCTATCCTCAGGTGGACCTAACAATACTGTTCATGTTTCTCTAACAGTGTTCAGAAGTTACAATGCAAGTAAAGGCTGGTGATTCTGTAGAAGCTAAAAATGTTCAGCAGATAGGTGGGAGTTCCTGGCTTTCAGTGTTGAAATGGAGATGTACTCTTCCTTCTGTGGCCCTGTGCTACTCTCAATAAGCCTTGCCACTGCTAAATGTCTTAGAAACTAAGCTGAGTCAAGTTTTTAGTTTTCTTTGATTAGAAGAGAAGGCTGGAGTGCTTGAAAGATGGAGAGGTTAATAATGGATCTGGGAGCTGCATTCTCTATGTGTGGGCACTTTTCAGGGTTTTTTGTACACTGACAACAGTAGGAGTAGCATCTGATTTGGAAGTTTATGAAATTGCAAAAGAAAACAGCAGTGCAGCACAAGGAACAAAAAGACGAGTTTGACATTATAAAAACTAAAGCATTTACCTTTCTTTTAATTGGACAAATGAGTATATATCAGTAGATACTTATCACTAGGGGGATGCTAGTTGTGGAGAAGGCTGGTACACTGCTGGAGTGTAAAATGCATGCCACCATTTTCCAAAAAGAAATTTCTGCCTCAAAGGGCAGGCATGAAGTTCTTTTGGGAGTATAAGGATGTAAGTGGATCATTCAAATCCACTTAATTCAGCGTATGAGGTGTCGGGCATTTGGTTAGTGTGCTCCATATTGGGGCACAACATGATTGTAGGAGGCTCTAGCTAAGGTATAAAGGTACTTTCTGAAGGTTACTGTAATTATTGGGCTCTGCTAGAAGACACATATCACCTTTGTGCAGTGTAGTACTCTGGTCTTACTCTGAGATCCTGTGCCCTGTGTTTCAGATATGTGAGAGGTGGCAGGGGATTGCTTTTAAAGTGAAAGCAACAGTAGACTAGTGGAACTTGAATATATGTCTACTCTTGTACTGGTGCACTTACGCCTGTTAGAAGAACATTGTAGAGTTGTGATCAACCAAGAATAGTGGAGGAATTATGAATGATCCACTGTCCACTGTAGTATAAGTTCCTTGGGAACTCTCAGTGAAGATAAATTTTATCTTTTTGTTCCTCTAATTTACTGCACATACACTTGACTTCTGCAAGAACTGGAATTGCGAAGTTGCAGATTTGCAGCATGGTACCTTAAATAAGAGTGTTACCTCCTCTAAAGAAACCTAAAAAAGTAATCCAGGCAACGATACAGTCCTTCATCTGCATTTATGACATGTGAAGTTATGAAGGACAAAAAAGCAAATGACACAACTGATGCTATGGAGATAGGTTAAAAAATAGGATAAGAGACAAAAATAAGATGAAGTACATCTTGAATTTACCAAAAGTAGGTCACAGGCTCAAAGGATGGTTGAGGTTGGCAGAGACCTCTGGAAGTTGTCTAGTCCAACCCCCTAGCTCAAGTAGGGTCACCTAGAGCAGATTGCCCAGGACTGTGTCCAGGTGGCTTTTGAGTATTTGCAGGGATGGAGACTCCACAGCCTCCCTGGGCAACCTGTGCCAGTGCTCAGTCACCCTCGCAGTAAAGTGTTTCCTGTGTTTCAGTCTGCGCTCATTGTTTCTGGTTCTGTCAGTGGGCACCGCTGAAAAGAGCCCGGCTCTGTTCTCTTTGCACCTTCCCTTCGGATATTTATATACATTGATGAGATCCCCCCGAGCCTTCTCTTCTCTAGGCTAAACAGCTGCTCACTTACTCTCAGTGGGATGGGGGAGAGAATTGGAAGGGTAAAAGTGATAAAATTCATGGGCTAAGGCAAAGTTTAATAGGGAAAACAAAGCTGTGTGTGCAAGCAAAAGAATGTAAGGAATTTATTCACTACTTCCCATCGGCAGGCGGGTGTTCAGCCATCTCCAGGAAACCAGGGCTTCCTCACACTTAACAGTTAATTAGGAATACAAATACCTTAACTCCGAATGTCCCCATCCCCCCTGTTTCCTTCTTTCCCCAGCTTTTGTTGCTGAACACGGTGTTGTATGGAATATCCCTTTGGTCGGTTGGGGTCAGCTGTTGCAACCTCTTGTGCACCCCCAGCCTACTTGCTGAGAAACAGAAGTCCTTGATGCTGTGTAGGAAGAAGAAGTAGGAATGAACCAGTGAAGTGTGCTACAGACTTGAATCTAGGCAGGAGCATCAGTACAAAAAAGCAGAATGTACAGGGTGAAGTGGGCTGCTCAAAGACTCACTGGGACAGAGCAAGGTTGTGTTCCTGGGAGCTAAGACAAGGTAGTTTTGCTCTGTCATGGGAACTTTGAAGAAAATTGGAGCTGGGAAAAGACTTGAGTGGGTACATCTATTGCAGGATGCCTACCACTAATAAGAGGCACCCATGAAGATGGTTATAGACTAAATGGAAGAGACATTTCTAGTAGAACTCTGAGGAAATAGTGCCACTGGGCATGTGTGTTGGGTTTGCATGGCAAGGTTTTGGTAGCGGGGGGGCTACAGGGGTGGCTTCTGTGAGAAGCTGCCAGAAGCTTCCCCTGTGTCTGATAGAGCCAATGCCAGCCGGCTCTAAGACGGGCCCGCCGCTGGCCAAGGCCAAGCCAATCAGCGCCTCTGTGATAACATATTTAAGAAGGAAAAAAAACCGGTTAGGGATAGCTTTTGCAGCTGGAGGGAGGAGTGAGATGATGTAAGAAACTCTGCAGACACCAAGGTCAGTGCAGAAGGAAGGGGATGAGGTGCTCCAGGTGCCGGAGCAGAGATTCCCCTGCAGCCCGTGGTGAAGACCATGGTGAAACAGGCTGTCCCCCTGCAGCCCATGGAGGAAGGATGAGGGGGTGTAGAGATTCCACCTGAAGCCCATGGAGGACCCCACGCCGGAGCAGATGGAGGCACCTGAAGGAGGCTGTGGCCCGTGGGAAGCCCACGCTGGAGCAAGCTCCTGGCAGGACCTGTGGACCCATGGAGAGAGGAGCCCACGCCAGAGCAGGTTTGCTGGCAGGACTTGTGACCCCATGGGGGACCCCACGCTGGAGCAGTCTGCTCCTGAAGGTCTGTACCCCGTGGAAGAGACCCACACTGGAGCAGTTTGTGAAGGACTGTAGCCCGTGGGAAGGACTCACGTTGGAGCAGTTCATGAAGGACTGTCTCCCATGAGAGGGACTCCATGCTGGAGCAGGGGAACAATGAGAGGAGTCCTCCCCCTGAGGATGAAGAAGCGGCAGAAACACCATGAGATGAACTGACCGTAACCCCCACTCCCCGTCCCCCTGTGCCGCTGAGGGGGGCGGAGGTTGAAGCCGGGAGTGAAGTTGAGCCCGGGAAGATGGGAGGGGTGGTGGGAGGTGTTTTAAGATTTGATTTTATTTCTCATTCCTCTACTCTGTTTTGCTTAGTAATAAATTAGATGAATTCCCTCTCTAAGTTCAGTCTGTTTTGCTGGTGACGATAATTAGTGAATGATCTCTCCCTGTCCTTATCTCGACCCATAAGCTTTTCGTTGTACTTTTTCTCCCCTGTCTAGTGAACGAGGGGAGTGATAGAACGGCTCTGGTGGGCACCTTGCCCCCAGCCAGGGTCAATCCACCACACCATGTTGGGAGATACTGGCTCAGATACTGGCTTTTCCCAGGCAAAGGGAATCTGATCAGTCTAAAATATTCAGTCTGAAGTTCAGTCAATCTGTAGTGAACACACTCTTATGTATGTTTGTGGTCCTCATGCCAGTCGCTTGCTAACAGTACTCTTCTTCTTGAGGACTTGATTGCCTCCATTATTAGTCAACTTCTGAATGACACAAAGCACATCTTGTCAGTGATCGGAAGCGCCACCTCCACAGTGCTTGTGCTCTCTGCCCTGTCAGAGTGAGATGAATGATAGCTGACTCTGTCTCCTGCTGGGCAGGGTATCTGCTAGCACTAGTTCGAGGCCAGGATACTAGCCTGAGTGGAGTTTTTGGTTGTAGTTTTTTCGTGGGGGACACACTTGAGGGTTCCACCCTCTCCCTGCTTCTAAAATGTCGAGAGGTTTTGCTGAGGGCATTACTTGGAGTGGTTTGTGATCTCTCACATCAGTTAGTGATGTCTGCTTACTTCTGGACACTGGAGAAGTGGCATGAGGAAAGATGATACCGGAATGACAGCTGATTCAGAAGATGTTAACTGTCCTCTCATCGTGGCATTGATCTCCCAGTTTTGCTGTACTCTCATACTTTATGTTATTAGATCAATTTGAAATTTGTACATAGAAAACATAGCCACCATGGTACCAAACACTAATAGGTTTAGGTCTAGTAGTTTACAGCAGAACTGGGCAGAGGCAGTTTTGTCTCAACCTATGCATTGCCATTTTCTCTCTGCAGAAGCTGCTGTCTGATGAGAGGTTTGTATCCGTGGAAACAGACTCAGATGAGAAACAGTTGCTTAATCAGATGCTGAATGCTGTCAAAGTGACTCCTTCGCTCAACGAAGACCTGCAGGTTGAAGTGATGAAGGTTAGTGTTTCACATACGTCAATGCTTGCAACAGAGGCTGCATAACTGAATGCTGGGGTTAGCAAACAAATTAGCTGTTGCCTTGGAAATCTTCACCTTAGGACAGTATTTGATTCCCTCCTTCCTGCTGGCAGATGTCAGTTATTTTCATTTCTACTTGGTTTGTCTTTCCCTGAGTTAAATAGGATATAGTTTATATTAAGAGTCAGTACACTGGTGGTCTCAGTTTTAGCAAACTGAAACAGGACAATCAATTCACTCCATGGGAGTTCACAGATAAGTAACTTGCAGATTTGGAAATTTGTGTTTGGTATTGAGCTTTAGTGTTCATGAGGTATGCTGTGCAGGTTTGTAATTTTGAATTGTTTGTGGGTAGATGCTTTCTAGTTTCTTAGCTATATGTTCTCTTTGTAAGATGCTAATGGTGGACCACAGTTTATTTAGGCACCAAAATGACCCTGGACTAGTGTGTAAGGGAAATTATTGTTTTGTGTGTGTTAGGAAGCTCAGCTGCCAGGAGGTACTGTTTTGGAGTGGAGGTGCTGTCAAATTTCCTTGCCCTGTCATTGGGTTGGTTGTATGATTTGCCAGCACTGCCATAAAAAAGTGGGTTCCAATACCTGTATTATTTGTGTGAATCAGTATGGTGGTGGATAGTTCTCAGATGTTTGGGTGCAAACTTTGTGCTACAGGGTTTGTTATGCTATAGCTGATCACTGGTCAAAACCGTTTTGGAACAAACCTGGTGGTCCTTTTTGTATGTTCACTATACCTAGTACTGATTGATAGATAGGGATCTACTTACTTGACTCCCCTTTACTTCTAAGTGCATAAATTAGGTATTTTACTTCTTTCTTACATGTGACATCCTTGTTCTAATGAGTATATGTTACCTGCTCTGAAACTACTCTGTATTAGCTGTACTTTTTCCCACTGAAGATGTCTATCTGGGTGCAATACGCATTCAGTGTCAGAACATGCAGAAGGGTGAACCCAAGCAGCAGAAAAAATGAGAGCACTATTTGTGCGGACTGTTACCGGTTTTATGGGAGCGGGCTTCTGCCCACGTCCAGGTTTAACTGGTGACACCCAGATCTGCAGCCCTAACCCAGCATGACTCTTTCCTGCCTCTCTTGGCTCTACAGTGGGAAAGGGGAAGAGTTAAGAAGTAGACCTACTGAACCAGCATGTCTCTTTTGGAATGCAGTAATTTTTTGCAAGTTGCTTTTTTACATTCTTGAGTGTTGCAGATTCAGAATCTGCGTGCTCGCTTGCTGGCAGCTAAGCACCGTGCAGCCACTTGCTCACCCTGCCTCCCCCTATGGGATAGGGAGGAGAATTGGAAGAAAAAGGTAAAACTTGTGGTTGGGATAAGGTCCTCGAGCAAAATCAGTCCCATGTCCCCCAAAGGGACATTTTCCCTTTGCCTGAAGCTAACCCAGACTGTCTTCCCTACATATCCTTTATGTGCACTACAGGAACTTTATCCTCTTTTACAGTATGTGGAAGTTTTGACTGGGCAGGGCCAGCTCAATTGATAGACCCTCTAGAATTAGCTAACTAGGTGGCCTTTGCTAAATGTGTATCCCAGTGTTTGAGGGTCCCACCACCCATTGCTTTCAGTGTGGTCTTTAGCAGTCCATTGTATTGTTCAATTTACCTGGAGGCTGGTGCATGGTAGGGAATGGGATATATCCACTCAATGCCATGCTCTTTGGCCCAGATATCTATGAGGTTGTTTCAGAAATGAGTACCATTGTCTGACTCAATTCTTTCTGGGGTGCCATGTCACTGCAAGACTTGCTTTTTAAGGCCCAGGATGGTGTTCCGGGTGGTGGCATGGGGCACAGGATATGTTTCCAGCCGTCTGGTGGTTGGTTCCACCGTTGTAAGCACATGGTGCTTGCCTTGGCGGGTTTGTGGGAGTGTGATGTAGTCAATCTGCCAGGCCTCCCCATGTTTATATTTCAACCATTGTCCTCCATACCAGAGAGTCTTTACCCACTTGGCTTGCTTGATTGCAGTGCATGTTTCACATTCATGGATAACCTGTGAGATAGCGTCCATGGTCAAGTCCACCCTTCAATCACAAGCCCATCTGTATGTTGCATCTCTTCCTTGATGGCCTGAGGTGTCATGGGCCCACCGAGCTATAAATAATTCACCTTATGTTGCCAGTCCAGATCCACCTGAGCCACTTCAATCTTAGCAGCCTGATCCACCTGCTGGTTGTTTTGATGTTCCTCAGTGGCCCAACTCTTGGTATGTGGGCATCTACATGATGTACTTTTACAATCAGCTTCTCTAGCCAGGCAGCAGAATGGAATGGGAATCAGGGACTCTCAGTTGGTGTGGTATTACTGCTGGTGCATTGTTGTGGTGGTGTTTGGCACCTGTTGTTCTTCAGCCTTCAGCAATACCACAATAGAAGGGTCCTCTGAGAGACCAGGCAAGGTAGACAGCTGTTTAATTTCCTTTGTCTCCAAGGAAGCTATACCAAAAGCCCACCAGTACTCTTTTGGGTCCTTGAAATAACCTCTCTGGAGGTAGTCTATGCCAAGGAAGCATGGAGCCTCTAGGCCAATCACAATGGGATGCTTTTGCCACTCATTCCCAGTTAGATTCACTTCAGCCTCCTGTACAGTTACCTGTTGGGATCCCCCTGTCGCTCCAGAAATACAGATGGGTTCTGCCCCTTCATGGCTCGATGGCAGTAGGGTACACTGTGCCCTGATGTCCGCTAGAGCCTTGTACTCCTGCGGGTCTGATGTGCCAGGCCATCAAATTCACACAGTCCAGTAAACCTGGCTGTCCCTTTTCCCTGCCTGGTTGGAGGCAGGGCCCCCCCTCTAATCCTGCTCGTTGTATTTGTTACTTTCAAGAGGATCGTAAGTACAACCAGGCCTTCTGCTCGGTCTGTGGAACTGCCTGCTGGAAACTGCAGCAGCATTTTTCCTGGAAGAATCCCCTTTTGTGATTGTTTTTCCTTGCAACTCATGTACTCGTGCCTGTAGGGTCAAGGTGGGTTTTCCATCCCACATCCTCATGTCCTGTAGGTGGTCACACAGGTAAAACCTGCCTCTTGAGCAGAGGAATGCTTACTCCTAATAGCTGAGATACTGGTCTGTACAGGTGGGAAATAGGACATACTCTCTTTGAGTTGCTGGACCTTCTGGGACAGTTTCTCCACAGCTGAGATGAGGGAGGAAGAGACAGACTTTGTTCGTATTGCCGGAGTTGGCCAGCCACTTCATCCACTGTTGGTGCCTCTTCACCTTTCCAGTCCATTACTGCCAACAAGTTGGCATACAGCAATGGTGTGATGTGTATGAACTTCCACTACATGGGTCCAGTACATTGGACTTCATCAGGATCTGTGGGTAACTGCGCATTGACTGAGTCATAATAAACCATCTCCCACAGAGCTAATTCCCTCAGGTACTGGGTATCTCTCTCCATGGTGGCCCACTTGTGTGGGTAACATACATCTTCACTGAAGGGATACCTTTCCCTCACGCCTGATAGAAGTCGCTTCCAGACGCTGAGGGCTTGTGTATTCTTCCCAATTGCCTTGTCAATGCCCCCTTCTCTAGACAGGGATCCCAGCTGCTTGGCTTCCCTACCCTCTAATTCCAGGCTACTGGTCTCTTTATCCCAGCATCAGAGCAGCCAGGTGACAATGTGCTCACCTGGATGGTGGCTGAAATTTTTTCACATATCTTGCAGCTCGCACAGAGATTGGGTGATTACCTCTGGTTCTGCCTCTTCCTCCTATTCTTGTGGTGGTCCAGGTTCATTGTCATCCCTTACTAAGTGAACTGATTTTTTTTGTGTATTTCTTCTTCTGTATAGGGGCGACTGATACCGGCACAGGTTGGTTTTTCGGCTCAGCTGCAGTGCCTGTTGCCGAGGTTGAGGATAGCCACAGTGCCTGTTGCTATGTTTTCCCTTTCTTCCCCCGATGGTGCTGCCTACTGTCGAGCAGTGTGTTTGGTAGATAGTGGCCAGGCCCCAGCACAGCGCAGTAAGTCGTGCCTCTTTGGAATAGTTACAGCATTTTCCCTTCAAATATTCTATCACTTCATCAGAGTCCTGTAGTTGTTTGGAAGTGAAGTTCATGAAGCTGCAAGCCGTTGGAGGTGAGAAGTTATCTAGATACCTGCCCATATTCTCCCACATGCCATGTCACCCATGACTATCCAACCTCAGGGCAGATCTCTAGGTGGTATTAAAACAATTTTTTGTAACCCTAAACAAGAGCTGGAACACATTCAGGAGATGTAACAATAGGAGCATGCTGGCTTGAACATCCCAAGGATATTTAGAATTCTCGAAAGCTGCTCTAACCAGCCTGAAGGGAAAAGGGGAGGTGAAAGAGCGCATCTTCCTTGTAGATTGTGTGTGATTATTAATAAATTCCGAGAGGTGTTGTCCAAGGTACGGGTATGATAGCTATGCCACAAATACCAGCTTAACCTCATGACCAGTGATGTTACCATATTGTAAGTCAATATTACACAGTACAGCACAATGAGAATCCTGACCCCTTTCCCAGAGGTGATAAAGAGCACCACAGGGAATATATACAACAAGTACGGGTTTACCTACCACAGCCATGTGAACAAACAAAACACCATTGTGACCAGTGACTATTTACCTAATGTAATAAATGCATATAAAAACTTTGTTTTAACATGCTCTGGTCAGATCTGTTGTTATCACAACCCTTTGTGCCCCACATTGGGCACCAAAAACGACTGTTGTGGTTTAGCCCCAGCTGGCAGCTGAGCACCACTCCTTCCCCACGGTGGGATGGGGAGGAGAATTACACGAAAAAGGTGAAATTCATGGGTTGGGATAAGGCCAGTTTACTAAGACAGCAAAGGGAGAGGAAAATAACAACCACAAGTACTTAGAATATACAAAGCGGGTGATGCACAATGCAATTTGCTCACTCCGTGAGCCAGCCCATTCCAAGCAGTGACTACTCCTCCCAGGCCAGCCCCCTTTATATACTGATCATGACATATGGTATGGAATATCCCTTTGACTAGTTTGGGTCCTGGCTGTGTCCCCTCCCAGCTTCTTGTGAAAATTAACTCTATCCTAGCTGAAAACTAGGACAGCACTGTTTCTTTGAAAGCAATGACATGAATCTGTGACACGTTGCCCCCACACTGAGAAGAGTGTGACCACTGTAATTTACTACAGTTATGAGTATCTTCTTAAGTTGTCTTAATATGTGAGATGCAAAAATCCCACCTACCCCAAAACACATAAAACCCAAGCAAAACCCTAAGATTTTACTTACGTACACTTTTTTAAAAAAAACCAAACCAAAACAAAAACGTTCCATTCCCATTTAAGCGCAAAAGAGAAAGGGGAGCATCATCTTCATTCCATTGAATGAAATTTTGATGTACAAATCCTTTTCTGGCTAAAAGCATGGTGAAATGCATGTATGGTAAAAAACAGGCAACATCTTTACATCCTGACAACAAAGCAAAATTTCTATTTTGATTTAAATATTTCAAGAGAGCAGAATGCCAAAACATACTATAATCAGAGCAGTTAAAACTCAAGAGGTAGTAAATCTGAGCCTTGCCTAAAAGTCAAATCAAGTAGAGATCTTCTGATGTTGTAACCTGAAGGTTACCGATGCCATCGCAACACTTGAAAATGTTGTAGCTAACCCAGTTCTGACTGACTGGCTAAAGCCTTCAGGGGTTTTTCAAGCAGTTGTTCTTAGCAATGTGATCTGCTAAAATATGTCCTCAAGGCAGCATATGATTGACTGTGTTATTTCATCTGGAGGAGATGAAATACGTCTTGATCCAGTGCAGATATTGGACGCTCCTGAGTGTGAGCAGGTTTGTGTGAAACTGGATCAGCAGTGATACTGGCCTGGTTCTCGGTGACTTGCTGCACAGTTGCACCAGTCTTGTAGGTATTAAGAATGCAACCATCAAAGATTCCACAAAAGCTTTTAGTCATGCAAAATAGATGTGAAAATAGAGGTGCAGGAGTACAGACTTTACTGTAAGCTGCTGCTGTGTAAGCTCTTAAATCACTTAAATGTTTAGGTTTTGGTGTTTTATTTTAAATCCCATCCAGAATATCTTCTGTTGTTCCCAATAAATGTACATCAGAAATTCACACTTCACATATTATCTAAAACAAATGTTCTGAAATATTTATTTTAATGGTTTGTTGTCAACCACCTGTATTGCAGATGCGAGCGTGAAGGGATTTGATTAGCTGAGGAGAGCATTCTGTAAAGCTTTTCACATTCAGGTGATTGAAGCTGGAATTGGCACTGAAAGGAAGAACACAGGGGAGAGGCATAAGTGCAGTTAGTTGCCTGGCTTGATAGGCTTTTGGAATCTGTCAAATATTGTTATAAAGGGGCAGCATTAGACAGGAAAGGAGTAGAGTAATGCTAATGATTGCTGTAAATAAATGGAGAGGAGTACTAGCTGGACCTTTTCTGGCACTGAAAAAAACCAAGCAGTTGGGGCTACTGCTGTAAAAGTGGAATGGCACTCGCTAATTAATAGATAGGTACCAAATCCTCCTTATTTTCAAGGGTGAATGTCATGGCATGTTCTACAGATTCCCAGATTGGAGGATCACAAAACCAGCGTGCTGACAGTGTTCAGGCTTAAGGGACCAGGCTGGGGACTGTGCTGGAGTGCACCCTGGGCAGCCAGGGAAGATTTATTTTGCCCAAATGCAGCTGTCAAGATGAACTCAAAGCCTTCATCTCTCACAGCACTTCTGTGCTAGGTGAAGTACCTCTTATCCTTTTTATAAACTTTGATTTAAAATGGAATTTTACTTTTTGTAGTAAGCAAATATTAAACTAAACTCCAAGTTAAGAGACTGCTGCCAGTATCTCTAGTTCTTCTGAATATCAGTTGTGGGTTGCACCTTTCTCTTAGATGTTTCATATAGAGCAATTATGTAGGGAAATCACCCCTTGAATTTCCAGAGTAGAAGTGATATTCTGAAGTCCTTGTTTATCTTTTTGCAGGTCACCCTTATTATTACTAAGCACTGGGTAATTCTTATGTCAACAGCAGGTTTGTGCCCAAAAGAAGGCAGTGGTCTTTTCAGTGAGGGAGGGGAAAAGACTATGATTTCTCTGTGATGTGAATGGGCACCTATAGCAAACACAGGGGTACTAACTGCATTTGATTTCCCCCACAGTAAAGCAAGCTTTCTGGTGTATGTAAATTTTGCATTTAGACTTGCATGTTATTTAACTGCTGAGCCTAGTATTTCTTTAGAATATCTCAATGACTGTGCTGTCTGTGTATTCTGTGTACCTCTGATACAGTTTATGACAGAGATTTATTAGTATTTTCACACTGAGGACTAAACTGAGGTTATTTAGGTGCTTTAAATATTAAAAGATACTGAGAAACCAGGTAATCCAGAAAGTGTGACCAGAGGGAGCAGTGTATCTGACACAAGGCCACTTTAGCATTCACCTTTGCTGTTACCATGATACTTTGCTATCACACTGAAAGCCCTCTAGCATATGTAATATCAATTTGTGTTTTTACTGTGCCTAGCTGACTGTATCGAGGGAATGGAAAATCACGCAATCATACAGTGTCTGGTTGTCAGTCTTTTTATAATACATCAATAATTTAATTGCAGTTTCAAACAATAATTAAATATTTTTACTTGTATATCTTCTTTGCAATATTCATGTGAGTTGGGAAGGAAGAGATATATTGATGACTAATCAAATTCATTGTTTTATCAGTGAAGCATCAAAGTGACACACTGCTCTATACAGTTGCAGATGTATAGAAAAAAATGCGGGGGGGCAGTAATTTGACACTTACCTTAGACGAACACGGTCACGCAATATAACTGGCCCAGAAGTTGGAAGAATTTTGTTGTGTGACATGGGGCCATGTTATAATTGAGTGAAATGCAAGGGTGTATCTTGTGTTGAGGAATAGGGACATTTTGTTGACCAGAAGCACTAGACTAACAAGCAAATAGAAAGTCAGCAGGAGAAAGGGGACATGCTGTGGACTGAAGATGAATATCATGGGTTTGGATTTGGTGGGAGGATCCTGATTTCTTTCCTGATGTGATGCTTTTAAATTCTGACTTCAGATGTTTTTAAAATGGCTGAAGTACTTCTGCTTCATGCAATTAGACCTTTGCTTGCAGCAACACATATGGTATTGACAAAAGCACTATCAGATATGGTCATATCAGCAGTGGGAAAGGAAACTAATCTATAGGTGAGCCTCTAGATCTCTTCCAACCTCAACGATTCTGTGATTTTTACTTTCTCTCTTTGATGTTTTTTTGGTAATTTTTTTTCTGTAACCCTGACCATAATGTCCAGTTCCTCCAGGAAAGTCTCCTCGAAGAGCTGGAATTCATCTTTGACCATAACTGTGGCGCTGAAGCAGGTGAAACCAAATATGAAGGAAGTGGGTAGAGTGGAGAGAATCCGAAAGAACAACTTTTTTTCTTTTTTTTCTCACTAGTGTTATGGTGACTTTTATTTATAAGTTGACAGCCTTCTTAATAATGCAGTATCTCTCTATCTAACTGTGCTAACATTATTCTCAAATAACAACAAAAAAAAACCCAACTCAATGTATAATTGTAAATTAGTAGATGAGTATTCACCCAGAAATAAGCTCTCCAGATAAATGGAATATACAGTAATGTAATGCATACTGACAGTAAACAAGTAGTTTTTAAAAAGAAAGGCATGACTGATGATTTTAAATTTCCCGTTCTCCTGCCTTTTGTTTTCTTCAGTCACAGACAAAGCTGTGTCATGTAACGCAGTGCATGTCAGTTCAGTCTGTGCCCAAATTTCCCAAGAAATTTACAGCTAGCAAGACAGAAATTTTCAAACAAGAATGAGAATAATGAAGGAAGCTCAGTTTTCTGATTTGATGTCTTTTAAAATATTTGGCCTTTATTTCACTATTGTAATTAATGCTGTTATGATATGCTGGACATGTTACAAAGATATATTACATTTCTGTCAGTGGAGCTTCCAAGCTTTGTTTCTTATTAACCCTGAGGAGACTTCACATAGCATTTGTGGCTACTCTACTTGGGATGTTTTTTTGAAATAGACTTGAGGATTTTCTGGAACCAAAAAATATTTTTCCAAAGTGGCTTGAGAGAGAGAAAACTCTTCTAATTCCTAATATTTACCTATTGTCCATGGGGAACAGCTATTTCATTTAGGAAAGATTAGTTTATGCTAAGTGACTCCAACTTGCATTTGTTAGTGGATTCAGTGTACTGCTTACTGGTCGGCAAATTTTTTATGGCTTTCTTCTGTAGGCTTTCAGTGAGGAGTCAGCCAAAAGTCTTTTTAATCTGTGAATAAGATTTAATGAACCCTTACTAAATCTGCTGTAGTAAGGCAATCTTTTCTTTTTCTCTTCACTGATCCATTAATACAGCATTTGGGAACTCTCCAGGAATAATACTAGACAGCTCTTTTTGTTTCTTCAGTTTTCATTTTGGAGATATTTAGAACTGAAATCTAAATTAGAGTTCTGTGGTACAACTTAGCTTTTGTAAGGACAGGCAGAATGAAGCAAATAGCTCTGTCTCTGAAATCCTGTCTTTAGGTTGAGTATTTGTAGTTTTTCTTTCCAAGATTGCTACTACAGTGCTTTAAAGATGCAAAGGGATTCTTCAAGTACTAAGAGCCATCTCCTAGTCTTTATTATTTTATTTTTTAAAAAAACTAGTTTAATTGATAGGGCCCCAGTTATGGTATCAAATTAGCACTTGAGAAGGTCACTATTGAAGATCTACAAGGAGTAGTAGAAAGTTTGGGGACAATTTTTTGTTTGTTCTTAGTTTTTTAACAACCATAGTTGACCACTTTTTAGGTTCTGCACAACCATGTTGTTACAGGTTCAGAGAGATAGTCCTGATCTAATGCAAATATTGATTTAAGCTGGATTGTGCTTGAGCAACCGAGCAGAACTTATTGCTAACTTTTTCAGAAAACTTGGCAGGAAGTTTGTCACCACTGACGAGGAAGCCTAACTTTTTTCTTTTTCCAAGACACAGAGGATTTGATGTGGGGGGCTAGTTAATTTTTTTTTTGGCCCTCCATGACAGAGAACAAATTATATTATGTATTTGAAATGTAGTTCTAAATTGTTTGATCAAAAATGTGGACAGAACACAACTGTAAAATCCCAGCCTCTGTGGATGATTATATTCTACACCTTTTTCTTGGATACCGGTAAATGAGCTGATTACTGTAATAAACTCTCACAAATAAATGTATCTTCTCATTGTTTTAAGGTTAATGTTGATGAAATGTATCTTTCCACATACAGCTTGGTTATGCTTAATAGAATATCATTTGCAACTGTTCTGCTTTGTCTTGAACTGTAAAATTAAATGGAGGAGGAAGCTGGGCTGAAACAACTTGGATTTAAAGGTATATGTAAGCTATTTTATTCCCTGTGCTGCCTCTTTGAGGCAAGGCATGTATAATAGTTTTATATAGGAGTAAAAAGAGTGATTTCACTGCCCATTAAAAATAAGACTTCATTTGTGGAACAGTAAAAATGTAACTGGAGATGGAGAACAGAGACTGTCATTATCAGCATGAGAATCAGCAACCCAATTGCTGATACCTACTGTTAATCTACATATTTTAATTAATATATAATTTTAGAATACCAAATAATTTTCCCCTCAATATATTTTATGCACTGCATTATTGCAAACATTTTTCAACATCACTTGCAATATAATTTGCATTCCAGTCTTCTGAGTGGAGAAGGACTGTGTTTCAAATAAAGTAAAAAATAAAAACCATTATTCAACTGTGTTTGCTTGCTTTAATCCAGAACCGGTTTTAAAATTATATTAATAAGAAAAAAAAATAATAAAATGTGAAAAATTGTAGAAGAAAGTTTCACCTGAATGTGTTCATTAGTTCTTGTAATGGTGGTGCCTGATATGAGCTGTCATAAGCAATAACTGATTTTTGTCCAGTCCATAATCCAGAGACGTGCATGCAAATATGATTCTTTTCTAAGATCAGTCCTGCCCAGGAGTGCTAGCTAGAGTTCTTAGTGCTTCCTCCGCTTAGGCTTTTCGTGAGTTAAATTGTTGTAATTGTTGTAATGTAGGCCAACTAAAAATCCAGACTCTCTTGGGTTTGCTTTTCTCTTTTTAATTTTTTCTAGTTACTTTTTAGAGTCATGTTATGCATGTGCTTAGTCATAAGTAACCAGGTTAATTCTAATGGACTGAGTGACCTATCTTGCGTGATAAACTCATCCTTTTCCCAAATTAATTAGAACTATGGTAAATGCCTAGTACTCATAATTAAGATTGTGATTAAATAACTCCCGTGGTTCTTAGGTGCCTGGCCATTGTAGCAGAAACTGCTGTCTTGAATTAAATACCTGAGCTTTCTCCTTAATGTGTACAAAAGAATGAGAATGGTAATGGCCTGGATATGGCCAAATGGATACTGAATGGGAGCTGCCTAAACCAGTAAGTAATGAATGCAGTATCTTGAAAATCCAGCCTCTTCCCAGGATGTGTGGCTCTTGTCAATACCTTTCTGTGCTTGAATTCCTAGCCATGGACAGCCTCTGTGGGTCTGGGCAGCTGTGTGGCATTAAAAATCTAAGCAGAGGGTTGGTCTTGTCTCTTAAAAGGTTTGCAGGATGGAAAAGTAGGCTTAGTTTCTTTCCTGGAGAAATTCTAATGCAAACATTTTAGCTTTCTCAGTGCTCCTACAGCTGTGAGGTTATGAAGGTGTTTTCAGACATAGAACGTGCTCATACTGTCATGTTGGAACTGTCCCACTCAGTGTGGCATAATCAAAATCATTCAGGTCAGGCACAAAAATCAGTAATTAGAGGAATGCTCTACCCTAGGGCTGAGGCAATCGAGGGAAGGGTAAGAGGGCAGGATTCCTGTCTTCCTTCCTCTATGGTCATTCCTCCTGAAATCTTGGATGGCAAAAGTGTTCCTTACTCCAGGTTAACTCAGCAGTGGGTTTCTTTCCAGGTTTCCTGATGCATGACTGGTCTGTGAGGAGAAAAAAAAAATTGCCTGTGATACTCTGTGATCAAATACTGTGTTACAGTGTACATGCTCAGGAGCAGAGTTAATAGTGCACAGATTTTGCTGTTCATGTAGGGTTTTCTGTTATTTTGGAGCTTGCAGCCCAGAAAGCCAACCGTGTCCTGGGCTGCATCACAAGAAGTGTGACCAGCAGGTCGAGGGAGGTGATCCTGCCCCTCTACTCCGCTCTTGTGAGACCCCACCTGGAGTACTGCGTCCAGCTCTGGGGGCCCCAGTACAGGAGAGACATGGAGCTGCTGGAGTGAGTCCAGAGGAGGCCATGAAGCTGATCAGAGGGATGGAGCACCTCTGCTATGAGGACAGGCTGAGTTGGGGCTGTTCAGCCAGGAGAAAAGGCGGCTCCAGGGAGATCTAATTGCGGCCTTCCAGTACCTGAAGGGGCCTACAAGAAAGCTGGTGAGGGACTGTTTATGAGGGAGTGTAGTGACAGGACAAGGGGTAATGGGTTTAAGCTGAAGGAGGGTCAATTTAGATTAGATGTTAGAAAGAAATTCTTTACTGTGAGGGTGGTGAGGCACTGGAACAGGTTGCCCAGAGAGGCTGTGGATGCCCCATCCCTGGAAGTGTTCAAGGCCAGGTTGGATGGGGCTTTGGGCAACCTGGTCTAGTGGAGGGTGTCCCTGCCCATGGCAGGGGGGTTGGAACTACATGATCTTTAAGGTCCCTTCCAACCCTAACCATTCTATGATTCTATGATTAATTTCCTTCCTTACCTGGCCTTTCCCCTATTTTATAACGTCTTCTCTATTATAATGTCTTTTCTTCCTCCCTTTTTAAACCAGCATAGTTTGTAGCATGGAATTCTATTTTTTAAATTAATTACTTATGCTTATCAGTATGTAAAATGATTGCCTTAAAAAGTATTTTTAAGTAGATCAATGTTTTTTGTTTCTGTTTATTTTAAAGATGCCTCACTTAAAATTTCCTTTGCATAATTTTCTTTCTTTTGGGTTTTACTACTTTCCTACTTAAGTTTTTTATGGGTATGGTCTTTCTCTTCTCTGCATTTTTGTTGCTTTGCCTCATACATAATTCTACCCACACCTATTTGAAGGGGGGTTCCAAGCACTCTGAGCAGACCAAATAGCACTTTTTTTCATGACTGATCTACTTGAATCTCTCATTTTAAAATGTCTTCTTTAAGGAGAAAAGGAGTATTAAAGGATTAATAATTTTTTTTAAAGCCTAAACTTTTTGTTGGTATTTTTCAGTTTTGTATTTCTTCTTTCTCAGTTTTGTTTTGCTCAGATATATATCTTCTAATTTGTGAAGTAATGCAGTATACCTAAATAGCCTGTAACCTGTGAATTGGGAAATGCCATTCTAGCAGTGCTAGTCAGCCTTTTTTTTTTAATCTTCCCTGTCTTTAAGTGTTACAATTCTAAAGATAAAAGCCCCTGTCAGAGATGTTAAGAAAACCTGTTAAATATCTAGTAAGCAATTGCTTTAAATCACTTCTTTCCCATCTACAACTGTACTACATAAGCAGAAGTTTCACTTGGTTTCATACCACCATAAATAGTGTTCAGCAGTGATTCTGTTTTAGTCTGGTGAACTAATGGGCATGGTGTTCTGGGAGCATTCAGTATGTCACCGCTGATAATGTGTGGGGCTCTTCTGCACCAGATACAGTCCTGTTGTTCGGAGCCCTGGTGCGTTCATAATGCCAAGCCCCAGTTGCTGATAGCAAAGCATTTTATGGGTTTACTGATTCATGGAAGACACTGCATCCCTTCTCTCTGTAATTAAAATCTGCTGTTTTGTACAGTGATGCATGGTGGCGCAACGTACATGAGTTCATTAATGCAGTTTGTTTCTCTTGCCCTTGTTTTCCTTAAAGGCCAAAAGAATGCGATATGAACAGGTTACTAGTTATTCTGCCGAATAGGAGGACACCTCCTGTCCAAACTATTTTGCAGAAATACTTTAAATGTCAAATTACTGAATGAGATAAAGGTATGTCCTGCCCTGTTTTCTGGCTGGGTTTTTCTTCCAGGGGGTGGGATTTGAGAATCATCCGAGCATACATTACATCGAAATTTATAAGCCTGCAAGTAAAGTAAGTCAGGAAGAGCTTCCTTTATGAATTCCACAAAGGGATTAGAGGTGGCTGCAGAATTCAGCACTCTAAGGACTGAAGTGGCTACGTGCTTCCCAACTGGGAGAGAATGTTCAGAGGATTTTGCCAATGGGACATTTGAGTGCTAGGATAGAAGAAGAATAGCAGTAGCGTATGGATGTTGGACTTGGCACTTAAATGCAGTGAAGTGCTGAAGCATCCTCAGGTGATGACAGATTACAATTGCTTTTAAGTTTTATACCTTTTATATCTTGGGGGATACTACTTGCTTTCTTGCACATCTTGTGTATTTGATGTGGCTCTACCATAAGCTCTTCAATGTGAGAATTGCCTTTTACTACAAATATGTGCTAAATACTTGAGGAATTTGGCTAGCAACACTTAGCAGTCTTGCAATCGAAAAATATTCCCACTTTTTCCCTCTTTGAGGCCTCTCTTAAAATATGGGATAGACATTTTAATGTCAGTTTAACTACATTGCAGTTCAAACCCTGTACATTTTGTGTCAATTGATCTTCATTATATCATCAGAAACACCTTTTTTGTTTTGGTTTGGGTTTTTTTGTTTCTACTTATTGTGAAAAGTATCCATATGTGCACTCTTATACTACAGTTGGTACCCTGGGACTCCAGGGAGTAGGAATTGTATTTCTTTTTCCATGACAGTCAGGGTTTCAACAGTTACTAAAATGAATACTTTCATTAAGCCATTTATGGAAATGTGATCTCATCCGGGAATTTGCAAGATAATGCAAGTCAAAACATCGTGGAGGTTGTGTGACTTTGAAACTATTTCTACAGTCATGTAAGTTCCTTCTTTTTAAAAAAAAAAAACAAACACAAAACATGTGGTTTAGAGTCCATACCAATTAAGATCTCATCACAGCAACACACAGTAAAAGCTGATTTTCAATTTTGTACTGAAGGTGTTACTAGGAATTGCTTTATAATTTTGTTTCTGCTTCCACTACTGATGGTTGCAAAAACAAAATGTCATTGCACAAGAAAACTTCTTTTCTTTAATTTTTTTTTTTAAATACAGACTACTTGAGGTAGTGTCATAGGTAGTTAAGCAGCCTATGGGATATACTATCTGGACACTCAGTGTTTTTAGTGGATCTGAATGATTATGTGTGTCTTTGTTTTTAATCACATTTTTCATCCAGTAATCTCACAGAGAAGCCTGCTGTCTTCCTGTTTGTTCCACATAAATGGGGAGACACTCGAGTGTCTGGAGCATCGCCAAGACTGCAAATGAGCCCTGCAGTGGTGCTGATGGAAATCATAGCTGAGAGCAATCTTGTGCTGTGGTCAGAGACCGTCTTTCAGATCTTAGAAATGATTTGTGAGGGAAGACAGTAGCAAGTGGAGTAAGCCAAGAATATGCTGGCTGATAACTTCTTGTGCTTCCGTGACTTGATCACATCAGATCGTATGCCCTTTCTCTAGCTAGTAGGTTCCGAGGTCTCATTTTATACAAAGAGTAGCAGTCAAAACTTAGCAGTCTTTTTGTTGAAATTCCCTATTGCTTCATAGCAAGGTTTTGATCATCCCTTCCTTACTGTGCTCGATGTCTAACTTTTCTATCATTCACCTGTTACAAGCAGGTTATTGGCACTTGAGACAGAAAAGATTAGGCATATAATTGCTAACTTTTCATGGTTCAGCTCTATAAAGGTAGAAAATTAAAAAAAAAAAAAAGAAGGAGAAGAGATTTCAAAGAGCAAGGGCTTATAAGAGTGCCTAAACTGGTATGTACTTCCATGTGCTGGAGATTATGGCTTCCAGTTTTTGATCTGTGGAAAGTGTTAGGTATTAACAAACCATACAAAGCCAAAATGGTACAAGAGAGCAGAAAGTCACATGAAGCAAACAAGGTTTTACAAGTGGGGAAAATCAGGACATGCAAACCACTGAATAAGAGTAGTCATGGGCCTTGGTCCTTAGCATGATAAGAGATTTGTCAGTGAGAGGTGACAGTTGTCTGTCTCTGGGTTTATGAACTGCGTGCTATACCTGTGTTTTACACAGCAGTATATGGAGAGTACAAATCACAGTTTTTCCTTAAATACTGAATATATTTTTTAGCCAGCTGCTGAGCTCTCACAACTATTAGAAATGTCAATAGAATTTCAGAGTCGTTAAAAGCTGAGAAGGTGAGGCCCAACAGCTGGCTGTGAGGCTGACCAATAGTTTAGAATTCACTTAGTGCCAAAGTACAGCATTCTTAATCATTCAGAATTAGAAACAGAAACTTCTCTGTGACTTGTACCTCCCCTCATAATACTGAGGTAAGCCGTGTAACACTTTTAAGGTGCGAAAGTCCATTTTGCCCATTTCACAGAAGAAACGAAGAAGAAGCTTTGCTCAAAAACTTTAAAGATAAATGCTAAATATCTAAAAAAGAGATTATAGTCCAGGACTATTGTGCTTCAGAGGAGTAGCGTGTCCTTTTCTGTTCTCATTACTTCTAGTGTTTGTCCACATTATTCAGCTTCTATTTATGAAGGACTGAGTGAGAGTCAGGGCAAGATAGCATATATAGACTAACGTAAAATGGCCATTACATAATGATTTTCTTGGAATGCTTTTTATAGTAAAACCATCTTCTGTAAGAATAGGATCAAGCTCTTGACTGGTATTCTATTGACAAAACAAAGCAGCAAACAAAAAACCCCAATCTTGGAGTAAGGTGTGACATCCTGTAGTGAAATACAGTTTTTCTGCTGAGAAAAACATTTGTAAAGGTGCGGCACATTTCAGTGCATAGAAACTTTTGAGTCTGACTTTCAAAATTCAAAGAACATTATTTATGTCCTTCTCCAGAAAAATAGCACACTCTTCTGTCTGTACCGGTAAGAGCAAGTAGCTAATGCTCAACACTTCAGTTGTACAGAGAATTCAAATTCCCCTATAGTAATTAAATGCCTGCTTTCCAGCAATGGCTTTTCCCCCGTCCTTGGTGCAAAATATCTGCAGAGGGGAGTATTCTCTGCAGAGATTCAATAGTAATGATAGGCATTCGGTGGCTCCAGCATGCTAAGTGATGCTTTATTAGAGTTGTCTGCTTCTCCTAACCTGCAGATCAGCACTTTTTTGTTCTTTATGAAGGCTCCAAGATGGTTCTAGATATCATCACTACCTAGAGAGAAGATAACAACTTATACCTGAGAGTTGATCTAGTTTCCTGCTTCAAGTTGTTACATTATAATTATTTGCTGTTCCCACCATAATGTGGAAACCATGGGACACAATAAAAGGTCAGAAAACTTATGTTTTACAAGAACCAGAGGGCAATAATCTTTCCAAACATGCATCCCTTTGCCTCCTCTTTTTGTTTATCTTGCAAGCTCTGATCAGACATACTGTGGCGAAGTCGTTTGTTTGGTTTGCATTCTAGGCTAAGGAGGTTACCCCAAGGTGTTGTGGATTAGTCGCTGTCACTGAACCTACCCGTAAAATAAAAACCTAGTACCACTGAAAAGCATGTAATAAATAAGAGAAATGGGTAACAGCCAGTAACTTATCTGATGCCCCACATTTCCTCGTGAAGCAGAGAATGGCAGTTCTTAGAGGCTGAGAAGTTGCAGGGACCAATACATTAATGTTAATATGATTGATATTTGCTGGTGCGCTTATCCCAAGAAACTCATGCTATTTCAGACCAAGCAAAGCATAAATTCTGGCACTGGAGGAGTCTTATGCTTTGAAGGAGAGAGGACAGTAGCTCAGACTCTCTCAGTCTCTGGAAAGGAGGGAGGGAGGACATCTCCAGGCACTAAAGACATCTCACCACAGCACCTCTCACTATGTTGCCCCATTTACCCACCACACTATCCCTGGTAGATCAAGTCACATTCCCACTCCACTTCTCTTCAAAGAAAGATGTTCAATGGGGCTTTTTAGTTCTTATTCCTCCTGCTGAGTTCAAGACAGTACAAGCCTTCCCTCATGAATTGGGGCTTGTGAATTGTTTTTTAGCTGCTCATTATCAAATGACTATAATACACTTACTAGAAATATCCTAGGCTGGGAAGGCCTCATGTCAAGCAGTAATTAATGGCTTGTTTCACATAATACTTATCTATCTGCGTCACCTAAGTAATAACTTGTATCGTATGCATTTCTTCCTTCCTCCTTTGTTATACTAATAGAAATGAATGGAAGAACTGATTATAAATCATGCAAAGCTTGTGGTTAAAATATGAATGGATTCTGGCTATCTAGTCCAAAGCTAGAGTTGATCACTGGATTGTCTTTCCTTCCATAGTCAGACGTAGGAGACAGCAATAAATAATCCATTGAGCTGTACCTCTGGGGCCAACAGTTGCAACTTCTCAGGAGGAAGCAACTTGATTGCTTCCGTCTCCTTTATCACAGTAACATGCAGTGCTAAGAAGCTTCTCATGTCTAAAAATGGAAGGAGCTGTGGCTAAAAGCACATGCATGGGGAAGGGAGGTAATAACAGATGAAACCTAATTTTTTTCCTTCCTCCTCTTTTGATTCAAGGTCTTGCTCTGTATAACATATACCTCCACATTTGAGCTGAATGGGAGTTCAGTGTTGAAGATTGCTGAGGTAAGTGCCTCTGTTGTACCATTGCTTGCGTCACTTAATGTTCCCCTGCTACCTAGAGTGTGTCTTCCGTATGTACCCTGGAACTGAACTAGTCCAAATCACAATTACCATCTTAAGGACTGGTATTACCTTATGTCTAGTGTGAAGAGATAGTTGCAAGTTGGGCAGGGTTGATGGGCTTGCATGGGAAGGCACTTTTGGAAACTGACAATTGTGTGTTACAGCATCGCACATTTACTACTCCTCATACTTACTTTAGTTTGCCTTTTGCAATATAAAAATTTCCTTGAGTTCTTTTTAACACAGCACTGTGCTGATTCCCTACCTGGTGCAAGTCTAAAACTAATAAAGTTTCCTCAAGAGAGGTGTGTAGGCCATAATGTGCCATGTTAGCACAAGTGCCACAATGTGCTGTGTTAGCCTTGTGCGTGTCTTTTTCCTAATACATCCGAGTAAAAGATTTACTACGCCTCTAGATATATGGTGTTGTCCTGGTGCTATTAGTCACTCTTCTCCCTTTATTCCATTAGATTTTAGTCTGAACTAAATTGTGAAGGAGATCTGGAGTAGAAAAACATACCTGCAAGTCTATTAAGTGAGCCTTTGTAGATGGGTGATATTTTTAGTACAGTGTGTAAGCAAGCCACAGGGCTGTTTGTTCAGGCTAGAGAAGATGCACAGGAACAACACTTCATACTCCTGTGCAGCACATGCTGTTGTGTGCAGAACGTATTATAAAATTATATTGTTAACATGATATGGGGAGGGCTAATGTCCGTGGAGCAATGTAAAGGTAATATACATGACCTACATTCTAAGTGCATGTAGACATTTAGAGACGTGTTCCTTCTCAGGTTTTGGTATTTTGGGTGGGGGTTTTTTTTTGGTTGAAAAAAAAATCCCATGTGAAAATAGCTCACTTTACCTGGAAGTGACAGTATTTTCTAAGTTTAAGAATAAAATTGACCTTGCATTGTCTGTCAGAAGCTGAGAATGGGGCTGCAGGGATAACAGGGAACCAAAGAAAATGGCTGCCAGTTTGTAACAAATGGGCTTTAAAAGGCAGGGATACAACATAAACAGTTTGTATATAACATATACAGGATAAAAAAAAGTAGTAATCATTCCAGATGTCCTGCACAGCTTAGACTTTGGTTTCTCTTATGCTATGCAAGACCACAAGGTATGGCTATTTTTGGAGGTCTTTGTGAACCCCACCTGTAGATGCTGCAGCAAGGATGAAGTGAATTCATATTTAGAGCAAGCCACAACTTTTAAGTTTTACTGAACCCTCTTTTCAGTTTGTCCCAAAATGAAGAAAATACAGATAGTTTCCCTGCATTTTTTGTCAGCACACTTTCTAACATGGAAGGTAAAAGCTGATGAATTCAGCTTAGTGCATCTCTCTGCTGTAAGTAAAGAGCTCTAGCTTAGAGAAAGTACTTGCTGGGAAAAGTATTTAATGGCTCTAAACCTTTCAGATTTCAATCTTCAAGAGCACTGCCTAAGACTGGGAGAAAATGGTCAATCAGTCAAGGGTCTGTGTGCTATAAGCTGTGTGAGAAATCATATTTTCTATTCTCTGTAAATTTGGATAACAGGGCTGTTACTCATTTAAAGCATCCTGAAAAATGGCAGTTTTCTTTCACAGATTGGAGTTAAACTCTGCTGTTCTGGGTAGCTGCACTTCATTTTCATTCCCAGAAGGCTAGCCTGCCATACCTTTGCTCATATCGTGGTACAAATTAGCACAACGATAGTTTGTCCTTTTTCTGTTAAAGTGAACAGGAGCTCTGATGCAGGCTGATGAGATGTGCCAGCAAAGCAAACAAAACTTTCATTTCATTCAGGGAATTGAAACAAGCTGTAACACAGAGCATGTGCGTTTCTATTTGGAGTGTTTGGAGGTACAGCTATTTTCCCCACACTCGTTGAGAAAATACTGCTTCAGTGAATGCCCCGGTCTTTCTAATTAGCAAGTCCCGCTAGGCACATAGATGCTTCCTCAAGTTCCTTGTAGCCAGATTTTTAGGTAAGACAAAGACTTTAACAGCTAGACTCAATATGCCTTTGTATCTGAATTCTACAAAGTATAATCAGCAGGAAACAGAAAATTATTTCCGAGTTCAGGTTTGCTTAGCCTCAGCATTTATTGTTCTGACTTGCTGTAAGGGAAGGGTGGCAGAGAGGAGCTTTCTGCTTCAGTGCCCCTGCTATTTAGCATTTCTTTCCAAGCCAGTCCCTTATTTTTCCTAGCCTGCCCTCTGTAGCAAAGTGGAGCCACTGCAGAATTGGAAAGGTGCTGTCTGCACAGCTGTCTGCTGTAGAACGCTCTGAGGACGCTGACTAACAAGGCTATGATCTGGCCATTTTGCACTGCCTGATCGTTCTCAATTCATGTGTACAAAATAATGGCACCCCAAATCTTTCTGAATATTATCAGCTTCAAATTAAGGAAGCATCCAACATGAAGGGTACTATATTTTGTGGCTTAAGTATTATTTGTATTGAAAACAGACTAAATCTTGCTGTGTGCACCTTCCCATGCTTGCCTAGACCCCTTCAAGAAAGTTTTGTTCATGGTGTTGCTTGTTTTTATGTGTGTATTTGTTACTCCCATCTGCCTTTTGGAGGTTTGTTTTGTTTGACTCTGTTGTGTTTCATTGGCTAACCCTTCTGTGTTTTGCTCTTAGTTGTGTTTTGCATGCCATAGAGCTGGAAGTCCCCGAATGCATGAAATGATCAAAATGTCCATTGCACACCTCCTCGGGGCCCTGAGCTCTCCCATTTTTACTGGTGCTTCTTCATCAATGGCTTTTCAAAAGGTACCTTGCCCAGCCATTTTAGAACACGGGCCTTCCATAGGATCGGAGCTCAAGTGGACAGTACTGTTGCTCATTAGCTGGCATGGGGAGGGGAGAGAAGGAGATATCAACCATGCTCTTTCCAGAAAGTCAGCCTACCTCTGAGAATAGTACTTCATCAATTAATTCAGGTATTCTAGAAAAAGACTTACAGCTCATGAGAATGATGTCAGCAGCACTGGAATGGTTTGGCCTCTGTGTAGGGCTGTGCATGGTTAACAGACTTTAGGATTTTTTGTCCACTGGAGTTCAGGTGATAGGTGAATGATGCACAGAGTTGGTCTGGGCCTTCTTTTAACTTACAAGACCATCTTCATCATTGACTGATTGATCTCAAGCTAAATAAAAGCCTTATTTATTTTGGGGGATCTTGAAGTCTTGAAAAAGGGCAAAAAGAATAGATAAGCTGTCGATCCAGTCCCTTATATTATGCAAATGTATACAACTGTAACCTGTTCTAGTGTATTGTCAAAGGAGATAATCAGTCTCAGTTTGTCATTTGCATAGTGTTTTTAGCATGAGATAATGAATGATATACATAGACTTGAAAAGCTCTGGAATGCTATCTCTCAGTGTAGTTGGGAAATAAGGGAAAATAAAGCAAGAGCCATAATTAAGTAGCTTCCATGTGTGATGTCTTAGATGACTCAACATACAGTTTGTATCCAAGAAACTCAGTCATGTTTTCTTGTGCTTGTGGCTTTATTGAAATGCTGGTATGTGAGGTTGCCCAAAGTAAGCAGGTCTAAAGGGTCTTAGGAACATACCTATATTGTTTTCTACTCCACTCTAACAAATGCAGAAATGTGCCAGCAGCATGTTCATCTTAAACTTCATAGCCTTGGGACCACAGCCTTTTTTTCTTAGTCAATGGAATAGCTTGGTTTCAGTTCAGTCAGAGTTAGAAACAATCAAGAGTCTTGTCTGTGTGCCCGTGTTAATACTGATTAGCCTATGTAATCAGAGCACTTTAATTTTTCCCTCTTAAAAGCTCATCCTAATTGGGGAACTATAAAAATGGCTTTAGATCATACAATATCCTTCTTATTCAAAAACATACACCAGATGCATTTATATATACACCTCATGCATGTAATTTATAGTATATATTTTTTAAAAATTTTTTTTCACTGCTAGTTTAGTCTATATTCATGGTTCTTCTCACTAGCTATATTTCCCAACGATGACAAAATAAAACCACAAAGACTGAAAAGTATGAGAGCAATCTTTTTTTTTTTTTTTTTTTTTATGGTCATTGTTGGTGGTAAAGTGCAGTGTAGGCCAAAGGACCAAAACACAGTCTGAGAAGATTGTATTGTATAGCTCTGTCGCAAACCTACTCAGCTCCATCACGACTGTTACCCACTCCGTAGTGACTGTGCAGTAGTTACAGTGGTTACTACAGTTACAGCAGCTCTTACAGAGACCAACACCTCCCACAGAAAATCTGATCAAGGGTAGAAACTGCGTTTTGCAGTGTGCTGTCTGCAGGATCCTAGCTGCGTTATGCTTTGGCAACTATTTGTATAACATCTGAGGGCAAAAGTCAAGTACAGCTCTGGTCACAGCACAGTGTCAAAAACCTGCGAGCAGCTGGGCGTGGAGCTGGGAACTGGATGATCCATTCGTGTTCTTTCATTGCTACCTTGGCTCCCGTGGGATCGCTGAGCTGAGGAGCCCTCCGGTTGATTGCCAGTTATTAGTTAGGCACTTGTTTCTGTTATTTGTCGTAAAACACTATTGTATTTTCTGGATTAGGAAAGGCCTTCAAAGGCTTTCAGATGTGCTGCAGTATATGATAATTAATTGCAGAAAAAGTGGCAAATACCTATACAACAGAAGCAACAGCCTTAAAGAATCAGAGGGTATTTATGCTGCAAATACAGACTTGGCAGAGTGAGAGTTACAAATAAGTAGCTAGAAATGAACAATTGAAGCAGCAGTAAAGCAAGTGCCAAAATCACTTGGGTTTGACAGAAGGGGAGAACTTTGCCAATTTTGCCTTACCATTCCTGTAGCTGTGAGACTAACTGATGAAGTGCATGGTGCTTTGAGATGCTACTTACTCAGTTTTCCATATTGCTGAAAACTTAAAGTACTAATAAAGCAAAATGGACTAGTAAGGTAGGCTGACTATCTGTATCCAAGAGACCTTGGTATCCTCCTAAAATGTGTTACTGGTAAGTTACAGTTCATATGTATGTACTGCTATCTTGTTTCCTCATCAGGTTTGCATTGAGACATATGTATCTAGCTGTCACCAGCGGAGCATTAACACCGCTGTGCGGGCAACCCTCAGCCAAATGTTGAGTGACTTGACTTTACAGTTACGACAAAAGCAAGAAAATATGGTGAGCCTTCTGGCATCAACAAATGGTTCCATGTCGATGGCTGCGTACCTTTTTGTTTCTCTGAATGCAGTGTATTGTACTGGCTTGTTGTGCCTTATGGCTTGTATTTGACACTTCCGCAATTAATCGTGTTTAAAAGCTTTTTTGGGCTCCGACTCTGCACCTACCTCAGAGCAGTCTGTCGGAAACACAGCTCTCACATTGTCAGCTCTACTTGGCTGATTATTTTTTTCCCCTTCCATTAAACAAAAAAGGCTTTGTTCTGATGTCAGGCTGCCTGGGCCTTTTCCTTTCCCATTCTTTATTTTGTTTGCTTGTTTTCCTAAGGTTCATTGAAATCCTTTTGCCAAAGGTTTTTGCATGACAAATATTTACATAAACAAATTCTCAACTAAGGAAAGTATAATTGAGGTTTTTCTTCTACTTTTTTGTAGAAGATAATTTAAGTTTATGAAGTTCTCTGCTTGGTTGTTAGCAAAAAAAATTAAATAATTCCATTTATTACATTATTAAAATCCATGAGAGCTGTTTGGATGAAATCCCAGCACATTGTCAGCAAAACTGTAAATGTTCTGGGCACATGTGATATTTCATTGGCTTCTTACATTCATTCGTGCTGCTTTGTATATTATATTATCAAAAAAGTACTATTTGTAAAAGTCAGTTTCTATTTATCTGTAGCTGTACAGATTATTTTCCTTACATCTGTTTTGGGTTAAGATGATAAATTCTGTTTTGGATTATTAGACTAGATGAGCAACAGCAGAACAGAATTAATCGGTTTACTTAAGCTTACCTTCTGTCTGTGCTAAGTAGCTTCATTTTACCAGCCAAAACATTTACCAAAAAGAAAACTGACCGAAAACCAACCATACCAAATCAAAAGCATTACTTTGACATTTCAGTTTGGGTCTGAAAGTTGAATTTTGTTAGTTTTGTTCTTAGTTGAGGAGTAGATGAAAGTATATGAGAGCTGCATTTAGTTCCTGGCAGTTTGTTGTTGGTGCTTGAGAGGAGAATTTGGCTTGACCCCCTGTGTGCACTGATAGGAAGAATCCTATACCACAGCTAAACCAAATGATGTAAGAGGTTGTTTCCATTTCCTGACTGCCATTAATTGTATTGGCACTGCAACATTAACGATGACAATGTGATAAACTCTCTAATACTCAATTGATTCGGGTTTCTAAGCACTTCGTGAAATCTAGACTATGCTTTCCTCTCAATTATTTTCAGTGTGACTTCCATGCCTAGTTATTACTGTGGGTTTTTAGGTGCAGGAAATCCCTTAAGGATTTACAAATCCTAGTTCAGCTCAATGTGATGTGAGTGCCTTAAATCTAAGTGACTGTTAAAACAGATCTTAAGGGATTTTTGAAAATGTTATGGAAAAACTTCACTTAAAAAGAAATCTAACAAACAAAAAACCCAAAACAGATAGAGGACATGGATTTAAGAAAGTTGTGCTGTTAAAGTATTGCTTTTACAGTGGTTTTCTACTGCTTCCACTGATTACACCACCTTTGCCTTTCCTCAACAGACAATTGAAAACCATGACGCCTTGCAGAAATTCAAGACTCAAGGTATTTGTACCACTTTTTTAGTGACTCCTTCCAATCCAACTTTTTTATTCTTCACCTACCTTTCATCAGCACAGTACTGTTTGATGTCACAAGAATTACATCTTCAGGATTTCTTACCTTCTCCATAGCTTGATCTTACCTGTGGTAAGAGCTGAGACAGCCCTGTTAGTTCCTGGTATTTTCAGTCCTGTCTTCATTTGGACCATGGTAATAGCATTGCATTCAACATAGTAACGTATAATTGTTTCCAGGTGCTAACTTCTGTAATTAAGGAGTTTCAGCGCTCTGGAGAAAGATTTTATAAGCAGCTTTACTTCCTAAATTGAAACAGATTCATGAAGTAGGACGTGGAATCTGGAAATGATTGAGTTACTGTATTTCAGGTCAGAGATGCGGTTTGTGTAACAGCAGCTTTTGAAAGCTCATCACTAGCAAAGGTGTATTCACACTTGCCAAATGATTATTTTACAAAAAAATTCTTTCTACTCCTATTCCGGGTTAACTTCCACCATCTTCCCTGATAGGTAAAAACAATTCCTGCTTTTGATCTTCTCACTGGATTTCTGCAGGAGAACTTGTGTGGATGGAGGCTAAAATCTTTGAAGGGCACAAGTGTCCCGTTTTAAGATCAGGACTTGATCAGACATCAGAAGCTGTGTAGCAGAGACAAACTACAGGGAGAGATACAGAAATTTTAGCTGCCATGTAGAAGTACTGGAGCCAGTCCTTTTTTTAATTAATTATTTATATACTTATTTTATTATCCGAAGTGGATTTCAGTTGATGTTCTGTAAATGCATGTAAGCAATCCATGTTCTCTCTGGATTTAATACTACTGCATTTTCATTGTGTGGAGATCACTTTCCAATCTAGGACTTCTCCTACTGTATCTTCTCTATGAATTTTGGCAGCCCTGTTCATTGTTGAAGCTCCAACCAACTCTGAAAGTCTATGTAGTGAATTGAGATTGTAATCCAGCTGCACATATGTAATGCATATGATCTTTGTCCTTTTTGGAGGTACTTCAGCTGAGTCTCTTTGTGATGATGTTGTATCTGTCCTCACTGTGCTCTGTGAGAAGCTCCAGGCTGTCATAAAGTGAGTTATTTCAGTTTATAATTTGAATTTATTACCTGGAGATTGAGAGTGTCACTGATACATGTGATTGTACTGTTGTAGTTCTGGGATTATGGACCAAAACTGTGCTTAAGTGAAGTGTTTAGTAGAGGAAGTATTGTTCATGATGCATTAATTTAATCATCACTTGAAATAAAAAGCTAATTTGCCTTCTCTGTGCACTGTTGAGCTTTAAACAGCTTCCAGTAAATCTAATCTATAAGTAACTCTCATATAGCAGCAAAATACTTGTCAAAGGAGAAGTTTTCTTTTTTGGCTTGAAAGCAACCATTATAGAGAGAACAACAATTACAAGAGACATGGAAAAACCGAACAGAAACATTTAATATGCAGAATTAATTAATACGTCCTTCTTAGAAAGGCAGCATTTATCCAATTGAAATAATTTGTATTACCAAAGCATTCCTTAAATTTAGGAATATCATACATTCTACCTTCTTGGAAATGCGTGAGCCTGACTCATAAAATGCAGTTGTTACGGGCAGTAATAGGGTGTTACACTGCATTGAAATACTAGAGTCTCTTTTTGACCAGTACTGTAACAGTAAATACTTACTCATGAGTTAAAAATTACTTCCTGTGGCATTCTAGCATGGCTTGACTAATGGTCTATTAAGAAATCAGCCAAAAAAAGCCTTAAGTGTTAGAGAGGTGACAAACCAAGCAAAAGCAATGCAAACATTATACAGCAATTATTTAAAAAAATATAGCAAGGTGGAAATACTTCAAAAGTTTTAAAGGAAAAACAAGTTCTTACTTGACAACATTGTTTCTGTATCAGTAAAATAAGATGTACCTTGCTACTACTGCCAGTTACAAATCACCTGAGCAGCAGCAAAAAAGCCAGTCTGAAACTATTTTAAATGTAGCATAATGTGTCTTTGGTTGGACTGTATGTCTCTGAAAGTAGCCTGTGATGAAATCGGGGAAATGGAGAAATGCAAAACAAGCACGCATCGGTACTTCCTTTTATATACTCTGCCATTTTCAGGAAGACTATGGCTTAGGAACTACCAGAGCCGAAGGCAGCGCAGACATCTTTGTGTGCAATTCTTCTATAGACTTTCTTCCCATGACTGTGTCTAACTACAGCAAGATTTGAACGGGGAGGGTGCCTTACTTAGCATTGTTTAATCAGTGTCAGCATTTGGGAAAACAGAAGCATGATTCTGAATCTTCTAAAGGAACATTTTTTAATTTTTTTTAGTTGTGTGCATAGTTAACAGCACAATAAGAAGAGATCTTCAAAAGTGTGTATCTAACAATAGCAAGGGACAAAAACAGCTGAAAGATTAATTCTTTGTATCAAATTTTGCCCACATGTGAAGCTATAAACAGGTATCGTCTAATATGTATTGTCCACCAAATGATATTCCCCTTGAATTACTGCTTATGAAATATCAAAACTATCTGTCTACCTGACAGAATCTCTCAAAAGCACTGAAAGTCTTTTAAAAAGTTACCCGCAACCCCAGCTCCCCATAAAATGGTACTGAATTAGAACAGATTGAGGCATGCTGTAGATAAAGTAGAATAAGAAATTCAGAGGACTTAAAAATACTCACTAAGCCATGATTTACTTCATGCTTGTAATTATGTACCAAGACTGTTAGGATCTCTAATTATGAGCCAAGCATAGTAAAGGATTCAGATTGAATCTGAGGAAAATAAATTTAATTAGGATGGCTCGTTAAAGAACCAGCTCCATGAATGAAAAGCCTTTATTTCTTTCAAGGCTAATTTTCTTGTCTCCTTCAAAGGACTTTGTTGGCAGCAACTTAACTTTCTAATCTCCAGGTCAGTGAAGTGAGGTTTTAGTATGCTATACTGCCTATTCTAATTTCTTAGTCTGAAGATTACTTTAATTCTCCTAAATTTCAAGCTTATTAGAATTTGGTTTTGGGGAGGCACAGCTATGACTGATGAGGAAGAGCTCAGGGAGGTGAATGTTTTTTCTCGGGACCACTGGTGACTTTGGTGACTCTGGAATTTGTGGCAGCAGTGATATGAATACAACAGCTATGCTGAGGTGTGCAGGAGTGCCACATTCATTTCTTACCTGCAGGAAACCAATATGGTAGTGAGAGGCATCAGAGCAATCAAGAGTGCAGGAATACCCTGTGTATGCCCATGCAAGTGTCAACTGCAAGATGTTGATGGTATACGTTAAGACACATTGTAAGAAAAGCTGTCGGGAAAGAAGGGAGTTGTATCTGGAATGTGTGCATCTTTCCAGATAGGTGTGGACTATTGTGAGGAAAAAGCTATCACCTCTAGTATACATATAACCAACCAGAAGTTCTAAACCCTCTCTAGCACAGAGTTAGGCTCAGGATTCATGATTTTCTGCATGGCATGTGAAACAGGTCCTGTTCTACTTAGATGAAGATTCATCTCTATGAACAAAAGGAGTTCAGGCAGTGACAGAAGAGCAGACATTTCTCATTCTTGAATTTCAGTTAAGATAAATCCATTCTTTACAGTTTCCTTTACCTACCATCATACATTAGAAAATACATTCTTCCAGCTTTCATCTTGGACCAAAAAAGAATGATTAAAACCTGATCTTTTTAGGAATGAAAATCAGAATATGAATGCAATTGGTATGGGGAGCTACTTTCATAAGGCAGACCTCAACCTTGCTTGTCTCCTGAACCCGGCAGCTAATTCTGAGAGTAGGTACAAGCACATTGTATGTTACAAGTGCATCAATTCCAGGTGTCCATGGGATCTTTCGCGTTCTTTCTCATGAAGCTCACTTTGTGTTTATGGTTTTGACAGAGGAACTGGCAAGGCCCGGAAAGATAGCCATGTCATCATGCGACTACCTGCCTGTAGCCACTGACTTTTGATCATTGTGGCTGTCACCAGGAAAGGAGAAAAACTAACCAGCAGAGAGCAGCCTAAATGCCCTTCAGATTGCCTGAAGAAACTATCCAATAGTCCAAAGTCTTCTGTTTGTCTCCTTTTCCTCTGTTTGAGTTCCTTCCTCCTCAAGTTTTTAGATTGAATTTGAATAATTATTTCTGGTTTCTTCTTCCTCTTTTTTCAAATAGATTTTTTTTTTTAATCCTCACTCTGAAATTTGATGAATTAAATCTATTTTCTTTCTATTTCTATACTTAGAAAATGTAGCAGATCACTGCATGTGATCAGTACAAAATACATGGGATGATAAAGGTGATCACACCATTGTAAATCCATAAGAAGAGGCAAAATAAATCACTGTTTAAATTGCAGTATAATTTTCAAGTGAACTAATGTAGTTATCTAAGAAAATTAAATAATCTTTGTTTTAATGTGACGTGAATGGCATCTTTTCTCTTTGCCAGTGACAATCGGCAACTTCAGCTTCTTTACTTGGAGTGCATCCTCTCCATGTTAAACAGCTCCTCTCCCAGCATGCACCAACACAAAGGGTTCACTGATCTCATATGGTGAGTACATCTGAAGACTAATGCAAATATTCAGTTTGTAAGTATAAAAGGACCTTCTCCCCCCAGCTATGCAAACAAACCTGTAATAAATCTCCAGATGTGAGCAGAATTTCCTGTTAACCTACTATCAGCTCATTCTGTGCCTCATATAAGATTGGTTAGGACCTCATGCTCAGCTGGCACCTTAAATCCCTGTAGTGAATTATCACTGTAATGTATTCAGCCAGGACAGAAAAATCTCTTATGCTTTCTGCAATAGTTTGTATTTGTGTGTGGCATTAAATACACAGGTATTCTGCTTACTGTAAGAGGGTGCTGTAGAGATTCTTACCGGTCTGATGCAGCAAAACAGGAAGATAAGCAAAAGTAATGTCAGATGGTGTGCTGGTGACCAGAAATGCTTATGACGTGCGTTGTATAAGGGCTGAGGCTAAATGGTCTTCATGGTGCTTCCACTTTATCAAGAAATCCTCTTTTTAATTTCCCTTCACCAGAAAGGCTTGACCTCTTTAGTGTTCATATCTACCTCTAAATTGTTTGATACCATGACCTTGGAGCCCTTGAAATAATGCTTTCCTTCTTTTTGTTTGCAGTAGTGCTTTTTTATAGCATACGGATAATTGAGTCATAGTAATAAAGCAAGAATGTCAGAAATATGCAGTTCCTTGCAGTCCATGCCCATCCTGTGACCTTGGCAGGCGATTGTGTTAAGAAAAGATATGTGTGGCTGTTAATTGCAAATGTATTTCTTGTGCTTTTACCCTGTAATTTTTGAAATGGAAGTGTTTGGCTTGGGCCCAATTCTAAGGATGCAACATGCAGAGGCACCCATAAATTCCCGTGCTGTCCCAGGAAAATCAGTGGCTGCTGGACTGGGAGGTCTTCAGGTTGATGACACTTGGCAAGGACCCTGTGCTGAGGCCTCTGGGAGCTCTAATGTAAGAGCAGAATTCTCTCTTTCATGACAAACCAATTTCAGAAGTTCCTGCCCTTGAATTTCACCCAACCCTTTGTTTATGCTTATGTGACTGACTGTGGGGCCATCGTATAAGCAAGGACACTGAAATGATCTCAGTTAAAAGAAAACACTTCCTGGTTTATTTTAAATTTACATCATTTTGATGATCCAGGTTACACTGCAAATCTACAGGTGTTTGTATTTGTAACTGTGTATCATGAGGGCAAGCCATCAGGGGCAGGACCTCTTAACCTGCATTGCTGCCAAGGAATATGCATCCTCCAGCTACATGCTTAAGATGAAGTGGGGAAAACAAAAACCACTAGGAAGACATGAAACAGTTTTAAGTGCAAACATCATTTTGACTATATAGCAGTGTAAGTATGCAGTAATCCATTAGCTTAGTAAAGTTGTGAACCAAACCAATAGTTGTCTGTGTTCTTTAAGGAGCTGTTGCCTACATGCACACAACTTTCTTTCTGGCTAGCACTTTGTAGTCAGTTGTCAACAGAAGATAAAGAAGGGAGCAGGCAGAGATGATTTAGTTCTGTATTCTTCTGACAGTGTTCTCCATAGTTTGATACAAAAGCCCTTTGATGGGACTAAGATGTGTGGGGAATATGTTGCCGTTGCATCCTGTGACTATACCTGCTTTGAGGCAGGCACGTTTCTTAAGCAGTGAATTGATATGTTTTGAAGTGTACCTGATTGGAGGAAGAAATGGAATAAGCAGACTCAAAGTCGTTATCTGATGTCTGATTAAAACTGGTTTTCTTTCTATAACTTCAGGAAGCCAAGCTGTTTTAGCAAGCACATTAAGAGAAGCAATGAAAGTTCTGGACTGCATAAAATTCTTGAGAAAATAGGATGTAGAGAGGATGTGTTACTCTTTATGCTGAATCATTACTTGTCATTGGGTGCTTGCTCTAGGCGCCAGCTGAAACTCTGAGGCATATGAGTGAAAATCAGGTCTGGGACTGCATTCTCATGCAGCACTTGCCTTTTTAAATTAGGGTCTCACAGACTGAAGTAAAATGTCAAGTGCGTGAGTGCAAAGCTGAAATAACAGCTAATGGAGCAAAGTGCTGAGTTGGTTGTGGCTCTGCTTCCACAGAAGAGTCATCTGCTGGTTTGAATCACTTAACTTGAGTGTTCATGCAGAAAGACGGTTGAAGGAAGGACAGTGTTTTTAGTGTATAGTGGCATATGAGGAGTTACAGTGCCCATTGAGTTACTGTAGAGGGCTTTAATGATGTTCTCAAAAGCCACCAAAACAGAGGCTCACAACTAAGGGTGCTTACTAAAATAAGTGCATGTGCAGTTCAGTGATGGAACATCAGGCCTAGTTAACATAGACTGGGTTTTGTTTTGTCAGATTTTTTTAAAGCTCCCCAGTTGGACTGAAGAAGAAACGCTTGGCAGTAGAAAACCAGAATTTCTACCTTGCAATAGGTTGCAGCCAATGAAAAACGCAGGCATGTTATCCTGTAAAGGGCAGCACTGTGCAGCAACATGAACTTACAAAATCAGTACCATGTTTATAAAGCACCCAGAAGTATTTCCATATGTAGTAGTGTGCTGATGCTTGGGAGATGAAAAAACCCTGGTGTAATTTGTTAATCTATCTAACCACTGCTGTTGACTGATCATTAAAACAAGAGTGTGTATCTTATTTAACTGTGGACTATTTTCAGTCTGTTCCTGTGGGATTTTTTTTTTTCCAGTTACCATCTGCTGCTTTTCTCGTTTTCTCAGGAAGCAACTATGTCCAGCCCTAGTAGTAATCCTGGGAAATCCAATCCATGACAAAACTATCACCTCTGCCCACAGCAGCATTTGCCTTGAGGCTGATTCACCTTCCTCAGGGATCTCTGATCATGGCCGAGGTTCAGGTTGTTCCTCCACAGCACCTGCCCTCAGTGGGCCCGTTGCACGGACCATATATTATATTGCAGCAGAACTGGTTCGACTGGTGGGGTCAGTGGAATCCATGAAGCCTGTGCTGCAGTCACTCTATCACCGGATATTGCTTTACCCACCACCTCAGCACCGAGTAGAAGCCATCAAAATTATGAAGGAGGTAGGATAATCCTATGTGCAAATCCAGGCATGTAAAGCAAAATGTTTATTTAACAGTAAATGTTGCTGATATGTGCATACCTGTCCATTCCATACCTTAGCACTAGGGATGTTGAAGTCGCCCTTTCTCAGCACAGCTGTTAGATGAAAGCCACTCTGACAAATATTTTTAGTTTTACAAAGTTGTAATGGCTATATTTGTCTTCATAACGCAAGCTGCTATGGCAACTCCGTTGCGTTCATGCTGTGGTACTGCATGGAGCAGATCTTATCACTGAGTCATGACTGCTCTTTTGGGTGAGATACAGTGTAGTGATCCAGTTCTCAACTTCCTTGGCATCTTTCCTCACTCTCTGCTTTTGCTAGAAGGAGACATTCATCCTCACAGTGTAGTATTCCAGGCATTAAGGTGAATGTATGCTTTGATTACATGCCAGGTTTTTGAAATACAGTTTCCTTGAGCTTTATTAGAATAGCCACAAGGAAGCTGCCAGTGTCTTAAGCGGCCTTGTCAAGACTACTCTATTCTGGCCTCTTGCCCAGTGCCTCTGACAGCACTAGAACTGAAGCATTGTAAGACTTCTTTGAGCAGCAGCTGAAATCATGGGCTCTTCCATTTCACATATGTAACTTTCTTCTCATGTTGTGGAACACAAGGCAACTTATGTAATTTGTGTGATCAGTGGTCTCTCAGAGGATTTTTGTTCTAGCTTGTGCATACCTAAGCTGTTTTGTGTCTGAAGATCTAACACCACACAGCCACCCACTGGGTTGTTGTCTGAACTGGCAGTCACCCTGGCACTTGTCTTCCTCTAATTTTAAACAACAGCAAGATGACAAGTGAAATTTTAGGAAAGCTCAGTCTAATGTTGTTTCCTGCAGGACATATCTGTTGCGTCTTTCTGCTTATTAATACGGGCTTGTTTGTAAAGCCTTCTCCTTGGTGGGCATTAACAGGACACCACCCAGCAGGTAAAGTCAGAAGGAATCACTTTGCCTATCTTTGCGTAATTCTAATTTTGTAACTGGGTGACTGAAGACAAAGGCCCCCTTTAGTATATAATGTAATGCAAGATACTAGCTCTATATTTAGGCATAAAGATTGTCCTGTGTGCAGTATCAGTTGAAACATATACAAAACACATACAACAAAAATGTAAAGCACTAGAGAACATTCTATATTTGATTCTTGTTGAATATTCTGCTCTTCTCTATCTGCTTTTCTGCCTTTAAAAAGAGGAAAGGTAGCTTTAATAGGTAAAACATCAGTGTGTTGTTTTCCCTTGCTGTGAGAAATTACAGTACTGCTACCTCAGGTTCCAGGGCTTGATAGAACTGTGACTCATTTATTGTATTTAAATAATGCTTAGATAATCCTCTAGTAACTTCTGCTTCCTTTCCTTTCAGATACTTGGCAGTCCTCGGCGTCTTTGTGATTTGGCAGGGCCCTGCTCTTCTGAGTCAGAATCCAGAAAGAGGTCTATTTCTAAAAGGAAGTCCCATCTGGATCTTCTCAAGCTGTACGCTTTGTTTTCTCCTTTAGCCTCTTCTCTTTTAAACCTGTGCACATAGGATACTTAAACAGTTGTATTTACAGAAGCATAACCAAATATGAGCCAGGGTATCGCCCTGATTAAATAAGCTGTGAAAATGGAAGAGAGGTAAAAGATCTTACTGCTTTGTTGTCAGTCTGGGCCTGTTTGTAAAGGCATAGATAACTACCTTGTGGAGTTTGTGAAAATACCCAAATATGTTTGTTTACAGCTGGAAATTCTTGGGTTTGAGTCCCTAACCTTCCAATGAAATAAATGTGTGCTTATTTAGAGGTACATTTCCATGATGAAGTCAAAGGAGGTAATCAAAAATTTAAACATTGTCAGATTGAGCAAGAAGGATTCTCAGTTCTTGTAAAGATCCTGTCTTGTAGATAAGATAATTTTCAGGACACAGATTGCTTTAAATTTAGTTTCAGTTGGATGTTGAGGGTTTTTTCCAGTGTAAGTGCTTGTCTGGAAGGGAGAACATGCCGTGCATGGCCATGTCCACATGGGAGACTTAATAATTTGTTCTAATACTAGTTGTCTTCCTCAGGTGTAGTCTTACAGGTTAATTTCACTTTTTTTTCATGTTTGTGGAGGGGCGGTGTTGGATGATAGAGCTCACTATATGTGCTGCATCACTTAAACTCTGTTTTAATTGTAGCATCATGGATGGGATGACAGAAGCATGCATCAAAGGTGGTATTGAAGCATGCTATGCTTCAGTATCTTGTGTCTTTGCCCTGCTTGGAGCATTAGATGAGCTGAGCCAAGGGAGGGGTCTTAGTGAAGAGCAGATCCAGCTGCTGCTCCGTCGCTTAGAAGAATTGAAGGATGGGACCGAGACAAGCAGGGACTCCATGGAGATCAATGATGCCGACTTCAGGTGGCAGAGGCGCATCCTGTCCTCAGAAAATCCTGCCTGGGAATCAGGAAATGAAAAGAGTCCTGATATTAGCATTAGCGTTACCACAGACACTGGTCAGACCACTTTGGAAGGGGATATGGGGCAGACAACTCCAGAGGATAATCCAGAAAGTCAAAAAAACTCACTGCCATCTCCAGCTGGACACGAAAGCAAAGAGATTCACTATAGAGAACCAGAGTCAGAAACCATCGACCAGCCAGATGTTGTTCAGAGAAGCCACACCATAGTCTATCCAGATATAACTAACTTCTTATCAGTTGATTGCAAGACCCGGTCCTATGGATCCAGATACAGTGAAAGTAACTTCAGTGTAGATGAACAGGACCTTTCAAGGACTGAGTTTGATTCATGCGATCAGTATTCCATGGCAGCAGAGAAAGACTCAGGCAGGTCAGATGTCTCAGACATAGGCTCTGACAATTGCTCCTTGGCTGACGAGGAGCAGACACCACGGGATTGTCCAGGTCACAGATCCTTACGTACTGCTGCTCTCTCTCTGAAATTGCTGAAAAACCAAGAAGCAGACCAGCACAGCGCACGGCTGTTTATCCAGTCACTTGAAGCTCTTCTACCTCGGCTTATAGCTCTTCCCAGCATAGAGGAGGTGGATGGAGCACTGCAGAGCTTCTCTTCAACCTTCTGCTCAGGTTTGCAAGCAATTATTTACTGTCTAAGCAGCATGCACACTGTGACAGCACTGTACACAGATTCTCTTGTAGGATTTCATCTTCCGAGAACATATCCAGAATAAGGAGGTTTGTGCTTTACAAAGCACATTCCTCCACAGCAGCACACTTCATTTAGGGCAAAGCAAATTGAATATGCAGGCACTGATTCAAAGGGAGGCCAGTCCATTGACTCTTCACAGGCTCTGCATTGTGCCCTCAGCCAACAGAGAAATCGAATTTTCTGTAGTAAGATACCTCTTCATGGATTTGTGAAGATCTGCTGAGAAAATTTGCACATTTGTCATTAAAGAGAGGTTGGGGTTGCCTCTTAGCATGAAAGTGGTGTGGAGAGGACCATCACCTGTTTTGAAAGAGATTAAAGTAGCTTAGTACATCACTGCATTACTATTAGTAATGCCAGCCTTGCAAAGAGGGTGATAACAATCCCACAGCAGTAAGCTCTTGGAAGGATAAGAAAAGAGGAGCAACTCTCTTCTTCTTCACTCTTTTGTTTTTCTTAATACTGCTATCTATCATGACAGGCAATGCAAAGCTCAAAGCCCAGACCAAGTGAAAAATAGTTAAAGATCTTGGCTTTTAAGAGATTAAATACCAGCAGTTCTTTCAGGGTTAGAACCTTTGGGATCTTGACTTGGTCAATCAAAAAAACGCCATGCAAAGGCTATTTTGTCCTGTTGATAGTATATTTAAAATGTATATAAATATATATTTTTAGAAGGGCTTCTTTTTCCTGACAGTGGCCAAAGTGGAAATGTTTGTTAAAATATATTTCTCTGTTTCTTTAACTTAACTCACCACAAATGCCTTTCCTGTTGCTCCTCTCCTAATCATTGCTTCATTCATTTGTGCTCTCTCACACACATTAAACTCATACAGAGTCAGAAGGGATGCCTCCTGTCATCATACAGCATAATTTAGATATGAAGCTGGGTGAATAAGCTGATATTCCTGATACCTTGTTTAAACACTGCCCAAGTAAGGCCTAACTCAGGAATATGGTTGTCGTGGTTTAACCCAGAAGGCAGCTAAAAGAACCACACAGCCATTCGCTCAGTCCCCCACTCCCAGTGGGATGGGAGAGAGAATCAAAAATGGAAAAAAAAGTAAAACTCATGGGCTGAGATAAAGACAGTTTAATAGGACAGAAAAGGAAGATGATAACAACAACAATAATAATGTGATGAACAGCACAATTTCTTACCACCTGAAATTGATGCTCAGCAAAACCCTGAGCTGCCCCGCCTCCCGGCCCACCTCCCAGTTATATGTGGACCATGATGTCATATGGTACAGAATGTTGCTTTGGCTAGTTCGGGTCAGCAGTCCTGGCTGTGTCCCCTCCCAACTTCTTGAGCACCCCCAGGCTTCTCGTTCACAGGCTGAACGAAGAGAAGCTGAAAAGTCCTTGACTGCTTGGCAACAACTAAAAACATCAGTGTGTTATCAACATTATTCTCACCCTAAATCCAAAACACAGCACTATGCCAGCTGCTAGGAAGAAAACTAACCCTATCCCTACCAAAACCAGGACAATGGTAGATGCCATTCTTAAGAAATATTGGCCATGTTATATCACAGAAAGGAGATATCTTAAAGGGAACATTAATATTAATTACATTCCTAATTAAGGTGCTCAAAAGTATCCTTTCTGTCACAAGGAATTTCTTTTTCCTGAAAAAGCGTGATCTTGAGGTTATGCCAAAAGACCAGGACTAAAAGTCTAGCTTAGACTTTTGTGTACCTATTCCCTCATGCATGAATGAGTATACCACTTCTTTTCTTGCTTGTCTGTCAAATCCCTTTAGAACATTTTAAAGCATTGGAAGAGGTAGACCTAGCAGACTTCTAGATGTTAAGAGTAAACGTGGCTTTTGTTGTTATCCAGCATGACTAATACAGTGAGAAAGATGAAAGAATATCACTCGATTTCTGCATTAAGTCCGTAATTTCTGGTTTGTACATCTCTCTTTAAAAAGATATTTAGTCTTGGACTTAGGCTGCTGAGTTGAGAAAGACCTTTCACTTTCCTAAGAAGGCCACCCCCATGGCTAAATCTGTACTTAAAAGTGTACACCATGTTTCCAGTCTGATTTGGTGAAGTATTCTTAGAAGATGCCACTCAGTAAGGAATCATGGAAAAATCTAGTAGCAAGTTACTGTATTAAAATAGCTTGGAAGAGGTATCCTGGTGTTTTCACAGAGCCGTGGCTGTTAGAGTTGTAATTTTATGCTCTCACAAGATTTGTGCAGTTTATGTTTCAGTTGGACACCTGGAATGAGACTCAATCCAGCTGAAACAGTTCCTTAACTTGTGCCTCAGATCTTAAGCAAAAGTCCATCAGTCCTCCTGAGGTGAGGACTTGTGTTCCTGTGTAGGTGAGAGAGGTGTGAGTTTGAAGACCTGTGGAGAGAGAGACTTACTAAAGTTGAAACACATGTCTGGGAGTAGGAACTCCCCTTGGAGAGCTTCTAAGAAACCAGTCTGATCTGCCTCTATAGGCAATATTTGAGTCTTTACTTCAGGACTCCTTCATTAGCACCAACAGTTCAAGGCACAAATTAGGTGATGAAGTTGGAGTAAGTGGTCCTGCTCCTTGTATGTACAACATCTATTCATGTATACTTCCTGAAGAATACATTAGGAAATTTGAGTATTGGTTAAGATTCAAGTTAAGAAGAGAGGCAGGTGCAGTTCTGAGGCCAGCCAGCACAGAAGCAGTATATTTGCATTTCTCAGAGACCTTATTTAACTCCTTTGTTTCATTTTTCAATTTTGGTTACACTCAAAGTGGGAAAAATACATTAACTACAATTTAGTAGTCTTTCTACAAGCTAGGTCCTTAAATAGTATTGTAATACTATTATGTTTTCATAGGATTGAAAAGCAATGAAAGGAGGTAGGAATTTGAGGCACTGTCATGGGAGTATAAGCATGGAAAAAGTGAAGTCATCTAAGCAGAGTTATAGTGAAATTAAGATTTGGAAGCCAGTTGGTTAAAAGGTTTTCTAATCTATAGTTTTCATCTTTCCTCAGAAAGTTCCCCCCTTGTTGCTAGATAAAACCAACGCCAAAAAATTCCTTGGTGACACTGGAGTGTGATGTCTATCTTAAAAAATACTGAATTATCTAAAAATTCTCAACATTATGTTGACTTGCACAAAACATTAAGTTTGCGTTTTTTCAGGACCTCCTTTTACCTGGTCAATTTAAATGAACTGTTGTCTCTGTTAAGACAGTGTACTAACCTTATTGTTTATTATAGCTGGCAGATTTTTATAATTAAAGTTGATGATCGGTATTCTGTTAATTCGGACATAACTATTCTCATGAACTGCAGTGTCAAGGCATTAATTCCAAAAATTGTGTGCAATTGTGTGAATAAGAGCAAACATTTTTAGCATGTCTTTTCAGTTTTGATTCCACAGCTGTTAGCAGCAAGGTTTTTATGTTATTAAGCATCATTGCAAGTTTAGGCATCAGCTAATCTGCTTTTGAGATCTCAACGTCTCTCAAATGCAGTTGTTTATTTTCCCATATTTTAGAAGAAATTAGGGACCATATTTTTCCCAGACACTTTTGGGTGCTCAAAAACATACCCATCATTTAGTAGCCACTTTTATCTGCAGTTATACACCTTCCTTTTTAGCTGTAGTTTTGTATAGGAGGTCGCACACTTTAAAAAATACTTTAATGCAAAATAAAGTGGGCTTTTTTTTTTTCTTTTACATACCTCTCTGCCTTGAGGTTTTTATTACTCTAGCAGATTCTAGTCCCCAAGGTACATATTTAAGAGAGATAAGGCATCAAATCAATGTATTCTAGCTACATCAATATCATGATCCTCCATCCAACAAAGTGTTAAGATGCATGTTTGCCTTCAGTGATGAAGGAGTCACTGGAGCTACTCATAGGCTACTATCAAGCACGTGGTTGCAATTTTGGTATTAGGTAAAGATTCTCTGTTAACGTTCACCACAAGAAATCTACCCCAAGCACACGGCAACCCGTGTGGGTATGGTGTGTGGCCAGTCCTATCACCCCTCTTCCACAAAGGTTGCTCCCTTGAACAGCTATTCATTTTTTAGACCCACCCTGGAACAGTTACTCTCTTTCTAAATCCGCCCTCAAACAGTTACTCACCTTATCCACGCCCCCAAAGTGACGACAGTGGAAAGTCCGAGAAGGCAGCAGCACAGAGCTTTCAAACCCTCACGAGGCAAGAAAAACATTTGCTTCTTTTTTATGTGTGGATTTTTTATTATTATTTTTTATGTTAATGGTTTGTGGTAATTTGTCTAAGAAGAGGCATGAGCTTTATGGTGGGAGGAATATATTCACAGTAAACCACTGCAGCAGTTAACAAATGACACAGCTTTTCTTCATCATGTAACTAACCTTGGAAGCTGGTTTTTTGTTTCATTTCAAATGTTCCTCTAGGATAAAGCTTACTCCTTACTCTTCCCTAATTGCACATCACAGTTGATGTGAAAACCATGAAATATTGTGGGTCATTTGGGGGGGAGGGTCTAATATTTCTGGTTTTTTCATGGCTCAAACTACAGATCATGGGAATTCAATTAGGTATTGCTCATACTTGATTTATGCTTCTCTACCAGTAGGTCAACTAACTCAGAGGAAAATTATGTGCCATTCATCCTACGTGGGAAGAAGGGATTGTGCTACAGGGCATGGTTTTCATACAAATAGTGTTTTCAGGAGTACTGAGCGCTTACAGGTGGCTTATGGCTCTGACAGAGCTACAAGTGCTCAGCTGTGTAGAAAGCAGGTAACTAAACAGGGCTTGGAGTTGTAACCAGTTCCAGCCAGCTTGGCCCCAGATATTTGCCCACATACCTCTAGGCCACGGAGAGAATGATAATTACAGTCTGATCCTGCACAGTGCCAAGCACTCCAGTCCCCATCCAACAACTCACTTAGCCAGGACGCATTTACTGGGGGGTTGAAAGGGCTGTCACCCTCATTAGCACCATTTGGTGCAAATATGCTCAGTTAAGTAGCAGGCTTTGCCTCTGCCCCCTCCCACCTCACCTTTCCAGTTTGCATTGCAGATGTATCCTGCCCTTTGCTTTGTATCTGGCAGGCATCCCAATGAATGCTGGTGCTCCTTGTATTTCAAATTTAGCGTGTTGCTTTGCTGGACTGTGACTGGAGTGTTCCGTTTGCCTTGCAGCAATGCATTTTAGATGGACTACTTATTTTTCTATTCCCTATTCTAGTGCATTTAGTAGTGTAATTTCTACTGATGGTTCATTAACTATTCTAGCAATCTGTTGCTGCTGAAACGCTAGGGTTAGTTTCTCATTTTTTTTTTTCCAGGCAAAATTTGTGTAAAATGTGAGAGCTCACATGATGTTTTTGTTAGGTATGATGCACTCACCAGGATTTGAGGGAAACCTAAATTTCAGCTTCCAGACTCTGATGAATGCAGACAGTCTCTACATGGTCTCACATTACACTCTGCTGCTCAACCTAAAATTGGCCAACTCAGATTACTACAGGAAGAAGCCTGCCCAAGCCCCTGTGTTGCTGGTGAGTTGGGGAATATGGGAAAACTGTTAAAAAAAAGAAAATTTGTTTTGCTTCCTTTCACATAAAAGCCCACATGTAAAGCCTTCAGGCTGCTTGCTAAGTGGAGAAATAATAATTGCAAATGAAGCATTCTCCAAGCTGCTTATGAATCTTGCATGATAAATGTCATGCATCTGAATTACAGTTTCTCTGTAATTTGGGGAGGAATGAATTCTGCTTACTGATTATCATTAAAGTAGCAGTCATTTTGATGGATACTCTGTCTTCAGAACAGATCTTCATTAGCGTCATTGCTGAAGCAAGTATTGTTTGTGCACGTTATCAAGGGACATACCTTCATCTTGCAACTACTTTTGAGTATAATAACAAATTTCTTGCTTAATACTTGATTTGTATTTATGCAGATGAAGACATGAGAGAGTGAAAAATAATTAGGTTTTAGTAGTATGAACTGATGATTTTTGTGGCACCTGGGATTCCTGAGCTTCTTCAGCTTTTTAAAAATTGTTTTGAAGGCTGCAGGAGTTATAAAACATGAATCTATGTTTTTCAACTAAGTTGCCCAAGAGAAGTTGTTTTAGAGTTTTTCTAAAAATAAAAAATCAGCGATATATGGAACAAAAAAAAAAAGAAAAACAAAAAAATTCTGTCAAAATGTACTATTATTACTGAGCTTCCCACGTAAAAGAATTTATATTCTAGAAGACCTCAAAAACAAGTGGGCTTTAACATCATCATCATCAGTTCTGGTATGTTCTTCAGCAGCTGTGAGAGCAAATATGAGACTCAGAACCTTGTCTAGGGGCAGCCTTGTGCACAACAGGCCTGAGCATCACCTAAGTATTGTTGAAAGTAGTTCAGATACCTAATTGGACCTCAGTTCATCTGTGATGACTGTTCAATGCAGAAGGGCCTGATTGCTTGACAGGCAGCATTAGGTGCCACAACTTCTTTTTATTGGAATTGAGATCCTACCTCTACCTTATAGAAATAGTGAGAGATCAGCATGGCCCGTTGTCACTGTGCAAGAACTGTCGTTATAATTTGCATCTTGCATGAACTGCAGTAAGACAAGGGAAGGCTCCTTGTTCGTGTCGTTCAGTACCATAGAGACACATTGCAATCCTCGATTAATTCTTATTTTTGCATAACTTCATTTCTACTCCTGCATACCTTTACACTCAGGAGTAGATCTAGGAGCTGAGGCTCATGCTGTAGGGCTTACTGTTGTCTTACATCTGGCTTTTATGGTTCTCTGCAGAAGGAGTTCATGAAGCAGGTCCAGTCCAGTGGAGTGTTGATGGTATTTTCCCAGGCCTGGGTTGAAGAACTGTACCACCAGGTACTAGAAAGGAACATGCTAGGGGAAGCTGGATACTGGGGAAGCCCTGAAGAGCACAGCCTTCCACTTATCACCATGCTGACTGGTCAGTACTGTGTTGTGGTGCAAGGCTAACTTCCAAACAAGTGTCTAGAATGAGCTATAGTTACATGCTGCTTCATTGCATTACATACAGAACAGCATGTCATCATGCAATGTGATGTTTCATGAAATTACTGGTGGAGAAGGAATCAGACTTAACTGTGGCAGGTACTTTAGTGTTTGTTTTGGATCAGACTGAAAGCTTTTGAAGCACGGGTTTAAAAAGAAACTGTCTCCCTGGGAGACAGGGACAGTAGGTTTGTTCACTGAACCAAAACATCTATTCATTCTGTCAACTTCAGTTCTGGTAGACTTGGTACCTGTTAATGATAAGCGGTAAGGCTGCTGTTTTCCTGATGTCATAGCAAAGCCATTTCAGTGTGCCTGTGGTGCAGTACAAATATAAATATGGGCTTCTGATCTTGGAAGCCTTCCACAGATCGGGCTCCCCTTGGTTCAGGTTTGTGCTATGCCAGGGATATGCCAAATGGTGCTAGAGAGAAGCTGAAAACCTGGAGCACCTCTAAGAAATGCTTAAAAACAACCCTTAGCTTCCTGTGAGGGAAAAAAATGTAATGGTATCAGCTGAAAGGCAGCAGGATGCCTACAACATTGTATGGATATAAAATGCATTGTCTGCTTGAATGTGTATATTGTACAATTACAAAGAGGTAAGAAGGGTGCCAGACAAGACCAACTAAAAAGCATACCTGAGAAGTAAGGACCCCTAGTACTTATTTGAACAAAGAGCTAGTAGGAGATACTTTCCTTATACCATCTGTGTGTTGAATAGTAATCTCTTGTTTTTTAATGTTCTGGCAGACATCGATGGTTTGGGAAGCAGTGCAATTGGTGGCCAATTAATGGCATCCGCTTCAGCTCAATCTCCTCTTTCCCAAAACCGGAAGACAGATGATTCTGTCGTTGCAGGTACAAAGACTGTATTATAAGCACAAGTGTATCTACCAGCAGTGGGTTGTTATATACCATAAGCATATTCAGATAAATTGTGTTTTAGAACAACAATTTAAGGATTGAGGGAAGTATGTCAGTACTTCTTACACATGAATTGGTAGTCCAGCATGCAGAGGACAAATATGACTTGTTTTTTACCACTGATGATAAAGCTGCTGTTGTGTCATTTTCCAGTAGTAGTAGTAATACATTTCTCACTCCAGGAGTTGCTTTTGCCCGATACCTTTTAATCGGCTGTTGGAAGAACTTGATTGACACTTTGTCCACACCACTGACCGGCCGCATGGCAGGCAGCTCCAAAGGGCTGGCCTTCATCTTGGGAGCAGAAGGAGCCAAGGAGCAGAACCAAAAGGAGAAGGACTCCATCTGCGTGAGCCTGGATGGACTGAGGAGGGCAGCCCGGCTGAGCTGTGCTCTAGGTACTGCTGCATGTGGGATGTCATGGCAGAGTCATAAAATAAGATGGTAGCTTTTCTTGAAGGAATTTGGGACAGAGAAAAGCAGCATCCTGTTCCAGTCTTGGATAGGAACCTGGACTGTAGGGCTCCCCATACAGCACACCTGCCCTACAGTATAGGCATATTCAGCCAATTTTCCTTGACACAACCTGTTGTTGAGATTGCATGGGATTGGGGAGGAAATGCTGGTTAAACAGTAATTGTGTTGTTACTTTACAGGAGTTGCTGCTAACTGTGCATCTGCTCTTGCCCAAATGGCTGCTGCCTCCTGTGTCCAAGAAGAGAAAGAGGAAAAAGAAATTCAAGAGCCCAGTGATACTATAGCTCAAGGTAACTACATGATTAAATTACCTACCTTATCTCATATTGCCTGCAAAGATGCAGCTGGAAAGTGCTATACTACACATAGAAGGACAGAGGGGAATGCCACTACTGGCCACCACTCAGTTGTAGGCATATGGGATGTATGTCTAGAGGCTTCAGTACATGTCCTTCTGTCCTAGGTTCTTAACATTATGTCACACTAATTATATTTTATATGGAACTGAAATCAGTGGAACAACAGATAAGCCAATAGCATTTTTGAAATGTGCGCTTTTTAAGCCTTGTGATACTAGTACAACCAAGAGGGCATCAGAGAAACAGTTTGGCTTTTTAATGTGTTGGGTGGTAATATAAGCTGAGTTTGTGTTCTCCTCCTTGTCTTGTGTATACATCCTTGGTTGTCTTTTGTCATTATCAGATACTTAAAACTGTTTCTGAATCATGTTAAATGAAGCTGGAATTAAAAAATGATATAAGTATAACATCTAAAAAGTTCTACATCTCTATTCCACTGCTTCAAACCCAGTGAAAGTCAGTAAAGTCAATTGTTGTCTCTAGTGACTGTTTGGAGAAGCACATAAAATGTGTCTGACAACATCTGATTTCTAATGGCAAGAAGCCCATAACAAAGCAGAGTTGCACAAATGAGCCTGCTTGGCACTTAAATTTGGTGTCTCGATAGAGAAAACAAAGCTGAACAGACCTGAGCACAAACTAGCTTTTGACCACTCTGCTTGATATGACTGAAATGAGTTGGCCAGGCCACGCTGAAGCAAAGAGGAGGCAGTAGCAGTGGCCGGAGGCCAACAGATCTGTTCTATGAAAGCTTGCAAAGCTTCAAAATTTGTTTCCATTCCAATGCAACATGAAAACTAAGCTTTTCAGAGATTCTCAGGAAAAAGAATAAGGTCCAAATGCTTGTAGTTCAGCTCAGGATTAGTTTTGCTTTGACAAGAGTATCCATTAACAAAAGGTCTATGGTGAAACTTTTGTATGGAAATAGATGTGAAATCCAGAAACTCTTATTTTTCCGTACCAAAGGAGATTTTGGTAAAAATAAGTAAATATCCAGCCAGCCAGCTCCAAAGAGGAACATGTAATATCATTGGCAATCTGCATCTGTTCTGTGGGCAGCAAGATGTGAATTTGGGGGTGGAGGGTGTCAATCTGGCATTGATTTTTTTTTTTTCCCATGCATATAAGATCAATCAAAAAGGATTTTCATTTTAAAACTGCCTTATGTTTATTAGGAAGAAATTGGTTTCTCTGGTTTGATTTTTGTCTAAAATCCACGTTCTTTTATAGCTTTCAGACTTTATACCTTTGCCATCACCCTATATGCAAACCAGTGTTTGTTTAAAAGCTGGAGAAGCTAATGTGTTGGGTTTGTTTTTATTTTTCATGCTGCAGTGAAACAGAAAGTGGAGCAGAAACTGGAGCAGATGGGGAAAGTGCAGGGAGTCTGCCTGCACACTGCTCATGTTTTGTGTATGGATGCAGTCCTTAACGTGGGCCTGGAGATGGGAAGCCACAATCAGGACTGTTGGCCTCATGTGTTCAGGTACTCACCAGCTTTCCCAAAAGAAACAGAATTTATACCATGTTGCCTGAAAGTCACGGACTGAGAAAAAGGACTTTACATGCTCTGGGAGTGTTCTGTATAAAAAACGTCAGAGTGAATTGTCAGTATCTGTAAGAGAAAAGATGGTGCTGTTTTCCACTGCTATTCAGAGACAAAATCAATGCTTAGAAACTTTGAAGTTACTAGAATACTGTAGCAGAACCCAGGAAATGGGCTTTTCAGGCACCACCACTGAACTATTTGCTATCTAGGCACAGGGGAGGGCAAAGGATGTAAGAAGACAGGTTATCCACATGTAGTGTGGGAGTTAGAGATTGTCTGTGCACAGTTTGAGGAAACCATCCTGTGCGTCATATCTGGTTCAGATGTAGAAATCAGTACCTGTAAGTTGTCAGCAGGTTTCCATGTAAGCTGGCTTCTCCTAGCAATGAGGCTGGGAGGCAGCCAAGAGCTGTGCTTGCACTACCCTTCTGACTCACCTCTGGAGTACAGGCCCAAGTGTTTCTTCAATGAGCCTGGTGACTAGTGGGGGGAGGAGTTGTTGTTTTAGGGGTTTTATTAATCTTTCACTTCTCCTGTTTGTTCTCAGGGTGTGTGAGTACATCAGCACACTGGAGCACACCCACTTCAGTGACAGTGCTTCCCAGCCCTCCCTTACCATCACCCAGTCACAGCAGGCACCTGGAGGGCTGCACCCAGACCCTGAGCCTGGGGAGTCTCCCCAGGTACTGACCCCCGAGCAGGAGACCACCCTCAGCAGCAATCCCGTCATTCAGCCGGTTTCCATCCAGGAACTCATCAAGGAGAGCAGTAAGGGCAGAGCTTTTGACTTCCGTGGAGGCAGCCTGCTGTGTGGGACCAGTGCTGCCAAGGCTGTTCTCACGCTTTCCACGCAAGCTGACAGGTAAAAGCAGTGCCGTCAGGAGCCAGAATCCCTGTTCCCAAAACAGGACCAAAATGGACCTTTCTGTGGTGCAGTGGATCCTGATCTTTGTCTGTTGCAGCCACTTGCTTCAGTTGAGTTTCACAAGAGAGTTGCCTGTGTGTCACAACCAGCAGTTCCTAAGAGACCTGGTTTTCTGCATCTCTGCAGTACCTGCCCTGCCCGTACTGGACTGAGTATGTGCACAACAGTGAATATGCCAAGTAAATCAAATGCACCCTGAGAGTGGTGGATTTATTCCTTGCATGTAAATTAATCTGTTGTGTTCATTAAAGCAGACAAAATAAATGTGTGTCTTGTCCTGACAGGAAGGGACTGAGTGACAAGATGGGTGTCAGTTAGAAAGTAGCTGCTTCTGTCAGGACTGCGTGGACAGCTTGTCAGTCTGCCCCAGTGTGTCCGGAGGAGGAAGGGCCACCAAGAAAGGTTACAAAATGGCTAGGTTATATGTCCTTACAACGTGGTCTGCAGACTGATATGTCACAGATTTTTTTCAATATTTCTGCTATTCTTTTGACAGCCCAGGCTAGAGTTGAAAATTTCCTGGATTTGCATCATTCTAATACCCTTTTCTTTCCAGTTGACATTTTGCATTCTTGATCTCTGCGCATAGGAGGGTGTTACTTGTAAATTCAGAGGAAAACGTAATGCATACTGATGTTGCTTGTAGGAGTTCGTGCATGGAAAGTATCTTTTATTCTGGAAGCTCACAATACAACTTGGTTCCAAGGATTAGAGAATAGCAGTACTGTAATTTTAATGATGCAGGTTTGATTTCTGCACTGTTACTTCAGTGCAGAAGTTATTAGGACTCAATCCCTAGTTTCCCAGGACCACAGAAAGTTTTTCATGAAAAGCAACGTCAGAAAATCATATTTGTATCAACTTGTGGCTGCACCATGTGAAATTTCACTATGATCTCTGTGGAACCCACCTCCTATGTAAGCATAAATTTACTACTTTAAGGGTACAGATTTTAACTCTTAAATCTTAAGAGCTCATTGCAGCTGAAAATAACAACTCTTGTTCATATTCCTAAGTAGCAATTCAGTTACAGAAACTTTAGGTCTAAGACTTGAATTAATATGTTTTTTCATGTAAGGGTTTGTAACTTCAGATTGAGCAAATTGGTGTAACTCTAAAGTCAATGAATCTGTGATGATCTATGTTGTGAGGACTGGGCGTATTCTCACTGATTACTGGTTCATTAACTGCATATAGCATGAAGATATAGTAATGAGGAAGCATCGATTCCTTGAAAAAGTGACTTTTTGGTTTAGTACCGTGGTTGAATCTTGGAAGGGTTCTGGTTGGTCCTACAGCACTCTACTTTCCACCCACCAATTAATAAAGGTTCTGGATCAGAGTCTTTCTGTAGCACTGTATAAATGAAAAAGCCCTCAATAACCCAATGTGTCACCACTGGCAACACATAGCAGCCATGTACGGATAAGGATTTTTCTCTTACATACACATTTAAGTCTGCTTCTCATTAATTTTTCAATTAGATTCTCTTCTTTTACTCACAGGCTCTTTGAAGATGCTGCTGACAAGTTAAACTTGATGTCACTGGCAGGCTTCCTTTACCAGCTCAAGAAGGCTTCTCAGGCCCAGCTTTTCCATTCAGTCACAGATACAGTTGATTACTCCCTAGCAATGCCAGGTAAATTGTCCGAAGATCCCTTACAGAGTTCTGTGTTTCATATACAACTGTACTGCTTACAGGACTTGCTTTGTATTCTTACTGTTTTAATTTTTCCAATTGAAATGTCAAGGTATAAATAAAACACAGTATTTAGTCTAATAAGATCTTTCTCTTGGAGCAATTCAAAGTCTTTAGAAAGGTTGAGCATTTTTTCGGACAGGGACCACATCCACGCCTGGTGTGAAACAAATTAGAGGACATTCATTTGGTTCTTGGACTGTGGGGGTGTTAATTATCTGCAGATACTTAATCACAGCTCCATTTTGGAGCCCAATCCAATAAGGAAACTTGGGTGAATGTCAGCCTAAGACAGTGGATTTAGGTTAGACATTTGACAGTGGGATAACCTCAGAAGTGTTCAGAAAATGGGTGATAGCAAACAAAGCACACAACTAAAGAATGCTCAATAAAGCAGTGGGATTTGTTCTGCTTGCTCTTCCCCAGCAGAGTGGAGCATATACCTTACAGTAGAAAGCCTTTAAATTGTCATTTTTATCACTGTCTCGAATAGAGCAGAAGGATTGGAACTAAAGGAAGATATTTCATGTAAATTTGTACTATGTCTTTAGAAGTTACATTAGTCATACAGGCTTTGTTCTCTCCTGTGACAGACGTGGATTTTATCTGGTATATGTCTGCAATTTAATCGGTTTCCCATCTCCCTGAAGTGTTAATTGTCATTTTCTCAATGTGACACTTCAAGTTGTTTGGGTTTTTCTCTTGCTTGTCTCCAGGCCTCAACATTCATCACTTTATTTTTAATAAATAGAGATCCTCTTATCATGTATGTAGCAGTCAATCAACAGTAGTTAGTAATAATGAAATTAAAATTAGGATAGAGCAATTAATTGCACTTTTTAATATTAAAGTGGTATGCCCCCTGATTGCTACTTTCATTGGAGATAAAAGCACCAGCATATTTTAAATTAAGGGAGAATGAAGTGTATTTCCAAATGTTGTAAGAGCAATGGAAGATGAATCCCTTTCAATAGGAAATAACAAGTATTAGTGGCTGGGGAACAGAAAAGTATTTTCTCACATCCTCTGCTTCATATCCTTTACTTGATAAGAAATACAAAAGGACAAATCAAAACTAAATAATTTGCAGTTTATATTCTTTCCTGTAGATGTCACCAAAGGCTTTTGCAACTACTATTTTGGGTCTTAATATCAATTATTTAACTCCTTGCTTAACTTTTCTGCACAACTTCTCCAAGCCTTTGTCTTTAAAATGTTTGCAAAAAAACCCAATCACTTAAAATAAACTATGTTTAATAAGTTCTTCTTAAAACTTGGGTCCATCTCCTGTTCTTTTACCTACATAGGCATAGGCTGTGGTTTACACTGATTTTTTTATTTTCTTTTTCTTCCCCTCCACCACCCTCCCCTCTGCTCCCCCAACCCCTGATTTAATTCTAATGAATTCTAACCTGACTTAAATTCCAGACCTGTAGAGATGGAGAAGCTGCTGTTGCTTAGCTTCCATTTATTTTCTTATACTTTCTTGTAGGTGAAGTAAAATCTACCCAGGACAGGAGAAGTGCACTTCACCTGTTCCGACTTGGTGATGCCATGCTCAGAATTGTAAGGAGTAAATCTCGCCCATTGCTCCACCTCATGCGCTGCTGGAGCCTGGTGGCACCTCATCTTGTAGAGGTAGGAGTGGGGGAGGAAATGGGAATGTGTGCAAGAGATGGCAAAGCTGAAAAAGCTGGAGAAAGCTTGATAGCTCTTAAAATGTATATCAACCCTCAACATTGTCAAATCTGTTTACACTCCTGCTGGGGTATTGCATATACTGTGTCATATATTGTGACACTGCCCCTGAGGAGTACACTTCTAAATAACTGGAATGGACAGGTGTTGGTTTTTTGCAATACGATATTTCCTGTGTGTCTGTGGTGAAAAAAATGAAACCACCTTAAGAGGTTACAAGTAACTCTTCCATCTACTTATTTTTCCAGTTGAGGTCTGCATCCTTGCATGTCTTCCCATAAAAGGATGCCGGCTTTCTTTTCCCACATAAAGCCAGCTCAACTGGGAAGATGGTGGCATTTTTCCCTTTCCTTCTCCTTCTTTGTGAACCCTGGTCAGTGGCATGCCAGTAGCAGCCACATAATGGATTTTGGTCATAACAAATGACCTTTCCTCAGCCAAACTTTCAGTCTTATCTGGTGAAATGCTGATGTCTTGACTTCTTGGAGCTTTTTGATTTGTATCATGCAATAAACATGCGGTACTTCCTTTCTTTCTGTTGGTGAGGTTTGTGGTGTCATCTGCCCAGGTCTTCTGGGAGCATGCTTCTCTGGAGTTTTAAATCTTTTTTTTATTGACTTCAGTGCAGATGAGAGAAGGAGCAACATCAGGGAAAGGACAGAATTTAGCATAACCTGCATAGTTGCTCAAAACAGAAATTTATATCCAGATTCACTGGTGTTTAATTTTTTTAATAGGTCTTCCAAAAGTGATGAGAACCTTCTCACTTTGAGTTCCATAAATAGCCAAATAAAAAGTGACATTTGGTCATGCATAGATAGGTATGGTGAATATATGCAGAAACTACCTTTTTGAAGGGAAAGATGATCACATGGTAGAAACAAAAGACGCCATTTCACACGAGTTCTGTTGTGTGGGATTTATTATTTAATTAATTTATTTTTAGCTCTGTGCTTTTTGAATTGTCAGCAAACCTTCATGCATCTGTGGGACTCCCAAGGAGCTCAGTGTCTCAGTCATCTGTTTCCATGGCAGTTCTCTCCCATTTTCATTGCAGTGGGGTCCCTAGTCGTGTTAGCACTGAAGCCGTTTTTAGGGTTCAGCAGCATGAAGTGCTTATCTCCCTTAAAAGCGTCTCACTAAAAGCAAATTTTTTGCTTGGACAAACTAATACTCTTCCTCTCCATGCAGGCGGCCTGTCATAAGGAGAGACACGTGTCTCGGAAAGCTGTCTCCTTCATCCATGACATCCTCACTGAAGTGCTGACAGACTGGAATGAGCCTTCTCATTTTCACTTTAATGAGGCGCTTTTCCGCCCCTTTGAGCGTATCATGCAGCTAGAGCTCTGTGATGAGGATGTCCAAGACCAGGCAAGTCAGCCCTGATCAGGGTGTCTCTATCTGGCTTACTACACCCATAACAAGGATGGTCTCCAGAATGCGCTTGGTCCACTTGAGAGTGTTTCCCAAATTCCCTTCAAATGATGCCCCTTAATCATCTTCAAGGAATCAGGAGGGCTCTGCCTACCTAAGCCAGCGTTGTGGTAGAGCACAGAGACAGTACACCTGGCTTTAAAGCAATTAAATAAAACTTCTCTATTGTCTAAAAAAAAAAAAAAATTAGTCTAGACTGACATAGTGAAATCTAGGAATGTGTTTAAAGCCAGTCTCATTCCTTCTGAAAGTCTGTCTATGTATCAGTTCTGGTTTTTTATTTTATTCTTTTAACCTCTCCTACACTGTCTGCAGGTAGTCACTTCTATAGGAGAGTTGGTGGAAATGTGTTCTACCCAGATCCAGTCAGGATGGAGACCCCTGTTCAGTGCCCTGGAAACAGTGCACAGCAGCAGCAAGTCAGAGGTTAAAGAGTACCTTGTAGGAGAATACTCTATGGGTAAGGACTTACTGCACTGTTTCATATGTGCTTTTCTTTCCCTGTCTTATTCCTTGGGGACACAATAACTAACTCGATATATTAAATGCCCTACCTGAACAGTGGCACTTAGCAGTGGCTCTGCAATACTCCAGGACTGTACTGAAGTATCTGGTTTATTAGTGTGGGAGGGAAAGCAGAGGTATTGTTCTGACTTTTTCTCTTCTAGATTCTGGCAGATGAGTAGAATGAGAAAGAAATGTTTCAAACCTACTTGAATATTTCTGAGCGCAGGAGTATTGAGCTTGGCTGGGCCTTTGTGCCTGTCCTGCTAGAAAGGAAAGCATGCTGTATACAACCAGCACCTCTCATGTGGACTTTCTTAGTATGTGAAACCTATTGCTCTTATACATCAGGGTAAGTTAGTGTGATGATATAGGCAAGTGCTTGTCCAGGCACTTAATCACAAGGCTTCAAATTGCTAGCACTATTACAAACCATGTTTGCTGTAAGACTGATTCTGCATCCCTGATTTCAAAGATGTTTGTTTATATGGAAACTGGGTAATAGGGGAAAATCACTTTAATCTGTCCTTTTGCCCCATTAGAAGGTATTTTTAAATGTTCCAAGTCACTTGTAAGGGATATGGTTTTCCTCCTAAATTTTGTATTTCAGATCTGTTATAATCAATGGCAAAATGCAAGTATATACAGCTTTTGAAGTCTGATAAACTATTTAGGAAAAGCAAGGCTATTTTATTACTGTATAGTCCAAATAGTTTTCTACGTGACTGCTGTCATCTTGGCAGCTACCAAGAGCTAAACCAGAAGCCTCCACCAAACAGAAGTGTTAGCTACTGAGCTGAGTTCAAGAGCTCAAACCTGCTCTTATCATTAGGGCAGGCATAAGCTGATATTTTTCATAGCTAAGGCAAAGGAGGGAATCCTTATTACTTCCTATAAAGGGCTACACGAGTTGCCTCAGAAGCAAGAGAAGGTTTTAGATCTAAGATCAATTCTGCCTTTGCCCAGAATAGAAGAGATTCTACAGATTCAGGTAAATTGTTGAAAAACTGTTGGAAAATCACCTTTATGGGGGATGGAGAAGAGTTCTCATCTTGTTATTTCCACAGGGAAACGCCAGGCTCCGGTGTTTGATGTCTTTGAAGCATTTCTAAACACAGACAGCATCCAGGTCTTTGCCAATGCCGCCACCAGTTATATTATGTGCCTTATGAAGTTTGTCAAAGGACTGGGTAATTATTTTTATTTTCCTTTTATCCTATTAAGTCATGATATGTCATACTTGATCCTGCAGAAGAGTAGAATTCAGTTATGTAATACATAGTATGGTAGGGAAGAGAGAGGCAGTGAAGCAGTTGAGTCCAGAATGCTTTAAAAAAGAAAAGAAAGACCAAGGGATTATTTCAGAAACATTTTTAATGCTATCACTTCTTCAAGTTGTTATAGCAGCAAAGATGCATCTCACTATTGAATGTCTGCTTCACTTGATCTTAATTTGCATCAGGACTTGCTTATATTCATTTAATAAAAAAAAAAAAACCAACCCAAAAACCAGATTATTGCAGAAATGGCCTGGCATTGTGCAGTGACAGCATGGCTTGTCTGCAACAGAACAAGATATGTTTTACATTCGGCAGTCAAAGCCACGTAGCTCCCTTCTACTCTTGCCCACCTCAGCAGCAGTAGTTTGGCATATGTAGTGCTGAAAACCTGCCAAACCTTGAGTGAGATCACAAGCATTGCAACTAACACTCTGTCCCCATGATTAGGTTTTCTGTTGTTGTTGCTGAGGGCAGCGGAGACCAGGCATGTCAAGTCAAGGTGACCCTGCAGAGTAATTGTGGTGCTTTACCAAACTTCAGAACAAAGACAAAATGGTGTTGGGTCATTCTGCCCCCATGTTCATGTTCCATGGCTTGCCTTGATCGTTAGAACTTGACACTTTTCATTAAACTGTGGCAGTGATTTTTTTTTCCTTATGTAAATTGAAAAACTTCTAATGAGTGGTAAAATGGGGCTTTTTTTTTTTAATATGTGTTTTAATTCACAGAGATGCCTAGGCCTGTAAGCAACTCCCTTTAATTTAAATGAAGCACCTAACTCCAGCAGATTTAGTCTTTAATGGTATTCTCATCTTATTAAGCTATTTCACCATCGATTTCAACAGGGACAGAGTTCAATTTGTGATGACAGAACGGAACTGTATTTATTACTACAAAAGAGAAACAAATTTGCATGTCCAGTACCAGTAGAGGGAACTCATGTTCCTTCTGGAGAACTTGAAATCCTGTCTTATATTTCTTTAGGTTTCTTACTTTCATGAGATAAGTTTGTCGCCTTTATAGTTACATGTCAAAAAGCAAGATCTTTTTTGTATTAAAGGTAGTAGGACTATGGGGTACTTAAGTACTGAGCAATAGCAAATATACTACCATTTATGTGCATTTTAACATAAAACTAAAGGATTCAAACTTCACTGGCTGACTTGGCTAATCCCAATACTAGACAAGACTTTAAAATACATTATGGAGGAAATAGTTAGGGGCATAGAAAAAGCAAATAAATGTAGGAAAAGGAGAATAAAGTAGGATTTAATAAAAGGATTTAATATTTATCTTGTGGTTTTTATGAGATGAGTAGCTTTTAAGGCTATAAAATGTTATTGTATATAGACATTTAGTAAAGCTTCAGATTTGGCACTGAATGGGAAGTATTTGGCTAAACCAGAAAAATGGCTATAAGCCAAGTATTCTAGGTGGTCAGAACATTGGCTGAGAGGGGAGGAAAACAGACTGTGCAGAAAGGGACAATGCTGGGAGTGAATGGAGTTATCTAAGGAGGAACTCTGCAACAGGATGCCTTGGAACTGGTCTGCTTATTTAATACACCTTAGTGAAGCTGACCTAAAAGTAGGAGTCTGCTGATGCCACAGGGTAATACCTGTGGTATTGAGACACTAGAGCCTGAGGATGTCGTACAGTTGAAACTGTGAATCCTTGACACCTGTATTAGCAGAAGGAAATATCATAGCACAGAATATAAAATGGTGTATTTAAGGTGTAAATAAACTAAAAGGAAGAACTCGTGGTAGAAGAATTTTCCAGGGCACTGGGGTGCAAATGAATAGAAAAAAATTAGTATATTAATTGAGCAAAGGGTGAATATGAGCAAGTAATTCATACACGTATGGAAAAAAGTGGAGTGGGGATAATATGACAGATGACTACAAGGCGTGATTATAAGAACTCCCAAAGGCTCTACTAAAGAGTTACTAAATAGGCATGTATTTATTAAAGCATTTTATTCATATGAAAGTCCATGTATGAACTGTGACCAATATTACTGTATTGTTTGTATGAGAATCGTCTGGTCGTCACCTAATAAGATCAAACAGAGGATGTTTTCTGGATTCTATTCAGACACTAGGGCACAACTGAACGAAAAAGGAAAACTAATGCTATGTTTGTTTCTCTTCTTCTGTCCTTCCCAATGCTGCCTTTCCTGTCCCCAGGGGAAGTAGATTGTAAGGAGATGGGTGACTGTGTGCCAGGATCAGGATCTGCATCTACAGACTTGTGCCTTCCCGCGCTTGATTACCTCAGGAGATGTTCTCAGGTATGAAGAACAATCTTACACAGGTACTAACCTGGCCTAGGAAACAGTTCCAGCCTCCAGCTGGAACCTACACTGCCAGATGGAGAGTGGCGATCTGAAGGAATCTAGGCCAGCTAATGGTGGGAAAACTGAGGAGATAAAAACACTCAGACCCAAGGAGCATGTGGGAAAATACGAATGTTGAAAACCTAGTAGTAACATAATCAAAGCTACATTCATTCTTATTTAAACAGCTACTGTAAACAGTGTTAGGAATGAAGGGAAAAAACCCAAATCCCAAGAATTCTCAGATCTTAAGAGCAACAGGTTACACGCTCTAAAGCACAGCGGCAGCTTATCTGTACCATGAAAACATATCTGAAGCTCAGGACAAATCTCTAACAATTAGAGTGCTGGCATGTTTCCTGTAATCTCCTTGCACACAGCACAGATTATTATCCAGGGTTATTAGGATGTTTGTTGTCCCATTTTATAATGTTGTTTGTATTTCTGTAGTACTTGCAGGTACTTTTTCTTGGACCCAGGCCATTTTTTTTTCCTGGGTAAAATACAAATGCATAACAAAAGATAACTACCATAGCTGAAAGGACTTAATACCTAATTTCAGAGATAATGGGTAGATTCAGTACACAGACTGAGAGGAGAAGGAAAGAATAAGGCAGCTCAGAATAACAAATAGCAGACATATCAAACTGCCTTGTTCATAGAATCATAGAATGGTTTGGGTTGGAAGGGACCTCAAAGACCATCTAGTTCCAACCCCCCTGCCATGGGCAGGGACACCCTCCACTAGACCAGGTTGCCCAAAGCCTCATCCAACCTGTTCTTAAACACTTCCAGGGATGGGGCATCCACAGCCTCTCTGGGCAACCTGTTCCAGTACCTCACCACCCTCACAATAAAGAATTTCTTTCTAACATCTAATCTAAATCGACCCTCCTTCAGCTTAAACCCATTACCCCTTGTCCTGTCACTACACTCCCTCATAAACAGTCCCTCACCAGCTTTCCTGTAGGCCCGTATTTAGATACGGGTAAGCCACAATTAGATCTCCCTGGAGCCTTCTTTTCTCCAGGCTGAACAATCCCAGCTCTCTCAGCCTGTCCTCACAGGAGAGGTGCTCCAGCCCTCTGATCACCTTCGTGGCCTCCTCTGGACTCGCTCCAACAGCTCCATGTCTCTCCTGTACTGGGGCCCCCAGAGCTGGATGCAGCCCAGGACACGGCTTTCCAGGCTGCAAGCGCACACTGCCGGCTCATGTTGAGCTTCTCATCAATCAATCAATACCCCCAAGTCCTTCCCCTTGGGGCTGCTTTCAATCCATTCCTTGCCCAGCCTTTAGTTGTGCTTGGGATTGCACCCACCCATGTGCAGGACCTTGCACTTGGTCTTGTTGAACTTCATGCAGTTTGCACGGGCCCACCTCTCAAGCCTGTCAAGGTCCCTCTGGATGGCATCCCTTCCCTCCAGCATGTCGACCACACCACACAGCTTGGTGTCGTCGGCAAACTTGCTGAGAGTGCACTCGATCCCACTGTTCATGTTGCTGACAAAGATGTTAAACAGTGCCGGTCCCAGTACCGACCCCTGAGGAACACCACTCGTCACTGTTCTCCACTTGGACATTGAGCCGTTGACCACAACTCTTTGAGTGTGACCATCCAGCCAATTCCTTATCCACCGAGTGGTCCATCCATCGAATCCATGTCTCTCCAATTTAGAGACAAGGATGTCATGCAGGACAGTGTCAAATGCTTTGCACAAGTCCAGGTAGATGACATCAGTTGCCCTTCCCTTATCCATGGACTCTGTAACCCCATCATAGAAGGCCACCAAGTTTGTCAGGCACAATTTGCACTTAGTGAAGCCGTGTTGGCTGTCACCAATCACCTCCTTATTTTCCATGTGCCTGAGCATAGTCTCCAGGAGGGTCTGCTCCATGATCTTGCCAGGCACGGAGGTGAGACTGACCAGCCTGTAGTTTCCTGGGTCTTCCTTTTTTCCCTTCTTAAAAATGGGGGTTATGTTTCCCCTTTTCCAGTTGGTGGGAACTTCGCAAAGGAAGTTCACCAAAGAAAAATCAGTGAATATCTGTGTGTATATCTAATGTATGTTCTATCTGTACACTATGGTGCATCACATCACTCTTCCTCATCCTTACAAACCCCAGTCCATAGTGAAGCAGAAATATTTTCTCCTCTTTAAAAGAAGCAGCCATTTTTATCTTGTTACACCTTTTAGTCTGCCAGTAGAACAACAACAGGAATGACTAAAAAGAAATCCTGTCTGTATATTGCAAATATGTGGTTTACTTTAGATAGGCCTGCTACTATAGCACAATTCTGCAGTTTGTTGTGTAATGGGCAACCCAGGCAGTGAAGCTCTGAAGTAAACCTGTACAGGTGCTTTTATCAGCATTCACTTAGTCCTTCAGAGCTCAAAAATATTCTGTGTACAGCTAATGGAGCTTCTTCAGTCATAAGTGCAATCAGTAAGTAGTAGCGTTTGTCTTGCACAAATGAGGAGGGAGCAAACTCCCTTCCCAAAAATGTGCTGTTTAAATTGTATTTCTCCCTCTCTTATCCCCTCTCTCCCTCGCCCCGACCCCTTACTTGTCACTGAACAGAAGACTTCTGGCCTGTAGTTGTGTTTTTCATTTACGCTATTGCTGGATGAACAATGCAGATGCTGACATTATGCTGCTTTCATAGCTTCTATTTTAGTTTACATACCTGTGTTGTGATAGCTTTTACAAACTTTCCCATATATATTTATCTTTTCTTCTCTTTTTTACCCTCTGTCTCTCTCCTCCCCCCTCCCAGTTGTTAGCCAAAATCTATAAAATGCCCTTGAAACCCATCTTCCTCAGTGGCCGGCTGGTTAACTTGCCCCGAAGAGTGCAGGAACAGTCAGCCAGCAGTGAGGATGGTATTGAGTGCATCCTTTCTGACTTTGATGATGACACTGGTAAGTGCATTGAAAGCAGTAAATGCGGAATTAATCACTTGCTTCTTCCACATGTCACTGTAAATTTTGCCAACTGCTGAAAGCAAAAAGGAGAGGAAAAACGTCATAGTTTATTGTCTCCCTGTTGGTTACATACACACATGTGCGCACACAGAGCTTGGAAGTTCAGGTCACATCACCTTCTTTATGTTAAAAGATACATCTCATATATGAGAAAAATACAACCCCTCTCTTGGGACAATATAATAATATTTTAATTAACAATATTTTAATTATCCTGATATTCATAATACAACCAGTATGTATTTCTGAGAGCTAACACAAAAATACTTTCTAGACCACAGCTGAAGTAAAGGCGTGAAAACCTTTTAAGTTTGGTATTAGCAGGCCTGCCTTTAACAGAAAAAATAATCAGTGTTGAATTAGAGTTTAGAAAGATAAAGAATGCTTGTTTAAACATATTTCCAAACTTATGTCCTGTGGTCTGTTGAACTTAATAGTGTATTTCTAAAGTCCATAAAAAGCACTATGACCTCCAGAAAAACAAGCAGCATTTGTCTCCTGATTATTTGTATGGCTTATATGAGTTGTGGATTAATCAGGTGTTTGATGAACTAGATCTGTGTGGAGCCAAGCAGTAGAGGAATGCAGCCTTACTGCTTTGGGACTCATGACGGCCCTTCGAAGCAGTACAGTCACTTTTGAGTATCTGAACAATTGAGCTATTCTAACCTGGCTTCCTCTGTGAAGAGCCAGATCCAGGCAGGCAGAAAGCAGGCTGATCCCAATGCATTTCATTCACATGCCTCACCAGAATGATTCTTGGTACCTACTTTTATCTAGGGTCTTTCACCACATGGACTGTCCTGTTCCACTGCCGCCCTGGATAAAGGAGAGAAAAGTTGCTCTCTGAAAAAAGCAAACCACAAGTCCTAGGTTTTTAAAAAAAACCATCCCAAAACCAACACTTTATTTTCTTCTTTCTATGTTTTTTGTGGGGTTTTTTTTTTATCTGTCTGGAAATTTTAGGATGTTCACCTGGGATGTGGGACACCCAAGTCACTGAAGTCCCTGCTTTGAGTCAGGCTTGGGACGTGACCTGGGGTTTCCCCACCTTAGGTGAGCGCCACTTGTCTACTGCTCTGAAGTGGGTCCGCCTATCAATGTCTTGCTTGCTGTGAATAGAAATGCCACCCTGCAGGAAAGAAACCTTCTAATCTGGTTCTTGTCAGAGCTAAGTGCTGAAACTCACCCATTGTTTATTTAGCTGGTAACGGTATTAGAACATTGCTAGACAAACTGACTTCACAAAGATGGAAGACAGTGCTTCACCTGGCACTCTAGTGCTGAAAGTCAGCACAAGATGGTGCAAAATGTTTTAGCCTACTTTGCCATATGGTGGTGTAGTGTATTTTCATCGTGTATTTGATTCCATGCTAAACTCTTCAGGAGGGTGTTTCTAAAAGATACTCAGTTCTCCCAGATTTGAAGATACCTAAATTTCGTGCTGAGTGATTTGTGCTGTTTCCTTAGCTAGAAACATCATTAAAGTCTATATCACTTCAAACAATGTCACCATACATACTGCCCTGTGGAAGTGGTGTGAATAAATAAATGATCAACACAGTTACTAAGTAATGATTTCACTGTGGTTTTCTTGATTCTCCAGAAGACTCTTGCAGTCAGCAAACTCAGTGCATCTTAAACAAAGCTCCCTTGCAGCCTTTTTTATTGCTTTTGGAACATAATTAGCCAGCAGGCATCGTGCAGACACAGATTAAATCAGTATGGCTACCAGTGGCAGAGAAGAAGGGCTTATTAGTGAACCAAAGTAAAACTCATTTTAGCCTAATAAACCCCTAGCCTTTTAAAGAGACAACTCAAGGATAACGCTGTGCATTGCAGAAGCATTGTGAGTGTAATATGCAAGATCCTTCTAGTCATTGATAATATCATGGGGAACTAGCAAGTACTTAAATGATCTGTGAAAAATTAAAGGGCAACAATTCTTAATCATCTTCAAAATTATATTGAAAACTAGTTGTATCCCATAATCTTTTAGGGATACATATTTTCTAATGTAGATGTGAACTCACAGTACGACCTGTATCCTAACTGCTGTTTTGATAGTTGTCCAGCTCTGCCATATCCACATTTAATACTCTTCTACCTGTGACCTTTTAACATCTAAAGATGACCTGTGAGGCAACTTGATGATACTTCATGAGGCATTATTACTGTTCAGTTCTGGGTACCAAACAGAGACAGTTAAATTATGGCTAGTGAACCTAGGATGCTTACTTAAAAGCATAACTTAAATGGGTACAAACCATTCTGGGCAGCATTTGCAATGGTAGTGAGATGTGTAAAATGTCCCACTAAAAAAAAATTAAAAAAGAAGGTTAGAGAGACTGGACTAGTGGGAGTAGTAAACTAAGAAAGAAGACAAGAACAAGATGCACATGGAGAAGGAAGGAAGGGGCAAAACACAAACTTAATAAAATAGAAGGAAAAGGAGACCATCATTTAAAAAATTGATACTGCCTACAACAGTGCAGTGAATGTGCAAGAACCCGTGATCCTTAAGTTAGTTAATTTCTTAGCCTCTATCACATCCTGAGGGCTAGTTTCACCTGTGGTCAATGCAGTAGCTCGCTCATGGCTTTTAATTTTTGTTTCCTTACTTGTAGGCCTTATCAATGTCTGGATTATTCTGCTGGAAGAATTAACAACTGCCATATCCAACTGTCCCCGCCAGCACCAGCCTCCAACTTTGGACCTGCTCTTTGAATTGCTGAGGGACGTTGCCAAGACACCTGGTAATGAAAGGGCTTGATAAAATGTGAGGTAGTAGAGCCCTGACCCGAACCTCTTAGAATCCTAAACCACTTCTGCAAAGTGTGTTACTTATGCTAGAGCTGCACAGAGACGTTCTCAAATAGAAAGGAATTTTCTCAGAACATGATCTGTTGTTCCATTAGTGCATTGTTCTACATTGACAAAAGTATGTTAAACATACTCTTACATTTATTGCACAAATAAAGAGGTGCAGTACTTTATTAATGTCCTAGCCACAGAAAACATTTGTCTGGTATCTAGGAAATGGAGAAAGAAAAGTATATAGTCCTGTAGACCTGCCGGGAAATACAGCAGGTAAACAGTTGGCTAAATGTTCAAATACTACCTCACAGCTAGACTCAAAACTGCTTACCCCTCTCATCCCACAAAAAAAGTTTCAGAACCTGCTTTCTTTAGCATCACCCAGCCTCAAACTTGGAACAACTTAGCAAATTTACTGTGCATGTAGGCTTTGTAAGCAAAAATATACAACCATCGTTGTGTTTATTTTAAGGCCCGGGATTTGGCATTTATGCAGTTGTACATCTTCTTCTTCCCACGATGTCTCTTTGGCTCCATCGCAGCCATGGCGATCATTCTTACTGGGATGTGGCATCTGCTAATTTCAAGCATGCCATTGGCCTTTCCTGTGAACTCGTAGTGGAGCACATTCAAAATTTCATACACTCAGGTATGTCATTGCACTGTCACATCTACTGACAGTCATCAGTGGCATGTTACTGAATAGCTACTTGGGGAGATGGTTTCATTGCTTTTTGGTTACTCAAGCATAAAATAGGAGGAAGAGGGTTGAAAATTTCTGGTTTTTTGGGGTTGGGGTTTTTTTCCATTTTTTATAGGGCTTAGAATTATGGAAAAATTAACTTGTAAGGGACCTAGGGAAGTTGTTTAGTCCAGCCTCCGCTCAGAGCAGGGCTATCTTCAAAATTAAATCATCACAGTCTACATTGTACTTTCCAAAAGAAAATACTAAGACTTGGATCATAAAGAACTACAATGTTCAGAAACAGGATCTGACAGAATTTCTCCAGTACCACTTAAGCCCAGACATTTTATATTATTAACATCAAAAGGACTGTTCTTATTTCAGTTTGATGTGATGCATGTTTCAAAATTGAACGCTAGAGATAGCTGCATAAAAGGTTTTGTTTTGCAAAGTCTCTGAATAGCAGTAAGTGTAGGAAGACTGTTTATCTCTAAATATAATGAAAAGGCAATGATGTTAAAACCAGTCCATGTCTTTTCCTTATAGATATTGGTTATGAAAATATGATCAATACTATGCTGAAAGATCTTTTCAAGTTGCTGGTAGCCTGTGTAGCAGAACCAACAGAAATTATTTCCAGAGTTGGCTGCTCTTGTATCAGGTAACACAGTCTATTCACTCTGTTAGCATATTAAAAAAAAATATGTCTTTATAGAATCATAGAATGGTTTGGGTTGGAAGGGACCTTAAAGATCATCTAGTTCCAGCCCTCTTTATGCCTTTGAAGAACTTGTGGACTGATTAAATTGGCTAACATCTCAAAAGAAGTCTACTATATATCTATCTCTTGTTATTTGAAAAATAAATATTAGACTTACTAACCTTTTCTTGCTGTTTTCTGTCTGCTTCAGAACCTGTGATTTTAGGCATGGCTATGTGTATCATTCCCATAAAAAGCACTGTACATTACTTATATGCGGTTAGTCAATAATTAACCCTTAGGAAAAATAATCAAGGGTCTTTCTGTTGGAATTCACAGGTCTTTAGAGGTAATTAATACCTTTCAAAGTCTTCAGGTTATTACAGTCATAATCAAAATAAGCACTGCATTATATACTTAACACAATGCGTGATTCTTGTCCTGGCAAGATGACTACTTAAAGAGGAAAAGCACAGGGGTGGGGAGAAGTCAAAAACTACAGTGTAATTACAAAAATAGGTCAGGGTAACAACTGAGGAGATTGGATATCATTAGCTAGCTACTGAGTAGGCCTTTTGTTCTGTTTTCAACCTCCTCCCATTACAAGTAAGAATTGTCTAGTTCCTTCTTGAACATGGTAATGTTTTACTGTGTCCTTGCAGGTATGTGTTAGTGACAGCAGGGCCTGTTTTTACTGAAGAGATGTGGAGGCTTGCATGTTGTGCCTTGCAGGATGCGTTCTCTGCCACTCTGGAGCCAGTAAAGGTAAACTGCCTTTTTGCTGTCAATCAAAATGTAATCACACTAGTTATAGACTCACTAACCTTTGACAGGTGGCTTTTTCTGTTGCAGAAAAGTTTTTGGGTACAGAGCCAAGAAAAGAAGTGTAAGGATTATGTGGCAGCTTTTGTTTTGTCAGTTCACTTGCAATGCAAGGTGTTGGATCAACAATGGAGATTGAAATCAGTTTTTCTAAACATGCAGACCACACTTGTCACTAATAGTCCAGACTTATTTTAAATTGCCCTGCCACTATGAAATCAGAAGAGTTTAGTAGGTGAAAACTTACTTTTTGATCTATTTCTTCCTCTGGATCGGCTAAAACTAGACAGAAGACAAAGTTGCTTACTTGATCCTGTAGCTGCATGCTCCATATAGGTTATTTCTTAACTCACTATCTTTCTTGTAACAAAAAAATCCTCATCACAGGCCAGACTACATAAGAAGTTGTAATGCCTTTGCATCAAATACATCAAATGCTAAATAGCAGGTGACCAGCTGATAGTAATGGGACAGATCGCTCCGAATCTTGTATTACATGTGAACAGGCTGTACAGCGCTACAGCCACTGACTTCATTTAACGCACAGTGAAAGTCTGTTGTTGTGTCTCTCTGTAGAACCTGTTGGGCTATTTCCACAGTGGTTCTGAAAGCTTTAGTGGAGATGCCTGCGAAGTGAAGGTGGCAGCCCCCTCCCTCTCTCCAAGTGCTGAAGCTGAATACTGGAGGATCAGAGCCATGGCACAACAGGTACTGACTGACGTTTCAGGGGAAGTCAGAGAACCTTTGAAACTTGGGGCTTTTCTTTACAAAAGTACATCTTTACCTCCACCTTCCTCACAAACCCTATGGGAAGGACTTCTTCATCACCAGACTAATGTTTATTTATCTAACAGTAGTATTGAGAAAAGTAATAAAAACTAGAAAAAAACCCTCTTAAAATTGTCCCCCTCTAAGTAGTAATTAGGAATGCCTAGGCTGGGGGAAGGTGCATAGGTACTGAGGAGGACTGACGATGAGCCTATTGTGTAATGGATCTTTAAAAAGGCAACCCTAGCATACATCAGTGGAAATGTTTCTGACAGAGAAAAGGAAATGGTAGTGGCACTATGAATTCTCATCTAGAATGTCATATACATTTTTAATTACTCTAAGTTAAAGAATGGTAATTTCAAAGGGCAAAAAATGCACTAGAAGAGTGACTGCGATAAGAAATTAGAAAAACAAGATTTGTTCAACCTATCAAAGCAGAGTTTGAAGAAGAATGTGGATTTTTTTGTCTATAAATACCTGGATATAGATTTCAAATAAGAAGAAGAGTAACTGAGAATTAGAAGATAATGCTGACATTTAACAAGTGATTTAAAACTCACCACTAACTCCTAATCAGCAGAGCAAGGTTGGAGACAACCTTGTCAGGGTTGAGAAGAAAAGAGAAAGATGTCTGTCCTTTGCCCTGTGCTCTGCTGGGTGTCTGGAGGTGGCCCATGGCTCTGAGGCTGTTTTACCAAAGCAGCATGCTCCAGGGAAGGTCTGCCTGAGGGCATAACTTGCATTCTCTCCATCACCGTAAAATAAGTCATCATGACAGATCTTTCACAATGCAGAAAATTGTATTCTCGGCCCCCCTAAGGACCCAGTGCAAGTGCTAAACTGATTGTTTCATGTAACTTGTTGTTTTCTAGGTCTTCATGCTGGAGACTCAGTGCTCCCCAAAGACCCCTAGCAACAAGGAAGGGTTTGAACACGCCCAGTCGTGCGTGCTCATCATTGACCTGCCACCAGATAAGAAACCAAATGGGCATACCCAGAGAAGGTAAAATATCTTCTCAGGAAAATACTGTGTCAAATACTTTAAAAGCAAGATAAAAATATTGCAGACTGGCAGAGATGTGAACAGAGCCTGGCAAACCATGCCTTTCGATAGGTCTCATCAAAAAAATGAAATACACTGATCAAATAAAAAGTAGATTTTATGACACAGGAAACAATAATTTACCACTGTCTGCTCTCCAAATGTTCGCATGATCATACACTGGTGAGCAGGCACGTGCAAGAGCTGTTACAGTTATAGACAAACCTGTGTCAGGGTCCTTAGTAAGGGCCCTTAGTACGCTAAATAAGGAAAACGTTTCTAATAGATAGTAAAAATTGGTAGGTTAGAAATACCTGAAGGATACATAAGGTCACACAAACCCTTCAAGTAGAGGAAATGCAGATTAAATTAAGTAAAGAATTCTCATAGGAAATACTAGGAAAATCTTTCCAATACTAAGATTCTCTAAGAAGTAGAGTTAAAAAGTATCAGTTTGAAAAAGCTTTGGAAGTACTGTTATGTTTGTAATGATACCTAGCAAATGAAATAATGTCTATTTCTGTAATGGTCTTTTAAATTCAGTATTACTGAATTAAGAAGGTAGAAAAAGTTAATGAATAAACTGGAGCAGTATAAGTTGAAGAAACCACATCCAAAGCTGCAAAACTGTCAACATACTGATCTAGGGAACATTGGTTTTGCTTGGCACTTTATTTTTGTGGAAGTCCTTCCGTATGTTACCATCTCAGAAACTCATGCATTTGCGTGACAATCTGATCCTGTCAAAGAATATTTCTTTTTGCTTGCACTCGGTTGTTTGAACAACTGCTGTAACATCACTAGGGCCAAGAATTAGAATTCTGCATTCAGGGTTTGTGTTTGTATTGCAAGGTATGTAATACATGGCATGAAATTGTCTTTTGCTAGATACCAAACCTGCTTCTGTACCACTTCAGGCCTTCTCATTCAAAACTAAACAATTGCTTGCAACAAGGAGCCAGAATGTGATGGTCCTTCTTTGGATGGACAGGAAGAGAGACCGTGCAAGATGTCTCTATTCTTAGACAGCTGTACAGAAGCTTCCCCCAAGAGCAGGTGCTCTGTTGCCTCACCTTCAGAGAACAGGGCCCTGCGCAGAGACGAAGAAAGGTTGAGATCACAGTCTAAACCCTTCCTTCGTGGTGGGAAAATATGTGCTTTATCCAAAGGTTTGCAGATCATTCTTTTTTGTTGTCATGAATGCAAAGCAAAAGACTGGAGTTCTTCCCTCTCATGGCACATAAGGCCATGCAATCTAACAGGCTGCGTTCATAAAGGTAGCGTGGGTATTGCTTGTCTTTAAACAAATAAATAAATTAAGCTTGCAATTAATACAAACTCTGAATGTTCTCACACTGTGCTTTGTCTAAACAACTGCAGAAAGTGTATATGCCAATAGGCAAATGTTACCCCAGCAATGTTCCTTTTTCACCAAAACAGGGCTCAAAAGTTGACTGTGCCACTGTTTTTCAGACTATTTGCTACAGCAGTGCAATAATGTGCCAGTCTTGTGTGCTAGTAACTGTGGCCTTTCAAAAGTTTTACTTTAACCTTAGTGGGGTTTCTCTTCTCCCTTCTTGCTTTTGTTTCCTTAATGCTGCATCGTTTCACAGGAAGCTGGGGTAAGGGAGCTTTTCTTCTTCCTAAAAAGTAATAATATATTTCAGTTTGAAACTTTGGGCAGAATAAGAAAATACTATCCTTAACCAGCTTTGGCATTGTGTGTTTTCACCTATAGTTCTGAACTAGTTTCTTTTGGAATTGAGCAGTACTTTAAACTGTCCTTGTAAATTACCTTTTTGGCTATTACAAAGCAAGCAGATCTCCTTCATTCTGATCCTGCTTTTGGAACAGGATTAGTCTCTTGAAATCAATGCAAGCACTCATTTAACTTTATATGTGCTTTTAAAAGCTTTTCTGAGTCAGAGTCTGTAATGATTTTTACAGCAGAAAACTGCTTCCCCAGAAAGAGCTCCAATATATGTATTAATCATCAAGATTTTAGCACTGTCAGATAAGACGACTGCTAAGTCTTACTGGTGTAGCAGCACTGACAGCTGTGTCATGGTAAGCAACCTGACATGGGTAAATTAACCTCAGAAGCACAGTTTTGACCCCTTTTTTTTTTTTTAATATTGCATTCTCAAACCTGAGTTTTGATGTGATTTCTCAAAAAAAAAAAAAAAGTAGACTTTTTGTTTTGGTATTTTGAAAACACTTTTGAAAGTTGTTTAATGAAACAACTTTCACTTTTTTGACTGCAATTTTTTTTGCAACAAAAAAATGAAAGTTTGACAACTAAACATCTCCTGTTGCATGAAGATTTAGTTTAACTTAGACCTAAAACTTGAGTATTGCAAGCAAACTGAAAAAATCTCTTCCTCACTTGATAGCAATGCTAACTAAAATGTGACCCATCATACTTCCCTAATTCAAAACAAGTATTACCATGTGTACCAGAGCATCAGCTTCATTTAAAACATCACTGCTGTAATCTTATGCAAAGACTTTTTTTAAATGCCTGAAGATAGGTTTCAAAGTTTATAATTTTAAATCTATGAGATGCCAAACAACAATCTTGTCCCCCCTTTCTTCCCAGCCTCCCTTGCCTGTAAGCCTCTCAATGTTATTTACTGGTGAATGACCTGAAAAATTTGGCATTCCTGGGTTCCCTGTGCAATTAAAAAAAACCAGTGAGATGTAGAACAACTCACAGCATTTCTCTAACCAGAGCGCAGCTAAGAATCACCCAGTATTATAAGTGAGAAACAGGATTAGGAATAGATATTTCCATGCTAGGCTCTCAGTGTTCAAGTTGAAGTCTTAAGAGCAATGATATGTGCTTTCAGCAAGACTTAAGCTTCTTTGCATGCTCCATTGCACTGCTGATGTTGCTGTAAGTATTTTTTTGTTGGTTGGTTGGTTGGCTCTTTGCTTTATGTTTAAGAAGTACTCCTGGCATTAGTGGAAATGGCAACAGAGTAGTAAACTAGTTTTGGCCTCAATTTGTCATGCCAAAGTTAAGGTTGGCTGAAATGCTGGTAGACGAATTTTAAGGATATTTCAATTTAGCCAAAGTTCAGCAACCAAAATAGAAAATATAGTCAGGGACCTATGGCAGAAGTGCTGCATAACTTGTGTGTTAACAAATTCTTTATAGCAGGCTGAAATATTGAGAGTACTTGCAGCTGCCTTGACATCAAAACACAGCATATTTAATCCCTCAGTGTTAGACATCTCTGTAGAAAAGGACAAAAATTATAATAGAGCTTTAATACCACCTCTGCACAAGTGCCATTAGTGTGCTTGCTGTGGACAGTTATTTTTCTTAACCAATGTAAGCGTCTTCCCTTCTAGGAAAGTATTTGAAAGAGTAGCTGAAAGACCATTCTAGACAACTTTATCTTCTTCCACTTTTTTTGTAACAAGGCTGTGAAACTTTGGCCTTTCATTTGCAGCTTTCATGTTCGATTCTAAGATATGAAGTATTCCTGTACTTCTAGTAAAAGCACAATGCACCATTTAAATTTTATTTTATTTTTTTCTTTCCTGTGCTTGGTTTACCAAGTATTCCTTTCAGGACAATAGTGGTGAGCTTGCTGTCCCACCAAGTACTGCTCCAGAATTTATATGACATCTTACTGGAAGAGTTTGTGAAAGGCCCTTCTAACTTGGAGGAGAAAATGACAGTACAAGTACCAGAAAACAAGTTGGCTGGTTTTCTGAGGTACATCTCCATGCAAAACCTGGCTGTCATCTTTGACTTGCTGCTGGACTCCTATAGAACAGCCAGAGAGTTTGACACCAGACCTGGGTTGAAGTGTTTGCTGAAAAAAGTGTCAGGTATTAGCGGAGCTGCCAACTTGTATCGCCAGTCAGCAATGAGCTTCAACATCTACTTCCATGCTTTGGTTTGTGCAATCTTGACAAACCAGGAGAACATCACTGCAGAGCAAGTGAAAAAGATCCTCTTTGAAGATGATGAGAGAAGTACAGACTCCTCACAGCAGTGTTCTTCAGAAGATGAAGACATTTTTGAAGAAACTGCCCAGGTCAGTCCCCCACGAGGGAAGGAGAAGAGACAGTGGAGGGCTCGAATACCATCTCTGAGTGTACAGCCAGTCAGCAATGCAGACTGGGGATGGCTAATCAAGCGGCTTCATAAGCTCTGTATGGAACTGTGCAACAACTATATCCAGATGCATCTGGACCTGGAGAATAATGTAGAGGAGCCTCCAGTGTTCAAAGGTGACTCTTTCTTCATTTTACCATCCTTTCACTCAGAAACCTCCACCCCGTCGACTGGAGGGCAATCTGGGAAGGACACACCATCAGAAGATGACCGGAGTCAAATCAGGGACCAACTGGGAGACAGCCTGACACCCCGAGGAGGGAGTGGAGAAATGTTGCTGCTACCCCCACCCCTAAGTCCTAAACCAGAGAAAAAAGAGCAAACCAGGAAAAAAGAATGGTGGGAGAGTGCTGGCAACAAGATCTACACCATAGCCACTGACAAAACTATCTCCAAGCTTATGACGGAGTACAAGAAGAGGAAGCAGCAACAGGCCATGACCTCTTTCACCAAAGAGGTCAAAGTGGAAAAGAAAGGGGAGCTCCTTGGTTCAAGAGGGCCAGACTCACCTATACTCCAGCGGCCTCAACATCTTATAGATCAAGGTCAAATGAGGCATTCATTCAGTGCTGGTCCAGAGATCCTGAGACAAGAGAAGAGACCACGCTCAGGATCCACAGTCAGCTCCCTGAATATATCTGTTAGGGATGCTGAGGCCCAGATACAGGTAGGCCATACTTGTAGAATGCTAACAATAATAGCAATAATTAAAAAGATATCTATAAATACTTTTTTCTATTACTTTTATTCTATTGATTATAATCCCTTCATTAAATGTCTTCATTATATAAAGACGTCATCATGATGAGGACTGAATGTTTCAACAGCTGGCACTGATAAAAACCTGATTCTGTCCTATCAAAAGAAGATCAGTCTTCAGGGAATTATTCTCGGGCATATTTGTAGCACAGCTTTCAAGAGTGCTTCTGTGACTGGGGCCAAAGTTGCACTTAGTCCTAAGAACTAACAACTGACAACCTCATTGCTTACCGCTAAGGGCTCTAGCCCACTTCTTAAGTACAAAAGCATTGTGTCAAGCAGCATGACATTTTCAAAAGCCTTAAGAAGGCTTTTTTGTTAATTCCACAGCAGAAATAGTGGGCTCTGTTGCTAAACAGAAACTTGCTGCTTACACGTCCAAATGAATAAATCAGTGAAAGCAACAAACTTGAAAGGCTTTGTTCACCGTGGGATGAAATATAAGGTGATGAAGGGTGAGCGTGATATCTGCAATACAAAGTCAAACTACGTATTACAGTACTGAATGTGGATTAGGAAGACAGAGGGAATATTAAATGAGTATGCTGGTGTTACTCAGTCCTCTTCATGAGGCTGCAACTATCAGACACCTTTTTTTCTGCTTCAACTAGTGGTCTCATCTATTTAGAAGGGTCTTCTAAAACGTCTTTTTTTGTATCCACTTTGTAGGCATGGACCAACATGGTGCTGACAGTTCTCAACCAGATTCAGGCCCTGCCAGACCAAACTTTCACAGCCCTGCAGCCAGCGGTGTTCCCCTGTATCAGCCAGCTGACTTGCCACGTGACAGATATCCGTGTCCGCCAGGCAGTACGGGAATGGCTGGGAAGAGTGGGCCGAGTTTACGATATCATCATTTAAACCTAGCTGTGCTCTGTTGCAAAGGGGAGAAGACATCCAAGGTATACAGCAAAGAAGTATCTGGGGTTCATTAATTGCTTATTTGTTGGTGATAAATTAAGAAACAATGAACTTGTCGATGTATGTCCTCTGTCCACTTGAGACTGCATGTCCCTCCCTCACACTAGCAAAGGAGGCAAAGCAAGTGTGTCCAGGGGGGATCTGGAATGGCCTCAGAATCTAGAAACTGCCAGTAAATCAGGCTGGTACCTAAAGGGGTTATACATTTCAGTAGCCTTCATTTTAATTCAAATTTGCAACAATGAACCTGCAGCTGAACTTCCACACTTGGCAATTAGCTGTGAACACAAACTCTCATCTGGATGTCAAACTGGGCCAGTAAGCCCATGTAAATTGAAAAAAATAAATAAAAGTCAGGAAAAAGGTGGGGCTATAGGAGAAGTAAAAAGGTGACACTTGCTTAGGGTAACTTTTTTCCCTTCTGAAATTAGCATGAGAGAGGAAGGCCAAATAAAGATTATTACAGTAACTATATGCCTCACTCACTAGAGAAAGTGGAAATTTATTTTGCTCTGGGAAGAGCCTTTGAAGTCTGGTCACATTTGGGTAGCTAATAAGTGACTATTAAAGTATCCCAGGTCTAAAACTGGTGAATGAAGCACAGACTATTCATCCTTTCATTGCTCTTGTGGAGTACTGCTTGAAGAGAAATGGCACTGTCAAGCTGCCCTCTCTACAACACTACCCTGGCTGCCTCTTCAGCTATGCCTACAGCTCATCATTTTCCCATGCATCTAATTCCCCCCAAGGGCAACAGGGAAGTTTGTTTTGCTGCTTCCAGTGAAGCTGAGGGGAAGACCCACCACAGAGCAAACACCAGCATGTGCCAATATCCAGCATTCAACTAAACAGTAGCGATAAAGTGTTTCAGTTTAAGCAACACTGCAGCTAAGTTAGTTTATGCTTCTACTGGAAACTTACACATTTGCTTATATAGAGCTGCTGTAGCCAGGAACACCCTTATCACCTATGTTAAACTCAGCCTAGCACTCCACATTGAGCTAAATCAAGATGGAAAATAGTCTGAAAAGAAGATATCTTTCCTGCTTCTCTCCCTTTTCTTGTCTGCTGCTGTAAATAAACAGAAGGGGACAGATCCTCCTGGAGGTACACCCCCTCTATGCAGTGCTCATAGGGACTACTACAATTTGCTGATATTATTAAGGGGGAGGAGAAGGGGTAAGGATTGTCAAATACATGTGTGATGCTGTGCACACTAGACACAGCAAAGGGTTACCACAGCCCCTGGGACATTCCATCTTATATTCCCATACTACATAATTTGTTGACTAGAAGTTGAAATAATTTGTTGAAAAATAAGTTGATTTTAATCTTGGGTCACCCCTTAGTGATGTTCTCGCAAGGCTTTTAAAATGCGTACACTAACTAAATATACAGCTTCAGTCCCTGCTCCAAAGCATCCTCAAAACGGCATCTCTTTATATCAGGCCTGGGTTTTGCACAACTAACTGCTTTTAGCATCTTAAACCTAGAAAAACAGAGTGAGCCAGGAGACTCCACTGAACAGCCATTGCCCAAGCTGATGGCTTTACAAAGAGTCTGCCACTATCCTCCTGCCTTTTCCCTCCATTGCCCACTTGCTTCCCATTTGTCACCTGCTAGACTTGTGCAGGGAATGTTTGTCCTGTAACTTTCTGTAATATCAATCACACTGTTTCCCTTTCTTTCAAAACTTTCCTTTGCTAAATTATTTCAAGGACATAAAAATTCCTTAAAAACAACCTTCTTACCATCTACATTGACTTTATAAATGAGTAATTTAACAATTTTATCAATTGTCAATCCCCCCCCCCCCAGTTTTTGTACTTCCTTAGGGACAGATGAGATTAGCCCTTGGTATATGGGAGAGTAGCGGCATGGTTTGATTTCTGTTGCCGTGTCTTTCTTACACATCTTTAAGCAGAGTAAAAGGGTGGTTATGTTTTTGTTAAAGTTTGTTAAACACCCACCTCTGCTGTTTTTCACTATACATGCATTGAACAGATACAGATCCTTGCTATACTAATCTAAAACTGAAGCAAATCCCTAAATTATGTTGAAGTAAAATTGATAGCAGTACCAATGGAATCACCCAGGACTCCAGAAGAGGGCCTAGTATCTAGGAAACAGTGTGGTTATGCATTGTGGTTGCAATACAAAAATCCCTCTGTAAAACATGAAGAACAGCTCTAGAAGTGACAGTACCACCACGCCCCCAAGTTCATGATCAAAGCATAGCCTAGTGTTATTCGATTAGCCGCCATCTTGACCCAAAAATATAATTTCATTTCAACTTTTTACACTACAGCTACCATACTGGAAACAAGTAGGAGTAAATTTGCTCTTTTGCTGTTGCCCTACCTTGAACTTTGCCCTCCAAATTATGCACTAAGTGCCCATTGTCACCCTCAGTGCCTCTGCTCATTAACAGCCCTCCATAAGAGGTCATGAGTAACTTTTTGAGTAATTCCAGAAATGTAATTTAAAAGGATTGGAATGGGAGTGAAGGAATCATGAAGGCAGCAGGCTTTACATAAGCAAAGTTTAGCATGTGCTGCTATTCTTTTCCTTATATGTAAAATGGTAAGCAGGTGAGGAGAGCAGCCTATCGCCACTTCAGGAACCATTAATCTGAGATGCAGAAGCTTTCTGATGCATCTCCAAAGTAGAACTAAATAAAAAAAATGAAGTTGGTTCATCAGATTCTCAGCTACTTTTTTTTTGCTAGTTTAGCCACAGACATCAGCAAGCCCCAAAGAAGTACAGCCCAAAACGTGTGAAGTCACCATTTCATAGACCTATGCAGGCTGTTTCATGCATACTTTGGGCTTAAGGCTGTCAGCCTGCTACTTTCAGGCCTGACAGAGCTTTTAGCCCAAACGAGGAATCTGCCAGAACATCCCAGGAGAAGGTTACTGGCACCAGTCTGTCCAGAGCTTCAGAAGGGGACGCCCCAACTCTGAACACCCCAATCACATCCAGTTGTACCGTACTACAGCAGCTTTTCTGCTTTCCACTTGTGAGTGGGGAAGCACCTTGGTCAGTAGTACAACATAGCCCTTGTATCCACACGTGTAAGTCTTTCTCACGTAACCCATTCAGATGTTTACGTAAAGCCCTGTAACATAAGACATCAGCTAACAGCAGCATATTACTAGCTTTACTGGTGAATCAGAACATTTGACCCTTGAAAAACCAGTCTGTATTATAGCCTGAGCTTGCTCTTTCTCTTTGCTCCGGTTAATGACCACATCCTTCTCTTTTCTCACAGTTACTTTTTTTTGGTCACATAAATTTCTATAGAAGTTGGGTTTGATTTTTATGGAACTGACCACTTATTTTTAAAAATGACTGGCCAGTCATTTTTATTTAACTGAACTGCCTAAAAAGAAAAAAGAAAAAAAAAAGCCATTTGGCATCCTTCTCAGGTACCAGAGCTGCACCTCTGCTGCCTTTGCTTAGTCCCCACCACCCTCCTCAGGGCTACCAGAGAATCAGAGGCAACAACATCTTGCTTTAAAATCTTACAGTCAGGCATGAACAGAGAAGGTTGCTGTTGGCCAGCATCAACTATCTTTACTCACATGGAACAGCTCATCACCGTACAAATATTTAAAGCGGAAAAATCCAGCATACTCATGAGGGAAGTATTACTCTTCTTGTTTAACAGGAGCAGGGTCTGACCCTAATTGATCCAGTTTCAGGCCATTGTGTATGCTTGCACTTTATTCTGTAGCGTGAATATATGCAGATATAGGATATGACTGATGTGTTTATGTGTGGATTCCTGTAGCTCCAGTCTACTCTGAGCATTCTGCATAATTACAGAGTGCTGTCCACATTAGTAGTATGTTTCTGATGCTTTCTGAATATTTGTGTGACATCAGCAATAGTTAATGCAGTTGTTCTGGCAACTTACCCGCAGTAGTCCTTTCTGAGCATTCAGCAGCCATAGAATTACCAGCACTATCCCTTGGTTAACTTGCTTTCACATCTTTAAGATGTTAAGGTACCGATTTAATACTCTCCTAGGAATAAACACTCACTTGAGAATAACTGACTCAATTCAGCATCTAGAAAGAATTATGAGGGAAAGATGTACATAGACCTGGGCAAAACTTTCCTTGTAAAACTCCAAGCATGGACAGCACAGCTTTTGCCTCACAGATAAAAAAATTCACGTCCTCTGGACTATAGCTGGCTCATGTCAAGGCTGAGCAGAGTTTACACCTGTGACTTATAAGGTACTTTGCCTTTCAATTTGAGCTTCAAGTTTTGTTTAAAACCTAAACCTTACTGTAAAATTCACTGACAAATCCTCACCTGCCAAAGATATAACCCCCACCTTTAAATTCCTTGTGTTACTAGATGTAATCTCCATCTGCACATGATACGGTAGCATCTCAGTGTTGGTGTCTCCACTGCAGAGCTGGGCACAGCACCAGTGTGAGACCGAGTGGCAAACAAGCTAGCAAGGAGAGAGGTCCAGCTCCATGTGCTGCCTGCACTTTGTACCTCTCCCCACAGCTTAGGCCCACGCTTAGAGTGCCTAAGCTGTTGGAATCAATGCAAGGTACGTACCTGGATATCTTTAATACTCAGGACTCAGTCCCTGATTCCTTCAGTCCCTACATACAGGTTCACCAAGTTCTCAGGAAAGGGAAAGTCCTGCACAGTTCCTGATGTCACCCTCTCTGCTGCTGTCCTCTGTACACCTTCCACTTGAAAAATCTACAAGAACCAGCACATATTCCCACACATCCCAGTGCCCCAAAATTAGAACCTTCACTTCTGCACAGATACAGTTTTATCCTGTAGGAGGCTGACCACAGCAAGCCAAAGTAATTGATTTCTACCTAGCTCTTCTGTGTAAAAGCTTATTCAGAAATTGAGCACGTGGTTTGGCTATTTTTGCCTTTAGGAATCCATTCTAGTAATGCCATTACTCAGTGATAGATAGTTTTTAGTTCACCAAAAAAAAGTTAAGTCCTTTCTTCCCTTGCCCTTGCTTTTGGGGGGGTGTGATAAGTTTATGTTTAAGGAAGCTATTTACTCATTACTCTGGTTGTAGTCATTTCTGGGAAGACCTATGTATAGTGCTAATTATGGCATATGACAAAATACAGTTGGGTTTTTTTCCATTTCTGATCATTCTACAATTATTTGAAGAAATGACGCAGTACCATCAATTAAAAAAATACAGTTTTTCTTCCTTTTTAGTATAAAAGGACCAAGTTACCATAGCACTGAAGCACAAATGTTGGATTTTATGCAATGTAGATAACAGCATCTGGCAGCTAGAGATCCCTCTTCACCAAACCTCCCTTTTTGAGTAGAGCTTCTATAGGGATACAATGTAAAGGTCACTTAGCAGCCCTCACCAGCAACGCATCTGGGACTCCAGGATGTTGCACAGCTGCAAGGAAGAAGTCATAGCTCCTCTTTCTGTTGTTTCCACTAATCCCCCTCAGAACATTTATTTGTGACACTAACTGTATCCTATCATACTAAACAAAGAGCTTTGGCCAAACATGGGGGGCTGGCTATTTAAAAAGAAAAAAAAATATAAAAGCATGTGGCATAAGTACACATCAGTCTTTTCACTTAGTGCTCAGAGGTGTCCAAGCTAATAACTAAAAGCAGAGGGAAGAAGAAATGCCCTAATTCTGTGGATATTGGTGGAGCTACACTGTATGATCCTGGATTAATGCAATACCGAGCTCACCTGTGGGACCAGATCCCTCAAATCCTCTTTATTTTTGGCAAATTTGCAAGTTGAGGTTTGCATAGTCTCCACTGCCACATTGAATCAGGGAACTGAGTTTATGGAGGGCATTTTCTGTTAAGAAACATGGCAACAGCATCTATTTTGATCCTTTTACCCCAACATCCCACTTTTCAAAAGGTAGTTATGTACTTCCATACATTTCATCTAAATACCACGGAGCACCAGGGCCCTGTTTGCTATCCGTGCATTCGGTTCATCGGGGCTGCAGTGAAGTGCCATGCTTCCACAAGCAGTGAACGGAAACGAGAGAGCTGAGCTAGTGGAGAGGCACAGGCACGCAGGTTGAAGCAAGGAACAAGTATCACCCCCACAAGCAGGCTGTGGCTCCTCAGCCCCCAGCTCCGAAGGGGAAAGCAGGATTTGATACCAAAGGGAGAACAGCCAGGAAGGGCAGAGCTCTGCGGTGACAGGGTGCTGTACTGCACCCTGTTTGCTGGGGCAGATGGGAGCAAGAGATTGAAAAGTATGCAATGACAGCAGCGAGCACCTTCTTTCCATTCCCCCCCCCCACTTCTCTCCCCTGCCCCTTTTTGTCATTATTTGTGAGACTGCAAGCACGCTTCCATGGGCCCTTCAACCAGAACTGAAAACTGAAAGCAAGCCAAAGGGAGTGGACACTCTATTTTGCCAAAGATCTAATCCTTTCCTGTTCAAAAACAAAAAATCAAATTTATTTCCGTGACGATGGCTGCCATAGGAAGAATTTTACCACAAAACATGATTCCCAGGACTTCATCTCTCTAGCTGTATATTCAGGAGGAGCCACTAATACTTTTTAAGAGACTGTAATTTGCCTTGTCAAGCAAGTGCTTACATTGGGTTTACCTTCTACTGAGTTCATACCTAGCTGCAATTCCCTGGTCTCATCCACGTTTCCTCCCTCTACCTTTCTGCTGCTCTTTAGAAAAACACCTTCCCGTGTCCGCCGCGTCCTGTTGTGCTGCTAGCTTTGTTTGGTCCTTGGGTGTCCAGTGGTCAGGCAGTCACTGTCAGCTGGCTTGCAAATTGTATTTTGTGTATATTTTATTCTGACTGAATTCTGAAATGGAAATATTTTAAAACAAAAATTATAAACTATTTATGTTGCTTGTGTTGTAGAATAAAGAAGCAAATGCAAAATAAATTATGCTTTGGTTTTGTCTAAAGAAAGTTATTTTACAGTTACTGATGAAGCAAAGGAGCAGAACTGAGAAGGGGCCCGAAATACCTGGTATGTACCAGCAGGGACTGCAGTTTTCAGAGATGACCTGGGGACTTTAGCCACCTTGAACTGCTGTGCTTTTTTTGCTTGGAGCCGAGATCTGACCACTTTAACCAATGAGCGCTACACCACTCCTAGCCAGAGTTTGGGCTTGCAGGGGTGGAGAAGGATGAAGCTACTGAGACAGCTAGAGGCGCAAGTAGACACTATGCAGAATTTTGAAGCATCTAAACAGGTGAAGCATTTATCCCTCCATTAAAATGAGGAAAATACTTTTGACTTTGATTTCATTAGAGATGGAATTGAAAAAACAAAACAAAACAAACCAACACACAAACATGGCAGAAAAGGCAATTCCTTTCAGTCACCTAAATAACTTTGAAAATTGTCTTTAAAAGTAACCTTAGGGATTGAACTCTACAAATTCCATCACACACCAAACTAACCACTTTACTGCCAGTGAAATCCAGACAGTGCCTGTCTCACCACCACCCCACCCCCAGGGTGAAAGCTGCTGCTTGTAAACACCTCCAGGGACAAGCAGCCATTGCAGGACAGGGTTCCTCGGAATGCTGGTTCACAGCCAAACTTTTGTTGGATTTTTAAGCTAGGCATTCCCCAACCACACTCAGTCTAGCTAGCACTCAAAAAGTGTTCCAAATTTACAGGTGCATGCAAGCAGCATGGATGCTGCAATGTTTCATCCCTCTAAAAAGCTCGGCAAGTGCTCTCGCCTGTCACCTAAATCCCTCTTTTGATTAAAGTTGGATCAATGATTGCTCCCGCTGGAGAAAAACCTTTCATTTAATGGAAATATTTAATGAAAACAGTAAACACCTTCAGAGCAGTCACACAGACTTTTATATGCCACCAGAATTTAGGTACAGAAGAAGAAAGCATTGACCAGTACCCTGTCAAGAGAATTGTCACGGGGCTCGCTGACCAGCGACAAGACATAGCAGCGTACAGTAACCTTTAGGGTACACCTCTGTGCGCTCAGGGGTGCTATCCGCAGCCCAAGGGCAAGCTTCGCACGTAACCTCAAGAGTGCAAATGCAGCCAGCGTTCCCACCTGGCCTCACGGGGGTCTCTGGGCATGGGCTCCCACACACTGAGGCAACACAAGGGCTGGCCTTCAATGTCTGTTACACAACCGCCTCATCAGCATGACTCTTTAGAGCAGGTTACAAAACAACTAAATGAGGTTGTGAGGCTTTGGTAATCTTACGGCACTTCTGGCAAAACAGAGTGTGTTAAATCCCAACAGTCGTGTCTAATTCCATTCCAGGAAACCACCTTCTGCTGCTCCACAAGGCTCATCTCGATCCTATTAGAAAGATTTTCATTTCCTCCTAAACAGCATTCATTAATGTCAAACAGCAACTGGGTAAACACAGAAAGTACTGTTCCACTATTCCACTCACTCCTTACATGTACAAATTCCCAGCTGCTTTCTCACTTAGCGGTGGGGTCAAGACTAGCACGGCTTCTGCTGCCACCGGCGTGAAAGGAGAAGGTCCACACACGGTGGAAGTAGTGAACTTTCTCTGTAGTTATAGAGAAGACACTTGGGCTTCTTCCTTTGTTGAGGAACAAAGGGTTAAGGACACTTGCCAAAGAAACCAGTTGTCAACAAATATTTAAAACAAACAAACAAAAATAAACAGCCACACCATTAATTCTCAAGTGTTGTCTCCCCTTCAGTGGGGTCACTGAATTCATACGCCAGATTCCAGAACAGGGTACAGGAGTGGCAGAGGACTTTTAATGTATTGCTTTGTAGACAAAATTTAACAGATTGCTTTTGGTTTTGTTAATTGACCAGTGATGAAAACTTCCCACAGAAGTTGTTACCAAACATACTTATCAGAATAAAGTGATTGTGGTTCAGTTTTGAAAGGCTGACTTTTAGGTCCAGGAAGGTCAGCTCTCTCAACTCCCTCTAGAGCCCTCCACAAGTCAGACCCCCAGGAGGCTCAGAGGAGCAGCAACACCCCCAAACCACACGAAACCACACATTCTCTCAACAGCTTTGGTAAAGCTCTTCCTTCATCTGCTATTACCAGTGCCGAAGATTGGTGCATGGACATCAAGTTGCCCTAGTCTCCCTCCATGATATACATTTATTTATAACAAATAAAACTTCAAAACTGATGCTTTTCACAATGTAGGTTTACCACTGGCTACATTGTATTAATCTCTGGTCAACTAGGAGTTCCTCTGATACCATGCCAAAGATTTTTCCTAACTGCTATTTTTTGACAGGGTGCCACGAGAGTGCCCAGTATCACCACTACCATTTTACAGATGGGATGAACAACTGAGCAAGTAAAAAATTTGTCCTTGACCTCAAAAGGGCCCAAAGTATCTACACCATATGCTCTGGACTCTTGCTTATCCCAGAGCTGTAGACCTGTGGGATAATCTGGCAAGAGTGGGGGAAAAAAAACCAAACCAAAAACCCCCAAAACCAAAAAACCACCAAGAGCAAAGACAGCTTATGGGAGGGGTGATAGAAAGGCAAACCAGAGATACCAGCAGGTACTTCAGGTGCAAGACTAAAGAGAAGGGAAACACACTTTGGACGCAACAGCTAATGCACCATAGGGTTGCATAGGAGACCACTGGCACCTCCATACACGCAAACACTCAGAAGGTACCACCATGGTAATAATGGGCCAATATTTTCGGCAATCCTGCTGGAAGCATGCTCTCTCCAGGACAGATGTTTCTTGATCCATGTTTTACAGATGAAGAAACCTTTCTTTTGGTCCACTGAGTGAGCCTGTGACAGAAGTAGAAGTAAGTAGAACTAGGCGTGGGTTCTGTCCACTGAGCCATGTGAAACATTGGGTGATCTCCAATTTCTGAGCTTTTGGCAAAGAAGCTAGGATCAGGATAAACCTCTTAACATCTAATATCACCGTAAACAAGCACAAGTTGAACTCTTTATCCAAATGCCTGACACAATGTCCAAGAACAGAGCACTCAGCATCCAGGTTTCAAAACCCAACAGAATCCCAAATAAATCAAAGCAAATTAGATGTCAGCACAAGTCAGTTAGGTCCTAGTCTTGTACTGAAGAAAAAAAACCCCAACAACAAAAAACCCAAAACCAACAAGAACAAAACAACAAAAAACCCAAACCCCATAAAGCCCAAATCCAATACATTAGTCAGGCTGCATGTGCAATTTTTCTGACTCCTGATAGAAATCCATGGCAGTGAATCTGGTTTGGTTTTTCTGTTTTGATTTTACAAGATACTTGTACCTGCATCTACACTGTATTTACTGGGAGATCTGTAACCATAAAGTAGAGACAATACTTCTGGTTTGCCAGCTCTGAGGAAATATGCCCAAGATGAATTATTTTTGTTTGCTGTGGTTACGTGACCACTTCTGAGGAGGTCTCTCATCATCCTCATTCCCTACCACAGTCAAACAAAATTACTTAAGATTAAAATAATTTGGAATACTTTCCTGCATGGCATTTATCAATTATTTACTGTGGTTTTGAATGTTACATTACATTCCTGGCAGACTGCTTTGTACTTCAAATCAGGTTCTCCTTTGTGCCAGAGATTACGGGGAGAGGAACAGATCAAGATAAAACTGGGTAAGATGCTGTATTGAAATCTATCCCTATAAGTAAGTAGGTGCAGGAGGTCAGAAACAGACAAATCTTCAAGCTTGGGAAACAAGAATGTCAAACATAATGAGAAAGTGAAAAATGGTTTTGAGAATGTATTGCAGTAACTCATGTAAGGAGAGGAAGGTGACAAGGCTCTTGGTTGGTTCAAAACACTTACCTGCAAAAGCAATTCATCTTCCCTTGAGAAAACACGGGAACCGTTTCTGGGGAGAATTGCAATGGTGGCACCACAAGAGCAAGCACCTTGACAAAAATGTTTTTTTTTGAAGTCCCAGCTGCAAGGGTGGTCATCAGAGCAGATCTTACATCTCTCTTGCATACATTACCTTTTCTTTTAAAAGGATGCTAAATAATTGAATATCTCAATGCAGGCTCTTGTGACCAGCCCCGAGCCCAAGAGAATAAAAATTATTAGTTTGCAAAGCCAACCATGAAAAGAAAAAGAAAAAAGTGAAGGTTTAAATCTCGTTTGCTAATTATTTTTTTCTTACAAGTTTTCAATCAAATCTCCTTTAGCATTTCAGGGGAACAAGAGCAGTAAGAGGGATGGAACAGCAATGCAGTGTAACAGCATGCCACGGATTTTTTTAGGCAGAGTTGTACTGAGAGTAGGACAAGAAGGATGACCACCATTAAGTGTCTGAGGGAGCAGGGGGGTACAGGGTAAGCTGTGCCACCCTAGACAACAGCACAGGTCTGCAGCAATCGCTGAAGAAAAACAGGATGAGAAATGAGCCTGGGGCAAGGCACACGTGCCAAACTGTGTCACTTTTAGTGTCTCTTCAGAGCCTGAGCCATCAAACGAAGCCAGGCTGGCAGGACAAGCATCCCTTTCAAAGGAGCATCATCCTGCACATGGCAAAAAGCAATGTTTGGAGCCAAATAAAGTTTAAAAACAAACAAACAAACCAAAAAAAAAAAAAACCCCAAAAAATCTGAAGAACAACATCAAAACACAAATGCCTCTAACCAGCCAGGTCTCGTGCTGCCCCCACCACCTGGGCCCGTTACAACTGCTCACCTGTGCAGGCTCCATTGCCCCACAGCAGCCACCGCGTTCCTCCTGCCACAACGCACCGAGTCACTTGACCTCGAGAGTGTGAGGCTCTGCCTGGAAATGGGATGAGAGAATCCCCACCTTGTAGCAGAAATCAAATCAAATAACTGCCTCAGCTGTTCACAGCTGATTCTGTTTGTACGCCACCATCCAAGCAAAATCTAGTTGTTCTTTAAAAAGAAAATCCACGTATAATCAGCCTGGACCCAAGCTTTCCCCGCTGTACAACTCTGCTCCCATGGAGCAGCGCTGGAGCTTCACGCAGGAACAACGCTTTGCGCAGCAGCACCAACGCAGGCTGAGCTGGAACGCACCACGGGGCAGCCTCTTCCCGCTCGGTATCCAGGAGGGCGTCACTGCGGTGGGATTTTCTCAATACTCTCTCAAATGACAATAAAGTCTCCTGGATTTAGGACATGACAGACTGTGCACATGAAAGAACCGTTCTGATCATCCGTTCAACTTCCCCGAGCCCCAGAGCAGAATTTTCTTTACGTTTTGCTACTGTTGTGTGTTTTGGCCCTTCCACTTGTGCAAGCCCCCACCTCAATGTCAGCTTCCCACAGGAGACACCGTCACGTAACTCCGTACACCCCAATATCAGCACATCATTCATGGGCTGCAGCTTAAATCTGCTAGCTGAAAGCCTGGCCTGTTAGTTATAAAGCTGTGCACACTGAATAATGGTTCTCAGCAGCTCCACTGCCCAGGTATTTCTAACGTGTAATTATTCCCCTCCAATCATTCACACATCCCCCAGACAACCCGGTTCTTTCACCATCTCCTGTTTTCAATTCCATACCCAGCTGCCTGGATAAGCCTCCTGTCGTAAGAAGCCACACTTAAAGCCTTTGCCTTTATATCTGTGGTTTTCTACCGAGGGTGTTGCACAGTGCCTTTCCTTTTTTGACACCAAGGGCCTTTCATTCCCCATCCCGCAGCATACTTTCCACTCGCATCTCTGTAAGCTCTCACCTCCCCAGCCCGAGGACACTGTGGCAGTGCTTTTACCTCGTTGTCCCAAGCACTCTGATCCTTATGGCCTTGCACTGGGCAATTCTGAAATGTTTTTATATCCCTTACATCAGAAAATGTCTGCCTTTCGTATTTAACTCATCCTTTTTTTCGCTCTGCCTCCTGACATTTTAGTTTCCAGTCTATCGCTCCATAGCAAGAGCTCTTCAGCCTTCCCCTCACAGATTTAGTAGGTAACTTCAGCACCGACTAGGGTAATGGATCTTTATTTATCTAATAGACATTATCAAATAACACATATGCACAAAGCTTAGCAACCAATCAGCATGCAGCACATGCACTGCATCAAGTGTGATGCAATTGGCGCTAACAGCATCATAAGCAAAGGCAACCAATGGGGAGTTTGAGCAGCTCCCAATGACAACAATGCAGTCACGCTCAGCAAAGTGTTATGGGGCACCTGCTGCACCGAGAGGCCACCCCAAGGAGGGGGACACCTGCCTGGGACTCCCTCACTTCTCTTCCCACCTGACTGATGGGGAGAAGTTGTCCCTTTTCTCTGCCCTTTCAGGTAATGTTGTGGTCAATGTATGCCATCAGCCCTGCCAATAAAGCTTTCTGCATTTAAGGCTAGCTGGCCTGTCTTTGTGCAACAAGGGTCTTATCCTCAAATCTAGGCTTGACCGCAATTTTGCTGACAAGTTGAACCATTCAGAAGCACACTTGAGAAAATAAAGCTCTTGTCATGGCTTCATATTTGGGGCCTTTTTTACATACAAGATTTTCTTCATGTATTTCATTTCTATAGCAAATTTTACTTTACAGGTTACAGGGGGCTGTGCGTCTTCCCCATAAGTTGGAAGCAGAAATCTTTAGATCCACAACAGGAGATTCAGCTTCAGGACGTGAACTCTGAATTGCAACAGCCCAGAAAACGTGTTATGTCAAGCAAAGGGATGTTCCAGTTCACCTAAATTAAAACAGCACAAAATCACCCAAAGCCTCTCAGCTGACGCTCTGCTAAATAATGCACACTTCAATTCAGGGAGTTTCATACGGATTCAGAAGTCCACGGACAAGAATGAATTTTCTCTCTTGTCCTGAAGGGACAAAGTCCAAAGGAAACCCTTGGCCTTTGCTTGACAGCTGAGCACAACACTGAACAAGCGTCTCCTGATGTACAGCCCCAGTTCTCCTACGGATGCAGCCTGCAGCTGCCGGGAAGCCACCGAACCGGTGTTGAGGTGGGGTTAAGGAGAAGCACGTAACCTGCCTGATTCGTGCTGGAGGCAGTCAGCGCGAGCTGGGTAACCTCTGCTGCCTCTGCACAGATTCATTGCTAGCCACAGGAAAGGTACCAGGGCTTCTCTAAACCTGTAAAACCTGTACGAGAGTATGTGAATACCTACAGTTCTTCTGCTCCGGAGCTGCACCTGCCCTTAAAGCCATGACAAAGTCATTTGCGTTTTTTTCCAATCTGGTGGAGAACTGAGCTGGTTCTAGAAGCTGGAAGAGCTATTCCTTCCCAACAGCACTCTCTTGGCCACACTGGTTCTAAAGCATCTAGAGTCGATAGATTTTTGTCAGCAAATGACATTAACCAAATCAGACTATGAAGGTATGATCATGCTTTTGTATAAAATTTACTGTCTTAGCAACAGGTACTGACACAGAGACTGTTGTAGTTAGATACAGTCTCGTGGGATTTGATACAGAGATTCACAATATTCCATCGGAAAATTGTATCGGTTTGAACAAGGAATTGCTAAATGGATTGAAACTCAGTCGTTATAGGCAAAGCAAAAATCACATCACCATTAACTGCACTTAGTGGGGCTCAGTTGTTTTAGTGGAGATCACACAGTGGCCAGAATTAGATGCTGTTTTGTTAAACACTGTCACCAGCAACCTCGCCAAAGAAGTATAAAGCCCTGCACAATAATGAAGGAAGATAAAATGACCTGAAAACACACATTAAAAAAAAAAAGTTCCAAATGCACTAAAAGATTATTGTAACATCACTGATGTTTTTTAAAAGTGAGATTCAACCTGTGTGAATTATACAGCTAAAAAACCCAACCAAACAAAAAAAACCCAACAAAAGCAAACCACGCCACCAAACCCCCCAAAAACCCATAACAAAAAAAAAGCACAAAGGGCAGCTGCTGAGCAAAACCCAAGAACTTAGTATTCATGAAAGACATTTGGAGCTCCTGGACTATGGAAAAAACAAACAAATTAAAAAAAACCCAACAAAACAAAAAAAACAAACTTGCAAAACAAGATAATTAACTGTTAATCCACACCCCAAACAAGAATGTTCGGAAGAGAAGACGATCCATCGGTGAAGTCTCCTTTTGCTAATCTTTTTTCTACAATGATGATACTGGTAGAGATTATGCATTTCTGTGGGGAGGCTTTTTGTTTGTTGGTGGTTGTTTGGGGATTTTTTTAACCTTTCAAACATGCTGCAAGAGAGGTTGAAATTTGGGTAATCTAAGTTTTCTAGGTTTTTCTCCTATTATACATTATTTCACCAATTCCCAACTTACTGAATAAATGCAGTACAAGACTCTGCAGATTTCTTGCAAGGTCCAATTCTAAGGCCTGCCCAGCATTACACAAGATCAACAATCAGGGTAAGCAACATCAAATACAATGAACAATACCATACTATAAAAATAAATAACGTTTGGTCAGATGTAAGTAAGTCTTAAAAGTTTACTTTTAAAAGCTCAGCTGAAGGTTAACCAGACACTCATATTTTCACTTTAAAAATTTATTTCCATATATTGGCACACATTACTGGAAGAAAACAGCAAAAGAAATAAAGTGTGGATAAAGGATATAAAAAACCCACAGGCCATTCTTTAATGTCAGTGGTAACACACACATCTGCTCTAATTCCTGAAGTCTTGTAAAAGGAGAGACACAGCCAGCACTGCAGATGCTACGAGTATTCCAATTTATAATGGTGCCCAGAGTTGGTAGTTAAATGCAGATAAATTTTACAGCTGTGTTAGACAATCTATTGAGTAGAGATCTCCCAGCCATAGAAGATGATGATTATTATTGGCAAGAAAGCAATAGTTCAACCTTATTTTTAATGGTTTAACTTAAATTAGGTTGTATTGCTGCTATTAGAATGGTATAAAGCTTTATAAAACAAAAAAGAAAAGAGGAGACCAAATTAATATTTTCTATAGGAAATCTCAATGAGTGTTTTTTCACGTATATTTAAGGAATAACTATTTTGTACTTAAGGGGACTTCATTTATTTTGATATACCACAAGAAGTAAGCTTTTCCACAACATGGAATGAACTCTCCTCCTCCCAGCACCACCTGCCTCTCCGTGTGCACAGCCACGCACACGCGGACACCCCCTCGCAGCTGCCCTCCTCCCGCTCTCCCCCTCTTCAGGCTGACCGCTGCCATGGAGCTTATTGCCCCTTCTTGGATATGCCAGCAGCATCGGGTATCTATCCCTAGTTAGTGCCTTTCTGTTTCCTCGCTCCCTTTGCCTGAAGCATTTCTAGTCCATTTTTTTCTTCTTGGAATATCCTGCTTATCAAGTAGCAAAACACCTAATGTCTCACTAAGCTTATGGCAACGCTTCTCCAATCGTATGCAGCCAAAAGCATACGTGGTCAGCTGGGCTCTTCAGAAATGCTTTGCTTCACCTGGGGGTGCTTAAATCCAGTCTTTAATAACATTATCTCAGAAAAGATGTCTGCAAACTGCTCATAATCATATTTTGGGGTAGGGGGGGATGACAACGATGACACACACTGCTGTGAAACTCTGGTAAGATTAAGTGGCTGCAGAAGGCAAGAGAATACAACTCTGAGAAAGATGAAAAGAGAGGCCATCCACCTCCGTGATGTTTAGCTAACCTTTGCTTCCTCTTCCTTGTTACTGGTACAGGACAACCTGTAGATCATGCCCAGTTTCCAGTTCAAGTTCAGGGTTCCCAAGCAGAACAGTGCCCATCCTGAATCACTCAAGCGTAAATTGAGTTCAGCAACACATTTCAGAAAGTTGTGCTAAAATGGTGGAAGCAGTATTACGTAAATTGAATGGCTCTTTTCTATTCCTATACTTTGTGCATATATAATTATTTTTTAATTTGGCTACCGGTACCTCGTGACATGGCTCGGGGAAAGCTGCCGATCCCGCTGAGCACCAAACCCTCTCTACCAGGCACTGGCTGCTGCCCAAGTCAAAGGTAATAGCTCCTTTTTGGACAGCGCTTTTATACAGCGGATACCACGACGTCCCAATGCCATGGAAGATTTACAAAGCACTGACAAGATGGCTAAGCGGTTACAGAAGGCCACGTGGGCTGAAGGAAAAAAAAACAAAACCAAACCCCAACAAAGCCAAAACCAAAAAACCCAACCACAAATGCCGCAAACCCTCCCACAAACAAACAAACAAACAAGAATTTCTGTAGTTTGGCTAAACAAGAACAATATACTGTACAGTGCACATACTGGCAGACTTAAATAAGTGAAAAAAGGAATTCAGGGCAACGATGACCAACTGTAAATGAAGGAGATTAAACCTAGATTAACAGAAATAACAAAACAAAACAAAAACCCCCAAACAAACAAAAAAACCAAAGACACAAACAAACAAAAAGAAAACCCCCAAAAGCTGTCTCTCAACTGTATTGCCAGACGGATGCTGGTCAGTGACAAGCGCTCCGCCATAGCCCCAGAGCTCTTCAAGCGTTGTTAACCTCACAAGACTTTAAGGGATATTCTACAGGAGGCGATTCTGCTCTGGCAGCGACCCGAGGTCTGTCCCTGGCGCTCTCTCTAAAGGTTTTGCTTTCAGCTACTTGTCTGCAGCATCGGATCAATACCCCAGCAGTGCCTCCCCCTGCTCCCACGGCCGCTGCTGCTCCTGCGCCAAGGTACGCAGCGTCAGCGCGCGCACGTTTTGTGACGGGTTCTCCCTCTCTCCGGTTCTGCAGGCCGTGAGCATGCACAAACGCCGCTCTCCAGAATACTGGTTTTCGCCAGGGCTGTGTCAACTCATACCTACCCTTTGAAGTGACAGTGGTTTTGGTTTGATGGGGGGAGGAGATTGCTCTTCAGAAGGTGCTTTCTTTTTGAAAAACAAATGTATTGACATTTAACATAAAAGCAAAGCCAGAATCTCAATATCATGAAAAATTTACCAAAAAAAGAGTGAATCGTTATGAATTGCTTAATTACCGAAGTGAAAAGGAATGGACAGGAGCCAACACCACTCCTGCCTGAAGGACAAGGAGGCACCTATCAGCTGGTTATAGGCAAGAGATAGGATCTCCCTCCTCTTCATCCAATAAACCTATACCTGGTAACACAGTATCATTTACGGTGGTAACACTTCGCCCACTATAATTCATAGTTTCGCATCGCTCACCCACAAGAACAGAGTCATTCCCGCAGGGAAGGTTCACCACCGCCTGTGGAAAGTGGCAAAAAAGACTGGGGACAAAAGTAGCAAGAAATTTGAAAGGCATCTGTGGATGTTCTGTTCCCTACCAATATTAGTGGCAATACAGCCTAGAATTACACTGCTAGCCTCGAACATCGCAGCAAATCAGAAAGATGAATTATTTATGACAGACAGTTTGAGCTTTGTCCTGAGGACAGTGGAGGTACCTATGTTCTGCAGTGGCTTCCTCAGAAAGTCTCTCCCCACTCCCCTGCCAGAACACTGGAAGTGATATTAGCAACGCTGCCGCAATTAAAAACACCATGTTGCCATTGTTTTACAAACCTTTACCAAACTGTAATCAATTTGGTGGTACCATTCCATGCCAGCTATTTTCTCCAGATTAGCTGACAGGGCAACTGTTAGATTCAACTATTTCAAAGAACAAAGCCGGCGGAGGAGGCGGGGAGGGGAGAGCTTTATCCATGTCAAGGTCTGAAGACCTCCAGAGGCCAACTTCCCCCACGTTTCAAAGCGGCAAGCCTCACATCTGGCCACGGGGCTTGGATTCGAGGACGTTCCTCCACCCAACTTCAACACTACAGCATGCCCAAGCTATGGTGATATTTATGAGCTCTTTGTAAGAAGTAGAAATAAGTGCCACATGTGCTACACAGGGTCACCAGACATCTGCAACAGATTTGTCATCACAATCCAGTCTCAGGTGGTACTGTTTCGGTTCTGCACGAGAGCAGATCTTCTCTACGAAGGCAGTACATCAAATGGGCACTCGACCACTGGCATCAGAAAAACTGTATCTCTACTGCTCTCACTAATCTTCCTGCTGGGTCCACTGATTATATAAAAAGCCAGAGAGACAATAATTATTTTAAATTCTAATTACCTGCATGACAAAAGCCACTGCATTTCCCCAAATTCCCATTTGGCCTCAGCTGTGCAAAATGAAATCATTCTTAAACATTTTCCAGAGGTCAAGAATTCAAAGCAGCACTTGGTAAATCAGGTCAGTGAGTCTTAAAAGTGCACACCTTATTTTTAGGTTAAAATTCATCTGACTAGGATCCGAGGATGCCGAACAGAGCATTCATACTGTAAGTAGACATAAATTTTTACTTCTCCTCATTATTCATGACACAGTCCCAAAGCAAATTTAACAGCGAGCTTTTAAAAATAGCATTAATAATCTTAGGGCTGTATTAAGAGCCTAATTAAGATAGTATACGAATGTTTCCTGTTCACACATGAGATGACAGATTTAAGCTACACAGTCACAAAAGTCCTTAAGGAATTAATTTTCTTAACATGAGTTAGGGAAAGACGGTCATCATTCTTGCTTCCATACAAGGTGTCGAGGCATCAAGTCGGAAGTATTTCGCTGTGACCTGTTAAGCCACGTTAGGACCCAGCTTCTCAGGGGACCTTGTAATTTGCAGCGTAACTCCCCGGACTCTGGTTGCAGCTGCAAGCGCTCCCCACCTCTGAAAGTGCTTTCCAAGATGACAAGTGAGGCACGGAGGAGTCTCCTGACAGGTGTGCAAAGGCTTTGCTGAGGTGACCTTTCTAGCGTCACGCAGGACCTCCCCGGCAGGAGCAAGAGCAGGGTCTGGTTTCCGATGAACGATGCGGCTGCTTTAGCACCAAGACCAACACTTCAGTTGATGTTACTGCTCCTCGTCCGCTGCTCAGCTGGCAACTTTGGTAACAAAACGGGATGGATCTATCAAACCATCTCCTCTCTTTCCCAGGACCCAGCTTCACCTGGAGGGTACATCCCTCCCGCACGCTGCAGTCGCAGGGATCACCGCCAGCCTCGGAACCGGCCCTTCCGGAGTCCTCCCGTTAGAAACATCAAGCGCCAGCACTTCCGACCGCCGCTGTCGGAGCTGCAAGAGTTCAGCCTGCTGCCAATTAGGCCTGCAACTTTCTGGGAGCAGCGAGCTCAGAAGAAGAGTTGATGAAAGGAAGTCCAAGCAGGAAATAAGAGGTCACAATTCTGACCCCAATTTTGTATCACCTGTCCTGAACACAACTTTTGCTTCACCAGGTTAGCCTTGAGAAACCGTGCAAAATACGCCACGGTTGGACTGGGTATTACCACCAGCCTCTCCCTCTGCTCAGACCAAGGCAGAAAAAACCACCTCCAACTTTTCACTAAGTGTTAAACCTTGATTCAACTTTCAGCTTGGATTAAACAGTCCTCCCTTCAGAGGTTAACATACATCAGTGAAAAGTTTTTTTCCTTTTTTTTTTTTTCCTGCATAAACAGCACAAAGGCTTCTCGCTGGAAACAATTGCCATTTAACAACGCCTATCCTAGAAAGCTGTAAACGAGTCCTGATTCAACTGAACTGACAACTCGTTATTACTGAAAGCAATCATACGGTCTCAGTGACCAAAGCTTTCCTGGCAGCGCTCTCTCTCTGGATTTATCATTAACATCTACATCCTAACACTGCTAAATAATTCAGCACAGCATTTAGCCTTGTGTCCTTGCTTCTCTACCCAGAAACCACTCTCGCTGTTTACTGTACGTTCCAGCAACAGAGAGGAAAAACCTGCCCGGATCGTGGTTCCTCCTCACGCTGCGTAACTGAGGGGGAACCTTCGCTCTCCACATAGAAGTGCGGGGTTTATTTATTTTATTTGGTTGGAAAAAGTGTTTGTTAGATACCTAAATATAGACTGTTATTTATCCACATGGAGTCATGACCATGTGGGCTCAGATTCACATGCAAATTCCCCTTTTAATAATCCTAATGCAGGGAGCGCTCCAATCAGAGCGCTATCAGCCCCGGCTCCCGGATACCTGATGCCAGCTTTGCTGGTAATGTAGGCCACCGAAGCAAATCCAGAGAGATTGAGTTGGAAGAGGAGAGAGGCTCTGAGATCTATTTGCTTGGCTTCCTGACGATGGGGGGTGCCTAACTTCTTTTTTTTTTTTTTTCTTTTCCACCATAAACGGGATATTATTTAAGAGGGATCACTAGCTGAGAGCAGCCCAGCTGGATCAAGACTGGGAGGCGGGGACGCGGTTGCAAGCAGCAAAGCAAGGTGGAGGCACGAAGACAGAAGACCAGGTTAATGAAAGCATGAGGTGGCTCTTGGGCAGCAGCTGGAGAAAATTTGGACATGCTGACAGGGGAAACTATGACTGGCTGAACAGTGAACCAGGTGGGCCGCTTCTGGAAACAGAGCTTCAGGTCTGTACCCCCCTGCTCGTCTCTGTGGCATGTCCTTTGACTTTGCATGTGTGTGTGTACATCTGTGTAATGCCTCGGTGTGTAGTACAGAGTAAGTACCTGGGTATTGAGACATTTCACAGCAGTACTACTCAATTACATAGAGTATTTATTAGTTGCTGTTAAGTTGTTTTAAACACATTTGTGGGGAAAGAAAAACATTAGATGGAAAAATCTGCTGGAGCAGCAGGTAAAGAAGTTTAATTCTTTCTTTTAAGCATAATGCATTCTGCTATTCCTTGGTTTCCTTTCTTTTAAATGCATGTTTACGCTTTGGATCTGGTCCCATGAAGCCTTTCTGCAGATGTTAAGAGTCAGTAGCAGTCAGCAATGAACTCTTGTTCCCTAAGCTGCGCGCTGATTACTTCTGCGAGAGAGGATCACATGCAGGCAAGTGGGGGGAGGGAAGTAGCCCTGGGAGATGAAAACACAGTCTGCCTTTCTGGCTTTGTCTGGAATACAGCGAAAGGCTTTCTGATCAGAAATAATAATTTAAGGTGCACATATATCCCCAATAGAAGTCTGAGTCAAGTAACATTAGCAAATGAACTGGCCATGCTACTTAACCGAGATATCAATTGTACTGTGGTAAAATAAAAAGGGGTAGGTGTGTGTGTGGGGGGGGGTCAAAACAGGAGAAAAAGTAGTTTTTAAATGCCTCTACAATTTTGACAAAATCTACCTCATCAGTAACACTGCCAGAGTTAGAATAGCAATGGCAACATCTTCACGCCTTGAGACTGGTTTTGTCCGACAGTGAGTAACAAACAGCATCACCAGAGTCACACTCTAACAAGTATTTGAAAATTCAGTGTAAATCTAGGCTCACTTTAAAATTATGTGTCATTATTAATATATACAAAACCACATCAAAATGTTTTTCTATTTGCCAGAGTTATATGTGTTTGCTTTTTATAAGCAATAATGAATCAGCTTTAAGAAGCAGGATGGAGCTTAGAAAAGCACCTATGTGTGGACCACAGCCTAACGACTCCAAAGCAGACTTTGTTCCAAATCCACTTAAAACATTTCAGGAGTACTGGTTTCCTGATTCAACTTCGAAAGATATTAGTATAAATATGGGCTATATTAATAAAAATAGTTTTAATGAAGTTCTAAGTACTCTAGCAAATCATTAACAACATAATAAATCCTAGCACCAATCAATCACTTCAACGGGAAATTAAGCAAGCCAAATAAACTTTCATTTTTCTATCCTTACACAAAAGCTTCCCTTAAACTCATGTTTGCTCTCATTAGGTCATTCCCTTCAAAGCCATTCTTTTGTCTAGACAAAGAGTTCAATTCTAAACCCACTCCATTACCCATGATGGAAATGCCGCACAACTGGGCTGCACTCCGCATTTCATTCCTTTACCAACAGGCACGAGTAAAAGCTCATCTAAACTGATATGGGTCATGTAATCTGTAAGCGGGCAACTGTACATGCTCAGCATGTTAAAATAATGTAGGCAGGCAGATTACTAACGAAAGGCTTTACTACTTCTAGTCTGTGCTCAGTGTTTCGGAAAACTGACCCCCCGGTTCAGTCCCTACAAAGACAGAAATGAAAGGGAGAGAATAAACATGAGCCTACAGTGGCCAAACCATCCTACTAATCATCAGGTCTGGGAAAACAGAGGACTTCTTAGAAACATAATCCCTTTTACCCCCATCCCCTTTTCAGCCTTTCTGTTGATAAAGGATGTTTTTCCTGTATTTATGGGTCTGTAACTTACTTCATGCTGGAAGTCGGAGCCTTATTTTTGTCACTTCCAGCCCGACAATAGCTGCTTGGGATGAGACAGGCAGGGCACGCTGACCTCCAGTGAAGCAGCAGCAAAACCAAACCAGTCAAGAAAACACCACCAAATAATTCCCTCAGTCACTTCATATGCTTGGTTTGGAAACTTCCAGATGTTAAACAGTAGAGGATTTTACTTTATGTATGTTCTGCAGTTGGTTTACTTGTTTATGCTTCATTTCGACTACCGAAGATTCAGTTTCATTTCTAGATCATTTTATTTTCCAGTTCTAGCAGCTGTTTCTGACACCTATACACACTGGTTCCTTTTCTAGTTTTAGAGCTTCAGTTTTAGGAGTTAGTTTTATTCAGTTTAGAACTTTAGTTTTCATTTAGAACATCAGAGCAAATATTTTTTTTTTTTCTAAGTGACCTTTGTTTCATTTTATTAAAATTATTTTATTTTTAGCATAATCTTTTTTTTAATGGCTACAAGATTTTCCAAGTGTGTCTTTGCAACTTCTCACAGTAGCCCCTTAGCCACTCATCCCAGAAATGGGCACAAAACCACAACAGAAAAACAGAGACTAATACTGCTCAGTTGTCTTCCAATACATTTGCTCTGTATCTGGATATACCTACAAGATGTTAATCAGCTTTTTGAACTACATCTGACTGTAAAATCAGTCCATGTAAAATATGTGGCAGGAGGCAGTATCAAAATGGACATGCAGCTCCCTGTGATTTATACTTCAAGTTCTGGGCATCTGTAGGGCAGTATTAAATTCTTAAAAACAATTTTAACTCAAATAATACACTAGGTAGCCTACAGATTATTTTGCCCAAATAGGAGAGCTAAAGCTTAATGTTAGCTGTGTTTAAAAAGCTATGGACACTTTGAAACACAGACTGAGGAAAAGTGGTCCTTTATATCACCTGTTAGCATATGGAAAAACATATTACCCGATCCTTAATCCTACCTGCTTCACATGCTCCTACCCCGCAGATCATAGTAACGCATACTGACTGTTCTTTCACAACTGCACAGGACGTGGTATTCACTTCATTACTAGCCATTCAATATACTACTCTGCCCACCCTTCTCAGCATATAGCCCAGGGGCTTATTTACTGCGTCTTCCTCAAACAACAAATCTCTTATGTCTTGTTTTATACACATTACTGAATAGGTAGTCACCAGGCACTTGTGTAGTTATTCTGCATAGAATAGGATAGTTCAGTTGGAAGGGACTTACAACGATCATCTAGTCCAACTGCCTGACCACTTCAGGGGGTACAAGAGGAGTTGAACTGTTTCATAATTACCTATGTCATTTTTGCCCAGATCCCTTAGTGTGAGAAAGTACTCGCAGGCTCCTTCACCTTCAGAGACACCAGTGCAGATGCAGAATTTCTGCAGACCAGACCTATGGATCTCAACCAAGGCACTCAAAGTGACGTATAACTAATGAAAAACCCACAACAAACACCTCAGCTGAACTGTCTTGCCACCCCTAGGGCATTCAGTAAGAGACAGGAATACAGCTCCCCAGGAGAGCATTCACTATCCCAAACTAGCAGGCAGTCCCCTCTCTTCCGAGAGGCTCCCAACTCAGTCACTACATCATACTCTACGTAGCCTGCAACACATTACTCTGAGGTACTGTGGTCTTCTCCCCTAAACAATCTGTCACAACCCTAGAGCAGGCACTTCGTACACAACAGCATAATTAAAAATTACGTGTGATCAAATTAAGGATTCACATATTCCCAGAATGCTGGCATTTATTCAGTATTGAGGGCTTGAATGTGCAACTTGAGAAGCAATCTTATAGGTTATTCTTAGAGGGCTTCTAAAAAAAACAAAAAAAAAAAACCAAAAAAAAGAGTTTTCAGCCCAGGAACCATGCTGACATGCAAATGAATCTAGGTTTTAAACCTTCTTCACAGACTGTGGCCATCTGAGCTTGCTCGTACTACAAACAGTTTGTTTTCTTCCATTTTCTTACCACTAGATACAAATTGACCCGTCCAAGAATAATACATTTTACATATTTCTGTTGACAAATATTTCTTTTCAAGACCCAAGACTGCTGGGTTCCAGTTGAGGCTTTGGAGCAAAGTATTCCCCAGAGACCCAAGACCAGTTGTTAATTCCTTCTGTCAAGCTTAACCTTTTCTTCCCCTGCCTCCCAGTTTATTACTAGCCCTTTCCTTTTTCTTCTTCTGCAAAGAGAGTGGGACCGGTGTCCCCCACGAGAGAGGAGCCCCACCATTTGCTCCTCAGATTTCTCTTCTCGGTCCTATCCAATCCTACTGCCCTCATTCTCGGTTCCCTTTTGGCTTTCCTCCTCACAGCTTTGCATCTTGTGCATCCTCCTCACAAGCCGAGGCTCTCCATCCACACTGGTGCACAATTCTGCTCTGCACCCTTCCACAGCTCTTCAGTTCAGGAACGTCGGTTCTTATCCTGTGCTTCAAATCCGCATCCGACCCACCAGTCCCTCCTTTATCTCCTCGCCATCCTGTGGACTCCCAAAAGTCCAGTCTCTCTATGAGACCATGTCAGGCAACCATAACGCTAGTCCGTGCTTCCACCAGCACACAAGGATGTGCTGTCCTTGGCCATGGTGTAAAACACAATCTTCCTTTCAGTGAAATTCCAATGGAAGTTGCACTGAGTTTAAAGGTGAGAGAATCAGGGCTTTATGTGCCTTTTACTAGTCCCACGTGGGACATAGCAGCAATCTCACCCTCTATCCTCACAGCCACCCACGAGAGTGCGCAACTCACAGATACAAAGAACAACACTTAACCTGACTGAAAGCTCGCTCACTACAAATTAAACTCAAAGCTTACACTCGGATCTCAAAAACGATCCATGGTCTTCACTGATCATAAATAATGCTGTCCAATATAAGCTCAGCTCTTCTAAATAAATAAAGTATCAGTAACATAACAGTGTCAGTGAGCTTCAGTATGTGTAGTGCACAAACATAATACTGAATGCTTTTTCCTCACTTTCCTGTGAAGGTTTTTTAGCATGTCATAAGACATGATAAAAAAGCATTAACAAATATTTTTAAGAAAATCCCCTCCTTTTTTAAAGATGATTTAACATCTGCATTAGAATAATAGCTGAACAGTTTTTTCCCAATTCTGCTGTTTCCTGTAGCTCATTTAATGGTCACGTAAGACTACAGCTTGTGCTGCCAGAAACTCTTTAATAAGAAATGATCAGTAAATATGAGATAAATCTTTATTATGCATTTTTGTGGTAAAAGACAGCTGGGAGAAAAAAAGCTTAATAGCTAATCCACAGTAGTTTCAATGTATTTTAAAATTACCTTAATGGCTTTGGCCTCAGACCCACAATACCTCAGGAAAAAAAGCAGAAATCTCCCCTATGCTATTTGTTAGAAGTCAAAACCTATTTACTTTCTTTTTCTTAGGCATGACCACACACTAAGAATTTTGTAACAACAAAGTGGAGAAGTAACAAATGCCTGGTAGATAATCAGTTGAACATAGGTTACAATGTGACTTTGTAGCTAAAAGAATGACCGGGATTCTTGGAAGAATAAGCAGAGAAAGTTTTCATAGAGTAAGAAGGTGGTACGGGAGCTACTGGCCCTTTTCACAAAGCCATTACTGCAGTTTGCATCCCTGCTTCCAAATGCTTTCGGGAAAGAGCCACTCCAGTTTGCAAAGCTGCCTTTGTTCAAGATAAAGGAAACCTGATCCATTGACCTGTTTAGTCTCACCATAAAAATGTGAAAAAGCCATCTGATTACAGTCTTCAAGTATTTACAAAGGGAATGAGTTGATAATAAACAGCATTCTAGCGTTTGGGTTCCCCCCCCCCCCATCTCTAGGCTAGACTCTGAATGAGATACAGTCGTTAGAAGCTAGAGCTAGATAGAGTCAGACTGGAAATAAGATATATTAAATTTTAAAAGTGAAGCTAATACAACGAAAGAGCACAAATGTTATTATTTTGTTTTTTAAATAGCTTATAACTCCTGTTAACACTACAGCACAATTCAAAAGCTGAGACAGAGGACTACATTTTGCAGGAGACAAAGCTGACACAGCAGTCACAGCTGCTATTACTTTTAGACCAGAAGTTCTTTATCCACAGTTTTAATCAGGAAAAATGGTTCTTGGATAGCTGGCAGAACAAGCTGAAGAAAAAGCCCCAGTCCAGGATGTCCTGACACGCTGTGTTTTATTTGTGGCTGGCCTGTAAAGTGAGAACAGCCCGAAGAACAGGTATTGTAGGCAGTGGGTCCTGATGAAAGGGAAAGTTGTTGTAATATTTGTTCTTTAAAGTAAACAGTAGAGTTTTCCAAATAGAAAGAAACAACACGAGATGATGGATCACCAGCCCTATTCCTCTGCAATTCAGTGTTCTCCCAAGTTTTAAAAGATTGGCCAGTCTTCTGCAATGAGGACTGGTCCCAGTATAATCCAAGAGTAATAAAAATTTCTTACCAAAACACATACAGTTCCAGGTTATTGGGTATTTTTCCTCATTGGAGACAGGGTTTCCTAGAAACCCACCACTCTTTGCAACTTGGCCGTTTCTTTTGTCTCTAGTTGTCATTTGTTTTAATGGACCAGCAAATAGAGTTTGGCAATTCATGAGCCTGCAAAACATATTGCTTGAATGCCACTGATGCAGACAGAAAGTCATCTGGAAAAGCAACTGCTGTGTCAGGGGCAGGGGGAGGGGATGGAGAATGCAATTTTTCTCTCTGATTAAGAGATCTCCAGGAATCCAACACGCTGCCCATGTGTTTTAATTACAGAGCAGACCCCAGACAAGTTCAACCAAAGACGACATAGAACCATTTCTGTGCATCCTATTGCCTGCCACCATGATGCTCTTCCTGGCATTCCTGCTGCTCTTCCTGTACCGCCGTTGCCAGCGCCCCGCTCCGCAGGGGCAGATCTTCAGCATCGACCTCCCCGAGGCCCTGCCTGAGCACGATGCGTCCAATTTCCTTTCCGTGTTGCCCTGGAACAGCGAACAGAGTTTCCACTACTCCACTCTGCTCCCTGATGCCACGTTCCTCACTGTGTGTTTGCCTCCGTCCTACGAGGAGGCCACCATGAAGACTTCCATGGATGAGGCTCACATTGAGCTCTCTCCAGACCCAGTGCCTCCTTATGAAGAGAGCACGCTGCAGCCCAGCAGCACCAAATAAACTTCCTACGGAAGCACCTTAACTGAAGCATGCAGCCCCTCAAGGCACAAACATGGAACTGCTATGGCCTTTAAAATTAGCAAAAATATTCCAAATGAGGCGCCAAACCAATGAATCAATGAAGGAAGAAACTTGGAGTAACAGGGAATGAGTCTCTTCACCTCATCCTAGGATTCTCTGCCTTCCACTTGTGGGAAGCGTACACACACAGCATGGCACCAAACCGATCCCAGACCGGTGACATGGGTATTCCAGTTAACAGAGTGTGTCACGCAAGGATTAAATTCAAGGACAGGTGGGAATCTGTCCCTCTGCAATCCCTCAGCTACATGGAAATACAAATTATGCTATAGATTTGCCAGTCACTAAAAGGGCTTTTAGCACATACCTATTCCAGTTTGGCTTTTTCTTTTTTATGTGTTTATTTTTAATTGACAAGCTGATTTACTCAACCTGTGTATGTTAACATCACATCGTTCTGCAGTGCTCTGGAATGATCGCAACAGCTCTCAGGAAAGCAAATAAATATATAACCTCTACAAGTCTCCAGAGACTGTCCTCAAAGGTTCAAATGTGCACCGTGGGTAAAAGCTGTCTTTTATCACAGTTGAGCAATGAGGACAACCAGAAAAGACCTGATTGTTCTGGGTGAGGAAGACTCCAGCAGCACCACACAAGAGCACGCTCACACTGTTGCTGCAAGCTGCTTGCCAAGGTCTGCAAGGTCCTGATGTTCCAGAGTACTGGCTTGACTTGTTTTCCGATTTACAAGTCTACAACAATAAACCCCATGACCTATTTGGTGCAGCATGTAAAAGAGTAGGGGGAAAATTAATAAAATTAAATGCACAGAAAAAATCTGTTCCATATTTCAAAACGGCATTATATTCCCTCTCCCTTCATCATTAGACCAAAGTAAATCTCATTCAAGCACATTGGTGGCAGTGGTTCAGTTTCTCAGGAGGGCTTGCACACGCTTACTCTTAGACAATGATGTTATCTTTAATTCTTTCTTACAGGGTAGAATTTTCACTATGTTGACAGATGCTGGTTTATGGAAGGTGGTTATTACAGATGCTGACAACCTCAAAAATTATGACAGCTTCTTCCTTGTAGGAGTGAGCTATTCCATGACATTACATTTGCCTGTGGCTTGCCAAGATAACTACTACATATTATGGTGTGCTGTCTTGGTGTAACTCCGAAACCCAAAGGCTGTCCTGACGTGCACCTTGTGATTCCAGCAACTGTCATGAGGTGTAAATATCAGCCAGTCCAGCTTTGTGAACATACCGCATTCTTTTTTTAAAAAAGAAAACAATAATGGAGGAATAAATCATCACTGTATAGCAGAATGACAGGCCACTTTTGAGCTGCAGTTAGTTGAATTTCATGTTATGTCAACAGTGGCACAAATCACATCACCACAGTAACCAAGTAGTCCAGGTCAAAACTGACGATCCCACTCATACAGTTCCCTTAAACCAAGAAAAAGTCTGCCTGGTATAATTTGGAAATGGAATTATTTTCTTGAACTACACTTTAGAGAATGTTATTTTTTCTAATGTTCCCTTTTAGTCACCAAACTGTAAGAACAGCAGCAGCAGATGTTTTGGATAAATCCAAATGCAACAACCATTTCTTTTCAGACCATGCCTGGGATGAGTTCCCGGTATTCGCTGATGCATTTGAAAGTATCGTATTTGACCGTCTCCTTGCATTTTGTTTACCTCCTTAACATTTGGTACATGCAGTTCTTGCCAGCTACAAGGAAAGCTGGAAAAAACCCAAGAGCGCCAAACAACACATGCTACCTAATCAGCAAGGTACAAAGGTTCTCTGAGGTTCAAAAAATAAATCACTTGTGCCTCTTGTGTCTGTGTTTTACACTAACTTCAGCAGAATCATACAGGTATGCTTGAAAAATTCAGCCTTCATCATATCGAACCGAGTGTATTTTGCCTTGAAAGATCTGCAGGGTTCTAAATGAGTTACACTGCTCTTCAGCACAATGTCGTCTTCGCCCTTACCAGGGTAGTGCCTGAAACCCAGTCCCTGGGCTTCTCATTCTAAACCGCTCTCCAGTTACCTTAGTTACAATTAGGATAACTTCTTGAGTGATCTTTCTTGTGACCAAGACTGATACACTTCTAGAACTAGTCAAGAATTGCTATTTTCTCCAAGAATATAGAGAGCAATTGTCTCTGACATAGTATTTATTGGATAACTCTCAAATCCTGCCTTAGACAAATAGTTTCTGTTCATTTGCATTACTACAGAGAATTAAAAACAGATACTTGCTCAAATCCAAATGAACAGAAACGTCCCCATGACTTAAATTATTTTTTTTAATAGACTAATAGCTTTTTATTTCATCTGGAACTGGTATCCCTTACCTCATTCCAACACAGGGTTTTCTAGTCTTGCATGTTAATTGTCCCTAGTGGGTTTTAACCTAACCAGCACCTCACTTTTAAATCTCCACTCCAAAGAGAAGGTCCCGTGAAACAAAAAAAAGAGAATGCTTCTTATGCAAACATACTGAAATTAATCTCCATTGCCTAGAAGCTACCTCTGATCCCATCAGCCTGTGGTGACACGTGTGTCAGTAACCACAGATCCTCATTGGAGCAAGGAATGGATTAAATACCTTCTCTGGGTCCTTTCCTGTTCCTGTGCCCTAAAGCTGTATACAAGTAAATTCTGTTCATCACTTCTAAGTTTTGTATGAAACCAGATGTCTGCTTCTTCAACAATCTGATAATATGAAATTTCACGTGCATCCAGAGATCGCTGTAACCCTGGCATACATTATAACCACAAGGTCCTTACATGCACTTTTCTTTTTGTTTAAAACTGATGAAGATTAGGACTTATTAAATATTAATGTCTGCTAATACACATGTAAAATCTTACAAGTTGTGAACTCACCATGATGTGAAGGGTAGTAGTAGCGATGGTCTAGTAGTAAAAGAACTCAGGAATGTAAGTTTTAGCTATATCGGAAGTTGGGTCAGCAGTCTTATTCAGGCTAAGAGTGCAATGTTGGGTTTTTTTGTTTTGTTTTATTTTTCACAAACTGTTCAGGAGGAAGATTGCACAAAAAACTTCAAATAAGAATGAGCTGAATGCTTATGGCAAATAAATCATTCACTGAATCCTCTCTCAAAAACTGTCCATAAGTGAAACAGTTAGGAATTTTTAATCATGGAATTTATTAATTCCAGTCTAATTGTTAGTAAACAATCACGTTATGATGTCATGACTTTTGCCACACATTAAGTTGTTTTCCTCGATTGGATAACCAGGTCTTCTGCAGAACAGGAAAGGCACGCAAGTGTGGAACATAAGAGCACTACCCTCTGTCATCGACACAGCATAACGTTCTCAATGGTATAGCCAGCACATCTGTGCACAGCTAATAAATCAACGTTGCAGAAGATTAGATGCCAATGAAGACTGCAAAAACTCCTTGAAAAAAAAATTGCAGATCCTTCACCACAACCATCATGGTGTTTGGCTCCAGCAGAAGACTAAAGCAAACAGAGAACCCCAATATAGAGACAAATGAAGCAAAGTAAGTACACTTCCGACATCTTCATAGCATCTCTTTTCCAAAGCATTACCAGAAATCATCAACCAGAGAAGGAGCATAGTGCTACACAAGCAGCTAGCACGGTGTCCCTGACCCAAGACAGGTGAGACAGTCCTTAAGCATTGACATCAATAGGTCTGAGTGGTGCCACACTCCACCACGAGATCCTGCACATCTCCCACGCTTCTGTGCTCCCCTTCAGCAGCCCTGGTCCTGCCGCTCCCACCCATAAGAAGGACAGGCCAAGCACTCTCAGCCTGTTAAAGCATCAGATCTCTATTGGAAACAAAATAAAATAATCAAGTTTTAGACCCTCAGAGAACATTTTTATTACAGAAGTAACAAGTTAACACACTGGTAACATGTAGACCTGCGTGCCAGTGTTTATGGTAGACTCTCTATAAACCAGGCACAGAGTAAATTCTACTTACTTTTCCTAAAAACATGTCCTGATATGAACTAGAGCACAAGGAAAGAACTGGTGTTTGATATTGCATTTTATGCTTTGCAGGTCAGCCTGTAAGTCAGAAGGCTTATTTTCCGATATATTACTCTTTATCTAGCTTATGCATATCTTATTTTAAATATAATATCTAATAGACATATTAGAGATAACAGGCAAGGTATACTATAGGCACAAAGTACGCCTGGATACTGTATCCAAGAACTCCACATGAACAACTCTGTCTTTAGCTAACATCACCTCAAAAAATTGTGACCTCCTTTTAGACCTATGAAGTAATACAAACATTTTGGCAGCTATCTGGACTCCTTCCAAGATCCCTCTCACCACCACCTCCAACCAGCCAACCACACAGTTGTCAGAGACATTTATGATTTTGGTTTGTCTAGTTTTATTTACTGCCATATTTTCAGTTTTACCTGGGACTGTTAAGCAGTATTTACACCAAATGTATTAATTTCCAATAAATAGAATTGTCTAGCTTTGTTAGCAGATAAAGGCTAGAATGGCTTCTGTTTAGAATGATTATACCCATTTTGAAAAGCTGAAAACACTTTTTCATTATAATGACCATCTGCTTCCCTGGCACAAGTTGTGCTGTGCGCATCTCCTGGTTCCCAGAAGAGGGGAGCATGGAAAGGCCTTCTCTTCATGAGGTAGGCTTGCCATCATGTTTAACAGTGCAGACATCGAGACTAAATTCCCGCTTGCTTGAAGACTCAGCTTGTTTGGGGAAATTGGACGTCACCTGACAGCTCCCCTGCAGGAGAGGTTGGATTTCATTACTGTTGAGCCTTACGGAATTCACAGTGACTCCTGTTCGCCCGCTCTTCTGCCTCCAATGCTATACCAGTCCTTTAAATTAAAGTTTTGTGTCTTCATTTAGTAATTTTCATAAATTACTGTAATAGGACCAACAATATAAGCTACTCCAACTAGTATTTTTCCAGTTAACACGGTTCTGAACCATAAATTTTGACAAAATATGTATGTTGTCTATATTGTTACAACACCCCAACAAGCCCCTGAGCCTGCTTGAGGGCAGACCCTGTGCTGAAAAAGCAGTGCCCTATGTCCAAGGGTTAAATACACGTTAGCCAACGAGCAAGAGATTTATTTGATAGTTGCCGGATACTGGGGGAGAGCAAGAGGAAATGTGCTGGACGATGCTGTTCACACCAGCACAGCGAGAAGGGCGCGGATGAGGGATTAAGATGGCGGTGTAGGGCCGGTGGCTGCCGTCTTCATACCCCTACCCCACAATTAAGCCTCTTAATCTACTTTCTCAGTCCGCAATAGTCTCACTCCTGGTTTGTGACGGTTGCAGTGAAGGTCTCGCTCCTCTCGTGCATGCCCCAAGCAGCAAAACAGCTGCAGGCTACTAAATAACGATGGGCACCTTGGGCGAGTATGTGATCAACCGCCCTTAATGGTACAAGGGCTTCCACCCCCCCACACCCCCTCTTAAACGTGGCTTCTGACTGAGGCCCTCAGGAGATGTTTCCCTGTGTGCTTCAAGATCCTGGGAATGAGAACAGACTGCCAAAGCCACCCAGGAGTTCCAGGGGTGCCACGCAGGAGTGCTGGAGCAAGCAGCAGCTTCATCCAAAACCCAAGGGACAATTCAATCGCACTATAATGAACCATTAAGTAAGCACCTAGTCAATCAGCATAGTTGTAAATATTTAATACCAGATATTTTGCTCTGAGTGGACTAGCGCTAATTTGTCTCGGTTTACCTCACTAAGCACTCCCACGCAGAGGGGACAGACCCCCTCCAAGCCCTGTCAGTGTTTCTTCCCGTGTCCCCTACCCTCACGCCTTCCTCAGGGGAGTCTAAGACCAGCAACTGCCCTAACGAGGTAACAGCATGAGGAGGTACCAGGCATTACAGGCAGCAAGAGGCGAGTAATGGATATGTAGGAGGACCCCAAGTGCTTTCCCCAACACCGAGGGGAGAGCTTGGACACCCCAAGAAAAGGTGTCCCTAGAAAGGGTCACCAAGTACCTGCTGAATTTTGAAGTTCGCTGCACAATCACAAGGATCAACCAGCACTAATTTTCATTACCGTAATTGACTAAACACAAAACTGCAGCAGTCCAGAAGCAGATTCACAGGTCTGGCTTTGGAGAGAGCAGGGAGTCTGTCTTGCAGAGAGTCTAGTGATTAGCAAGGGTAACACCTACAGCTGTCCAATTTTAATCTACTGCCTCCATACATCTGACAGTCAGGGCACCCTTAATCCAGCTGTTGGTTGAATCAAGGGCACAGAAGCTAATAGGTAGTAGTAACAGTAGTCCTTTCAGCAGTCAGCTTAAAGAAAAGAAGAGAAGGCTTTTCTTTAAAGCCACAGCCTGTTCACCAGAGGAAGTGTTTAACACATAGCTCCCTCTAAATCTACTTTCCAATTTCTTCCTCTTGAAGGCCTTTAAGTATTGCATCATTTAGTTCCACTGCTGATACCACTCAGAAAGTTGTAACTTCAGATTAAATACAGGTTATACGGAAGAACAAACATTGGTAGGACAATTCCTATAAAGCAACCTGAACATTTGACCTGAACCTACTTGATTATAACCATTTTGAGAGGATTTCCATGGCTATTTTCCATACTTTTTCAGAAGGTCTTTCTTCAGCTTTGATGTGGCTCCCTGAACAACAAATTTTCACTGACACAGTATCATGAAGGCAAAGATCCTTCCAAGAGAAGGAATTACTTCTGTTCTGGGTCATAGTCAATAAAGCCACAACAAATCATAGAATGGTTTGAGTTGTAAGGGACCTGAAAGCCCATCTAGTTCCAACCCCCCTGCTGCCATGGGCAGGGACACCCTCCACTAGACCACATTGCCCAAAGCCCCATCCAACCTGGTCTTAAACACTTCCAGGGATGGGGCATCCACAGCTTCTCTGGGCAACCTGTTCCAGTACCTCACCACTCCAACAGTAAAGAATTTCTTCCTAACATCTAATCTAAATCGACCCTCCTTCAGCTTGAACCCATTACCCCCTGTCCTGTCACTACACTCCCTGATAAATAGCCCCTATATATTATTGTAATGTTGTATAATATTGTAATGTAACTAAACACTCTGCATTTACCAAAATACCTGTAACAAACAGTGCCTGACAAGCCACGGGAAAGCAAGGTTCAGCTCTGGTCCAGGATTACAGATGTCTTCTGATGCAACTGCCACCTTCATTGAGCTTTTCAAAGCTCATATCAAACCTAACTTCAACTCTTAATAAGATTTCACCTGTGGCCTAGTTTTTGCAGAGCAATCAAGGAGTTCCCAGGATTTAAAGCAACCCTTAAGCAATCATTATGCAGCCAAAATTTAATTTTCTTGGCTAGTCTGGCTAGTTTCAATTAGATGCTAGTGCTGCTCTTGACTTCCATGAGAATTACTTAGCTGCTGCCACCTGGCCTTTCCGATCCCACAGGCAGCTGTGGTCTTTTCTTGTGCCCACCTGTGAGTAAATCTAACTCTTTCCAGTCCTCAGAGAGGAGAAAAGAACTGAGATGAATAAATGCCTTCTAGGGATAGGAACAATCTTTCTGTTGTCAGGTCTATGAAGTGCTTGGCCCATGGGGAGCTGCCCCTCAGCCCTAAGAGGCTTGCTACAAAACAAACAATGTTCAGGACTGGTAGTGATCCTTCAGACATACTCCCTTTGGTCACAGTGCTAGGAGCCTACTATGTAGCTGATGAGGTAAGGGTGTGCTGGGTAGAAAGGTTTCCTCAGGAAACTAGCCTAATGTAATATGATTACGTTGCATGGGGTCTCGGAGTCTTTTCTTCTCATCCTATGGGCTTTTCCACCCTGTTATGGCCTCTCTGTAAAATTAAATAATTTTAAAAATATAATGTTTCTTTCAGTTTCATGGAAATTCAAGTTTCAAGGAAAATGACCACAATGGTGACCTCACTCAGGGAAATATTGTAGTATTCACCTCTTGTAAGACTGAGGAAATCCACATAGAAGAAAGACTCCATAAATATGGTGAGCATGTTCTTTCAGCGTGCACTGTGCAATGCAGCAGAGAATCCAGCAAGATGTGAAGGTACAGAAAAACAGGCGTTCGCACTTTGTTGCCCGCAGAACTATGGCAGAACAATGAAGTTACGTTAGATTTATTTGCGGCATTACTGCCCTCTGTACAGAATTAAAGGAGCAAATGCAGCATTTGAACAAGCCAGATAGATGCTTTCTTGAACTCCATGCCCTTAACTGATCTGCTGGAGTTTCTGTGTGCCATTGAGCTGTTTTTTACTTATCTGATCTTCTGAAGGGATGAAAATAGAGACGGTGCCCCAGTGAGCCTGGTGCGCATCCACCTTCGCAGTCTCCCGTTAACGCCATTCACACACCAGGGTGATGGAATTAATCTGTTGGACTTGGATATCTTCGCTGAAGAAAGAGCAGAAATGAGTGTGTCTGACAGGTATGGATTAACTCGTGCGGTGCTTCGAAATGGTTTCTGTCCTTATAATCCAATGAGAATCTCCAGAATAATAAAGTTAATAAACTTGTACCTACTTTCTTGCATTAGGGAACTGAGTTTTCATTTTTACCAACTAAACCATGTGCTGCCTAGAGACAAAACCTGGTCTGAATTAGACTGTAATACAGCAAAAGTCATTACTCTCTTACCATAGGCATTCGCTGGGGTGATTCTTATGCAAAACCCCCACGTTTTGGGTTTTTTTGGTTTGTTTTTTTTCCTTACAAAGGCCACAACTTCTATAGATTATATCACATCAGATCATGTATTACTTTCTATAATCACACTTTTTCCCCACTTGGTTGTGTGAGTCAGCACACGCAGGATGCAGAAACAACCACAAAACCACAGATGAAATGCAAAGAGTAAATTTATTTTCATTACCTCACCAACTGGGGGGGGTCCCTGAAGCAGCACCTGGGCAGAGGCACGCAACAGGGACGCAGGCGCCATGGAACTCAGTCCATGCTAGAGGATCGACGAACCTGCTGGTTTTGCCATACAATTAGTATGACATATGTATTTTTCTAAACCCCAACTACACCCACTTGAGTGTGTTTATTGTCTTCCTCACCAATCTTCTGTTATTTTCCCACATTCCATCCCCTCGCTCAAGGGACCACTTCTGCTGGGGCTGGCAACGCTGGAGGTGTCCATTTGGGCTTGCGGGGTATAGGGCAGGGCAATTTACAGAGGCACGTAATAAACACATATAGAAAAAGGAATAAACATATTCCTACAATAGTGCTTTGCATCAGATGTCCCACCCATCCTGTCAGGGAATTAAAGCACTCAGCTAGTCAGGCACAACCAGTAGATTGTTTCATTTGATGCATTAAGTCCCGGAGATGTTGAATGGCATCCTCTACACTGGCTGATACATCAGTTATATTGAAGCAACACATGCCTTGAAAATCGGAGCAGCGTTTATGGTGCCGAAGAAAGACGTAGCCCACCGCCAATCAATTTTGTAATGCTCCTTGGTGCACAGCCATTATCTACTCAGAAAAAATAACAATTAATATCAAAAGCACTTAGCATAGTATAATCCTGTAATACAGCCACCGAGTTTGACACACCAATGAAACTCATTGTCAGAAGATGTGCAGCTGGTCATCCTCCCTCAATACAAAAGGCAGATGAGTTAGTTACAGTACAGGCCGACAGAGTCCAAGTATTTACATATTGATTGCGCGGAAGTGTATCCAGGGCACGTGCTTGTAGTACAAGACTACAAAGCATGACAAGACAACCTGTGGTAAGGGAGGAAAACCAGAGTGTCATCTCCTTCCAGTAATATGCACACTGTTGCTCCAGCTCCTTCAGCTAGTGTCAGTCTGGGTTTGATAACCTGATGGGGGGTAATTGCCTACACAGATTGAAGAGCTATGGCTTGTGCTTTTCAGATTGAACTTCAAGTTGAGGTTGGGTTTGTGACACCAATAACGCAATTCCAAGGCTATCTCCTCTACACAAGGCACAGGTATTTGTCGAAGATAGCTGAAATACAAGAACTCGAGAAGCTGATATCAACAGAGGATGTAAAATAAGAGAAGTAGTTGAGGTACAGAACCATGCAGCATTCTCAGGGTTATTATATGAATCTTCACATCAAGGGTAATAGGTCACAGTCCCACCATGCAATCCATAGGTGTAATTCCATTTCCCCTGTAGTTAATATTCTGGGAGACATAACAGCTTGAAGAATTTCAATCCACACCATGTTTTGTACTGTAGGTATTGTAATACAATCGTAGGGTGTTTGATTATGAATATTCCAGCTGTTTAACAAAAACCCTGCTTTAGTAATATGTAAATTCCAATATTGTAAAGTTTTAGTACTGATTAGCTTTTTTAATTGTTCCTTCAACATGCCATTCATCCTTTCAATCAAGCCATTAGCTTGGGGATGGTAGGCAATGTGGAATATCCAATCTATCCCTAGCCCTTGAGCTCACTCTTGGACATTATGTCCACTAAAATGTGTCCCTTGGTCACTTTGTATTTGGTGAGGAGGTCTGTATTGATGAATGAGTTATTCTAATGCTTCAATTACGCTATGCTGATTAGCATATTTGGTGAGTTTAGCAAAAAACCAGTCCTGACACTGTATCCACAGCACTGAATCCATATCGCCACCCCCTCGACGAGGGCAGGGGGATCGTGTAACCGACCGGCCAGGTATTCAAGGCCCATTGACCCCGTTTTATCTTTCCCCAGGGCCTATACAATGCCCTTAAATGTAGCTGCATTCAAATAGCACAATTATGTACACGATTTATAAATATGTAATGGCAGAGGGATTTGATTATGAGCAATGTTCCATGTGCATGCGGTATGAGCTGATCGATGTCCACCAAGCTATATACATTTATAGCTTGAGCATGTACTTTGGTGGAGGTCATATCATCTGCTTATCTATTATTTTGTGACTCAAGTGAATTGTCCTTTTGATGAGTTGAGACGTATCTTACTTTTAAAGCAGACCTTTGTACATGTTGCCAAATTTGTTGCAATATATCTGCCCCCCCATATAGGGTAGTTTTGTACATGCCAATCCTCTTGGGTCCAGCGGGGTAACCACATTGTGAGGCTTTTGTGTACAAGCCAGCTGTCAGTGTATAAATAACGTGCCTTCCAGGATGGGAATCAATTCAGCCCACTGACTAGATGCCTGTACACCTGTTTGCCCTAATGTCATTCCTGGAAGCGGAGCACAGGCGACTGCTCTCCACCGTCTTTGTCCAGTCGCTGTGCAGGTTGCGCTTCCATCGGTAAACCAGGCATCTTTTTTGTGCTCTTCTGTGAACTCGTCATAAGGGGGAGCCTCCTCCATAGGAGATGTAGGGATATCTCCAAGGGGAAGAGTTTTCCCAAGTGGGGGCATATGATTAAATCATACAGTTCCTAAAAGAGTGGCGTGTGGAGTGGTTACGTGCGGTTTTTCCTGGTAGAAATCATTGCTGTAAATAATGTTTCCATTTCCAGTGTGTGGCAGCCTGAGCTACCCCTGCATGGGCCCTAACAATACCATCAGCAACCCACCCATGAATAGGTGTGGGAGTGTGTACAGTCACACTGTCTTGGCCTGTGATTATTTCAGTTTCTTGTAGTGCCCAGATCACAGCAAAAATTTGTTTTTCCATCGGGGTATAATGTACAGGAGACTCTTGTAATGCTTTGGACCAAAATCTTACAGGTTCTTTCTGATTTTCCGGCCCAGTCATCTGCCACACTCCCCACAAAACTGTATCATCTAGAATTGTTACTTCTAATTCAAAAGGATGTCCTTGCCTAGGAGTGTGTAATTGTGCATGCTCAATCAAAGCATTTTTGCAGGCATCAAAGGCTTCTTGTTGCTTGGTCCACTGCCAAACAACCTTCTTCCTAGTTAACGTCTGCAGAGGGCGCGTTAATACCGCCAGATGTGGGACAAAAGTTCTCCAATACCCTAAAAGTCCCAAGAAGGTCTGTAGCTGGTTTACTGTGGTTGGCACAGGAAATCACTGGACTGTTTGCTGTACTTTATTTCGTATTTCTCTAATCTGTCCATGCCAAACTATTGCCAAAAATTGTACAGTAGTACCTGTATTTTCGTTAGATTCATTGCCCAGCCTTGGTCCTGTAAATGTGCTTTCGGCAATTCGGCAGCTACTTCAATCTCTTGTTGTGACTCTGGCATAATCAACAGATCATCAATATAATGGTAAACAGTAACGGTACCTGGCTATAGCGCTACATCAGCTGCTATCATCTGGTGGCAAATGGAGGGACTGTGTTTATATCCCTCAGGCAATATTTGGAAAGTATATTGATTTTCTTGCCAGGTAAAGGCAAACAGGTTTTGGCTATCAAAAAGAAAGCATTAGCAAGATCTATCACCACCTTCCAAGACTGTAAAGTTTTGCTAATTTTTTCAATAAGAGTAACCATGTCTGGTGCCGTAACTACAAGTGGGGGGGGTGTGTGTGTGACTTTATTCAATTCTCTATAATCTACAGTCATTCTCCAAGTGCCATCTGGTTTTCAAACAGGCCAAATAAGATTATTAAAAGCAGTCATGGTTTCTTTAACAATTTCCACTTGTTGAAGTGCCTGAATGGTTTGAGTAATTGCCTCCCCTTCCCACGGAACACAATATTGGTTTACAGTTACCACCTTGGCAGGCACGGACAGCTCAGTAGGATCCCGCTTCAGGAATCCACGCAAGACAGACAGAGATCAAATAGCAAATCCCGCTTGCGCAGTCCCAAAGCAGAAGCGACCGTTTAAAGTTTCAACTGTTCATCCTGCCAACACATCAATACCCAAAATATATTCTTTAATTGCAGCAGTGAACACTGTCGTGGTAAATGGAGTGGCATTTCCTATTGTTAAAGCAACCTTAGCTTGGAGGGCAGGGGCTGGATTTCCCCCTAATCCACAGATCTGTGATGTGGCTTCTTTATTATTAATATTACTCTGTAATACAGTAACTTCAGCTCTGGTATCCACCAGCGCTAACACATGTAAAATCCCTCCAAACCACCACTTTATAGTTAAAGGAACATAGGGGTGTCAGTCCCCTTCATGGTAAGAGGCTACAGTGGCTGCAATTTTGGGGGACCTGCTGAACCTTCATTTCTGCTGGTTTGGCATTTGCCAGGTAGTGCCCTGCCTTGAGGTGGCAGGTGGGACTGAGGGGGGGCACGGAGTTGATGGTGGGGCCAGGAGCAGTTGGCTTTGTTGCATAGTCGCTCACATTTGCCATCAGTGGCACATTTCCGATGCTGTGATCCCGTTTATTTCTGATTGTGGGACACCGGCTTGTAAAAGATCATTCCGCATTTGTTTCCTTGTCACCCACGATGTAACTACTTTCAGTTTTGCCGGCTTTCCTTTATCCACCACCCACACAGATGGTCCCAAAGTTACAGCCCCAGTTTCCCTCAAGGTATTTGCCAGGGCACCTGCATTACCAGTAGCATTCGTGACTGCTGGTATAATTGAGGGGTTTACTGAGGCAGGTGCTCCTCTCAAAAGCTGCATTTTGATACTTCTCTTTACTGCTACCCTGTCTGAATTGGATCCCATAATCATGCGCCATCTCCATCTGCCGCACCAAATTAATATCCTCCTCCATTGTACACCAATTTCCAAGGGACAACACTAATTCAACACGTTCGGCGTATGCTGTTAAAACTGCTGCACGCAACCATTGATATAGCGTAGGTGCAATAATATCTTGCCCATCGGGATCTCTGATATTTTGCAACTGAGCGTATCCTTGTTGTATCTGATCATCACTGGCTATAGGGCTTAATGAATCTTTTTCAGCCATTAATAAATAGATAGATGCAGCTCCACTATCTCAAGCTCGCAAAATCCACGCCAGTATACCTTCCCCACTCTTTTGCTAACAGATCTCTAAAAGTCTCTTAACTCTTTCGGGGTGTAAGTACGTGTGACCTGCACTCCTCCATCCGCTTGTTCCTGCCACCCCTTCATTTGTATGGGGGGGTCATGCTTGTACCACCTCCCTGCCTTCTAAATCAAACTCAAAGTCAACCTCAGAGTCCAAGGATTCACTCCAGATATTTCCATCCCATTCCTTGTGATCTCACAAAGGTTTCGTGGTGAGAGCATGAACTTGGGAAACTGAAACCTTACTTTTTCCGTGTCTGTCCGTTTATTAGCAATACGGGCTGCCAACCACTGCAGCCCATGGCACCGCTCTGCTTGAGAAGTAATCACTTCTTGCACGATCACCTTTGCCTCTTATAAACTTCTGACTTCCTTTTCCCATGCTCTCATTTTACTCCATAATGCTACAACTTCGTGATCAAGAGCTCTAAGACCAGTAACTAATAATCATCCCAATCTCCCTGCTAACTTGCTGCTTTCTATGGCAACCCACCCGTAGCCACTTCAATTATCTGGGGGTAACCACCGCCCCATCAACTATTTCAGGCCATGCTTCTGGCGGAGCCCATGCAGCCAGGAAAGTGGCCATGGGGGTCTGGCACTCGGCACTGGGCCGTCCCAGAATACAGGGAGTCACTGTCATGGCCTCCCCAGTCCCCAACTTTTTTGCTGGCCAGCGCATGGCTGTTCCTGGATCCTGCCGACTGCACCAAAATGTGTGAGTCGGCACAGGCAGGACGCAGGAGCAACCACAAAACCACAGATGAAATGCGAAGATTAAATTTATTCTCCTTACCTCGCCAAGCGAGGGATCCCTGAAGCAGCAGCCGGGCAGAGGCACGCGAGCGGGGACACAGGCACCGCGGAGCTCGGTCCGTGCAGGAGGATCGCCGAACCTGCTGATTGCCCCTGTTTATCGGGGATTGGCGCAGGCGGCGTTTCCGCTGTGCTTTGATCTTTCCTGCAGCGGGGCAGGAATCTCAAGCATGTCTGATAGGGTGCCTCTAAGTCTATCACAGGCCTATGTTATCTAAACACAGATGTTCTACTTGTCAAACGCACAAGGCTAAACAACAATTAGTATGATATACGTGTTTTTCTACACCCCAGCTGCAAGTTACTTGTATGTGTTTATAATTGTCCTTGCCAAATCTTCCGTTATTATCCCACATCGGTTGTTCATATATCACAATAAAAACGTTGTGCCAACAGGAGCTCAGGAGGAGAGGAAAAAACTTGAGTACGTTGGAAACATGAAGGAAACAAACTGAATTCCAGATTCCAGGATCTTCTCAGTTTTAGGCTGCTGAGAAGTGCAATTGAAGACTACCAGGAAAAACTTAGATCTTTTCTGGGTTTTTCAGTGTTCCCAATTAGGCCCTCTTTGATGGAATTCTACTTTTTGAGGTAGCATCTCTCAGGACGTGAAGTTCTTGGGAAATGCAAATCAAGATGTGCAGCCATTTATCTTACCAGTTTGTTCATTGAAAAGATGTTTAATACAAGCTGTCTTTTGTCCCAGGGCCACCTCTCTTCACAGATATTTAGGAAACTCAAACATTTGCAGGTGAAGAGAGCACAGTAAAGTAGACTGTAGGCAACAGTCTTACAAGGTGTAGGCTAACAGGTTATAGGAGAGCCTCCCACACTGTGGGCACAAACCACAACTCGATTTTGGGCGCTGACGGCAGAGACATCTCCCACCATGCATTTAAGTGCACACTGCGAGCGCCTGTCCGTCATCCTGTTACTGCTAAAGTGGCACCACCGCTGCTCGTAGCTGTTTGCAGACCTTTCATGGGTGTGAGGACAAGGTGGGGTGGCTAAGGACACAGAGCTGAGCTTCTAGGCTGTGGGAGCTGGGTGTGAAATGGGGTGGTGAGAGAGGGCTTGGAGGTCAAGGTCAGCCTCTGGAGTTCTGCTGGGAGAGAATGAAAAGAAGCGTCTGGAATTGTGATTAAGGAAAGCAGACATGCTAAGAGAGGGGAAAGGTAGTGGAGTCCAAGGGTTGGCAGGATCATGTTAGAAGAGGTGAGAGAAATGTAGCTGCAGGAAACTCTCCTCTGAATCCACAGTCTAGCAAACGAAAAGCTTTCAGTGGTCTGTAGTAAATGAAAAGTGAGCAAGGCTGGAGGCCCCTGTGCTGTCACATATGCACGTGGACTGGCACAGATGCAGGAGGTGCTGCCACTGATGGCATTTTCCCAGACAGAGGAATTTTGCGAGTCCATGGTCTACAGACTAGGGCATAAAGGATGATGAAGCTTAAACTCCTTTCGTATTTATTATTCTTGTCAGGCCTTTCAGAAGATATACCAGTATCACAAAGAAGTCTCGATGCTAGCAAAATGTTTGAAGCAGGATGAGGAAATACCTGTCGGAAGAATACTGCTAAGGCAGTCATCAATTAACATGTGACATGAGGTGTAGCTTATCCAAAGAAGGAAAAGTCTGACAAACAAGAGTAACAACCAGAATGACTTTTGAGAAAGACAACTCCAGTTTATTGTCAAGATACTTTCTTCCCTCTTTTCTCAGCAAGTATTTTAGATAACTTCTAACACGGACTAACAGTTTCTCTTCTCGGAGGTCACTACAATTTGCCAGACAATGGTGATCATTTGAGACAGAGAACGCTTGTGGCACAGGAAGCAATTTTTGAGATTCTTTGTTCCTAAAATCCCACCTGGGTCTATAGATGTTGTCACATCATGCAAGAAATTCATCCCATGAACTAGATGACCAGTTTGTTGCGTAGTCAGTCCTGGGCTTCACAGCTGCACTTCAGAAAATGCTTTTCTTTTACACAACCTCGCTTGCCTAGGGTTGTGCTTAACAGTCCAGAAACAAAGTAGTGCTGGTGATTTTTTAAACTCAGAGAAATAACCTATCATCAACTGCTTTTCATTTCCCCACATGCCACAATCTTCACTTCTGACAAATTTTGCAAAAAGCTGCATCAGTAAATGGGGAAAACCGGTCTTACCAATGTTCCATTTTGGAATAAATAAAGGGTTACCCTCATGAATATTACATCAAGGTACACTTTTTTCCTGTATATCACATCACAGACACCTTTCTGTAGAATTCGTTTGGTCGAGCCTGGATAAGAGACTTTTACCCTAAAAGATGCAATGTTCTGTGTATGGGAATACGCCAGTCTCACCTGGGATCGCCAGCGGTTTGGTACTGTGTGCCATGCCCCAGGCTTGGAAGTGGATACAAGCTACCCCAGAGCCACGCTGTGACTCCTGTGCGACTGCGTGACCTCTGCTCGCAGCCACGTGCTCCCGGCGCACGCGGTTTTGTTGTCTTAAGGTCTCCTTTCTGAAATATACTTTTGCTTTGTATTAGGACTCTATAAAAAGGTAAATATATTAAAATCATTATCACTCCCTAGCTTGTGACTGCTATACTGACTATATAAATCTGGGCTTTTTTTTTTTTTTTTTTGGCTTTTCTTTTAATCCTTTTGACTCCGCTGCAGCTCCCAGTTGGCACAGGAATTTACAACATTTGCCATTTTTCAGGCAGCATGTTACAACATCCTGTTTAAGGAGAGAGGGATGGGACCATCTTTCAGACTCCACTGGGGCAGGTTCTCAGCTGGTGATGCTGCGCTGGGCACCGATTGCTCTTGTCGCTGTAATGCTCTTTCACCGGTTTTAAACTGGCCTAGAAATCAGTTTACTTTTTCCCAAATGAAATTGCTAGCTACATTTCTAACACTCTTTTCACACTGGGCTGCAGAAAAATGGACACAGAAATTCTTGTGTTCAGGAGCTAACAATGTATATTTATTCAAGTGACTTTTAAAGAAGACATTAGTTTAGTACCGAGATGTACGAGAAAAACATGGGAGCCAAGCAAGTCTTAAATACTGCCGTTGTGGAAGCATTCTTCTTCAGATGGCAGATAGGACATTTTGTTTCCTGTACTTCTCATTTGTTGCCAGATTTTATCTTAATCGTTTTTGTAATTTATGTATTTTTTTTCCCCACAAATTAGTTTTTAGCATCTAAACACAGAAGTTACTTTTTTACTATTTTTTTCAAGAGGTAGTGAATACGCAGAAACTTCTGCAACTTACTTGTCCTGACAGATTTTTACTTTTTTGTTCCTTCAGTAGCTAGAATTTCTGGTACACAAATAGAGCAGCATATTACAGACAGCAACTCATGTACCTTGGGATTGGCCTTTCTCTCCTCTGTATATACCCCCCACATGCATATACACACACACTGGGATTCACTATTAACAGACAATTTCCTACTAAAAATCAATGGCATTTTGCATTAGCATCGTTGGGAGAAGAACTGATAGGCCCTTAAACGGTTGGTTGTGCATTATGTGAAAGAAACTAAATGCAAAGAGCTAAATTTGCAACATAAAATGTATTTATTTTGCTGGGGAAGCGCTACCAAGGCTTTTACCCAGTCTTTCAGAACAATATATGACATGGCGCTTCTTTATCAAACATCTCTGTATTTTACTCTGTTGAGCGTTTATTAATTCACACCAGTATAACCACAGTCATGATCCAGTATGGAACCTGCAAGATTTTAATGCTGCACTCTGATTTATAAGTTGATGACACGTCTTTAGAACCAAGAAAATTATCAATTTTATGTCAGAAGACTTTCTAGTCTTAACCGTGAAAGAAGTAACTTCTGAAAGTTATTCACAAAATAAAGTATAGGGGGCGAGCTCAGAAAGCTAATATAATGTACTTTGTATGTCATATAGCTAACGTAATCTGTAGCTTTGTGTTCTTTTTTGTGAGTACTGGAGTTAAGTAAAATAGGTAAAACGGTTACTCATTGCCACTGTAATTTTTTTTTACACTGTTTCATTGTTGAAGTCCATTCTCTTAATCTTCTTTTATAGAAGCAAACAACGCATCATTTTGAACGACTTAAATGTACTATGGCACAGCTTTGTTGGAGCAGTGACTGCTGCTCTACATGGCTTTTCCAGAACTTTGTGGGATCCAAACAATACCTGACAAGATATATTTGCTCACAATGTTATGAAGACATTTATCCCTGTGCTGCATGCACAAGTGGCCTCGCTTCACTCCAGGAAACGACCAAAGGTTCGGCGAGTTACCAGAACGCAGGTGCCTGGAGAACTGTAGCCACTCCATGGGAATCACTGCACCTAGGGTCCTTGGTAGAAATTAGGCAGGATAAATCTAAGCTTTAAGCTCTCCAATCCCATATTCTTTCCAGATTTCAGGCACAGCTTTTCTGTACAGACCCCTTCCAAGAGTTGTCCTTGAGCCTGTAAGCCCCCTGCCCAGAGTTGCCCGAGGTCTCCTAGAGCATTCTTCACTTCAGCCTGTTACGGCTTCTCTAAGCTCACAGAGTTTTGCTCTTTTTCCTCTTCCAAAATGTTTTTCCACGTTTGACTGAATTTGGCCTTCTATACCCTTCAAATTGTGAAGAAACATATAGGCTAAAATTTTTCTTTCCCCTTGCTCTGACTATCCCATTATTCCTTTGCCTTTTTCTCTCTGCTGCACTTGCTGAAGCTTCTTTATCTTCAAGAGTCTGCATTAGCCTGCCTGCCTCACACCTTATTGTCATTCTGTGCATTCACTGTACTTCTCCTCTTCTCAGTATCTGCCTGCTTCACCTTTTCTGCCATTATTCCGTGCCTTCTTTCAGGCCGAGCCTTATGCATGAACCAGCGTCCACTCCTGGTTCCTCAAACCCGTCTTCATCAAGTCCACTTCTTTCCCAATTATTTTAACTGATTCCCAGTAACCTTCCAAACCTCCTCTCACCAAGCTATTGCTCTTTGCATAACCATCCTTTGTTTAAACTAATAAATTCTCCTCTCTCCAGTATACAAACAGCGAAGGCTTATAAATGCCACAGAGCCTTATGAATGCATTAACGTAATAACTGAAGGGCTCTAAGGGGGACTGGGGCTGCCTACATCCGGCACCAGCAAGAACCAACTTTGAACACAGATGAAGGAAGCATACAATGAGTTAATACAGAGCAAAATCTAGGAAAAGATTGGAGTTGAAAACCATTCCAAATAAAAGGAAAACCAGAAAGTAATCTCACATCTAGCTTCAATAATGACTCTCGTTTTAGAGGCAAACTGTCAACTGTGAACTCTGAATGAGCCCTTAATGCATCATACTGTTACAGCATCAGGATGACAACAGTCTCCTTTTTCTCTTTTGCACAGCTGAAGTTCGTGTATTTTTCCTCCTCTCCTACTGCTCTGGATGTCTTTAGCAGAGGTTTGCTAAACTTAATCTGTACTTGGTGTCCAATAAAGCCACAATTGCAAAACCTCCCTATTGAAGAAGCTTATAATGGCAGAAAGTAACTTTGAAGTTGGATGCGTGACAGAAAATTAAGCATGTTTTCCTTAGCATAATTACATACGCACCAAAGTTGCTGACAGTACAGAAAACCCAGCCTAAAGCTGTTGTGCTCTTAAGGTTTCATAGTGGAAACTTGGGCCAAGGACTGTATTGCTGACAAAACTGAGCTATTAACCAATTCCGCGTGCTGCTACAGAGGATGATGGCAGCGGGGAGAGGATATGGTGGTATCGCCATAGGAAACTTACATCAGGTGCCTCAATAAATATCATTATGAGCACTACTAAACATATTTCAGAACATTTAATGTATTTCACTACATCTTATACTGTGCAAAATGTAGTCATGTAGCAACACCAGTAGGGCTACATAAACAGTAGAGCTGCACGCTAGCCAAAATCTGAGCCTCAGCCCAAACTCACACCACACGTGGGTTCTGGATGAGCATCAAGGCTACCTGCGGCCAGAGAAGAAATTCAGCTCATGCTACCTTTAAGTTTAATCTCACCTACCTGCAGACAAGATGGTGTGCATGTAAGGCGGGACTTTCCAAAGAGTTCCCCACATAGCCTATAAAAACGACTGGCAGCACCAGCTGTCCGGCACGAAGGAAACCAGCTGGCTTGGCTCCCCCCTACAGGCACCTCATGCAAAATGCTGCAAAGGACTGCAGAAGTTGCAGACACCAGAACTATAATTTTCTCCAATGCTGCAATCTGTCACTTAGATGATTTCCCCATTTGTAAACAATAAAACGAAGCCCGAGTAGCTTCCTGTCAGGATGGTGGCATGAGGACGAGTTAGCATTTACGCCTAGCTTCGACAGGGACAGCACCTGCTGTGAAAAGGATGCAGCGCTCTGTGTTCCATGTGATCGGCTCTGGGAAAAACACCACAGCAACACTCGTGAGATGTTCAGCAGTTGCAGAATGTTTTGCACTGTTTCCTTGCAACACTATGCAGTTCGGATCAGTATTAATAATATCTGAAACAATCTACTTTATCCAATTACATTTTCATTTAATTAAAAAAATCCAATAGTTCTTTAAATATATTTAGCATGCAAAAATGGTAGAAAGTTTGCTGTGCACCACTTAATCCCACCTTCATTCCAGTGAGCGCAGCTGGATTCACCTTCTCCACTTCACTTCTCACTCACACTGCTTATAATCTGGTTCTCCAAGAATTTTAGTTTTCTGGGACAGGTTGCAAGTAAGAGAGAAGCAGTAGAAACACTCACAAATGATACTGCAAAAAGCTTAGGATTATTTCAGGTTTTTTAGTCTCAGCATTGAGATGCCAAAATGGGATGGATATGTAAGTATGCTTTAGTTGCCTCTACAGTGAATGAAAACTGGAGATTAGTAGCTGGATGCACGGTTTATGGCATTCAGTTGGCTGCCATACACTGCGGGACACATCTTTTGAAGGAGATTGTAATCAACTCAAAAGACAATATGGCAACTGGCAGCCTTTTTCTTTATTGAAGCAAAGTCACAGCATTTTCATCACTATTCCCCTCTTGTGAAGGGAAGAGTTAAACAAAGGCCCCTGAAATTTACATTACTAACAAGTAAAGGATTGAAGAAAGAGATTACAAGCATATTTCTCTAAAATAAATAATCTACAAAGAGTGCTTTTTCTTCTTGAAAGCAATCTAAAAATGTATAAATTCTACGGTAGGGAGATCAAAAGATATTTTAACAACTTTCAATATTTACAAACAATACAAAAACTGCGCACGCCATCAAATGATGCAAAATTCCTACTAAGAACCAAAAACTCCAGCCAATATTTCAGTTTTAATTAATGGTCTTCTTTACAATTGGAAAACTGTTAAATGTTTTTATTATCTGTAAAATATACAATAAAGACGAACCTCACTAAATTATGAAGGTTAAAAAAGAGAGAAATACTGCAGGCAAATCAAAAAGGAAAGTAACTGTAACTTATTCTTTGGTAACCAAAAGTTAGCAAGTATCTGTATTTCAAGTGATGAAAAGTAATAATCTTCCCATTTTGACAAATGGAAGAAAGACTTCTGGCAAAACACAACTCCCAAGTTTCAGTTTTGAAAGACAGGCTCCACCTACAGCTCTGTAGTGCAAGTTCTCAAAGGCAAATTTTGCTTTCCAATTCAGAAACGTAACCCTTCCTCGCTCTGGCAGTACACCGCTTAACTTCTCTCCCACTCTTCTGCTGTCTGCTCGAATCCTCCGCACACATCCAGTTGTTCCAGTTCTCTAAGGGAATACTCTAGTCAAGGAAGCAATTCACTTGGAAATGAGTATTTCACCAAGCGTACGCGTGTGGCTGCATAGCAGCTAGTAGTGTGTTAGAAAACTTGGCTCCCTTTTCCACGTTAACTACGTATTTCATTTTCCCTCAGGAAAAAAAAAAAGTACCCTGGACCAATTCATAACCTGGTGACGTAATTGCTTTAGCAGGACACGCTTCATCGAACACTGGGGCATACCCCAGTCATAACCTCAGCACCAACCCTACTACCTTCTCATAGGTGAATGTGTCTCATCCTGCCTCTCTCTGCTTAACGAATGCACTACGCTGACCACTACAATGCTTTTGAAGCAGATGTCCAGCTTGTACCACAGGAGCCTTCCCATTCCTCTTTTTCAGGCTTCTTCCTAAATTTTCCTTGCACAATTGCAGTCTCAAGAAAAAGAAAAACTTCACACCCCTACAGGCTCTGAGAAAAATTCCCCCCTCCCCTCCCCCAAGAGGACTTCTAAGGCTTTACACAAAAAATTCAACTGTTAACTTTCTTTAAGCCACAGACCACTCATTCAAAGCAAGTCCTCCCCACCCCAACCCAACCATGCAGAACTAGCATTGCTTTAGCATTTAAACACACACATGCAGTTCATGGAATAAATGCTCAGCAAAGTAAACTTGTCCTGGTCTGGGCTCTCCTCTGGAATCTAGTCCTCTGTCATTTTCTAGACTAATATCCAACGCCTTTTGTCACTGCCTTTTAACTTTCTTCAACTGAAGGGCTCAGATATTTCCTTGAAGTACCTGGTTGAGTCATTAAGTCTAGATGGGTTGGATCCAAGGTCTCCTTGCAGCCTGCCTCCTCAGCATATGGAAAGTCATTCATGTCCATTTCATCACTGTTAAACATATCGAGCTGCCTCTCTTGCTGCTCTTCCAAAGTCCTTCGGACCCTGACCTCTGACTGTTCCACCACTTCCCCATCTCCTTCACTAATGACGGTCATGGGGCTGCTCTGGATGCGGTTGCGGACGTTGTACTTGCTGCTGGCAGCAGAGGGGGGCGTTCGTGACCGGCCATACCTGGTGCCAGAGAAGGACATGCTCCTTGGCATCAGGCCCTCGCTCTTGGCCCACTCTTCCTGGGCCCGTTTGCTCTTGCTGGGCGAGCAGCTGGCAGGGCTGTCGGGAAGGTCAGGGGAGGCATCCGTCTTTGGCCGGTGGAACCGCGGGTCTGTGTTCTTCAACATCTCTGCTGCGGACATGCGGGAACTGGTGTCGCAGCGGCTCCCTTTCTTCAGCAGCAGGGCTTTGAAGTTGTCGTTGCTGGTGCTGCTCTTGCGAACGCTTCTCTGAATCGATCCAGCTTGTTTGAGGGTAGCTAAGGTTGGGGAAGCACCAGTGGGAGTTACGGGGGGTGATGGAGAATGGTTGCGGGTACGGTCGTCTTCAGAATCTTTACGGCCAAGGACTTTCCTTTTGGATCTGAGTTTGAAAAACAACAAAAAAAGAGGACCAAACACAAAATGAAACTTTTTACCTCCCCTAATTAAACTCAGCTTACAGGGATGACAATGAATAAAGCTAAAGCAGAGAGAGGGATAAGGGAGAAGTAATCTAAATCTAAAGCATGAGTAAGAACACCATCAAAACTGTATAGGCATTAATGCAGGTATTGGAGGTATAAGCTAAGTTTATTGTTCTTTTTCTGCAAATCTGGGAACAATGAAACTTCTAAAAGTGGCAATACTGATGTTCAAAACACTTTAGCAAATTTAGTGAATCGGGTTTTCTGAAGTAAGTATTCAACTGCTAAGACTAATGCATTAATAAAGATTAAACTCAATGCCATTTGTCTGTTAGGTTGAGGACTTGATTAAAAATATGTCATCTAGAGCATGTTTGTTTTCTTTTGTTTTATTATACTATTTCATTTGATGCTCTGTGGAGAATTAGAAGTGTAGTTTAGTGCACTTGCCTTTAGAAAAGGATATTGCAATGCACTGCTGCTGAAGTTAGGATGGAGTAAAGGGAGCCACATATGTAACGGCTCTGGATTAAATAATTAAAAAAAAAATGCCCTCCCCAACCCAAACATTAAATGAACAGTGATAACGTGAGTTTTCCAGCTTCTCTTAAGATGCACAGACAAAATTCACAATTCTGTTGGTGCTCTGTCATTGCAACTCTTTGACTAAATGAAGGAGAGACCAACTTCCCAATATGAAAGTTAACTTTCCAAATGAAAGGGAGGAGTGTTTTTTAATTTAAATATAAAGTGCAGGGATAACAAAAACAAAATTAAGAAACAATCATGGAACTGGGAATAAGTGGAAACTGGACTTCTATTCCCCATTTTCAGATTATTAGAAATCTTAAAGAAATAAATGTTTTACATGCCTGGTATCTGTAGCAAAGCTGCTTTGCTTCTTTGCAGGCTAAGCAAGAATTAATTCAAAAAGATTGTATAAAGGCTAATTTCACATATGCTATTTTGGCAAAAGTTTAAAACAAGTCAGTAGACTTGTTACAAATACAAGATTATCATGCTATAATTCCGTATTAGTTTTTATCAAGCATGTGTTCACTACAGATCGTTCCCCTGGTAAATCAGGTTTCTACTTAACGTACTTTAGCTGTACTTTCTCAAAGGCCTTGAGATTTTGCCAAGGCAAGCTCAAATGTCTTCATGCATTGCAGCCTACTGATAATAAAAAACCCTAGAAAACAAAGTAGCAGGATCCATCAGCTGAGTAGGTGGCAGCAACAGACACCGCCATAAATTCTGCCAAGGCTTTGGAATGATTCTGTCTCTCTTAAGCGGTGAAGTTTATGCACATATCAGTGATGATACCCCAAGCAGGCAGCTGGAACAGCTGTTATTTTCAGCTGCTGCCGCCTCCACCTGCCTTTCTGGATGAAGAATGTGATACTGACATCCATTCAGCCTGAGGATGAATGGACACCGGAAGATAGCATATGGATAAAATGATGACTTCAGTAGTGGCAAACGTATGAACCTTGTCTAGATTTAACTGTGTGTGAGTACCTTAGGCAGCAAGCGAATTTGGTGCTTGGATGCTCTGCGAGTCTGTACGCGAGCATGTGTGTGCAACGGTTACAGGGAAAAGATTTCCCTTTATTAAGGTTTTGGCCGCCTATGGGTATCTTTAAACACTGCAATGCTGGGGTTGTACTGCTGCCAAAACCCAAATGAAATTCCAAATAAACAGAAAGCAAAATTCAATTGCAAAGATCTGCAGGGAAAGACTTAGTTATCCTGGCTTGAAGGAATTCAGGAAGACTGTGAATGCAGTGCAGAGCAGTCAGTTTGCTGTCAGCGTCTAACCAGCTTTCCTCGGCATGTATGAATTATGACAGAAACTTAAAATTAAGAACCAAATTTGGTTTTGGTGGCTTTTCAGACAGAGATAGGGTATACATTCAAACAAAACTGTGACTTAAACTTAGATTGTTCTTCCTGTCCTTAGCGCACATACCACTAAATTTCTCGTCTTACCCCAAAGCACATATTCAAGAATGCCAATCACTGAAACAACACCTTTTAGAAATAGTGGGGGGAAAAACAAAACGGTTTTTATTAATTAACAACCAAGGAAGATAGTGGTTCGAGTCTAAAGCCAGCAAAAGCAAGGTCTTAAAAACAAATGTGTCAAGCAGTTTTAACTATGTCACATCCAGTTCCATTGTCCATTTCCCCATAAACTCATGAATTACATGTATGTGCATACACACAGAGATCCACTCTCTATCTGCATACATAACAGAGAAAGGCTACTGGCCAGAATATTTCATTCTAAAAACAGATTTGTCGCAGTCCTAGTGAGCGCCATGCAACATGAATGCAACAGACCATTTTTAGAACAGCTCCTACAGACCAAGTCCTAAGGGGTAACTGTAAGTTATAAAAAGTCAGTATCATATGCATGTAATTTTTGTAACATCTGAAACAGAATTGTTTCAAAAATGAAAAAAAAATAGCATTTGCATCCCAAGCGCTGCAGTCTCCCAGCTCCCAGCCATGTTCTCACACAGGCTTTCTCCGTCCCGCAGTACTCCTGATGCAGAACTCACGCAGAGATGCGCAGACTGACAAGTCGCCTAGATAAACCTATACAGATGCTGCCAAGCGCTTTCTGTGACAGGTTAAAAGAGACGGCCCCTCTACGTTTTGAAGTAAAAGGCAAAGCCACAAGATGGCACTACCACTACATCGATTCTAGTCTAAAAGCAAGCTCAGTAGTTCAGAGAGTGGTAACGGTCTTCTGTGTGTACTGTTTAAATGGTGCACACGTTTCATTTCGTGGTTTTAAGCTTTTTTTTCTTTTCTTTTTTTGACAACCTAATGTGAACAGCACAAAAATCTAATTGCCTATTCCAGATGATTTTTGTTTTTAAGGGAAATGAATAATGTCATTAATAATAGAGCCAGTATTGCACATTTCGTTCATGAACCAGTTTGACACAAAACACCCGACCTCAGGCTGGATTATGGCAAACTATAATCCAGCGTTTGCCATATGTTTTGCCATATGACTGACATGTTGTGTTACTTGCCAGTTTCAGCCACGCTTGCCATGAAGCATTAGCGTTGAGCCTCTGTCCCAAACTGCACCATATAAGCAGCGAAGAGAGTAAAAAGAGATGAAGAACGAGAATGAAAACAAAAAGATACACAGAAAAAGCAACAGTAGAGTTAATATGGCAGATTGAGAACAGTACAGTAAATACTAGACGTAACTTGATATTTTAAGGGGCAGGATATTTATAATATAATCTACATTGATTTAATCTGGTAGCTTTTAGTTCAGAACGGATTAAAACATATTTGTAAAACAATAAAACAAAAGGGTTTTTCCTTATCTTTTTCATATATAGCCTTAGTAGAAAGTTGATAAATGTGTGCTTTCTGTTACAGCAATAACTGTTGTAATTGGGTGTTTTAGTAAAACAAGGTTAAATTAATTTTTGAGAGAACTACCAGACCTGACAGTATGGGAAGGGCAATTTCTGCAGTACCTGTGAATGGCTGCAAAAAGATCCTCAGTAGTCCTTGGTCTTGCTGGTGTTGCCACTCCGTCCGTCTCTTCCCCATAACTATTGCTCGGCAGGAACAAACTATTTGCTGTATCCGATTCAAACACCTCCACTATGCAAAGAGAATGAACAATTACTGTCAGTCCGTTGCGGGAACCCAACAGGCATATAATCCTGAAACCAGCCCTCACTGCCTCTAAGGCAAAGCATCTGGGAGACTGAGTGAGTGCACCGTTGTCGTTATTGTGATTTCAGAACGATGCTTGCTTAGGAAACTGCAGTGCACGAAATGCCTGTGCTTGCTCGCACACACAGGCGGAGAACAACACTGAAGGAAAATTTGTGTGGCTTCCACTAAGATGCAAAATCAAAATGAACAAAGCTATCCATGTTTTCATAGCATGTTTTAGTCCTAGCACAGTTAAATAAAGTATCATTTTCTTTCCATGTCTGCAATGATGAGAAGTCAGAAAGGAATTATAAGAAATCTCATAAAGTATTAATCTGATCCCTCCAACTTTCTTTAGGCTTTTAGTTCTAACTATCACAAGAGGCTCTTTTCTCCTCAGAAGCCCACCTGAATGCTAGGATTGCTATTCTCACTCCCTAGCTTCTTTAAAATAGCTACCGCTGCATCTGAAGAAGAGTCAGAGAAAAGAGACTCACCGCTTTCGTTCTCCTGAGATAGGTGCCCGTCAGCGTTACTGCCGCTGTCTTGGCTGCTGCCCGAACTGCTTCCTTCATCAAAAGCGGACTGCTCCTCCTGCCTGGGTTCTTCTTGAACTGGTGATGCAGCAGGCTGTACCACAAAGGCATTAGCTCCCGCTGTCTCAGAGAAGGTGAATCCGGCAGCTCCTCCCTCAGGAACCAGGCTGCCAGAGTCCATCTCGCTAGAACTGAGTCCATCTGTAAGACAATTTCTCGCCTCCTCGCAGTGTGCAAGCACAGCGTCTCTCTTAGTTGGGCTTGATGTGCTTCTGACAGTATCGCTCACTTCAGCTATTTTCTCCACGGTAGGATCTAACTGTGGAGGTGGTACAACAAGGAACAGTTTGGGTTTCTTTGAAATAGGAGGCGGTTTCTTGCTTGGCAATACAACCTGAGCCTTGTCGGGAGATGCTGGTGACCCCTGAAGTGACATACCAGAATGGAGGTCTTCGCTCTGCACTGAAGACTCAAGTGTGTCTTCAGTAGCTGTCCCCAGCGCATCAGCTTCGAAAGACTTGTTTAGCCCTACTGCACTTGCAGGCTTTTGATCGCTGTCAAGCGCAGGTACATTATCGGAAAGAATGAGAGGAGAACCCCGAGCTAGTGTTTGAACTGAGTTATTAAATGAAGTGCCTTGAGTTTTCATTTCCTCTTCTCCTAAGCTGTTACTGAGTCTTAGTGAGAGAGATGGCTTTAGGGAAGACTGTGATGATGAATTTACAGTACCTTTTTCCTGAGAGGTGGTTTCAGAAGCAGATTCAGGTGACGGTTCACCTTCTGTCATTTTTTTCACAGACCTCAGCTGCACCATTTGCAACGCTTTGGTAGTTACTAAGGGCATCACAGGTCTTGATGCATCTTGCTTGTTGAATGGCTGTTTCACTGGACTGTAGCAAGAATCTTCCTGGTTACGTTTCTTAAAAGAATACTGAGGGCATATTGTTGCACCTTTTGTTAGTTTGGGATCAAGAGGTGGTGCTGGTGGCGGGACGGCTAAGGGGCAAGTAGGAGGAGGAGGAACAGGGGAAGAGAACGAACTGATGGAGGCTTCTTGGGGAAACCATGGGACAGTCTGGGCAAAGGAAGAATTTACATCAGCTTCTGGCGGAGGAGGGGGAAATATGGGAGAGGCTGGCAATGGTGACATATCCGTGACTTCTGCTGGAGGAGGAGGAGGGGGAGGAGAAAGGTCGGGGCAATGCGGAGGTGTTGGAAGAGGAGGTGGTGGAGGAGGTGCACCAAAATCCAGAGGAGAGCTCAGGGTGGGGTCCAATTTTTTCACACTCACACTCCCTTCAGTAGATGTATTTGAAGAAAGAGAAGTGGAAGATGAAGACATGGACACTGAAGACAGAAGAGAGGATTTCCTTTCAGGCACTTTAGGCTTCAGCTTGGATTTCCCATTTCCTGATGATGCAGATTTTAAAACTACAGGCACTGGAGTAAGCGCAGTGGGTGTATTGGACTGGCTGGAGTACCCACTCGATGGCGATGTGACTCGGTGGGATTTCTCCGGAGAAGTGCTCTTTGGTTTGGCCAGTCCACTGGGCACTTGTGGCACAGAAGCCCTTGAGCCGTCACTGAAGTGGCTGATGCTGTAATCGCTGAGAGCAGATGATGTACTGGCAGAATGGGTCACTGGGGATTTTACCTGGTCGTCTGCCACTGCGGCATAGTCGCTGTAGTAACCCCACTGGTCAGCGTACTCCGACTTGATGCTACTTGTTTCACTCTGAGAGGGAGTGACTGTGCAGATGGAGTACAGGTTTGGAGCAGTGGTGGACATCATGCTGCTGCTTGCACTGACCGAGCTTTGGCTGCGGGAGCGCAGCACCCAGGGATCCTCATAATCACTACAGGGGCTCTGGGAAGGGGAGCTGCCATTTTTGCACTTGAGATTCAACTGCAGAGAATGCTGGAGAGTGGCAATGAGGGTTTCATCAAGTACCTGTCCATTGGACTGGGCTTTTTTCTTGGGCATCCTTCTGAGGGAGTCTGTTCTGGATGGCGGCAAAGGCGGCTTCTTTGCCTTTTTCAGAGAGATGTTTCTTGCAAGGGATTTGTCACCTTGACCTGTCTGGTCATCCTGATGTTTCTTCTCCTTTCCTTCAAAGACATTTATCACACTGTCTCTGGGGTTCCCAATACCATTACTACTATTGCATGGCATGTCTGACTTCAGTCCGGAGTCCATATGCATGGCACTGTAATAACCATCGTGGTCCACAGAATACAGAGAAGTAGAATTGTCCCTGACCGAAGTCCTCTCCAGGCTGCTGCTGCTCTGGTTGCTACCAGGAGTGGCACAGCCTGGTGTGGTACAAACCACCTTGCGTGAGGGAGTCTCACTGTTTTCTGCAGACTTGTACAACCAATGCTCTGTGCTGTTCACTGCTGCTTGTGCTCGTTCCCCTGAATAGCTAGATTCACTCCTACCATCGCTGTCCTGGGAAGGGTTTGGTAAAGCAAGATTGTTCCTACAGCTGTAGCTCATGCTCTGAGACCCAGCCTCCGCGTTTCCAGGAGTGCTAAGAGAGACAGCAGAGTCACCGAGAGAAAGCATCATGACAGTATTAGATGGGATGGTATCTGAAGTCTGAGAGTGACGTGTGGAGCTGCTCTCGCTCCAGTTACCACTTGATGAATGGTGATCTTCTTTCCCACTTACTGCACTGCTGGTAACAGGATTGTCTCTTGGCTTCGGGTAGGCAGCGGAGCTGGTAATTTTACTGTCCGATGATCCAACACTCTGGGCAGTGTGAATAACGATAACTTCTGAAGAGGATGACAGTGTTGCGTTGGGTATGATGCTCGTTGAGTAGGTGGCATGAGGAGAGACCACACACGCTGGGCTTGCGGACTTTTCGCTATCATAGCTTCTCACCTCTTGAGACTTTGGCCTCGACAGGGTCCCTGTCATGGAATTATTCCTCAGATGCACAACACTATCACCCACTTCCATTTTACTTATCTGGTGGGGTAAAGTGCCAGCGATGTCTTCTGTCTGCCTAGAGATGCTCTGTGTCTGCTCTAGGGACTGCAGAGACACTCTCACACCAGCCCGAGGCAAGCTGTGAAAACCTATGTCACTATTTTGGCGAGAAGCAAATATAATTGCAGCAGAATCACTCATCACTGACATGTTTCCAGATGAGCTGGAGAACTGAGACATCTGGGCTGCGATGCCTTGTCCTTTCTGCGCTCGTATTCTTCTCATTGAAGGGGGCACAACTTTAACTTCCTCCGTCTGGCAGCTGGTGTCCTTGGTTTCAGAGCGCTGCATAGCAGAGCGATAGCTGTCTAGTCTCCCTAGCGTGGAACAGTGATCTGGGACATACATCGAATGCCCTCGGAAATCACTTTGGCCAGTGCCAACTGCTGGAGTCAAAATAAAATAATTATTCCTTGAAGCACAAATGCACATTTATTTTCTTACTCATTTAAAACCAAAAAACCCCAGCAAACTGCTTGATCCCCATGCTCTTGAAGGTTATGCCTTCTGAAAAAGAATCTGCAACAATGGAGTTTGCACAGGCATCATGTGTTTTCTGCATTTCTCTTCCCTTGTGCCTTATTACCAGGAACCTTCTGCTTACAGAATTGTCTGTGTTCCTGCCGCATATTCAACACATGAAATCCTCTGTTTATGACATGGTAATAATTTCCATAGTAATCAGTTATGTCAGAAACCAAGTAGCACTGTTTGACTTCTAGTAGGCAAAGCAGCAGGAACAGACAAAAGCCTGAGAAACGTGAAGTGTGTTTCCATGCTAATGCATCATGCAATAAAGAAAAGGGGAAGGAAATGTGGAGACTAATGTGAATAATCAGATCTGCTTTTTAAAAGCATTACACTTCAGAAAAAAAATTTCAGGAGACATGGATAGCTCTCCAAGTCTTGCAGTTCGTCTGAAAGGAAGCTAACACATTGAAACATGCATTGTTTTACCACAAATAATACATATGCTCTAACAGCATTTATACAAAGACATTATCCAACACTGCAAAGAAAACCATTAGATAACATTTCTCCATATGACTACTTTCTATTTATCATAAAGGAAAACTCCAAGAAGTGGGGAAAAGAAACAGCTAGTACTGATGGTCATCTCATCCTCAGAACCATCAGGAAATAGAAAATAACTGTACTTTTTGTTAATGAAGTAATAGTCATATACTGGCATTAAAAACAAACTTTGAGGACAATGGAAAAACAGTTTTAGTTCAAAATATAGTTATTACTTGGTCAGTAGAAAGGATTCTAGGGTTCTTTTAAATTTACATTTTTATTGATAGCTGCCTTCTAAAACCACAAACCAGAGCACTGCTTTAAAATTAGTCTGCATAAGGCTGTTGCTTTTCAGTTCACTTGCAGTACAATATAAATAGCAGACACGAGAGGCAGGCGTGCTGCTGGAGATGCCTGTAAAGATGCTGCATATGTCACTGCGGGGGAAAATTGGTTATTTCAAGTCTCCGCCTTAAAGCTAGTCTCAGGAGCAATGAAGTAGCATGCCTGATACGACCGTTCTCCTTTCATATTTACTATATGGAACTGGATCAGGAGGATAGGTATTCTTATCATGCAGCATTAAATGCCACTTAAAGGACATCTAATTATCCTTATTCTGGGCAGGCAAAAGAGGCATTTAGGATAAGGAAAAGAGGGCTCTGAAAAGGCTACAGTGAAAGCAGCACACACAAAAAGATTGTTTACTTCTTCTCCCCAGGCACATAAGCAGTCTTTCAGCAGCTTGAAGCCCATTTAATTTGCTTTGTGTAGATTCTCTTGCTCTCAAGAAAATGTAGCCTCTTTTTGCTTCTGGTAGAGGTTTGCAGCAAAGCTAGATACTCGGATGCTGGCAAACATCTTGGATAATCTAATATGAGATACTGTCAGAACAGATGGACTACTGCAGCCAACCAAGAGAGGTATTTACATATTCTGTATACAGTTATTAAGCACTGTACAGTAAGAAAAATAATTTAATTTTGCTTTCCATGTGTATTTTTTCTATAGAATCGATGGCCCCCTTTGGATAAGAGAGAGAAAAACATTGAAGTAGACATTCCGAATGTTTCTGGAACTGTGATATCACTGATGATAACTGTTAGCCAATTAAAAATAGCCAGTAATAAAAATCTGTGTACTAAATTATAGAAGCAACCAGAGAGATGGGGTGTTTTTCTTCTTTCTGCCACTGTGAAATGTACACACACACACGCGCACACACACATGAGACTGAGGATGGGCCTTGTGGAGAACGAAGCTGGCAGCACTACAGCAAGTATCTACTACTGTCACATACTGACCTGTGGCTGAGCGCACCTCATTTCAGTATGCAATACATCTGTATTCACAAAGGAAGCTAAATGCACTCCACAAGCAGCATAATGCACACGGACAGTTTATGCTTGTTTAAAATGTTACTGCTAAGGAAGGCAAAGCGGGACAACGCTGGACTTTGTAACCTCCCCTTTCCTCCTTCCAAACCCAGGAAGGTTAGAACGCATCATTGGGACATACGGTTTATTGCAAATGCACAGTGATGTCTGAAATACAAAATTAAACCTCAGTGCTATATCTATGCTACTAAGTAAAAAAGGCCAAGGGTGACTGTACCAAAATGCCTGGGGGGAGCAGCTCCTGCCCCGTCCCCTGGCACCCACGCCCAGAGCGAGCCTGGGAGACTGCTGTCTGGCCCAGCCCAGCGCAGTGCCGGAGGAGCACACTAACGAGAGGGCAGCATGAACAACTGCAGGACGCTGTTGAGCATCGCTGCTAACCCTGTGTTTGTTACTAGAATAGATATCATTTAGGGTCCAGTCTAATATGCTCACGGAAACGGCACAAATTGACTCAGCAGCAGTAGAGCTTTACAACCTCGATGCTGCAGGGAAGCCCGTCAGGGCAGGTCTTTGCACCAGCGCGAGGTCTCTTGTAGTCAGAATGGTTCAGAGCCCAAATAAATACAGGGTTCAGAGGGGGCAAGGCAGCCCGGTCTCCGAAGTATAAACTACACGACTACATCCTTCAATCGTTATAAGGGATACGATCAGGGAAGGGTCTGTTCACAGCTGTTACTATTACAAGAACACAACTTTGAGGTTTTAAATATTTTTTGTAGAAATGCAGCATATTCTGAAATTCCTTCAGCTTTGGTTTTGGCTTTACATGTATTCACAATCTCATGCAAAGCTGTGAGGTTTTACTTGCCCTTTATAATACAGCAATTGCTCTTCTTACAGTTCAGTTTCCTGAAGAGGGACAACAGAAATCTGCAGGGAAAGTGGTTCCAAAAAGCAACCAAAGGAACTTTTAAGACTCAGGTATTCTCTTAAAATGTTGAGGGGTTTAAGATTTTGGTGGAATTCAGAGAAGGGTAGCGAGGAGTATTTGGTTTGCAATTTACAAATGCACAGTAAAATCCTCACTCGCTTCCAGAGTAACACTGAAAAGCAAGGGTTTTCAAAAATCCTTAAAATCAAACCGCCTTTGTTGGTACTGCAGCTAGAAGATGAACAATCCAATTCTAAGGGACAGCTCAAATCTTTAATTGACTATTACACTGAAAATGCTATGTTTCTCAGCAAACCTCTATTAAACAAAAAGCAGTCAGAAATGGCAAGATTTCTGCAACACCAAAATTCTGGAACTGAATCAGAGGTTTTAAAGAATACCACCCGCAAGTCCATCTAGTTGCGGGGGTGATGTCTGAGCAGGCAGCAGCAATAAATCTTGCAGAAAGTAATTAATGATCATCTTGTCTGCATTTTATATTATCCTGTGTCCAGTAGCCCTGCAGCCAGTGCTACGTCCACCACAGGAGACCTGTCTCTACACTCCTTTCTTCTTTATTACCCTACTTCTTGCTATGCTGAAAATATCTCTTAGGGCAAAGGCTCTTCTCTAATGCACACGTTCAGTGTAGACTCCAGCAGCAAGTAAAGAACACCCACTATCTGGAACAAGCGAAACATGGAACATATTTAACAACTCTCACATGGAAGCGCAGAGAAGAGGTTCAAAGTGCTTGATCCAAGCTAGGTGCGATACAGGTTACACCAGTTCTCCCTGACTCTGGTAGTTACTGGTGTTGTCCATTAGAGATGACAGGGACTGAGACTGATTGCAAATTTGATGGAAAAAAGAAAGTGTCTGCCTGTAATCCCTAGGGCCAGGTATTAGCTACCAGAAGACTCTCTGTCTCCCTGTGACTCTGGGTGATCTGGTGGCGCCAGCAGCTTGCTGCAGAGAATCATCAGAAAGGACCTCTGCATTGAAATAAGCATAGAAAACAGGATTTGAGAGGATAAAAAGTATTATGTGTTGAGATCACAAAGAACATGCTTTTTTCAACTAGTATATAGAAGTAATCTCTCTCTTCCCAAAATACTTCTGACGACTCGTTCCTACTATAAGCACTTGTCTCTTGTGCTACAGGCACATTCCTAAGATTTGTTGCTTTCATCTTCTCCTCTTGCCCCACCTAGCAATGCTCCTCCAAACCTGCTGACCTGGCCAAGTCACTGTGCAGGCACCACAACTTCCAGCCTTACAGAAAACCCCAGAGACTCTTCATCTATTTTACCGCAGTACTTGCATACCAAATGATTTTTAATCAACACTCAACAAGAAACAGACAAGTACGCTGAGCTTAGGGTAATTTTAAGGAATTTTCACTGTGCTCCATGAAGCATCTGTAATGTCTCAGAGGGGAGAAAAATATTGCAGAGGATCCTGCAATACTTTTCAGTACTGCCAGCTAAAAAATATCCTGAATCCTTGCATATATCACTGCCAACATGAAAGGGCGAATTTTGATGAAAATATAGAGCATTTAAGTTTTCTTGGTTCTGTTCATTTCACTAACCAAACATCCAGCCTCTGGTAAAGATTATATTCCTGGTATTGCTGTCTTTTACCCCTCATTATCAAAACGTAGATGATACATACTTTGTTACACCCTGATCTCTAGATGAATAGTGCTGAATACAGGCAATGTTGAGAAAATACAGCTCTAAAACCACTATTAGTTAAAAGGCACAATAACTCTGAAAAAGATTGTTAAATTTGCAACCTGAAGCAGGATGCAGAATTACTTGGCTTGAACAGCTGGGTATTTGCATGTATTTCTATAGGACCACTGGATATCTGTGACTCTTCTTACCTGTGAGACCTATAACTTGAACGACTGCCAGCGCGGAAAGGACTAATTGGAAAAGAATATCAATTAAGAGGAGTCTTCAATAGAACAGCTGAGTTCCCAGAGATCAGAAGGACACAAATGCCCCCCTCATGTTGCTGAGATGGAATGGTTCCCTCTAAGGCATTTCAAAGGAGAAGCTTCAAGAGTCCCGAGTGACACCTGGGACACGGGCTGGTACCAACAGGGGGTCTGAGCTGTGCCACAAGACAGCAAGTGACTGTCCAGGGGTCAGTCATATCCATCCTGATGACTTACAGGAAGTCCCATAACTGACCACCCATTGTGAGTTACTGAAAATGGGAGGCAGGGACTAAGCTGAAGAAAAGCCTATGAGGTGATTCTGACCCTCTGAATCCTTTTATTAGGGGAGAAAAGTAGATGGGGGAAAAAATATCAGAGACCCAGAAGGTGATTAAATAATTCAAGGAACGTACATGCAAAGCATAAAATTACAAGACTTTTTTAAAGCCAAAAGAGGACACAAACTTTCTGTTGAAGAAAAGCAAAATGCCTGGCAGAAGAGGAAGAAATAAAAAGCTGGAAAACTTGAAGATGGTTTCCTCTCCCCTGTTTGGTGAGATGTGTTTACTTGGAAGATGAACTGCACTGCCTGTGGTGGAACCGATAACAAAGTCTGGGACCTGCTCCTCCTGCAAGACAGGGAGTTCTGGACACCAGAAACTGTCCTGTCAGTGCCTGGGACTGCACCAGGGCAGAGCTCTGGAGAAAAGGTCACAACCAGACAACGTGGTACCTTCACAAAAAGAAAATCAGTCTGAGCCAGACCCTAAAGCACTGACACAGAGAAGAGACCATGGCACGTGAAGGCATTTTGCTGCCTTTATTTCTGTCTAGAGAGTCGGAACATGTGAAGGAGGCTGAAGATAACCAAGAGCCAAGAAATAAGCAGGGCCTGGGACAGGTTCTCCCAGAGAGCTGCTCATCTCTACCAATCTTCTGTTTGAGAATCATCATCCTGCCCGAGGGGAGAATACCAGTTTGCATATAAGGTACCATCTGAAGAAGGCAGCTAGAGGCGATGGGTAATGGCAAGGCAGAGCAGAGAAACTGAGATAGCACAGAAACTTGAAGTAAAACATCATCGGAAAGTTTCTTGCCCCTTCTGCAGTTTTGATCCAACACTGACTCCATTAAATATATAGATAATATTTATGTTCTTTAAGACAGTGAAGGTAATTCAGAGGGTAGGCAAAAGTAATTTTTTGATTGCTATGTTTGGCAGAGAGAGGAATGCATCGCCTTCTCTTATTTTGGTGTCACTCTGCTAAATAGTACTGAGAGGGTCCTTGCTGTTGGAAGGTAACTGTTCCGAAAATAACTGGCATCTCTAAAATGGCAGGCATCTCATACTCTTGATCTGTCTCAGAATCCCATCTATCACATCGCATTCTATTTATGCAGCACTTTTTATGCAGAAGTTTCCAGGCTACACAGAGAGACCGGTTCATCACTGGAACACACCTGTGAAAACACGGCAGTATTACAACGCTCAAAAGCAGGAATGTTTAAAGACACTTTCAGCACATGCCTCATGGGTGCAGTTAATGATTCCTTTCAGTGCGTTTGGCTAAATTCTATGAGAGTACCACAGCCGCTGAGCTCAGGCCAGCCATCAGTGCAGGCTCTCTCTTCTGTCCAGTCTTTTTTTGTTCCGAAGGAGCCAAAGCAGCCAGGGGAGAACCCCAGCAGCTTGGCCTGGCAGAAGCTCTTCCAGGCTTTCTCACAAGAAATGAAAATAGTTCAAGCTTGGTTGAAGCTTTGAGGTTCTCTCAAGTTTCTGCTTCCTTCTGAAGGATAAACAAGAGGTAACAAGAATCTGCTGTATGTGTTGGTTATTTAGCCTGTGCACAGCAACTTTGGTGTACCAAGGGATTTTAATCTTTGTGTAAATATTATAGCCATTCACAGCAATGCTTTAGGGGAGAAACAAAGAGATTTATTCAGCTGAAACCACAGGGAGAATGTCAATAGGCACAATGCAATTGCTTGATTTGGAGTTTAGTCCGGATCCTCGTTCTGATCAAATGAACTGTGGAATGTTTTAAAACAACTCGTTGTTTGTTTTGGGACAGTGTAAGAGAAATAGGGAAGGGACGGCTACAGAAATATTTGGGGAGTGACAGGGGAGAAAAGGCAGAAAGAGCACTGAACAAGGATGAGGGAGACTTAATTTATTCCCAGCCTTGCCAGCAGCCTGGTGGGTGACTCCGGCTAAGCCACTTCGCTGCAGCGTGCCTGGTTTCCCCATCTATAAGATGAAGACACTGATAACTGTTCCCTTTTCAAGCACACTTTGTTTCCAGTGAAGGAAAGTAATATGCTAACAGGATGGACACTGCCATCACAGAGTCTTCCTGGCATACATTTTGCTGTCTGGATGACATACAACCACCACGGAAGCAACATGAAGCTCCTCAGACAACTTCCAGTGTAGGGCAGATGGCTAAAGCCCTACGTGCCTGCCGGTCGTGGGCCAGGCAACTGTCCAGAGAGAGCTCCAACGGTGAGATACTGCCAGCCCTGAAATTTCCACAACTTAAAATAGCAACCAAGGAAAACCTTCAAGCAGTGCCACATGAAAAGTGCTCAGCACAGAGATGAAAGACCAAAATCAAGACCATAAAACCTGTCACCCATAGCAAACAGATTGGCAAAAGTCACAAACTTCTTTTAAGATAGTCACTGAAGATTTCTTTTTAAGATAGATGCCAACTGCATTTGCAGTTTATTCCACCAGGTAAACTACCGTGAATGTTTTCAAGCACTAAACATCTGTCTGAAGCTGTCATAAATGTAACCTCAAAGTTTTGGAAACCCTGCCAGCAGGAAGCACTCTCCACACGTCCACCCAAGTACTGCTGTCACCCATTTCAAAATCCACGTGCTTGGAAAAGCATCGGGAACCCCAACAAGTGACAAACAGTTTGGAACAAGCGCTCTGTTTCGTTCTGCTTTTCTCTCTCTGCCCTCGAGGTAGGTCCTGCATGTGTCAAAGATAATCTCTGTCGAAAACTATGACCTTGGCATGTGTGCCATTTTCAGACACTCAAGACCACCGTAACAACCCTGAAAATGAACAGCTTAAGTGATGTCCCGTATCAGTTTTGCATTTAAGTGGCACGTGCATTTTCAAGGAACACAAGGCACTTCATCTCAGCTCTAGTCAAAGAGCAAAGCGAATGGAAGAAGGAAATGTAAAAAGTATCTGTCCTGAACAGACGAGAGAGATGAGGGTTGTCTCTGTTATTCCTCAAACCAGCTGTAACATGGTATCTGAGGGATTTACCCTCAGAGACACCTAAAACAGGAGAAGGGAATCTTTTATTAAGAATAATTAAATATTATGTTTTATGTAGCTTTGTTTCCAGCTTTGATCTTTGTAGAACAAATCTACTTTTTTTAACTCTCAAGCTTGCTTATAGCTTATTGAAAGGCTGATAAATTTATCATTCTCTCTCAGGAAATAATAAATTCAAATTCTGACCTCCAGGAGGACTCCAGGTCTGGAAAGTGTCTCCTGCCAGGTGGTAAGGCAGTGAACGGGGAGGAAGGGAACCCACACTATGCAGAGGAGCTCTCTACAGCAGGCAACAACCAGCATCCATCCCACAAGAAAAGATGGACAAAGACACCTGACAACTTTGGATAAATCTCAGAGCAGCAGTTAGAAATAAAATCATTATGTGCGATCCAAAGGTAACGAAGTTTAAAGCTCCCTAACTTTAGCTGTCCTAACAGGGTTAGGGCAAGTGAATTTTCTTTCTTGAGGCAGAGGACTCCCATGGCAGGGCACTATTTCGTTATAGATGCTCAAGGAGCACAGTTCCACTCACAAATTGCTCCTTATGTACTTGATCGTTTCTTGGCTTTTTCTACACCTGGCCCTCTAGCTCATCTCAAACCCATCCAGACAAGTTACATATTTTTGCTTCTGTTTCTGAAAAATCTAGACAAAGAACCAAGAATTGAAAACATAATTAAAAAAGAAAGAGATGCAAAATGCAAGGTAGCAATACTTACTGAAATCATCAATATATGAGACAATTCTACATGTAAAGCACCTAAAATTATGTCCTGCCAGACTATTTTAAAGGACATTTTTCCTCTACTGCATAAAAAAAAGGGAGAGGGTGCATAATTTTATCTGTGAAGTTATCATTTGGGAAAAACTGAAACATCTTTTTTAAAAATAAGTAAGAATGACCAGATTTAAATCAGAGTGTTCTGCAAAAAGTGTCTGAAAGGTCTGCCAAAATTCAGCCTGCTTCATCAGCTTTGAATATCATGCATGCTACTAACTGTGAAAGAGGACAGCCTGAGGTAGTATAAATGTGACCAAGTAGGCATTTTTCCTTTGTAATATATGCAATAGCTAATGAGCCCATGTAAATTACTTCCAGTCAAATAACACCGATACTTAAGGGGTCGCCAATTAGATCTAAACTGAACTGGAAAATATACAGGTTTTTCACTGTTGATGCAACTCTCTGCAGATTTGGGAAGGTGCCCATGAGTTGTTTTACTCCACCAAGTAATTATTTGCAAGCCAAAATGCCTGCCCACTTTAGTTTTACTTCAGTGAACGTGCTGGGGAAGTGGACCAAATCTCCAGAAAAGCATTAAAGACCAGAAGACTTACATCCCTGCAGATTTGCATCGTACCAGTACATCATTTTCCAAATACCCTGTTCCCTTCAACAGATGGAAGTCAACAGATAGAAGGCCCTAATTTCCAGATGCACAAGGTGGCAAGGAGGCACACATGTATTTGGAACTGTAACAGGCTATCAGACTGTATTGGTTTCATGAGCACTGGTAATGTTATTAGTCGAGTAATGATAGGCAGTGACAATGAACAATGGATGGAATACAGTTCTGATGAGCCATACCTAGCTCCTTTTGTATGTTGTCAGGGATTCCTGTAATAGTCTTTCTCCTTTTGACTTTCTTCGGCCGTCTTACCACCGTGTCTGTGTAAATTAGAGACCGCCGAATGCTGGCTTGGCGGTCGAAATTCTCCCCTAATGCATGGTAGAACAAGCAAAGCAACATTACTTCCAAGCACACTGACATCATGCACTTTCTTCCACTAGTTTTGTTGTAGAAATGGAAAAAAAGGCATTAATAAATGATGTTAGCTTGGTCTACAATGAAGGTTTACACTGAAGGAAGATACAGCACAGTGTCACAGTAAGGCTTTAGACACATGTATGCGTTACACATACTGCAGGTTTTAAGAGGAATTTTGACTTCCTGAGCCCAGTTCAGATCTGGTGAGAGCAGCTCTAACTCCACAAGTGAAGAGAATCCTTGCTTTAATTTGGCCCTTTGTGGTTTTTTTGTGTGGTTTTGTTGTTTTATTTTAAAGTAATGAGGGGCAGGAAAAGCAAATCTGCTCATGAAAACGAAGGATCACAGTGGTTTATGCAGGAACAGACATTGCTATTGGCAACAGCTATTACAACGTCTTTGCACAGCTCCATCATTAAATCACACGAGATGCTTCTTTTTCATTCTGAGTTGCTCTGAACCTGTCAAGTGTACCACATTTCTGGGGGTGATCTTTTAATATGAATACAAATAAGTACTATGGAGCACGCAGAGATCAAACTGATCTTGTGGTCTCATAAATTTTTCAGTCAGAGTGGAAGCTGCTTAAAATGGAAACTTCATAAATGATTACAAAAATATACAATGGCAAGAGCTGAAAAAAATGTATGAGTAAGTGCATGTTGCCAGACAAAGCCTTATGATGACCATGTGCTGTATCATAATGGGACCCAGAAGCACCACTATCATTAAGCAGCTTTTCTTTAGGAATTCACTTTTGTTTAGAGGTTTATAATTTGGCCATTTTACAAGTAGCAAGATAAAACTTGACCTATAAATTGTGAGCTGAGTTAATTCTCTGTCAGTTCTACAAATCTAACGACTACCCTCCGTATCTCACAGGTAAGTTCCCTTTTTAGAAGTTAAAGCATTTTAAAGCACTGCTAAATGACCTTTAGATGACCCACTTAAAACTTAAATGCAGAAAAAACTTGATATACATGTCTAAGTTTTTTGCCTTGTATGCTTTTTTTGAAAATTGATGACCAAATTATTTACCTCTAAAAAGTGATTAATGCACAGTAACTAATACGTCATAAATATTATCCCTGGCTGACTGCACATCAGTAGGATGTGTGTCGTGCAAACAGCATAGAAAACCTCATTACCTCTACACAGTTAAAGATACAGTCATATATTAAAGTATAGCATGTGGACTTGTGAAAATGCAAGGAAAAAACATAGCAGTTTCATTCACCATATTGTAAATATAAAGACTCTGACTCTGTTTGACTGGAGCCTTGTGCTCCCATGAGCCGCACTCATGCTAAGCCGAATCCTTCCAGCTACAAAAAGTGCCGGTTTCATCCAAGTTTTAGATTGATTGGAGTCAGGGCAGATTAAGGGAGGAGGAAGCCCATGGGATCTATAAAATTTAGAGCTATGGATCCCACCGGTTTAGTAGAAGCCCTGAAATATTGAGACAGACTATCCGCTGTCTGGGGCATTACCACTATTAGGACATTAGGACCCTTACAGGGTCAAGGTCAGGACCATTAAGTAATCCCGCCATGCAGGATAATAATAATTCTAGCCACAAATATGTAACAAATACAAAGACTTTGAAGGAGAAAGTTTTGCATCTCTGAACATATCTTTATCCAGTCAAAGGCCAACAATTATGCCTGAGATAGTGAGTTGTAAGGAAATGAAAATACAGCTTTGAATGCCCTGGAATAAAATGTAAATGGTAAGTAGAGGGTGCAAACAAGGAGAGAGTCTTTTACGTGAAGTCTTGGACAACACAAAGAGGATGACCATGGGGAAATGTTACTGTGTCAGCTGATCCACAGTAACTTGTTCCCCTGAGCTACCCAAGAGCTAACTCAACCGATCCATCTTCAATGGCTTTTGATACACAAGGCTTTTTCAAAGCCACTGTGCAAATTGGTAGAATTTCCAAGTAGCAGCTTGAAAAAATTCCAACAAGCAAATTAAGAATGTCTCAGTCTTTTCTCCCTTCTTCATTGCCGTTTTTTTAAAAAGAAAATATCAATATTAATGTTGAATATATTTTGCAGATTTAAGGATACTTTTTCTGTTACAGGTTTGTAACAAATCATCTAGGCTTTCCTTATACAGTTTACGCAGTTTTCCCTCATGCAGTTTACTCAGTTTCCTTGGATTCACCAAAAATATTTAACCATGTGCTTAAATCTCACTGAAGTCAGTTAAGCTGGACTCAAGCAAATGCTTAAATGTTTTGCAGGATCCAGCCTGGCACCGATCACCTCCACCATCACCAGACTCCTCCGTCTGTAAAGAAAGTTAGTTCCGGAAAACCCACAAGAGCAGACACCATTATACATCTTTTAACTCCCAGGATATGTAAAAGCAAAGACTGGCCACCACTAAAAATTCAGCCCAACCTCTTCCAGGCCAGAATAAGCTCAGCCCAGGCACTCCCAAAGACTGAAACTGCTTCCAAATCTGGATGTCTAGTCAGCAGCTTGTCAGCCTAATGCAATGCCCCTGCACCTTCAGGCTATCCAACAGATTTTTACTGCTACTGTATTAGTTGCAATCTGTTCACCGAAGAGCCACAAAAGCTGAACTCATGGAGCATTTATTGCACAGCCACGTGAGAGGCCATTGTAGCAGAATCATTACTAATGCACTGCTGAAAATGCTGTCAATTGCCAGCAGCCTCTTCAGAGGTTAATGTTTTATTTCATGCCAGGAGTAATAAAATGGAAGGTTTTTTGACCTCTCTTCTGGGAGAGTGAGAAAAAGAGCAAGCGAAGGAAAAAGCCAAATCAAAACAAAAATCGGCGATGGTTTGTTCCACGGCACATTGAACAAACAGCACAGAATTTTTGGTCCTTTTTTTCCCTGCCTTGTGCAGTAACATAAGGAACTTCACAAAATAAAATTACTCGGCGTGTGGGAGGACAGAGGCGGGGAGCAGATTGTGACTTTAAAGAGGAACAAGGACAGCAGCTTTTTTTGTGTGCGTTGTGTGTGGCTCGTAGTCTGTTACTGTCGCTTGCCTTGTTTTACAGTAGCAATATAATTATTCCAAGGGAAAGGAAATGGTGGATCCCAGAGACCAGTCCACATCCTGCAACTTCCTTTACCGCCCTCCCTTTCCATCCCTTCCAATTACCATGTTTATAAGGAAATAAATGCCCAACAGCACACTCCAGAGAGGTGAGGTGCGATATGCACATCCACTGTTTTAATCAGAGAAGTTGAAAACTGCTGAGTTTGCTGAGTGCAAACCAAACAATTCAGGGGACACAAGGTTTGCTACACCAGTAAAATTAAGCTGGTTGAAGTCACAAGTGCAATTTATCCAAACACGGTAACATTCCCAGTGACACTGAATTAAACCTATGAGGGTTATTTGATCTCTTTCACTTCTTTTTTCTTTCCATCTGTTTACCTCCCCCATATATTTTCAGTACGCAGGGTCATTAAATCAAACAGCAGATTACTCTTTCTGTAAGTATACCCTGTTCCTGCTGTCGCAGTATCTAAGCCCTGCTCGAGCTTATCGATTATGTCAGATTATCCGTTGTTCCCATAACTTGGCCTTCTGCACCTGTATCCGACATTCCCTAGATAATGCCAGCTGGCCTAGTAACATTTCAGCATTGCATTTATTTGCTTTCTATTAATTTTCCAGAGGTGGGGTGTTCGTAATTTTCTGTTGTCTTCATGCCATTTATTTCAAATATTTTCTGCTGTTTATTTAAGGAGACATTTCTTGTTGATTTCTCAGAGCTCTCTGATGTTTGTCACAGAAGTACTGCTCCTATACTATTTAAATACTTAAATACCATTAAATACTACTATTTAAAATACTAGCTTATACAAATCTAAGTGAAAAACTTCTTGGTAGTCATGCAGGGAAAGAGAACACCTAATTTACTTTCAAAACAAAACCAAACATTGCAAGCTATTGACTGTAAGAGTGAGCGTGGAGTCAGAGTGTGCCATATGGCATTTGAAATAAATTGGATATTGAGTATCATCCTGGTTTTGGCAGGCAAACGGTCAGTTATTTGAATTAACTAATAACAGACAATCTTGATACTGTGCAGAAAAAGAAGGATTATTAAATCGAAGTGATAATTCAATCTTTCATAGAAATTCTATTTACACACAACAATGAATCTATTCAGCATTAGGCTTGAACATAATTTAACTTCCACAGAGTGGGAGTTTTGCAACTGTAAAACCAAAGAGCATTTTCAAAATGAAGAGTTAATATACAGTTCATAATAAGAAAATGTGGTCGCATACGTGGAGTGTCTTATCAAGAGTCTTGCTCAAAGACGTAGCCCCATTAACTTTTGCTGTTCTTACCCTACTCTCCTTGACACCTAAACCTCTTGTTGCTAATAAAAATAAGACCCTAGAGGGTTTTTTCTTGACTTTTGCAACATTTAGTCTTTGGAATACAGAAGTGCCTGATAACCTTCCTTACATAAAATTCCTAGAAGAAAATCCTGAAATATCATTAGCATTGCAAACACGATTTTCCATTACATATCTTTAGTACAGTCCACAGCAAAACACTGCTATTTATCAATCCTCTTCTTGTATTTCATGAATATCTAATGCTTTGTCAAGCCCACGTTGTACAGACTATCTTCGTTAATGATCATTTTAAGGGATTTTGAGGTTTTCTCCTTAAGTTCAGAGACAGACTATTAACACAAAACACAGTTTTCACAGAAAGGTGCAGTAAGTAATTTAAAATTCATGCATCAAATATATGAGTGTCAAAATACTATCCAACTGCATAGATCCCCTGTTATCCCTTCCCTCCCTCATCAGTGAAATGCAATTACTGAAATTAAAAGCCTACCAGTCACATTAATAGGAACCACATCTGTTTGGACTGCCTGTGCTTGTTGTCGCATTTTCTCTTCTGGCGTTGGCAGTGGGAGCGACTTGGTCCAGTTGGTTTGGGTGTTGATATCTGATAACTCATTTGAAACTGGAGTTTTAGGCCTTTTGATGGTAATAAGCTTTTCTTCCTCTGGGGAAGAGACAGGACACTAGAAACAGAAATACATGCAACAATGTAAGTTTACTACAAAAAAAAAAAGGTAGGACCATGGTATCACTAAGGCATTGCAGCTGCAGTCAGCACGATTGCTTGTGGAGCAAAATACACCCTCACAAATATCACACTTTGACCTACACAAAGAGTGACTTAAGTAACACACAACCAACCAACCCACAACAAAACGCCTGGATTTATCGGACTGAGGGATATATACCAATGAGAAAGAGTAGTCCTGAGCAGAGCAAAGCAGAGTAACTAATTATCTTACACACTGACATCGTCCCTGGAGTGATTAACCCCTCACTGCACCGCAGTTTGCTTTCCCTGCCCCTCTCCCTTCCCGGTGCCCTGTGAGGCAGATGTGATTTGAGCGCTGCTTTGCTCCAGCTGTACCAGGTTGTAAGGGTGCGTAAGGTCTCAGCAAGAAGCCTGTTACGAAGAGACAGATTTTTGGGAGAGCTCAGTACAAGAACCAGCCGATGCACTCTACAAAATCATCAGCCACGGATCAGTGAGGTAGCAAGAATAACTTTGCTTTGGCTTTGGAGAAACTCATGCCACAGTCAAGGGGGTTCATTTTGCCCATTTTTCAGGGGTGAAGCAGTTAACAATATTGGTAGCCATAGAATGGTCATTTTAAACATCATTCCTTATCAAAGTAGAGATTTCACCTCCACGATGGGTGTTTCACTTAAAAAAACCCAACCAACCAATGAAACAAAAAACTTTCTGCACCAGAAAAAGAGGTTGCAGAGGTTGCAACGGCTTGTGCAAATCCTTCCACCAGACAAAGTTATAAGCCGAAAAAGCCATTTGATTTCAGGGACCAAATCTGTTTTCATTACAGAGTCCTTGTTTGCATGCCAGCAATGGCAGAGAAAGCCATAATGTAGCTTTTTACTGATAGGACAGTACTAGACCAGGGCAAACCCCGAGGACAGGCAGGTTCAGGGCATGCAGAAGACATCACTGGGGCTTCTAGCAGGTGGTCACAAGCTCCAAGCAAACTCGGGGAGAGGCAGCCTTCCCTCCTCCCTGCTCCTGCCAGCAAGGCACCCCCGGGAATCCCAGAAGCAGGAGGGAAAACAAATCTCTGCCTTCTCCTGCCCCCAGGCAAAACAACAAAGAGAAGAAAACCATGGAGAGGAGTTGTGTAGGGGCTGCAGCACTTGGCAGAGATCTCTCTGCAACCTCCTGACTCCTCCGCTTCAGCGGTGTTTGCCTTGGGACCTCCCTCTCTACCGCCAGACCAGAGTTACAGCCCTCTCCCCCTTTCTCTTTATTCCTCTCTCCCTCTGCAGAGCAGAGCACTACCCAAAATAGGGTTGTCAGTACTGGATCGCTGCCTCTCCCGGGAGTGACTCCCTCACTGCTGTGCACCGTCATGGAAAGAAACATCACAGCTATTTAAACAGATGGATTTTTTAAACTATTATTATTATTATTATTATGAGTTTTCAATCTAAGCGATCTGTTCTCTCTTGAAGCTGAGTGCTATACAAAAGACATGCCCAGACACTGTGCCACAACCACTGTTTATCATTTCTGATCTTAATTTTCTTCCTGTTACCATGAGGAGTTCCCAATGTTTATAAATAAATAACCATTTATACATTCTATTTTGCTTTGAGTCTACATGCTTTAGGACAGGGCCCAACGTTTTATTTAATGATTAAAAAAAAAAAAAAAAAGGCAACTTCCAGGCAAAAAGTTAAAGAACAGAAAAGCAAAATCTCTTCAGGTAATAATAAAAAAAACATTTCAGGCAATGAAATTATTACTAATGTCATCCAGCGGTTTGGAACCACGCTTTTGAAATGTGGGAGCTTTTATTCGAGGAAATAATCCATTTTTGTCAGTCTTGCATTTCTTTACTAGTGAGGCTGTGGGTGGGATGGAGGCTGCTCTGTAGGAAAGGGCTCAGCCCTCTGAAAACCCCAGCAATTCTTTCAATACAAGCTTCTTCGAGGACGTAATTTTTTCAGGCCTACATTGTTTTTAAAAGGCTCTAAACCCACTTCTATAAAAATATAATGTGAATGCTTATCTTTTTTGTGAGTGTGTGTACCTATACTTCATACACACATACAGTGTGGGCACATATATATGTATGTACTTATACAAGGACTTTCTCACCTCAAATCACTCAAATTCATAAAACCCTTCATTAACTTGAGCAGTTTGGGAGAGAAATGCCATTGCAGAAGGGAAAGCTGCCTCCAGGCCATGCTTCCCCCTCCAATTAAGTTTAAAAACAGCTGCGAGACAGAAAGGGTTTGTAAGGAACGTGGCAGGGGGGTGCTAGCCCAGTGTCATGGCGGGCACGTGTGCGTGCACTTACAGGGAGTAACCAGGGGTTGAGGCAAAGAAATATCACTTTCCCTGTTTTACAAAGAGCTTTCCTCCACCTGAATCAGGGCACCAAGGGAGACACCTCCTGCCTGGTTTTGCAGTTTGTGTGGGGTGAAGATGAGCTCCAGCGACCTTCGGACACTCTGCTTGGTTGCTACTGTCAGCATCAGTATGTGTCACACTCAGCCCATACCGCAGTGCCGGGTCTCAGCTGTCGTACAGCCGTCACCAGGGGCTACTCCAATATGTCAAATGGCAGCGAGATTGGTTACAAAGCCACCCTTCCTTTTCAGGGAAATTACCCAAACCAGGCAGAACCATTTTTCCGTCACAGTACATAAACAGAAAAATTGAAGAACTGAAGCACCTACTACGACGGAAGCCTAGTTGTCCAGAAAAACGTGGAGCAACAATCACAAATTTTGCAGAATTAAAAATTGAGAAAACTGGGGACAGATGGAGGAAGACGGACAGAAATGAATCAGCCCAGTGTCCGTATAACAAATGAAAAGCAATTGAAAATCCAATCATGCCGTTGAGGTTAAAGCACTGTGTCAGTGAGAAAGATTTTCCACCATAGGACAGTTGTGCGTACTTCTACAACATAATTCAGTAAAAGAGTCGCAGGCGGGTTTGAATGTAGGAAGAAATGTTCACGTTTCATCTGTAGGTACACTCTCCATGGTTCCTGGATAACCATGACAGTCTCTACTTATATTCTTTCTTCCAAAGTACTCACAATGATAGTGGTATATTTACTTGGTTTTCTGATGTGAAGAGACTTTTAAGGAGCATGACAAAGCTGTACAGTTTTATTGCATATTGAGGAAAACAGCAGCTCATCTTTCAGCTTTCTTCATATTGAAATTATTTACCTCTATAATAAGGAAGAAAATAGAGGATTTACATATTTTTAGCAAACATTCCCAAGTTTGTAGCACAGAAGCCTGCCGGAAGATGTAGTGAATTGCTGCTGCGTAACAGGAAAGTCTTCTCAAGTAAGGTCTGTTATATCAGAAACAGAACTGGACTAGGCAGTACTTTGAGATTATGTATCTGCTTAGCAAAGCTGATCATAAACACTATGTTCATAAGAGAACAGAAAGCACCTGTCCCATTTTTAAAGCATCTCTGATTCGTAACAACTTTATTGCTAGACTTAAATGGCCAAATTTCTGTGCAATGGGATGTTAGACTCATCTCCTCAGGCAAATTTGTTGGGATTCGTCCTTTTTAATGGATCAGGGAAGAGAAAAAGGTGTGATGGGATGTAAAAGCAACAGCCTTGGACCTTGCAGTGTTTCCATGAACGTGCGTTAGAGGGGAAAAAGCATGAACTTTCACATGGGAATTGAAATGAGGATCCAGGAGATAAATGGCCTATGCATACTCTATAGACAAGCTATATGGCTCAGTAAGCCAGAGCCTTGCCATTGCCTTGTTGATATATTGTCCCCCAGCCTACATATACAACAAAAGGGTCTCACTATCTCAGCGCATCCACACTATTGAGAGGTCCCAGATGACAAGTGAGTATATGCTGTGTATCTTGCAGCACGCTCTGCCTAAATACCCTGTTTTTCTTAATCTTTTTATATTCCAGGGGTTTATACTACACTGTTTGAAAAAAGAGGGGACCTCCAGGAAGAAAATTCAATCCATACAAATTTTACCTTTCAGCAAAGAACTTCAAACTTCTAGTCATGTCTTTTACCTCACTGTCTACTGCAATCACTTCTAAAATTATAATTTCTTAGAAAAAACAACACTGAGAAAAACAAAAAAACAGCATTGCGGACAGGAGCCATACCAATTCAGCTATTACTATTTGCCAACTTCCTATTTCTTCTCCAGCCTTTTACTAGGTGTGATGGCTTCAAATGCCCTTTTACCCAATGCAAAGGGATCAATACAAACAGTAACAGGGAAGAAAACCTCAATCCCCCAAAATTTAAATTTCTCTTTCTTGGTCACTTTAGAATGTGCCTGAAGTGAGAATGTCACTTTATGTGACTGCTTCAACCCATGGGGTTTCACACTGTGTTATGGAACACTGCCACATTATGAATTTACACTTAAGTTGAATTAGTCGTGTCTGGCTCTATTTGGCGTCCTTCAGACCAAGGTCCCCACTCCAATCCCCTCCAATTTTCATAGAATATTCCCTTCTAAACACAGATCTTCAGTTGCACTAGCCAACTCTGCTATTCTACTAAATCCTTCACTTTATAGCCTTCACTGTCTCAGTAAGGAAGGGATCTTATTTTTTTGTTGGCAGAAATTACTGACCATGAAGCAAGTTATCACCTTAACCAGCACTGCAGAAACATTCCTTTCTTCCTCCTCTCTTGTAATGGGACTAAAAACATAAGAAGAGCTGTACTGCATCAGTTCAGAGCTCTAAAAGCCTGCCTAGTGTCTGCCTTATAACAACGGCCAATCAATGATATACAGGTGAAATTATATCAGAGGGTGCATACAGTGGATAACTTCCCCTGAATATTCTCTCACCATTGGATGGACTCCTCCTCCCCTCAAGAATTTACCCAGTTGCTTTCTGAACCCATGTAAACTTTCAGCACCCACAATTCCCGCAGCAATTGCACAGTGTATGTGGTGAGTACCCTCTTTTGTCTGTTCAGAGTTTCTGTACTCACTTCCATGTGCTTTGCCATTTTATGCTTTGAACTGCTGCTTCAAGTCAGTAAATTGAGCAGTATTTAAAAAAAAACCAAAAAACAGTGAAGTCAGATAAAATGCATGTGCTGATTGCAAGAGCCCCCCGTGCGATTGCAGCAGAGTGGCCGGGAGGCCAGCTGAGGGCACCACCACCTAGAAGGATCTCCAGTTCTGCCTGAGCCCATGCCTCAGGGCTCTCTGGCGTTCCCACCTCCCAACTGGAGTGCCTAACTGCTTTAGCCCCTCTTAACACCAAGCAAAATTTTGGATTAGACCCCCTCAAGCCAATACAGTTAATACCTTTGTTTTCACTTAAGATATTAAACAGTCTCTTGCAGATATTGAAGAGACAATTAACAGTTTGGCTGAGTACAGTGGCAAAAATATACTTTTTTCCCCGTGAATAAGCAAAATAAATGTTTTTGCACGCAAAGCTTAACAGATTGTGTCAAGGCGAAGTTCATAAGCCAAATGACGGGACCTGGGGAAACATACCGTGAGTTTTTGGCACACAAACATTTTCACAGGTGGAATAAAGACATGATATACTGCATGCCTGGAGCAAGTACTCTCTGTAGCTCACATTCATCATTTAAGAAAAATACATTACTCCAAATTAGTAAAGGTTTTCCTTGGCTAACTAAAAACCAATGATGCAGCCAATTAATTAAAACACAATGTTCGTTGGAGGAGGAGTTTCAAAGGAGGCAAATGTTAATAGACAGAAAGGAATTAAAAATTTCAATGAACCAAGTAAATAGAGGCTACTGGACTGCAGACAAAAAGGAGTAATAAGGAAAAATAAAGGAAACAAACCTGGCATGGCATTGAGCAGTTGGGGTTTTTAATTTATTTTTTTTAAAACAGAAAACAGAAGCAGGCTAGGAGCAGAATAAGATTGCATATATGCTAAACACTACAAGTAACATCAAGCTGCAGATATGGCAGCTGGATGGTCCCACTCGTGGGCAAGGTACCTTGTTACTCCAGGGAACCAAGTTACAGCAGGCGCTAATGCAAGACTGAGAGATGCAGTCTAACAGACTAGACTGTTGAGTGAGACAAAAAGAAACAAAGAGAATGAGTGATAAAAAGGGAAAGAAAAAAGAATGAGAAAAAAACACACAGAAGACAAATACATTTAATATACACAATGTATATATTTCAGAATATAAGCGAAACCAGAATTTGAAAGCAACATCTCAATATATCTTTGACACCGGGAAAACAGAGCAATACTGAAGGACAGGAATAGCTCAGCTCCCAGGTTGCATCACCAACAGTGGTATGTGAGAAACTGGTCACAGTACTGAGATGTAAAATCCAGATAAACCAATTTAATCTCCAACAAACACAATTAGTATCAGTATTGCGGTGGAGCTTGGCCTGTGCTCCATTAATGTAACTTTTAAGAATCAACATTAAGAGTAAAAGGCTAGTTGCAAGAACTTCATTCTGTATCAGCTACCACCCATAGACTTCAGCTTTCTGTGTTTTCTAATTTTATTTGCTTGTCTTTGAGTTGGGCTAACTGCTTATCCCTAGCAGTTTTCCTTTGGAATAGCAAATGTTCTGCTTATCTTAGACATTTTCTAAGACTCCCGCTGAACCATGTGCTTTGTGGTATGAATATTACCCTCTGGTGACAGACACCCACCTCCACAAAACCTGAGATTGTTTGTGGAACGAGGTATCCTCTTGCATCACCTACCCATGGTTTCATATTATGTCTCCAGCAAAGACAGACAAGCAGAATATCCGGTTATATTTTTTTAAAAGAGCACATTAAAAAGAGTAGGGAAAGATGGTTTTCTTTGTGAAATCACCATGCAGCAAAACAGTTTTTCCACAAGTTGGCAATTATGTCAACTTAGAAGCAAATTTCCAAACAGTAAATAGCTATTCATCCATCCTTATTCTCCTGTTCTCAAATTTCAACTATTAAGTACTCCATGTACAGAATTTAAATGTTGGCTTTTTTGCTTTGAATAGACAACAAAGCTACAAAGCTTTCATCAGGTGGTAAGGAGTTCACATTTTGAATCACAGGATTTTGGTGACCCCAGTTCCACACTGTTACTGAAGAACTCTTCTGACAGCTGAAATATGACTTGCTCAAGGCATAAGACTTATTAGAATTACTTGGCACTTTACCAGTGGGATTACAATTCAAGTTCAGAGATCTGTTGTGGTAAGTGTTCATTTAAAAAGAGAGTAGAATTTTAGGCCATTACAAAAAAAAGCCAATTAAACAAAGATACTGGTCAAAGGACTCCACAAAACACTGAGTTGCACAATATGAAGGGAGAATCATGCTACAGTTTACAAGGAATTAATGTCTTTCTGAGCTGCAAATAAGAGCGGCAGGGTTAAGGTTAAGGTACTGAGATAATCAGCAACATCCCAGGCTGTCAATTTGGCAACTTTCTCCACAGCTCTGAATCATCCTTTCGGCTAAAAATATTTAAAGGAAACTAGTCCAGTTTGAAATGGAAGTGCTATCCTACCCTTGAAGCATAATTACTTGCATGATTTTTTTCAGAATGCACAGAAACTGTTAGTAAAGCATTATGTTAACACTCAAAAACACCCTTAACCAAGATAAGGATGACAGCTCTTAGTCTCTAAGAGGCCTCACCCATGCTTATATGCTCTCATTCAAATTGTTAAAGCAAAGTGTTTATATATTTTTTAAATGTTACATTAGTTTGACAAGTGCAGATGGACATATGCTGCACAGCATTGGCTAAGACCAGTTGATAACATATAGGTATGCATATATATGCAGTACATTAATAGCAATAAACAATGTGTTAATACTTTCCCCAGTGGAAATCATAATTCCACTGATTTCAGCAAGGTTTTGCAAATTATCATTATAATGCATTCCACAGTATGAATGTGCTTTACATTCTCTGCTCACTGCCAGTACATACCACACACAGCTAAACAAGATGCTCCAACATTCCCTGCCAATACACAGATACAATGCTATCACCACCTGGATGAGAGACTGTACACATTCCATGACACCTTTTATTAAGTGATTGAAAACCATGGAGGATAGAACTGAAAACACTGTACCCTTTAAAGTGATTTCTCAGAATTTGCACACTTTGTATAGACAGTTATTTGGTCCGTGCTACAGAGGCACATATGGTTTAGTAACGATTCAAAGAAATTAAACTGTATTACAATTAAGGATATCCTCCCACTCTCTGAGCAACAGCTTGTGGCAAAGTATTCTAGAATTATCTATCTTGAAAATCCCAGGAGCTCCAGCATTTCAGGTTTGGACAGCCAGGCTTCAGTGCATCTTGCTGTCCACCCCGGCAATAATGTCCTTTCGCGCAGCACCAAAGTTAGCTTCTCTTTCAGAGCCCACAGGCAGAACAGGGTAAGGTAATGACCGAGAGGCAAAATTTCTTTTCTTCTTCAGAATGCTAATGCAACCCTACTAGTTCTGTAATTGAAGCGAATATAAATTGATGTATATATAACAATGTGTCTTGACAACTCACTCACTTAGGATTTTAGCTCAACTGTCCCTTCTCTTTCTCTCTTTGTTTAATTCATTTCTAGATTCTAAGCTAAGCCTACCTGGAGTTGAGATGTGGGCATACAAAGATGAAAACCATGAAGCAAACTGAAAGCAAGCTGGGAAACCCAACTTAGAGGGCAATCGTTCATTCTTCTGGATGCCTTTACACAAACAGTTGTGATGCAGGAGGACAAAGCTGCGTAACTGCCCATATTAGCAATTCAAAGCGTGCATGTGTAGCTGCTTCAATGGGAGTTCACTGCTGGCTGGCTAATAGTTCTTCCTGCTACTTGAATGTAAACACTTGGCAGGTTCCAGACAGGCACCCTTGCTGGGGTCTTCCCTCCAGAACTTTACCAAACTCCTCCTGGCATTCACATCTTTATTGCACCAGTGGGAACTTTATATAAATGCATAAGTAGAACTGGGATTTTTAAGAGACTATGGAAGTCAGATGACCTAATCTCACTGTAATTCAAAGGAATATGCATCTTTACAATCTTCTAAAAATCCTACCTTATTTGAACAATGTTATAGCAGGCAATTAAACTGCACCAGGCATGTATTCTTTCCAGCACTTTGCCCCCCACCATTACCTTTTGTTCAATTTCTTCATAATCATCCTGGTAACTTCCACAGATTGCACTGGAGGATGAGGAGAAGGTGGGGCCCTGAGAGTAATACTGCGAGCTCCGGTACCCATCCCGCCGCAGCTTGTCACACTCTGCCAAAAGAGAGAGAAAGAGGAGATTAATTCATGACAACAGCCATTACTGTTTGCACTTAGTTTACAGCGCACTTACAAAAGTACACAGTATTTTCCCCAAACTGTTTACCATGCATTAGCATTGTCTGTTCCAGGTAACAGAAGCCAAAGGTGCATTTCTTGTATTTCTATCTATCTTTTCCCCTCCCTCACGTGTATTACATACATATGCCCACATATAGTGTATATACACATGGCTTTTACTCAACCTAGAGATGGCAAGAGCTTTGGAAAGAAGGGGGAAATGGATTTACTTATTTATTTAAGTAAGGCCTGGCTCAGTGTCTTGACAGATGGCAGCATCTTGCAGGATGGGAGACGGAAGCATGTGAGTAACACCGGGGGTCTCATTTGCCAGGCCGGTAGACAGCCATTATGCGCCTTACACTTGAAATGATTATGTTGCTCCACTACTCATGCACCATCTGCTAAATAACTTTGGCACTGACCACTTGTCTTGTCTTCCTGCCTGTGGAAGAGACCATTTATTGTGATTTTGGAGAGAGGAATGCAAATCACGGGGATCTCAAAATCTCATGTTGCTGCAGAGCACGTGTAGTTTAATACTGAAGACTTTTCAAAGTTCAGAGAGAATTCAGAGCAAACATGCACCCCCACTCAAAATGGCCAAAATGGTCAGCATCTCATCCCCCCACACCCAAGTCTTCCACAATCATCTTCCCACCTCCTAATTGATATTCAGTGTGATTGTGCTAAAGAATGACAGACGCCAGAGCATAAGGAAAAATTAAACGTTCAAGATGCGGCAACCAAACTCATCAGCCGAGTCAAACTGTTAGCTTTACATTTCCAGAGACAGATATCTGAATCTGTTGAAAGATGAGGAAAGCAAAAATAAAATTAAGTATTTAGTACATTTCTGTCTAAGGAACTGAAATTTCTGCACAATACACAGCCATTGTCACAACACAAAGTGCTTTTAGCATCACTTGCTGGAGAAAGACTTTCCGTGATTGTACCACCTGTCTCCCTATCTTGATCTCTTTAATACCCCTTAAAATGGAAAACATGCAATGTTTATACTGAGGGCAAGATTTTACAGAGGCTTTTGCCTGGCAAATGATGAAGTGGAGTAACAATTTGCAATTCCCACATACATCTCCTTTGTTGTACTCAGATGCTTCTGAGAGTGAGGTCTGGAGGACTCCATGCTGACAGGTTTACCAGCCTAGAGCAACCACAGCTCTAGGAGGATTTAATCTGCATGGGATCCCCTGCACATGCACGTCAAGAAGGCAAGCTTATAATTTGACAGCTAGCCATTTCCATCAAAGCCAGACGTATGTCCTGACCTATCACGTGTTTCTGTATGGGGTCAAAAAGGGCAATTTGACATTAACGTGTCACTTCTCTCTCAGTTCAAGGACCAGGGGTGGTGTGGTAGGTTTGGAGATCCAGATCAATTGCTACATCTCAGGAACAGAGGGTCGGTAACCCCGTTTACCTGTTTGGCCCACGTGAGCATGCTGACACTGCACGCATCTGGCAAACAGCTGCTGCACTTCAGGAGGCGGGGAGGGTGAAAAATGACTGCCAGCAACCACAGTAAAACAAATTCCTCCACCGCCCTTCCAAATCTGGCACTGCATCCAGGCAGATCCAGCACATAACGCTCACAAATGTGAGCACCCTGATGGGCTGTCGATCTGACCTACAAATCAACAGCGATGAGCAGGCTGAAGCCCAAGGACTTGCATCAACTTGTAGCATGGGTTAACACGCTAAGCTGTCAACTTGGGCACTGCAAGTTTTACCTTCAGATCAGTCGCTAATCACCACAAACAAACATAAAGACAACCTAAAAGGTGGGTAAGAATGCAGTTATTTTTCCTCCTGTTCTTGGGATAAGGCCCAGGGTCCTGGCTGGCCACTTCTGTGACTCTCCAACATCAGGCATCACAGCCTGCCCCAAGGGCGACGGCCCCTCATGGAGCATGATAGATGTAACCTCTGATATTAATTGCTTGACCTTATTTATTCTCCTTACCAAGGAGATTAAGATGATGAATAGTGCACTTCATGAAGTGCAGAAGAACTCCAAAAACTTAAGGAAGTCAACACTGAAAGTCTCAAGTCCACCACAAGTTCAGTGGACTGACAATAAAAATCTGGCAGTTTATTGAGCTTGAAACCTCCATTTTTCCACAAGACAGGATCTATGTAACACCAGAAGCTATTGCAGTGACATTGCTGAAGAAGTCAAGAGAATTGCTACAAACTGCCAAGTGAACCACACCAACAAAAAGATGATTTGTCCCCAAGAACAGCTTTTCTATTTAGTACTGTCACTGTACATTTCACAGCACAGCAGGAAACACACACTGTGGATGGCACCCGAGGCCAACAAACCTCAGCAGAGGTTTTAGGCAGATATCTTCTACTTCACATTGCAACAGCCCAGAAGTGCAACACAAGGTCAATCACTGCATCTGACTGAAGCTACTGTCGCTGCCAGATCAAGGGTGGCACCTTCTGTTTAAAAACTGTTCCAGCTGGAGGCATCCCCCCACATCTCATCACTATTATTAAAGGTGCACATGGTCTTCTGTAAGCAATCAGGTTTGTATTTTTCAGATAAAAGGTTTTTATTTATGTAAAAAATACTGATGAAGCAGCTAGAAATACTCACTCTAGAAAAGACTCCAGACATGTTCCCTTTTTCCCAGAGGAGCAATACCTTGTCCTGTTCGCATAACCCCAAACAGAGAAGAACACTATACACAGAGTTAAGTGAAAAAGTTCTTACAGTTATGCATGTCATTTCAGAGCTGTCTGCACTGAAGCTGACTAAGTAACAGAAGAATACAGCCAGTTCCAGTTACTAAAAATCTTCAGTTTTAAGAATGTGACAGTAAGTTAGTGCTAGCTGAGCCAGGGACATACATATTCTTGGTTGGACCCAGTGACAGGGCTGCCATTACCCACATTATCCAATATACAAAATCATGCACAATCTTTCCAGATTTCTGCCGAAGAACTGCCAGGGCAAACCCCAGGCGACTGCATCAGGCAGGACACAAACACCCGTTCCTGAGGACGTGCCTGCCACTTCACCTCTGCAGCACATGCACAGCAAGCTCAAAGTTGTAATCTTGCATGTATCTGATCTGAACCATGTAATAATATTTTTGTGCTCCAGATGAACTGGTTTTGTTTACACCAAGATGGGCCATTCGCCCAGGAGGACCAGGAAAGAGCCACTGCCTTGGCAAAGGTGATTGGTGGCTGCACTGGGTGGTGCCACGGCACGAAGGCTGGAACTACCTCCTCTTCATCCCCCGACTGCTTCTGGGGCTGAGTGCACAGGGGTGCTGCTCGTCATCTGCTGCTGCCCTGCAAGTGCTTTTCTGGCTAGGTAAAACCATAGATTAGTTCTTGGCCTTCTCCCTCTATACTAGCGATACATTAAATTTCAAAATCTCCTCTGTATTATAAATGTTGCTTAAAAATTACTGTAGTCAGATTATATTATAATATAATTTATCCCCACTTATGTGGTACAAGTTAAACCCTTCCTAGGGAAATTTTGCCTTAAGTTGAATTTTGCTATTCACAGGGTGGCTTTAGTTAAGTGTGAAGAAAATGTGTGGGAAATGTGGTCAAAACCCTTTTAAAGGCCCCCTCCTCACTTCCACAGTTATTAGAACAGGGTAAATGTGACGTTCAGGAGATGCACGACGGAAGAAAAGGCATTAAAGCTGTCAGTGCCCGACACCATTATGTTCAAGTCGCTGCCATATACCCAACCACTCGTACGTCTGCTCAGGATTGCACTTTGGCAGGGTTTGCTAAATCCCGCATCAGGCAGAAGCATGCTGGGGACGTACTTCTCACCGACAGCAGGTGAGCGCATCACCCTGCTCTGCTCTCTTCCCTCCTGCTGAATAAGCGGGGGAACGCGCGGGTACCAGCAGCACCACGCCGAGAGCGAGGGCTCAACCGAGCCGAGCGTGGTTCTGCACCAGAGTTTTGAGCCACAGGCACTGAATTTTCAGCACTGCTGTGAATAACTTGACCTCTCCCTGTAAAACCTTATGGCCCCTGTGACACGCAGTCAGACCAAGTGTATGAAAATACCTCCAAGGCCTCTCAGCCCACATCTCCTCTCCATTTTATACAAGGAACTCGCACGTAACTGCATTTGACCCTGAGCTGGTAACACGCAGTAACAAATCTCGCACGCAGAGGCAATTTACTGCTTTTCCAACAACTCGAAACCATATTCTTACATGATAATTTGAACCACAAATCACCGGAGTGAACAGAAGGCACAGCACTGATACCTCAGTAATTCATTTGACATGCTTTTATCATGGAAAACCAGGATTAACATTTACCTCGTCTGCTTAGTCAGACCTACACACCGCACTGCCCCGCGACAGAAGGAAGGCTGGGTTTGCTGGGAGGGGACTGGATGCTTTGGCTCCTTCCCTCTCATTTAATAGATTTTTAGTAACATTTTGTGCCTGCCGAGCTTCCTACCACTAAAACTAGTCGTAGTATCTTGAAAGTTTATATGAAGGAAAACGCATTGCCCTGCCAGCAGCAGACCTGGTCAGAGGGAGATGGATTCACATTTGTTTTCAGAAGTTTTCCACAATTTTTTTTTTTTTTTGGTAATTGTAAAAGGAACAGTGCAAGACTATCATTTTTCACAGGTTCCTTCATAAAACTGTTCTTTTGCCTGCCGGGTTTGGGGCACCCCGTATCGACCTGGCTGCAGGGAGAAAGGCTCCAGGTGCTGCAGCCCACCGCAGCCTGGGATGTGTCCCCAGGGTGCGGCCCCAGCCGCAGAGCTGCAGCTTTCTGCCACCACCCTGGACCAGCCTGCCCTCCACGCCTCAGGCCTGAACGTGCAGCCATCACTCACTAAATTAGCCCTAACGAGATTACTCATGTAAGTAAACACTGCTCATGTGACCATCACAGGATCAGGCCTTAAGCTCTGTAGCTGTCTACATCCACACGTACACATTCAGACACACTCAGAAGCATGTATTAAAGAGTTCAACACATATATATAAAGCCCTTTTCTGTGGTTCTAAATATTTATTAGTAACCAGTAAAGACACCGGTAAAATAATTGAACTACCACGATATTCACAAGTACACACTTAGAAACTTAGCATCAAGGTTATTCAGACATCTAAATAGCTCCGACTTGCTTGGCATAACTAGCCACCCCACCAGAAGGGTCGAGCAATGAAAGACAGAAAGATAATGTCCCAGAAACATCTGAATTTGCCTCGTATCCAAAAACACCACCTGGAACTTGAGACCAATTGCTAAAACCTGAAAAGGACCAGGGGCAGCCTCCCGGAGGAGCAGAGCTGCCCAAAGCTGCCGGAACAGAAACTCCCCGGTGGGGAGGGAGAAAGGGGAAAGACCAGCACACGCTTCGGCTGCCTGTGCACCATCCCCTGTCGTCTCCTTGTCAGCGAGAAGGGACAAGCGACGAGCTGACAGCTGCATCTGCATGCCTGAAAAATTATCTCCGCTAAAGTCAGGGTGACTTCTTGGCAGAGCCCTTCATGTTGTAACTTGTATTTTGTAGAGTGGGATTTTTTTTCTTTTTTTTTTTTTTTTTGTACTAGAGAGAGGCTATTAACTGCAAGAGTCAGCTAAACTGTCAACTACAGAAATAAATCTGCTGACTAGTATATTAAAACACATTTATCCATTCACTGCACATATCACTGGAAAGCCACTCTACTCCCTGAGGTCAGAAATCTCTTTTTTTTTAAATCTTCAGACATTGTAGCCAACCTCTTCTGTAAATACCCGCAAACCATGTTCCTCCCTAAGTCACAACGACAGACACTGTCTTATAAGTAGCTTTTAAAAACTTCACCTAAAACCAGACAGACTGTAGTCCAATATACATTTGTCTTGTAAAAGCAAACTCTTAACAATGACCCATTACTTTATAGGCCACACTGCACTTTAAAAATCAAAATATGTACTATATCACTGCTTTTTGTTTTAAAAGAACGTTCTGCTTCAAAGCTGATAAATAACTGCATATCATTTTTATTTACTTCATGCATGTTTTGAATTTGTTTTTCCAGACAACTAAGACCCCCTGGGCTTTTGACAGAAAGGCATGTATGTCAGAAGACCTGGATCCTGACCTGGCATTGCTGCATCCGAGCAAATCACTTTGGGTTAGATCCAGCCAAAAACTTCCATCTACAGACAGACACAATCTAAATTTCACATATGCGCCTCCTAAATTCAGAGCTCAAGCGGGTATCTATACTCTGGCTGCAGCACGCGAGTACACAGCGAGGCACCTCAGGATAAAGCCAACTAAGGAAGAACCTGAGGTGCCTTAACTGGTCCTTGCTGCACCAGTAATTACTAACGCTGGGTCCAATGCTACAAGCATCCCTCTCATGAGGGGCAGGAGAATGTAACAGGGATTTCAACATCTTTACTTCTGAGGATGATGTGCTTTTCATCCAACAGTGCTGAAGGATTTTTCACGTAGATGCAAATTTAAATTCTTTAAGGATGAGGTGAGCACAGGCTAAATCTCCCAACTTCCTTACAGCGTGCTCTGAACACTAGGCAAAAAGGTTGCCACCTGAAACATAACAGCAAGAGTTATGTTTTGTTTGGGACTGGTCATATTGGTGCATAGCGAGACATGCTCTGAGCACATCTACCGAACTGGGACCTCTTCAACGGGCACAGCTGCCTCTCTGCCTGCTTGCAGCGCCGCAGTAAGATGTGGGTGAGACCAAGGTAACTCTGGAGTACGCAGTTAACTGGGGAATTTCAGAGAGGTAACTTTTCAAGACAAAGAGCTTGTTGAGAATGATTATGCCTGGGACCATAATTAAAACAGACATCCTAGCTCAAAGGTCTCTTCGGTTAGTAAAGCTAACTAAAATTACTGCCTTTCGCTCTGTGCCTCTTCATGAGTCCCTCATCTGTAAACTGGGGATAAAAGTGCACAGCTCTCTTCATGTGGATGAAACAGGCTGTATTAAGGCAGAGCTGTACAAAGGCAATCTCATTTTCAACAAATATCTCATACTAAATATGACTTTAAAAAAGCAGCTCAATTTAAGTCCAATGTAGCATCTATTTTTGTCCCTGGATCTAAACATGAGGCAGACAGCTTGCCTCTACTGCTTTATATTCCTCCCCAAAATTCATTCAGCTTGGATCAAATCCCACTTCCCTTAAATGTATAAATCCACATATCATCTGCAGAACTTGACTATCACAGAGAGTGCTTCTATATCAAAGCTTTAAAATATGTTGTAAAGCCACAGCAATGATGCACTTGTGTAACAACCCAACTGTAACCAATGCTGACTGCAAAGCAAGTTCATGAACTTCAGCTGTGATATATCCAGTGCACTGTTTTGGTCAGACTCCCAGTTTAATGGGTCAGGAATTTCAACAGATGCAGTGCCGTGGCAGCCCAGCTGAAAAAACTTCTGCTCAACAGCTTGATCTAGATGCTTTGGCTAAAACCAGCCTTTGCCAATCCAGCTGCCTTCCCTGTTATTCCCCTCCCTTCCCCCCAAAAATGCAATTTTATATTGCTATTTCTAGATCTTTATTTTTATCAGTATGTACAGAAAAAGACAAGACAAGCCTGGAGACAGAGAACAACCGGTAGCCAAGACACTTCTTCCACAAAGAAGTGCCATATGAAGTGGCAAGTTTTTAACCCACCGGCAAAACTTAATTGTTTACTGCAAGGCCTTCTTGTCTGATGAGTAACAAGAAAGGTCTATCAGACTTTTTAAAGACTTTTATGTGTGCTCCCTTTCTTGAAGAAGCAGCCAAGCCCAGCCACACAGGTAGCTTTTAAGGACAAATACTGTGAGGAGTTTCCCAGAAACAAAGATGTCTTGGGGTCCACAGGATAAAGGTAACCCTACGAGAGGGCTGGTGGACTGTGCGATGGAGAAGTCTGTGGAATGGATACTTCACAGAAACCTTACTGAAAGTGACCAAATGCATTTATGTTAGGTCTATTCCCTCCAACACACAAGTGCTCGCTGTCTCGTTGGGAAGAGTGTCCTGATGTGGTAACTGGACGCACAGCCAGGCTGGGAAACCCACCAGACTGCAAACCCTTCCAGACCGGCTTCTCCAAGCTGCTTCAGGGCTCAGCCATACAGATGCTTGTAGTAGCGCAAGGATGGGGCATGGAAGTGGAACACTCAAGTAGAGCAAGTATGCAGTTAGACTTATTTTCAAGCGTCCAAATCAGATGCAAGTCTTTAAGAAGGATCCAAACTGAAAGGAACTCTGCAATGTGAAAATATCTTTAACAGAGTTAAGTCAATGCAAACATGTTGATCATTCCTTTCTTTCTTTTCTTGAAGCTTTTAAAAACAAGTACATTTAATCCCGCCCTTGATTCCCCAGGTGATCTGCATGATTTAGCCATACAGAAAACCTTTCTAATAGCACCAAAATGCAACAGCCATTACAAATTATATTTGTTAACAACCTGTCACTGGGGAGTGCTCAAAATAATTATCACTGTTTGTCTTGAGTTAATTTAAATTTCTGCAAGTGTGTTATATGCCTACATTTACTGGTGACAAGATGTCTTAAGTTTAACAGTTTATTTGCTTCCTTTTGCATGGTTGATGCTGGCATTAAAATAATTCTCTCCACTTTTTCTCTAGCATTTTTATGGATATTTGTTGTTTCTTAGACAAACGAACACAGCTAATACAAAAATATGACAGGAGTTTTAATTGTTTTTTCTCCTAGGACACTTAATGTTAAACTTAAAGGTATCCAAGATGCTGCAAACAAGCATGTATATTATAACTCCCCAATCTAAGAGAGGAGAAGAAAAGCGAAAAGGGAAACAACTGAAAGTCTGATATTCCTTGTGATGGAAGTTGCTTTACCTAGCACTGAAACAGCTACACCACAGAGAGTAACAGTTCAAATTTCTTCTCTCCACTGAAGGCACAGATCTGAAATGGGGTGAGGTTTGATAATCTTTCAGCTAAATCTTCCTACTGATTCTGACTTGCATGGTAAAGCATTAAGAAAACACATTAATCTGGTTTAAGAAAAAATAGTGTCATTAGTATTATTTTGAAACAAATTTTCATCTTCTTTTAACCCTTTCACTGGAATTACTTTCACTTATCATGCATATCATGCAGTCAATCTACATATAACCACCCTGTATGTTTTTACACTCAGCACTGCACTATAAAACTCAACCTAAAAACAGGGAACCTAAATGCTTCTGAGTAGCTCAATTTTTCAGTATAAGAGCAGCTTTCAAACATGTGCAGTGTAGACTTCTGGTCAAGTTCTACTTAGCTTCATTTGAATACTCGCTTATAAAAATTCCTTATTAGAAAGGGCAGTTGAGTATGGAACTTGGCCAAAATCATCAACAGATGTACTGTGAATTAATTCAGGAACAGTAAAAAAAAGCAGGATACATGGGCAGAACTTCTGGTTCTAACTTGACTATTGAAACTAAAATAATGAGAAATAAGTTGATGATTTTATTTTTATTTTACAGCTCCAAGGTCTTTCCGGAACATATGGTCTACCCCTAGCCTTTAATGGTCTTATACTTCATTAAGGTTTCCAATTGGTTGAGAGCTCACATCTTGCCATCTCTGAACCTGAACCAGGCCTATTGTTAATATGAAGTGGTTCCCCCCCTATTTTGCAGCTCTTTAATGAAACATAAGATTATTTTAAGTCCATAATCTTCTCAGCAGGATTATCGACTAGTAGGGCTGACCCTAATATTGCTCATCTGAACAGTGATCTGGCAGATGCACTGAGAAAACAAAGGCTAAACACATACCTGTCTGGAGGGTCTTGCAGCAAGACATAATAGAGGCTTTATGAGTAACTACTTAAATCCGGTTTTATTTGACAATGCTAACCAGATGTCTTCTGGAAAACAAATCAAGTGTTTCAATCACTGCTGCTTAAATACATTCCTTGAATTTGGCCAACAAAGCTAAACAGAAGCTATAGTCAGCCAAACCCAGCTCTTCTGAAGATGAGATAATAAATGAATCATCGCAGACATTGGAACAACGAGCCCTACATTATGTACATAGCTTGAATCAACACAATTACCCTGGGGGAAAAGAGGCACAAAGCACAGGCAGTTGTGCAGGAAGTCTCCACAGCTATAGTCTAAAAAGGAGTATCAAAGTCAGCACGTGGACTGCTCCCACTATTTACAGGTACCCCTTCCTCAGTATGTATCTGACACCTTGTTACCCGCTGGAAAGGACAGCCAGCCCGGGCAGTAACCAGCAGCGTGTGACATGACATCGCCCCTCACCTGCAACTTGAACTGCGCAGAGGGAGCAGAGCACCCACGAGACCCTTCAGGAGCTGGCCATCTCCTGAGAGCCTGATAGCGCTTCGGGCCAGCTGTGCCAGCACTTTAATGCAGTTATTTTGTCCCTTCCCTTTATGCCTGTTGTCTGCCAGCTCATGGACAAATGACAACACGCAACAGTGGGGCTCATCCTTCTCCTCTATTTTTTTTTTTTTTTAAATCAAAAGTGCTCTACACTGCTAATTGCTGGAACTGGAAGATAACCGGCCCTTGGAAATGAGGCTATATATGCCCTTCTCTGCCTCCCATCACTCCAACTTACATCCACATTTGAGGGAGAATATAGGATAGTTCAAAAAATGCAAAAGCAAAGGAGACTTCAGATACGATAGGAAAATTTTACCTGTTCCTTCACTTCATTGTAGCTTGCGAGATTATCTGAGGCCAGTGCATTCCAGACTACTTTAGGCTTTCCTGTTAGGACACTGGACCAACACCTGTGAACACACTGCTGACACTGCAAACCCGTCCAGAATGAACACAGGCACACTTAGGACACGCTCCAAGCAGTTAAGCAGAGCAACACTATAGCAGTGCTGTGTCTCCTCCCCATCTTCATGCTTCATGCCTTCTTCCTTGTCATTTTTACATTATAGTACAGTTAGCAATATGAGGATTAATCTCAATTTAATTTTCTTATCCAAATATTTGTGTCATTGCTATATACTACTGCTGTTCTATCTGTGCTCCTGGATGAAGACCACTATACTATAGGAACCTCTTCAGATGATGGTCCTTTAAACACAACCGTGTTGCAGAGCAACAAGCCAGATCTGTCAGTGCCCTGTGTCAGGGACAGGGGCTGCTTCACGGCGCTACCTTCTTGACTCTGGCTGAACACCTGCTCAACCTCTTGGCCTCACGGACCAAAAAAGCTGTAGGAAACACTGCAGTATGTGGCACTTGCCCCTTCAGCACAGATAATGATCTGCCTTAAAAACGTTAACTACTGCCACTCTGAACAACATTAAACTCATCGCTCTGCTGCTGTCCACAGCAGACCCAGCCACTCAGTAGACATGGCTTGACTTGTTTAGTCTCATGTGGCCGCTCCTTCAGCCTCGTAGCAGAGCACACAGTGCAAGGGGTTAGGATTGACTGGGGGATCCTGACCCCATGCAGAGCCTCAGCTCTTCCTCCCCACCTGTCTCCTCCATCTCCCATTTTCACAGCTCCCTGGGAAGAAACACTGACATAGAGCACAGAGTCACACAAGGCTTCTCAAGGGTCAATACTGGTTTGTTTCCATCTGAGCATGCGTATGCTGGAAAACAAGGTGACCATGAAAACATGAGGAAGGGGCCACTTAAAACCAGGCCAGTTAGAGCAGCTCAGCCCCAAGGGCAGGGAAGCAGGTGCCTTGGATGGCACATGTTTGACATCCAACGTGTCACCCCACCTGCTCCACCGGGAAGGTGCTGGCTGCTTCCCCAGAGAAAGGGAGAATGTGATCTATCCAGTGCAAACAAAACAATAATGGCCTCTACCGGCCCAACCAAACAACTACATCATTTTGTAAAACTTTAAATCCTATTGCAATGGTACCATGATTATGAAGTGCAACTGAATTTGCTCTTCTGCTCTAGCCACCAGATTAAGCCAAATGAATTTTCATTTAAAACTTAAACATGTTCAAGCCACTGATTTCAGTCAATGACAACTTTAGATTTTAATATAAGTTATATGAAGCCACTTCAGTTCTCGAGAACAGATACACTCTGCATCACAAACCTTCCAGTTGCCAAGTGCTTTATTTTCTAATTCAGATTATTGGGAAATACTGGTTTTTAAAACTTCAGGTGGCATCTGAGCACCTGCATGCCTAAAGAAGGATAAATAGCTTTACCTCCATTATGAACAAATTTGAATGCAAGATCTTACCATTTATACTTGAAAGTAGATTTGTAAAGGAAAAGCACAGCATTTTCCCTTGATTTCAAAAGGATAAAGGTCTAGTTCGTAAGTACAAAAATCTAAAAAATCTCCCCATGCAACATCTACTGTCACATGCTGCATCCACTTCTACAGTGTGATAAGCAGTGGACGTTTCAATATATAACATACAAAGTAAAATCAACTGCACAAAAAAATAAGGAAAAATCTCCTCCTCCAAACACAACGCTGCTTCTTGCAAAGGTATGCAGAGCATGCAGAGATCACCACGCAGAGTACTTGATTTATCTTGACAGGTTAGGTATCATACATTTTCATACCTCTATCCCTAACTCTTTATTCTTAAAACAATTTAAGCATAAGCAGCAACAATAGCTTTTCTGCTCCTTAAGCGGTGCTTGAAGGTTTATTCTAGACAACAGACAGCTTCCTATCTATTTCCTAGGTTTTTTAGCTAGACCCATGCTGTCAAAAATTTGCTGAGCTGTTAAAATTGTACCAGAATAAATAGGTTTGACCTTGCAGTATCTTAAAAGCTAGTCAGAGTTTTATCTAGTTAGTATTAGATGGATGAAAACACCTTGATAGAAAGGAATACCTTGCTTGAATTATTTTGAAAGATTTGATGCACTCTTTACAGTGGTTTAAATGACTGTTGTGCTATGTGTGAATTGTTGTTACCTCAGTTTTGTACTTACTTTTCTCATTCACTGGGGCAGCAATGAATGCAATAAATTAATAGTCTGCCATCAATTTGCTATGAACTAGCAGCTTCAGATCTCATAAGCTGAACAAGAACAGGACTGGAGGACTTTCAGACAGGTGTGTTTTAATGGTCTGAACTATAGCTACTAGTTTAGCCCTCAGGTCCACAGTATCAAGTTAGATGGGACCACCAGAGGTTATCTCTTCCTTCACTACCTCCTCTAAAGGTAGGATCAAATACACAAAAACGATTTGAGTGGTGCTTCTCTCACCTATTCTTAAAAACCTCCAATGATTTCACAGCCCCAAAAATTTATTTAAGTGCTTCAGTATCCTTACTGCGAGGAAGCTTCCCCTCTTATCAAACCTAAATACTTCTCCACTGCGTGCATGTCCACTACTTCATTTCTGGCTTACCACAAAAAAAGTTTTGCTTTTGTTCTATTCCTTTCCAGTTTGTGCAAATGCTTTCCAGAGAACATAGGGGTTCATCACCATGAAGTGTGGTGCACCTTGTCGCCCAGCAGCGTTCACCCCACCACCACCCTGGCAGCACAATAGGTCACATAAACCTGTTCTACTGCCCCATGCTTCACCTCAACCAATGCATTTGAAACAGCAAAAAGATGTCAAAATGCAAGCGTCATCATGAGGCCAAGAAATGTAGAATAAAGTTTCCAGAATAGCCCACTGGTGCTTCTCATGAGGCTACTTTTCCTCAAGGTCTTCCATGCTATAATCACATAGCACTAGGCAGTTTACTCCCTATCCATTAAGAAGTTTTGGAAAAATCTTTTCGAAAGCAGCAGGTGGAAAAGTAGTTCAGCAACTGTCACAATCACGTCACGATTTCTACAGCACTTCTACACTGAATGAAACTCAGCTCTTGCTACACAACTTTTAACCCAATCCGCCCAATGTGATTGGAAGCACCATCATCTTCCTGATTTCACAGTGATGGCTGAAGCAGCAGCAGGGTAAAACTGATAAAACTTTAGTCAGTGCCTCTCTTACTACTCAGAGCCCCTACAGGCAGAAATGGAATTACTAAAAATGATGTCAAATTCATGCCATAGCTACTCAGGACAGCTACAGGCCACAGCAAGGCGTTATTCTAAAACTGCTCTTAGGGAATAAACACAGCCTAGGGAAAGAGTTTGAGGTAAAATCAAGAAACAAACAGCAGAGTTCTGTTGACTATGTCAGCAGCCTGCGCTCTGGTGAAAGCATCACTGTTTCTTCTCTCTCTCTCAGTTACTACCCCAAAAGCATGAAACTGAAATTCACTTCATTACCAAGGAGTCCCACATCATGTGCACAAGCCAGTTTAACACAAATGGCTAACTGGTAAGTTGCAGTAGTACTTTTGGTTTATAAAGAGAAGCAGCTCTAGAGAAAAATCCCAGCAGACCGAAATAACTTCAGATGTGTAAGCTGGGGAAAGCAGCATATATTACTTAATTTCACACAGATATATCAGATATAAATTTATGGACATAGAAGATGAAACTGCAGTAGATACATTTCTGACAAAACACAAGAAAATCAGAGCAGCATTTTAGCCTGTGCAGTTTTCTTTGACAACAGTCCCAAACAGAGAACAGAAAAATACAAGAATGAGTAGTTACAGTTTATGAAAAGCTAACCACAAGCAGTATTCTTTTTAATCTAAAGCAGGCAAATATTTTTATTTTGTGAAGAACTGGTAAGTGTGCCTGCAAGGGAACAGTAAACATTTCAAGGCTAAAGGGCTGCACAAATGCATTAATCCAATAATAAGTACAGAGGACACCCAGGCTATCTGCTGAGCCATGTGTGAGCTAATAACACCGGCTGTCAAGACTCCCCTATTAAATGATAACAAAAGGCACCTAGTAAGAGAAGGTGAAAATCTATTAACTAGAGAAACAGGAAGAGAAATAAAATACGGCAGCCACACACTTCTCTATTCAGACATAGAAAATGAAGCCTTCTGCACGTTTAAAAAGCAGAAATGTCATGTTAAACAAACAAAAATTACAGTGTTCTTTTTAATCAGGTTAGGTCTGCAAGGTATCAAGTACCTGCAGTTCCTGCTGAAACAAAAAGGGACTTGAAGTGAGTCGTAACTCCCTTTGTTAAATAGCCAATGTAAAGAACAATCTAGGTTAACCATTTCCAGAACACGGACATTAAGCTGTAATTGTAAACTTTACTTCTGGCCCCGGGACAGATGTTCTGCAGCACTCTCCGGCGGCTGCCTGCCTCTGTCCTCATGGCTGCACTAACACAACCCAACGCCTCCCATGCCAGATGGTAGGGGTACACCCCCAATGAAGGTATTAAGGATAAAAATTGATCCTTAAAATAAAAAAAAACACCACTGCATCCTTCTGCAAGAAAGCGCTTTCACTACTGGGAGAGTCCTGTTCCCATTTTCCCTTCTCTGCCCTCAATGCCTTTTCCGACTTCTCACAAACAGCCACATCCCTGGAAACGACACTGTAAAACAACAAAAGAAATCACCAAATGAAACACCTCCTATGTGTTTCTTACACTAAAGTATAAATGGAGTAACTCAGGACTTACTGAAATTGAAGGTACCATTTTAGAAACACTTCAAAGGCTAAATGGAAATAGCCAAAAGACACCAGGCTTTCCCCTTTTCCATTCTACAGTGCTCTGCCAGGTAACACATTTCCTTGCTTCCTGATAGCAAAAGCATTTTCCCCCATCTCTACATTTGAATGGGTAAACCCCACTCAATGTTCCCGATGTGCTGCAGGCACAAGAACAAATAAGTTTCTTCCAAAGCCTGCAATTTGGATACATTTGCAAAGACTGTGGCAAGAACTACTGTTCCTTTAGGACACATCAGTGTCAGCAGCAGCATCTTACCTCTCAGTACTGACTTGAGGTTCAGCTTCGCTTGTCGGTGCAGGTCCTCCACACAAGGTGGTCTTGAGGAGGGCAGGAACACATTTTCCTGCTGGTGCCACGGAGCAGTGTAGTGCACGGTCCATCTACTCTCTTCATCTAAGTTGGAAACAGCTGCAGAGAGAGACAATAATAAGAAAATTAAATGCATAAACCCCCACACGTAAGTTTGTCACACGTCATCTTAAAACAAAAAAAGATCGTTTGCCACTGTATTCCCATCAAAACGCTCTCTAGAACCTCACTTCCACGACGCTCATCTCATTTCTGAGTTTAAATTTATTCTCCTGCGTTATGTAGGAAACATCTTTCTCTCCTCCCATGTTTATACCTGCTGTTGTATTTACTGTGAACTTGCAACTCTGTTTCCCCCCCTCTAGCTCCCAGTCTCCACAAACAAGGTAAGTTTCCCCATCCCCAGATCCCTCCAGGTGCAGCGCGTTGCAGGATGAGCTTCCTCTTGCTCAAGGGTGACCCTGGGAATATGACAGTTGCCATGAGAGATTACGACAGGTTCATTTGTATCGGGAAATAACCTTCTCTGACCTCATGCCTGCTCAAACCAGAACAAAAATACCAGCGAGGCCAACAAATTAGCTACTTTCCATTGCCATGAGCAGAAAGCAGATTTGGACAACAGCAACTCCCTAGGCAAATACTGTTCAGAGGACAACAGCACTGAAGAGGGATTGCTCTGGCTACCTCCTCTCAGCCACGTGAAAATAAAATACTGACATTGCTCAAGTTCAAAGTTCCCTACAGACAGTCTAGTAATGAATCAGCCAAAGCACATAATGCTAAGATCTGTTTATCATTTATGTTTCCCGAGAGACAGCCATTACCTTTTGTTTAAAGTTTATCATCAATAAAAACTTCTACAGTTGAACGGCCTTATCCCTCCACCCTGTAATAACAGGAAAAGGGCAGCTGGGGGTCAGATTTTATGATCCCCCAGGCACCCTTCGGCCTTCAGCCAGCATGCTGCACATCCTTGCTTTTAGCTCTCCAAAGCAGAAAAAGCCACTGGAGCCATGCTGCCTCCCACGCACCTGCCTCGCTACCAGCTCCGCATCTCCCCTTCGCTCCCCTTGCTGCCCGGGCACCGCTCCCGCAGCATTGCTTTGGCAAGTTTGTCCAATGCCTGTGTGGTAGCAGAGGAAGTGTGCAAACTGAGAAGCAAAACGAAGGCAAAGGCCTCCTGTCATCTGAAAAATGACTCTTTCCCTAACACCATTGTGCATCTGCCAGGATCATTTCAGATAGAAATAATCTGTACTTATTAAAGAAAATAAGCTACGCCTTTTGCTTCAAAACCTATCTATAGCCTAATGCTCAATGCCTGTTCTGTCCTGAAAGGACTTGGGGCAGGGGGAGGTTCTTAACTGCCTTTCCTCACTTTTTTTAAATTAGTATCAGACCTCGAAAAAGGTTTTTGAATACTTTCGATTGGTCTCTTCATTTCTGAGATGGCTTGGTCCTGCATCCCCTCCCCTCCCGCAGACATACTGGCTGCAACAAGGGAGATGATACACCGTCAGTCTGTGCCAGCTTTTCCCGTCCTTGCTAATTAGAGGTCAAATGTAAATCACAACAAAATGACAAGTCACCGCCTACCTGGTTACAGCATCAATCATCCCGATATTAGCAAAAAAGCGATAGGCATAGTCAATGACCTGCTTGAAAAGCACCCCTTGCCATTCCCTGGGTGAGCGGGTGGGTGGGAAGGGGAGTAAGGCTGGGGGAGGAAGAGGAGGAGGGAAACACCAGCCTCCAGCCCACTGGCTGCAGTCCAGCCACACCAAAATCAGAGTTTACTGTTCACCAGAGCAATGGTCATCAAAACTAGTTGACAGAAGTGCTGCATTTATTTGCAAACTAGTCTCTCTTGCACAATTTGTCCGTCTTCATGAATTAAATGGAGAAGCGTGACTTTAAAAGCCATACTGAAACTAGAGCATCTTTAAAAAACACAAGCTGTCTCAGAACGAGCCTTATAGCTACAAGCCCATGGGTACACATGCTCTCAGCAGCGGCACAGGCAGAGGTAGATGTCGGACAGACGCTGGGAGGATGCCCCAGCACACAGCGAGACACCTGTGCCGGGACTCAGCCTTGTCACAGACCTGCTTCACATGGAGAAGTCTGGCTCCTCCAAAACCACCACGACAAAGGACTTCAAAAGCAACACGGTATCCCAAAATATTACCAAATATTCAATGGAGACGAGAGTGAGATAAACTTAAAAAGAGGCGTCAGGAAAGCAGGAGCAAAACTGAGGGGAATTGCACCTTCCCGCAGGACTCGGCTGCCTCCCCAAAGGACAGCGAACATGCACAACTACTTACTCTTTCTCTTGAAAAGTTTCATGAGAGATTTAAGCTTTGTGTTGATGAAAACCACCATTTTCAAGGTGCTGAACTGCGATCCTGGAGTTTAAATCCCATAAAAAGGAGGAGCTGCAGGAAGGTGACTGTTTTCCAGAGCGAGCCTGTCCAAACTACGTACACCAAATTTCTCTTCTCCGGGCTTCTCCCCTCCACCTTTCTTCCCTGAAACCACAACTTGAAATCTGCCTAGATCTTCCTGATGCACGAAATAATTTACAGTTCTTTAGCCTCAACTTCTCCTCCTCACATGTAATCTTGTGGGCTCAAAACAGTCAGCTTCAACACGCAAAACAGGAGGAGGAGGGGGAAAAAAAAGTTAATTGTTATTCACGTTTGCACAGGACCGAAAATCAGCTTCCTTGCTGCCCGTGCATTTACTACTCAGTTCTTCTCATCCTTTCCTCCGCTCTCCAAGTTCGGCTACTCCAGAAAGACCGAGTTTGCAGGTGATTTCTCTCCTTCCCGTCGCGCCAGCCGGCTCTGCGGAGCGGAGCAGAGGGCGATGCCGGCACCTTCCCCCGCGCCCTTTGCACCTCCCCGGTGCCCGCCGGCGGGCGGGAGGTGGGCAGTGCCCCGCCGGCCCCCGCGCCCCGCCGCCCCCGTCCCCAGCCGCTGCCCGGCAGCCTCCTTCCAGTTGCAAATGAGAGTTGCATTTTCGTGCAAATCAGGATGCCCTGCTTTCCCACCGCTCCCAGCCTTCCCCCTTTCTCTCCCCCCCCCCCCCCTTTTTTTACCCTCTCGCTCCCACTTTAATAAAGACCCAAGAGCTGCGTTTTAGTTGGCTGCAACGTGCAGTCTCGCTCTGCGTTGCCTACCCTTCCAGAGCCACTGCTCCCCCCGTAGTCATTGCCATTGCCTGGGACATCAGCCCACTAATTTTACATATTGAATTTCATTCAGTAATACTCCTAATTTATTCTTATTAGCGTCATCTCAGACCAGATACATGGAAAAAAAAATCGAGTTATTTCTGGCTAATAGAGAACCTGTTATTCATCAAATGAAACTTGTGCACAGAGCTGAAATAGCCCAGCTTTTTGAGATGCTCATTATATCCTCATGCCTTAAAAAAAATACATCTGTACAGAGGTCCAGAGCCATCATTCCTAGGAATGAACTGCAATTTTGCAGAAGTTAAAGAGAAAACGCTAAGCACCAAATCAATGTGCTCAGCAGGGCATGCCCTTCGCACAATGTTCGGGCTCAAGAAGCAAGCCCTCCCTCACAAAGCAAGCTTAGGAAACCCCCTCTGGTTAACAATGAAAAGGATTTTTTCCTCAGGAAAAAGAAAAATGCCAGCAGCAGGGGGCTCAGACTGACCCCAAAGCTGCAGCAGGATCCGGCCTCTGGAGCACAGCATGTAAAAAGCAGATGCTCCACAGGAACTTCGCTCCAAGTTTCACCAAACGGCTGAGACTCAGCACTGCGCAGAACAGACCGTAAACAAAGTGCCTCCATCGTTGTCTGAACACGCAATTATCAGCATTTTATCAGTATTTTCCAAACCCAGAGATTTTGCAATTACAATACAGGTTTGACACCAAAACCGCCATCGGCAGCAGGTCTCTCCAGCAGCTGCTGATCCAAGAGCCATTTTGACTGGCTCACCTCTGCCAAAGGGCCAAACGGTGGGGAAGGCACCTCTGCTTTTGCATTTTGCATCACACACAAAAAATGACCCTGGCATCAAACCCTGGTAACAAGATAACTATTTAGTGTTGTTTTTTAAAAAAAATCACATACACAATAATACCCCCATTAGGAATTTGCCATGAGCCATACATCCTTAAAACAACTTTAAATGCACGCTTGCTGGACACAGTCTGGAGGCAAGTGCAGAATGACTCCACTTCTAACTCCAGCAGCGTTGCCACCCGAGAGCAAACCCAGAAGGTGGTAACTCCTTTTATAATGTGGTGGTCATCTTTTATAGGATGTAGGAGGTGCCTCTGTAAGCGGGAAGGGGAGCTACCATGCATTTGCACAGGGAAAGGTGAGTTTCAAGCCAGCGTGTGAGGGAGACTGGGCTACTGGAAGTGGGAAGGATTCTTACCGAGGCCTTTATGGCACCTCACAGAGGCCTGCAAGCCCTGGGAAGCAAGACTTTGTTCCCTTTTCGTAGTCAAGCCCCTGTGTATCAACGTGATCCTGGGTACTTTGGACGGCTCAGGGAACCAACCCTTCCCCATTTCGCCGTGGGCTGCAACGTGTGCCCAGTCCAGTGTTGCTCTTTGTTACTGGATCCTCAACTTACCCCGAAGCATTTCTCCCCTCCCGCCCAAGAAGCAGCACTTGATCACTGTGCTCAAGCGCTATCTCCAGTATGGAGGCAGCTATTCAAACCCAGTAACAAACAACGCAGAAGATGATGCCTGCCTTTCATCCTCATCCCCCTTGCTTCCACCTTCCCTCAGGTCATGCTGATAAAGAGGTCAAACATCAAAAATAGCTATCATGAGGGGATACCCCAAAGGAAAAACAAGTTGGCTACTTGTGTCTGCATCTCTCAGCCTCTTCTCTAGGTCAACAACGACCAAAAACTCTTGCCCCACTTGAGACAAACCCATTCACTTCCATGAAATTCAGCACGCTGTCTCAATCCAGCTTTTCAAAAATGCTTTTCCTGTCACAAGAAACTGCCACTGCAACTGGCCTCTAATAGCAGTTCTTTTAGAGCTGCAAGCATGAAATAAGTGTGCTTCTCTGCAGCCTGCGTCACTACATTGAGAAGAGAAGGAAAAGATGGGGCAGTTTGAGAAAATGTATATTGTAGTCACTACCAAACAGATAAAGGATTTTAGCCTCCAACGTTGCCAATCCAGCAGACAAAACCACAAAAACACCCACCAAAAAAAGACAAACGACAAAAAAAAAAAGAAAAAAATAGAAAAAATTTAAAAGTTTGTTAAAGCTGGGCAAACCCAGCATGACCAGTAAGTGTGCACACACTGTGACATCAGTGCTTTAAAAGCAAATGACTCAGAGACAGGTAGCAGACTGGGGAGACCTTGTTCTGCGGCACACCTCCTACTTCACCTTGGGCAAGTTAATATTAACCCACCGTCTCAGTTCCCACATCCTTATAAGCAGGGATCACATTCACTTGCCACTGCACAAGGATACTATCACAAGGAATATAGAAATACAGAGATGATCTTCAGCGAATGCTAATTCTCACTTTATACCGGATGGGACTGTTAACTTAGGTTACAAAGTTTGGCCCAGAAGAAATTCCTTCCTAACTAACAAGTCAGAGAAAGACTCAAAGAAAATCAGAGGCACAAGATGCAGTGCTAAACAACACGCTCAAAATCATGAATGTGTAATACACTCATTAGCAAAACTGTGTCTTTTTTTAGTTCACGTTATAATAATTTTTAGTCCCTGACTGGCTAAACTGATTTCTAGTAGAGGCCATGTACACCCAGACGAGAAGTGAACACGAGTGGCTGCTTGTGGATGGCGTGCCTGAAGCGCCGCAGCCATTCCTTCACTCCCCTCTTTAGAGGGGCTTTCCAGCTGACCTGCTCTGCGACAGCCATCTGGGACACCCACCCCTCCACATTCACAGCAATGTCAAACATCGGCGCCTGTGAAACAATCTGGAAATACTTGGCTTCCATGGAAATATTTCAAGCCAGCCCCTGGGGGAGGGGGGCTCTCCTGTCCAGCCCCCATTCACAACCCAATAACCTGAACCTTGCACTGGTGCACCCAATCCATTGAAGAAGGCAAATATAAAAAGGCAAATGTTGAAAAGGGACGTACTTCAGTTGTTTGTAACCACAGCCGGAGCAGCTGCCCACCGGCAGCCCCCGCAGCAGCTGTCCATCAGGGACACTAAGGAATCGGTGAGAATCAACTGTTCTCCTTCCTACTGCCGCTCATCAGCCTATGCACACGTGCAGTACGAAATTTAGGAAGTACTGAGTTAAAAAACCCACAAGGATAGTTAAAGCAACCCATTCCTGCTCCCTCCCACAAATGAAGACAAATTATACCACTTATTTTCATGAAGGAGAGGTAAACTCAACACACATATCAAGTTCATTAAAGGAACGATGCATCCAATTACTAACACGTCTCATCATCTCAAAACCTAAACTTTAAGTTGTATGCTGTAGCAACTTTATTCGGACACTGGAAAAATCCTCCATTAAAGAACTGTATAGTGTTGATGACGTTTTAAGAGGAAAGAAAAAGTAAAACCATACAACTGAGCTGGGAACTGTACCACGAGAGCTCTTCCAGTGGGAGTCTGTTCAATAAGCAAAAGGGAAAGTAGAAATGTTGGCAAGCAGATGTACTCAAAACAATTAAATCGATGCCTCAGCTTTTTACAGACACATCGGTCACTCGCTCGAAATAAGTTTCCACTGTGCCACCCTCCAGCATCATGGGGACGTGGGGGGAAGAAGCTGTTGGAGGGCAGTTGTTTACAGCACGTCTGCAAGGATGGGTCCACGTAGGACGGGATTGCTCCCTGCCACCTCACCCCCTCTGTGCAGCTGCGGTGTCTGGAGGGGAGCAGCCACAGGACTGACCCCCCGAGCACCCCTCCCCAGGCTGTGCGGAGGCACCCGTGCCTGCGGGGCGAGCCTGAACCCGGGGAGGGTTATAAACCCCTTCCTGCAGGCCACAAGGCTCCTGCCTGGCTCAGACCAACACCGCCCGGCCTTGAGAGCTCCCCTTTTACTTCTGTCACTAAGAAACATCAAGCACCTGAGATAAGAAATGCCAAATGTCTCAAGTGTTTTCAAAACTTGCGCCCAAGTTTTATGCCTGTTCTGGCCACCTTCGCCCATGCCATCAAGCACTTGCTGGTGCTTAAAGGGAGTTGAAGCCACCCCCGCAGACCACAGGAGTCAATAATTTATGGTCAGAAGGGGTTTCTTGCTCCCTCCTTCCAGAGCCCATCCCGACAGGCCCTCTCTGGGCATCTTTCAGGAGAACAAAAGTGCTCCCTCCACAAAGGCAGTCCCAGGCGGCACTGCATTCAGCTGCCCTCCTGTCTCCAGCTCAGCTCGCTCACAATGGCCTCTTTCAAGGCAACCTCAGCCTTGGTGAAGCGCGATACTTCCCTGGCTACTGAGAAATTACAATTCATTAAACCTGCGATCAGGAGGAAGAGGAGGAGGAGAATGCTCGGGGGAGAGGGAACAAAGGAGAAAAAGTATTTCATCCCAAAGCTACCACAACAAAAAGCCAAGAAGGACCCGTGCCCCAGCGAACGGGCAGGGGAGTCGGGCGCTGAGCCTGTCTCAGCGCAGGCAATTAGGCAGCAGGTATTGCTTTAAAGAGGGTACCCCGGCAGCGCCCTCCTTTATTCCTCCTCGCAAGGGATTATGGCTGCAGGCTCCGGGAAAGGGGCTGCTCGGGGAGGGGCAGGGGGAAGAGGGAGGAAGATGAGAAGGAGAAGCAGCACAACCTAAGCCAGAGAGGGCAGAAAAGCAGCAGACTGATTGATCTGATGATCCTATTTAGGTCACAGCACAATAAAGCTAATTCATTCCTTTGACAATTCAAAACATCTTTCTACAGGATCCTCTATCATGCAAACACATCACCAGAGAGAAAAGGGAGCGTTTGGGCAGGGCTGCCGGCAGACAAAGCAGCAGTTTCTTCTGGTTAGAGCATCTCCCCACACACTGTAAGTGCAGGCAGGCGAACAGAAAGCATTTAGTGAATGTGCAGGCGAACAGAAAACATTTGGTGAATGTGCAAGTTTGTTTCATGGTTTTGTTTTAAATTGCCGGGCACAATCCTTTTTCCTTTGGCCGTTCCTGAACCCCAGCTAGGGCAACATCAGCTCCCAGAAGGGTACTTTTCTCTCTCCTTGGGAAGATCCTTTTAAAATTCCACCAGGAAATATTCTCATTTTAAACTTCAAATCCACCTTAATGCTCCCATGCTACAGCTTATCCTGAAGAACCGATCAAAAATGGCTACAGCAAATAAGTTAGTCTTTGCAAAATCTTGACTCTTATTTGCCCTGATAATGCATCATAGAGAAGATGCTTCTCTTCTGAATTAGTGATGGAAAAAATACCAGGCAGACATGTTTGCCTAAGTCTTCTCGTTGAACTCGGAGAAAACCCAACAAAATCAGACTGCAAGAATGCCATTTCTGAACTTTGGTCCCACACTGTCCCCCTGTTCAGCCTGTAATTCCATCATTGGCAGCTGTGCACTTGTGGATCCACACTAATATCCAACAGACATCTTCAGCTAATCTCAGCCTGCATTCTCCTTACGGGTGTCCCAAAGGGGACATGCTCCCCACTCATTTCACTTATTTGAAGGTCGTAGAAAGAATTCTTGTAGCGTATCTCCCTCTCCCCACCCAACATTGTTCTTTGGGATACTTTTATTTGTATATGGATTATCCTGGTTTTAAGGTGTTTGCAAATTCTTTTTTTTTTTTTTTCTTCTTTTTGCTGACTCTTAAAAAACTCCGTGTGAGTCGCGTTTAAGCTTGGAGACACCCTGTCTTAAAAATAGTCCAGTACATCCTCTAGTTGCCTAAGAACTTTGCAATCCAGAAATGAAAAAAATTAAACTCCTTGGAAAATACCAACCTTCATGTAATCATATAGCGGCTCAGGCCAAAATCCAGCACCAAGGGCTTGCTCACTCACACAGCAACTTGAAAAAAAAGTTGTGTTTCTTAGTCAGAAACTTTCAAAAACTTCCCCTGAAAAGATTATCTGCACAACACAATAGTAAAATGATAAGTGAAAGCTAAGGTTCACAAATAATAAACAGATTTCAGCAGTTGTGACATTTGGTATTGTCTTAAAGCCCTAGGATTTTTGACAGAATCTGAAAATCTGGGTATATTCCAATTAAATAATGGCACAATCTGCCCTGATAAACAATATTCTCCAAACTAAAGAAATCAAGTCCATATAACAGTCACCTAATAATTATGTTGCTGCAGAATTCAGCAACCTGCTTTAAGCTCCTAAGGAAACAACTGAACCGACATATGTACCACAGCATCTCCAGAGAATGTCTTTGGCTGGCCATAGGCATGTGGATCTCAGACATAATCAAATACCAATAGATTTTGAAAACAACTTTTAAGATTATCTTTGTGTGGTCAGCATCTTCTTATTAGTCTGGAGAAAAGGAGGCTGAGGGGAGACCTTATCAATCTCTACAACTACCTGAAAGGAGGTTGTAGCCAGGTGGGTGTTCATCTCTTCACCCAAGTAACAAATGACAGGACAAGAGGAAATGGCCTCAAGTTGTGCCAGGGGAGGTTTAGACTGGATATTAGGAAGTTTGATTAAAAGTGTCAGAGATGCAAACATCCTTGTTCAAGGCCAAGTGCAAGGTCCTGAACATGGGTTGGGGCAACCCTCAGTATCAATACAGGCTGAGGGATGAAGGGGTTGAGAGCAGCTTTGAGGAGAAGGACTTGGGTGTACTGGTGGATGAAAAGCTGGACGTGACCTGGCAATGTGTGCTCACAGCCCAGAAAGCCAACCTGTCCTGGGCTGCATCCAAAGAAGTGTGACAAGCAAGTCGAGGGAGGTGATCCTGCCCCTCTACTCTGCTCTTGTGAGACCCCACCTGGAGGTACTGCGTCCAGCTCTGGGGACCGCAACATAAGAAGGACGTGGAGCTGTTGGAGAGACTCCAGAGGAGGGCCATGAAGGTGATCAGAGGGCTGGAGCACCTCTCCTGTGAGGACGGGTTGAGAGAGTTGGGGTTGTTCAGCCTGGAGAAGAGAAGGCTCTGGGGAGACCTTTCAATACTTAAAGGGGTTTTAAGAAAGAAAAGATGGGGACAGACTTTTTAGCAGGGCCTGTTGCAACAGGACAAGGGGTACTGGCTTTAAACTAAAAGAGGGTAGATTTAGATGAGATATAAGGAAGAATGTTTTTACAATGAGGGTGGTGAAACATTGGAATCTTTGGATTGCTAGCGAAATGCATCTAACAGTTTAAATGATGCTACTGTGAAAAAGGTGCCTTACCACCACACATCTTCAGAAAGGACTTGTGAACACACCAACTATCGAGATTTTTAGTATCGTGGCAATTGTTTCAAAAATAAATACATGCAGGTATTAAGCAAACAGCAGGATCACCATCTACTTCACAAAATGTAATTCACAAAAAGATTTTAAAAATGGAGATTCTCTCCTCTCCTGTATTTGGTCTGTCATGTCTGCCTCCATTTCCTGCCAGAGAAGGAAAGATCAGCTGTACTTTTCTCTACAGGATCCCTACTGCAGACACCTACAGTTTTTCTTGGTTTAGAAAAAACAGTTATTCCCTGCTATGGCTGGAGAACTTCAGAAAACTGAACAAACAGTAAAACTGTAACATCACAAAGGGCTTAACATACACCATTTAAAATGAAATTGCAAAAATGTCTCTCTTGGTATCTTCAGTTTCCCCACTTAGCATAAAATATATACTGCAGAAAAGTTGGAGTTCGATTCTAAGTTGGAAAAGTTGGAGGAGGAGTGTAAGTGTAAAACTTGAGATGGCTGATGCTACTTTTAAAACAATTTCTTCCAGTACTTTCACTAATTTTATGTGAGAACCTTAGAAAGGGGGCAGCTACGGCACCATCACCCCCACTTCAGCTTTGAACAGATCATACACTTTATAACGTGACATCACATCTCTGGAGTAACCTTCTTCCAGTGGTGAACTCTCATTTGAATCAACTGAAACACAAGCATGCATCCACAATTCAGATCAACACCGTTTACACTAGACCTACCAACGTATTTTTGAAAGAGCTTCTAAACCTATCTTCTTGACAATAGGAGATACACTGCGACTCAGAGATTTTCAACGCTTGATCAGAGACTGGAGACACCAGACAATCAAATACAGAGACAACTAAGCAAAGCCTAAAAATAAATTTCTGTGCAGAAATACCATGGGTTTTCCAGCCCAGACAATAACCTTCCAACAATCAACTGTCCTGCCCAGCTCAGTCATTCCTGAAACATCCCAGTAGCTGTTATTAAGACAACAGTAAGAACAAGACACAGAAATATCAGTAGTTTACTACTACTAAGCAAACAACTCTGCCATCTCAAGATAGTTGATAAAATTACCATGTATCCCAGCGACTGCATTTTTAAACTATATACAATGATCCAAATTCAACTTTGGGTTACAGATTTGTCCAGAGGACTGTTAATTACTGACAGCTTGTGCTATTGCAGAATTGGAACGGGACAGCATTTTACAAGTTATTGAGAAGAGACTAGGAGCCTGATTTAAAAATAGTCTGGAAGAGTCAGGTGGGAAACTTCCTGCCAGCTCCAGGGCAGGGCTGACCCCTGGAGCAGAAGATCCAATACGAATGTAAAGAAGGAGGTGGGAGATCAATAACACAGTCAAGGTCAATAAAGTTTACACCTCAGGAAAACCAATCAATAATGCCACAGCTATATTTTCCCCAAATTCTTCTGCAGCATGTAGTATGCATCAAAAGCCTTTTTCCCATCCTTATGCATAATGATATAAACAGTTCTAGGCTTTGGCACCCTTTAAGGATGCTGCAATGCAGCACTGAACAAACCTCAATCCCAGTCCACTTGAGTTAGACAGAAAGGTGGCCTAACAGGCGACCATGCCAGGAATCGTCTAAGCTGATGCACACCAAAACTCAATTTACGTTTTTGTTTTTAAACCATGGCTGGTTTGAAAAATGTGGTGGAAACTACAGCCATTAAAAGTATCTGACGCATCCCACAATGTCTAATATTCTGTACAGAGCACACAACCTGCTCCAGGAATGAAGAAATTAAAACACTGTGTTCATGTAAGCTTTGAAAGTATTTCTTTTTATGTCAGGGCAATTAGCATCCTGTTCCTCTTCAGATTAATTAAACCTAACAGGATGAGTTTAGCATCACACACAGGAAAAAAACTTGCACTCACCTTCAGCTCCTGGAAATAAGAGTGTCTTTTTCTCTGATGCTATTAATTATTTAACCTAACATTGCTACCACCATCTGCTTGGGGACCTGCTTGCACCCACTGAACAGCAGCCCGCTGTCCCTGGTCTGGCCATCGTGTTTGTGGCAAATGTTTGACAAACAAAAGGATGGCCAAGCCAATGAGAAGTTGATGTTGAGCACAACTATGAGGGATCATTCAGTTAGGAGAGGTGCCAAAACTTCTTTGGAGATGCTACCCCGCTACAGGTTTAATTAGCCCTCCCTGGAACAGACTGTGAAACTGCAGAGAAATGGTTTTATAAAAATGGTTTTATAAACCTCTGTCGATGCTTCTGGGCAATGACAAACACGCTCCGCAGCCCTTTTGTGTTAAGACTTCACTGCTCTTAAACTTGTCCAAGCATCCAAAGGACAGCAGACATACAAATGAGAGCGCTGAACCACAGGAGGGAAACTTGTCCCATAGTCGTCGTGGCTCAGATCAGAATTTAGATGAACAAGGGATGAGACCTTCAGGATGAGACCTCTGGGGTGAGCAGCACATGGCCGCTGACCCCTCGCAGAGCGGGTAGCTGAGCACTCCCACGGAAAAGGCATCACACTTGGATAATCTGCCTTTCAACCACAATATTTACAAGCTTTTCTCTCTTCTCCAGAAGCCCAGTCTTCTCCAGCTCATGCTCAGCTGACAGAGACAAGCCCTCACTAATAACCTAGATGGTTGCCAGCATATTGAAAAACAGTTTCCAAACAAAAGCCAGGGGCTGCAGCCTAACAGCCACGAGCTTTGCTTTGGGGAATTCGGCCTTTAAATTAGTAATAGTCAGGCCACAGCCTCCCTGCCTGCACACAGAAGACACGGGGAGGCTGATTAAGTACCCTTCTGCTGTGACTGGAGTAGTGGCGTCGTGGGGTTTCGCATTTATTCTCTTCCAATGACTCCAGGTCAAAACCGGTCAGTTCACAAGTGTGTTGGGTTTGCGTGGCAGGGTTTTGGTAGCGGGGGGGCTACAGGGGTGGCTTCTATGAGAAGCTGCCAGAAGCTTCCCCTGTGTCTGATAGAGCCAATGCCAGCCGGCTCTAAGACGGGCCCGCCGCTGGCCAAGGCCAAGCCAATCAGCGCCTCTGTGATAACATATTTAAGAAGTAGAAAAACACTTAGAGAGAGAGAGTTTTTGGAGCCGGAGAGAGGAGTGAGAAGATGTAAGAAACTCTGCAGACACCAAGGTCAGCGAAGAAGGAGGGGGAGGAGGAGCTCCAGGTGCCGGAGCAAAGATCCCCCTGCAGCCCGTGATGAAGACCATGGTGAAGCAGGCTGTCCCCCGGCAGCCCATGGAGGAAGGATGAGGGGGTGTAGAGATTCCACCTGCAGCCCGTGGAGGACCCCACGCCGGAGCAGGTGGAGGCACCTGAAGGAGGCTGTGGCCTGTGGGAAGCCCACGCTGGAGCAAGCTCCTGGCAGGACCTGTGGACCCGTGCAGAGGGGAGCCCACACCAGGGCAGGTTTGCTGGCAGGACTTGTGACCCCGTGGGGGACCCCACGCTGGAGCAGTTTGCTCCTGAAGGTCTGCACCCCGTGAGAGGGACTCCATGCTGGAGCAGGGGAATGATGAGAGGAGTCCTCCCCCTGAGGATGAAGAGGCGGCAGAAACACCATGTGATGAACTGACCATAACCCCCATTCCCCGTCCCCCTGTGCCGCTGAGGGGGGGGAAGGTTGAAGCCGGGAGTGAAGTTGAGCCCGGGAAGATGGGAGGGGTGGGGGGAAGTGTTTTAAGAGTTGATTTTATTTTCTCATTCCTCTACTCTGTTTTGCCTAGTAATAAATTAGATGAATTCCCTCTCTCAGTTTGGTCTGTTTTGCTCGTGACAACAATTAGTGAGTGATCTCTCCCTGTCCTTATCTCGACCTGCAAGCATTTCGTTATGCCTTTTCTCCCCTGTTCAGTGAATAAGGGGAGTGAGAGAGCAGCTCTGGTGGGCACCTGGCCTCCAGCCAGGGTCAACCCACCACAACAAGTCAGGCGCAGTTTCTGTAACTGCTGTAATGGCAGGCACCGCTTGCAATCCAAAATTCAAGCTGTGTCTTTCCAATCATGCATCATCCCCATAATCCAGATCCCACTGCAGTGTGTTACAGCACCAATTGAGATGTAATTTTGATGAGCCACTTAAAGCATTTTTCTGATGAAAAAAACACAAGAAAACAAGCCCTCTGCCCCCACTTCTGCTTTGGCATAAGAATGTCACTGTTTGTTTTACACCACATATTCTTAGAATAGATCAGATCCAATCTACTTTTCAACTGCTTATTAGTAATTTCTGATTTGTGCAATCCTTGTGCCTCCTTTTGTGCTTTCCAATACAATCTGAAACATGTATTTTGGGGTAGGGTTTTTTTGCACGATATGTTATTAAAACGAAGGCTGTGCCCCCCTCTTTTTTTTTTTTTTTTTTTTAAATAACCAGTCTCTCCCAATCCCAGTTCTTCTGAGACATTTAGGAAATGCAAGCAAAATGCCATCTGTTGGCAATAAGGTAGGACTAAGCCTTTAATGTTGAAACACTCACTTTAGAAAACCCAAGCAGGCAGATTTAATTGACTGACAAGATTGAATTCTCTAAATTGTTGCATATTCCAGGTCCAGTCCTGCGCTTCCTTTCATGTAGTCAGACATATTTCTATTTGATCTGCCATTAACTCATCGCTTCCTTTCTATGAAAGCAATGAGCTGTCCTTGGGTCTTCCTCCTATCAAACCTGCTGCCCCTTCATCGGCTTAAAAATTACAGCACCGGGCTCTGCTCACCTTCCTAAAGAGCTGTGAAGGGGAAGAGAGAGGCAATATATTCAAGGTAGACCTTGGGTGGGATTTTTGTCCTGTTTTAGGAAGCTTCCTGTGCACGTATCATACCGTATCAATTGTCCTTGCCGTGGGCCAGCGGCTGCCCGGAGGCAGGAGACGGCCACCCCGCAGCGCCGCAGCCCCGATGAAGGAGCTGCTCTACAGACCATGATAATGTCCGTCTGGGGGGACAGGAGAGAAGTCGCTGCCTGCCTACTCCTAACCTACACCTGCTGCCCGACAGAACTGCCGTGCATCCGCCGAGAGTGGCTGCTGCCTTCACGCAGCATGAAAATAATAATAATTAAAAAAAAGCTGTCAGGGGCAGCTCTCTAAAGTCTCACTTTCAGAAAGAGCATCGTTCAACATCCCACAGGGTAATCTGATGCCAGATACATGCAGCGGCCAGTCCGCTACCATTCGCTTTTTGCTGTATTTTACACCAGCTAATCCACCTGTATCAAGGTTTTTATTTTTCACTCTAAGAAGCCCAATTCTGCTCAAGACTTACCGCTGTTATCTAAAAAGACCATAGACTTGCAGCAAAATTGCATAAAGTATAAAAATCATGAAGTTTTGTACTCCTTTTGGCTCTTCCAGCCTTGCTCCCATGAGAAGCGATTCCAGGCAGCACGGGTGCATCCATCGGCACAGCAAGCAGACAAAGGCAGGCGGCCACGTGCCAGCAAGGCTGCCTTCTGCAAATTACCAAACAAATTCAGTACCAACTCACCCAGTAGTACTTTCACAAATACGCAGTCACCATGCAAGGCACAATCTTTTCTATTCAAATCCCTTTCATTTTTAAATACAATAATATAGCACAGGGAAAAAAAAAATATAAATTCCTTCTAAAAATCAGATCGCATGAGCAAGCTCCAGGCACCCTATCATTCTGAGATTTGTCCTCTGAAGATACCACTCTGCCAGTTCATTTTCTCTTTTCCACCACTAAGTAGCCTTCACTCCACTCCAGTCTCCCATACGGTTAACATGAATGCGGCAATTAATATGCAATTAATGAAATGGTGCGATCAACTGCTTTTGTTCACAGCAGCAGCTGGTCTGCATGTTAGAGCGTAATTAGACAAATTAAGATGTACCGCTTTTGTTTGCAGATGAACTGACAGCATCGCTCATGCTTAAATGTCACTAAGCCTACTGGTGTTTAGGATTATTTTAAACATGTCTTTTTTTTTATTAACACTACAAGGTATCAATAAGCCAGATTTATATGCTGCCAGCTGCAATGCCAGCAAAGCATGAGTTTGCTTTGCCTCCAGACGTTTGCACTAGCCAACGGAGAGTTAAGGAGAGAAGCGATTTATTTCAGAGAACGGGCGTACTTTTACTTAAAGCATCACAGCCTACAGTATGGAGTGAGTGGCTCTGGACAGGGGACAAAAGCAGAGTTGATATGTAACTGTGTCCAAGCAGAGGTTTGAAAATCTTGAGGATCTAGCAGCATGCATATTTTTCAATGATTTGTCATCAGATTAGGGCAGGGAAACAATAGAGGCCTAAAAATCTGTTGTAATCTATCAGACTTCTAATACCATATCCTTTAGAAGGCATTAGTTTGGCCTACACAGCAGCCATACGGAGGACAAGTGGTTTCAGGGACAGTCCCGAGCTCTTTGGGAGTTGAGAGCAGGAGCAAAACCCCCGCTCCCTGGCAGGGCAGGGGGCCAGGGACCGCAGCACCAGCAAACCCACACGACCCAGATCCCCCAGCGGGCAGAGGCGCTGGGGCGGGTGGCAGCGATGCTCTGCCAGCCTGGCCCCCCCACAGGAGCTGCCATCCAGGAGCCAGGCCCCTTTGCCTGTGCGGGGTCCCCGGCAGGAGCCAGCATCCCCTGCGGAGGCTGTACACCCTTTTCTGACTGTCCCTCACCAGCGGTACGCTGCACAGCCCATATTGTTCCCTCTGAGCACAACACAGAGGTCATCATACCCACCACGTCAATGGCAATACACTGTTTTAATCATTGCATTACCACCTACCACGGGCTCAGCAAAAGCAGCACTGCAGGTTACCTACATTCAAATTGGGGCAGCACATGCCATACACAAAGCATCGAACATGATGCTTGATAAAGTATTTGCAAGGCAACACACCATCACACCTTTCCAAGGGGTCATTATTGAAGCTTCTGACTTCCCAATAGTGTGAGATAAAAACCAAGGGAAAGGACATTGTGGGAGGAGTAGTTGGCACAGTAAAAATAAGGGAGTGACAAGGAAGCCTTTGAAGATTTTCACATTTAGTAGCAGTTAACAAGAAAAGACAAGTAACCAAGAGGATTTCTGCTGCAGGAGCACTGCAAACACACCAAATGCAGCAGAAGCCGTCCACCACCGCAACCCAGCACGCACAGGCATACAACCTGACTCGGATGGGTGGAAGTCACCTATCTGCAAAGTCCTGCAAAATGGGCTCCAGAAGGGATGATATGAGTATCTGCCTTGTTAATTGGAGAATTTGCTTCTTTACTCCTCCAGCACAAGAAAATGCACTGCAGCTATAAAACCTAGTTACCTTTTGTCACTTCATCTCAACACGTTGGCCTGAGGGAGGTTGGGATACAGCAAGAAACACAGCATAGAAAAATGGATTTTGATAACGCTGCCATAATTCGTTTCTGATTGTTAGCGTGACCCCATTAGCCAGGCTGATAAAGGCATCCCTTAAAACGTTTGTGCCTCTACTGCGGAGTTTCACATTCTCCTCACCGTGTTTCAGCTTTAATCCGATTTGAGTCTAATTTTCTCACAGCACTCAAAACCAACTCTCGACTACAGTGCACTAGAAAAGCAACTCCCAGTTAAGATCTGCAAGCATACTGTACCCACCGTCCACAAACCCCAGGAGTTTTAATCAAATTACGCACTGAAGAGCCTGTTCAATCTACCGCTAACCACCACCTCAACCACAGGCTTTCCAATCTCACCTGTTTCACACATGCATTTGCACTTACGTTGCTCCAACTCCTTAATTACAGCAGATGCTCCCTGCTCCGATTGCTGAAAACACTACACAAAAGCCATCTCTGAACTCTCTGTGTTTTCAGACTCCTCCAGCCGCACTTGAGCAACGTTAATGAGCTCCGTACCAAAACCTCCCCGCATCTTCCTTGCGCTCATCTGCTCGCACACAGAGGAATGAAACGTCCACCACCGGCACCTCCTTGCAATGGCGAGCGTAAGTTCACAGCTAGCAGTGAGCGGCCTGGCTAGCAAAGAGTTTTCTTTTGGCAAGGCAACACAGCAAGGCCTCCATACTCGTGTTACTGATTCACTTACTCAGTGCTTCACAACATCCTGACATTCATCTCTTTCTACCCAGCATATTCCAAGTTGTTCTCTATCCCTCCCATCATCCACAATGCTCTCGCATTTGACTCTCAAAAGGGCTTATGAATCCTATTGTAACAGCGCAGGAGACCAAAAACTGGGCCACCATGTGCCCGGCCAGAAAAGGATGGGCAGGGAAGCTTGTTCTCTATGGCACATGCACGGAACCTGCAGCACAATTAGCCAAAAATGTAAGACATACAGAAATGCACACCAGGAGAGTTATTTGTCCAAGATCTGAAGTAATTTTGTACAAATGGACTAGTTCCTTTCCTTTGCAAGGTTTTGGTGGCTTGTTTTGGCCAAATGAACAAAACTTTCAAGAAAACTCAACCGTAAGACAAGCCTTTGCTAACAATACTGAGAGAAAAGGGGGGGGGAGAGGGGGGAAATTCCCTTTTTTTTTTTTGTTAGGCACGCAATAAAAGTTATATTCAAGTTACTTTTTCTTTTCAAAACAAACCAGTTCCCAGCTTCATCTGATGCAATCCTATATGTCAGCTGTTCTGGTACGAGGTGGATGGCGCAGATAAAGCTGGGAGCGGGGATGGCCAGTCACTTGCACGAGGCTCTGTAAGCAGCCGTCCCGGCCGTTCACCACAATAGACTGAGCCCTTCTGTCACTTAGGGCACCAAAGGCCACAAAGGCTTGCTCAGTGCTCCGCACGGCCCAGGATTTGCAGAGATGGAAAGCGATTCGGTCTTTGTTTCACAATGCTAAATGAGAAGGCAAAAGATGAATCCTCCCAAGTCGCAAGGATTCTGGCTCTTTTTTATGTAACATCTTCGATTGGGAAATTTACATCTCATAGCTATGGGAAGAGAAATCTGGGGGAAAAAAGCCATAGCAAAGAGCGAATAGTAAAATACTCAACTTGATTCAGAACATCCTATTCATTTACAAATAGATTTAGTTATTCTTTCAAATTTTTCACAAAACACACATCACACAGAAAGGTCTCAGCTTTACAGATAAGACAGAGCTGTTGTCTTTAGAAAGAGGAATGAATGAAAAAGAAGAAAGCATTCTTTCATGAGCTAGCAGGCACCAAAACACTGAGAAAAAAATCCCAATAACTAAAGCTACTGTTTAACAAACATTAAAAGTAATCTGATACTGCTGCTGGCTTGCTCCCACATCTGTAAAGGAAAGAAAAAACCTCCAAAATCCTTACCAAAACTTTATCATCACAAAAAGCCAACAGATGCCACAGTTTAGCTAGGTTACCAACAGCATACCACATCTTTAAACTTTGCAAATTTGTTAAAATATGAAGCGGCAATGGGAACCAGAAGAGGCAGGCGATGCTCTAACCCGGAGGAGGTGGCAGCCTCCCACGGCAGCAGCCCCTGCCAACAGCCTCAGACTCCAATTCAGCAGGCATTTAAACCAAACCAAACCAAACCAAACCAAACCAAACCAAACCAAACCAAACCCTTTGTGTTTCTGCCAAACCCAGTCAGTGGAGGATCTCAGCTCAGCTTTGTTGCAGGAAAACCAACTCCCAACCACTCCGCACCTCTGGAGTTTGTCTGTAATCACCAACAAACATGCGATGATGACAGTCGCTCCACCACTGTAACACCCTGTTCCTTGCGGGCAGGCGGGCTGTGAAAAGATGTACTGCTGCACTCTGGCTGATTTCAATCCTACGTTGCCTGTTTACAGCCAATCTGGCAGTGAAGAATGGCAGAGGAACAGCATCGCAGATGCTGAAATGAGGCTGAGCTGGTAATGCAGAACTTCCACTTCACACTATCACTAGTTTAACAGTTCTATCAGTACAATCGCTACAGCTTAAAAAACCCCAAACCATAAAACGGTCACTTGATTGACACAGCTGCTACATTACACCACAAATATTTTGGCTATTGACTATTCTGTAGCACAGGTGCTGTAGGGCGAGAGCAGGAGCACCAGGGACTACTGCTGCAGACCATCGAGATCCCCTCAGCGAGGATGCTCCCCCAGCCCGCGAGAAAGGTCATTAATTTGACTGTACTATGTTTTCACACAACCCTAACGCTACCAGGGGCATTTTCTACGGAGTACATCAGCACTGTGAAACCTCTCGAAGAGCAGTTCTCATGACGCTCGATAAGGACCCCAAAGGGAGGCGCCTTTATCAGCAGAGATAAAGCTCAGCCAACAATCCCCTGCTGTGCTCCGCAGTTATCACTTGACCTGGTCCCAGAAAGCACTTCCACTCTTAAACACTTTTGTTCCTTAAAATAAACATTAACAGAGTTTAAAAGCAACACAGCCTCCCTATCTCAAAGAGAAATAGTACCTGTCCCGCAAATAATGCTTTTAACTGACGGCTTAATTATGTTGCCATTCTTTTGTTTCTAGGGAGTGGGAATGAGTAAGAAGGAAAGGGAGGCAGCGGGGCAGAGCTGGTGTCCCACGTATACACGCTTGTACCATGGTGGGACACCACCACTGAAGCACAAGCAGTTCTCCTGGGAAAAGTCAGGGCAGAAAGCAGGTTAACTGATTTTTTGCCATTCACCGTTTCAAGGATCCAACATGAAATGTTGAAACTTCAATGGTTTGTAATTCAAAAAGAACAATAAATGCATAGGGTCACACCAGACATCAGTGAAACTCAGCATAAAGGAACCAACAATAAACTTGGTCTGAAACATGTAAAAAAATTATTCTTAGGGACCAGAAATGGCATTAAAAAGTTGTAGTAGATCACAGGTCAAACAATTCAATTGCTTATATAAGTTCTATATTATACATCAACAAAATTACACACACGCACATAATTTTTAAAATATTAAATAGAATTAAATAGATTTCTTCTCTCTTCATTAGGAATGTGCTGAAGCAACAATAAAAAATGAATGCACCTGGCCAGGGAGAAGAGACACTCCCACTGCCTATATAGGAACTACATCACACCCTTCAGATAGGCAAAAGTTTCCCAGGTTTTTCTTTGCACACCTATTTACCTAATTTCATTTCAGAGGTCATTAAGTTCTCATCCAAGAAGAAACTGGACAGGTCTTCAAAGTGACTTGGCTATTTAAACACAAAAATAACCCACAAAAAAATCCCTGTGTTTCAGTTTCTAAACTTTTTAAATGCAAAGAAGATTTAAGATCATCAGCATGTACTTACTATCTCTTTCTAATGCTGTAGTAATATAAATATTCTTTAAAGTACTGCTCTGTTCCCCATTCCTCTGTCTACTCATCTTCTGAAAAGTTTTATTATTTCACTTGAAGTGCACTTTAGAAAGGAGGGGAGGGACACCTTTCCCTACAGACAGCACAAAGAGAAAAAGGAGGCAGGCTGCAGGGAGGGAGCAGGGATTTCCGAGTGCCCCACCTATGCTCCTCAATCCCATTTCCACACTCCGGAGAAGCAGGTTCAAAGGGAGCAGCCACTCCTGATGCCCTGAGCTTGGCTGCCACAGCAATACCTCCGAGGGCACTACAAGAACCAGCTCTGAAAGTCAACGTCACGACTCCGTAGGAATGAACTAACCCGTCACCCAGCAAGAGTGACAAAATCGTGCCCCTCCAGGCTGGTTGGGGCAGAGGGGGTCCTGCCCTCCTCCCTGAGAGCATCCCTGGAGCTGCTCCATAACACCTCTGGGCAGCCACAGCCTCTTCAGAGTTTCCCCAGATCTTGCAGTACAGAGGCTGTATAATTTTACACAAAGGAAGCATTTTCATTTTCCCCTCTGGATGAACCAGAACTGACCCTCTGCTCTAAAATCCAAAAATTCAACAGATGAGCTGATCCGTAGAGTGAGTGGCATTTTTCTTTCCCCACATTTTAAGAAATTGCTTCCTCTTGGAAAAGGCCTGAAAAACCCATGTGGTAAATCACACTCCTACACGAGAGGACATCAAACGAGGCTTGCTTAGCACTAGATGGAGAGAACTGCAATACAGAAACCAGAAATACACATGGTTTCACTAATCAGTGTGTGTGGCTAGATGGTGATTTTTCAATTGCTGGTAATAACTAGCCATTGTCAGATGATCAGCATGAGACTAATGAGGAAAAGAAAAATCAATACAGTTGCAAATATATTCATGTACTTTTTTTTAAAAAAAAAAAAAAAGGCCCGGTGCAAGATAGCCAGCCAGGTGGCTTTTGCAGGAAAAGCTTTCTTTGTCTTGTGAAATTTCTCTCCCATCACCCTTAAAAACACTTTTCTGAGCAACCATTCTGCGAACAGCTGGGTGCCTTTGCTTAGGTGGTCAGAAAAAAAGGGGAGGCAAGCAATAAGGCTAAAAACAAAACAGCTGAACATTACCATTGTCTGTCCTAGTCTCTATTTCCCATCTGTATTTGCCAGTGAAACTTGAAACTATACGGATTAAAAAAGGAGACATCACAATTCAGGAATTCTTTCTTCTCACATTCAGAGGGAAAATAACCTTAGACCTAGGGTTATTCAAAAGCAGATTTTTTTTTAAAAAAAAGTACTCATCAATTGCATTAAACATCTTTGAGTCTGTTAGACCTTTTTCTTATTTTTCCTGGCCTTTTCATCCACTGATTGTTTCTATGGCTTTCAATTAGAGTGCCACGTCAACAGCTCCACTCCTCTAAAACAATCATTTTGCTGAAAAGGAGCATTATTGAACTGAAAGCAAGAGCTCAAGACCTCTCAAACATAGACATATCACATGCACAAAGACAGTGTCGTCCTGTATCAACTTAGTGGTCCTACCAGATACAATATTTGCATATGCTCTCCTGAAGTGGAAATACACTCTTTTCGTAAGAAATTTTTTCCCAATTCCTTCATCCTCCAAAAGAATAAGACAAATATGAGCATTTTCTTTGTTTATAAATCTGCTTTACTTATTTATTTCCTCAACAATGACAACACCACGCTAAACGACCAAAACAACCCATCTTTCTTACTTGGCCAGAAGGAGTTGTCGTCTTTGCTCAGTAACTTTTTCTTGAGGCGCCCAGGCAGCCTGGTGTGAGTGTTTCCCATTTTGCTGGAATACAGCGGGATAAGTTCCTCCTCCTCATCATCGTTGCAGCTGGGCTGCCACTTGCTCCTGCCGAGGCACCCGACCATTGGGTCCGCGGGCAGGCAGTGCACATAGGCAATCATTGTGAGATGCTGCTCTGAAGGATGTCCCTGCTGTCCCCAATGGCTAGTTTGGAGCAGAAGGGAGTGGCCTGCTCATAACCCTTGAACGGACGCATTCAAAAGACTGCGAAGGAAAAGATTTTTCTCCTCCTCTGCAATTAGGCAAGCTAAGCTATTCGGTTATGCTGGGATCTGTTTTGAATAGGATTTTGTCAGTCCTTAAAAAAAAAAAAAAAAAAAGAAGGAAAACAAAACAAAAAAAAATCAACCACCTGGTTAAGCAGCTCGCTCAGCTGCTGGATGCCCTGCCCCTGCCCTGCACCAGCCCCAGCTCACAGCCACCGGCAGGAAAACACGGGCTGCAGAGAGCTGGGAAAGCCGGTCACCTGCCACAGACTGCAGACTTCTCCCTTCCTGCTTCCACTCCGGTTTGCTGCTTCTCTTAAGCCTTATCCCCGATTATTCACCGCCCTCTGAACAACAGGTACTATGGCCATACGCAGATGGCCATGTCCGAGAAGCTTATTTAAAGCTAACTTACTGTAATCGCCGTGACACTGACGGCTAGAGAAGCGTAACGTGGCAGGAATCTGCCAAGAACAAGAACACTCACCTTCTTCTAGAATGCAAAAGCAGGAAAAATATACAGACTAAAGAAAAAAAGAGCAAAGTGTCACCATATCAGTACTTGGATTTTAATAAGGAAACTCCCTTTCAAAGTCAGAATCATAATGATTGTCACCAAAAGAAGGCGGCATCTTCCAGGTTAGACAACAACTGGATGGATGGTGAACACAAAGCACCAGCAGTTATCAGTTTGCACGTAGTTAGGACTGCATAAATACATAAATCCTCACAATGCCTCTAGAGGGTAGGTATTACTCCTATTCAAAGATGAAGACATAGTCTCAAAGGGATTTAGTAACCTGCCCACGGAGTGGAAAAGCCAGGATTAGAGTTGAGGTATTCTCAGTTCTTCAGCCTCATCCGCAAGCCATTAGTCCATGGCACCTCTCCCAAATACTGCATTATTAAGCAAGTTTCCATGCTGGTAACCGCGTCAACCGTAATCTCACATCCCCTATACTGTTTTTCTCCGGGATCCAGGAAGCGTGCCCTTCCTGGGCTTTTGAATTGGCTGCAACAGCACAGTCAGATTGGGACAGCAAGAAAAACAGCACATAAAGACACATGCACCCTGCATTAACAGCAACATTTTGAAGTTTGCTTTTTATTTTATATCACTCGAAAGATTACATGGGGTAATGTTTTTAAAAAATGGGAAGATATCAAACTCTAAGTACAACAAAGATCGATTCTTAGTCTGCTTCCTTAACTCTTTATAAACGCCTTGGTCGCAGCCCATACCATTCATGAAAGCAGCTGCTCCATATATAGGAGCACAACAGTGTCAGGTAAGTATTTATGCATTTTAGAAAAGGCTTTATCTGCTGATTGGTTGATATCTACGATAAACTTTTGGACAGAAAAAACCGTGACTGTTTAACAACAACAACAAAATCAGCTGAGATGCACATCTCCTCTTTCTCCCTTTCGCACACACGCATCTCCTGCTGCCTTGGTGCTGCTGCTGCCTGCGCTGGCAGCTGCAGCCCGGGAGCAGGGTGGTTACACCAGCTGCCTGCAGGCACTGCACCAGTGTGGCATCACCATTCAAACATGCAAAACACAGAGCACCACCCAGCATAAACTGTCTGCAACGCTGACTCAATGGTACTGGCACAGTGTAGAAAGTTAGCAAGAAACCAGCGTGTTTGGTACTTGGGGGCTTTTTTTGTTTAACGTCCTGTTACTTTGCACTGTGACCTGAGCAAGTAATTGTCATTGTAGAGTGTTTTATACACACCTCGCATGGTCGACTCTCAGCAAACCCGCAAACTGATGAAAACAGGTCTTACAATGAAATGTGTCACGTACTTTAACAACTTTATTAAAGAGGGATGAAACAAGCCTTGCCTACAATTTTACATTTTTTGACAACAATTTCAAGTATCTGCAAAAATATGGATGGATTGGGGAAAACGTGCCAACAGCATGGGCAGTAGCTGTCAGCACTGCTGGCTTGTCTGTACATATAGCAGAAACTCACCGGCATAAACTGAATGCTGGCAACCAGGCTTCTGAGGCAAATACAAATTTACAAAGTCAAGTACATTTACTCATCAGACTATGAGAAAGACAAACTGTGATTAACACTAGCCGAGTTCAACTCACTCATCAACCACAATGATATTCTTGCATCCGCCAGAATAAATGAATGTCTAGACAGTCCTCCTGGGTGGGATGAAGCTTTGACAGTGCTGTTAGTGAACCAGTTCATAAGGAGGCCCCATTAATGCCTCCCTAATGGGACAGTATCTCTGTAACCCACTTGTCTAGCCGCTGTGCCTGCTGTCTCACCCTTCCGATTCCCTGCGATTATCAGGGTCTCGGGAAGAGTCACTCTCATAGATGTGATGCACAACACTTCTGAGCATCCACTGGCTATTGATAAAAGAGTGCATTGGGGCGTGTATTTATTTCTCCTGCAGACAGGAACAGTATCTTTTATTAGACAAGAATACAGTTGGATTTCTGTTAAGCTTTTTATTTTAATGACTCAAAATCATGTTATCAAATTATATTTCAAAAGGACATCGGTTGATGATTGCATGCAGTCTTTGTATCTCTATGCTGTCCCGTAACTTGACCCAAAAGTTAAGTGTACATCTACACACCAAATCAGTATTATTAGGTAACATGCAGTGCAAACACAGGAGCACGAAGACAGGGGACACAGACAAAATTCAGTGTTCAGCAGACTCAGATGCTCCCAAACACTTAACAAGATGACACAGGATAACATACTGGCCGAGGTCCCCACAACATTTACCATGCACTTCTCTAGACTACAGACATACTCAATTAGCCATGTTTCCAATGCGTGCTCACGAAGGAGGGCTGATGCACAGTAATGGGATCGAGGCTGAAATCCAGTTTAACAAGTATATTTACCATATGGTAGGCATTAATGTCCCCACAAATTTTTCACTTGAAGAATAAATCTGTTCTTCCCTAAAGCCTGGAAGATCTCGGTAACATATATGATAACAGATTTGATGGTGGTTATGGTCTCAGCTATTAGCAAATGCAAAACCATAAAGAGTTAGGAAGAGGATGTACTATCTCGCGTGAGAAAGACACTGTGTACATTGCCTCTTCCTCTTCTAGTCTTCCGCCCAAAATCCTATAAAAAGAAATTATTATTTTATACTGTGTCTATATGGAGCAATAATCTAAGTTTGACGAAGTCAAAATTTCACCTGAAATTTGACCTCAGAACTTCTGATTAAACCTCACTTCTACTGCAGCTATAGTACTGTTTTATTTTTTCAAATACACAAAAGGGAGGCTGTTCGTTTTTCTCAGCCTTGGGCTATCATTTACATAAAGATTTCCCAAAAATAACATTTTATTTCCTTTATTATTCTTTTTCACACCTTTTAAAAATTGACCTATTAGTAATGCAAGTATGAATGTTCTGAGCAGACTGTTAAACTTTCATCTTTATCAGCATATTTCATTTTTGCTAAACCACCACAGTGAGGCTCTATTAGGAAGCGCTTGAATAATTAGGGAGAAAATTGATTACATTATACTGGAAACAACATTTGGTCTAAAGAAAAAAGACTGGTAAGAGTTTGACAGACTCCCAAAACTATGACTAACTCAGGGATTACAAGAAACAAAATGAAAAAAAAACCCAACCCAAGAAAACATTAGCCCTTTTATCAGACAAGCATCTATGCTCCTGAGTTCTGAGAAAAGCAATGATACTGATGACTTATTACACACAGGAGTTTAAAAAGCATATAGGATATACCTAATGGGAACTCAGGGGATTTGGAATCACAAAGTATGGTCATGTCAGTCCTCCTCTCATATTAAGATAATCTTTATAAATATACTACATAAAAACTTGTATCATCAGTCTTTATGTACAATTTGTAGATCCTCTGGATAGAAGGAAAATGGTAATATGCACAATGTAGTGAAACAGTGGCACTTCTATGAACACCATGCACAACAAAACCATCAAATGAAGTAATTTCTGATGCAGGCCCAACAGCCACATTGGAAATTAAAGAGAGCTTGTAGAAATCCACGGGGATAAACTTTGCCCTAATTAGACAGCGATTCTATTTTTAGCAGCAATGGATTGACGTATTCCGGGCTTTTTGGCTGATCAGCTGGAGGTTTTAAATTGTACTTAAACGGTTATTTTTAAAGCAAACAAGAAAAAAAATTATTTATACATTAAACATTTCATTGGAGCCATATAGCATTAAGTAAGTCTTAAAATAAAAAGTATCCGCCCTTTGCAGATGGACAAGTTGGGACACAGCAAGAACAAGGACATGCCCATTGCAGCAGAGCACCCTAGCATCCTCAGGAGCCGGCAATGGCCAGATCAGACACGGGATGTCCTGCTCTCCCAGCCCGTGCGTATACCTCCCCTCTTTCCTGTGCATTAATTTAGTGTGTCTGAAGTCTTAACTCGTGTCCCTTCAACACACATACAGCAGACAAAAGCTAAATAATGTCAAAAACGAAGAGAAAAAAAACCCTTCAGGTATTGTAATTCACTTTTTAAGTGAGTATGAATCTCAAACAGGAAGCGAGCAGGAGGTATCAGCTTTACAGTGTTTAAAGCAAGCCCAACATTTGACGAGCTCATACAATACCGACAGGCATCAGGGCGCAGGGGAGATGAAAGGGACCTGGGCGGGGCGGCAGGCATCACTGCCAGGATGCACACAAAGCTTCATGATGCTCCAAAAAGCTCTCTCCACGTGGCCATCTTCACATTCTCCAGCATTACCTCTATCCCCTACTACTTTCATGGATGTATTTTTATCATATGCTTGCGATCACACAGCATCTATCAAGCTTTTAACTTTTTTTTAAAAAGGACCCAAGTAATAAGGCACGTGCGGCTTAAAGAGCTCGACTGGCATGACAGCTAAAAGCAGTCCTAGCAAGCAAATACGCTTTGTAAAAAGCTACAGCAAGTGCTGCTGGCAACTGTGTGTGCCTAACAAACTGGATGCAAACCCCTGAATGCTGGGGCATTTGGCTAATTTAATTTCTGGTATCCGAATAGCCGGTCCTAGATTCAAAGTGTCACCCTTAGGCAAACCTCAGCCCTCTGCAGGCACATCAAATCTGCAAACCGTTCGATACAGCGGGCACCCGTAAAACGTAACAGAAAACAACAAGAACAAAATAAAAACAAACTAAAAGGATCGTGAGGAATCAATGCCTTGATAGAAAGCAAAAAAATCTTTACAAACCCTCCTAACGTAACTGTCTTGCTTTCTAGCACTCTCCAGCAACTATAGGCCTACTAGCAAAACAACTCCTCTGGTTTCACATTCATTGTAAGCTCAGAATTAACACCCTTCCCATTAAAACCATGCAGAGATTGCTGCACAGACTTTTGGTATCTTTGTTTCCATCAACAGCCTTTTTCTGTCTCTTCATATACAAATCTCTTGTGCTGACAGCGGGGGAGAGTCTTTTCTTACTATCTGAAACAGCCACCCCATATCTCCCCACTGCATCAATTCTGAACATACCCATTACCCTCTCTTTTATACTTTAATTTAATTTTTCCTTTGCTGTTATATAATAGCCCCCTGTAATTATTTTTAATCAAATAAGTATTTTGATATACAGCACATATGTAAGACACCAGAGGAGAAAAACACACTTTGTATTACATTACTGGCAGTCCCTGGGCACTTAAAAATACACTTCTGTGTTCCAATTATTCATCTTTACTTTCAATTAGGAAGCCTTCTTAAGAGCAACGAGCAATGTCATATGTCTAATGTTAACTCTTGATCACTGCTTTGCAATATTTAAATGAGAAAGCACATAAAGCCACCTGTATAAGCAGCAGGTAACTCAGAAAAGCCTTTCTATGCTTTTCTGTTTTAGCTCTGTTGCCCCACAAAAAGAAAGATAAAAGTATTTTGGTTGGTGCATTCTGTGAACCAGACCACCTTCAGGAAGGGGGTGACGCACATTTGGGACAGAAGACAGAGCCGTTAGCGAGACAGAAGCAATTAGGTGTTAGTGCTGGTGGTTGGAACAGAAGCTATTCTTGCTGCCCTACTCCAGGGGCTGGGTCCCACGCATCTGCTGATCCTTCTGAAAACACAGAGCAAGAGATGATGCTGCCAAAAGCCGGGGGAGAAGGCGGCTTCCAGTCTGGAGCCACAATGTATGGCAGCACCGGTTAACGCTGGTACACCCACGCACTCTGCGAGCAAAGGAGTCACATCTCTACCAGCTTATTTTACAACTCATATTAAATGGCAATTCCGACAGAGTAGGGTAGGATTACCCGTTTCAGGTCTGTTGTTTAAAGTCATTACCATGGTAACGGGAAGAGAAAGAAGTCGTCTTCCCACTCCTATTTTCTCTCACAATTTCTTTAACAGATTTAAAAGCCTGAAGAGGGAAGCACCTTTCCGATACCAAGCAGCAGCAACCTCCCTGCCACCCAAGCAGCTCACTGGAAGAGTCCACACACAGCAGGATTTTCAATACAAAAACCAAAGCAACTCACGCTACTTGACAAAAGCCACTGTCAGAAGGCTACAGCATCCTAGCCCTCCTCCTTCTGGAGAAGATGCTTTGCTGAGGCTGCCTGCTGTTCGTGTACATCATCACCGCTGTCAAAAACGCAGTGCCACCTCCTGGACACGCACGTTCCCGGGAAGGCTTGCTTCGGCCAGGTGGGTAATGGACATCCAGGAGGGCTTTCAAGATTAAAACGATAAAAATTCTTAAAAGAATTCAAATCCATATCAAAAGAGTTCATGATTTTTAGTGGGTACTTCTAAAAAAGTTTCATTTTCACACAGTCAGTGCACTTTGATGAATGCACTATAAATAATTGCTGTTAAGTTCCATGGAGTACAGAAAAAAAAGTGAAACTCAGTCTTACTAACAAAGCGCTGCTTCAGTGTATAGTAAAGTAAATCTGAGATGTTAAAAAATGTGCTAATCTGCTGCTCAACTATTTTACACAGAAACCGCTAGGAAATACACATCCCTCTGCAAGGTCGAGACTTTCCACTGTGTAGGGCACAACACCCAACATCGAAGAGCTGCTGCCAGGCAGAGGCATTCCTTCACTCCTTTTCAGACCACAGAGCAGCAGCTAATGCATTAGATACAAATACATTACAATATAATGCAACAACATTAAAAAGTCAATGAAGGGGCAAGAACGGCAAACTTAATTGTCAACAGTCGTGCTTTTCACGTTGCAGCCTGGAAGGGTCTTCCTGCACATCAGCATACATTTTGGCCGCATGTTAGTTCAGCTCAGGGATGCTCTTTTTGGCACGACCCTGGCCACCTCCACGTCCCGTGCCACCAGTTTGCAGCGCAGGAGCAAGGACCCCAACGACTACTCCACACTACAAAGCCCTCTTCTCTTGTGTTGTGCTACTTGCTAAGGTGGACATAGGGTCTCAGTAATTGCTATGTGCTTAAGATAAGGTAGTTTTATTATTTTTAAATGCGCAACAATGAAAAAAATAACCTTGTCACACACTTCTGTCAGCAGCCTAAGGAAAGGTTATATGTCAGCAAAGAGAAGTATGTTGAAAGAACTAAACCAATACTTTACACCAAATATCATCACATTAACCTGGAATAGTTCGGTAGAAGATTTTTAATCTGAAGTGTCACATTTGCTTGAAAATCATATTTATGCAAGATAAGCCAGTTGGCATTAGCTTCTTAGGAATTAGGGCTAAGTAGAGCGCACCTACTTTCCAACAGGTCACATAAAGGCTTTTTAAAAAGAGTACGTAAACTCTTGGATTTACAGACAGACAGCAGAGAATCAAATTCCATTAGAAAGAGTAATGTCAAAAATATGCACCCATTTCCATGGAAAAGATTAAGCTAATGAGGAGCAATATGAAGTAGCAGTATTTCAATTCAAAACAAAGTCACACCCTAGGAAGAATGTTCTTCTCGAGTTCCAGATCAGTAATATATCTGTATGATGTGTAAACTTTTTAGTATCAATTATGTAGTCTCGATTTTTACGGAAAATTCATATTGACTTGTCACTTTTGTATCTCTAACAACAAACTTTCTGGACTGCTGTTTCATGCAGAACACAAAGTTACTGAAGTCAACTGTTCTTAGAATACCTGATTTGCCAACAAAAGGATTGATTAAATGCAGGTGCTATAGCTGCTGCGCAGCTTACCGGTACCCTTCTTTCTTGGTATCTGTAAAAAATACAAGTCAAATGGAGGAGCTTCACAAAATCACCTGGAAAGAGCAGCCATCTGTACACATGCCACAGTAAGCGCACAAATTAACAGATACTGTTGTCTATAGGTTTCATTTCCAGTCTGTTCACTAGCAAAAAAGAAATTACACTAACCCCAAATTTCCAAGCAATATTCTTGAAAGTAAGTCTCCTTTCCGATTACCCTCCCTACGTGCCAACGTTGTGTCAGAGAAGGATCTCCTCTGCAACAACCCTGACTGAGCAATGCAAAATGCCTTGCTTATGGCAAGGCCCATATCAAAGCCATAAACTAGGACATGGAAAATGTATATAATTCTTCAAATCTATGCTTCTGTTAATTTCAGAATTACATATTCTGAAACTCTGTATTTTGACAAAATACATCCTCCTCAGGCTACTGGATCAAGACAGATTTGAAGCTGAAAAGATCATTATAAACTTTTCTGTTCTTCGGAAGAGTCACTCGGCCTTTACAAGTACTTTGCATTACACTTTTTTTTTTGAAGAAAAATGACAGTAAAGCCACACAAATCAAGATGATAATTCAAGAACAGGTTTCAAAATTCTAGCAGAAAAGTATAATTATTTTTAACTGATTTGAAAACAATCCTTTAAAAAGAGAAGCAATAAGTAATCAGAGCAACCTCTGCACAGGAGAACAATGTGGGAAACCCTTTAAGATCTTCAGGGTGGAGCTACAAGCTGTTTGACCCACCAAGGTGGGACATCTCTCACCACGGCAATCCCCTGGACAGCCATGGTTTGCGTGGGGAATGGGCCCACCTGCAGGGTGCTGCATGGATGATGGCTCCTGGTTGCCAGCAACTACAAAAACCTCATTATGATCTCGAATTTATCCGAGGTATGAAACTGGGACAACAAAAAGCAAACCTGACCAACTAAAGAAGGGTGCATTTGTGCATTCAGGCGGTGGAAAGCTTTTCTCCAATTTATTTAGCACAAACATCCCTGCAAATTAAGCCTTCAGGCAAGAGTGTCCAATTGGTTGACCTTAATAATGAAGGGAGGAAAACCCTGGGTTTTTCTCATCACTTAAGCGCCATGCTTCTTTATCCCGCATAAGCACGTAAAAGACGCAGCAATTCTCTTAAGGCTAAAAGACGCATAAAATAATCCAAGACTTTGTGACTGAGGCGCAGACAGAAAGCACATTCCCCTCCTAAAGAGCAGGATCTGCCATTGCTGAAGATGCCTTTGGTTCAGGACCACAAGTATTAGTCCTTGTCTTCACTATGGGATGAGGCTAAAATTCCCGGTTTATCTTTCTGTTTCAGCAACTATTGATGGGTTTAAATTAAAATGGGGATGGATTAAAAATCAGAAATGGAAAGGGGCCAGGATGCTGTGCTGCAAAGAGCAGATTTCCAACAGGTCTCTGGATTAGGAGGATTTGTGGGCCAAGAAAGACCTTAGAGCAAGCAGCCTACAGTGAGACACGGCAGTATCTTACTCCGTGCGTAACTGCAGCGCGTCACAGGAAAAAGAGCAAGAGAAAATTGAAGGGTCCCATCAAGGTCTGAAGCCCCTGTGAGAGCAGGAAATCTGTAAGATACAATTTCCAAGGAGAGCGGAGCACACCCAGGGCTAGAAGAGGACAGGAAAAGCCCAGCAGTCCCGACTCGGCTGAGCTTGCAGGAGATTTCCGCCTCAGCCGCGCCAGGCGCTCGGTGCACAGGAAGGATGGGGTGAGCCGCTGGCACCTGCGAGCCAGCCCGATGTCTCCAGGACCTGCAGCACACCCGGCTCCTCGCCCTGCCTTTCCCTGCGGGCAGCCTCCAGAGCAGCACAGCAGAATAAAGAGAAACTTCAGAAGCCACAATTATGTATTTAAATGGATAATTCTTCCTGGTCTTCACAGGAGGACCAACAGAAGCACTTAACCGCGGGATGACTACGACAGACGCACGGTACAAAATGCAATCCTGACCCCAAGACTCCACGTAGCCCGAAGGCCCTCTGTCACAAACGACCCTTACCAGCTCCACAAATTCTGACTTAAACTCTCCCCGAACTTATCAAGAACTATCTTAAAAACACTTCTTTGTCCACATTATCCTGTTTGGAAGTCTGTTCCACAACTTCCCTCCTCGGATGGTTTGGAACCTTTTAATGTCTGACTTCAATTAATTCAGAACGCACTCGTAACCATTCATCTGGTGCCAATACTCTCCTTGGACTTCAACAGGTTTCCTCCCTCCTTGTGGTATCTACCTCCCAAGCTACCAGCTAGACTAAATAAGCCATGCTTTTGTAATCCCTCTGCATACAACCAGCAATTAAGCTTAAAATATTTTAAAGTCTGAAGGTCCAGACAAGTTACACAAGAGCTTCAAATGCCAGAAACTTTTTCTTATTTTTTTTTAAATGCAGCTAGAAAAAGTGGGATGCTCTAGAGGACTGGAAGTCAGACAACACTGGGATAGTATTAAAAAAAAAAGATGCCTGGGGTAATTATAGGCTGTTTTGCCAGACATTAACTGCAAGCAGGATCACAGCTGTGAAAGGACTCTGAATAAAAGAATTAATAAAATTTTTATCTCTTAATACCAGGCAATGTGTTTTCACAGGGAATGGGTCTCCCATTTGAGAAAGGTTTATGGCATTTCCCCAGAAGTAACAGCGGCCTTCTGCACAAATGCTGCTGGGGGGAAAAAAAGCCAATGTAGGAGACTGACAAGCATAGACAGTACAAATCTGGTAATGCTATACTTAAACAATGTGAAATCGTTACTATGCTTAAACCACTGAAAAATGTATGAAGATATTTATAGGTTTCAAGTATGTGCATGCTGTTTCAAAGACCACTTCAACATGAAATTCTTTCAATGCTTATGAATCCAATCAGCTGTGCATCCTCCTTTTTACATCTGTTTTAATATTCTCTAGCCTGCACGCTTTTGCTGTTTAAAAAGTGTTGGCTTCTTGCTGCAATTTTACAGAAATTCACTGCCCTCTACTACTGCTTTACACAGTAATCACCATCTGCATTGTGCTCGCAGCCCTCCAGGTGACAGAGGGGGTTAATAGATATTGTTTAAAAGCAAACATCAGCAGGTCAAGGAAAACAGCAGATGATCTTTTTACCTATGATTCATTTACTAACAGGCCCTCTTTGGGACTGCAGCGCTGTGTGAATTGTGCAAACGGCTCCTGTTGCAGACTGCAGTAAAGAACTAGATGCGGAGCAGAAAGGCAGAGCGTGCATTAAATGCTCACGTGAAAGTAAAACCAGAGTCTAAGGAAAAGCTGTCTGTTAATTATATAGTTGTGACAGTAGATGAGTTGATTTTCATAGAGTCTTAAAGACTGAACAACACCACCTGAGTAAACTAATGGACTACATGCATCAAGTATTTTTGTCTGTGTGTATTTATACTGCACTGTGTTTGAAAAGCACAAGCTGAATTCAAGCACTGGAAGCTAGGCACATACAGAAGCCTATCCTGACCTCCACATTTCCAACCATCAGCTAAAGATTTACTGAAGGAGAGGTTCAATACTAATTGATTTCACAGCTGAATCTATACGACTTGCCTTGTCACCATACCACTTCAGGGTGAAAGCCCCCTGTGCCCTGGGAAAGGCTGGTGTATCTGCCAAAAGAGATTTTTATCTTAGTGCCTGATTGTGTTCACCCTGCTTCACCCACTGCCACTGGCCTTCTTAAAAATTTAACGGAAAAAATAGGTGCCCACACCCTGTTCTATGACCAAAAAAAGCAAAGCAAAACCACAGCAAACAATAGGCATTCATTCTGCAGGTTCTGTGCCCGTGCCACGTGGTGGTCTCCTCAGAGGTGGTCAAATGAAATAGCTCCAAGGAGTGGAACAACACGCTTACACGCTGTGGTGAACAAACCTATTTACGGGCAACGTCTGAATCACAGAACCAAGAGCTGGGGTATGCCACTCTCCCCCGATGGGTCAGCACGGCAGAAGTACTCTCTGGGGTTTCCGTGTGCCCCGTCCGCTGCAAACAGCCAAGAAACAAGTGGGGCAGGCAGTGCGGGCATGGCCACAGCTCGGTCCCCCAGGCACTCCCCTGCCTTTGGAAATTCACTTTGCTTTTATATATGCTGCTCCCCTTCCAATGTATTTAGATTGTAAATTCATCCAAGCAGAAACAGTGAGTGTTTTACACCATTGTACAACATTACCCAACAGGACCGTAGCCGTGGGTGGAGCAGCTGCATGATACTTAAGTGAAAAAAAGTAGAAGTACACGGGGATCTTCAATATTTCTGAGCACCTGGCTAACTTCAGTGAGAATGTTACTATCTAGATCTATAATCTTCCTTTCGTTATTTTCAATTTCATTCTGTACTTCAGGCATAGTTAGAAGCGATTCCCATTCACTGCCACCTGACAGAACGGCCGGTCCTGTGCCCGATGCTGTTAGCCATGCTCAGCCACGGACACGTCTTTCCCCACCTCCTACCTCTCCTGCCTTCAGCAAGAGCTAATACAGCTGTCGTTTAACCATCAAAACCTTCAAACTTTAAGCAGTCTTAAACACTAAAATCTCTTTGGTAATTAAGTAAAAACTTTTTTTTTTCCCCCCATAACATGTGAATACACCGTGTTTGACAGAGCTCTCTGTGGCTCTCCGGGCACGTCAGGGATGCACACGGGGGTAACTGTGAACGCTTCCACAAGCAGCAGACCCCGGTTGCGCCCGAGATGAAGCAGGTAGCCATTCACTTGAGTGGGGATAAGAAAATTGGTGGCAAAGAGGAGAGACTGGAAAAAGCACAGCAGAAAGAGTAACTCCATAAGATACAGGAGCAATGAAGAAAAACAGCAGAGCTCTTCTTTCAGAAGTAGATTGAACTCAAAGTCGTATGCTTGATACTAAATTCTCATTTGTTTGTACGAAATGTGCATTTGTTCAAACTGCTTCTATATTCTGAAGAACTGCAGATAAGAAATGCCCTCAAAGTTACTCACCCTATTAAAATAATGTGTATGACATAAAAAACAACTACAAAAAGAATGGGTCTGACTCACAAGTCCTATTGTGATTATACACAACTCTGAGACAGAAAGAAAAAAAATTGAAATGAAGTCAGAGTAATGAATGCCACACAATCCATCTTAGGCTTAAGCTAAACTCATTAAATTTTGCCAGGAATCTTCACTTTGTCAGATTCCTTCACTTAGATTGCTACTTGTGCACTCCCTCATTTTGGCCTGCTGTTATACACACAAAAAAGTCACACTTTAAACGGAAAGAAAAAAGAAAAAAAAAGGAGAAAGCAACTTAATACAAATTTTTGCTTGCCTAGTTTGAGTTGGAAAATGCATTTGTTTAAAGACATCAGAGAAAATCTGTTTCTGATTTCAAACACTGGATATTTTATGAGAACATTGCCAAGAAAGGAATCCAAGGAATGTCCTTACATGCACAGAAAACACAGGAGACAACTGGTGAGCAGCCCTGTGATCTTTCACAAAAAATAAATAAAAAAAATCTGCATTTCTAGTATGGAACCCTTCTCTGGGGAGCAAGCAGCACATGCCTGGGATTTTTCATGGATAGCTTCTATCATAACTTCTTGCTATTATTAGTATAAAAGACTTCCCTCTCAAATCCACAGCTGTAAGACAAGCAAGGATGGAAAATACTTCCCAAGCGCAGGCAAGCAGTAAGCGCACATGCTTGCTTTACAGCGTTTCTTGGCACTATTCTCCTTCTGCAAAAACTATGAAGGAAAGAGAAACTCTAGGCAAGTATTACAGAAACATGAGCTCACTTCTCAGCACATGCCAATGAACTGGCTCATGACCCTTCTAGGAATTAGTTCTTTTATAAGAAAAATTATTTAAATCTTCTCTTTGTACTTCTTCAGATCGATAAGAAGCACACAGCATTGCCTCTGCTGCAGATACCCAATTTCGATCAATACAACACCAATGCAACTTGTGTTTCACACGATGGGGGTCATCTCAAGGGCCGTGCCGAAGAACCGAGCGCTGCCTGCGGGCACCCAGCACCCCAGTGCTGGAGCGCTTGGGTCAGCCTGCGAGCAGGAGATGCTGGGTCACCGGCCATGCACAGGCAGAGGCACCCAGCTCTGACCACCTATTCCCCCGCCCCAAAGTGTGTTAAGGGGCAGCTGGGAAGGGCATGGTGACAAGTGGCTCTGTGCCGTCGGTGCGGACTATCATACAGCAAACAGAAAGAGCAACCTGAAAAAAGAGGAAATTAGAGGCAGCAGGCCCCTAGAGCTCATGGAGACCGAGTTTTAGGGCAGGGATTTCATCACCAATCCGACGCACAGCCAGCACATCCAAGCCCACCGAATACACCAACTCGGTCCCTACACCAACCTGGGACTAATCGATCTGATCGAGACTGCTCGCTGGATCAGACTGAGAAAACACCGTGGGAGCTGGCGGCCAGGGCAGCACCTAGACAACCACACCACTTCTCCTGAGCCCTCCCAAGCCCAAACAAACCAGCATCTGAAAGGCAAATGTGCTGTTACAAAAGCAAACAAATCCTCCTATCTACACAGGCTACCATGACGTCACTAAAAGGACCAGTGTGTAACAACTTCTCTCCTTCATGCATTAAGGTTAAAAAAAAATAAATAAATGATAACAGCCCAGGTAATTATTTCAAGATCATAATTTTCAATGCATAATAATATACTACGCAGTAACTGTTGCTCCTCAAGGTAGGGAGAAGTCTACTACAAACTAACAAAATAGTGCAAAACACAGTGACTTAAAGAAAACAGTATGTAAGCGCATCCAAACAGGAAAAAATTAAAATATGACAATCAATCAAAATACACTGCTACGCAACCAATCTATCCACTGCTTTGAAGCACAGCCCTAAGATGGGGTTTTATGTATTGTAACTAGCAACTTTCCTTATTCAGAAATAAAAAGTGAAAATTTTGAAAACACTTTTTTCCATGTATTAAACTTAAGATTCATTAAAAAGCAAGTGTAATTCAATTTTATCATGCAAGACAAAAATATTTTACTTCTGTACAAACCCATTCACTGCACATACGACATCTCTGAAAATTTTACCTCATTTTCCATCAGGTGCTCTAGACTACAGAAACCTCCATCTTCTTCACTGCCTAGTTAACCACCTTGCTCAAAAACCTTTTATTGATTATACACTTTATTTAAACAACAACTTCTGTCCTGTATCTCTGAGTTAATAATTTTTTTTAAAAAGTTTTATCTTTCGTTGTTTCTAAACCTCTTGTGCAGTTAAAAAATTTAAATAGTGCAGTTTTTTGACTTTGTACACCGTAATGAACCACTGCATAGCAAATTGTGTTGCACAATTCATTAAGGTTTTCTCTAGAAACACTGAGTCAGTACTCTGAAATTTGCAGGAAAGGAACTTTTTTTCTGCCTTTTTTAAATTTATGGTTGGCAACTGTACCGAGACCCTTAGCGGGGACTTTGCACGACTAGAAGTCATCAGTCAATGTTTTGAATCAACTTAGAAGAGCAGAATATTCTGAGCAAGTGTCGATACAGCATCCGAGTATTTAACTTAATTGCTATGCTTTGCGAGGGAAAGTATCTTTTTTACAACTCCTAAACCTTTCCTTACAACGGCTCTCTGGTGTCAGCTTTCAACAACTGCACTTCAGTAAGAAAAGAAGAGCAGGAGCAGCAATATCATTTTTTAATAGAAACAAATACAGACCTTAAACAAAAATAACAAGCTTTTCCTAACCGTGGTTTTCAGAACCACGTTCTTAGGAAGTCCAATTAAAAAGATAAAATAAAAATCTCTTTGGACATAAAACCTCTTATTGTCCTGACGGCTCTGCACCATCTCCAAACGAGAGTGAGCACCGCTGGGCGGAGGGGCAGGACGTTCCACCAACTCTCCGCTCTTCTCCCACCGCTCCAATGACGCTTCACCCAAACGGGGGCAAAACCGAATAAAGGTAAATAAACTTCTGGTGCAGCATCACCAGTAAAGATGCTCCACACGATAAAGCCACTAGAGAAGTTGGTGCGAAGCAGAGCACCCCGCTGCGCAGGCCTTGCGCCCGCAGACCCGCACCCAGCCAGCCCGTCCTTTTGTCTGGCGAGCTGTCCTGCACCTTCCCGCAGGATTCCCGCAGGATTCCCGCCGGGCAGCGACGTCCCGCTCCCTGCTCGCGGGAACAAAAGGAACAACAAATCTATAACGCTCGCTCATCAACGCGCTGAATAGGCTTTTTTTTTTTTCTTTAAGGATTACATTTCAATTCTAAAATCCCTCCTCCACCAGCCGACAAGGTCCAGCCGGAAGCGATGGCACCAGGTTTTTTCCTCACCTTTTAGGCAGAACATCCTGCAGCCGTCCCAGGCAGCGGCGAGGCGGGGCCGGGCCGGGCCGGGCCGTGCCGCCCAGGCGCGGCACCCCGCAGTGCCCGGGCCAGCTGCTCTCCCGCCCGCCCCGCCCCACCCCACCCCGGCCCGGCCCGGGCGGCGCAGCGGGGCCCGGGCCAGCTCTCACGGCCCCGGGACGCGGCCGCCCAATCCGCTGGGGTCTCCGCCGCAGCGCTGACACCTCCCCATCGCTCACCTCCCCTCTCCCCGCTCGGCCCACAGTAAAACGCCACTTACAAAACGGACTGCCCGTCATTTCGGTGCGTCCCAGCAGTCCCCGGCCCGAGGGCAATTGTTTTAGCTCATCTGTCAGCAGTTTTCAACGCTGTGCATTCAGCTTGTGGGCATCTATTGGTCAGCGTCAGAGAAATACATCGCTTCAATCCCACTCAACTGTTCGTTATGAATTACTAACTCTGCTCTTGGTGATTTTTTTTGTTTGGTTGGTTTTTTGTTCTGGAATATATGTCTGGTCTGGTCTCTCTCCAGAAAGTGCTTTCTTTGTGCAGTTTTCTATTTCATCTATACATACAGGCTTGATTAATAAAAATCTTGCAAGTGTATCTAAGCAGTGAAGTAGAGACACCTCATCTTTACCTGACTACTAGCTAGCGACAGACCACCCCTCCGCCCAATTTTATGTACAAAGGAGATTAATAGTTGGGAAAATCTAAACAAGATGTCAAATTGTGCTGCATCTTAATTGACTTCTCATTCTAAGATGAATACTACGTTTCCTAAGTCAGGGCCAGCATGTATTCCCTCTCACTAACATCTCAGTTCTGGGGGTATAATACTTCTGCAACACACCAGTTACTCTCCATAGTCCAAGTGGGAAAATGCTTATTTTTTTTAATAGAATCATAGAATAGTTTGGGTTGGAAGGGACGTTTAAAGATTATCTAGTCCAATCCCCTTGCAATGAGCAAGTTGCTCAGAGCCCCGTCCAGCCTGACCTTGAATGTTTCCAGGGATGGGGCATCTACCACTTCTCTGGGCAACCTGTTCAGTGTTTCACCACCATCATCGTAAAAAATTTCTTCCTTATATCTAGTCTCAATCTACCCTCTTTTAGTTTAAAGCCATTACCCCTTGTCCTGTTGCAACAGGCCCTGCTAAAAAGTCTGTCCCCATCTTCTTTCTTAAAGCTTGCAGTACTTTCTTAAGTACTTTCTTAAGTACTGGCAGGCTGCTATAAGGTCTCCCCGGAGCCTTCTCTTCTCCAGGCTGAACAAGCCCAACTCTCTCAGCCTGTCTTCATAGGAGAGGTGCTCCAGCCCTCTGATCACCTTCGTGGCCCCCCTCTGGAGTCTCTCCAACAGCTCCACGTCCTTCTTATGTTGAGGTCCCCAGAGCTGGACGCGGTACCTCCAGGTGGGGTCTCACCAGAGTGGAGTAGAGTGGCAGAATCGCCTCCCTTGACCTGCTGGTCATGCTTCTTTGGATGCAGCCCAGGATACAGTTGGCTTTCTGGGCTGCAAGTGCACATTGTCGGGTCATATCCAGCTTTTCATCAACCAATAATAATATATATTCCTTTCTGCGTGCCTAAAGAGTGTTTCCCCAGCTCAACACCAGAGATGTTGTGGCTAAAAAGATTTCTTACATACACCCTAGTTCTGTGGAGGAGACCTTCAGGAACAGAAGCACACAACCTCGTAAGCATTTTATTTTTATGGGGTCACAAAGAGCTGCTGCCAGCAATGTGCTTACTGGTGATACTTAGGTCTAAATTGTGTTGACCAACTTTTATAGGGCCTGGCCTTGTATAGCAAAGAAATACAAGAACCAGGGAGCAAGGTAAGGGTCAGGGTAACCTACCTTGCTGAACAATAGAGAATTGCAACTGTCTCCAAATGCATGCGTTGTCCTAAATACTCCATGTAAAGCCAAATGAAAATAAAGAACACATGCAAACACATGTTATCTTTGGGCGGAGCTCCAGAAAAAAAACTAGTCCAGACACCTTGAAAATGGAAGTTTAGATCCCAGATGAAGCAGCATTAATAAGATGCTAAGTACCATTAGCCATGCGCTTAGATCTTAAAGTATCACATTTCAAGTATCTGTCATAATGTAGAAAAGTTACTTCATTTTAGAGTGGGCTACGGGCAGGCTGCTGTGGCAGAAAAGAGGAGACATAGTGGAGTAGCTCAAAATCCAGAAACAGCATTTACATAGCTTGGCCTGCCTTTTCTCTTTTAAATCCTGATAGAAAGGGTACAGCTAATGTCAAGATTTCCTTATGCTCTGAGAAGCAAAGGGCCCTTTCCCCTTAATTCCATTTTCTGGTGCTCCAGGCACGCACGATTTCCTACCACAACTCTTCGGAGGGCTCCAGGAATAAACACTTCATGGAGACAAAATAAACAAAAACATTTTGTAGCTGGAGGAAGGCTACTTGGATACCAGAGGGATTCTAAGGTCCAATCTTGTTAAATCTACTCATTAATTACCTGGAAGGGGAAGCGAGCAGCGCATCAGTGACAGTCACCGGGGACTGAGAGCAGCTGCGAACACACCACTGGGGACTGAGGAACAACACGGCAGATTCTAGGGGAATCACAAACACAAGTAGAAAAATACAAAAAAGAAGAGACAAAACCAGCAGTTGATTCTGCACATAGGCAGCGGGGAAAACTGTCAATAAAACAAGGAAGAGGAAGCCACCTACGGCACAATAATATTGTTTGAGAAATTACAGACAGCTTCGAGGCAACGTGGTATTAAAAGTGCTGAAAAGTCAGAAGTTGCTCTGGGCCGTAACACCGGCAACACGTACCTACCGCCTGGGAGGGTTTGGGCCAGCATCCCTTCCTTGGGGGATACCCTCTGTCCTCTTCACTGGGTCCCTCTCCTGCCCTCACCCAGAGGACAGCAGAGGAGCCTGAATGGGATCCCCACCTTCCTGATGCCCACTGGGAAGGAGGGAACACTTAAAAAAAAAAAAAGAATTACCAAACCCTGGACTGGCATAAAGCAGATCAGGATCTATTTCTATCCCTTTTTTAGTGTGTCAGGACTCTGTCAGTGCCCCAAAGACATGTGCGCAGCTTTACAAGCAGCAAAACTAAGGAGGCCTGGTATCCCATTGAGTGCCTCAAAGGTGGTGGACCTTGCTGTCTAGGAAGGCAGGAGATCCAAGTGACGCTCCTCTCTTGCCTGGGCGTTTGCAGCAATGAGACAGGTGCCTGGACCCTCTCTGGCAGCTGTGACACTTGCAGGATGTCACATCTGGTCCTGACTCTGAGTCCTATCAGGGGACCAGTTCTCCAACTCTTTACATCTCATTTTGCTCTCCATGACAGCAGGGAACCAGATTTCCCCATTGTACCAGGGTGAACTCTATGGAAATAACATGGAAATATCTTTCAACAGTCAAATTACAAAGTATACTGCTTGTGTAAAAGCATTACACGTCAAGAGACAGCTACAAGTGTGAATGAATCCCACCACATCTACGCCATGAAGGCAGAAGCTGAGGAGATCGTGCCAACTGCCATCACCACCTCTCATGGAGGCACTGCTCCTACTGACTGGGTGCTAAATAGACAGGCTCCATAGAGGACACCACAACAAACATGGAGAATTGTGCATATATATCCATATTTAATAAGGACTGGTCATGGTCTTCTAAATAAAAATGTTTTAACCACATGAAGTCAGGAATTTTGACGCACCAAATCATGTCCTTCTTCCTCTGCTTTACTCTCAAGTCACTGAAAGTCAGCTCTCTGAGAACAACTAGAAGAAATATGTTAGTGTCATTTTTTCCTTGTTGAAACCATAACGTCATTAGTGCCATTTCTCTTAGCTACCCTAATCAGAAAATGCAAGAGGATGGAGGGAAATAAATTTAGGAAAAATATGTATATACTTGCACCATTTTTTGATACTAAACATTGTACCGTTAAAATGAGCACGGAAGAAAACGCAGATCAGACCTGCCCAACTCACGGAGAAAGGATGAGGGTTTAGGCTGTTTCAGTCTTGCATCACATGTTGCTGCGCAGCAAAGCGCATCCCGATTTGACTGCCAGCAAGCAGGGCTGTTGGGACGTCTAATTAAATCTTTCCTCCTTTTAGAACCAAAGCAATCTATGGAGACGTATGTTTTTGATACCCTGGATGGGTGCCAACTATCGAAAGATCTTTTTCTAAAGCCTGAGTCGCTCTGACACGTTTCCCTTTCAAACTGTGCATAAACCACACAAACACCACCACCACCAAAAAAAACCCATAACCAACCAAAAAAACAAAACCAAAAACCAACCCTGAAAAATGATCCAAAGAAAACAGCTGGAGTAAAAATAAAATTTTCAACTTGAAGGCTGTCACAGCCCAACACCGCTCAGTCTGCAGTTGGCTCAAGCACTAAGGCAAGCCAGACCCAGAGCCTACCAGGCGCTGTGGTCCCACCGGTGATAAGAGGGGGGACATAAAGAAAGGTCAGGTCAGCCCCAGCGTATCTTTAAAGGGACAGCATTGACTCGGAAACCGAGCACCGGCTGAAAAGATATTGACCATTATTTTGATAAGTAAACCCAAATATTCTTGTAACTCCAAAGCAAGAGAAAATATTTTGCTATTATCTCTTGCAGTTGATAGTGTGTATTACATTACCCGTTCCACTTGAGGAATTTTTCACCGATTAGGGTGGAGTTTCCTCATACAGCAAGGAAGGAAAAAAAGATTTTAAAAATTATTACAGATGATGAAATTCACTTGGGGGAAAGCCACAGCAAACATAATGAAACAAGCAGCTTACTCATATGATCAGGCTGGAAGTATCTCCTTCAAAGCAGAATCCACTGTGAATAATTAGAGTAACCCCGTGATTAATTCAAATACCTCAAATTGATAAATATTCACAATAGCAGGAGGTAAAAGGATGTGTCCTGTCCTGCAAAAACTAATGCAGACAGGTGACTTGTGGTGAATGGACCTTCTCAAATTATCAGTGAATCAACTAGGATAGAGCTACTCAGGCAGTCCCAGATGCGCAGCTACAGGGCCTTGGCGTACCTTTCCAGACTGGCATGAGAAACAGAATTTTCCTACTATTCAAACATAAAAGAAAAATTAATTTAAAGCACTTTTAAGCAACAGGGATGAACAGAACCAATGCAAACATTTGGGGAAAAAAATCTGCCCATAATTAAAACTGATTTCTAAAACAACCTTCTTCCAATAAAACCTCTGAAACCATTTGAAATTGTTTTCCTAGAGAATAAAACCTGAAGCACTGAACTCTTACTTGAAGGAGCAATTATGAAATTGTGTTATGGTTTCTGATTGTTACAAAAAAAAAGTTCTTCTGTAATAAACCCAGCAATGTCTGCAGGTGCAAAGTGCTTGGCATTAAAAATAATAAAATAAATGGTTTTAGGCATGAGCTGTCTTCTGCCTTAAGTGAGGAGGAAAAAGACAATGAAGTCATGAATTAGTTCGCCTTATCTTTTGTTTGCCTTACTCTTCAGACAAAGGGCACAGAAAGGGCAAAATCTTTTTAGGAGCTGCTGTAGGTCAAGAAAGGAATCTGTAACCAACTTCTCCAAATTCATTCAGGAATTTCTTTGCCACAGAAGTCGAACAAAGACGGCATTCCTGTTTGCACGGGGAGGACCAAAGCGTATAGAGGCTTACCATATGACAAGGAGAAAACTAATTATACCAGAACGGTCACTGACAGTCCTAAATCTGAAGAGAGGCTACAGTGGAAATTCTGAAGAAAAAGTCTGGAAAAACAACAGGCAATCCAATAATTTCAATCTGCTGCTAAAAGACCTGCTCCTAAATAAAAAATTACTGTTTTGCAGGGGCTGTGTGTATCTTTAATTAATGGATGCACCAGGGCTTTATCGGTAATGTTTACTATTAAAACAAAACAGAAAGCCCCCTCGCGGGCACTTCCATTTGCCCAATCACCTCTGCACCGCTCCAGAAAATCGCCGCAGGTGTACTGCAGGTTGACATGGGCTGGCCCCTTCAGATTGACACCTTCGGTATTTCACTAGCCCTGGTAACAAGAAGCTGCTGAGGAATGCTCTGAGACCACCTTTGGGTAACCGGCAGTATCAAAATCATGAGGAGGAGGAAGGGCACCTGGAATTACCCTGTAATCATCCTGGGTTTAGGCTAGAAGGCAAATCACACTTTAAAAGGTCAGAGGAACAAAGACAACCACACCATTACGGCGTCATCCCAAATGGAGGAGAAGAAAAGAATGTGTTGTTTCCCCAAATATGCACGATTGCAGCACAACATAACTAAATACAGAGCAATCCTCTTTTATCGAAAAACTCCCCAAGGCTGAAACACACCAGACAAACACAAAAGAAACACACAGAAAAATCAGTTTCTTTTCTGACCTAAGGTGTACAATCATGCAGGCACACCATCAGTACTATCTGGGAGCCATCTTCATTCATGCCATCAAAATATGCTTACCTAATGGCCCAGAAACAGTTCACTGAAATACCGAGCTAAAACCCCCGTACTTTAAGGAGTTCTCTTTTGATTCACAGCTATGGGCCAAAATACACCCAAGCCCTTAAAAATGAACATACAGGTATTGGCACTTTGGCATTCGCTGGCCTTGTGTAAAAAACTGAACCAGCGCATCCATCAGCAACTGTGCGCAGAGCCGGGTGAAACAGCGGTGCGTAGGTTATTACAGCTTCACCTGTGCATTGCAATGGGAAATATTCCTGAATCCCCACCTGTTCCCGCTCTTTCCTCACATCAAACCTGAGCCAGCCCCGAGGCGTTTTCTGCCATCACCCCCAGGGTAGAAACGCAACTGCTTCTTCGCTGAGGCTCCGGCACGTGTGTGTGAAGTATCAGCACAAAGAAGGAAGAACAAAATGAGTTATTTCTCATTTGACCTGATTAATTTAATAGGTTTGCTGCCTTCCCCACATTCCCAGCTGAATCACAATCTGCTGGAGACTGTGGAGGAGCTGCAGTCCCCTTGGTGTTAGGTCCCGCTCTCCGTCGTAGCCACCCGGCACCCGATGGGAGGAGTTGTGCTGCGGAGTGCAGGGGGCCTTCACCCTTTGCAAAACCAGGTCAAGTTGGCTACAAGTCAAACGTCTAATTTCATACCTGGTTCTGCCACTGCATGTCACAATGACCTCATTTTCATTCAGAAATGAAAATGCCATATTTATCGTATATGGCATTACATGCATTACTCAAGGTTAATAAAATTGAGTTAATTAACTCCTGGATGAAAGTTTCCATGTAAGTGTACAGTATGCTGTAATCAGGCACCCTTACTCATCAGCTCCTCAGCAGTCTTGACTACAAGGGAGAAAAAACAGATACAAAAGACTCCATGGAAATTACAAGCAAGTACAAACAAATTTCAGTTTCTAAAAGGCAACAGCCTCCACTATTCATTAGATTTTTTACCTATTTCAGGCACTGAAATTAGGCATAAATGACAGAGCTGAAATTAAGAGCCTGTTTTTTCCATAGGTCCCTCTTTAATTAATATAGTCACTAGCGAGGTGCCTACAAGAGTGCGATTCAGAGCATTAAGCCAAGTATGTAAACTATGAGTATCCCTGCTGCATTAGGGAGCAAACACCTGCATGTGCAAAATAAAACAAAGCCACGGGGGAAGTAAGAAAATTCACCTATGCAAGCAAACAAAAGGAAAGAGAGGCAGCAGGCGATGGGAGCGGGTCCCGACCAACGGGGATGTGCTGCCTGCACCCAGGAGCGTGGTGCCCGGCGGGCAGGTGCCATTCCCGAGTGAAGCAGCGAGGAGGCCACTGGCAGCCGTCCCTATCAAACCCGACTTGCCACCTGGCAAGTACGGCTTCTTGCACCACGGCTAACGGACACGGCTCACGGTTTGCGTAAGAAGTAGGAAGAGATGTCATGTCTCTGGCTCCCCCGTCCCTTCTGATATGCACGCACGCAAAGGCACACACACTTTTATTACGGACCTGTGTTACCTTAGAGAAACTGCAACTGGGGATAACTTCTATTTAACATCTCCATGAGCTACTCTCAAGCAATACACAGCCCTCCCAATCCCTCAGCTTCTGCGCAACTTCACTGAAAGCCGTCCATGCAGTTCTCACATCTTTTCGAGTGAATGGGTAAATGACACACCGGTTGCAATGCATTTAATTCACAGCTCATAACTCCCCTCGGTACACTGCAAGTTCATTGAGGCTCAATGTCCAAGGAATCCATCTGCTTCAGGGAGATCAAATGCCAAGCTGCCACGCCATAGGGAAGCTCTAGAAGGAGCAGAGGGCGTACATATTAATTACTTTTCCTTGGGATGGAAAATATGCCATACTCTTCTGTGTCCAACATAACACGCTCACATGCTGAAAATACACCTTGCGTAGAGATCATAAGCACCTAAGCCTTGTATTTTAACAGATCAGTTCAGGCTTTGTAACAATAAGCCACACATAAGGTTACAGTGGAGTTTCCATTACAATTCACCAGGAAAAAAGAAAAAGACAACAAAGGGGTTTCTACCTACAAGTGGGAAAAAGAGGCCAGTAGATAAATTAATAGGTAAATGTTAGGGGAAAAAAAAAAAAACACAGGTAAAACAGGTAGATGGAAAACGTAGAGTTTAATTTCTTTATTTTTATTGAGATTCTGCAGCTAAAAGACAAGAAGAAAATGTCTTTCACAGTTTAAATTACAAACTGTCAAATCCACCCTTTTTAATTGTTCCAAATATTGTAACAGAAGCTAAACACACTCTTGCAAAAGTCATTAACTTTAGTCATTAAACTACATTCTTAACCTTTAACTTCACTTTCTTTTCATTTGTAATGGAGACTGGAGAAAAACAAGTAGCTGTAACATTTGCAACGCCCTGCCAGAATGGTGAGCTATGACCACTCCAGAGACAAAGGTCCCCTCAGTTTTAGGGGACAATTCACGAGCAGTTGGCTAACCACTGCATGGAAACAGAAATTTTCGTGTATTACTTGATGAGCAGTGACTAAGAAAGCACATACAGCGCGTTGTTTCAGCTCAAACAGTGCATACAATGTCTCGCTGAAAAACATCCAATCTGCTTTATAAAATGCAGCTAGCTAGGAGTAGAATGTGAAGGTCAGGAGACATCAGGTTTGACCCTCTACTGAGGGAGAAACATTTGCCCCAAGTTTTCAGCCTAAGGATTAGCTGGACTTCAGAGGAAACTAAAAGTATCCTGGGAACAAGTAAAAGGCTGTGTGTAACTCATGAAATACAACTTGAAGCCACTCACAAAGGTCAAAACGATACACACTCAGAAGGAAAATCACAGCACCCTGTGCGTTTCTCATCGCTGCAAAGCAGCAAGCAAAGGACACACTATTCTGCAAAAAGCGCTTCCCTGGCTACAGTGCTAGTCCACATGTCAGGAAAAGCTAAACTGCAAGACAAATTGGGTTGCAATGTCCTTGTAACTTTGGAAACACACGGTTAAGTCAGGTGCTACTTAATTTGTTTGCATTTCCCAAGACCATGGTCTTCTACAGAGACCAGCGAAGAAAACTCTTAGTGGAGCTACTCTGGACATGAAATTCAAGGTGCGCTGCAGAAGAACACGTTGATTCCCCACAGTAATACCTTTACAAGTGTGTTCCTCCTTTCAACTCTTTCATCATAACAAAAAAATTCCACGATCCCCTGAGAGATTAAGACCCTTCAACAGAGTATGCTTATGTTGGTAAGAGGTTATGGCTCTTGGATAGAACAGCATAGACACAGTAAAACCAGCCACAACTGTTCATAAAAAAAAAAAAAAAATCTACTTGTAAATGTCCTTTATCACAGACTGCAGTTCCCCAGCCACTGCTTCCTGGAGAGGAAGGGACACACTGGGATAGCAGCCAGGAAAGAGGGAAGGACTGCAGCAAATGTTTACAGTCATAGAAAATTATTTTGTCTTGTTTCTATTTTCACCTGGAAGGTTTTGATCAGATGACAAAGAACAATTCTTTTTTTAATAATTTACTTGTAGTATAAAAATAGAAAAGGACTGAAATTTGGTAAGGATTTTATAGAACGAATAGCAATGATAGCTGGATCCATGGGGGTTTTTTGATAAAGCAAAAGTAAAGATGTGGGTTTGAACAAATGATCCGGTGATACGTATCAACATTTCTTACTTAAACTTAATTTGCTTCTGTAACTTACAAATTTTTGCTTAGCAAAGCCACTTTCAGATTCCCATGTACGGCAATGTTTACCAGAAGACATGGGAAAGAAGGAAAAGTTTTGATTAAATTTGCAATTATGTACAAACATACAGAAGTTGCTACTTCAAGTTGTAGTTAAATGCTGGACTTTCCACTGTCTCCAGCTGTTTTACCAGCATGAAAAGTTTCGATTGCTACTGTATATCATTACAGTTTTACAGAACTTTCTGCTGTGCCACAATACAAACATGCTAAGACAAATAGTAGATGCCTCAGTAATTTAAGTAGTACCTCTGCTCCCAGCTGTGGTCCATAAAAGCACAACATCCAACAGTTTCAAGCACAAATATTAAGATGCAAACTTGACCATATAGGCAACTTGCTACAGATGTGTATAATTATACCCAATTTTATCTTTGCATACAGAACCTACAACATACAAAAGGAAAAGGTATGACAAGACAGAAAATTTGCCTTTGTAGAAAATCTCTCATTATTTTTTCCACTTAAATATTTAGCTTTTTATATGTGTGCTCATATATACAAAATTGTGTGTCTATAAAACATTCGTTTCTTTAAAAGAAGTCTTCCACAAAAAGGTATATAAAACATGTAATATTTGTTTTGGAGTTATTCCAGTCTCTCATACAAATGCTTTTTGAGGTTTCCATAAATGATTATTTATGGACTTGCCCAAAGCTTCAAGAATCCTTTTCACAGACACACACGCCCCAACACTACAATCCATCACATATTACTGCTTCTACAAATGCTAACAGCTCCCCTCGGGTTTATAGGCCCTTACCTACGGAGTAATTGACATGACTTTTTCCCCCCTTGAACACAAGATCTTGTGCAAAAACGTACAGAAAAGCAGCCCCGTTGGGTGGTTTTACATTAGAATAGCAACAGCAAGTCTGGATTCAGTAATCTTGTTTATGGGGACTTACTAGTTCTCGGTACTCTTACATCTCATTACTAAAAAGAATGCGATTACTGCTCTGTCCCTGAAAGCCCCTCGTGAACTGTGTTCATGACTTCTTAAAAAACAAAATTTAAAAATTCATTTGGACTTTAGAAAAAGACTGAGCTGTTGCTCCGACGCTGCGTTAGACAATGTCAGAGCTGCAAATCCCTAAACTGAGTTTCTGCTGGAAGTACTGAAAATAGAAACTCCTTGGTATTACAAAACCAAAGGTCTTGAGTCCATGCCTCTGGAATGCAAAGAAAAACTCATCTGATAGTATTAAACTTATGCAACATATGTTTAAACTGACCACAGGTGGTAAAGGCATAACTAAAGAACATAATTTTTACTGACATAATAAGGCAGCGCCAATATTGCTACTATGACAGAAGAAATTAATTGTTTAGTTTAAGGAAATTTACCCCCTTGGTAAGCATGACGTTCTCAGACGTGATATGCAGTGGGTGGTTAGGAAGTTACCTGACAGCTTTGGTATCTCTAAGGTAAGAGCTGTCATCAGGACATCAGGATTACCTCCATCGGACACACCACAAGGACACCAAAGGCTGAGCCTACAAGTAGTTACTTATGAATTTAAAGGACTTTCAACATTAAAAGAAAGTTTCACGTTTAGACTGTTTTTGCTAAGATAAATGGGCATTCCACACGCTTTTGTATCAAGGACCGAGACTTGGCAAGCGGACAGCAGAAAGCCAGTGGCTGCCACCTTTTGAACTGGGTTTGATCAGTCTTTAAAAGATTGTGGTTATTGGAGAAATGAGGTTTCTGTGACTAATGAGTCCAAAGAAGTGTTGCAGGTAGTACAGCCTGCAGTAAATAGCAGCCAAGGCTTTTGACTTTCTCATGATGCAGAAAGGTTGGAAAGCAAACAAGTGAAACAGGGGCAGTGGGTGAAAAATCAGAGCAATAAGCAGAGAAGGAGCTGAGGGGAGAAGGGAAAATCTCCCTGTTGGGCAACAGCTTCTTTTCATGTATTGTCACCTGCAGCCAGACCTGACTGCTAATTGTGCTTCTCCAACATCTAGCCAGAAGATCCCTGCTGCAAGGAAATAACAGGAGAAGTAAGATCACTAGCTCAGGTGTATTTAACTGCTCCGGAGAAACGTCTTCCCTTTCTCTGCATCCCTGCCAGCATCTCGGGGAGACCGGCAAGAGCAGTCATGAAGGCAGCACTGCCCAGAACTGCTGTCCCAAGCTCTCCTTTTCCAACCCCCAAAACCAACGGAAAGGAAAAAAGGAAAAAAAAAAAAAAAAAGAAAAAAAGTCATTCAAACTCAGTAAGATGCTCTGACGCTGAAATGTGATTCATCTCCTTTTCTGCAAAGTCAAGGTAAATATAGTGGGATCTATACCACAAACCGACTCATGTGTTACCTGTATTCAAAGTTAACTTGCTATGTCATACTCACGATAAACAGCACAGGCGCACATGAATGACTGCCATATACTTCCACAGGTCAGAAACCCTTTGCAACACACACAAGCACCTTCACTTCAGTTTCAATAAACAACTCTGTCAGTGGTTTTCAATACTGTGGTTTTTAGAGGGAAAAATGCTCTGAGGCTGGGGTTTTTCTTCAGTCTGAAAACAGCGGAGGGCAGAAGCAGCACGCCACTGGTTTTACACGCCTACCGCTGCACCTCCAGCACACACAGAAACACACGGAGAGGCATCGAGCAGCCCCCAGACCAGGACCTGCTCGGTTTTCCAGGAACCATGAGTGAGCAAACCAGCCCCTGCTTCTGCTGGGATAAAAACGAAGCTGTTCCCTGGATTCCCACTGAGCATAGCAGAAGCAAGCTGTGCCACCAGAAGAACAGAGTAGATGAAAACCAACAAAAACGCTCAAACAAAAATCTAAGTCTGGTCCTACGCCTGCCTCCTCAAAGCAGCTGTACTAGCAGCAGGCATCACTGCTCACTGCACAGGTGTTTTCTGTGAGGGAAACCAGGCTGTTACCCCTCACACACAGAAGGTGCGGAGCATTCACAAAGCTGCCTCGTGAGCCCACAGGACCCTTGCTCAGCAGAACTAGCCAGCTGTGTTGACCAAGGCGGCGGCAGAGCAGCTACACAATGCAGAAAGCCAGCGTCTGCCGCTCCAGTGGCTTCCACGAGAGGGATGACCCCAATCAGCAACACCCCTCAGCGAAGGTGCCTGGGTACCAACTGCCCCGACACGCCGCACGCAGCCGCACGCAGCATGGTCAGCTTCACGGGCTCAGGCCATAACGGGATGGATGAATTCAGATCGACTCTGGCCGTGCTGGCCTGCCTTCTCCCCTTGGAGCAACCTCCGGGAGGGGACAGGGATAAGGAGCGCCCATGCAAGGGAAAAAGGACACCTGGAGCACGTGCAGAATCATTTCACATGCCCACACACTGCCTCCAAAATAAAGGAAACTTCTCCTACCTCAAAAAGTAAGAAATCTGAACTAAAAATTCAGATTAAAGAAGAGAAATATGTGAGTCACAGTGTGCTCTCATTTCAAAGGCCCCTCAGCTGACTGGGGAGGAAGAGTGCTCAGTGAGAAACATTTCAAACAACCAACCTTTATCTGACTATCAACTTTTACCATCTCTTTTAGTAACTGCTTTATAAGATGTGACGTCTAGTTGGTGCTACTGGTTCCAAAACACTCTGCACTACTGTGAAGCTTTTAAGAAGGAAGAGCCAAGCAGCAGCACCCAGCTTGACTTCCACACAAACAGAGCTCAGCCGCGCAGGACATCAGGGCGTGCCCTAGGTTTGTAGCTGGTGTTTACTTTTTGTTTTTCTGGCTCATTTTGAACTGATAAATCCAACCAATCTCGCCGCTCGCTACTGTTTGCAAGTTCCCGTTTGCAGCCAATGCAGATTAGCCACTTTGCTGGCGAAATACCACGCAACACATGCTGCCTTCTGCCTGTCACCTAGCAGCCTCGTGGGAATGCAATATGAGCCGGGAAGAGCAATGAAGCGGCAAAAGAATAAGAGGTTTAAAAAGACAGGAAGAGAAACAGCTCAGAAAGAAAAACAACAATTCCTTACTTCCAATTTCTGATAACGCTCCTGCCTTTACAGTTGAGCGAAGAAAAAGGTAGAAGGAGAGCCTGTGATTTGTCAGGCTGACCTTTTTACCAATTTACCTGAGAAAGAACTGGAGGCAAAAGTATTCTGATAGATGAAATTTTAATGGTTTTTCAGCTAACTTAAAACAAACAGTCTGATTTTCTATATAAAACTAGCCATCCTTCCAGCCTGCTGTGCATCCCATTTCTTTCCAGTCTGCGTTAATTTTAAGTGATGTGGTTAACTCAAGCCGCAAAGACAATATTGTTTTGAGCCCTCGGTTCTACAAAGGCTGGCAAGCAGTAATGCAACGGTCCAACGGCGCAAGCTAATTTGAGAACACAAGCATTCATTTATCACATGTTCTGCCTTTGAACACAAACCCAAGATGACGACTCGGCTAAGTACCCATACTCAAAACTGCTCTGACACCATGCAAGCCTGACTCGCAGCCCTGGGAGAAACGCAGCCATGACAAGTTTCTCCTGCCCAAATATATAACCTAAACTCCCTTCAGCCCTGGCAATCCCCTGCCAGTTTGTCAGCTCCCTCCAAGCAGAGGATCCCGGTCAGACAGAAGTTCACAGTTAGATTTATGATCCAGGCAGATTTTACAAGTCAAGTCAAATTGTGCCCTGCAAAGGGGAAATAAGCCCTGCATAATCTATACCTCCCTCCACCTTCCTTTCAGAAATGACGTATTGTCATCTCCGCTATAGGCAGGCAGGGAGGCTTTCATAGCTTGCTGCCCAATTACGGGAGGAATTCTGCCCTCCCTCTCCAGCCTGTACAATGGGCTCTTTATGTAAATCACTCAGAAAAATTAATACACCATTAATCCATCAGTAAAGCTTCCTGTCCCATCTCTGCCTTGCAGCAGGAGCGTGGGCTAAGGAAGGCAGCATGAGAAACTTTATAGAAATTACATAGTGACCAGCAGCAGGACTGCGAGGTTCTTCTGATACACAGCACGTAAGATCCCACAGGTGTTAGGAGTGTATCTGACTTTGCTCTGCAATATCAACATGCCAACAATCAAAAGTAAAAATCAGCCACCGTTTGCAAATGCAAACTCCTTTTACAGAAGGTCTTCGGCATCGAAAGGGGTTAAAAAACAATCTTCAAAGGACAGATTAAAATTGTCTCCTAGTGTGCTGGGAGCAAAGCACATGTGTATACATCCTGTGTTAGTGTTCCTGCATCCAAACCATTTACTGAAGCCACAATTTACTCTGACTCGGAACTGAAATTCTGGGCAAATAGCTATTTAACTGCTCCCAGAAATGAAAAGAAATAAAAATCCCTTTGAAGTTCAAATGTCCTTGAAGAGCCTGCCTGCTCTTGCAAAAATGACCTTACAGCAGAACTGAGTCAACCTTACACTTTCCATTAACAAACGAGTGCTCTGGCAGCACTAGAGAAATTACGACCAAATCCCTTCATCAAGTATTTTTAACCACACACACAAGTGCCTACCAGCCAGTAAATGCAGTGGTAATGGTAGCTCACCATCTCAGAGAAGCAAAGTTCTGAAATTTATTTTGATTTATGGTAAATATGAGGTATGCTTGAATGAGTACCTGAAAAATTCCACTCAAAAAAAAAATCAACACAAAAAATAAAAAATCTTTTTTCAGGTTTCATAAAAAATACACCTCAGGTTTGACTATTTCAAGGGTTCCTTCAGAGCTGCCTATCTCGCATCCCAGATCTCCCTCCTCTTGTCTGCAGAGCAATTCCCACCACCATCCCATTATCTCTTTTATTTTACATCTGGGACCTCTTTCCCAATCTGCCCTCATAAACCAAAATACACTTAAAATTTTCCAGCAGGACCATCCAAAAGCCACCCGGTCTGTTACAAAGTGGAGCCTTAAATGGCTTTTGGTACCACATAGGACAGACTCTTGCAGCACCTGCCCAAAGGATCTGCCACAAGTGACTACTGAATACAAGAAGCATAAACAAAACTTACCTACACAGTAAGTACCTTTATGTTGCCCAGATAGGAAATTAAAGGGTTTTCCTTGTTGCTTACTAGAAGCTGTCACATTTTTAAAACAAATAAAGCCTCGGCAGGGTAAGTGCTGCACCTAGGCTTTTGTGCTGCCCTCCTCCTCCTACCCCACCTGCGGCTCTGGGCTCCCAGCGGGACCCGAGCAGCTGGACAACGGCACGAACCGTGGGCTGACATGGCAGCAGCAATCCCAAGGGTTAAAGAGAAAGCGAGTCACCTTTTCTCTGCTGGCTCCTGTAGGTCCAGTTCTCGTCATCCTCGTCTACCTGCTGCACGCACATGGAGGAGAGCTCACCATCGCTGCGAAACAGCCTCTTTGTCTGCCTTGACAAGGAGGAGAAATTTATCCAGCTTACAGCACGCGAGAGGGAGCCTGGGTTTTGTTTGAGTTTGAAAGATCTCGAAACACACTCCTTTTTCATTTTCTTTCAAGCCAGCTACTGGCCTCGGTTCCAAACAGACCTTTCTGAAATTGTTCCTGTCCCCTTTCTCAGCGGTTTGTGTGGAAGGCTAAACAATTTCAGTGCGACTTCCGTCCAGGTTTCTTCTCGCTGCATTTAAACCAGCACCAGTATGGAGGTAGGTCACCGTGCCAGCGCAGCTCCCCTGAAGCTGTTTTGATACAGCGCTTAGGGAGCTGCCAAAGAAAACAAAGGGGAGAAAAGCAGCAGAAAGTGGCACCTTGCAGCAGCTCAGACAAGCATGTAACGGCTGAGCAGAATGTAGTACTAAGGCACGTGTTTTCCCCATTCTCCACTCAACAGCAAAAACTGTAGCTCCACTCTTCTCCCTGGCATCGCTCCTGGAGCGTGCATGCAATTCAGTCCTCTCTTCTGGCTCCTCAAAAACACTCCAGGCAGAGATCACGCCCCAGCGTGGCACAGTTCGGGAGGGACGACAGACTGACCACACTTGTGCCTCCTCGTTCTGGCTGCCCTCCTCTCCCTTAGCGAAAAGCCTGGTGAAGGAGCTCCGGGAAGACTCCTAACAATAAAACAGACTGCGTGGCTATCGCTTAGGATTAGAGTGAAATACGATAGGCTCGCTCTCCTAAAAGCACGACCGCAGAAGCAAAACTCCTCCTTTCCTCAGCCAGCTCAGTGGCAGCACAAACTTCTGAACCCTGTGTGCAGAAATAGAAAAGCACTTGTGCACCTCTGCAGACTCGGAGAGAGGAAAAATTAAATTCTGGAGCTTGTCAAGGCCACAACTATCCTGAACAGAGTGTGCTGAAAACATTAGTGCCCCTGTAACTGGTGGTACATTTAAAAAAAAATTAAATACAAGTGCATCGACACAAACAAAATCTGTGCATGAGCAGACATTTTCAGTGACCAGACTCCCACTGGTGTGACTGCAGCTCACAAAACAGGTTCCACTCCCAGCTGTGCTATGTTCTGTCACCTTCTCTTTAAACTAGCAGCTGGGAAAAGCAGTCCACGGTGTGAAGGTTTTAAAAAGTCAGGCACTACTGAAAGCTGCTGTACTGCCAATCGCTTGCCCTGCATGCCAACACCAATGCTGCTTCCAGGAGGGAGTAAACCTGGGAGGGGGAGAGGCAAAGGCAGTATTTCAAAGCAGACAGAAGCTGGCAATACTGAGGCATCCCAATTCCCGTGGGTTTTGACGGGATTTGTCACCAAGATGCAAGTTGACAAAAAACACCCAAGTTTGTATCTTGCAGCAAAAGAATAGACTTGAATGTAATGAGATACCCCATACAATCAGCTCAGTGAATCCTCAAGGAGATGCTGGTAGCAAGGAACCCAGGAGAAAAAACCAAAACAAACAAACATCCAACCAAACCCCAAAAAACCACCAAACCAAATAACCAAAACCCAAAGAAGTGCCACCTATCTGAAGAACAAGCATCAATGCCTAAACATCCTAATGGCTGCAGATGATGTTAGCAAAAGGAAAAGCAGCTTAAGAAAACAAGAGGACAGTGTTTCAGCTCCCAAGCTGTCAGTCAGATTTACACTATTGCAGAACACACCCCGACCCCCTGACAGATGCTCTCTCAGCCCTCTGGATTCTGCTGCACAGCCTCTTCAAAACCATCAAAAACAAAGGCTCCGGCTTTTTCTGAAACTTATGGTTCTCTGACTCATAATAAGAGGATAAGGTTTAACCCACTGACTGGGAGGCAAAAAGCTAAGTACTGTATCAGATTACCCTATGAATCAACCGGGCACACCAAAGTGACCTTTGGCTCCTACTACCACAGCACAATGGGGTGGCCAACTGTCTTCTGTAAATAATTTAATAGGCTGCATTTAAATTGAGCTTGCCCGGCGAGGTATAATGCATATGTACATACACAGGTCTTCCACCACTTCCCAAAGTCAGCAGTGGTGTGGTGGGGTTCGGAGGGGGCGCTGAGGGGGTGTGTGAATGGAAGCACATGCTGCTAACATTTGCTTTTCTTGCTATGTCATCAAGTCCTTCTATTTCGGAGTTTTTCATCTTAAAAAGACACACCATCCCTGATGAGACAAGAAATTTGGGTAGGGTTTGGGGGGGTTGTTTTGTTTTTATTCTTTAGATCTTTGCTTAAAAGAAGATTTTGAGAATGTGGGTGACATAGCTCTAGAGACCCAAACACCAGAATATCCACTTTGAAACAGTCCATGTTCAAATGGGCAGGATTTGACGTAAAAATCAAAGACCATGCTTGAAGTCAACTTAATGTTTCTTTTCAGAAAGAGCAAACATTTGGAATTGCCAGTACCACAAAATACAGAGAACTGTAAACTACCACGGCTATTACTGGCTAAATTATACAGAGCCAGATGTATAAAAACCCTGGTAGGAACTGTAGAATCACAGTCATCTTTTCTACACTGTACGTCGTAGAAACAGAAGATTAGAGAAAGCAACAAGAAGGAAACCCTTTCAGGTTAACCCAAAATGCCAGGGTAAAATCCCATAGACCTGCCCAGAGGTTGGCAGCGATTTGATTTTAGGAATTTTCCTGACCTGTCTGGAGCTCTGCCTTTGTATCACGGTGCTGAGTCACAACTTGATGATGCAAGGGTGAAAACATTGCTGCAGGTGACTGACCATAACATTTCCACTGTTACTGTAAATACAAAGTGGTGCAATGCTTTGCTCAGAGTTTGGTATCATTATATTTCATTGCAAGAAAATATCCATCACGATACTGTCATTACCACGGAATGCTTTTTATTTGTAGGTAATAGGAAGCTTAACATCAGCATATGTTGTTGCACATGTAGATCAAAAGTAAATTTCTCATGATCAAGAGAAAATAGCAATTATTGTTTCAAAAGCAATACATATTGAGGCATTAACACCAATGGAATTGCAGGTTAATCCATGCTTTAATCAGTAGCCAAATGCAAGGTCAAGGAGTTGGAAATCTTAGCATCTGACACACTTTAGAGGATTAAATTTAATTTTCTAAAACACTCTATAAAACCATTTCTGAAAAACAAGGTACGGTTCTAATAAGCTTAGATAATTTTCCAACCTATTTCCTCCCTTATGACATTGTCATACAAGTAAATGGGCTCCATATTTTCCAGGTTACACATGTAAAGATTAAGGCATTATTTTTGGTTCATCTCAGCAAAAACCAGGAAGGAATCACAGAAGAAGAAAACCAGGTAAAAAGTAAAAAGCTAAATTGGTTCCTCCCCACACACTTCTTTTTAATTATTTTTAGAGGTGAACAAGAGCAAATATGCATAGTCTCCCATTGGGATTTTTACCATCTATCACAACCCAATCGTCAATGAATTCTCTAAAAGTTAAGCACACACAGACATACTGCTCACAGCCACTGCATTCCCCTAAGGCCAGCAAACAAAAAAAAATTGTTGCACGGAAAAGGTTTCGGTTCAGTGTAAAAAACCAACAAAACAGAAAGAAGAAAAAAAAACCCAAACCCCACAGATGCTCTGGTTTTGGTTGGGAATTCCTACATTTTCTAGTCTATCGTTTCTGATGACTCAACCAGAGACTAACAAGGGCGATTCACAAGTACAGCTTCCTACGGCAGCCACTGCTCCAACAGCCCAGAGGACACCTCTCTCCCAGGCTTCCTGGGTGTTTGCCTGCAGGTGGTAACAACTCATCACCAGCCGGTCATAAAGCCATTTGCATGAAAATGGTGAAAAGCCCATTGAAAACATCTTGCCTGCAGCCTCAACCCTTCCTTACACAGCTCTCGCTGCAGCCATGGACCCTCCATCCCAGAAACTGCCCCCACACCGCTGGATCCTCTCCGTGTGCTCGCTTCCCCAGCACCACTCATCATCTCTGGGCAGAGATGCGTGGGAAATTCAGTAGCTCGTGAACCTGACCTCCGGAGGTCTTAATCTACAGCGTACCTGTTCTTATAGGTATCCTATACAATGCTCGCAAACCCGTAAAGTAATCCATATTCCTGCACGATTATTTACAGCAAAGCAGCCACCATTTTGGTATTACAACAGAGCCTGAAACTTCCAGTTAAATGGTGTCCCTTTCTGTGCAGAGCACATAGCGAGAAACTCTTTCCCTTCCAATGTGAATGGACCCGAGAGGGGAAAAAAATAGTAAAGAAGGAAAACGATCAAAAATGAAGTTACTTGCCCAAGACCACAGAAAGGATAAGTGGCAAAGCTAAGAAAAGAAAGTAGGTCTCCTGGCTACCAACCTTGCGACCTACTTAAGTAGGCCCTGTCTCGCACAAAAAGCAATGCCTATTAATTGCTTCTATCACAAACACTACAGAGCCTTTGAATGCCCTAATTACAAATTAAAATTTCCTTTCTCTTTTGTTACCCATTTTATCCTTTTAGGGTTGTTTTTTTTTTCAACTTAAAAATATACCATACCATAAATAAGCACCTAAAAGAGAATAGAGTTCTGCACTGTAGGACCACTTCAAGCATCCCACCCGTATTTCCAACTTTATTAAATCTGGGCGGGGGGGGGGGGGGGGAGGGGAGAGAAAAAAGAAAAAAAATCAGACTGCAGACAACCATAGAGGATATAACAGTTTTTGGACAGGTCTGTATGATTCATCTGCCACCAGCCTCTGTCCCTTCAACTTCTGTACCCTGGTACTTCATCTGGGCAGGCAATATTTTCTCTGATTTAATAGGTGTACTTACCTTGGTAAAGACATTTCTTAAAACCAGAGGGAGAGTTTCTGTAAAGCGCTAGGCTAAGCCGGGCCTGGTTATCCCTGCACCACCAGCTGCACGTCGGGGTAACTCCCTCCCAGCCAACCAAACTGCTCTTACTGTGGGGGAGGAACCCAGCAAGGAACACCAACAAGGCGCTCACGCAATTTGGTTCTTAGCAAAAAAGTAAGATATTTGTAGGAGGGGCAGAACAAACACCAGAATCGCCCAGAAACAAATGCTGCTTTTCTCTAAACTAGTTTGATGCCAAAAGAGCAGGCAAGTTAACTGCGCTTAAGACACCTACCTGCTTCAACCGGGTACAATCACAAGCTTTTGGTTTTCTTAATCAGCATCTTTCCAGAACTGAAGCAAACCCCAAATGTCAGAGAAAATCTGCTTCCAAGTATGCAAGGAGTTGGCAATCACTGACCGTGGGAGCAGTTTCAAGTACTGAGCTTTGCTGGGGAAGAGTACGATGGATATTCTGAGGGATGCAGGAGGAAAGGGCTCAAACTGCACTAAGTTTCAGCCCTGTCCGTACACAGCTGAGTTTTACTTCATGGCAGCCAGTAACTATTTTCCAAATAAAGCAGCTTATATTTATTGGCAAAATAACTCCTGCTCTCCTAGCACGCAGGTGCTAGGTGAAGGTTTACATCATCGTACAAAACCTAAGGGGACGAGTAGCAGGACTGTGATGAATTCAGACAGCGTGCAACTGTTGGGACACTTCAGAGGCAGCCCTCCTCACCAGCGCTGCGGGGCACGGCACCGCAACTCCCCGCGACAGGAGCTCCCAGGGCAGCGGGCGGGCAGGGCACGCAGTGCGGGCAGTGCGGGCAGTGCAGGCAGAGCGGGCAGTGCAGGCAGTGCGGGCAGGGCCGGCAGGTGGCAGCAGGGATCCAGCCGCCCGGCCGCGAAGCCCGCTCCAGCGCCCGAGGGGTGCCGGGGTTAGCGAGAGATGTAAACTGCGACACAGTTACGGTGACACACACTTGTGATTTAGCTTTTAGCAATTTGCTTAGAGAAAGCTGTTATTATCTCTGCTTAAAACGTAATTAATAATTTTAGTGTTTTTTGACGCGGGCGTAACAACTCACTAATTAAGACAGCTCTGCTACCAGCTCCCACTAACTGTGGGCGCTGCCTGGATGCCTACAGAAGTCCTCCTGAGTTGCGGGGCTCTGCTTTCATAACACAAAATCTTTTTAAAATCTCTTAACCAAAGGGTCACCTCCCCTCCAAAGCTGAGGCTTGGCCAGAGAAGTACTCCCCTCACAACCCGTTAGCCAACACATCCCAAGTGTTGATAGTCTGTGAAGATTAACTATCTAACTATTGAATTTTTGAGGAGGGAATTAAGTTTTCTGTCTAAAGAAGAGATGAGGTTTTCTTCCCCAGCCACTCATCTGTTCATTGCATCACCAAAAGTTATCAGTAACTGTTCTGATCAACACGAGAAGTTACTGACAGGGCCTGGGAGAGAAACTCGAGAGGTGCTACACAAGTAAGGTGGCATTCAGCACCCCGTTACTCCTGCCCCGCACTGACCCTTACTCCACCAGGCACCCACCTGCTCCAACCGCTGTCCCAGCTGACACGAAGGATGCTCCAAATCAAACCACCCTCTGCATCTCATCCGGCCGCTCCTACCTCCCAGGAAAGCTGTGTGCTTTTGTAATACCCTTTCCCTACTTCACATATGTTCCTCTCCGCTTTTGTTTACCTAACGCTCTTCAACACTCTGCAATGAACATGTGGATTTAAACAAATTCTGACTTTATAAATGCAACTTGCATTGCTTTGATCTAAATTGTAAGCTCAGCTTACTCTCTGCTACTACTTTACTCAACATATGCTATGTCCACATTAAAAAGGGCCTCAAATCACTTTTAATATCTGAATATGCACAAGAAACTTTGCAACATGCCAGTCACATTAGAAATTTAGAAATAAGAGATTTTGGTGAAGCACAGGAAATGTGTACTGGATCATCCAAGTTTCCTGTGGAAATGCTGACAACTGTACTAAAAAAACCTGGAGGCCAGTTAAAAAAAAAAAACTGTATAAAAACCATTTATTGACATGTGAGGACCATTCTGCCAGCACAAAAATACCCTAGACAACTAAATAAATGTCTTTCTATTTCCCTCTTCTCTGATTAAGAGGATACCAGAGAAACTACAGAGGGGAATACGGCTGTTTGCTTTGAGGTGGAAGCCCTCTGCTGGTTAACATAAACTAATTAATGCACTAATCTGAATGTTTTTGTAGATAACAGAACCACAAAGAACAAGAAAGGAGAGAGTGGCTAAAGCAGCAGCAGAGAAGAATCGTCGGTAATCTCAGAAATCCTCATTCTTCTTCATCTTATTTATTAAGTTCAGAAATGCAAAAGGTGTTTGGTTTCCTTTCTTTTCTTTTCTGCTGTTTGTATTTACACATGCCTGGACTTAGAAAATATGCAATTTAATAAATCTTACTAGGAACTTGCAATAATCAAATGCTGAAAAGGACTTTTAGAGCCCAATGAGACATTTGGGCAGACCTGACCATTCCAAGACCAAAAACATAGTTCCTATGTGTGTAATAACCAGCTCTCACTGTTTGACACGCGAAACACGGGACACTATTTCCTCCTATAGATACAAATGCTGTTCGCATACGTCTTTTTGTCTTGAGTCCTGTATCTTTAAAACATATTTCAAAGTTACTTCACAGCCAAACCAGCAAGATTATTTGACCTTACTGACATTGTACGTATGTCTCTTCTAGGAACCAAGCTAAGAATGTACTGTTTCTGTCAGCCACGCATAAATATTGAACTGCAGAAGACAGACAGAAGGCTTACTTTTGCATGTGTGTGTGCAGGTACAGGACTGCTGTCGTGCCTTTTCAGTTCATTTGTGAGTTTGCATGCCTGCTTAGCCTGATACGTGGTAAGTACACAGGAGTGTGTTGCAACTCTGGACAAAATTTGTAAATGAAACCCAGCCCCGCCACGCCTGGAGGAATGCTGCAATCTCCTCTCTTCCTCACAACAGGCTCTAGGTTAAAAGAAACTCATTTCTAGGCGGAGGATGAGCACAAGGAATGTTGCTGACACACAGCGAGGGGGAAAACACAGAGTTTGTGTCTTAGTTACTGTCCTACATAGTTATATTTAATCCCAACTAAAATAGCCCTATTAAAAGCTTGGTAAAAAATGCAAGAGAAAACTAAACTCCTAAAATAATGAACATATGGCCTAAGTATGTGTATGCGCTCTCTTTATATGGAGTCCCTGTGCATGTGCTCACTCCATATGTACACATCCATGCCGGATGCTCAGCAGGAGCACCAACTGTGACCAATGACAAAATTTTTCTAACCCCCCCCGCAATTTCCCCTTCTGCCATATACAGGCCTGAAATCAACCTTGACTCTTTTTTTGCAACCCTGAAACATTTTAACATTTTCCCCTACCAACAGCAGTTTCTAGCTGGAAAAAGACCCGAGAATACAACAGAATAATACACAGGGTCATTCTCGTAGAGCCTATGGTCCCCCCAGCAGACCCTATATAAAGCATTTGACACACAGGAAGGGTTCCTATTCATCAGCTGCCAAAACAAGGTGAGGACAGGAGGGAAAATGAAAGCCCAAATTATCCTCAGTAGAAGAGAAGACAGGATAAATAAGGCCATTCACGCTGCCAGCAGGAATAATCTGATGCTGCCTCTCAACCACCAGCATGTGAAATAATCAGCCTCACCAGAACAGCTGGTTAGTTGCAGTTGAAAAAAACGAGAGTGTCAATTCTTAAATTGTTGCTCTTTGCTCACAGCACAGAGAAAACCAAATCAAGGCTTTGCAATCTTCTGTAATTTGCACCACAGCTTCTTGTTTACATATCTAAAGAAAGCTCACCTTCTGGCATCCCACTTACTTAGTGTAATACAGGGTGGGAGGGGTAGAAAGTGAAAGAGAAATCACGTATTATTGAAATTACAGGTGTAAAAAATGTTTGTTCATCAGATACTAATCTGCTGAGAGCCCAGTGGATGTCTCCCACAATACCAGCACCCCAAATCAACCTCTCCCAAGGAGGAAAGAGTTTAGAAAGCAGACTTACTGACTTCCCACAGCCAATGCCAACCACCAATCACTATTTCAGGCGGTTTCATCAAGGCAAAGAAGATTCACACCTTGATAGTTATTTTTAAATGAAGTCGCCCTGACATTTCAATATTAACCGGTGGACTAAATTACAGGCTTAGTCTTCACCTAGGGCTTTTTCCTGCCCACAAGACAATCTGCTTGCAATACCCTGCTAGCCTGAAAGCAACTCTAGGCTCCTCATCACGCAGGTTCTTCAAAGCCTTCCTCTTCAGATGCCTGGAAACCAGGTATCAATCCTGATGCATCATTAACCCCCACACACACCTCCTTCAGCGCGCCTCCTCCTATGGCCAATGCCAAAATGCTGCTCCTATCTGTACCGGTTTTTTCTTCTTTTTACTAAATGAAGTAAAGCAATTGGTGCAACCGGCAGCCCATGTGCCAGATCCAGTATTTCATGAGGTCTTTCACCTTCTCCTTGCCAGAAACAAGGAACATGGCTTGAGCTCAGTAACTGAGCTTGCACACTTACATAGGAAGAAATGGAGCAGTGGGAGATCTCCACAAGGACAAGCCCAGGTCCCAAGGCAGTGCACCACAACAGCGATATGTCTTTCCATCTTTCAGGAGGTAAAGGGTGAGGAAAAGAAGTGGGACCCAAAATGGAAGCTAAACCCTTTCTTACTGTATTCTCTGTGTAAGCAAAAGTAAAGGCCACTAGACATAAAAGGAAATGTCAAACTAATTTAAATAAAGCACATCCCCAAAGCAACATATTCAACATATGCTTTAAAAAGAAATTACAATGAAAATGTAATTGCTGTGTTTTTCACCTAGTTCTGCCTGTAAAGTCAAGCCACCTTCATCAACATGAAACCTGCTGCACTGAACGCAAATGGAAAACAAATGACATTGAGAAGTAAGAGATATTTATTATTTCACTTCCAATAAACATTCCTTATTTACAAGCATCTGGCAACTGCCAGCAGTAGAAACAGATGCCATATAGATATTCCTAAAGAAATATGAGTACAGACACATGGGATTACACAAAAAATAAATTTATGCAGAAATACTTATTATCTAACCACGTGCTCTATCGCATACCACATTCTTGTTATGCAACCAAGTTTATTCACCCGGAGGAGTCCGCTGACAAATAAGGAGAATGTTTCATATGTATTTATTCATCAAATAAAAATAACAATGGTTTGTAGATGGGAACTACCACCTTCTTTTGATTCACATGCCTCCCATGCTACCTGTTTTAAACTCATCAAGTTGACAAGATTATCAAGATTGCTTAAAGAGCCAATATTTCTCCGTGGTACTTTTTTTTCTTGAAATAGCAAAGTGGAAAACATGCTGGCTTTCTCAGCCACCTTTGGCATAGAGATAATGCCATGCTCTGTGGTTAATTGCTAGCTCTTCTTCCTCCAAGGCACTGTGAGTCATCTCTGCTTTCCACACTGGTGTCTTCCAAACAATTCTGGGTAAAACTGTGCTAGTTCATTCTCACCAAAGACATTGTATGAGAGCACAATTACACAGAAGGGATCACATATTAAACAAGTTTTTTTAAAACATTCCATTAAAAAATGTGCAAGGCAAATACTGCAGTAACTATTAATCAAGTCTAAAAATAAATTAAAACTGACTTCATGAAAGACGCCTTGGCATTTGCCAGCATTTAAAGCTTTTCCTTCAAGTACGAGCATGGCCACAGCAGGATTTGCTCCTCTCATCCAATGGCACCTTTTCCAAGCTTAGACAAACAGATGTGAGGAGACGCTTTCAATCTTTCCTTGCAGACACTATTGTTTTTTCATTACGACAAAGCGTTACTGAGCTTGGCGGCAGAAACCACCCACTTTCAGGAACTCTCAGTGTAGTTAATATTCTTCTGCCTAACAACAGATGCCTTGGTCTAAGGCTGTTTCTACAGGCTGTTGTTACTGCACTGCACCCAGCTGACCTTCATTTATGAAGGGCTGCTCTGGTTACAGGATCTTGAGTTATTCTGTTTAGTTTAGGGCCAGCCAAAGCCAACAGACTGACAGCTCTAAAGATGACTCGGGGCGGGGGGAAATCACAGCTTGGCTAAAATATATGGTACCTGCCAGCATCCTTCAGCAATGAATGGGCCATCTTAAAAGACATAGTTTAGTTGTCAAGTTAGTATCCTGCACGATTTCTCTTAAAAAAAAAAAAATGAGGAAAAAAAAAGTGCCACTTCGTAGACACTTATAAAACAACTAAGCAAACAGACACAAAGCAGCTCATTTATGGCTCCCAAATTCTGGGCTGCTTGAGGAGTCTCTGTGAGCATCTTGGGGAAAAAAGTTAGGACAGCCCCCAGAGAGTGCTTGCAGCCACCCTGCTGGGTAGTCAATGGGATGTCCCCTCAGGTGGGATCATTGCAAATTACTTTTTCTTTTGCTCTCAAGCAAAGCCAGAAAATAAATTTCTCATCTTTCCCTGCCCTCTGCAGGCTTGTTCCTGTGCTGGAGCACGGCAGGGCTCCTCCACGTGCAGGCACAGCCGCCTTGGGGACTGGCTGGGACTCTGCACCACGGCCTTTCAGAAATGCTGGGATTTAATCTGAATCACTGCAGCGAGCCAACTTAAAGCCCCAAAACAGCCGTGTCAGCACAACTGAAGGGACAGCAAGCTGAAGGAGAAGGGTGGACACAAGCACTGAAAGAACAGGAACTTCTTCAGAAGCAGAGCGCATCAGGTTAACCAGCCATATCCCCAACGCTACATCTATCCAGGGGTTTCTGCAAACTCTCCAATTCTCTTCTGGCCAATTCAGGGTATTGATAAGGAAAAGAAGGTCAGAGCAGAGTGCTTTCCTGGATCCCTATTCAACTTGTACTTTAAAAAAAACCAACCAAAAAACCCACAAGCTTTGCTTTTCAAACAGAACTCTTCTTTGGAGGAAAATCTATTTGCAGTGGTATTTTGAAAATAAATAGTGTTTTATTTTCACCGTGTGTGGGAAAGTGACACCTGAAGTCTTCGGTAGTTTTCAACACAGGAAAAAATACTAAAGAAACTCCATAGTGGGGTGAGGTCAGGGTTGGGCAAAGAGAGCACTCAGAACATTTATGTGAATTATATCACCAAAAAAAATTCAAAACACTTCATAAAAATGTGTGGAAAAGTCATTGCCAGAGCAGAAAAGGAATATGGCATCCAAGATCACAGGAAGGTCATTACTGGATGCAGACTTTTTTTTTTTTTTTTTTTTTATGTTTGGCAATCAGTTTTGCTATGCTGGAAGTTCTCTGCTGTGCTAAGAAGGTTTCATTGTAGCCAAAAGCATCTCAGCAACCAGCCAAGACAGGGATCAAGGGAGGGAAATACTATTAGGTTCTCCCCAATTCAGGAGAGGATGAAGCCAAGGTAAATAATTTGAGCGTGCCATCTTCCGAAGTTAACTTTTCTTCTAGTTCATAGGTTATTTCTACATTGTCAGCCAACTATTAGACATTACAATTTGTTAGGGCAGCCCGCTGAAATTAAGTGGAAATGTATTTCCACCTTAATTCCAGGGAACCTTATTTCCTTTACAAATTTTTGACTCTAGGCCCCCTTGGCAAAGTTGTTGCCTGCTGCTTGGCTTTCAACACTTTTTTTTTTTTAAATGGAAACCTTCACCTCCAGACCTTACTGCAGAAAGCCACTACAAGACAGGGCAGAAAATACATTTCTGTACTAGAGTGGCAAGCACGGAGAAGAAAAAAAAAAAGGACAAGTCATTCATGTGAGCGGAGGGTAGGACAGGCATCCCTGGCCCTCCAGCCCTGATGGAAAAGAGATGTCACTGCCTTGCAGCCGAGGTGAGGACACAAGCTCCCTCCTCGACCAAAACACATAACAGGAACACACCCCTTCTCGGAAAAACAGCTCAAGATACAGCCTGAAATATGCTCCTTGCCTTCAGCAGCAGGTCCCCTAGGCACACACTCATCCTTTAGGCACTACCAGCTAGTTTTAAGCCTAGAGAGGGCTGTTGCCTTTGCATGTCTTCAGCAGAGGTTCATCTGCAGTTGTCCTACAGGTTCTGCCTGTAAAACTGGGTCTGCCGTCTCCTTGCAGGGAGGCTGGCCTCCTTCCTGCCTTCTCTTCTCATCCCACAGCCTCTCCATAACGACTGCTTTCTTCTCCAGTGATGGACACTGTTAGTCAGAGCCACACAGTGACACATAAGAAAATATCTTTAACCTCATCGAACATTTTCTCCAGTATCATTCCATCTCCATACACAGCTTCCCAGGATAGTGCAAGTGGAAAACTAAACCGAGGAAGGCAAGGTAGCACAGAGCAAGCACACTGCCGCTCTGAAGGAGCGTGGGGGAACACCATGCATGTGCACCCATTCCCCTGCCTTCCTCAGCACTCAGCCAGTTTCTGCAAAATTCAGGATGAATCATACTTGTGCTGCTTCTTCCCACATCCCGGTTCTTGGGAGTCACAGATCCGGGCAAGAGTGTCATCTTTTATCTTCAAAGAAAAGAGAACATTTCTAAACTTAACTTGAGGGAAGGGGGAAATTCACACAGGCCAAACATCGTAAAAGTTCAAATCTCAAGAGCTATTTAAAAAATCCTTTTTATTTTCATATTTTGTGATTTTTTCAAGTAAGCTCAAGATCTCAAATGAAGTTAAACACACTTCTACAGGTGAGGAGATCTGAGCCAAATTCTCTGTAATGGAAGCAAGTTACACTGCAGGAATGCAGTTAAAGCAAGATAAAGGATGCTTTCCTGGGGAGGGTGCTGAATGCTTGCATGCAATAATTTTAATGTCACTCCTGTCAAGCTAATGCCCCATCAGGGTGGAAACAAGAAAAATACAGGTTTTTCATTATTGAATAATTGGGTGCACACCCTTAGTAGAGAAAGCAGTTTACAAAGTAATTGCTCACCACCAAGTAAGCTAGAACAAGAATACTAACAAAAATACTGCAAGATCTCAAGTCAGAAGAGAAGCAAGAACTGAAGCAGCAACTGTATGAAAATAAGAAAGCTTTCTATATGGTAAAGACTTTAGCCAGTACGAACCAATAACGCACACTCTCCTTCCAGAAAACACAGCCAAACAAGCACAAGTGACTGAAATTATTTCACTCAAAAGCTAATTAATGAAACTTAAAATTCTTGTCCTACAATGCTTATTTTATTCAGAGTTTACTGACAACCCGATCTTGATTCTTAAAAACTCTCATCATCGATTACACTCAGATTTTAATCAAACTTGAAAAAAAAAACCCAATCAAACCACCAACTTTATCTTTAAAAGCTCTCATTCTGAAAAGGGTATCATCTGAGATGATCAGAATAGGATCACCACTAGGATGTCCACCTCCCTCCCTTTCTGCACTAGCTCTGTGTAAAAGAAATCTCTTTCTGAATCACCCGAAGCTGGGTGTGTTTAAAGGCGAGCAAGCAGCTCCAGATGGATGCCTCCACCTAGCTATCAATTACTGTCACAAGATTTATACTTCATCTGTTTTTCTCCTCTTCTGTTTCATTTTTCCTGCATCAGTAATGAATTCAGGACAAAACCACAAGACTAAAAATTCAATCACTGCTACCTACTGAAGCCAGTTCACCAATAAATGAGCTTACCAATTTTTATACTGCATGGTGTGAAAGATTAAACCACAAGTTCTTAGTGAAAAAATTCTTGTTTATGTTTCCTTATTTTCCTCTAAGAGACAGCCTACTACTGAGTTTGCAGATCACCTGCCAAAAAAGCTGCTTTTATTCTCAGAAAAAGCAAGAGGGGACCAAATTAACATTTGACACTTTGTAGCTAACGATGAAACGTGCCTACCAATTTAGCCAAGTGACCTATATCTGCTATAGACTGACATTTTCTTTTGTCCTTTCTTAGAGAAAACTAAGCCAATATATTAAGAGGGGTGACAAAGAAGCATTAGTAACTGACTCGATAAATCAGCGTACACTGATATTTTTATTGAAATTGAATAAACTAAGCCATGTATGGATAGATTTGCCTTGAAAATAGGAGTGGTCAACCCAGATTGTTTTTTCTGTTATGATTGAACAAACAGCTGGAAAGAGATATTAATGCAGAGGAGTCAGTTACTCAAAAGGAATCATAATACCTTGAAACTAAATAATGTTTTTGGAACTAGAACTAAATAATAGTCTAGGAGATTTACAAGAAATGTCATATGCTTCTGCCATGCAAAGGAAGACAACCATGAGAGCGCTGGACAACACAGGAGCTTACTAATAGGTATTTGAAAGAAAAATAAGATAATCAGCAGAAGGAGAGCTGACATTTCCATCACAAGGATGAAGATGACCCTCTGCCCACAGGAGAGATGCCATAATTTGGGGATGGAAGAGAGGCGTATTTCCCTCACCCACATAAGGCCTCTGACCTAATGCTTCTTTGTCTTCAAAGATTTTACAAATATGGGGCATTTGGACATGGGTTGGTTTTGTTTGGGGTTTTCTTTGTTGTTTGTTGCTGTTTTGGGTTGGGTGTTTGGGGGTTTTTTGAGAACTCAGCACAGCCTTCTTCATATGATATAAAATGAAAAATTTCTTCCATTTTATTGATCCCTCTCACTGCTCTGAAACACAAATCTTGTGTAAAGAAACACAAGCTATGCACTACTGTAAATCAGCTGGTCCATAGCTGAAGCAGTCTGCTACAGCACTGTATTTATGTTACTGCTTAATTCCCCCTTCTTCTCAATTTATGGCATTTCTGAAGCATCCACACAGAAGACCAAAATAGGGTACCGGTCATTTGATTGGGAGTTTCTCAGGAAACTTGGGGATAATATTAAAAAACAGGAACTTTGGCAAACAAGAGAAAAGACATACAAGGAAAAATAAACTCCATTTAGTAGGATTATATAGTCAAACTGATAAATGATTTTTTTGATCTGATCTATGGCTTGTTGGCCCTTTGTTAAAGCAGACACACATGTGTTGAATGTCTATTTAAAAGCAGAATACACTCACTAAACCATACTGGAGCTAGAAAACTATTTGTAACTGAGACCATAAAAGGGAGAAACCTATGGAATGTGTTATGTTCATCTAGCAAAGCTGTTCTCTAGCAATCAGCAGATTCAGGCAGTGTATAACAATCTTGCTCTTAGACACAATAGAGTCTAGTCTGGAATACAAGAGTAAACTAAGACAAACCATTAGAAAGCTCTCCAGAGATTTCATCCTTTTTTTTTTCTTTTTTGTTTTGTGGTATCAGACACCATTGACAGGAAATCCTGATGGCAAGAAACATCATGTGTTCAAAGTTTACTGCTCTGACTTTCTAGCAGGAGGATGAAATCAAAACACCTCCCCTCATATTACACTTTTAAAAAAGAAAACAGAAAAGAAAGAAAAATAATAAATAAAAAAAAAGGAAAATGTCAGCAGAGGTCTTCATCATAGTGAAAAAATGTCTGGAAACAATTAGCAACTAAAAAAAAAAGAGGAGGAAGAGTAATAAAAAGAATACTTAAAATAGTTAAAGTAGTGAATTTTTATGACTAGAACACCCTAAACACTGCAGAGACGTAACTTTGATGCATGCTTCCACAGAACTTCATGCAGTTCAAAATACGGCCAACCTCTTTAATTATCGACGTTCCGAGGCCATAAACCTACACAGCAAGTTATCACAGCAAAACATCTGCGCACTGTCCACACATGCAGTGCGTGCTTATGAAACAGAAAAGAATGATGTCATTTCAGCCTGGTTTTTATTATATTCCGTTTTCTAAATTCTCAGCAGTGCGGCTGTACGTCTGCCTCTAAGAAACAGCCCAACATTACTTTGCCATCATTTGGGGCAAATTTACACGGGAAGCCACTTGCAATGCCCCACGGCATGAACGCTTCCTGTCACAGGCTAAGGAAGATGCCGCACGGTTTCATTTACCCGCCCCAGCTGTGAACAAGCCCTTGCCTTTAAGTGAACCTGAAGTGATATAGATTTTGTCAGCCTCCGCCTTGTGCCACCAGCGCAGCCAGCAGCCTGCTCCCCGAACACAGCTGGCCTCCAGCAAAAGCATGCGAGTCCGTGCAAAGGAACATGACGCTAAAGTCGAGTTTCTTGTGGAGATAAAATCTGTTCTCCAACAGAGAGCCACAGCAACCAAAGCTGAAGTTCTCAGACTCCTACTGCCCCTGAGGTTTACATGCCCCGAGCCCGTTTGACGCATCGAGGAAGGAACTGCATGCCTGAGAGAAAGTATCTGAGGCCATACATGACGTCGCTTCTCTAGGCCAACTGCACAGTGCCCATCGACCTTCATGCTTCATCCTCCCACCCTCAGAAGATTCATTTGCACCAACCTCCTCGTCATTGGTTCAAAAATTCCCCCAAACAAGTCTCCATTGTACCACCTGACGGTGGTTTCTCAAAACTAGCATCCCCCTTGCCATTTCCTTCATCCTCCCATCACCGTTCCCCCTCACCCGTTACTTTTCCTGGAGATGATCACTCAGGTTATCAACACATTTTCTACACGGAGAGTAAGCAGGAGAATTATTTTGTTGCGACCTGCAAAAGCGCTAGAAAGTGTGGCTATGCTAACACAGCACTGCACTACTTATTTCTTCCCTTTTGGGGGAAGTTAATGTCAATTAAATGAACAGATTTCTGGTACTAAGGCCTAGAACTTTCCTAGAAACTGTCAACCAGACTGGCTTCTTTTTTTTCTTTTTTTCTTTTTTTTTTTTTAATTTACTACGCTAAAGAGAAAGAAAGTGCTGTCGAGCAGAGCATACAGTTTTATAAACCTGGGGATTCGTTTCTCGTTTTTAATTATTTGAGAAGGACTAGCACATTTCAATGAGGGCTTTGTAAATCTGGACACTTGGTAGTTTTGTGGAGGGATACGGAGTACAATTGTTTCTCTCTCAGACCGGTTCCAGGAGACGGTGGAAAAAAGCCATACCCCTTGATTCGAATGAAGTCACTCCTGCTTCTCTTCCAAAAATTACAATAGCACCATGTACGAAACTCATCAGTAACTGGAGAATCTTGGACTTCATTATTTAAACCTGGATTTGATGCAATATGAACTCTTTTTTAAAAACAACTTTTCACACAAAGACATTAATATAAACTTGGTCATATGTATTTTTTTACGCATACCAACACTTTCTTGTAATACTCTTGGACCATGTAATATTGGCCTTACACATTGCATGTAAAAATAGTCTTCTTACCAAACGATGGGCTTGAGGAACTCCAGGGTTTTTAAATTTGGACAGACTGTAGTAGAAACATGGGATCTGCTTACGGACTCTGAGTGGGAAGCAAGTACCTCTCCTAGCACTGCAGAGGCCAACCTCCCCACGTGATGGCCAACTTGGCCACCGTTCCAGCCAGAGCAGAGCTCTGGGCAGCGCAGGGAAAGTCACGTTCCCCACCAGAGCCATTGCAGCCGCGTTGCTTTCTTTCCAACTCTGTCATCTCTTCTCGCTCTTACCTGACCTGATACGGCTATTACCAAAGTAGCGAACACATACGGTATCCAGACAAATTGCATGGCAATATAACATCCTCTTTACCCATGCATGCAGCATGTTAACCCACGCATTCATCAAAACCTTCACAAGTGTTGTACTAGTCCTGAAATTAATACAAATTTTAAAAATTCCCAAACATAGTGATTTTCTGCTTTAAAACAGCCTTTGCATATAACGTGACCTAAGCCGGCTAAAATCCACAGTCAAATACCTGAAAACCTCCTTGCTGAAAAACTGAGGGGAGGAGGAGAAGTATTTCATTTTGAGACCCTAAATTAAAGCCCAAAATTCATGTTTACTCCAAACCAAAACATCAAGTGGAAGAGTTACTAGCAACAGATAAGGAACTTACAAGTGCACATTTTTACTAATATAAATTAAATTGTTTTAACTGCCACTGAGAAAGAAAATACTATTGGCAGCTCACCATTCTTATCACTGATAATAAGTTCTTTAGTACACTTTAAATTGATATGAAAGCAATCAGTATCCAGATGACTTCATTAAAGGCTTTGGCTGTTCTATAAAACACACGCACACACAGAGATAAAAAAATCAATGTGCAAGAACGGAGTGTATTCAGTCAGCATCTTCACGCTGCAGGAAATTACTCCCATCAGATATCTGCTTATATCTATGTACACATATACACAGATAGATACACTTTCCATTCCTTTTATATATTGCATAATATTTAAATCCTCCCAGTAGGTAAAGACCTATATACAAAGCAGCATAAAAAGGTCATCCAAAAAGAGATGCTGCCCCTGGAACGCATAAAATATTCAATCCTATTTTTTAAAATGTTCTTAAATATACTTCAACTGATAAATCCCCTCCATCTGAAGTAAGCAAGTGTGAGAACACTGACACTAATTTGATTGTATTGTAAATCTGAATTTTGAAGACTTCCATTTAAAGGTTCACTTCACTAGTATTGCTTAAAAAGCAAGGAGTTGAGAGTCTTCACATTGTTTTACTATTCACTTTGTTAAAGCGGTTCTTCCAAGCATTCAGTGAATTAAGTTTACTCAGCAGCATTCTCTGTTATTATTTATGCTTGATTTAAAACATATTATGAAATCAAAAGGGCACATACTTAGGTTAGAATCTGTGCACTTGGACTCTGACCTAACTTTTACACACACCAAAGAAAAAAAAAAATTAAAGCATTCATCCATAAACCAAAGTGCGGCCTTTATCTGCATAATTATAAATGCTACACAGTTGTAATAAAAACCCCTCACTTGCTCCTCCTATACTTAATTGTTCCCTTCTAAATATAGAATAATTCCAGGCCTAGAGACTCAGGTCACCAGGTAAAGCTTTGCAGAGCATAAATCTGTCACCACCTTTGCTCAAAGCACCTCTTCAATCAAAATTCATTTACTGTGACAGTGAAAAGCGGCCGATTTAGACAGCACAGCCAGATAATTTTGAACCCGTTCGTCCTGTTTTCAAAGGAAGAAGATCACAGTGGAAACTCGGAGGAGTCAGCAGAAACTCTAGCAAGTTGTCAGACTGCCAACCAACCTTTTTATCTTTTTGTTTGTTTACTTAATCTTCTTAAAAAATGCCTGTTCATTGCAATCGTTACCAATTCCCGATGAAATTCATGTAGCATCAGAAAAAATGTGTTTCTGTTTTACTTCTTTGTAACAATTATAATTACTAGATATATGGGTAGCCAACCACTACCACAAATGAGATCATGTATTTCCCATAATTACAAGGGAAAACATTAAGACCAACATTGTTCAATTTTGCCAATTAATATAGTTACCACTGACATCTAAATTGGCTCATCTGTGTCAAAGTGAACAGATAACAAGTACATTTGTAAAGGGAGGGCATTTCAATTACTGATGTCTAAGGCATAAATGCATTTGTAGTAAGCTTTTTCAAAATCAGAGCAACTCTGCATATTTATGTAATTCTTCCCTCTTTTCTGCTTCATATATATATTTTTTAAAAAATAATTCTACCACTGATGTACAACTAAATGAAGGCATTTGCTTTAAAAAATGGGAGACGTTCACTTTTCTAAAGCAACTTACATTTGGTGAGACACACTGGCACGAAGCTTTAACAAAATAATACGGCTGTCTTCCAAAAAGATCTGTTCAAAGTACTTTAAAATATGTAAGTATTGCTATTAAAATACAAATGTGAAAATTTAACTGGAAACAAACATTTCTTTACAACTTTAGTAAACGCTTCAGTGCAGGCTACTGAAATAGAGACGCAGCGCTAGCGCAGCCTCACAGGTTACTGAAATCCACCGTTCTTGGGGGAAAATGGGAATCACCCAGTTCCCTATGGCACATCATATGGTTAATGAGGGAGGAATTAGTCAAGCAATGTTATTACATTTAAGTTTTCATAACAAATGACTTTCCCTAGGGAAGCCAAAACAAATTAAACTAAGTATTAGGGCAGCGCGAGCTGTATTTAAGCCACGATTCGACGTCTGGCGGCAGCCCTGCTCCAGCAGCCGCCACCCGCAGCCGCTCCTGCCCGTGCGGCACGAGGACCTGTGCCACCCCGGCGGCCAACAGGCCCAACAAACTGATCCGGCTGAAAAATAACCCCGCAAAGTCAAGGAAATCAAATCAAAATTTCGTGGGCCATTCTTCATCCTCTCCACCCCCCCGTCTGCCTCCCCATGCAATCACACACACGCGTGCACCAGCGCAAGGAGGGCACAGCAGCAGGCGCTGGTGCCAAGGTTTTGCTCAAAACATGCCCCAGATTTTTTTCCCTTTCCAGCGAAGCCCGTCAAGAGCAGAGGCAGACTGACCAGCTGGAGAGCAGGTAGTAGCCGCTGCTGAGACATAGCGCCAGCCGCTGCGAGCCCGGGAGCTGCGCTGGCACTCACCCCTGCCCAGCCCCGTCGGCTTGCACCTCCTGCTGCAAGCCCCGCTCGAGTCGGGGCGCAGACCGGCCAGTTCGACCTCAGAAACGAAGCAGAGGGAAGCCCCGAGGCCCCGATTTCGTGCTGCTTAAGCTGATCTAATTGCTCTCTGCCAGCATCCCAGCCCTCCACCCCTGAGCCACTCACCCAACAGAAAATAATCTTTTTTTTTCCTCTCTGTTGCGTTATCCCATGTTTTTGTTTCTCTCGGCTTACTGAAGTGGCTCAGCAGAGAGGGGAGGGTGGGACACTGAGTTCACAGATAGGCTTTCTAAGGCTGCTGCCGACCTACAGCCTACGCTAAATAATCATTTTGCAGCGATTCCTACTGTCTTCTTTTAGACGTAACTCAGCAGTGCCACAAACCTTTGCAACACTTGTATTTCTAATTTGGTTTTGCCTTTGCTCATAGACGGTGCATTAAAGCTAAGTAAACAGATGCTGAAAACATTTCTTGTGTCTTTCAGGACTGCAGAATAAACAGGCCTCACCACGGCTCTGCTCCACAATGCTGCCACAGCAAGTCATCAAAGAGATGCAAGGGTTGGCTGGCGATTCCTGTGGGTCTCATAACTCGCATACTAATTCCCCTTGCATACTAATTCCCAGACCTGTACAGCAAAATCAGTCAGGACTTCCCTCAACCTTCCCTCTTCAAAGCCACAAAGAAAGGCTGTGGTGAGACATGGGGGGATGGCGTCTCACCACAGGCTGAGGGAAGCCCTGACTAAAACCCAGCCTCTGAAGGCTCAACCCAAACTCCCACGACTGATCTTTAAGCTCAGCGGAGCTCCGGGGCCAGGTGCTGAGCGAGGGACAGGTTCTACACCCGCCTCCGAGCCCCCAATTCCCAGCAGCGCACCACTGGTGGGATTACCACCGCCACGCCTGCCGCATCTCTGTTCGTCTTCTCTGACAGGAGAGACCTGATGCAACACAGCCAGCACAACCTGTCATCATCAGCGTGTGACAGCGTGGTATTTTCTACAAAGAAGCACCACATATACTATGTGCACATGCTCTGAAGGCAGGGCCATGATTCTTTAATTTCCTGCAGTAGGTGGAAAAAAATTACAAAGAAAGCCACCTTGAGGATCATCAAGGAGGAGACGCCCTTTGCTGAAACAGCCATCCAGCTACAGACACCTTAAAAGAATTAATTGGTACCTGCTTAAATATGCCTTCTCCTAATAAAGGAGATTTCTTTCTGTTGTGTTTCCACTAGTGAATTAGCATGTCGGGAAGAGACTTTATTATTTACAAGAGAACCAATAATCTATCTACCTATCCACATCATGCTTCAACCAAAACGATCTAATCTAATCTAATTAGAGATTATTAATACACGAAGGCCCATGACCACCTTGTGATTTATGCTATCACGTCCTCCACTTTACAAACAGAGAAAACTACAGAATAGCAGTTATCTATCTCAGTCAAGTAGGTTATTAAAAAGCTCTGTGAGGAAACCCACAATAGAAGTCAGCTAATTTCCATGGGGCCAGGATTTCACGTCTGTTTTTCTGACTCTGCGCCTGTGCTTTAACTTTACAATTACTACCAAACTTCAGTGAAGCAAAGCTCAAATAATTAGAGACGTCGCCTGCTTCCACCGAAGCCAGTGGCAAAACTCTCATTAATTTTAACAGAAGTAAGACTAGACTAAGTGTTTATAGAGCAGTGGTGATCACTGGAAGGCACTCCCGAGTTCTCAATATTAGCAGCCACAAGACTACATCTATGTAAGAGTAACTTTTGTTTCAAAACCTGGTCTCAAAACCTACCAGGTTTTTAAAAGTTCTTGTTTTTCAGAAGAACATAATTGAAGGAACGGTTATTACTCATATTGAAAATTTTTAGATGAATAATTTAAATGTGTTGCTCAAGCACATACCAAAGGCCACTCCAGCAAGGGACAGAGTCCCTCTGAGGATTCTCACTTGTTTCATATCCGCTCTTGCCCCTGGTTATAACATTCATTTTCCAATTAAAATGGTAATGTAATGAGATTTGGAAGATTCATCCAATCAACAAGTTTATTGCTGTATTCACTGGAAAAATCATGATACCTCAAAATGGAGGAAGGAAAGCTTTTCAAAGTCTTTTAGATCAAGTTCTTAAAATTAAATTGTGCAGATTATAAAGCACAGCAGGCATAGAGTTTCTTGCACCTGGCTGACCTGTTGCTTTTTTGAATTATGAATTTTTCTCTACATAGATAGTGTCCGACACTGAAACAAATATATCCTAAAGATCATGAAAGATGGGTTCCATCACATTTCCTTGCTCAATTTTGAAACAAAAGTTATATCCTGAGTACAAGATATGCCTAACGCAAAGGCATACAAGTTCTCACCAAGCCTTTTAGGCAGCAAGTGAGCAAACAAGCACGACTTCATTATGCTTTAACTATGACCAAATCAGCGCAGCCGAGGGCCCTCAAGTACAGAATCGTGCCAACAGCATCAAAGGACCTACCTTTATTAAGTGTGAGCAAGAACTACTCTAACGAACACGGGTACAGCAGCTTTGGCAGGAAAGGTCACAGGGAAATCACCGCAGTGAGCCACACGAGGCAGCAAGGAAGAAGTCGGCACGGCATCTACAACTCTCCCTGCAAGGAAAGTAATAAACAGGCAGCTCTGCTCCACTCTGATCTTGCTGTCTCTCTCACGGGATTTTAAAGAGAAGGCTTCACTAATTGCCTGTGGAAGCCAAAAAAGCATAGCTGACAGCAACAAGTTTCACGTAGGAGAAAAATGCCACAATTATATCAAACAGAAGGCTCTCCAGGAAACAAGGGATGCAATAGCATCCTGAAACCACACACACCTGTATGTCAAATAAATCTCAAATAATGGAATTTCTTTGGTGAGCTTTCCTCTATTTTGCAGCACACTGTAAACATTTGGATGATGACTGCCATGTCAGTGTAGTTGTTTAGACATATTCACCCAGATTAAAGAGAATGGAAGCGAAAGCCCAGAGTGCTGCTGCTTAAAAGAAATTCCAGCATTTCAAGTGTTCCCACATTCCACTAAAAACACACAAGGCCACGGCAAGACAAAGTACACAACTTCAACAAATGCTGCTTCTATCCTCCACATAATCACAAAATTCATATTACAGGATCACAGAAGACTTCAAGTATAACAGAACTTTGGATCGCTCTTAAACAAGTGAATACTCAAAGCTTTTAATTATTATTTTTAAAGACATGAAAATATTTTTGCAAATCAGCTTTAAGGAAAAAACAATCGTCGTTCTTTGCCAGTCTTAGTCTGCAGCCCCTGTGAGCTTATCAGTATGAGGAAGTTTAAGTTATCCATAGTCTTACCTAAGCTTCCAGGATTCATAACATCAAAGTCCCTCACACCTTCATCACATTATAATCCCTAGATTTTTACTGAAGGTAAGTCAGTGAATAAATATATTAATTTAAAGCAAAGAATACTCATGTATCTCTACAGACCTTGTGCATTGTGCATGCTTTGACAATTTTTTTAAACTAACTTCGTGTTTAGATGAAAAAGCTAGATTATTCTGAACAGCAAGGACAACTTGTTCTTTTACAAGTATGAAAGCACACTCTTTCTTCTACTTAGTCAGCTAAATGCCAGAAATATAACCCCCTATTTAAATCTATCTGCAAGAAGCAGGGACTAGAAATATGCCCATGTTATTTCCAAACATGAAATCTAATTTACACAGAAACAAATTTCCCCAACAAATAACTGCATCCAGAAATGACCCTACTCACACCTGTGCTAAGAGACAGAGAAATTGTCACCTTGTCCCCACGTCCATCTCAACTCCAGCAAGTGGGAAGCCCAAAGTTGCCCGTAAGTCATCTTTCCCTCTCCACGTGTACACCACATGTACTTGCCTCCCCCGCCCATCCACTAACGCCCTCCCCAGAGAAATTCACAACAGATTTGCTAACTCGAAACACATTCACAACCGGCACTACCTGCTGCTTCCTCAGATGAACATCTCCAAGTACCTCAACTGTCCATAAAGGAACCTGAACCTTCTCCATCCTTCATTACACAGGGGCTTCCCATATCCCTGTGAGGATTTCATCACGCTGGCGAGCACAGAGCAGACAATTTCAGCTGTTTAAGCCATCTGCACCACTGGATCCCTTTATTCAAACTAATCCAATCCAAACTCATTTGTGTCTTTCCAGTCGTCTGTATATTTTTATCCTTGCAGATAACTGAACATCTGTGCCAGCTACTAACGCCAGTCACTCACTAACTTTCCATGCTCCCCCAGCCCCTTTCTAAATCTCAAGCACTAACCAGTTTCACATTTTTCCATGATGTGCCAGGTAAGCATTGGTCTCCTGTCACAGCTGAACACACAGATACAAAAAAGTTTACTGACTTGTTTAAACTGAGGGGAAAAGAAAAAAAAAAAAGACTTGTGAGTTAACACCTGTGATCAACAGAAACACAATGAAGGGAAAGAACTATTTAAGAGACGCTGATATTACTGTGGTATTGACATTTGAAGTTAATATACAATTATGTTTAGTAATGTTTTGAAAGCACGTACTAAGCCCAACTTTCATCATAAAAAGGCCATATGCTGCTGAAGTAGAATTTTGAAATATAAACAGGTATGTATAGGACTGACATTGGGACTCCTTTTGAATAGTTACCACTGTAAAAATAAAGGGGGGAAAAAAGCCTATAATTCTTCAAACTACCATTCATTCTATTTAAATTGTACTATTAAGCTGTACTACTGCGAAAAAAGACTGGAAATCTACTTACCAAAAGGGTAATCCCTTGCTTTATATACCCAGAAACAGATAGGGTGATTAAACTACACATTATATTTGATAAGAAAAAGAATTAAAGAAAAAAAAAAAAGAAAAAGAAACTGGCAGCAGATCTAATTTCACACTTGAAGGATTACAATGTAGAGAATACACACATGCATTCTTCGCTGACAACAGCGCTGTGAAATGTTCAGTAGATTGCCGGCACTCCTAGGATTTAAAAGATTTAATGTTCTGCTTCGTTACTTCACAGCATGCAAAAGTTTGGAGGACACTGGAATACTGAGCAGCTTAGCAGGGAAGAAAAATGCAAGAAAAGGGCCTCATCAAACTTATGGGATCTTGATAGACCTTATTTGACAGCATTTTACTGTGCTTAAATTGTGGAAAATAAAAACCAGAGTGCTTCTGTTCCTTTAACTGTGTAATCAAAGTCACATAGCAGGTGCCATACTGATTGCCCCAAAAGCAGACCGTACATGCACTGACATCCTATTTTTACTCAACCTAATAAAAAGAAACTTCAATTCTTTCCCCCAACCCTTTCAAAAACCATGAAGACCTGCAACAGCAAACACTAGAAATGAATTGATAAAACTCACACCTGGAGTAGCTGCATTAGAAATTTTGCTTATACCCAAATACAGGCCGTTTCTCGTCCTGGATCTCCAGGAGCGGACACTTCGCAAATGCATGCTTTCCAGCGGTCAGTGCTGAGGTGGACCATTGCTCCTCAATGAAGAATAATAATTAGGGCAAAGAATCTCTGCAAGCTGCAGTAATTTCTCCCTTTTCTCCCACGTGCAGCCAAGCAGGAGCAACCCCGCGGGGCAGGTGACAGCACTACAATAGCTAATCCCAACAAGCAAAATCCTAAGTGAGGAAATGTGCGCTGAAAACGTAATATTTTTGTCTAGGAGGATGAGACTCCTGAGAAAACCGAAAGCCTCAGTAATTAGTCTTCAGGAAGGTGGCTCTTTAACCTAAGAATTCTTTTCAAATCCTGGGTATTTAGTTTAGCTCAAAGAAAACAAGCTTTTTTTTTAAGCAAATATCTAAGCACTTGGAAATTTCAGAGGCACACATACAACTTCGATGAAAACTAACTTCAGACAACTGAATTTTGTGTTTAAGGTACCCTTTAAATCATCTGCATAACACTGAAGGTTTTGTGGTTGTTTTTATACCTTTTATGAAAAAAACATTTGCGGGGGGAGGTTTTGTTCCTCTTGTTCTGCTCAGAAAGTCAAAGTCCACCCGCCCTGTCCTTCCCATCTCCCAGTGCCTCCCGGGACGTCCCGCAAGCATCCCCAGCACGTGGGAGAAGAGCGATGGATCCTACCCAAAGCTCAAACACTGCGGGGGGAAGCCGATACCCCCCCGCACACCTTACTCCCCCCTTCTTGGAAACCACTGGACCGAGACCTGCCCTCGCATACTTCTTCCCATTTCCATCCCTAAAGAAACCCACCTGGGCCGGGAAGAGCTCATCCCAGCAGGAGATGGTACGGCAGCTCCTCGGGGAGCACGCACAGAAACGAAAAGCGGTTTCTGTTTTGTGCCTCTTCAAAAGTCGCAACCTATTAGCAGAGAGCTGGTAACCGACTGCACGTTGTCCTGAGCAGTCCCAACTACATCATAAAAATAGATTAAACTAAGCATATTCACTTTGTTAAAAGCGTGTATAAACAGCGGAAGGGTCTGAAGCTATGCATAGAAATATCTAACCCGGCAGTCAGTCATTGGTAACTGGCTGATATACTCTCAGACCATCCTCTTACAGCTCAAAGCGAGAGCAGCACGTCGGCTTGAAGGATCTCCATTCCTCACCCACCACTTCATCCCTCCCTTCCCTTTCCCCGACAGTCATACCCGGCAAGAGTCTGACGCTGATGAAGAAAGCCTGCCCCTCCTCCTTTTTTCCCTTTTCCAGGCCAGCTCAGCTCCCGGCGCCGGCTCACAGCAGAGCTGCACAGCTCACGGCATCGGCACAGCCAGCCCGCGGCGCAAGGCCACACGGCCACGGGAGCGAAGGACGCAGCAGGTGAGGGGACAGGCAGCGGCAAGGGAAGGACAGCCAACGCGTTCCAAACCGCCATAAATATATGACTTTTGGGCAATATAGGCAGCTTCACACGTGCTCTCCCAGCCTGCCGCCATGGCTTTACTCAGCACAGAGAGCTTGAGACACAAATTTTGACAACTACAATTTCTGTAGCTGACTTTCTAATTTAAAATCACTCAGACTGCATTTCTGCAAACACGATCGTGTCCTCTGGGCGTTCATCTGCTCCCCAGTCTTACTGATGGCCATCACCCACCTCCTAACCCTGTCATATTTTTCCAAGTACTAGGAAAAGGCACAAGGTTAGCAAAGGGTATTCAGACACAGCAGCTTTCATAGATAAAGCATGGGAAGCAATAGGAACACAAAAGTGAAGAAGAAACAAAACAGGATTCCCTAAGCAGGTCTAGCTGATGCAAAGTTTGAAATATCTAGCTCTATTTGATTTTTATATCACATATGAAAATATTGTACAGCGAGAACAGCATAGAATGTAAGTAATAATTGCTTTGGAAGGAACAGTAATATGCAAGATGAGAGTAAGTACCGGAGGCCAAGAGCAAACAGGAAGAGCTAATTTGCCAAAGAAAGATATTTGAATAAAAAAATTTGAATTAAAAAGCGTATATTATTAAGTAAAGGAAATGTCAGTGCAAAATGCACATGCGTTTTTATCAAGTGTAAGGCAGGTCTAAATGCAGTATGAAATAGCTGCTATTTACAGGAAATTATTAGAGCCATACAATATAGTGTTTCATTTTGAAAGCTCACTGGACTTAAACTAGACTGGATAGACAAAACAGAAGGTTACTTATTACTTAAGCAGCACTCATCTCAGAAGGATATTATGTTTACAGTCTGATGCTGCTTACTCATAACAAAGTCTAGTTACAGCCTAACAAGCACACCCACTATACTTCAATGAGACTAGTCAAAGAATAAGACAGGCTCCACCATACGTCAGGTTTGGCAGCTTCCTGATGAAGTACTCTAGAGGAAACAAACTATTCGGCCAGTTAATAGAGGAAACTATTCAACACGGAAGCCAGAGGAGAAGCGATGCAACTTGCTCACCACTGCCGCAGTCACCACCAATGCCAGAAGCAGGACTCGGGAACTTGCAGCTTCCGTGTCAGATCTCCTCACGGCAAATGATCACCTTCAGTAGATCTTTAATTTCGTTGTTTATTTACAGCTTTGGTAAAAAGTTTCTGAATCATTTGTTTTTATTATACTGGTAATTACGCAGGGAATTGAGTTATATATGTCACTGTCTTCTACTGGAGGAACGTACACTTTTGCAGCTGTAATAAAATGTAGAAAGGCAATAAAGGAAAAGTAACTGGGGAGGAAACTCAGTTCAGGCTGTTGTTTTCAAGCTCCACTTCCCATCATGAGCCAAACATCAAGTGGTGAATCAGTTCTGCCTATCTGCCTGGCATACTACAACACACAGAAAACACACCCACCCAACTGATCTCTCTCCCTCAAAACACTGAATATTCAATGCCAGCAATATCAACCTAGACAGCAATTCCACTCCAAGAGCTACCTCTTGGGTTTCAGTAGGGCTTTCTGCTCCACTCGTCAAATTACACTCCGCACTGCCTGTAGAATATTCCTGATCACAGTCCCTTCCCAAAGCACCTTAATTCAGTCAGGCCAGAGAACTGAGTGGCTGTGAGGTGCCTCTGGTACAGGGTGTCACAGCTGGGACCACTGAACCTTACAGAACCGTCTGATGGAGAGCATACTGAAAAGTGATGCTACTAGTACTGCAGGGACTGGAAGACAGTGACACATCACAGGGAAACTGTGCCAAACTGACTAAATGTGGATTTTTTTTCCTAAAAAACTTTTGTGTTATTTATAGGAAGTTGCATTCATATTCTGACTACACATGGATTTGGTTACAATGACGTTAAATAAAAGATTTTAAATGTTTACATTTGGATTTGTAATATGATTGAGCTGGCGTACTCACATTTCACACACCATTTACATTCTTCCTTCTTTTGTTTCCCCCCACTTCCACCTGAGTTACAACCACCCGAGCTCCCACCAGCTCTGGGCGCAGCTTTGAAACACGATGTCTCTCCCTCCACTTTCAAACCGCGCTCCTCCTGGCCGGGAATGCTTTCCCCTCCGACTGGAAGGGATGGGATCCGGCCGGAGCTCCGCTGCCAACATCGCCCCGCTCTGTGGCAGGCTGACTCCATTCAGCACAGAGCTAATGTAAGTGCAATTAATACAATCTCAGTTACACAGGCATAAGGGTTCAGCGTCTGGTTAGTCTACAGTGCCCGTCAGACAAAGCCAGACTTTCTTAAGCTGTGCAGGCTCAGCCGTGGAGTTGAACCCGACTGTACTTGAGGGCTGGTGATATATAGGGGAAAGTCTGTGTTGTGTTCATAACAAGCTACGCATAATTTGTTGCAAAAGCTGAACGATGGCCTGGATAAAGAGAATACCCACAGCAGTTGTGTTCCTGATGGATCGTGGCATTAGCAGAGTCTTAAAATATCCAGGGGAGTTAAATATGTGTGGTTTTGAAAAAATGAAAAAATTGGGGGGATGGGGTGAGAGCAGAGCATGGCACATACCTCCACCAACAAATTACACCTTATGTCCCTCTGGTCAAAAATTCAAACCACCTACACCAATAATAGCCATTTGATCAAACACAAAAACACACTGGTTTTTGAAATGCCTTTAAAGTCAGTTAATCAAAGCAGCATAGCCAGCAGGCCATGCACACGCGTGGTCCTCCGGTAGTGAAGCTTGCCCCGCCGCCCAGCCACAGCGGCCAGGAGCAGGAGGAGGACGAGCCGGTGCAGGCGGACAACGAGCCGCTGCAGGCATCGGCCACGGCGAGGGGCAGCACCGACACCCCGCACACAGCGTGCATCCCATCCTTTTTGCCAGTTCTCCTGAAGTGCTGTTTTGTTCCGTGCATTAAGCAAAGGGGAAATTGCCATCATGCATATACAAAATGAGCCGAAGCCTAACATGACAAGACAACTTTGGATATGTACTAACTGGTGAATCAGACATTTTTCCACCTCTCCTCTCTTCCCTCTGTTAACTGAGAAGTCAAGCTAATCCCTCCTCTTTGAAACTGTAATATTCAGATCAGAGGTGTAAAAGCAGACTCGGGTTGATCTTTAATTATAATTTCTACATATATTTTGGTTACAGTCTTAACAAGGGCATGGTAAAGGCCCTTGGGTCTTGTTTCCTTTCCTCTTGATTTTATCTCGCTTCATTCAAATTACTATACAATTCAGCTGTTTCAAACATTGAAACCTGAATGCAGTAAGAATCAGACCACCACCAACTCTTACGGCTAAGGCCGCCTCAACACACAGAGACACCTGCAATTTCATTTGTGTGCCAATCCTAGCAATGCTGCAGATATCTCTAGGTGGTTTCAAGCATGGATTGATGTGCTGCTCCTCAGTGAGTTGGGAAGAGAAGGAATGAGGGAAAAGGATAAACACAACAGGGTGGACATTATGTCACTGCATCCATTTTTCAGGATGGAGTCGTAAGGAAAAGCTCTGGGGTTCCTGCATCAGCAGGGACAGCCAGCTGGGATTCCTGCCTCACTCAAGAAGAAGGACTTCAAAAAAGCACACACAAGTGGTTCTCAGGCTCTTCAAAGTGCTCTAGAAGCAGGAAAATACCAGACTACAACATATTCAAAACCCAGTAATAACAGTGGCAGCTTCTGCCACCTTCTCACATTAGAGATGTATCTGCAACTTACCCCACCAGTGAGCTGAGGTAAAGAAGAAACCAGTATAATCAGCCCACAGAAAAATGGAAGTCAAGAAGAGGGAGGATGGAGGCTTTTTCCAAAGTATTTAACTATTTTGGTCAGCTACTGTACTGGAAATTTTAAAGACTAACTTGGAGGGGTGGGGGTCGTAAAAGGTAGAGGTTGCAAAGAAGTAGAAAAATGCTTATTTTTGATCAGTGTTGTCAGATATGCTCTTCAACTTGTAACTCTGCTTCCCTGGTGAAGAAGAAAGGAAGCTATAAAGGGGTTGCTCTGCTTCCGAGCAGAAAAAAAAGGAAAATAAGCAAGCAGGTAAATGTCTCAAAAGGCACAGCTTCAAAAGGAACCGACAGTGCCAGCACCATTAACTGGAGAGACTGCCTGCATAAATCCATCCCATATTTGAATGTGTTATTTTTCCCAAAGCTTACAAATAAATAGCCTTTGATTCATTACCTCAAGGACAGGGAAGAGGGCTGAATGAAGCAGGTAAAAAAATAAATTCAGCATGACTGTGCTGGTGACAGGAGGATGGGCTGACCCCCGCAAAGACGCGCGGTAAGCTAATGACATGATTGCATCCACCGGAGCCTCCCACGGTAGCGCCTGTTTGAAATGCTGCTGCCCGCCCTACTGCGATGCCAGCACGCCTGTTTACACAGCCATGCTGAGAACCAGATCTGGCTTCGCCGAGCAAAACAAATACCGCAAGAACACGTCGGGTTTTTTCCACCCCCCGCCTTTGCATATGTAAGTCAGACCCAGTCCCCGCTCTGGTCACAGGAGAGCTGTACGGCTGCGCTGGAACCACCGAGAGGGAGGGGTGTGCATGCGAGCGCGGGGTGGAAACACGGGATATGAATTCATCTTGTAAAAACACAGTTTAAGCCAGCTCTCCCTGCCAGAGACAGATTTATCTAGGCTTACAGGAATTTATAAATGAGCAAGTAAAACCTATCCACATAAGCCTTTTTGGAGACAAAGCTACATCTCATGCAGTACCGTATCGAGTATCCAACAGGCATTTTTGAGGGATGAAGAAACAACACCGTGTTCTGAAGATGCTGAGTCCGTGTCACTGACAACATCTGCTGTCACTAGACTGCAGAAGAGAGTCCCCTAGAGAGCGTTAAGACATGAGCTACCTGCTGAAGGAGCTGCCTGTGGCTGGCACGCCGAGGCTGCAATCCCGACTTTACGCCACGAAAGGACAAATCCTGAAATTGAGTCCCAAGAGAGGCAACTGTCCAGGGCCCGTCACCTGCGCTCCCTGAACAGCCACGTGCAAGAAAACGCACGTAGGAGAGTTTCACATGCAACAGCCAACGCTCTGGTGTTCCAGTGCGTGTAACGCCTGCGTTCAAACAAAGCTTTGATTTCAAGGAAAAATTTAGTTGCTAAAACACTTGTTAGTGTTATAAACAGGGTTCCGACTGCAGCTAAGTGCCTGTTTCTTTTATTCCGTATCAGTTCCAAATACCCTCAACCCAGTTTACTTCAACTTCAAAAAAGATAAAATTTCTCATTTATTTGCATTATTTTTGCATTTTGTTTCATTCATACATTCACAACTGCTTAAATGAGCACGGATTTGAGAAAACTATTTATTGAATTCTCAGTTGCAAGGCAAATAATGTTCATGCCCAAAGGAAAAAAACCCCACACATCACTTTTATTAGAATACAGATATCTTTCCATCTTTTCAAATGCTTGATTCCTCTTCCCCTGGGTTTTAACCCTTCTGCACAGTTATTACAGTGCACTCGAGCAGACCTTTTCCACTACTAGAGTGAGAAAACATTCAGATGTGAACTCCTGCTTTGAAACAGAAGAAAAAAAAAATTGGCAGGCTTCTGCAGAATGTAAAAGCAGCCTCGCGTGCAGTAAATATCACATGTGCAACAGCTCAGCGGAGAAAAGTAGCAAGAGTCATTGGTTTGAGTAATTCTTGCAAAGACAAATTCTGGAGAATAAAGTAACCATATCTAAAACTTGTATGCACTGAAAAAAATAATGTGAAACAGGTAGCGAGGCTTGTTTTGTGCCCCCTGCCCCAGCAAACCTCACCATTACTTATACAAGGAAAAGTAATGCAGACCTTTTATTAGCAGAGAAACAAAAGGTATAATTCCCAGATGCATCTATCCATCTTTGTAATCCATATTCCACTTACAAAATAAGTCGGTAATTTGGAAAATGAGTATACGCACACCTGAAAGTTTAACCAAACAGCAACTCCAAGAAGTGTCTTAACCAAACCCAGCACTAACACATAGAAGCTTTCAGCTCACTTAAAAGTTAAGTTGCAAAGCTTAATCTTTAGCTCTTCGGGTCTCTCAGAGCCAGCTCCTGGCACTACACCATGCTATGCAGATCAAAAAAAGGCATCAAGATTTGGAAGCACGTCCTAATGATGTTCATTTATGTGAAAACTGGCGCAAGCAGCCAAACTCAGGCAAAGTGTATTTTATCAACTCTCCCAGCTACCTTCCCCAGGTTTACATTTATTTCTATTTAACAGCTATTTTCTTCTCATTTAAGTATCTCATACATAAAAAGCCCCAAAACAAGAAGATTATAAGTTCCTAATACTGCGTTTCCTTCAGCTCTGACAACGGCGAGAGCAGCCCTGGCTGCCTGGCATCACACAAATACACTGCAGGTGCTTCAAGGAACTTTATGCTGCTCATCAAACCTTCTCAGCGCATATCGTGTTCGGTGCAGTCACTGTACTTCTGTGGAAGGATGCATTTGATGTAAATCTAACAAAACTAACTGATTGTAGCAGTTGGAAAACAAAAGTAATGTAACAGTGACATTTTTTTTGCCTGGTTCTTAGACATCATGGGCTGAGACAGTGCCATGCTTACTGGAAGCCCTGCCTATTTGATAAAAACTGTTTGCATTAGAAAATTCCCTGTTGTGAGGATGTAAACTTCATAGGCTTGATCAAAAGCTGTATGACAGATACATGCAGATAAAGCCCCTACTTCCAGCTTCAGAGCTGCTAGCATTTGGGCTTCTTTCTGCACAAAGTTTTTGCTGAATATGTGGCCTCTCTTAGTCATTTCGGCGCCTTGAAATGCTGCAATTAAACTGCAAACTTGACATGAGATTTCCATAGATGTGGGATTACACAAGTAATGCCGGGGGGAACTCAGACTTAGGAAAAAACATCACTCAAATAAAATATTTTGTAGTTATTTATAATCTTCAGGAATTTGTATTGCTTGTGTATGTTGCAGAATGCAAATTCTTAGGGAAGAGGAACAGAATTTGAAGTCTACTTTCCAAATGTTTCTCTTTTAGGGTGAAAAATATTTTTATCTTTTATAACTGCTAATTGTCAAACATATTTCTAAGAGATGATTGTCTCAGACACGTGCTATGAGCCTGGTGTAGATGTTACTGGATGAAACTCCACGAGCTGTGCAGGTCCGACCAAGTGTTCACAGAGACTTTGCTCAGTAAAAGCGTAAGATGAAACTATATATTCGAGCAGATCAGAAAAACAGGCTACCCCCAATTTTGCATCCAGATCATAATTTGGAGCTTATGCTCATCTTAAAACTGGCCCCACCTCTTTACTTTAATGTCGGTGCCAGAACTGCTGTCTTTCACCTGCATCGCTCCCATGGAAAACTCCCATTGCCTACAGTAAGAGACTCCAACCTGAGCGGTACAAACACGCAGTATGAAACATCTTCTCCCGGCCATTTACAGCCTTAAGAGAAAATAAAACAAATGGGGATAACAAACAAATGGTGAGGTTGATAGACAGAAGGAATGGAGGTATAGAAAAGAACACATGCAGCTTCACAGTACTATAATAAGCACGGTTAGTTGGAATGGAGCCTATAGATTTGTACTGTTTATTTTGAGTTACAAGATATAAATAAAATACTGTAGTTAAAACAACTATTTCCTTACTCATTAGACTCGGGTATGTATTAAGCCTTTATATATTAAAATGATGAATAATTCTGCATACATCATTCAGCAAAAGCTCACGTATGCTTTATGACATGAAAGAAAAATAAAACAAGAAGCAAGTGAAGGAAAGACACTGAATGACTGAACATGAGAACTGGCAAGGACAACAACAATGAAGCTATCACTTCACTGACAGGTAAAGTTAATACACAATACTGAGAACATGGGCCAAACTACTTCAGCATCAGGAGAAGGCAGCAAAGCTTGGAAGAGCAGGATAATAGCAAATATTTGGAAAGACTGACATGCTTACTGCTTTCTGCTGAAGAGCAAACAGTGTCGAGAGCACGGCTTTGCAAGATGCTCCGGCTAGCTGCTACCCCCTCCCCTGGTCTGCCAGCTCAACAGCAGGGGCTGCACAGAAACGGTCCAGACAAAAGGGAATATCAGGTAAAGGCATACAAGACAGGGAACCAGAAATGTGTGGTTATCAAGCCAAAGCTCACTCTTTTTAAAACATTTGACTCTCTAATACTACCCCATGCTTCTAATACACAAAGCACCCACATGATGAAGTAAAGCGGGCAAAGATGTGAAAGTTTAGGCGCATGCTAATTGCAAAATAGGAAAATAGCAAATATGGACAGATTTAATTCTTTTAAGGAAGTCGGATACCTTCTGGAGAGGGCAAATTTCCAAGAGTCGTGATGATATCTGGTTTGAATTTTTACTGTCTTGCAGTTTATTATAATAAATTGTGGTTAAGAAGAATTTGTGTAAAAATGGGAGCAGGTTACAGAGAAGTGAACTATTTCTCAATTTATAAAATAAGCATGAAAATATTCTGCCTCATTTGCATCTCCATTATACTGAAACCTCAAAGTAGACTGAGGGTAAATTTTTTTAAAGAAGCTTGACGATACAGCACTTGACAGATAAGCTTTGGAAAATCTTGCTGTCGGGGCACTAACCTGCAGCAGAGGGCTGGAGGAAGGAACTCCTTAAACTCTGCGGTAGTTCCTTTCTCAGACACCAAAATTCACATCAGGCTTCTGACAGATTTGTAGCAGTCGGTAAAAGTCAGACAAGTAAAGTTGCTCCTATCTCTAACCACACACCCTGTCCCAAGGCAAAGGTATCTAATTTGCACATGAATCAGCTCTGGAACAAATGGAGTTTTCCTCCCAGAAACCGGAGTCTGTTTACTTTGGTATATGCCCAGTTAAAATGCACAGATTTCTGCATGTGCGCAAGTGGAAGAGCTTGCCAGTTGTAGCCTCTCCTTGAAACACTGGTTTCAACTTCCATATCATTTCCCATTGCAGAGCCAGCCAACAGCAGCAGGAAATCGCTCCAACAGACCCAAGATTGAACCGTGTATGAACGTAGTCATCAAACCAGGTTCTGGCAGCACAGGCTAAGGACAAATGCTCCTTGTTGCTATATCCCACAACTCAGCATAAAGAAGTCACCAACTAAAGGACCATCTTTAGACTTAAGAGCAACATATTAAAATTTTGACCTTAAGTTTGGAAGGATATTCTATTATAGGACCAACTTTCTGTTGCATTGCTCTCAACACGACACCTCCTGCTAAAATTGCTTCTAGTTTCGTAATACTCACTTTGAATCTGCCCAAATACCTACTCAATATCTGTTTGTGTAACATTCAAGTCATGTTACGCTTTAACATCAATGTTTGACTTCAGCTTTAACCACACACAGTGAAATTTACCCAAGAGTAGAAGAAATAAGAAGGAAACCTCTAACTAGACAACAACTGTGAACACCACAATGAAACGTAACAGCCAGTTATAAACACGACTCTATAACCACACCAACTTCCAAAATATTTGTTACCCCCAAAGAAATTCCAGTGTTCTTCCAAAGCCAACCTGTATAGACTATGAGCACAAAAGGATGTCCATCTCAGTCGTGGTCTTGCAGAACTTTCACCACGATTTCTACACAACACCAAAATTTAGCATTTACCAAGAACATCACCATAATTTTCTCATGTTCATTGTTACTTATAATCAAGGTTTGTTATGAAGATTTATGCCAATCTTGCATTGATTCCAATAGCATTTAGTTTGACAAATGACGGCAAGACAGATGATGACATTCCTGACAAATACTGAGTTTGGTATGGGAAATGTAAATATCAGCAAGCTCTCAATCTTCACTTTATTGTTTCCATCGGCTAAACCCCAGCTCTAATTTGGGAGCATTTTATTTTAGTTGAAGAGCTCACCTAGTAGAACAAGTCAAACTTTGTTGGTTCTTGCCCAGGGGATAGGTGTGTTTTTCAAATTATACTCTCACAGACTAGGAATAAAGAGGATAGGTTGGGAAAAGAAAATCATGATGGAGCTGGGCTTCAATTTAGTTGGAGACAGTGGAAAAGAAAATACTGACAACATATTAGCAGGCTTGGATTTTTTTCATACAGTGAAGTATCAGAAAAAAACATTCCAGCAAATGTAACTCAAAGTATTTTTAATGCGTCTTATTCTAATGAAATATCCCATTTTATTACTCTTCATGCTTCACCCTCTAACCTTATGACCCTGTGCAAGTTCCTGAACAACCTTTGTATTTTGGACATATATTTTCTATTCAGCTAATACCCACTCTAAAAGGCAATTTTTATATTAAAGCTACCAAAATTTCATCCTCAGGCATTACTGGAGGTACTTTTTTTTTTTTTTAATAATCCTGAAAATGTGTGGATACTGCGGTATTTCACATTTCAAGGAAAATCGCTGCAATTGAAGTGTCAATGGTAGCTTTGAGTAAATTAATTAGCGTCCATGAGAAGGCGCCTGGTTAATAGCTCTGGACAAACTTGTCTACTGTTGTTCCATTTTGATCTGTAAAAACGTCTGAATTTTTGTATTAGAAATGCAGATCCCGTCTAGCCTGGAAGATCAAGAGTCTGCAAAATGGTGACACTGCAAGACTAACAAACCCAAGAGTGCAGACACCAACACAACGGATGCCAGAAAGTTCTTGTAAAAACTTCAGTTTCACGAAAACTTAGAGTGGGTAAGAAAACACTATGCTTCTTTCACCATTAAAACCCTAAAGTCTTACCACATAGCCTTGACAAAAAAGAAAAAGATCAGAACTGACATTTTTGGTATTGAGTGGTGGTGAGAAGGAGAAGGAAAACAACAGTGTCTTTCAAACCCTACTTTTTCATTCCACACCATAAGATTATTAACAAATAAGCTGTAAGTAAATTAAAAAGTATCATTCTGTCACAGTTAACAGAGTAGACACATCAGTTATATCTATATGGCACCGCAGTAGGCATAGGCGGTGCCTTTGTCCGGCTGGTACTACACTATAATACAGCAAAGAGTCTGGAGCGGTTGCACCAGTTCTTATATATAAGTTTCTTATCTCACTTCTGAAAAGGGAGGGAAACGCATCAGGCTACTTATGTCAACAGTTAAAGTTGTTTAAAACCCAAGCTTTATACCTATTTTTAAGTTTTGACTTCTGTCTTTCCTGTAAGCCTGTGAAAAGTCTGTAAATTTATGCTAACCACAGTGATGCCTTGGAAATATGAATGATGTGGTCATTTGGAATACAACTGAGATCAAAGATTTCATGTGCTACCAGAAACATCACCGTGCAATAACCTTCAGTTCCAAACAATTTACACTTGAAGAGAACTAGATCTTAAAAAAAAAAAAAAAAAAATTAAAAAAAGGCAATTTCATTTGGGCCTCCCACAAGTTTTTAAATCACTCTGAAGAAATAAAGAATAAGAAGTAATTTGCCAGTTAACAGAAAACAGAACTTCATACTATTTGGTCAACAGGTAAGCACGGTTGTTTCACATAAATCATAGAAAGGGTGAGGAACATCTCTGCACGGCACACCGAAGGCATGAGGCCCTCAAGGAATACTGCTTCTGAATTGCCCATAGGCAAATTAGCAAGACTTAAAATAGTCAGAAAAGTCTTAAATTTCAGCTCTGGCCTGTTGTCCTGGTTTTGGTTGGCATAGACTTAAACCAGGACACCTGTCCTATCCCAAACACGAACAGATGGAAAGAACAGAGTTTATAAGAACTCCCACTACAGCCCTAGAGTTCAGGTTAACTTTGTACTATCTTAGCTTGACGATGCTTTCCCTTTCCCTGTACTTTTTGGAGGTAAGGGACAAAAACATGGGAAAAAATATTCAGATTTTATATTATTTTATTCCCAAATATAAGGCTATTAACTCTTTAATTAAAAAGTCTATAGACAAACACATAACCAACTTGACTGCAGTTTACTTATAAACTCTATAAGCTCTCTAACAATACGAATGGCATCTCTACGTTCAATTTTTCAGTGACTTCAGTTCCTCTGTCAGCTATTGCCTGGGAATTTAGCACCTGCGGGCAATATGCAAATTCCTGGGGGGGGGGGGCGGAGAAAAGAAAAGAGAGGCTTACTCTCAAATCTTTTAACATCAAATAATGGTGTTCTCTCCCTCAAAATTTTTCAGACTTCACTTAAATCTACACACAGTAAGTAGTGGCGAATTTGTGCATTCATGCTCTTCCAAAAAAAACAACCACCTAGAACTTCTCCCAGTGGATAACACCAATTTAAAAACAATCACAGAAAGCTTTATAAACTAGCAGCGAACAAAAGATGTTTCTGGTGTCGTGATGAAGCCAAGTTTGCAGGGCATTGTATTCCTCTCGAGCAGCTACTGCAAGCTTCAGCACATGGAAAGACCAGCCTCACAATTTAATCACAATTTATTTCTCAGTTCAGGATCAAAGTGCCAGGCTGACAGACTTCTGCCAGCTAAGAAGCAGGTACAGTCACTCTGTCGGGGGAAAAAAAAATAATGAGGTGGAGGACTAATGTGAAAATTAAGAGTAAATTTCATTTCTGCACTGGTTGTCTCCTAGGTGCCAAGCCTGCAGGTACGTCCCACCCCAGGGACTGCCGCACATACACAAGGGCATCTTCGAGCCCCCAGCTCGAGCCCCTGTGCAGGGGCTGTCCCCACGCCGGGAGCGGGCACACGGGCTGCCCCCCGCCACCCGGGACCACGGCAGCTACCGGAGCAGCTGGGAGTATGGAGAGCTGCAGTCCTGCTCTTCACCGCGTTGGCTTCGCATTACGGACTACGCTGCAACCACAGTGGCGCCGACTAAAACATGACAAAGAAAACCAGAGTGGATTTTACACAATCTATCACAGGACATAAATGAAAGCAACTTAAGGTTTAAGCCTTCCCTTAGACTAAACTCTTCGCTGTGGTTTTCCAAAGCCCCATTTGTTCCAACATGATTAAAAAACTGCAGTGAAATAAAACAATTTTAGCAAATGTACAAGATGGAACATAGCACATATGATTCTTTACTAGATAACAATAAAATACCAGATTTTATAAAACCTAAGAAGAGGAGAAAAACTGACACTGGGTGACTGGCTTAAACGTGCAAGGCTGCTGACCATCCAGATGTGGCAAGGGTCAAGGAGCAAAAAATGGAGGGGAATACCTGCAAACTGTCACCCTCCGGTTGGCAGTTTCCTAGGAGGGTTCAGGAAACACAACAGGGTTTTGTTTGCTTCATGTGACAAAGAGGCAGCCCAACTTCACCTGCTTAAACAAGTTTTAAATTCACCTGACAGCGGCAGGAGAATAAATTAGAGCTGACTGTACAGTCATGAAGAAACTCCCTTTTTAGTAAACGAAGAAGGGTTTTTTTATTCAATTAGGTCTTCCACATGTAAGCAAACACAAAATTAAATGTGCTGTGGAGATGATGTTTTATTTGTGCTTTCCCCTCCAATCCTTTACACATCTCCAGCCATATTACAGAGCACTGCTGTGTACCTGGCATGCACGTATTCCAAGCTGAATGAATGACAGCAATGAATGCTGGAACTGCGGCAATAACACATAGCGGTCCTGCAAACAGGGAGATTCCAGCACTGATAGGGAATAACCTGGATTAGGGGCGCTCTGCAGGGAAACCACGCACCCCCCACTACAAGAGGGAAACGATGCAGAGGTCGGGTCCCAGTGCTGGCGTGTCCCACCTCAGTCAGCACGGAACACCCCAGCGGGGCACCACCGTACCATGCCAGGTCTCTCTTTATCAGCAGCACAGGACTGCCCGGGCGCAGAGCTAGCACAGCGTTTTCCCCTCGACCGCTCGGTTTTTCTGGTATTTTGCACCTTTGCTCCCAGTTACATTCCCTTTGTTCTAGCCCACTACACCAGACTATAAATCAGATGTTTAATTTCCTTGATCTGGGAGAAAAAGACACCATATTCTTATTGCTCCCTCCCCGTGCTGCTCTGACCGCTGCCTCACTCCCCGTCTCGTGGTCCCTCGCTCCCTCCCTGGGACACCCAGCTCAGGACTCAGCTCCCCAGTTCCTGCCCTTACCTCAAAGGCTTTCCCCACATTAAGGTGGCCAGAAACATCTAGTGCTGCTGGCTCTCCCCCCGTTACCACGTCTGCCTCGCTGATATTTTATTTTTAAGAGAACCATATGAAAATCAGCATGACAATGAAGCAGGGCCAAGCCACTAATCAGAAACCATTCAGGATTAATTTCCTTAAAAACGTAAAATATAAACACTTGCACAGTAGGAAGGGGAACAAAAGCTCTCCAACATCAAAATGAAAAAAACTTTTTTTTTTTTTAAAGTATGACATCATTGGAGCTCCTCTAGCTTTTTAGAACCAAATAATTTTAAAAGTATCTTTTGGTTTGTTGAGTTAAAAAATAAAAAGAGAGACAGTATGCAAAAGAAAGAGAAACAAAAAGAAAGAAACAAGTGGGGGTTTTCCACTGTAGAAATTATGCAGACACAGATACCTGAGATAAAATACCAGCTACATATATATACCTTAAAAACATTTAAAAGCATAAAAATATTTGAGAGATCTCATATTTTTTGGAACACTTAAGATTTAATCCTGCAAAGGCTTACACATCTGATTGACTGTGTCAGGTGGTGCAAGAAAAGATAAATTGTAGATATTTGTAGAATCATGCCCTAATAATTGCATCAATTCCTAAAATACAAACAAGCATTCCAGAAACACATCAGAAAGGTTTCTTTGGAGCACTCTTATCCATCCCAATTTTCAGTATTTGATATGACACTAACTGAGCAGAAAAACCTTTAATAAATTAAAAGTGCAAAGAACGCGAGATGCAGTGCACAGACTATTTTATGTCTATGTCAGCTGCGTCTGTAGATTTTTGTGCAATCTTCTCCCAAAACTTAGCACTCAGTGTACATCCATACTTTCAGGCTTTTCTACATTTTTTTCCTATTTCACCAAGGCAGACATTCCAAACGCCTTTTTCTGGGTAGTTCCTTCTCAGTTCTTGCTCTTTAGCTTTGAAGCGCCTGTAAAGTCGGTTTTCACAGAAGACCCTTATTCACTGCCAAATATTGGTATGATCCTACATATTCATGCAGGGTTTTTATGCTTTCAGAAATAACAGAAGACAAAAATCTTCCTTTGTTATCACAGCAATGTTCTGCAAACAGGATTTTTTTCTGCATGGTTTGTCTGTTTTCTACATGTTTACATCCATGGGATTTTTGCTGGTATTCAGCGCTCAAAACAGTACTGTGACCTCATCCACATTCAATCACAGTCATAAAACATGTGCTGGACCTAAATAAAATCAATATATCTAAAAATAGCGACATAAATAGAAGACTCATATTTACCATTTGGTTCAGAATATTCTGCGTCCATCATCAGGTGCCAGCCGGGACAAAACGAAGCGTCTCGGAGCACCAGCAAACAGGCTGCTCCAACTGAATAGTTTGGATGCGGTTTGACAATGAAAATACTTTTTAAAACAGAAAACAAGCAGACAACAGCAAGCTGAATAGCGGGTGGAAAGCACTAGTAAGCGCATTCTGTGACACATGCTGCTGCAAATCACAACAGGCCATTCCACTGTTATAAGTTAAAACAACTTACAAACAATAAATATCATTCTGGCAACTCTCTAAGAATCATGAAGTTAGTGCACATTTATCAGAGATTTTAATCTCAATTCATACAACACCATTCGGAGTCTAAAAGAGCCTGGCTTCCAGAACAGAATTACATCAGCTCCTTATTAGTAAATATCTTTCAAAACAAAACAGGAGTCAGAGTTTTCACAGTTGAAAAGTCACAAATAAAAAAAAAAAAAAATAAATCAACTATAAATAAAACCTTAGTAGAGTGAAACAGCTGTATTCCCAGCATTTGTACCAGGCAAAACACCCATGCAGATGGTTTGTTCAATATCTTTTTCTGCAAGAGAAGAATCAATGTTGTCCATTTGCATTAGAACAGCCAGACGAAATCTCTGTGTGTGATAATTTGCTGTAGCTGGAGAGAATTTGCAATGAGAGCTTGAAAGTTTTCATAGCAACCCACACTGTCCCTGTGTGCATGAGGGATTAAAAAGGAGACGCTTCTTTTGCTCGCTGCCCAAAGCCACTGTCACACGGGGCGCCATCCCAATGCCACACACCTTGAGCTTTGTCCAGGCTGAGCCCTCAACTTCCTTCCTGGTCTTTCCTTGGGTATTTTACTTAATTCATCTTCTTTCTCTTGTCTAAACACATCACCTCTCTTCCCCCTGTCCTCCAGCTCCTCATTCGAAGCCTCTAATTCAGGTCATCCAAATTCTTGCACGGACACAGGCGTTTTGTTGGGGTTCAGCTGTATCAGTTTGGCTCTAATTTCTCTCTCTCTACTGGTTTTTTAGAAGTCATCTAAATGAAGGGCAGTTCTTAACAATTTAAGCAGATCAATGATTTCATACATATATGTTATTTTTACCATGCTAACACCATAGCTGAGTGACAAAAATGTTTTATGCTTTGACTTGGATGCTTGTATGCAATACAAAACTCAAAAAGAAGTTAAATAGGAAACTCTCAGCATAATAAATTGTTTCTGATATGAATCAGGAACTAAAAGCGTATATCTCGATACATTTTACGAAAACAAATGCCTGCCCAGTGAAGTCAATAGGTTGCAAAGCCAGTGGATAGGCCCCTTGCAAGACTGGAGGGGTTTTTTTATTACTGCCTACGATTCTCGGAAGGTTATATAGATTAAAAATGTAAACATAAAAGACAGTACAGCAGTTTTATAAAACTATTCTGGCCAATTCCTACAAGGGTATATGATAATACACAGGTAGACACAAACCACAGCTACCACAGTGCCCTCCCACAATTCCTCAAGGGTCCAGAGAAAGCAGATTTTATTAGGGAATAAGAGCACTTCAGCTGACTGCAGTGCTTATTACCATGCAAAGCTTTTCCAGAATAGATGGGAAAACTCCATTGTGTGCCCAACTCTCATTCAAGCTAGCTTAACTCAAGAACTAGAAATATGTAGTAATGATATACACAGGGAACAGTTAATGCCAGGTATGCTTAGCTAAGCAGGGAAACCCTTTCACAGCTGCATAATATAGGCAAAATGAAAGAAAAACTTTGGAGAATTACCTATAAAGAGAATAAAATATGTAAGTCTGCACTGGAGATCAGAAACCTTACTTTACAATACGTTATGAAAGAGAAATGATTAAACATCAGACAATATGATATCCCTGGAAAAAGACATGGCAGTTGTTACTTATGAAGCAGAAGAATACTGCAAAAAAGCGAGGCCCTTGCAGATTCAACAGATACATCTTGAATGGCTTACTACTGCTAATATCTTCCACTTACTACACTAATACCTTCCACATATGGAATAGAGTTTGTAAGGTACGTAGTTAAAGCAAAAAGCCTTTCATCAGTCTCAGTGACAAAGTTAGCAGTATCACCTCTATTGTCTCAAAAAAAAAAAAAGTGGAGAAAAAACATGGTATTGTTGTAGCCTTGGAGAACCGTTCACCATACTATCAACTGTATACGTGTAGCGTGGTGGCTTTGGATTCCCTTATGACTAAGAGAAGGACAGGAATCAATTGCTCATCCTCTACCTTGTCCCAAGCAGTAGGAAAAGCTGAGCTACTTGTTACACTGTGTTTGACAAAATACACTATGTACCTAAGACTGCGCCTGTGGTACCCCACCTGGGATGCAGGCGGGTACCCTGCCTGGGATACAGGGTTTCCTGCTGTCTGATGCAGCAGAGTGAGGTCTTCCCAACAAGCAGAAGCATTTCAGAAGCCCCCGAAAAAAAAAAAAATCTTAAAATGCCTTTTCCACAATTTCCACAGCGCCTGTGGTTTTCTGGTCTTTTGACAAGATTGGTTTCTCTTTCCTTTTACTCCAGGTAACAGCCTGTCACAGAGAGCACCCCTCGGGAGCAACGCAGGAGAGAATTTGTGGCTGCTCACTGCTGGCCGCTGCTGCACCCCGACAGGGACGAAAGGGAAGATGAAGAGTTACAAGAAGTGCATGAAGCACTGAAGGTTGAGAAGCAACAGCAAGAGCATGATTTGCTGCTGGCTGAGCTCATTAAAACAAAGAAAAAAAAATGAGGCAAAAAATGGGGGAAAAGGAAAAATGTGTCTAGTTGTCTTAACAGTGATGAAATTGTATAGCTAAACTTGACTCTAATATGTGTTTTAGTTATCTTGATGAAGGAGACTTACAGCAAGTAGATACAAATCTCCACATTAGTAAGTACTCAAATCACAAAAAACAAGTGACCATCCAAATTTCAGCCAGAATAAAAATAATTTTATCTCATTTATAATCACGTAACATGCACAGCATCTTTCTTTTTTTTGAATAACAGGCATCACTTACAAACCTTAATGCATTTCATTTGTAACATTGCTTCCTGTTCCTGATAGGGAAAGGAAAATTCATGAGGCAAATATTTAGCTCCAGGCAACAGGCCAGTATAGCAACAGAAAGTTTTACACTTGTGCCAAGATTTCTTGGTTTCCTTTTAAAATGAAAATCGTGACAATTATCTTGATGATCTCTGATGAATCAGATCTGTCTATATGAAAAAAAGACTTTTTTTGTTTCCAACACGCTATTTTACAAGCTTATTCACTTTCTTTAAAAAAAAGCAGCTTATGTACCAACTTAAAAGCTAATGTGCTTGCATGAAAACATTCGTAACCAGTCAAGCCACAGAGATTTTCAGTCGGTAAACCTGAAATGCCAATTGAAAGAGATACAGAATTTCACCAAGGGGATGAATTTAGAGACACTTTTCAAAAAATACAGTTATTGTCCACTTTGTTCAACATTTTCCAATCCACATTACACATCTGACTGGCTTGTAGTGCCAATCCTTGATAATGTCAGCTTTTCAAAAACCATCTCACCACAAATTAAAGCTCCAATTGAACTTGAAAAAAACCCCCAAGCACTTCACATGCCATGCCCATGCTGCTTACCGCCACAATTCTAAATTCAAGATTATTTTGCTGATTCTTTGTCTCAAACGTGCTTGATTTGTTCTGGGGTCCTCTCAACACTACTCTTGTACTGTTTCCCCACCAAGCGTGGAGAGTGTCAGTGGTTAGCTGATTTGCAGGTAGGAATATGAACTCTGCTCATTTTTAACCTCCTGTTTTAACTCTGTTCTCACACTGAGCAGCAATTTAAGAAAGGCTAAGGTCATTCCAGTTTGCGAAAAATCCTAGCTCATCTCCAGAAGGCTTTTTGAAGCTAAAGTTATCCTGTGATTTTTCAATTTACTAAGATTCAAGAATCTAATCTGTTTCTTATGTGCATTTGTTTCCCTTGCTTTTGTAGCTCTTCCCCCAGAAATCTCCTCCTGGCTCTCATGAACACGCTTCTTGACCAGCAGCTGATTGCTCCCACTGGTAAAGCTGAATCCAAGAGTGCTGCAGGTACAAAAGTTCACAGCAGAAAACAGCATCTACATTCAGGCAAGAACTTCCCATTTTCTGGACTTCTGCCTCTCCCTCCCTCCTTCTCCCCTCCCTGGCAGAGCTGCAAGCGCACTTTCTGCTCCCAACAGAACGAACACACCAGCACATTTGCAACGAGCAAACTCTTGTTAAATGCAATGTCATACACAGGGTTCAAATCCCATCACGCACAAACCCCAATTCCTTTGGCAGTCACATTTCCCCGCTGTGAATTACCAAAATCCACAACTGTCAGGCTGCGAGCATAAAGTAAGGTAAGTAAATAGAGACAATTTGACAGTAACCAGGGAAGCCCTCACTGTCACACAGCAGCTTCTCAGCTTTCAACCTGCCTCACCACTGTAGATCCAACAGATCTCCTCCACCGGTCTCTGCTTACAGTTACTACACAGAAATGGTATTTTCGGTATAAGAGGAAAGACTCTAAACCCAGATATTCTGCAGTTCTTCAACTGGTGCTTGTGATTCTTTACAAGTCCATCCCCCAAGCCAGAGCACAGTGCCCTTAAGAAGTATTTCAAGTCCATTTCAAAAGGAATCGTACGTTATGCAAAGCTCCTTTTCACAGTAGACACCAAGACTACAGATCCATGGTATAAAGTCAGTAGACCTATGAATAAAATATAAAACTAGGGCTCACGGCACTGGATTCTGCGTTTTCCTCAGCCATTCACTTTCTAAGTTATCCAAACCTGAATCTCCTGCCCTTAATAACACTGCGGTCAGACATGCTCACCCGTACCATACAAACACTGTTCACATGATCGCATACTTGAGATATTTGAAGACATTATGACGGTACCTCATTTTAATTGTTAGATCTTTATCCATGAGTTAGCTTTATCTTTTAATACATCTAATATTAGTCCAGTGATTGCAAAAATATCCAGGAAGTAGCTTGCTTTTTGTTGGATAAGTTTCCATCGGCTGTAGTTAATGAAACTAAATTCTAGAAATTAAAACTGACTTTTTGGATTTCCTTGGTGAGAACTGATCTCAAATCAGTTTTGCCCAACCAGAGCTTTTGACCCGAGAGGAGAATCATCCTTGCGTTCTTTTAAGCATGCCCAATCAAAATCTCATGGTAAAAACCACTGCTCTCCCTCCGAACATGCTTCATTTGGAGTTATACAGGGTTGATGCCCAAAACCAAACTACCGGGGACTGTACGCAGGGAAGAACATAAAAGAAAAAAACCAGAATATAGTGTATTATTACTCCTTCAGCATTATATTATTTGTGGCTGAGTTCTATTTCTGTTAGCTTTCAAGCAGACTCATGTTATACAGTTAAGTATAATTTCTATATTTGACCTCCCCTGAGATCGCCTATTATGATTTTATGGAGTTAGTGCATTTCATATAGCAGCTTGAAGTGGAGAAAACACCCTCAAGCAAAGATGAGCTGGATGATACTTCCACAGACACTGTACTAGAAAAGGCAGGGATTGTCTTTGTTTGTTTGTTTTTCCTTTTTTTTTTCCCTTTTCTTTTTTTTCCCCTCATCACATTCATTATTTTGTGGAAGAGATCGAACCTATATTTTGGTATGAATATGCAAATCTTGAAAAAAAATAATGCATGGCTATTCCTCTCAAAACACACAGCAACCATTATTGGGAAAGGGCAATGAGCAAGGTTGGACATGCTAAAATAATCGTAATTATATTTCAATCTTTGGAAGTTCAACAGTCCTTCAGAAAGGTCAGGAAGCAAAAGTTTCATCACAAACAGATTATACTTTGGTTTTACTGTCTTCTGCAAGATCTTTCCCAACCTCGGGCACAAGAAGGAACTAAGAGGGCAGCAGAGAAACCCTGGGGTAGCGGGAGAGACATACCCGCGGTACAGCAGAACATTTGGTTTTTCTGAAATGCCATGTTCCAAGCCCAAACCAGAAATCTCTGCAGTATTCTCTGGAAGTATCAGGTTTTGTACAGAGGAACGCGGGCACTAGTTCCCATGCTTACAAGCTCAGTAGCTGACATACCCACAGAGCCTTCACCAGGCTCCAAGCTTTGGTTTGTCTCTCTCCGCAAAGGCCATCTCATGACAGGTTTTCCATTTGTTTGTTTAAGAACAAACAACAAGAATACTCTCTTCCTTCTCTCGCTCTTGCTACTTAAATCTGATCCCTTCTTTCATCATATCCCCTCTAGGACCCTTCCAGCACTGCCACGTGCCCCAGTGCTGGCCTGGCCTCTCGATCATCGACCACTATCTCTTCTTGCCACTCGACAACTCCTTCCCTTCAGACTTCCCACCGCTCCATCGGACCCCTCTGCCCACACCTCTCCCACACCCCTGCCAAGACTCCCTGCCTGCACGGTTCAAGCTCACAGGGGAGCGCTGCCTGCACGCGCTTAAGACGTAGGCTTCTCCTTTACTATTTCTTCTGCAGTATCATACTTAAAACTCTGATTTGGGGAAGGATGAGGTACGTAGCAGCAAGAGAAGCAGCTGAAACCCCAAGTTCAGTTTAATTTAGCACTCCTGATTAAAAGGGTGGCCGCCATCCTTGCGACGATTGAACTCTTGCTCTCAGGCAGGCAAAGGGAAGTGCAGAGCAGGAAATTGCCCCAGCGGAGGATGCACCAACCTCCTCCTCTTCCTCCCAGCTTCGTCTCCAGCCGGAGCAGAGAAATGAGAGTCACAGCACCGGCTTAGGAGGGATTATTAATGGTAACAAGACTAAAACAGGAACTGGAGAGAGGCCTTGATTTCAACAGGAAGAGCTGAAGAAATGTGCTCTTCACTGGATTGTTCAGTGCTTCCTATTGGCTCACTTGAATTAGACCTGCTAGTAAATATAGGGACACGGGAAGAGTTTATCCCTGTTTTTTGTGGGGGATTAATAGCAGAGCTGGAATTAGGAGTCCAAGCCTTGTGAGTCTACTCCAGTGCTCAACCAACTGGACAATGCTGTAAACAAGCTTAAAATGGCATGCTTCTCTGCTGCTTACAAAATGCCCATCATTTTTACTTCTGTTGTTTTCAGAAAAAGCCACAGAGAGGGTTAAAAGCACAACGACAGAATGCAAGGTTAAAAGAAAATCCTGAGTACCAAAACCAGAGCTCCTTGCATTTTTGGTTCTGCAGTTGCATACATAAGACTCTACTTACACATTAAAAGACAAAATATTACTATCGCTGTGAAACCTCTAACAGCCTCTCTTCTATGGTAGTGCTCACAGGCAACCAACAAATGCGTCTCTCAAAAGCCAAGGGGCACGAGCAATCTGACCCGCACGTAAGTATTAGAGCACTGCTTCACATCCAGTACACATCACTAATGGTCAAAGCCACTATAACGCTAGCCGGCCCGTCACCACAACTTTTGCGGAGGCAATATTTGATCAGTTCGCTCACTGGTATTGTGACTATAATTAACAGACTGGATAGGCATAGTAAATTCACACTTGATCAATAGATGCAAAAAGATTTACTGTCCTTTGATGAAGCTGGCACCATAGAAATCCATGCTGTGCTAAAAGCCAAGAAATCCCGACTCAAACTACATTACTGAGAAACTGAGCACTTGGGATCAGCGTTGGGAATGACTAAGCACTAGGGACAAGGGAAAGAACCGCATTTTAAACATTTCCTTTGAACAAACAGTTTTCAATTAGTGACACTGAGAACAAAGTAAAAACTTCATACACTGTTTGGATTGTGATTTGGGGCTGATTTTGAGAAACAACTTCTTCTTGTGGGGAGACAAAGTTCCAAAAAGTGATCGCAACCCAAAAACATCCCAGACATACAGCCCGTGGAGTGGCGCAGGCTTCACAATCTTAAGACAGCTTCCCAAGCTGTTTAAGACAAGCCTGAGAAATGAACACATGTATAGAGGTGGAACCAGTTGGTTTTTTTTTTTTTTTAAAAACCCTCTAATGAAAAGCAATTAAGCAATAATTGTATACTGGGCAGTAAATAGCTACCCACCAATATGCCTACTCCTACCAGCATGTCTACTGGTTATTATATACAGTGTTCCGAGCTAAACTGTATATATAGCCATGCTTACAGTAAAGGGAAAGTGTGCTGAGCAATAACAATCTCCCCACCCCAAGGGGAATTTCAAAATCAGGCCCTATGTGCACCTTACGTAGAAGGGAGCTACTATGAAGGGGTATGCTTGTTATAACCCGAACGTGTCCTCAGCAGGAGAGCTTCTGGGGAAGCGTCAGTACTGAAGTACTAAAGGCTAACGTACAGAACAAATGAAAACGGGGTAGAGATGTGCAAGGGGGGGAGAAATCAAGCAGGAAGAGGAAACTTGATCTTAATGCAAAAGGAGTTGAGACACCAATGAATGTGGGAAGAGGCAGGCAGGGCTGAACACGGAGGAGCAGCAGTCCTCCCACCCCAGCTCCCGGGGAAGCGGGATTACAGGGCAGCCTAAAAGCCCTGAGTTTCCAGCAAAACAGAACAGATCAAAAAAAATGGCAAGCGCAAACCTGCCTGTTTGGACCTTAGCACTAGTTGCTGGTTGAATTAAACCTATCATTTGTGAATAATCGTCTAAAAACCCTTTTCCAATTCCTATTAAAGCAGCTGCAAACAGGAAGGGGCAATATCCTGTCTTCTACATACTTAGTATCTGAGAGGCATCTGCTCTGCTCTAAACTCCAAAGCAGCTGCTTTCTGCCACTGCAACGTAAGTCACAGACTGTTGTACCAGGCTGATAAGTTCAGTGCCTCAGGTTTTTCAAGACATTAGGCATTTTTAATTAGTGAGTTGTAATGCAGACTAACGTTGAGCAAAACTGGTTTAATTTGCATTTAATTACAGCAGTAGATCAAGCCGCACAGGTCTGGCATCAATTTCAATAGGTGAAACTAATGAATACTCAAGGAGTGTGAGAGAAACAGGAATTTCAGCTAAGTGAAAATTCCAGTCCCTACAGACAAAGACAAGACACGGCGAGAGAACGGGGAGGTATGCTCGAGAGAAATACAGGAAGCAAAGTCTTCCATTTTGACATGCCAAAAATACTGGGAGACCTAGGTAAAGGAATTAGATTTATAAGTGGCGTGGAATCGAGAATCCAGGATTGGATACACAGAACTTTTAATTAATAGTAATTGTATTATTCTTAATAAAAGGCATGAAAAAAAAAAATCACTGGACTAAAGCAGAAAAAAATCCCAGAGTGCAGACCAAAACCCACATGAATCCAAACCAGCCGAGTGCCTTAACTCCCAGGCTACAAAGCCTAAGAGGCTTCTTTCCCAACTTCTTCCTTTCTGGTCCCATGATCTTCACGTCAGCAGGAGCGATAGAAAGTGCTGCTATTTCACACCAGCCTAGTGACTGAAGTTCGTGCACTGCCTTCAGTCTGAAGAGACCACTTCATGAAAAATGCCTATCCTTAAGAGATTAAAAAATAAACAACACCCCAGAACAAACAAAAACCTCAACGCCGAACAAACAAACAAAAAACCCCAAACTCAAGGAGGGAGGCATCAGTTGAGTTTAGACATGCAGGGTTAGCTTGCAAAGGAAGTTACTGGACTCTGGGGCCCAGCATTCTCCCAAGGACATGGTTACTCATGTATGGTTTCACAGTAAGCAATGCCAGATAAAGAGCTCCCCCCAGGTTCTTTTACTTCTTCACCGTTATCTCAACTTGGCTCATTTCTGTGATCGCTTTGGTGCTGAGCTAGCACACTGGAGAGAGGGCAGATGCACTACCAAAATGAACGCACCATCATACCTCCAGCATGGACCATTCCTCCTAATCTAGTAAAACTGTGCAGCATCCCTTCTGCCAGAAGGTTTCCCCTTGGATCAGCAGGCTGAACTAGCACTGCACCTTCAGTAGATCTGGCCAAAGGAGCCTGCAGCAACAACAGAAGGAGAGGACAACTGTTGGCAGCAGCTTGCAGTTACGCAGGTCAGGTGTCACCCAGCGTGGTGAGCTGAGCCCATCCACCAGCTTGCTGCCACCATCAGAGGGGGCATTCATGTTCTTCTGTCTTCTCTTGGGGGTCAAAATGCATCTGGAAGAGGTCTGGAATGTTCCAGTGGTGCCTTGTTCCTGCTACTTCCTACACACACACCGCACCAGGCTCTTCTGGTACGTTACTTATGGCTGGACGGGTTATGCCAGGGCATAGCTTAGATGCTCCAAACAGATAAAACTTACTGAAAAGATACAGAAACCAGTTTGAAGCAAAAATCAGCACAGACTGAAGAGCACCGTAGTTTTATGCAGAGCACCATTCCAACAGCAAAGCACACACACTGTACATGGCTCCGTCACATCACAGCAGACAGAGAAGACCTGTTCATAAATTACGGTGCGAAATAATTATTCTGTTTGGGAACAAGCAGCAACCATATTCCTTATATTTTAGAGCAAAATAATGAGCTAAAATATAAAACTCTCTCACAGCCACTACACAGATTCTCTTTGTTACTGTTCTAAAAATCCCAACTCGATCTTATGATTTTGTTATATCCTTGCAGGCAGCTCAAGAGAAGCTGCTGACACTGGTGTAGTGACAACTCTCAAGCTTGTACCTGAGAGCAGCTGGTGCTACCTCCTTCTGCATCGCTGGAGCCTCTCTGTGCTCCCAGAGCTTTAGCGAGTGAAGTGAAAAGCCATCTAGAGAAAAGCTTGGTAACAGCCATGGCTGGGGAAAAAAAAAAAAAAAACAACAAAGAAATATGACATCACAGGCAGAGGATAGAAAAAGCAAACCCAAGAATTTTCAAAGCTTTCTACTGATATATGCATAAACTAAAAATAATCAAGGCACCGGCAAGCAGCAGGCATAGACTTCATTTAACAGGTGATGAAAGACATTTATATTATTTGCACAAAGGTACAAGGCTTCCATGGCAGCAAAGAAACCAGAAATAGCACATTTGTTATCAATTCTGTCCTCTAAACGGATACTTCACTGTTTTTCTCCGTCCTATATTTTTCCTACTGGCTTCTTTTTAAACAAGATATAATGACTAACAGATGCCACAGCAGTGCCGTCCTCGATGAATGGGTAATTAACAAATGAAAGTTCAGCAGTTGTTTCCAGTTACAGTCAGATGAGCTGTACACTCCTCATCCCGTAAGTGAGGGAAGGGGATGCACAAGCCAACCTCCGCCCCCGTTCCCCACTGTAAAATGGCACACAGTGGTACGTATCGAGCGGGACTTGGAGGCACTGAGATAAAACAAACCAGAACCGCTCAGGTTTATTTAGGTGTCGTCTCCAGGATTTAAGAATTGCAAATACTGACAATACTAACTTTGCCAAAAACTTAAGAATATTCACTACAATTCGTAAAACTGATTAAAAAAAAATCAGCACTAGACATCCGATATTGACGAATGAGATATATGTATTATACAGATACATTACAGTTTGTTCCTAAAAACTTGTACCTTTTCTATTGTAAATAAAGCTTGTGAGTAAATAACTTTTGAAGATTAGCAGAGCTTCAGAACTTAATTTATTTCCTACAGTGTAAACAAATGAACAGAACTACGTGCAGGATACGGAGGAACTGCCACGTATGAATGAACACAATGTACGGCTTCAAGTAACCCTAACCCACTTTAGTTGCTACTCCCATTACTTGATAGCTGTCACAGTTTTCGTTGTTGCTTAGCTAACCTTAGAAATATGCCAACTGGGGCTTGATTGCCACTTCTGCTTCAGGGTTTGGTTGTCAAAAGCATAAGTTGCAACCATAAATACAAGCAAACAATACATAAAGCAAGGACAAGCTTGGCTAGTCTTCATAATTATTCAGCTGAACTTTAATTATTGAAAGAGTAAGACCAAGTGTCTCAAAAGATGACAAATTAAGAGTGTCATTCCATGCATGTAAATTAGAGTAATACTGTTATGGTTGAAAATATCACTATCATCATAAACACATGATGCTGAGACATTCATAGTTTCAGAAATAAAAAAGCATTACCTTGGGTAATTATATTACCCAGAACAGATCTCAGCTGGCAATAACATGAATGACTCCATATAGGAAAACAGGCCACACATGCTTATAGGTAGCAGGAGGCTGGGAAGGAGGTTAATAAAACTCAACCTGTAATTTCCTAATTACTTTTGAACTAAAAATAATGTTTTAAAGTATTTTCTTTTGGGGAAGGCAGGGGTTGGGAGAGAGTCCAGTGTGCTTTATTTTAAGGACTGTTGAGGAGAGCAGGAAAAGTTTTGGTCTTTGGGGTTTTTTTTTTTAATAAAAGAAACCCTAAAAACATCACCACTATAGATCTGATCTTAAGACAATAAACAATTATCTAATGGTATTTAATTTAAAAAAAAAAATTAGATTAATACATTTATAAACAGGGATTTTTTTTTTCTCTCCAAACAGTGGACCATCAACCCATAAGCTGAACAAAAATCCTAAAAATGTACTCATACCATTAACCACTCTACAGATTTAACAATAGTTCAGTTCACTTTACTCAAAATCATTTATTAAAGAAAATATGAAGCCTTATATTTAAGCACTTCAGTATTTATTATATCCTTTGGGAGTGGTTATGGAGACTTGAACTACATACCGACTTACACCAGAATAACTAAATCTGTTTTCATTTCACACTTTGTGTTAATTCTCAGCAAATCTGCATGTGCACATTTATTTTGGAATCGGACACTTTTTCAAAATGTTGCCACTGGCTTTGAAGAGGTGGAGAGAGGTACTGCCAATACTGAGCGGTCATAAAGCGATGGAGGGTTGGCCAACAAAGTGCCAGGGCTGGCTCCCATTTGACGTTTTTCTCCAGTGCCACCGAAACCAGGGGCTGCTCTAATCCACGTTAACTGGCAGGAGCCCCAAATGGCAGCGTTCGGCCACGCTTGCTCAAATCATTCCCCACATCTGCTCATCAGGAGCTGCAAGGTGCCCCAGGCATGTCCTGTGCCACCTCGGTGCTAGCCAGTGATTTTGCCTGTCCTTCTGTGGAGCCATGGCAGAGCTTCCTTTGGGTCATTGCTGCTTTTTTTGTGTGCATATGCACACCAAGACAGAAGAGAGAAAGTAAATGACTTTTTAAATGAATGCAAGTGTGGACTAATGTCTCTTTCCTCAGCATAAAAAAAAAAAAAAAAAAAAAACAAAAACAAAAAAACAACCACACATGTGATTTTTCAGAGCTTTTATACTCCAGTTCTGCAGGACATTTGCTTCCCTGAAATCCAAACCTGTTTTAATGTCCTGACTTAGAGCTCGAGGCTGGTGGAACCACTACCACTCCACAGCTTGTGTTTTTCTCCTGACTTCTTGGCACTCTCCGGCGTATCTAGCCATCGGGTTCTGATGTGGACCAAGTAAAACACTACAACAAGAAGCTACTGGTCACCAGCTGAAATATGTCAAAAGATGCATCTCCCCTTCCAACAGAAAGGGCAGCCTTGCATGATTGACTACAGATGTCGGTATCCTTAAAAAACACCAAAGAAAACAACACAAAACACACAAAAATGCTGCACTACATTGTTACATTAGCAAAAATTATCTTCTTTTTATTTTTAATAATTATTCAAGCCCCATTACTACAGCATCCCAGTATCTCAAGGTCTGTGCTATGGCCCTCACTGGAAACAGAATTTCTACCCCAGTAAAAATTCCTACCTCAGTAAAATTTGCTGGTATTGTGTTTCTGTCATGTTAGTCAGCTGAGCACAAACAGATTAGGTCTGATGTTATTTTTATTTGCACCAACATTAAGATCTTCCCAGCATCCCAGAAGAAACCAGTCTAAGTGAAGCAGGAGTGGTCCCACCAGTAGCCTACTGACAAGCCTGTCTGGACCGCCACTTCTCGAGGGAAGGGCGAGGGGGGCTGCTGTGATCTGGCACAGAGCTGCCGCCAGCACAGTGTGGAAGGGCCAAACTTCTCCTGCCGCAGCTGACCCAAAAGCCACCGCTGCCATGTAAATGGGGTCAAAACCATGGTTGGCATGATACCATTTGAGAAGTTGACTGACAAGTGGTGGACAAACGGAGCCCAACACAAGGGAACACGAACGCAATAGTGCACATCATGTGGAGAAACGTATGTCAGCAGCCTCATCATTAAAAGCTGGTTTTGAGGTAGTAGTGAGTGAGAGCAACACAGGCAAGATAAGCGCAGGCTGTCTGCCTATCTGGATTGGAGATCTCACAGTTGCATGTGTTCAGGTATGCTTTCCTTTACCACAACAAATGTTTTACTCTATTTCCTTTACGCCTAAGTAGAGAAAATGTTCATTTTACCCATGCCCTGCATGCAGCAGGCACAGGGCTCCCAAGTCAATGCTGATCTCGGCGCTCTGGCACAAGAGGTAACGCCCTCCTGCCTCCAACTCCTTCAGGAACGCTACACCATTGTACCCTCCATTTACAACCAAAACCAAAGAAAACTCTTAACTTCTGTGATCTTCCAGTATCCTGAACCTTTAAATTTCATTTGAATTTTTTATACATACTGAAAACTTCTACATGCTCAGCTTAGATATACTATTCTAAAGATTTTTTCAGTAAGTGTTTGTCTATTTCCAATTTCTGAGCTGCCAGCAAAAGCACTCTGAAAAAATTAGGACTTTGTATAACCAGGAAAAAGTGTAATCATCCTGCTGCCAAAAAGTATCCTTATTGGGGCACTCAGAACTAGCACCCCTATCATACAATCTGGAGTGTATTATAGCAGATTTTTCACGTGTGGCTGTTGAATTAGGCACATACCTTTCAGTTTGGTATTTTTCACTTCTCAGCCTTAATCTAATTTCTTTGAATATACTCAATTTTTGTTCTGCCAGAAGCATGAGGAACAATTTATAGCAAAGCCTCAAATTTTTAAATCAGTGGGAGTTAAACTCCAGGCCCTAAAATATTCTAGACCCTATCTTTATCTTAGGAGCGATGTGAAATATTTTTCCCATTAGCACTTTCCACATCTAAGATTTCAAAAGCCGCTGCAGACATTTACATCTACCATTCACAAACTTTTTATTGGGAATCCTTCAGAGACTCATATTACATAACTCAGCTGGGATAAGTATTTGAGAGCAATTAATCACTGGGGATATCACACACACATCTCTTGTGAAATTTACTTAACCAAAGTAAAAAAAATTGGACCCTTTCAGCAGAAATCCTCAGACATACCTCATGAAGTAATTTTGGTATGTATATGCACATTATAATCCTTTATCAATTTATGTGGTAAAAACATCTGTGATTTCTTTGCAAGGGGTTGTTAGAATTAATCAAAGCAGGGATATTTGAGGAAGGCTTTTGAAGCTTGTTGAAGCAGAAGGAAAGATTTCAGCCCAAGCACTAACCAACAGACCAGCGAGAAGGCTACCTGCGCAAGCTGCGTTTGAAGGAGCAAGCATGAACCATGACATTGCAGAGAGTCTCTGGGCAGGCACATAGCTGAGCAGGCGAACAGGTAATCCAAGACTCCTTTGGCCTATTCCAATATTGATCATTAGAGAAGGTACTTTTGTGGTGCACCAAAATGAAATGTTATAATGATAATAAAAATACTAAGTTCATATAATGCTGGGGTGAAAAAGCAATGCCTTGTATTTAAATGTCTATGGAATGTTACAAGGGATAACTTAATTATTTTCCTTTATCATTAAAGTCGTCATAATCATCACGGTCAGCCCACGTCTGCAAAATACCAGGCACTCCTACTCCCCTCCTCCTCAGATCTGGTGGATAGGCTTGGCCACTGATGCCTTATTCATCAAAGCCAAACTGATCAAAGTGAAGTTCACCAGAAGGCAACCCAATTCCAGCCAGGCCAAGCTTGTGCGGCCTACGAATTGGAGCGCAGCTTAATCCACTGGGATATCCTCTTTCACCAGGACTGAGATGCAGGCTCTGATACTAGCTGACTTGGACGTGCCGCTTGACTTTTCTGAATTTTCCTTGTTTTAACTGTAAAATGGGAACTCTGTCATCTTCAAAGCCCTTTTGACATCTAGGACTGAAAAAGTATTTTAGCTATAGCTATGGCCACATTTATGCTGTGGCTCACTTTGAAACATCAGCCTTCAAAGAAGGGATGTTTCTCTTCCATTTAAGGATTTTTATTATTTTTTGTGGTGGTGGTGGTGGTGGTATTTTCATACAGAGGTTTCCCAGTTCTTTGTGCATCAGTGCATTCTTCTGCATCCTCAAATTCAGTTAGGAGTATTTCCAGTTTCCAAAATCAAGATCTGTCTCTTCAAGACTTGCAGAGGAAGATCTCTAACCTTCAGACAAGCCTTAAATTGTATTAGAGGAGATCTTGCAAGCTCACGGTACAGGAGTGCTGGTCATTATGAGAGATCTCATAGGGATGCTGGCAACCATGAGCACTCTAACCATCTGTAGTACTCATGGGATTTCATCCACAGCATTTTAACTTTTGTTGATTTTTCACATTTATTTGTGTTTTTTTTCCCTAAAATTCCCCCTAGCAAAACAAGGGACACTTTTACCCCTCCCCTTCATCTGTTTATTTTTCTTTCACATGCAAACAAAACCCCCGCTGGCAACATAAGACAACACACATGAGAATCTAACTTGACTGCAAGATGGCTGCAGAGGACAGAACTTCGTTAGTTCAATGGGACCGATGCCTGCCTCACGCTAATTTTGTTTCTCTTCAATCCATCCCTTTCCATTTGTGCCATCTGTTCTTGTAACCACTTCACCTTGTCCATCCATGGCAAAACAGATTTAATTAAACAAACACAAAGGACACATCAACTGGATATGACCGCACAGGTAGCCACGTTCCCCCGGTTTCTGATCCCAGGACACCCCAGCCCGCTGGCAGAAGCCCAGCTGGGAGCCGTGGTGCCAGCCTGGCATGGCACCGCTCGCCCCACTACCGCTCTGCAGCGGTCCTGCTCTTACACCATACTCATTACTGAATATTAGTAAAGCTTGATTAAAAACTCGAGGGTAATCATTAGTTAGGAGGGACTCTGTTTTCAAATTTCAATATTGCAAAATCCGGCTTCCAGAGCATTCCTGGATATACCACCATGCAGGCTGCTACTATCACTGCAGGTAATTCCCTTTCCTCCCAAAACAAGCCCCTCTCTATTTTTATAGCGTTTCAGTGAAGAAGAATGAGGGGTAATCTCAGCAATTTTGAAAAAAAATGAATCCACATAGCTAGAGCTACTGAAATAAATGGGGGGAAAGCCGGAGGGGGATAGGGTCCAATAAGATTTTTTTTATAAAAAAGTAATTTCAAAAAATGTACCACAAGCCACACACAAAGCAAGCTGTTTGCAGAGAGATGAAAAAAGGAATATAAGAGCATTTCCTATGCAATAGATAGGCAAAATATGAATCTAAACCAACTACCTAATTACGAAACATTGGGGGATATCCTCCTCCCCAAAAGAAAAAAACCAAAACTTACCTACACACTTTTCACTTTTTCTCTCTCGTACATCTTCACTATTATAAACACATTCCCAAAGTGCCCAGCCTCAGCATTTTTAACTCCCAAAGCAAGCAGGTTCTTCCCTGTGAAGACGGCGCTTCAGTCTAACGATGGGCTGAGCTCCGAGGATGTGAGCATGGGGGAGGGAAACTTCAATATTACAACCCATCCATCAACCACTTCTATAAAGCTCTTTTGTTCCAAGTTCATACTTAGCAACTCAAGGTCAAAACTGATGTTGGAAAATGCAAATCGTAAGTCAACCCAGACTTTCACCCCTCTGTGTCTTCTTGACCTTAAACGCAAACAAGAAACAGGCAAAAAGAAATTTTAGCTACACAATCTACTTATATAAAAATGTATATCAAGGAATATAACCAACTAAAAAATGACTGTGGATTAGGTTTTTAATCTACACTACTAATGATACAGATTAGAAAAACAAAATCAGAATTTATGCATTTAGGATATGATGCCTTTACTACTTTAGTTTTCTTACAGTTTGGACAAAGCCAATCAGTTGTTTTCACCTGGTGAGGGCTTTTTTGTTTGGGGTTTGGTTTTTTTTTGATGTTGGGGGTTGGTTGTTGGGGTTTTTTTGAGAGAGAGAGACAGACACATGGTTTGATTGAAAACACCATAGGGAAAACTAACTGGTTTTAAAAAAAAAACCCAACCTTTTCCTCTCTGGTAAAAAACAAAGGAACACATCTCTATTAGCCTTTGCCTTTAAGAAATTCTGGGTCAGATGTGGGCAGCCTTAACAAAGAAGAAAAATAGTAGGTATTACAAATAAAAAGCAAGGGTTTCATTGCAGCCGAGAAAACAGGATGTATTCCACAGGCTATAACTATTCTCCTTCAAAAGACAATAAGGGAAAATAAATAAATCATTCATTAAGCTCAAACACTTAAGGCCAGCCTTTTCAGTGAACCCCACTTTTTGCAAGGTTCCACAGCAGAAAGCAGAGGTGCCAAATACCTGAGATTACAAGCTTATCCAGTGGATATTTCCCAGAGGTACTGTAACAAGAATCAATTCACATATACAACAGAAAGACAGTGTAAAACAAGAGAACTCTGACACAAAACTGTGATCTAGTATTTAAATCTCTTAATTTTAAGATGATCTGGTAGTCTTTGGAATGGTCATCTCAAAACATTTTAAAGTTTTATTCCAAGAGCTTACACATAACATCTTTCATATGAGAAAAGTCCTGCCAAGAGCTTTAAATATAGCTTTGTTGAATGCTAGTTTGGCTTCCTCCATGTGAATTTGTACACTTTAACAAGAGTTTATGAACTTTATTGGAAAAAAATGAATGTATAATAATAGTTTGCCATCTATGTGTGTAAGTTAATAGGTTATGTAAGATACCAGGTAATCCTGCAGTCTAACAAAAACATTTTAAAATAAGTTATTTCTCTCCAATAGCTTTTATTTAGCCCTTAAATCACAGCTTTCATTTAAAGCACCATCACGCATATGCGTCATGCAAGTCCTGGCAATTAACTCAGCCTAAAGGGGTGCTTAGTTAGGGGAAGGATATGAAAATGTGTTTAATTAGCAGCAACTCAGGATACCAAGGGACTATTTTATTTGATCAACTGCTGCTGTAGATGATGAAAAAGGTGTTTCCCATAATTCTCATTGCAGTTCACTTGCTTGCCCCAAGCAAGATGAAGAAACAGAACCATACGGTATCTTTTCTAACCTGCTTACTAAAGCTCCCATCGACAAGCAAAAAAAAGGGTACTGCATTAATGTAACCTAGATCCTAGACGGTTTCCAAAAACCTAGCCAAGAATCTTTGTCAGAATTTCAAAAAGAAGCTGCTGCTGAAATTCTTAAGCACGCGGAAGGGTTGTTCAGGACTCCTCCTGCAAACACTGAATGCTTTTCACTCCCTCAGAGACATTGCCAACAGCATCTGTAAGGTGAGACGCTGGAAACAGCTTCCACTGTCTCCAGTGGAGGTAGCGTCCATCTTTCTGAGTTCAAGTTCATTACCTTGCCTTTCAACAGAAGCGGTAGGTATTTTTATTGAGAGTATAAAAGCTCTTCCAAAGCAGCACTGCAAGGTCAGAAGTCCTCAAGTAAATAATTATAAATAAAAACTAATATTTTAAAAAATTAATTATAATTTTAAAACATTATTTTTGGCTGCCAGCTTTGTTACTTGATTAACCAGCCTTTTTCAGATAAATATGCTAAGGCCACAGAATGCCCCAGCCCTCTTGATCAAGTTGTTCATCTTGGGTACAAATTAGCACCCCTCTTGGACAACCTTCCAGTAAGAATATATTAGTGTTCCCACTTATACTGCTTTGAAAAGAGGCAATGAGCACAAACTGAAATCCAAGAAACTCCATTTAAACATAAGGAAAAACTTTCTTCTGTGAGGGTAGTTGAACACTGGCACAGGTTGCCCAGACAGGTTGTGGATGCTCCATCCTTGGAGATACTCAAAACCCAAGTGGACACAGCCCCCAGCACCCTGCTCAAGCTGAGCCTACTCTGAGTGGGGAGTTGGATTAGGTGGTCACATCCAGGAGGTAGTGGTCAATGGTTCAATGTCTGCATGGAGATGAGTGACAAGTGGTGTCACTCAGGGGTCTGTACTGGGACCAGTACTGTTTAGTATCCTCAACAATGACATAGACTTAGGATCAAGTGCACCCTCAGCAAATTTATGGGTGACACCAAGCTGAGTGGTGCAGTTGACATGCCTGAGGGACAGGATACCATCCAGAGGGACCTGGACAAACTTGAGAAGTGGGACCATGTGAACCTCATGAGGTTCAACAAGGCTGAGTGCAAGGTCCTGCACATGGGTCAGGGCAACCCCTGGTGTCAATACAGGCTGGGGAATAAAGGGAATGAGAGCAGCCCTGCAGAGAAGAACTTGGGAGTACTGGTGGATGAAAAGCTGGACATGACCTGTCAACGTGTGCTTTGCAGCCCAGAAAGCCCACCGTATCCTGAGCTGAATCAAAAGTGTGACCAGCAGGTCGAGGGAGGTGATTCTGCCCCTCTGCTCTGCTCTCGTGAGACCCCACCTGGAGTACTGTGTCCACCTCCCAACACAGACATGGACCTGTTGGAGTGGGTCCAGAGGAGGGCCATGATCATCAGAGGGTTGGAGCACCTCTCCCATGAGGAAAGGCCGAGAGCTGGGCTTGTGCAGCCTGGAGAAGAGAAGGCTCTGGGGAGACCTTATTGTGGCCTTTCAATACTTAAAGGGGGAAGAAAGATGGGGACAGGCTTTTCAGCAGGGCCTGCTGTGATAGGACAAGGGGTAACGGCTTTAAACTAAAAGAGAGTAGATTTAGACTAGATATAAAGAAGAATGTTTTTACAATGAAGGGGGTGAGACACTGGAACAGGTTGCCCAGAGAAGTGGCAGATGCCCCATCCCTTGAAACATTCAAGGTCAGGCTGAGCAACCTCATCTAATTGAAGATGTCCCTGGTCATTGCAAGGGATTGGACTAGAAGACCTTTAAAGGTCCCTTCCAACCCAAACTATTCAATGATTCTATGATCTCCAGAGGTGCTGTCCCACATCTGGGATTCCATCATTTCAATGACAACAAAAAGAGCGTTTACCCTTTCAGTTTCAAAGCTCTCAAGGCATGATCTTTGGTGACTGCTCAAGCAGCCTCAAGAACTTTTCCTTGGAAAGTTTCATTCAGTTCAAACTCACACAGTCACAGTTTCAACAGCAGCCACTGAGGTGGGGTGAGAAATCAACAAAGGTACTGCAGCAAACAGCACACAGTTAAGTATCTTTTATGACATCCTATAAGTGGAGACCGTGCTCTAGTGTTAACTGAGATCACGCAGGACTTTAGGCTGAGTGATGAGAAAGACTCCGGTCACTTCAGCGTTTACCTACAGAGCTCATACTGAAGCCTGCTATTTGGTGCCTGCCTTTTGTCAGTCAGTCGTTTTTCCAATCTGCTATTTCTGTTAAATGTTGAGATATTCTGGGCTCTCCCTGGTAAATTCAAGCTTCTACTAGAAATATACCCACGCTTTCATTTGTCTTCAGGATTAAGTTTATTTGTGTTTTATTTTTATACGCCACTAATAATAATATAAATTAGAAATACTGTATGTGTATAGACGTAACTAGTGATAAAACCAAGGGAGCACAAACATGCCAAGCTGACAGGAACTCAAATGAAGACAAGCTTTTGTCTACAGTGACCCAATTTGTTTTTATACCAGTTGCACTACACAATGCATTTAAATCATTTAAATATTTGATGTATTAACCTGCAGCACATTATCTCTATGTACAATGCTATATTACCTACTCTTCATCCCACCGTTTACAAGCTGTAGCTATTTTCAGACTGCAACGAGTTTCACAATTTGTCAGCAAGGTTACGAACAGTAACAAAATGGTTCGTAAGGAAAAAGCTACTGCATTTTGTGTGTTGGGAAAAGGGGTGGGAGAGGAAAACATGCACTGTTAGAGCTACGGGGTCAAAACAACACGCTGGGAAGAGCACTCCCTCCCATGTTACATACCACGCTCTGCAGAGGGGACATCACAAATTACAGAATTCAAGCCAAGCTCAGCAATGAGTGGGAGCAGGCAAGATAATAAGTACTGCAGATGGTTTTGGTCTTCATTACCTTTAAGTAGACACAATGACTCTGTAACAGATACGGAACAAACAGAGGCTTTTGTAACACGACAAACTAAAAAACACCAAGAGCTTTGTGCTTTTGTGGTATTCTTCGCCTCAGGCAAACACTCTGTGGATTTCTAATAACCTGCTCTTCCTCTAGACCTCAAGAAGGCCCATAACTATTGTGAAACTTGGGGTTCTTCAAACCACACTTAACTAAATTGCCATCTTCTAGCTTGACCTGTATGTGTTAAGACTAGACTCTCTTGGGGCAAAAAGCCTCACGCTCACAGTGAAATCTGTATTGTGGCTGTGCTAAATAAGTGCTTTCTAATGTTTTAAGGAAATTTGTGATCGCAAGTAGGCCAACGCTGCGGTTTCACCTTCCTCCAGGATAAGCAAGCACAGCGTCCCTCTTCTCTGCGCAGGGGACTTCCTGCCAAAGGGCAGCCCTGTCGTACCGCCGACCACCAAGACAAGGCAGGGCAAGAGAACTGGCTCACACTCACCTCATTTTCTCCAGCTTTCCTATCTTTCCTGAATGTAAAGATCACAATTACAGATTACAATTCTGTATATTTCATAATATAGTTATTATATAATTATAACTACGACTGTAATTTCAAAATCAACTATAATCTATTTACATTTAAACCACCCTTGTTAAGAGCATGTTTGCCTACCCAGGATGAGGTAAACCCTACACGATGCTACCCAGGATTTCGGCAAGTGCGGCGGCAGAGCCGCTTCGGCGCATGTTGCGCAACCGGGGCCGAGCCCAGCTGCAGCCCAATGGGGTCAGGCCCCCCCCCCCAACCTCTGCACGACTGCTCCCCGCAGGGCTCCGGCTGTCCTAGCCTGCCCAACAGGACTGCACACGCTCCCCACTGCCAGGGCAGCAGCCAGAGATACGGGGATGGGTGTTGGCCCTGCGGAGATCACTTGCTATACCAGTTTCCCATATCTGGGCTTCCATCGAGCTCCCGAACACAACTGGTACAAACCCCTGCTATTCCTCCATTATCACCCTTCTATTTCCTACCCTACCCATTCCCTACGGCGAGGATTCAGCCATGCAAAGTGACTTTTTGTGATAAATATGCTTATACCTTATAATACTCTTGATCTTCTATCACATATACGTGCTAGTAAAAAAAAAATCTGGCAGGAGGAACTGCACAGTAACTATCTACTTTTATTTTAATAGAACAAGGAAACAGAGGATGAAAATAATGTAATATTCCTAATATGCCTTGCTGTTTGAGTTTAGATGCAGTTTTCTAAAACTTGTTCATTAAACTTTCTCCCTCATACCACATAGGAGAAAGAACTTAATAGGTTTAAAATGTTAAAGTTCACAATACAGCTTTGGTTGTGCTATCTTTCTTCTAAATTGAAAATCAAGTACCATGGTTAACAAAAAAGGGAATGTTTTAGGTAAGTTTTAGAAGAGCTTTTTTCCATTTCCTGGTAGTTGGCTTCTTTTTTCTAATTCAAAATGGCTTAGGCACCTCTATGAACGATGTGGCTATCAACACTTTGAGGTTTTTCAAGCCACTCAAGCAGATTCAGTTACTTAGCATCAACTAGATACTGAATAGGGAGGGAAAGTCAACACCACTCACTTGGGAGCTCTTTCCTCCCATACAACAAGAACAAAAGGTGCCACTAGAGATAACCCACAAAGCACCCCTCTCAGGTCCTGCTGAGCTTCCCCTAAGCAAACTCCATCTGTTGCCAAAAGCAAAAACTCACCAAAGTGGAAAACAGAAGACAGATGTCCATTTGCCAGGAGGAAGACTAAACTTGCTTTCTTACTCAAACCCATGCTGTTGAGAAGGCTCACCAATGTAACAACCAGACACACAAGAGTATCTGTAAACCAGTGAGCAGCAATATTTATCCTACCACTTAGAAGCTGATGAGAGCTCCTCTGTGGCCAGCATTTTGATACTAAAAAAAAAAAAGAAAAAAATAATCACAACAGGAGGAGCAAGGAGAAAGAAGAGTGTTCAAGTACAATATGTTACCACTTAGAATATTCTGCGAAGTCTCTTGTTTCCATTTTCCACTTGGCCATTCAACCAGAAAAAAAATAAAATAAAAAATAAAAAAGACACTGTCACTATTAGTCAATATGCTTGAAATCTCTATCTTTTTTCCATTACAATTTACATTAATGTTTATTGCTAGTAGAAAAATTCAGTGGCACGATTCTTCAGATAGCATCCATAGTTCCAATTTACTTCAGGAGGCATCTGTTATAGACCTAATCTCTGAAAAGTAGGAGCTAAGTTAGTTAAAAAAATTACAATCTTAGATTAATCAAAATTTGCTTAGACTACAGCCTGAATACAGTAAAAGGAATATCCAATCAACTAGCATAACAGATCTACTGGTTGTCAAGATGTTAAATTTCAGATTAAAACAGAGCTGCCGCTCACATGTAAATTAGGGAAATTAAACCTACTGAAATATTAAAATGTTCTTTAAGTTCAAAAGTTATAAGAACTCAGACACAGATATACATTAAAGTGAATTTCTCTGAATTTTTTTTATTTCAAGTAATGCCTGGATGCTCTCGCTTCCACCACTGTAACGGTGTAAATGGTTTTGCTCTTGATTTCTGTTCATACAGCAGAGCGATAAACATCTCTGTGTTTGGAAGGGAAGCATTAAAAATGACCGAAGGGACATACTCAGATCCGATTAAGACTGTTACTGTGGTGATATCCGCTGTGCCACAAGCCCAGCCGGGAAGGCCTTGCTGGGGCTAACACCAAGGGGTAGGTAATGGAGGGGTGAGAAGGGGCTCTCAGGAGAAAGCCAGAAACTCCATCAAATTTCACCTTTCCTGTCTCTGCCTCCCATCCCCTCACCCTCCTGCCTCCCAAATCCTACCAACTATCAGGCACGCAGAGCACGTTGTGTTTGCAGAAGGGGAGATGCCCAAGGCCAGTTTTATCAGGCATGACACGGGTGGCGAGGTGCAGAGCAGGCACCGAAGCTGTCGCCCCTCAGAGCGGGCAGGACCGGAGATGGAGAGGCAGCGCAGAGCACGCCTGGGGTGGGGAGCCTAAGCTACTAAAGGAAAGGAGGAAGAGAAGATGAAGGAAAAAAATAATAATGAAGCCTTAACCTAAAAAGTGTGCAGACGAGTGGCTCCGACGGGGAAATTACCAAGAGGAGTTATGGCAAAGCAATTACCGGGCACTGCCCCTCTCTGCAGGCATTACTGCCCTGCCCCTGCTGCACACTGACGCAAGCTCGACCACATTCAGTAAGGCCTTAAACATTCATATTCTAACTACTCCTAATTCTGAAAGAGCAATGAAATCTCACATGCACAACGCTGATTAAAGGACAAGAGGCAAATAAATAAATAAAACCTAACTTAAAACATCATCATTCACAAATGACAAAGAAAAAAACCACGACAGCCTGAAGCCAGAAGAAGCCCTGCCCAACTAAAACATGGTACGACATAAATACAAACAACTTGCAAAGTCCACCCACGTTAATCTGTGCTTAACCCACAGGTAAAAAGATATTTTTCCTAGTGTCTTAAGTGGCATGTCATCCAGGCTCTCTGGAGACTGCCATCCAATCAGCACGTTTCCTATCAAACCTACAGCCCAGAACAACATTTAATTACCATGTTTAATTGATCTTGTTAACTGTTAGGCTGGACAGCTTTGATCTCGCCTGCTGATAGCTAGTTTACGACTACAAAAGAAACTGGGTCTTTGCATAATTGCCAAGCCTTCGATGTGCATTTTTTAATTTCTTCTGTTTCTCAATCTCCCTTTCTGTTTGTGCTGCACTAACTCTCCTGATAACAGAAACCGAAGCACATGTCCTCATTTATCGTATCATTTATTTGAACATGCAGAGGGGAAGGAGAAAAAAAAAAAGAAAGATGAGGAGGTAAAAGAAATGCCCCCTCCTTCACCCAGAAATATGGAAAAAGGCCAGGAATTACCATAGTGAATCTGGCCTTGGCAACATTAAGTGCAATATCCCACGGCTGATGGCAGCCAGCACCAAACGCTTCGGAGGAAGGTGCAGGAATCGCTAAGCACGTGTGGGATAATCTGCTCCCCATCCCCCTCAAAAGTCTCATCTGACTCTCGACTGGTTAGAGGCTGGCTTAAATTCCAGGACAGAGGTTTTGAGGAATTTCAGTGGTTTTCCACTGTGTTGTTTTATGTTTGTTAATAGGTTCACTCAAAAAATGCCTCTTCTGCAGGAACTTCATATTAGCAGCTTAGGAGCGAAGCCCACAAGACCAAGATTACTAGCTTGCGCTCAACCAAACTGAGACTGTGCCAATACTAATAGGAAGAGAAACTTCTGAGGACATCTTACTGTATCCTAAAATATCTAGGAGCCTTCAAAATAGATCCTAACTGAAAACAACTAAATACAAGTATGTTCAATTCATCAACTACGTCTCCTAAATACCATTTTCCTGAATGATCAAGCCAGTCATAAGATCTACGGAAATAAATGTTCATAGGTGGTGTATAATAGGTTCTGAGCAATGTACAAAGCAGCTCTAAATTTCAGCCAAAGAGTGTCAACTGTTTTCAAAACAGCAAGCCAAACCCTCATCAAACTGAATTCAGCTGGAGCTTTGCCACTCAGCAGGACAGCAACTTGGCCCACCATCCCCATGGGAAATCTTTTTCTAACTCAGACTTTCTTCCTGCTTATTTCAAACGAAATCTCCTTTGGATCAGGTTGAATTTCCACAGATAATTAGTCTTGCACTAGCTAAACAAAACAAGAGTTATATTGCTTCTGAGCAGTAATCTGAATAATTACAATAGGGTAAAAGAGAAAATGTCTTTTTTTTTTCCTAGGGGAACTTAGCAATTAACTGTTTAACATGGTTTGAACTTTGCTGCTGAGTCTTCGCATTACACAGCAACAGAGAGAAGTACCATTGTGCGTGATCACTTGAAGCATCTGTAGAGTATCGTAGCTGAAGTGTGGCTCCCAAATATTGTTACAATAGAATTTTTCCCCTGAAAGCCCGTCCCTTCTCACCAAAGCTTCCTCAACAGCACGCCATGGTTTTGGTGGCTGGTTTCGCGGGTGGGGGGGTGTTTGGGGTGGTTTTTTGTTTGTTGTGGTAGGGTGTGTTTTGTTTGGTTTTGGGTCTTCTGCTAAACCTTTTTCTAAAGAAGGTTTCTTCTTGTTATTACAAGATGACAGATATCTTGTACACTCTTTCCTTACACCAGAAGCTATAGAAAGGCCAGAAAGTCAGTCAGTTCATCTCCTGCCTGCTGCTGATACTGGCTCGAATAATGCTCACTTTTGGTGGCTAGGGATGGAGGAGGGGTTTCCCTAGGAATAAGCTGAATAAAGCTTCCTGTTCGGCTAAAGCAGGAAATGTGCTCCAGTACTGCCTTGCACACAAAGAGTGGAAAATACTTACTAAACAAAATAGCAGGAGATGAAGTGTAAACTGGATTGTCCTTACATCATGCAGACAAATAGAAAGCCATACTCCCCATCCCCCCCAGCTCTCTTTAATGAAAGTGCTTAAACTTGAAAAAAATACATACATATGTATACATGTTCTGTATGAACATCAAATGATTATGCTGTGCCTTTAAAACCAAACACTGAGGGATTTTAAACAACAACAACAACAACGCTAATTAGGAGGTAGCATTTCCTCCCTCCCACAGGATCGGTTTCTTCTTCTTAGAATAGGAGGTACGACTGGCCAAACCCCATCCTACTACTGGAGAAACTGAACCAAAAGTTGTCATTAGGTTTAACCTCCCAGCATTTGTCTCAAAACATCTCTTCAGAAAGACTAAAAATAAATAGCACAGAAGATGGAAGGGACAGCCTTCCAGTCTGTCAGACCATTAGGATTCACAGAGAAGAACAGCAATATTAATTTTTGCGTAAGTATCTGCAGATGGTAGAAGACAAATATTAATGGAAAAAATGTCCTCCTTCATACCCTATAAAAACAACTGTTTAAGGCCTCATAGCATTTCCCAAGAGCTGGCCTTGTAATTCACGCAAGATTTCTCTATTTCTGCTATCATGACGAGCTCTGATCACTTCAAAGAGGCACTTGTCCTCACCTACCCTGACATTTAAGAACTGAAAGCGTTGAAAACTACATCACCTAATGCTAGGTCGCAGCTAGAGATGCACACTGCTAAGAGATGAAAAGCAGTTAGGCAAGTTCCATGGTGTAAAACATATTACAGCAGCTAGATGCTGGAAACATATAACAACACACCACGCAAAACAGCCACGCACATAAGCTTAATGAAAACCTGATGAAAGACTGTTACAAAGAAGTACAGAATCTAATTAATTCTCTAGACGTGGCTAGTGCAGTTGAAGTAAGGTCATGAGTACTGCATGCTGCACTCGAGTTTTATAAACCACCTTGAGCCATTAGTGCCTCCCACCATCATGAGTTATAAACCAGTCACGGGCCCCACAGGGACATGTCTCATTGTATTCTGATGTCTCTTCTTATGGCACAACACCCTGCTCATCATGCAAGGCTCAAATACATGTCAGGAAAGCATTTTACTAAATGTCCTTAAAAATATCCTTGTATTGAAATAGAGTCGGGCACAAGTTTCTCAGCTGGGGGACAAAGAGAAGCTTCTCTACCACCCTAAATGGAAACTTTGACAGCCAAACCAAACCAGAGAGAGCTGAACCATTCCAGTGAACCCCAACATCAGCGGTGAACCCTGGAAAAAGCCAGCCATCACTAAGATCGCATACAACTGAAAGCTACCTTCAGTATCCTGAAGCAGACATGAAACTAAAGTCTCTGAGCACCTCACGCGTGGCATGCCAATACAAACCCCCTGGAAAGCAGGCCTCCCAGTTGCACAGCATGGCAGAAGTCCAGCCATGCTGATAGGTGAGGAAGTTTCCCCCTAGTAAGGGTTGCAAAGACGTAGCATCTCCTGCTACATCATTAACCAGTTTGCCAGGTCTCAAAGTTCTTTCAGATGTGGTGCAATGGATGTACTTGAACTAATGCATTCACTACAGGATACCAAAGAGTATACAACAGAAGAGAAACAGCAGAGGTCATTCAAGACACATTTAACTACTAATGCTCCAATACGTACATCTAGGAGCGTGTGGATCCTACACGCGCGCACACGGGCACTCCGTACAGCCAGAGCAGCAAGCACAGTCCATGACTGTAAAGAATGACTGAACACAAAGAGCTTTGTTCTGCCTGCTCTCCCTGCCTCGCACTCCCATGCTCGATGAGGAACAAACACTACTTGGACCCCTGTTATCTGAACAATTGATGTTACACGAAACTTTACTTTGAAACAAAATTATGATAATACACACAGAAACCCCCCTCACACTTTCAAAGTAGGTACTTTCCCAAGCACCAGGGACATATGTAGCGTAGCTTATACCAGCTGCCAGCCCGCAGCTACTTCCCAAGAAACAGTTGTGACCCAGATTTGAAGTTTGCTAGTCCTCTTCTGGTCCTTCCCATATAAAATCATGCTGGGATAACAAAAGTCACCCTGGGACCTTTGGTTCCAAGAGGAAATTATTGTCTGGGCCCACAAAGAGAACAAAAGCCATTTATTCAAGTAGAAATTGCCTATGATTTGAAAAGCAGGTGTACAACGTCCTATCCCCTCATCCTGAAAGCCAGAGCACAATACTTAAGTCATCTGATATGTCATGCTGCATCTGCCTGTGCACCACAAGAGATACAGTAGTTCACAGTATTTTTCCCCACAAGAAAAGGTTTATGAGCAATAAGAATCTAGTAAGTGGGAAAGCAATTAAATTTGTTTACAATCCCTGTTGTTCTTATAGTCCCACACCAGCAAACAGTTTTCTCCATGAAGCTTCTGTATCTTCAAAAATGGGAAGGAAAAATCCCCCTTGTCATTGTTTCCAAACAAAGCCAGCATTATTAAACCATTCTCTTTGTTTTACAGATATCTCCCTTTAATGCCAGGAACAGCGTTAAACTTTCAGAGGAGCCTTGACGGCTTGCATTATAGAGACGTTCATGATGCTAACTATAACCGATCATCCCACCTGATCTCCTTGGCCAGATTACAATATGCAGAAAGCATGTAAGAAGAGAACTGACATTCCTTTATGTACAACTTCATGTCAGTATGCTTAGCCTACACATCAATTCCTTGTGTGACCGACACGCAAATAAAATAATCTTCCTTTACAAAAAGGTTGTACTTCATACAATAAAAAAAAATTAGAAAGAAATCATCATTAGTTCTCATTGGCTTTAATAAATGAGATCTTTGAAAAGTAAATATTAGCAGCAGCAATGCAGCTGTTAAGTAGCAAAATTAAATTTGACAGTAAAGATGCCAAAGAATTTAAAACCAAATGGAAAAAGCCAAACATAGTAACTGCATCCATTTTGGGGAATTGCAATGACAAGAACAAAGATCACCAAATTAAAAGCAATAACAAGCTTAGCTCGAAGAACTGAGTTGTAATTAAAGAAAATTAAGTAGTAAATTGTAACTTGTGCAAAACAATGACCAAGAGAGCATACAATAACTAAATGTCTGACACATGTAAAATTTCAGGGTTTGCACACTGTAGCACTAGCCTCTTTTCACCTTTCCCTTTAGATGTGTTGCATCAGTGTATGGTAGTAATTAGCTCCCTATTTAAGAGATAAATAAATACTACTTCCTATGAGGGTATCAATGCAATATACCACCATACCAGAGGTATCTCCAGTAATAAAACATTCTCATTTCAAGTCTGACTGCACCATGCCATGCCAAGCTAGCATAACTAAAATTGGCAGAAAAGGATATACCTGTCTTGGTGAGGAAGAAAAGCTCCTTGAGTTTGTCAAGCAGTTACAAAGCACCAAAAAAAGTCAAACTGGTCATCACAAAACTTTAGCCTAACACTTACAAACTACAGAAATAGCCTTTTGGTAAGGGTGATGATGGTTTCTTCCTCTGGAGGAACTGCATACTGAAGCATATGACAGGAATACATAAGGAACATACCTAAGGAATAATTTTGCAATGAAATCGGTAAGTTCCCCATACAGAGTTCATACTCTCTGAATCTTATCTGTGAAAGGTCTTCCTTATCAATTTTGTTCAGAAGTATGCCACACGCAAAGCAGGCTTTCTACTTCCATTTAAAAGAACACTATTGGTGGTCTCTGAGCAGCAATCCTATTTAGGCTAGGCTTGTACCTTACACAGCTGCCACAGAAGTTGCAACACAGTTCTTCGGATTCCTGAATGTTTCCAACACATTGAGAAAGCTAAGCTGATGTTGCAAGCCATCTTTCACTCACTCTGTGGGGAGCTAGCACATGCACAAATGAAATTCCATGTAGAAGATAAAATTTTTACAGGATCCTTTCTCAAAAGTTGGATCAAGCTTGGAAAAAAACCGTTTCCTACAGCTCTATGTGGCTGTACAGTTAGTTGCTTCTAAGGGCCACCTTACAGGCTCAGAAAGAAACTTAACAAGAGCGTCCCCATACTGCCATTACTCAGGAATCCAAGGCGAAACCTGGATCTTGCTGCTTATGCTCTGTGTGAAGTTGCAAATACAAACTTGGGATCAGTTCTGCACGCAGAACCGAAGCTCAGGAGAACCGAGAGATACAAAACCAGCTGCGAAGTGTAGCCAGGTTTGTATTTACTGAGGTCTTCCCAGGCACATCCAAAAGAATTAATCAGGCATGTGGGCTGAACTGTCAGAAGCTCGGCTGCTCCCAAGTCTAGAGCAAACCTGGCATAAACATGTGAACAAACCCACCCAGCCCTCCCTCAGGATTACCGTGCTGTCTCCCAGCTAAAGTCTCCCCGCGCTGGAAGCGCTGACAGCCACCAGCTCCCCTCCGCCCTCGCTGCAGACACTCTCTCCCCGGTGAATTACAGTTCTGCCAGAGACACTGGGAAAACACCGGCAGCCACCGGCCCCGCACGCTGACACTTCCCTGCCCGGGCGGCAGCCAGCGCCGGAGCCGCTGGGACGAAGCCCGGGGCCGGGGTCACCAGGAGGGGGACGAGCAGCGCCGCGCTGCAGCCGCAGGCACCGCCGGGGTCCCGGCAGGAGCCGCAGCGGGACACCGGAGGCGCCGCCGCCGCCACCTGAACGCGGGAAGGGCGGGAAGGGGATGCTTAAGTTTCCCTCTTTCTTTTCTCGTTTAAACAGATAAATAAAGAAATAAAGCAAATTCTGCCGCGCAAACCGCCCCGCCACCGGGCGGGCACCCCCCGGCCGGTCCCCGTCCCCCGTTCCCCCTCCGCCCCCCGGGGCCGCCCCGCCACCGTCCCGGGCTCGCAGCGGCGGGGAAGGGTCGCACTCACGGATCTTGACTTTGCGGTGGTCGAGGCGGGCGAGGAGCGCCTCCAGGGCGCCGAGGCGGCGCTGGAGCCGGGCGTTGCGGTGGCAGAGGGAGTCCGCCTCGCTGAGGATCCCGCCGAAGATGTCGCCGGCGCAGCGGGAGAGGTCGGAGAGCTGCATCAGCAGCGACACCAGCGCGTACGAGCTGACCTGCTCCAGCGCCCCGAAGAGCGGCACCGCGCCGCGGCGGCGCCCGCCGCCCCCCTCCGCCGCCCCGGCGTGGTCCCCCGGCGCCGGGCCGCCCCGCTCCGCGCCGTCCCCGCCGGCCTCCTCCAACCTGCACAGCTTCAGCGGCTCCAGGGTCCGCAAGGGGAACGGCATCGCGGCCGGGGAAAGGAGGGCAGCGCAGGGCACGGTGGCGGGGGGGGTGAGGGGGAAGAAGCTAGGCGTCCCCGGCGCAAAAAGTCTTCATTCGCGCAGCGGCCGCGGTGACAAAAGTTCAGAAAGAGGAGAAAGAGGGAGAGAGGGAGGAAGAACAACAACAACAAATGAATCGGGGCGGGAGGGCGGCCGGGCTACGCGCTCCGGGGCCGGGGGGGAGCCGCTGCCGCCACCTCGGCGGAGGGTGAGCCCCGCGCGGCGCCCATGTGCGGGAACGGCCCCCGGAGGAGGGAGCGGCCCCGGGAGGAGGGAGGGGAGGGCAGGGGAGGGGAGCGGAGCGGCCGCCGCAGCACCGCCGCACGGCGGGCGCGGGGAAAGCCCGCGGCGGCGCGGCGCTGCCCTACGGCCGGGAGACAGGAAAGAGCCCGGCTTTCTCTCCCCAAAGTGGAGATTGGGGGGGGGGGGAGAGGAAGCGTGGGAGGGGGGCTGAAGCGCCCTGGATGCGGCCACAAAGGAGGAAAGGCAGCCGGGGGGGGGGGGGGAGAGGAGAAGGAGGAGGGGAGAGAAAAGCCCGGAGCAGCCCCACCTGGGGAGCCCCGCGCTGTTGCAGGCACTTTTCTGAACGCACCAAACTCGCAACCCGGAAAGCGAGAGCTGGAAAGGGGGGGGGGGGGGGGAAACCTCCACGAACCTGGGAAAAGAAAAAGAGGCTGCCGCCTACCTGTGGCTCCCCGAACTGGAGCCTTCGCCAGAGCCTCTCCCTTCCCGGCCAACTAACAGCCAAGGTAGCCGCGCCCGGCTCGGCCCGGCCCCGCGGCGCTTCCCGGGGGGACACCAGCCCCCTCCGGCCCCGTCGCCGCCTCCTGCCCGGTGGAAGGGGCCAAGGGAGAGATGGGGCAGGTCGCCTTTGCCGTGTCACCTCAGGCTGTCCCCCCGCCGTGCCCGAGATACTGCTCAAGGCAGGAGCAGAAGAACAGCCCGCCTGGGAGACACGGTGTGAGCAGAGCTCTAATGGTTATTTGTGGTTAATTTTTAGTAAGATTGACACTAAAGCAGGAAAAGCAAAGTCTGAACCAAGCAGCGTGACCTGGAGTGTCGTGGCACCAAACGTCACCCCAGCACATAACCGTGGTACGGACTGAAGGCAGGTTCAAGCCTTAGGAGCCCCTGCAGGACAATCAGCTCTTCATCGAGATGACGGCTTTAATGGGCTATTCCCCACAGAACCAATTTAGCCTACTAGCAACTGTCAACAGCTGCTATTTAATTTTAATTGGACAATGCCCTTCTGGCTCCTGCTATATGATAAAGAGAGGAACCCAATCCCTCTCTTCTGGTGGAAAAGGGCCCTGGGGAAAAGTGATTGTATGGTCCCTTCCTTCCCATAGCCTGCTCCAGCTCCCTCTGCAGCTGCCCCTGATGAATTTATGTGATGAAAGATAGAGAATCAGCTGGAGAAGGAAGGACCCAGGGATAGATCCGCGGTGCCCTTCCATTAACATCTTGGGGCCGCATAATTTATAACAGAATATTATGGATCATAGTAATTCTCATATGTAGTTTTAGCCTTGGTTACTTAAGGGAAACCTGAAGAAAACTATTCCACCAGCAGTGTTTCAGAAGCTCCTTGGTGCATGGAGGAGTTTGGGGGCAAGGCCGCAGGCAGTGAAACCAAAGGCCCAATGGCATGCACAAGAGTTAAGATCTGCAGGAAACACGTTTAGGCTCATACACAAAAATTGCAAGTCACTAATTCATCTCATACATTAATCAAGAAAAGTCTCTCATCTTCCAGTTTTCCTTGGAGGGGGGAAGCAATGCAATCTAGTGTTAAAAAAATAAAGAACAAGCCCACCTTTCTTCAGACCTCAGTCCAAACAGTTTACCAATGGATAACTTTGCAACATGGAACACTCCCACTGATTTTCTGTTGCAGACAGTACCACTGAGCACAGATGTGCAATATTTGTATAAACTGATGAGAAGAACATGGTGCAAACAGGCTAAATGATGTTTAACCAGGGGGTTAAGCACAGACGGAATCCTAAGCAATAGTCCTGTGATGGGGAAGCTGTCAGGATTGATTAACAGAGGATGGAAAGCAGTCATTCTCTCGTATTGAATTCTTCTGGTTTTATTTTGGGACATAATGTCTTCATTAGTTCTTAGACGTGTTTGTTTGGGATAGTCATTTGATAAAAAATACGGCCTGTTCACTGGCGTGTTTGAATTGAGAGGAGTGTATCTTTGTATGTTTTGTTTAAACTATAGGAGTAACATGGGGAAACCAAGTATGAGGTGGGCTTCAATATAAAACACAGTAGGAAGAAAACAAGCAAAGAGCTCAGTTCAGGTGTCAGCTGGAAAGAACCCACAGCAACATATCTGCCAGAGCAGATATCATAACATCGTGAGCATGTTTGTTTGATTGGAAATCACTCATTTTTATTTTGAAGTTTTAGTAATAGGTAGTTGAAAAAAAGATACCAGTCTAATATCCTTCCTGAAAATTCAGATCAAATCCTGATATTGCAAATATTTTTGCATGTTCTTATCTGTAAGTAGGAAAAAGTGTTTAAAACAGATTTGAGTGCAGGGAGAATAATAACAAGAAATCAAAACTTTAGGCAATACCTAAATGCAGTAAAGAGCCTCAGCTATGGTGAGTGAGTGGAGTTTCACTGCCAGTGAAGCCTACTTTACCTATTTCACTGATTCCAATGTTTGCAAACTGTAAAATGAACTACTGTGACAGCTTGACTGTTTCTGGTGGGAATAATGTCTCATAAAAAATAAGGTCTTTTTTAGGACTGACAGTTAAACCTAGTTAAGAAATAAATATGAATTTAAAATGCACTGATGTTCTTGAAACATTCAAAGTCTGTATGTTTATTCCAGAACAATACTTTTTTCTCATTAATTTAGTTGAGTCTATTTTTCTGGGATGGGCTGTTACTACATGGAATAGTCAGAAAAAAACAGATGTGAAAAAAATGTAAATATTGAGTGACTGAAATGTGAACATCCATTAACTGAAACCAGTAAAGGATGGTCTCAGAGCTTGTTTCTTCCCGTGCAAAAGGAAGGCACATAGGAAGGGAAACAGAGCTTAAATACTTACACAGTTGGAGATTTAAAGTATTCATCATGTTGGAAAGGAAGTATTTAAAATTTCTAAGTTCAGCGGAAATACAGACTTTCTTAGGGACACCCCATCCCCCTCAGATACCCGTGCATATTGTCTACTTCAAGCGGTTATGGCTGGAAAATGTTTCCTTTTCTGGCAGCACCACGAGGATGCTCCTGCCCCTGTTTTATACTCCAGCAGGCTCTGGGGAGCACTGGGGCGAGGTGGGCACCACCGGCCGGTGGGCGATGCCTGGCGGGGCAGTGGCGGTGACTGCCCTGGGGCTTCTCCCCGCTGCCCGGAGGTGGGGACAAGGGGCTGCTTTCCATTTAGCTACATCTGCCGGAGCAGGAGGTCTGCAAGCTCCATGGGCAACAGTGGCCTTCACTTGTGCAGCTGGGTCTGGCAGAGCTGCGACCCAACATTCTGGGTCTCACACCTGCAAATGCCCTCAGTTAGGGGTGGGAGATCCTCTGAGAAGAGGAACAGAGCCTAGAAAACTGAGATGAAAAGGGGGAAGGCAGACAGAAGGGCAGTAGAGACTTTACTAAATATTGCAAGTCAATATTGATTTCATTTTTAATGAAAGTTCAAAGTTCACTGGAAAGTTCATTACATCTGAACTGTAGCTTCTAGCTAAATTACCAAATTAAACACCTAATGACTTTGATGTTCTATTTTGAGAAACAGAAGACAAGTCTTGTGGGAGTTACTCATCACCTATTGCGGAATGAATGCTGCTCTTCCGTCGGCCTGCTTCTGCAATCCATTTGGGCTCTCAGGAGCAAATGGTGAGCGGCAGTACAAGAGCCACATGGCCAACCATGAAACACCAGGCAGCTCTTCCCTAAATCATAGTTACATGCCAAGAAGGTAGTTTAGATGTGGTCAGCCGGGCTCACCAGGCTCATCCAGTGTAGCTTAGCCCACAGAGTCAAGCTCTGTGCCTGTGTAGGCTAGGAAAACCCAACCACGTCAATACATAGGAATAAATAACAGTACAGCTTGGGGGGATGGAGGAGGGCATCTCTTGGTTGCTCCTAGAGCAGTGCTAATGCGCCCTGGTTTGTAATCTAGAAAGCAAGCTCAATGTTCTGGGCACACAGAGCTTCTGGATTTTTGAGTTACTTTGGCTGTTGAGCTGTAGAAGTTTGGTGTAGGCTTAAAATAGAGGCAATTCTGCAAGAGAAGGGTGTTTCCTGACATTTTTTTCTTTCCTGGTTAACCAAAAGTATGTGGATGCTTCCAGTCTTGTTGGGGCACTGGGCTCTTTTAATCATCATACATTTCATTTCTGTCTTCAATAGAAAACCTTTTTCAAATAAACCTGCAGAAGATAGGCAGAAAATGGGAGTAGATCTGACTCCTGACAAAGTTAAATGGTACCAGAATTTTACCCATTTCTTTTCTGGTCTCTCCCTCATGACTGCATACTTTTTGTGCTTTATATAAAAATTAACAAATTATCAAATTAATTACCGCAGAAAAAAATGATAGCTGTTTTGCTGAGTTTCTTTAAATTTACATGCCACTATGTTAGACTGAAGATCACTTTTGCCTGACGATGCAGGAGAACTTCCAACCATCACTTTTCTTCCAGCTTACCAATGCCAGGAACTGGTGTTTTTGTGTACTGGAGTTTGTACCCAGCATAGCCCAAAAGATTCCCTCCTTGTCCAGAAATGGAATCTTGTGGATATTCTTTTAAAACCAATGGCAGAATTTCTCTGATGGTGACAGGCATTTCTCTGATGCAGGTTGCTTACAAAGTCTTATTTCCCCGGACATTCATCGTTTCAAGCTTCTGTCAGCCCCAAGCTCTCCTTGTCTGGCTTACCCCTGGATCATGCACCTGCTTGAAGCCTGGAGCTGAGCTCCCTTTTCTATTTAGTTCCATAATATTTTTGCTGATTTTCTTCACCATGTTATCTTCACCATTAAACAAAGGCAACAGTGTAACTCCAACACTTTAATCCCTGTTATTACAAATTTTCATAGTAGATGAGTTTAATATTTTCTTGAGCACTATCTTAAAGGTTAGTGGTTTGTTGCACCAGTCCCAGTGATTTTTCTGTCCCTGCCCTCATTTCTTAGTCCTAACATTAAGCTGAAACTAATTTTTCAAGTCTGTCCACCTTGTGGTTTAGACCTTGGGTTGTTCTGCTAGCTGGTCCCTGAGCTTTTCAGAGCTATAGAGCTCTGCATATCTACACAAGTGCAAGAGTCAGCACACTATGCTCTGCCAGCTTAAAATCTCTTAAACCCTTTCTCATTTTTCTATCTTTACACAGTTGTCTTTGGATAAGAGCCACACTAGCAATGGTGCAATGGAACAATCAAAGCTAACTGCAGTAGGAATGACACCATGGAGGAAGCGGTAGTTGTGATCGCCGTAGGATATGATTCAACACACCAACAAGGCATAACAGCTCTTTGCCACTAAAAGAGGAGCTCTTCCACCCCTGCTTCCTTCCTTCCATTCCTGCTGACAGATGCACGATCTGTAGCTTGCTCTGCAAGCATCTGAAGTCCTTAGTGTAAAACTACCGTAGCTCTGCTGCATAAAATGAAGCAGCTGATGTGCTGTGAAGAAATTGCAGGAAAATGTACTCTCCGTGCTTCAAGACACAGCGGTATGTTGTACTATTCTTAGGGGAGCAGAACAGTGGGGGAAAATCTAGGCTGTGAATAGGAAAACATGCAAGAGACCATAGAGCCCATGAAAACATGACTATAGCATTACAGCCCTCTCAGAGCTCAAAGCAGATCGTGATCATCAGAGGCTTTTGGTCCTTTTTTTCAATGGACTAGAGAGCAAGGAGAAGGCTGCCAGCCACTATGGAAGTGTGGGACTGAGAGACAGCCCACCTTTAGGGCTCCAATTCTTGGAAATGGGAACAACCACAAGCTGAATCTCCCTATAGAGAAACCACGTGGCTGAGAGATTGTCTCAATGGATCAATAATATTACTTCTAGAGTTACCATACCAGTTTTCTTCATTTGGTTGAGGCATTTCTGTGTCTTTTAACACAGTGCATTTCTCACTTCCACTTCCTCTGTGGCAGAAAAACACTTCTGATTTTTTTTTTTTTTTTAATTGATAACGTGTTTAGGTTTCTGCTTCACAAGGACTTAAGTCATCTAAATATCATGGAATCATAGAATCACAGAATGGTTTGGGTTAGAAGGGACCTTAAAGACCATCTAGTTCCAACCCCCTGCCATGGTTGCCCAAAGCCCCATCCAACCTGGCCTCAAACACTTCAAGGGAGGGGGCCTCCACGACTTCCGTGGGCAACCTGTTCCGGTGCCTCACCACGCTCATTGTAAAAAATTTCTTCCTTACATCTAATCTAAATCCAATCTAAATCATGTATCATTATTAACTATTACTGAGTTACACAGGTACAGGTATGCATACAGCAAGCGATGTAGGACAGTAATATGGGTGTCATTATTTGTGAAAGAAAAATTTATTCTGGAAAAACAAAGGCTGGAGGAAGTATCAGCTGAAAATCAGACTCAACATATGGAGATTTCATAAATGCTGAGCAAAGTCTTTTGTTGCTGACTCTAGCTTTAATGAGAACAGCTTGTGTTGAAAGCTTTCGTAAATTCCATATGAAATTTTTATTTATCTAAGACTATGACCACATTTATGTCTTCTCTAATTGTGTTATATGTGGTCTCCTTTGAAGTAATGACACAGTTTACATTTTGATTCATTAACAAAACATCGTACCAAAAAATCTAAAACAGTTTGAAAAACAATTCGGTCAAACAAGACTTGAAATTGTATTCTTTTAACAGGACTGATTATGCTCTCAGATGAATGCCTCAGGATTCAGGGCAAGCCATGCCTCCAATGGACGGGAGCCTCTTAAATTGCTCCCTGAATGTGCAGACCGAGCAGCTCAGGGAAGCAGAACTCGGCTTCTCCTTAGGCATTAGCTCTCCACCATCAGTCCCTACAGCTACAGCAAAGTACTTGTTTAAACTACATATATGTAACACTTTTTAAAAAATACGCCACCCTGTTTTGTTTCAGTTGGTGAACACAGATCAGTGGTACACCAGTCAGTCACAAACAATTTTTGATGCATTGCAGCAGCTCCTGCCTCATAAACAAAATACAGGCTTTGGTCACTGAAAAAATGCAGAGCATGATAAACCTTCTATCAACCAACGCAGATTTCCCCGTTCTCTTCCTTGCGAGTGAGCAGGGTTTGTCACTGTGATCTACACCATGGATGAAACAGTTGGTGGTGAAATTATAGTGGGGCTGTGTGCAGCAACCTGCCAGGGATGCCACTGCTGTCTAAACTCACCTCTCTGGTTTTTTAGAGGTTTTGGATACCTCTTGAAATTTTAAATTTTTTAAAAAAAAGACAAAATATTTCCTAATATATTTAGTATACTATCCATGTTTTGGATACTTACAGGATGACAGAATAAAATTCTTTGGGCCTTAAGCTGATTTTTAAAAATAATTATTTGGGAAGAATTTCCCACTGTGGTAGATCATTAAAGGTCTCTGGCTGCCTTATGTTCCTGCACATAATGTCATCTACCTGATGATTGGTTGGGATGAGATTCAGTGTGTTCATGCTGCAAAGCTCAGTTTTTCTGTTTATATACCAAATCAGTCTCAGAGACTAGCATATTGCTAATAAATAAAGTCTAATGAAAAATACTCAAATTCCAAAATAACAATCTGGAAGACTGAGAGTAAGGGAAAATCTATTTTTGCCTATCTAGAGATGACACTGAACATCAAAGTCTACACTAAACGGAGTAACAGTTGAGGATCTATACACCTCCAAATTAAGAAACTCAGGAGCGATACCTGTGATGGCTGGCACATTTGTATTTTCCACGACCTGTGTGCTGGTAGTACTGCTGCTTTACAACAAGTATAAATGATCTGAATTACTCACATTGCAGAAAAATTACTATGAAAATTTCTAACTTGTACAGACAAAACCTTATATTAAATTTAAAATAAATTGAGAGCGGTATTAGAGAAAGTAAAAGGAATTGGGATTTTTAGCACATACTGCTCTCTGAATAGTCCAAAAAGTTTCTGGGTACCAAATGTGTGACTATGCCGCTGCTGTGATAAATGCAGCTGTGTTTCTTTCATTGCGTAGATCAGACAAACTGTACAAGCTGAGCATCAGCGTCTTGTTCATAAATCAGTAAAAAAAAATGCAGCACAGTATGCAAGATTTACTTAGGCCTTCTTTCTGTTCCAAGTGTTTTCAGACTTGGCAGAGTACGTGTTCCTCGGAGGACTATGAATATGCCGGGTTTTAAGCGTTTCCAGAAAAATAATTTTTTAGTTAGTTCAAGAAAAAAAAATATAAACACTTTGCTTAATAGCATAGGAATCAACTTTTAAATACAGTGAAATACAGCTAAAAAAGTTCTGTTTAGTTTTTCTTAAAAGTGGGGTGAAAGAAAGTGTAAGGAATTTCAGGCCAAGGAATAGCTTCTCTAGGAGGAAAAAAATGCTGACTGTATTTAAAGCCTCCTTCCACAAGCCTCCCTTATGATCTCTTTCAGAAAAGTTTGCTAATTTAATCCCTGATTGTACCTACTCTGAAAAAGAAAAATAAAGCACTTCCACAATGATGCCACTTTGGTTCTTTAATGTGTCTGGTTTTCTGTGCTTTATACTTAACGACAGCTATAACTGCAGTTTTGAATACTAATGCAATTATTGTCATCCACAACCAAAACTTGTAAATGCATATAGTCAGTTATTTTCCACTGAAGTCTGTAATTTTACTGTGCTTTCCCTGTAGTTGTTTTTTAAATATACTTTGCTAAGGAGGTCTCATTTAAACCTATTACTCTATTAAGATTAATTTAAGAAAACCTTAAAATAGAAGTCTTCTCATTGATATCTACTGTACCGTACTATAATTAACTACTATACAATTGCCTTCAGTGAAACAGTGCTACTGGCCTGGCCACTGGATTTCATCATGTATTTAAGCCTTAAACATTTCGCTACAGAGTCGCTCTTTATTCTACAGGAATTTGGTAGACACGGTCACAGGTGTCCTGTTTGGACCTGAGACCTCTCGCTGCTATTTCTTCTTTAGTATTTCCAAAGCAAAGGAAAATGCTTTGAATGTTTAACTTCTCCTTTGCTAATTAGAGGTACTGGAGCAAAATCATATTAAAAAGAAAACTCTGGTGTACCGTTTAGTGCATGTATTGCTTAGAAACAGTTTTCTGTACAAATATTTCTGTGTATTTTTTATTCTCTTTAGAGGATGGATTTTTGTTTGTTTTTACTTCTGCATTTGTATATGTCTAACAAAACAGAGTCTAAAATTACAAACACGCTTTCGAAGTCTGTTTGGGAGAAGACCATGTAGTCAGTGGAACTTCGCAGCAATGTATCTTCTAGTCTGGAAAAAACCAGTCACTTGATGCTTTTAAAACATCGGGGCAGTTGTATTTATACTGAGCCACCAAGCTATAGAGGGGGAAGGGAACTAAATTTCCCAAGCAACACAAAGGATTGACTTGAGGCCAACTACAAATCTGACCAGGAAAAATTGCAGACTGCCAATAACTCACTGTCCTACTTAGATATTAAGATAACAATATCTTATTAATCTGAGTTATATTTCTAGAATATAGTGACATAATTCTATAATACAACTTTCTGTAACTGTAACTATGAGAGCTATATTTCATGCTCTCAGGACATTCAATAAAGGAAGTCTACCTGCTTGCCTTCACAGCTCTTTGCAGGCATAATCTTCACAAATCTTCTCACTTAGAAAAATTACTGGATTTTTCTTGAGTTGAATCAACTTCCAAATAAAGCCTATAATTTTGCATATGGAGTTTACCATTTTAAAAAAAGTATATTCAAGTAAGTTTTATATTGAGTGGCTCAAGAAGAAAATGATGTTTGCCTGGTTTTCTTTTAAGCCAAAGGGTCTGTCAACAAAATTCACCTACAAATTTTTTCCTATAAGCTACAAATTCATCCTTGCCCATGATGCCAACAGAACCTTTGACAAAAATTAGGTCGGTGCTATGCTTAAACCATGTTCGATCATGTAGATCTAGGTTGTCTAATTGTTTCCTTTTTTCTTTCTCCTCTCTTGTCTTGTATCCACCTGTTGTATGATCTTTGTGGTTGGAATTGCCTTTGTTCCCTGAGTTAGTACAGAGTTTCCCACCACTGGGATTCTTGGCCATGACTGAAGATTCAGAGGTGTGTGCAGGTGATTATGTCCACAAGTCCATGTTTGTGCACTCTAGAGGTGAGGCTGAAATTGCTTTGAATGGTTAAACTTTATTTACTGGACCTTCCCTGGCACTCCTGGGTTACTCTGTACTTGCTATACTGCTCAGTGGCATTTCATAGAATGCAAATAGCAGTTTCTCCTATTGACGTTACATGTAAACACTGGCAAAGAAAATAAAACAATTTTTGTACGCACTTAGCCAAACTACTAAAACAACCAAGCAAGTATTTTATTTCAACTGCTACCTTATGATTGGGTTTTTTCTGCAAGGTCTTACTCCATTATGGTCCTGTTGTGATAAATTACTGAACAATTTAAAAAGCAGGTTACAGAAAACAAAAGATGCACCTTGGTTCTTTGTGATATGAGCTGCGTGTTCTATCTTGTTGTACTAAATTAATCATAAACATTATTCAATATTTAAATATTTAAAAGGAGAAAAGAGCAGGTGCTTGCCAAGAACAGGTGTTACAAATTTAAGGTTTAATGTTTCTAGAATTCACTTCCCACTTTGGTTTACAAGGGTTCAGTTTTGATGACCTTGGGATTCTGTAAATACCATGTTGCTGATCTTAGAGTGACTGTAAACATCATTACATTTACAATGAGTGGCTCAATAATAATTCATTTTGCAAAAATAATTCAGCGGGCTGCCCAAGGATGAAGGATTTGCCCAAGGTTTGTTTTGTTTTGGTTATTTTAAAAGCATATATGAAATTCATCGTTGTCTAATATTGAACATGCATGCAAGCATTTGAAGGACTCGTGCCACATTATCCAAGCTGTTTCTCAAGTCTATCAAGGAATCATTTGAGTCCTGTGAGAAAGGTTATTTAAGATAAAATTGGTAAAACAGTTTGGTAGATGGAATAATTGTATTATAATATATTTTTAAATGTGAACAAGCATTGTCCAAGCAAGACAATGGTGAGAGATAGAGATTAGCAATCATCCTGCACAAAAAGACTCTTCCCTCCCTCCTTTCCCTCCACAACATTTCCTTTAAGTAACTCAGCCTTATCCTTCAGAAAAACCCTACTCTTTTTACAAAATGCCAGCATCTAAAAATGTGGAAAATGTTTTGAAATAATTCTAAAGGGAAATGTATTATACACTAGTGAAGCACCAATGCATTTCTCATTAATCTTTATTTTACATCCTGACAGAGTGTGAAAAATTGTATTAAGTTTGGGACTATACCTGAAATACTGGGTGTGCTGGCAGAGCCAATGAGACTTTTTCCTTTTCTATCAGGGTTATAAAACAACTAAGGTACAGCTCCAAAGTGCTTTGCCCTTGAAGGATCTCAATGCATGTTACAAACATTTAGACCAAATATTTAAAGGAAGGCAAATGTAACTGTACAATAGCTTCTATATTTATTGAATAAATATAGAATATTAGCATTTTTTTCTATAACTAAAAATTGTATCAGGAACAACTTCTTCACTAGAACTGTAATGCAGTACTGAAACAAGTTATCTGCAGAGGTGGTGGAATCTCCATTCTTGAAGGTTTCAAGGCTTGGCCAGACAAAGCCACAGCTGACCTGACATGGCAGTAGCCCTGCTCTGAGCAGGAGGTTGTGCTACAGGATGTTTGTGCAATCTTCATTCCTGAGGTTTTCAAGATAGGCTGGATAAAGCCCTGGGCAACCTGGTCTGAGCACACAGTTGACCCTACTTTGACTTGGAGACCTCATGATGCTATGACCTCAAGAGGTGCTTTGCAACCACTATTATTTCCATGATACTGTGAATATGAAATCCAGACTAACTAGTGACCATGTTAATAATATTCTTTCAACATAATTTTCCAGGCATACAAAGAAATTGTGAGGGGTTTTTTATTTGTGTTGGGGTTTTTTGTTTGTTTGTTTGGGTTTTTTTCTGGAGATGAGACCACAGCATACATGCCAGGTCCATCCAGGAGCTGACAAGAGAGCTGGAGACCCTTATTTTAGGGATTAGAGATTGAAGGCCCCAGGCTGAGCTGAAATGGGGCTCCTGTGCCCATTGGCAGTGGGGTGGGGGGGTCCCAGGTGGGACTGGTCAGGGCCATTCAGGCCCTAGAGGCCTAGTTCTTGGGGTGGCTGCTGTGTAACATCGCTATGTGCACAGAGACTGCACCTGAACCACAAACCTCTTGGAGACTCAAAAGTACTCTGAGGCAGCATCATGTGTTTGCCAGCTTCTTACAGTTTTTTGCAGGCATCTGCAATTGGCTGCTTTGGAGTTAGGACACTGGAATATATGGGCCTTTGCTCTGATCGGCAGAGCTGTCTTTAGAGTTGGTGGAATTCATCAAAGCTCCCATGATAGGAGGAATCAGCTTTCATTCCTAGGAAGATCATCTCAGTCTTTGAGGGACTATAGGAGCAAGGGGCCAAAGAAGGGCTGGAGAGGAGAACTGAAGACAAAGAGAAGGAACTGGGACGCAACGAGAGTAGATGCCTCCAGAAGTGAGGACAGCTGGAACAAAACCGACCAAGAAAGTCCCAGGAGGACGTTAGCAAGGAGCTAATGAGTTTGGTGTATGGTAGGAAACTGGGGCAAACTGAAAGGAGAAGTTTTGAGCAGCCATCCTACTTCAGAGGCAGGCTTAGGTGTAACTGAAAAAAATTCTGCTTTCTGCGTGATTTTGCAAGTACCTTCTGTTCTCCCTCCTTCCTCCCCTCATCACCACGTTGTGGGTGCCTGAATCACCACACTGCTGGCCTGAGGAGGTGGTTTAGTCAACATCCACATTCTAGCAAAAGATTTTAGTTTTTAAGCAGGTCACATAATGTTTTGGAAGGTAACTGAGAACTGATTTTTTTGCAGTAAGCTGACACTGGATACACACATAATACTTGTGGAGGTTTTACACTACTTGCTCTTATATGTAATAGTGCTGACTTCAATGGACTGTTCATGTTAGAGACGTGGAAACTGAGCAGTAATAATATAGAAGTCTAAATATTTATATATGCTTATATTCATTCACTTAGCCAAATCATAGTGTATGTGTATATATATAGAGAAAGATACAATGTAAGTATACATGTTGACGCGTTGTCTCCTGACATTTCTTGAGGGCAAGTCTATCGTCATTCTGTAAAGCAGAACACACATGTGCCTAATCCACGTGATTCTACATCCATATTAATCCAGTGTTTTTCTTTATATATCATTCCAATTCACTGCATTGTTCTGCACATTTAGCTGGCTGATAAATACACACACACCCCTTGTTATGCTGTTGGTTGTAAACCAGGAATAAGTACTTTACTTCATATGAACAGGTATATCCCAGGCTATGCTCTTTTTTGGAAGGTGATCTACAGCAATGTCGTGCTTCCATGAGCACAAAGTGCCACCCTGTGAAATACAGCTGAGATTAATTATAGAAGTTAAAGAACCAGATGCTTTTATCACTGTCTTGGAAGCCTTTAGAACCGACTTGCCATCTCATGTTAACTGAATAGGGTTTTCAGAAAGAAGAATCTGATTTTATTTGCATGTATATCTCAATACAAAGTACACACCAACTTCTTTGAAGTTCTTCTTCAAAGCATCTTCAAAGGTGGGCCTCTACTTTTTAAGGAGATATACATGTAAATAAAATCAGATTCAATTAACTTTTTAAATTGCTTCTTTAACAATAATGTTGTTCCTATTAAAACACCGTTACCCTTGGAGCACACTTCAGTCAACAAGTATGTACAAACGCCACCACTGTACTGCTTGTTGGTTTTGTCAGAAAAATGCCTTATAAAGGAAGAAAAAAGCATCTTCTGCACTGTGAATCATTACCACAATACAAAATTATGCAAAAGCTCAGCTAAATGGAGATAATCCAAAACATACTACTTTTTTTTTTTTTTCCTGATGAATGTATGCTATCTTTATTTCATTCCAGGCAACAGTGTTTATCTGCAACAGATTTGTAGTATCAAATTAAGACTGCACTACCTTTGATTCTTTGCTCTTAACTTACTATTATCTTTTATAAGAAATTAACTATTCACTATAAAATTACTTTCACTATGAAAACATAAAATAAAGTCTGCTGCCTTCCCAATTATTTGCCCTTGTAGGCTCTGGTAAATCAGGTATAGAAGTAAGTAATAGAGACATTTGAATAACAATTCTAGTATCATGTGATAACAAATGTACTTGGAGCAAAACATGGCCTGTGTGCTAAAATTGATTGTAGGTCTTTTCTGGGGTGTCCCAGGGAAATTGCACACTGTTTTTATTAGAGTAACTAAGTTGGTGTACTTGATCCCTTGTACTGAGAGACTAAACTGAAGCAAAGTTGACTGTGGAATCCAATTGCTTTCTGAATATAACAGTAATTTTATTTAAAAAATGCTTATATTAGTGATGGAAAGATTTTCCCTTTATTTAAAAACAACCCATAAGACATTCTATTTCAACTGCTTTGGCAGAAACAAAGGACACCTAGTCACCTTCCATCCTAACTGTCAAACCTCTTTGCTTTATTCTGCATGCAAAGAACGCCATTAATCACAAGAAAAAACAAGCCACACCTCTATATACAAACTGCAAGGTGGGTGCATTTACATGCTTATATAGCATGTGAGAAATGAGCTGAACAAACACAAACATTTCCAGAGTTACCCTGCAGAAACAATATTTATCTCATACAAATCTCCCAAATATTGACACAAATGTGACTTGTAAATCTTGCTTTTTCCAGTTTTTGTAACCCCTCCATATATCTACATCTATATCCGTATCTATATCTATATCTGCGTGAATGAGGATTCTACTTGGGCAGCCCTGTGTCTGAGAATTTGTGACTGGCTTACAGCCTGTGTGAATTTTGCTAGCTCTTGTTTCCCTGTAGAGCATGCCAAACTAGGTATGAGAAACCTTTTGTATTAAACAATAAAAAAGATGGTAAACAACTGTTTCTGCTTCTCTACCTTTCCCTTAAGCCTCGTACCACCACCTTTTTAATGTATCCCCAATGTTATGTTGTTCTTTCTTTCTTCTCACTTATGCCTGTTTTCCTACAAGACTTGTAGCTTACATGTAAACACTCCTAGATTGTTTATTCCCATGAGGGAACTGTCAGTGTATCAGTGATAGTCTCTGGTACAGATCTCTTGCAACAAAACTATTTGTAATGTATCAGAACTGATGCAGCTCCTCAGACCAGAGCTGTGTTCTGCTAGGAGGAATTACTTTCACTGCAGAATGACCTTCAGTGGACATTTAGTCCCTGTCCTTCAATTGAGAGTCATTGCAAATGCAATCTCCCTTTGATAGCACCCCTTTTTGGGCTCAAAGTGGCCACTGAGTCTCACAACTGCAATGTCCAACAAAAGTCTCAGTGAGGCACTGTTATATCTAACAGCTCCTTGAGTCTAATTCAAGATCCATAAGAAGGTTCAGGATCAGGGTACAACTGGAGAATCAGGATTTTGGTATCACAAAAGGTCTAGAGGCAGGGAGGCACTCCAGCTGCACACCTGTTAAGCCATGCAATAGCTTTATATTGAGACATACCCTTGCAAACACCAGTAAAGCTTTTGGCTGATGTTTTCACTCTGGGTGATGCAGATTATACCACCCTTCACAGCTGATGTGTAAACAACATCGGAGAGTTTTCATTAGAAAACACACAGTTATGAACACGTTTCTCAGGTAAAAACTAAGATCTCATTGCAAGTAGAAGAAATTCAAGTTGACAAATTGTAGACATAGTTGATTGATAAGTTCATCTCTCTAGGCAACAAACTACTGTCACATGGGGACAAAACGCCTCGAGCTACCAGCCCTAGGTAGGAAAGATGTACCGAGCATTCAAGCCCACAAAGCCATCAGTGACAGGGAGCACTGAAGAGACAAGTGCTGGCCAGAAATGTAATTGATCCTCTACAATAAAGGAAGCATCAAGAAATAGCCTTTGGGGGTTCTGTTGAACTTATTAATTACTAAGGCTAGGTAGGCACGCCCTGCTAATGTTGCCTGCCTTGAAACTTTCTACAAGCCAACTAACTCAAGATTGGAATCAAGGTTGGAGAAGAGAGCGCGCTGCATCGGACTAGACGTGGCAGCAGGCTCCTTCTCATTTACCTTGAATCAACAACCCCCCCGGGAACGCCTGTCGCGGGGACGAAGCTGTATGACGGAGGAGGGGGTCCTCCTTTTTTATTTCCCCCTGCTACTTGCAAACAGAGCTCAACGGCCGCGAAGGGACAGGTAAGGAGTAGCCAAGGCTTGAAGAGCTCCGGAGCGCGAGGTGATGCTGCCATCTGGAGCACAGGGCCGGTCAGTGACGAGACTCTGTCTCGCACCAAACTGAAGCTTCAAACTTCCAAAACCCACTCACGTCCGAGCTTCTGCGTCTCCGTAGGGGACAAAGAGCTCCAAAAGTGCCATAGAGCATGAAATGCACTACTGCCGAGGAGGCGACAACCCCTTTTCTAACCATACTACCCTTTTTTCGTCCTTCACACTTCAGCGCTATGGAATTTGTTGTTTCACCGGCATTTCTAGCACGGTCAGCGACGCCTCCGTGAGGAGCGTGACACGCATGTGCGCGCTGCTAACCGGAGCACTCCGAGGCGGCCCTCAGCCACCCGCCGTGCCCGCAGCGGAGGGCTCTCGCCACATCGGGGACATGGTGGGCAGAGACAGCTGTCCATCTCGGAAGCAGCCGTGCCAATACATACCTCTCCCCACCCCCGCTAGCCCCTTCGAGCGCTGCGGGGGGCGGGTAGCGGCCCCGCCCCTTTCAGCCGTTAACGGCCGCTCCGGCTCCACCCGGCAACCCGCCCTCGCGCGGCCACGCTCCTGCACGCACGGGGGGCGGGGAGAAGCTTGGTTCTCACGCATGCGCAGGGAAGCGCTCGGCTCCTCCCAGCGCCTGCCCTGCGCGCGGTCCGAGCCGGCCGCCTCTTGCCGCGGGGGGTTCTGGGAATGGTAGTCGCCCCGCCCGCCAAGGGAGTACTGCCGCCGGCAGTGGGCGGGGCTCCCACAATGCATCTCGCAGGTCATCTCGCTCCGCCCCGTGTCGTAGTCATGTGACCTGCGCGCCGGGCTGAGCCTGCCGCTTCCCTGGGGGAGGGGGGAGAGCCGGCGAGGCCGGGGGTCCGCGCGCGGCTCCGGGGGCGGGGCCTCCCCACAGGTAGCGGGAGGCGGGGCCGGCGCGGGGGCGGGGCCTGAGCTTCGGCCGCCGTTTAACGTTCGCCGGCGGGGTGGCGAGGGGGGGAAGACGGTGGCGGTTGTTGAGGGCGGTCATACTCGGAGTGAGCCGGGAGGAAGCGTGACAGGCAGCGTCGGAAGTCTCCGTGCTGATAAAATGACGACAGGCAGTAGGGGCTGTCTGTGCCAAAGGGCAGGGGTCGTTACTCCAGGAGGTGGCAGCGGCGGGGAAGCGGCCCTCAGTGGGTCAGCCACGGCGCCCTGGGGTTTACATCGCTGCGCCCGCTGCCGCCTCCGTGGGACGATGGATTTCAGAGGAGGCGTTTGCCCAGGCGAGGAGATTATTAGGTAGCGCCCAGTAATAGCATATGTAATGGCAGCAATGTAATGTATATATTATTGGGCGGCACCCATCAATAGCATATATAATAGCAATAATCACTCTGCATCAACTGAGTTTTGACAAGGCCGTTGCCTCTCTCTTTAGAGGAGATTGGCAAGGATGACTCACAGCATCCTCATGCCACCATCATTTCTCAGAGTTTTGATTGGCATGGACTTTAGTCACAGAGTTTTCTAGCAATAATCCATGGGATGCAAAGCCTGAGATCATTTTGAAGTACTTGTTGGCTGAAGCTGTTGCAGAAGATTAGAATTCCTGGCTGTTTTGCTGATCAGGCAGGCCTGGGCAGCTTGTCCTGAAAACTGGATTCTCTTGTTTGTAGAAACGAGTGACTGCTCATCTTTGAAGAACCTATAAAGCTGCTGCATTTCCATGCACTGTGACCTGTTTTTTCCCTTGCTTTTATTGGAAATGCTGGTTTTAATGGATGTTTCTTATGTTTTTTCCTTCCCTTTGTAGGACAAGAAGTTAGACTAGATGCAGTAAATTGGAAGAAATGGAAGAAAGGAAAATCAAGAGGAGGAGCCCCAAATCATCCACCAGTCACCCTGCTCAGGTTACTAACTCCAAGAAAAACTCGGTGCCGGTCAGTAAAAGTACAGCCTTTTCAAATCCTGCACCACAGCCTGCAGTCCAAAAACCAAAGTTAAAACGGTAAGCTTGGGAGCATCTTGCAAGCTCGGTGAAAGTGAGAGCCAGAAACCTGCCAATGCTTAGACAGTCTAAAGGGTGTTGAGACTAGCTGGGACAGAATGAAAAGAAAGAGCTTCAGACTTGTGAAAATTTTTGATGATGTGTCTTTTTTAGTAAAGCAATTTGTGTTTAATGCAATATAACGGTTATTTTACAGAAAAGGAAGGTGCTCGATAGTAGTCTTGGAAGCTTTATAAAACGTTACACAATGCTGTAGACTCATACTGATAACAACTTAGCTGAAGAGATAATAGTCTGAAGTGACTGGTGAAAGACGAGAGTTGGGTGATCAAATGTGGCAAATGCAGGCATCGTACGGGAGATGACAGAGCCCTAGATGTACAGCTGTGAGGAACAGTTAAAATATTACATGACTGCAAGGTTGGAACTGACAAGTAGGGCAGGAAATGAAGGATGTAAATTGAACAGGATGAGCTAGAACTGGAATTTCCGGGTGTTTTTTGTTTGGGGACCTATCAGCAGGGGCAGCGGTAGCATGCACAGAAAGAGGCATTCAGCTCTTTACAAAGTACCATTTTGGAATAGTTTGTGTGTTATTGATGGTACCTCTATTTCGGTTTGAGAACATTTTCTGACATGCAGGAAAATTAACATATTTCTTGACCGTGGTGTATATAGTAGATAAATGAGTGAAAAGGGATTTTAAAGTGAAATGTTAGCTAGAGAAAGGCAGCTGAGTTCATTGATCTGTAAGTATTAGCTGAAGATTAAATACTGAGCTGCCCTCTTTGGCACAGATAGTCTGTTTATAGGACCCAGTATTGGCCCAATGGAAACGTCATGCATTCCTGCCATGTAAAGTATATACTTCCCCCCCACCCCTCCCTGGGAAAATGTGTTAATATTTTTAAGGAAATAATAATGAATACTAATGTGCTGTACATTGGTGGTGCCTACAGCTGACTGTAGTTTATTAAGACTCAACACTATTCTGGAATGTACTAGAAATTCATTTCTTGTAGCCCACAATATTGGTTAGAGAAGAAAAACGTCCTTTTTGCTTTAAGTTTTGGAAAAGGACATTCTTGCTCAATTGTTAACTGAAGCTATTATCACCAAGCAGTGATAATACAGACAAATTTCTCGAACTCTCCAAGCAGGAGTGGAAACTGACAGAATAATGTGAGGATGAACTGCTGTTATGATAGTGGAGTAAGAATATTTAACTCATTTTCAGTTTGTCTGCAAGAATCCAATGAAATAAGTTTGCCAGGAGGAGTAATATATTGTATTAAGCTTCAGAAAGAGGTGGAAAAAATCGATGACCTTTCTGGCATACAAACCTTTCTTTGAGTCTGAAATTGAAGCAGAAGTAGCCAAAGTTAAACCTAAATTGAGACATACTGCTCAGAGTTGAACCAGATATGATAACTGTTGGACCATTAGTTGTTCCAGCATATAGGCTATGTAGCCTGTATGATGATTGTATACTACAGAAGCTGTTAGGCTGGGAAAAGAATGATTATTTCCCATAGGAAAGTGAAGAATTTGACTTGCAAAGCATGGGAGTATTCAAGGGAAGGGTGGAGCTTACTATGCTGTAAACCCTATTATCTTCACTAATTAAATAGAGTCTGTTTTGGTAGGTGTTAGAGGACTGAGAGATTGCTTTTCATGGTGAGTTTTACAAAATTTAGATGTTATTTGAAGGTGGGAAGAAGGAGCTCTAGGAAAACTTATCTGGAGGCAAGGTTACCTTTCCTGTATAGGTTATAACAAGTTGTTTTCCACACTGGTTGCAGTCTATAGGTTTTTGTGACAACAGGAGTGCATGACTGCTGAGCGTTTTTCTCTCTGGCTTAGAGTGCTTTTTTGGGTGAGTTTATGCAGATAATTCCTCATGTGCCATTGTTGGGTAATGGTCCTCTTTAGATTATGAAGATGGCCATTACATACATGTGCTCCATTGATGTTTCCCACTATTAACAGGAAAGCCAATTGTTGGAGTCATTCATTTTGCAGTATCAAACTGTCAAAATTGTGATGTTTTTCTTTATTCTTAAGACAAACTGGTGAACCATTTTTTTACTTAAAAGGAGTGATTGAAATATGTATGCGGTATTTTCAATTTCATTTTCAAAGCCCAGATGTAGACTTACCTTACATTTCAGATTCTCAGTGATAGTGGAAGCAGGAGGTAATGTCTTTTTGTTTACTTTGTTTTTTCAGTGTAATAAAAGAGAAAGCCAAACCTCCAGGAGGTGAAGCAAAAGGGGCACAGGCAGCACCAATTCAGCATTCTTTTCTCACAGATGTATCAGACGTCCAGGAAATGGAAAGGGGACTTCTGAGCCTCCTGAATGACTTCCACTCTGGCAAACTTCAAGCATTTGGTAAGTGAATGAATTGTCTGTGCATGATGGTAACATTTGCAAACAAATGTGCTGTATGGACAGACTGCCAGTTTGTCATATTGGACTCTGCCATATGAAATGAAGTTTAACATAATTAATAGATCTCACTGCATTTTTAAATTATAGTCCTATTGTAAGGTTGTCTTTGGTGGGAGATTATTCAAATGCCATTGTGTTGTGTCTTCCAGCATGGCTTACAAAAGGCAGTACCTTGGCTTATGGATTTAAGATACCAAGTTTAAAGCCACTTACTTATGATCAGATAGGAATAAGAAGTAGTAACTGTATTTAGCACCTGATTTTACTGCAAAGTAACACTTTACACTATTGGTAACAACTTTCATGGAATCCACTGCAAGTTGCATTTTACCCAGCTTACTTTCTGTTTTAGCATCTTACTATTATTACTATTTCACAGTTGATGGAGGTTTCAGAAAAAACATGACACGCTTCCGCTTCCTTTTCGCCCCCTGCCCTGTACTGAGTAGAAATATGCTTACGTGCTTTTCTAAGTTTAGTGTTAGGTGAGCATGTCACATTAATTCTACACCGATTTTACAAGAGAGCCTGAAAAGTCTGTATTATATAAAGCATCAGTTACAAGAAAGAAACCCCCAAGAATAATCAAAATTAGAAAGAAAGTTTATTGTGATCATATTTAAAGTTAAAAATACAGAGTCTTCCTAAAAGGGAGAGAAAGTCAGAGTATAGAAAAAACATGTATATTCTAAAAAAACGGTTTAGTACATTCAGTAGTTGTTAAAAGTTCAGCACAACATAACACCAGGTAGGATGACAGAAAACTCAGTCTGAGAAAGCAAACTAACTTGTAAATGTGATGTTTAAATTCCTCTCTTCTGATGTAAAAAGCTGCATCTTCACACCTTCATTTGCTCTCTCAGGTTTCCTTATCTAAAGCTGTTGCTGTCCTTTTAGGGAACGAATGTTCGATAGAGCAGATGGAGCATGTGCGGAGTATGCAGGAGAAACTTGCTCGCCTCAATCTGGAGCTCTATGGGGAGCTGGAAGAACTCCCTGAAGACAAAAGAAAACTTGCAAGTGACTCCAACCTGGATAGGCTGCTGTCAGATGTAAGTACTGGGAAGGCAGAAAACACAGAACTTTGCCCACAGAGCTTGGCTCAGGAAAACAACACTACTAGGTGGGCATCCAGGTGCAGTTGAGGAGAACAGTTCTATAATGAATCAAGATATAAGCCGTGCGCTCCTCTTGGTTTTGAGACAACACAGTACCTCATTTTCTTTTTTTGTAGGCTGCTGCTTGTTTGGGTGAGTGGAGCAGTCTAGCTGTAAACTGCCTGTTTAGAGACAGCCAGTGTACCAGGGAACTACGACCATTTTCCCTCTGCTCCATCCTCCCACATCGAGGGAAGGCCACACATAACAAGGAATTTAGATCTGCGTGTTCTACATTTTCTTTCTCCCTTCTTTAGTGTATTCCATAAACCCCCAAACATAAATTTCCTGAGATAAGCAGATTTAAATTCAATTTGGGACTAAGCTCTGTTGGTGAAGAATTCAGTGCAGGTTTGCTTTGTTTTTTGTAATAAATTCATACATTTCAGCTCAAACTATTACTGATTTGCTTCATTGTTTTAATGTAATTTCATCATATCAGCATAATTGTTGCATTTGACTAAGTGAAATGCCATTTCTGATACTTTCTACATTTATATTGCAGCTAGAAGAACTGAATTCATCTATGTATCCTTTTCTTTAAATGTCTATTTTCCATTATAATTGTTAACTGTAATCAAATTACAGTATATTTCCCCAGTAACTGGTGGCTTTTTAAGAGTCAAATCACTTCAGTAATGGCCTTTCTTTTAAATTAGCATTGTAATACAGCCTGGATTTTAGCTTCTTCAATATGTAAATGATTAGAACTTAATACTTTTAATTACAGGCTGGTTTTTTCATACAGTGATTTGTTTGGCTTGTGTGCACCACTTTAGTATTCAGAAGTGTTCTGTCCCATTGATAAGTGAATCCTATTACCTTTCAGTTTTCTCTAGAAATACATGCATCTGTTTATCACTGATTTTACTGTGAATAGCAGACCGACCTAATTTTTTATTTCTAGAGTCAGACTATGGTTGAGTCAGATATTTCAGCAGAGTTTTGGTAATTGAACAAACGTACGCTCTTAGCTTTATCTTCTTCTGGGAGGGCTAAGTGTTGTAGCTTGTCTCCTGCATTGTGCTTTTGATAAGCCAAGAATACAGCCAAGGAGTGTTGCATTCAGTTCATACTGCAGTCTAGTTTAATTTCTCATGTTACACACTTTGCATTGAGGAAGGTGGGACTCAAGATTCTGCATTAGTATACACATTCTCTCTCTCTGGAAAGCTGTTTAAGGCTAGGTCTCAAAGAACACAAGCAGAATGTGATAATAAGTGATAAAAATAATCTACCATTGCCCTTGATCCGCCAGCTAATTCTGGAGGTATGTAATGCTTAAGTCTCATGGAAGTAGATTAATCTACTGGTTGAACACTAGCATAGGACTTAATAGAATTGAGTTCATCTGGACTGGTGCATACTCGTCACAGGACTAAGCATAGTTTTGTGTAACACCACTATCTTGTTTATACCTTATCTATATGTGAAAATGGTATTCCTTAACTGTTTGCTTCAGCCAAAAACTACATTTAGCAGATGCTCAAGATATTCCAAATAGTGCCACAGGCTGAAAGAACAGCTGGGTCAATTTGGATTCTCCCAGAAGCTCTTTGTTTTTCCTGACAGTGGAATCTGGAACTGTTGTGGCTTTGTTGTTTTTTTTTTTTGTTGTGTTTTGGTTTTTTTTTTTTAATTTTACACAATGAAGAATCAAAGTGCAAGTCCAAGTGTTTATTTTTGCACATTCGTCTGAGCACTGCATTATGTCAGGACTCAGAATCTAGAGTTTTAAGCAGGTTGTTGTGATGATATGCTTTTTATTATTGCCTTATTTAATAGAAAAATCGGGGAAACTCAGAAGTACATTTCTTCCACTCAGTGTTGTTCATATGATTGAAAATGATGTATGTATATAAGTTCGTTAGTATTTCCCCAATTTTTATGAAGGTAGCGATGATGTTGCCTTTCTGATCAGGATGTAGACAATCTGCACACTATTTTTAGTGGTTCGTTGATCAGTGATGCCATAGATTAATTTATTGTTAATTAACATTTTAAATATGATGTTTCATTTAGAGAAGTTGCTATCTGTTCAGCTGTGTTAATAAGATACAAGTTGTTTCATGGTCTGAATGTTTGCAGAGTTTACTTTTTTTACCACTGTGAATAATTATAAAATATCACTAAGTTAGAACTAGCATGCATGCTAGCAATCCACATAATTTAAGTATTGTGAAATTCCAAAATTGGGTAAACAGTTATTGTTCAATAAAACCAATATTTGCAATTTGCATTCCTAAGTTATAAATAGCCTGGTATTAATTGGTATCATCTTTGTGTTCAGTTGGGGAAAAAAGTGTAAATAAGGCTGGTGTTTAGATCCAAAATTTCTTTCTTGGTACATCAAACTATGCCTTTGGTCCTAGATTTATTTTATATTCAGTTTTTAGGTAAAACATTCAGATTCTATACTGTATATACTTATGCACAAGGAATGAAATCTTTATCCTTCTATTTGAGCAAAGTTTTTCATCAGCCCAAAGTGGGCATGTGGCTGGGGATCTTTGGAGAAGATGCTTCTACAGCTGTAAGATGTGGCTGTGGATTCCATGAGCTCCAGCTCCTCTTGAAATCACTGGTTAATGAACCAGCAGGGATCCCAACTGGGCTTTTCCTTCAGGATGTTCTTGTTCTTTACATGATTTATCTCCTTCATTGTTGTTGAGATTTTAAAGAGGGGTTGCATGCTGGGTTGTGAAATCCAAAGACAGCTTAGGAGAACTAGAATACAACATGCTTCTCACAAAATGAAGCCAAAGGGGTTTTTTCTACCCTTCAACCAATAATTGGGCAATTACCCTTCTCTGCACAGGAACTTCTCCCTATCAGCACCTTGGCCTTGTTTCTGTGCAGACTTCTGAACATCAAGCAAGCAGCAGCATGTTTTGGTCTTGTGCCTCCAGGTACAATGCTCCTTAAGGTGGCAAAAGTCCTGAGGGGGAGCTGCGTTTATACAAGCAACATGACATTCTGGTGGCTCATTTTGATTCAGGAGGAGAGCTGCACCCCCACTAGCCACTTGTTGCCAGCACAGTACAGTGCAGTGTTGTAGTGTACGCTGGTCCCAGAACACACTTTTAACTAGTACTTTTCATAGTTTAAACTATTCAACAATAAAGAGAATTCTTTTCTTCTTTGGGGTCTGTCATCTAACTCTGCTGAGGTTTATGACTTCAAACAACATATGAATGTGGGGTCTGTTAGATGTCTTGATCTCTAAATATCTGTAGCAATTTATGCAAGCATATAACACATAGGTGTAATTTGAGATATGAACATAAATACCTTTCTCAGGCAGCTGTTTAGAATTACACAAGAATTAACACCTTTTTCTTCAAACACCTTAAGCCCACAGGCAGTCACAAGTCACGAAGAATGCATTAATTGCAAGTAATAAAGGAATTAAAATTCTCTTATGTCTTCCTGGATACACATTTGCATCTTTTATACAATCTGTTAATGGCAGATACTAATTATCTTTTGGATTCATACAAGAAAATTTTGTGGCAAGATCTTTGAGAGACTGAGCTGCCCTTTGGGCGGTAATACACTAATCACATTTCTAGGCTCTCGCAGGAAAAGATCTGTATCATATCTGTGGACAGTCTTTTGTAATTATCAAAGTACGTAAGTAGCTGCATAAAATGACTGCCTTTTCTGTTATCTTGTTTCCTGAAGAGTGGTGTATGGAGGTAAAAGTGTATTAACATTGAATGTTGCCTGGCCTAACTCACACTGATAAATGGATACGGTGTTTGAAAGAAGACATTTTTTCCTGCATCATTGATCTAGATTACCTCACTTCAAGAGACAGCTGTGGAACCTCAGTGAACCAAAGAAGAAAATAAAAAAACAGGAAAAAAGCTAATAGGAAAGGAAGGTGTCTTAGAGAACAGGATTTGGAAGAGATGTGACCAGCAGGTTGAGGGAGGTGATTCTCCCCCTCTACTCTGCTGTCATGAGACCCCACCTGGAATACTGCGTCCAGCATAAGAAGGACATGGAGCTGTTGGAGTGGGTCCAGAGGAGGGCCATGAAGATGATGAGAGGGCTGGAGCACCTCTCCTGTGAGGACAGGCTGAGAGAGTTGGGGTTGTTCAACCTGGAGAAAAGAAGGCTCCGGGGAGACCTTACTGCAGCCTTCCAGTACCTGAAGGGGCCTACAGGAAAGATGGTGAGGGACTGTTTATCAGGGAGTGTAGTGACAGGACAAGGGGTAATGGGTTCAAGCTGAAGGAGGGTCAATTTAGATGAGATATTAGGAAGTTCTTTACTGTGAGAGTGGTGAGGCACTGGAACAGGTTGCCCAGAGAGGTTGTGGATGCCCCCTCCCTGGCAGTGTTCAAGGCCAGGTTGGATGGGGCTTTGGGCAACCTGGTCTAGTGGAGGGTGTCCCTGCCCATGGCAGGGGGGTTGGAACTAGATGGTCTTTGAGGTCCCTTCAAACCCAAACCATTCTATGATTCTATAAGTCAGTGGTATTACATTGATTGCCTCTTTTTTTGAAAACAGCAAGACAAAATATTAAGGTAGACATCTTTTGTTTAGAAAATAAACTGAACTCTAAATAGATGTTTCAACATAAATAGGTAAGCACTGATCTTTTTTCCACTAAGTATATTAAAATGGAAAATGTATACAAATGCTAACATATCCATGCCAAGTTGTGTCTTGACATTCTCATTTGTGTAAAGGAAAAGAAACGAATTTATCAAGGCCTACTGACCTGATTCTGGTAGTGTTCAGCAGGTTGTGTTTTACAACTGTAGTAACAGAAAGGTACAAGGAGCAAAGGCATAAGGGGGGGAAAAAGCAAGCCTGATTAAATTTGGATCATGACCTGTAAATTTAGTTCAATCAGTAAGAAATTAGAGTTCAAGGGCATGTTAGAGCCTTATAAACCACACACAACATACCAAGACTTCACAACCACATCACATTCTTTATATTCTATATTGGATATTGATATATAGTCAGTATCCTCACGGATCCCCATTCATCATGGTTATGTTGCAAGTATTTCACCTGTAACACAGTATATACAGGGATTCTGAAGCATCAGTGTATGATGTTTAGCATTTTTCATGTCTTCAGCTCTTGAAACATTACATATTTTTACATTTAGTTCTATTCATAACAGAATTTCAAAATGCTACCCCTCTCCTCACATTCAGAAAGCAGATGGAGAATTAAGTTTTGGGGTTTTTTATTTCTTCAAACACAGGTTCATGATTTTTGCATGAGTTATGCTCTCATCTTTCACACAAAAAATGAAGGAAATGATACATTTCCCATAAACAGGCAATAAACTCCAACTCCTACCCTAAGGCAGGGGCAGATGTGGGAATGCTTTGTCCACATCAAGTCTCAAGCTTCTTATGAGAAATCAAAACGCCTGTTTTCACGTGGAAAATTCCCCCCACTATTCCCTCCTGTAAATACCAACTCTTGTAGGTGTAACAGGTGCTTCGACAGTACTTTTTTCTAGAAAGGAGTTGCTCAGAGCTTACCTATCACATGGAGGCTGGGCACAGAGCTCAACCTCCTAAATATGAAGATGGCAGCCAAACTTGGCCTAGACTACGCCAAACCACATGAGGATGCAGGCAGGCTTACTGCCTCAGAGTCGTTTCTTCTAAATGCACTTGCATTTCATCCCTCTTCACGCAATCGCATCTGGCACCTCATGTCAAATGCCACACACATGGATCAGTTCTGTCCATATGCAAACACCGAGTTCTGAATTCAGAGGCTGTTTAGGATTACGAACACAGAACGTGTTTTAGCCAACAATACTGGAAATTCATTCCCTTTTAATGACAAATAATTAAATTCACTGTCAGTGATCTACACCTTGTGCAATCTTACTGTTGTCATCACAAAACATGGGCTTTATTTATCACAGCCCTCTTTGCTCACGATAAAAAGATAGAATATTTAATATGAATGAGCACATACCAAATCCTCTATTGACTTCCCACAAGTACCAGCCAGCACGCAGCATAAAACGTTTGATGGCAGAAACAAGTCATCAGAGCTGGCCTCACGTAACAACTGCACTGCAGGTGGAGAGGAGAGATTTTTGTCAGACCTGCATCAATAAAGCAGAGCAATCCAAATACAGTTTGAGGCTTCGCCTGGCTCACAGCGAGGCATTGTGACAGGCTGCCGATTGTTACAGTGGATGCAAACAAGCTGCAGATCAGCTGGCATGTTTTAATTTGTAAGTACCAACCTGGAAAGACTTTGTGCTAGTTACACGTTTGCTTCTTTGCTCTTGAGAATGTGCTACTATTGCTATACCCTATGATACAATTTCTTTAGAATCATTAAAAGCTTGCAGGAAAAAAAGTACTCTTCTCAATCACAAATCCTTTCAGCATTGCTTTTGAAGAAACAAAGAATGTATCTGTGTTCATCTGGCAGCAGAGGAACTGATTCTATCACTCTTTAAAAGACAATGCTCTAGATGTTCAAACTACTGGAGATAATTTCAACACAAAATATAAAGCAACTCTCAGAACGCAATGATTAATAAGGGTAACAGTATTCTGCACGTAAACAGCATCAAAAATGCAAATCTCTGCTCATGTGATTTGGCTTTTGGTGCACAAACAGCTTGATGGAGGAGCTCAATTTGATTCATCACACCTGGTTCACAAGGCTATCTGTTTAGACTGGTAAGCACAATTTGAAAAATATTTAGAAGATGTAAACTCCAAAACAGCTCCCTCGCTAGCACAACAGTATCTGGGAAATTATTTTTTGTCTCTGATCTCCAGCTCACTTCAGTAGTTTAACTGTAAAATGAATGCTTTTGCAACAACATGAACATGCTAGAAGGAGGGAACCTGACAACGCCATTGCCCGAGTCCCTCACAGAGCCCATACGTCATGCTTTGGTGTCACCCGCCCTAGATGTTCCATTGCATCGCTGTAGTGGCACCACTTCCCATCCCTAGCGCAGACACAGAAACCACGTGCAGATGGAAAGTCCAGAGCAGGTGACAACCCCCCACTCCCAGCGAGCAGGCTGGGGATGGGCAAAAGGCGGGGAGAGGGCACAGCCAGGGGAGCCAACCCCAGCTGACCATAGGGACATTCCCAACCCGAGCAATAAAAGCTCAGGGAAAGGAGGAGGAAGGGGGGGATGTTTGCGGTTATGGCATTCATCTTTGCAAAGAACTGTTATGCATGCAGAGTCCCTGCTTTCCCGGGAACGGCTAAACATCTGCCTGCTGATGGGAAGTCGTGAATAACACTGACTTTAGGTGAGGGGTTAATTGAACTTGGTGAGATAAAATTGATGCAAGTAAACCAGTATTTCTTAATACCTAGAGGAAACAATAGCTTAGTCATTTCAGTGTCTGTTCTCCCATTAATAACTTTGTTGTGCTAAATATATTTACACAGTATTTAATTAGATGATTGTCCCCGGCTCTGATACCAAGGCACTCCTCTCTCTTCTTCTCCCTAAGACTAGAATCCTTACTAGCAGTGTCTTGTAGGAGTAGCTGCTCAAAACAGAAACCACTTGCAGAGGCTGCCTACTATTGCTTACAAAGTTCTGTCTTCTGCTCAGGAGGTCAGTCTATAAAAGACCGACCAGGTACAAAGACCAACACTCCAGCCAGAGCAGCACTGGAGCTTCTATTGCCAAGCTGAGAGACAAGAAGAGAGCGAGGGATTCTCAACTGCCAATTCTCACCGTTTTTTCCGTACTGAAGGCCTTAAGTAAAACTGAGCCTGAATTCCTGTGCAAGCAAATTCACTTTTTTTCCTTTTAAAACTACCAACATAATTAAACATTCCAAAAGGCATCCATCCGTCTGCTCCCCAATGAATGGCACACTCCAGGCACATCCTGTGATTGATGGTCATCTCCTCAGACTAAGTGCATGATGATTCTGAAGAAAAATAAAAGTGAAAGCTGCAAACAGTTCATGACCTAGAGCCAAGAAAATAAATTTTAAATTAATACTTCTCCTATAACAATCCTCTTCAGCTAGGTTTTGAAAAACAGCGACGCACTTTGCATAGCACTAAGGAATTAAGGCCAACCACATTTAATACAATTAATATTATTTCCTGTAATAACCATGTACTTTACAATTTGTTTAAGCAGGTTTCAGATTCTGGAATAACTGCAGATCCCTGTAATACTACTTGGTTCTCTGAAGAGTCAGTTTCGTTAATTTTTAGCTCAATTTTTAATTTTGACCCCAAACAAGGTTTATAAAACCAGTCCTTGCATAGTCTGTTTTTGACTAAACAATTGCTTGAAATGCTTTAGTTTTCAAAGTCCCAGCCAGTCTATTAACATGGAGTATTTTTTTTAAAAGAAGTGTTACTAGCTTAGCTCTGGCTTACACCTTAGCTCAGTTTCTTTTAGTTTTGACTAGGAATCTGCAAGTTGTTCAAGCCTCCCACGCGCTTTTTAACACAAGCAAATAAAGAAGGTGGATGAGCACAGCTCAAGTTTTATGAACTCTTCAACATAAACACCACATAGAAGTCGCTACGGACAGTAAGGACTGTATGATTAACTAAGTATCGCATTGACTCGTTCACCTTATTATTAGCTAATAAAACCAATTAGTATTTGCCTTTTTTCCCCACTCCACAATTATTATACACACAGCGCTCAGAAGTTATCCCTGCACGGGAATGACTTGGTCCGTACCTTCAGGTGTAGTGCGCTCTCTTCAGCATGACGTGTACCCAGAGGCAAGCTGGGTCAGTCAACCCGCTTACCTGCCAGTTCTTGGGTTTAGCTCCAGTGTCCGGTTTAGGTCAAATCAACGTTTCACGGCTCACTGTACATTCCGAAAGGACATTCGCACCTCTGTCAGAAAACTCTGCTCAGACGGGAGCGGTGCCGAAGAGGAACACAGACTGCCATCGGGCTCTTACAAGAAAAGGAGGCATGAAGGTACACGAGCCAAGTTTGCTGCTTGTAACTAAACTGTCATGCAGGATGAATTCTGACACTTACGGCTAGGGACACAGAGCCTTTAAAAGCATTCTCTCAGTAAGTATGATTGCATTGCTAATACTTACTTTAAAGGCTTTTACCAGAATCATTATAATGATAATCATTCTAACACATACATATTTAAGATTTCTGCCAGGCAAAAAAGTAGACAGAAACTATAGTAGCTAGACCAATGAATAATTGTAAAAGCTTAAAACAAGCAGATACTTTAAACAATGTATTTTTCCTACTGAAATGCAAAAAGGTTTCTATTTAATTCTCAAACATACCACAGAAAATAAGGTATCTCTGAATCACAGGACTAACCGCAGGATGAATAAGAATGTGTAAATCACCAGATACAGTCCACAAAGAGTGAAATTATTTTACATTTTCTTTATATTTTTAAGCTACAGCTTACTGTATAAATGCTAGAAGATAAAAACAACCAGGAAAACAGACATAGAAATGCTCATCCCAGTATTTCTGCAGCAAGTGCTACTTTTTGCTAAGCAGGTGCATAGAGATCATTTTTATTTTGGAATTTGTAAGCAGAATTCAGAGCCGAATGCCTCAATTAATACATAATTTTCATTTGTGTACATTTAACAACAAATAATCCTTGCCCTGAATTCAATTCTGTGTTGTTTTTGTCCTCTGATCAAAAGAAAAAACATCTATAGACATTGTAGAGCGGGGGATATCTTAAAAATCATTTTATTGTTTAAACCATCATCAGAACAAAGTGAAACTTGAGGTAGTGCTGCATTTCAGCCATCAGCCCCTAGCGCTACAGAAATTTAACACTGCTGAGTTAACAACACCCAAATTTTATTCAGCCTCAGAGTGAAAAGTCCTGCTCCATGCAGGAATACAGAAAATACATCTTTCTTCAGACACCACTAACACGACATTTTCACTTCAACTTCTGATCCTAGAATAAAATTTAAAATGTTTTAATAAAAATATTTAACTGCTGGCCAGGGCTGCTATACAGTTTTAAACTCAACCCTAGGTTGTTTATTTGACAGGTTGCCCTGTATTTACCTAGTAAAGAGCACAAGTTCCCCCCCCCCCCCCCCCCCAAGATCTCGGCATTAAAGGGATAATTGTATCTGAAAAACTGCGGGACAACTTTTCAGTTATGAGGCTGTTGAGCCTTCCGTTTTACAATTATGCAAGTGTTTAAAAAAAACCCTTTCTCTTCTCAAGCCGTGTAAAGCAATTCTCTATTTTATCCCCTTAATGTAGTACTCTAAACCCCCACCAGTCACAGACCTTCTGAAGTTACTGTCTGAAACAACTAACTGGGATTTTAGGGTGAAGACACAGCAGATGCATGAACCGAGCTTGCCAGCGAGCTGCTCACAAGCGAGAAGAGCTATGTGCCAACACTGCAAATTGTGAAGAAGGTTTATTTCATTCCATGGAAAGCAGCATCTGAAGTCCTGTCAATGTTCAAGCGATCTCCTAGATATCAAGATCTTACAATCGACTGAGCGTGCCCAAGCAAACTAAGACAGGCAAGCAAGAATCTGCTCAAAAGAGCTGCTGAGACAGTATCCATCATCTCAAGTGACTGGAAGCTGTAACGCTGGGCTCAGCTGGGAGCCCTTACTCCAATTTTGCTCATACTGCTGGCTTTTCACACCCCTGTCCCTGGGAGGCGGTTGTTTTTCTCTTCTTTAACAACAATCTGTAGCAGCAAAAGATAATACTAGTCAAGAGCTCTAACATTTCAGAAATGACTGCGGCTCTGATTCCACAATGAGACCTGACGTGGTGGGTTTCCACATTAGCACTGAACTTTTGCTGAAATAAGGCTTTACACAGAGACTCGTGGCACACTTCCGTGAGAGCTGTAAATCTTTTTTCCAAGTCAAAAAAACTCCAGAAAACATTTCTAATGGCTGATGTTAGATCTAAATTTTGAATCTTAAAAAGTTAATCACTGTAAGAGATGAGAATTTTCCCCCTCCTATTTAGAGATATCAAGATTAGTACGAGACCTCCAACATATAGGTCTTTCATAGTATTAAAAGAACAAAACCCAGAACACGAAACAACCAAGAACAAACTCAGTTTTCCCACAAACTAGAAGACTGGGACCAGAGCAAATGAAAGAGAGTAGTTTGTAAATAATCTGACCACCCTGATCAATGCAATATTGCAGCACTAGGCCAAAGGCCAAAATACTGAAAAGACTGAAAAGTTCAAAATACTAGAACAAATACAGTCTAATGGTTATGCATGTGCCAATACAAGAAACATTTATATGGAACCCTTAAAATTGCAATGCACCCATGAAAGAAAATGGGGTATGTTAGGAGAAAATGAAAATCAGCAGTCCATTCAGACTACCATTGCAACAAACAAAAACGGTTTCAATTTCTGTGTCAGGATTTTCAATCTAATTTTATGTAAAATAAAAAAATCCACAGAAACTACAGGAAAAAAGTAAGCATTTCTCAGTTTTAAAAGTTGGTAATTCAGCTGGCTCAAAATGTAATTTTGGCAGACCTATCTCAAATTTCACTGGTTTTACAAGAAAGAATATGCAACCTAGTTGAGAAAAACTGCCTCTTACTTCATGCAAGCTAAAAGTTGTAAGCATTTTAATAGTCTCAAATTAGTAAAATTAGTTTTAAAAAGTTCAAAAAGCCGAACTAACTTGGCTTGCATTTTACAGGATAACAATTTCTTTTGCTCTCATTTAAGACCTCGGCAGACCTTAGATATTCTGATATAAACTTTTCCAGAGTGAAGTTGGCCCAGACTTAAGCAAACTATTATGTTCAATCTACCCCTTCAAACACGTACAAACTCCTACAGCCACACGCTTTATTCTACAGACTCAGTAGTTTGCAGGGTAAAGTTGAGATCGACCACGGAAGTCCGCATTATCGTGTTGGGAATGAAAAGCAACTTCTCGCAGCTTGTTTGATACAAGAGTTAGTTTGCACAAAGGTTTGATTCTACCAGATCCCACATCAGGACTGATTTTTCTAAAGACAACTGCAAGCAGATTGTAAAGCTGCATGAAATCAGAATGAATTTTGTATTAAGAGCATTAACTTTATGCAACTTCACAGCAACTAGATGTACCGTACTACTATGAGTTTGCATCAGGCTTTACTTTCAACCTTAAACTTTCAGGAACACACTTAAAATACAGACTTGCTCAGAAAGGAAGCTGCGTGCATGCACAATTTCATATGTCTATTGATGAATCTGTATGCCCAAGTGAGGAGTCCATAGAAATTCACATAATTCACTGAAAGGCTCACTCAGTAAGTTCATTTTGAAATTACCAGCTTGATCATCCAAACATGTGGATGCAGCATAAAATCATATACTATTATGCAAGAGCCTATCATTGCAAATCTCAGCCTGGTTCCTACCTAATTTAAACAGACGAGGTACATAGGTATTCAGACCCAGTTAAGCACATAGTATCAAGTACTCGAGTTGGACAACAGCACTACATCTATACATACCGATACAGTTGCAAGCTTCCTTTAGATCTGGCATCTAATCTATTTGCCCCCATTTTTTTTTTATCCTTACTGTTGGTTTTAAAGCGTGAGGACATGAATATAAAATAATATGTAAAATAACACATCATAATACCCTCTAACAATTTTTTAAACCCACAATTCTAGATTGGAATCAACATCATATCTATTTTCACTTCAATTTTTGGCAGTACTGTGATTTTAATTCACATCAGGACAGTCTTGATTTGTGACAGTTGAAATGCAATCCCACTTAAATCAATGGATAAATTTTTTTCCCCCACAAGTGGAACAAGTTCTACATGCAGAGCTATTTGCAAAAAGGAAGTTTAAAGCTTCAAAGGATTCCATTGTTTGAAAAGGCTATAGGAGAAAAGGATATAAAAAACATTCGATACTGTTGGTGTGAAAAGTTCTAAGAGATTATCCATTGCAGTGTGTTTCTTGGTTAGTGAGTCCACCTATGGAAGCAACTTGGTGGAAACCGTAAAATCCATCAAAATGATCAGCCTCTTAATTTTGGTAAAATGACATGTGCATTAATATTGCTTTTCCACAGCAATTTTCTTGCTGCAACAGTACTTTATCCCCAAAGCGCAGAGCAAACCAAGGAATATATTCCTTTAAAGTACCGTTCTACAGCAAAAGGACCTCTCAATTCTTCTATGACCTCTTGGTTCCTTCTGATCAGAAAGCAGGTGACTAAGTTTCTTCATGAGGGCAGTGAAAGACACTGAAATTGAAGTTCTAGGAGAGGGGCTTGTTGTAAATTGCAGCGCTCTTCTTCCAAAGGTGGGGATACAGAACAGAAAAAAACAAGTTGGAGGCATGTCACTTCTGCATTGTCTGAAAGAATACATTGAATTACAACTTTCTATCAATTCCTTTCATCATCTTTTTCTCAAAATACAGGTTTTTTCATACTTAGACTGAACCCAAGCTTTGTTATCAGTTCAAGATGATCTGCAAAATAAGACACAACAACGCTTAGTGCAGAGTGCTGAATTCCATGGCAGTTCAATGAAACACACTCCTAAGATACCATAGGGGTTCCCAAAGTACTCCCTTTGACTTCTGCTGAGAAATCATATACTGTTGAAAGAATACACAAGTGTTTACAGTTTGCAGCAACTGTTGTAATGCTTACACCACTCCCAGCTCCCCCAACTGCATATCAGGGCAAATCATTGATTTTAGTGCCTCCTTTCTCAATATGCAGCTGTTCTTTCACATGCTAGTCCTTCTTACTTGCCTTTTAAATGGACACCAAAGACAATGGGCTCCTTGCAGAAGACATTCCTGATTCAAAGTGCTGTTCCTTACATTTAACTTGTTCCGCCCCATGGACCATACCCTCTTCTGTCAGTTTAAATGCAGTCTTATTGAGCCAAAGAGAGAAATACAGTTAGACCTCTGAAGTCAGATGACAGAAAGCAAAAGCCACCATTGCTGCTCTATGGGATAAATCAAAAAGTTTACGTGCATTGTAGAAGAGGATGCGTATCTATCTGTGAGCTTCTCAGTAGACTGGGAAACAAAATACTTCAGTCATGTAAGATTCAACAGCAGTTATTACTAGAATTTGTTTTTTCATCAACATAACACTGAAAGTCAGTTTAAAGTGCCTTCACTATTTAGGTTTTGTTCATTTCCTAGGTCACTCATAATCAAGACCAGTTGCAACAACAGAGTAATTTCAACTGCTTTCAGATTAGATGCATTCTTAATATCTGTAAGGGCAAAAGTGTCAAAAGCATATTCTACCAGAGATGGAAGAGAATTCACATAGCTTTCTGTGCTACAGTATGCTGTCAAAGTGTGATAAATAGTACTAATAGTTGTCTTAAAACTTGTGATATAAGCTGTGAGATCAGAAACTTAGTATTTCGTAGAGTTACAATTCTCAATTTTTGAGTATTATAATGAAACAAGAGCTGTTTCTGACAATAACTAAAATGCAAGACATTGAATACCTCTGTATCAGTAAGCTGGAAAAAAGTACTGTAAAATAACTTTGGAGTACACTATTAGTGTACGACCAGGTACAATTAGTGTACAACCAGCAGTGTACAGGCTAGGTACAGTTAATCTAGCTTTAAAGCACGAAATGCACCTTTAAAACCCATTTGACAATTTAAAGAAATATTACTGAAAGGAGATTACAAAGTATTAAACCCTCCCCTCAAACACATAATTGAACTTTGAAAAGCAATTAATTCAAAGATTCCTGTGGGAAAAAAAAGTTTCTATTTTGCTTGGGCCTAATTATTAGGACCACACTACGTGGTCTCATTTGGTTATTAGTACATAGATATCTTTAACATTGCTCCTATACGACCACTAGTTAGTTGTTTTCAAAGACTATTAAGAGAACATAACACTTTTTTGTTATTAGAGAATAAAGTCTTTTAAAGATTTTCTTCTAGAGAGGTGTATGAGAAATGATTAGTACATCAATATGCATGGCAAAACATGCTGGAATTCTGCTCATGAAATTAAGTTGTATGTCTCAAAAAATGGAACTTTGGGGACTATAGCTGAATACTCAACTGCACATGGACTGCTCTGTAAAGTATTCAAGCAACTTAAGCATGCTAATATGTTTAAAATACACAAGTTATTTTTTAATCCTCCACATGGAATAAGAATTGCATTATTACTACTCACTTGGGAATAACATGGTTTTGTAACATATTACCATTTCATGAAACTACATTCTCCTAGAAAGTAAGACTAGAATGAGCCAGGAGACAGTGACCTCCCCCCACCCCACCCCCAAAAAAGTGCTCCCGACTGGGTCACCCATAAAGTTGCATTTAGAAGCAAACTTTGTGCATAGCTGAACCCAGAAGAGTAACTTAACTTTGCCCTAAATGTAGAGTGGAAACACAGCACACCCCATCCATAAGGGACAGAGACATTTCACACAAGAAACAATGCTGCAAATTTATTTTCTTTAGTTTTAAATTTTTATAACCTCAACTTTGTTTATCCCACATAAGACATTTTCAGTAATAAGAGACCCCCTAGTTCATATACTATACAATTGCAAGTAAAATGAGGGGCATGTGAAGTACAAAAAAATTGAAAATACTAGCTTACATTGGGTAGACTTAAAATACTGCTCAAGAAAAGTGGCTTTTCAGCTTTTTACCTTTGCATTTTGGAAATCTTCTCTGCAGTCCAGAGATAGGCAATGGAGAAAAAAGCAACTCCAAAGCAGGTGGAATGAAGAAAGAGGCACATTAGTAGAAGAAACAAAGGAAACGCAAATCAAACGAGAAGAGAGATGCTCCGTCAATCACAAAGTCCAAAGAAATGCATTTTGTGGGATTTTCAGAAATGCATGCTACTGTCTGTCCATCCATCCTAGCTGGGTACACGAACCACACTCCACAGTGTTTAGTAGTCTACATTTATACTTGCAATATAGAGAGCCCATCTCTTGTACGGTACAGTATTCCTTGCCCCAAAGAGCTTACAATCTAAGTTCATATAAAGAATGCATCAAGTAGCTGGATCAAGATCAAATGGAGAAGACAGGGAAATAATTTTATAGAGGATTAAAGTTGGGTTACATTACTAAGTGAGGTAACTTCTGAACATCACTGGCAGTGATGTTCTTAAGACGTAAGTAAGTTTTCAGTTAGAAGCTCTTCTGATCATGAAAAACTGGTTTAAAACGTACTGAATGATGCATTACAAGTAATCCACAAAAATTCTTAAACAGACTTGTTGACAAGACACAAAAATGTTCAGATTGCCTAAGTTCTTCACTTGAGACACTAACTTGTCATTCTACTAGCAAGATATGGATGTTACAGAAATTCATATGTACATGTCACATTTGAATGTAAAAGGCTTCTTACATTTAAGCTTAAAGTGTTAAATTCTAATTTAAGAATCCTGCTGCTGTAAACATAGGCTTAATACTTAAACATTAATATGAAAATAGTTCTACTTTAAAAATGTATTTTTAACTTTAAAATAAAGTACGGACAAGATACAGTTGGTTTGAAATCAGCATTCTGACTACAGTAAGTGACCCACTTTTCCCACTTTAAATTTTAAACACTGGTTTTGCTACTTGGCAGTTATAATAGAAGAGATTAGTCCAATTTTAAAGGTTTTAGGGTTTTTTTGGGTTTTAGTTTGGTTTTGTAGGGGTTTTGTTTGTTTTGGTTTGGGGTTTTTTTTGCATTTCCCAAGCTTTATCTTATTTTTGAAGTCAAAGTCTTGCACTTTCTACTAACTCGCGAAACATAGTTGAAATGTAATTTATATGTAACTTTTGTGCCCATTTAGCTGTCATTTCTTAATCCCTTTACATGCAAATAGAAAGTACCATCTTTCATGCAACTATGACATTCGTGTCTTTCATACCAGGGAATCTTGCTTTGGATTATACACATAAGCCATCTGCAACACTTCCATGACATTTGAAAAAAATGTTGGAATAGTTATAGCAATAAAAATTAACCATAATAATCCAGTTTGTGTATGATAACAAAAAAGAGAAATACTTCTTTTTCACTGAACAAACAGCATATCCAGTGAAAAAAATCTGGACTTTAGCTATCCTTTTGAAAGGGAAGCAGATGTTAAGAGAATTTCATTTAAGCACAGAAGTGAGACAGTGAGGATAAGGACTGCTAATAAGCAATCCATTTAGTTTTAATTTGGAAAGATACTCTCAAGGAAATCAAACTAGAAATGAAGACTGAAGAACTAGACATTTCTTTGACCCAAGTCAATACCAGCATTTACTTTTTAGAAGTTACAACTATATTAAATTTGCTTATTGGAGGATACAAAAGGAGTATAGCCACAGATTACCAAGAGAATTTGATCACTTCTGATCTCCCCTAAAAAATGAGGGAAGAAAATGATGAAGGGATTATGATCAACTGTTTCTCGTATATGCCACAAAATTACAAAAATTTCCTTGTAGACCTGTAACAAAACCCTCCCCCCTACTTGAATTAGTTTCAATTCCCAGGTAAAGATGAATCAACAAAATTAAAATATTGTGCTGTTTTATTGGTGTAAAAATCACACAATTGCTAGTTCTGATTCTGCAGAGATACATCCATGCAGTTAAACATCTATGATCCCACAGCCAGAAGAAGCCATTAAATAGAATATCTGCTGTTAGTCAGCAATTAATGCAAATTTACATATGAGATCAAAAGGTGTGTATCATACAATATACAACAAATCCTAATACAGTACATCAACCTGAATAGCAGGATACACTCAGGGAACTCTGTTAATTGTGAAGCCTGTCTATATGCCAGAAAAATAAGGCCTGGAAACAAGATGACAAAAGGTACCCCAGAATTCCTAAGAAGCAAACTGTTCATTTTTTGTTTTTGTTTTTTTGCTGGGAATTAAAAGTTCATAGAGGTATTGACACATTACTTGACAATACAATCTGTTATAGTGAAGACTGGTGGATGTGATCTGTTATTAAAAGGTAATGTGTGAAACATGCAATTACAAGTGGTGCTTAGGTAACGTGTAATTAACATGTTGGGGATTTACACCCAACTCTTTTCACAAAAGGGAGGACTGAAAAAGGTCTGTTTGATAGACTACCAGTTGTACCATAAATCTTTATATGCATGCGGCTGAATCAGGATCCTGAACGGACAAAATGTGAACACCTGGCAATCTGTGGTTACATACTCTATAATGTATGCAACAAAAACACAAAATCAAATCCAGCTGATATGGCAAACAGCCTGCAAGAACTCTGTCAACCTGAATAAGTTGGTTTATTGCAAAGAGGCAGGCTTTCTAGAATTGTGAACAGTTTTCCAATTGTGAAAGGCAGCTTGGGAAGTAACATTGGCTGATGACAGATTACTAGTTTTTCTCCTTTCTGGCGCAATAAAATGAATGCCATAACAAAAGAAGGGTTTATGTGCTTAAAGTTTAAAGTCAACTGATTAGCAATCCTCTTCTGCAAAGATGTTTCAACAGGAAAAAAGAAACCACTAAAAAATTCCAGTTGGAAGTTTTGGCGACAAACTCTGCAAACTCAAGTCCAACAAAGAGCACGGATGCCCACAGAAAGTGATGTGAGAGGCAGTGTCACATTCAAGGAAAAAGTTTTTTTTTCTCTCTGCACTGAAATTAAAATACTTAAATACAAAAGTGAACAAATTGACAAAACAGAACCACAACACTTAATGTAGAATAGAGTGCACTGAGCTAGATGCATGGATCTTTAAACAGGCTTTGAAACCAATACCCCTTTCAAAATTAGTAAATTCACAGTTAACGGCAGTAGGCTTAGAGGTGAGAGAAGGGTCGAAGTTGTTCCAGTTGGACTTCCAGGGAGATTCTCTCTTCAAGAACATCCTACAAAAGAAAGATTTTCTACTGACTGTCCACAGAGAATGAGCACAAAAATTTTCCTCATCCGATCAAAGCTGGCAAGTGTCAGCTTCAGTTCTAAGAACTAACATTCAAGTCTCTTCTAGAATCTAGAGAACTCTTCCCTTAATCTGATTAGAAGATTGGATAGCTAGTAATTACTCATAAATGAAAAGCAATACTTTGTTCATAGGTGAAGCCATTTAGTATTTCTTAATTTCTTTCAAATCACCCAAACCCACAAAGTTGTAACCAGCTGCAAACCCAACTATAATATTTTCAAATGAAGTTTAAAATATTAAGGGGGTAAGCTCTCATCTCGGTTAAAGGATTGGAAACTCCCAGTTTTTCTTATGTGAATTTTACACACCTCAACTCTCAAACAGTAACAAGTGAAATTCAGGCTTAATAGTTTTTAAAATGGCCTATCTTCCAATATAGACAGTATCACATTAATTCATGTTTACATTTAAGGTGTTTTTTATTAACATGATCATTAAAATTAGATATCTGAAGGTAAGAAAAATGGCAAGAGAAAGATGTTAAGATGGTGCCTACAGGTAAATCCAAACCAGTAATAGCTGACCTAGACAAACAGATGACTATCGTTGTTCTTATTAAGCTGCAAGTTTTGTATTCCAGATTGTATTTGTTTAAAAATATTAATAATTGTATTAAGACTTTAAGGTTTGTTTTTACCTTCAGAAGAAAGCAAGCCACTTCAACTGCTCTCCTCAATATTGCTTTTAAAGTATCTGATGACCACAACAGCTACCTCTAATTATTAATACCAAGACTTCTGCTTTCTTATTTTTAGTGTAGGTGAAAGCAAATCAATACATTGAAAAGTGTGGTTTGTAGAAATAAGTGTTCCTTGTAATTTCACAAAGTTTGTCACAATTAGGGATATTCTATGATCTACAAAAACAACCAATTTTATATCAATATCCTCTGCTATGTATAGCATTGGTTTGCAGAGATGCCTGTTACATCACCAACATCCTACCCTCTCAGGCTCTTCTCGTAAACAGACAAAGTTTGTGGAAATACCTTTAGTTGCTGCTGTAGTTCACTATTCAATCTGGCCAAAACAGTGTTGGTTTCCTTGTTACGTCTGATTGATGCCTGAATTGCCTTCTTGTCTTTCCCCACTGATCTGAGAATATATTAGAAGTATTGTAGTAAGTCATTTCGTCGCTTAGTTGAATATCTCATTTATAGTCCCTCTTTTTTAAATGAGCAGAATCTTCTTTTCAAATTTTAACTTGTTACACTGTTTATTTTCCCTCTTCTACTCCACTGGCTTAACCTTGTGAAAGCTACACATACTTAGTTTCAATGAAACAGCAAGCAGCACATTTTAAAAACTTGTCATAATCAATTTTCTGAAGTCCCAACACACCGTACCACATTCATTTACCTCAAAGTGACTAATGTAATAGTCCACTTTCATGCTAGGATACAAAGACTACACATTTTGGACTGTTCGTAGCAACCATTATTTAAAATTAAACACTACATCTTAATACTTCCACCACTTATTTCCAACATACTTGCAGCAGTTAAAAAGAGTTCACACTCCAAAATTCAAGATCTCTAAGAGGTCTCCCAGTAGTAGAGGCTTTGGGATGATCTTATTTAAAAAACAAAAACCTTTAAACTGTTAAATTAATCTAATTCAAACACACTCAAATTGTTTGCAACTCCTGGAACAGAAAGCATGTATGCTGTTTAAATGTAAACTTTCCAGTAACAGATGTATTTATACACTTCTTGGGTTACCTAGGAATAGATGGCTGTGAAGCAAGAACAGCAGCTATGACACCTGTTTTCTGTGTATGTTCCTCAGCTTCAGGTCTTAGCTCATCTTCTGATTTTAATCTTCTGCGAATAGGCTTTGGTGGTGGAGCAAGTGGGGTAGTGCCTTTACCCTGAAGAGGAAAACACAGCTTATTAATTCTCACGAACTGCATTTTTACTTGTATTATAACCTGGTAACTGGTTTGCGTTATATATTCTTAAAATCATTTACTGACCTAACTGAATTTACAACCCATCAGACATTTTCTGACAGACATCTAGCTGCTTTCTCATATGGTCTGGAAAAAAACTTCACCAAATCCTACCCCCAGTGAAAGGACAGTAAGTTGCTACGCACTGACAAAGAACTGTGCAAGCAGAAACACCATGGTACGACTGACAATTGCAAATACACATCTCAGAGCACGCTTCCCCCCAGTAATTATGCATCTGTAACAAAAAGAAGCTACTGTTAAGCAAGCTCTGCATTAAAGTTTTGCTCTGTTTCAAAAATTTGAACACAAGTATCTTAATTTTCTGCTATCTCAAGAATACAGCTAATCATGAACATCTGATACAAAAATTCACCATACATGTGCCTATTTCAAGCACATATTTGACCTAAGAAAACTGAGTTCAAGTGTACAGCATACAAAGTTGCTGTTGCAAATCAGAACAGATGTATAATTTCATATACATTAGACAACTGCGCTCTCCTTCCAAGTGTACTTTGCATACCGCACTAGTGGGGACATTAGCAGGTGCTTTGTCTTCAACTCTTCCATCTGCTTTGGCAACTCTAAGAGAACTCGCAGAGTCAGTGGCCTTTTCAACCTAAACAGATATAAAGTATGTTTAGAAAACTACTACTTAACAAATATCTCATTTGGCAACAGTTGGAATAAATACAAGTATGCTGTGTTTCTGATACATGAATATAGTTAACACCTAAAATTCCAGTTCAAGTCTTCTTGAGAAGCACAAGCTGGAATACAACACCACTTGCTTTGGAGCAAAACCATATAAAACTATCTTGGTCACAAACACTGTTTGGCCTCGGAAGAGCTTACCAAAAAGGCATACAAGTAAAAAGCTGTATGTTCAGAATCAAGTCAAGCCTGTCTTTTGATAGAGAAATTAAGATTCGATACAGAATCTAAAATCACTATAAAAAAAGATGAAATAGTTACTTGAAAGTACTCAGCTCTCAAGCATTGTACTCTGGATGTTGGAAGACCTTAGAATAAAATCAAATCCCCGATGTTATGAGGCACTGTATAGTACAAGAGAGGCTGTTGCCTGATGATAAACTGCTACAGCTGTTTCTGCTATTACATTACCACCATTATCTATTTGTTACTGCCAAAGGTTAATCCCTCCAATGAAACACAATGCAACTGTTCCCCATCCACTTCAATGCAAAACAATCCTCAAGCTTAAGCAGTTTTCAGTGGCAGCTTAAGCTAACATAGCTGATTTTGCAATGAGGTACATGGAGAGTGCTCAAACGGTTCTACATCATCGACCTTCCTGATTAAAGGAAGCAAGAACATGCTGCTGATAGCTGGGAGAACTTTAAAGCACTACAGGTACTTTTGCAACAGAGGATGCAGAAGTGCCCCAGACAACTTACAATCTGGATGAATGCTACAAATTATGAAAGGAAAACATGAAGTAATCCATATAATAGCAGTAAGCTATTATGACATTAATAGGGATAAACTCTGAGGCTTCCAAACTTTTAAGTCCTGTGCCTGTAGTAGGAAACAAGGTTTTGTAAACATCTCTAACGATCTATTAGGAAAGGATGCCAGAACTCTATTCACTTTAGCTGTCTGTCTGATGGCGTTGAACAAAACCAAATTAATGGAGTTTTAGCAGATGTTTACAATACTTGACAGTCATCTCATTTATTAAGACAAGACTAATTTAAAACTTACCAGCAAGTCATTTGAAGGGCTGGCAAGAGTGAGCAGAAGAAAAGTTTTGCCTGTGCTAAGTCTTAAATGCACCAATACAATTATGTTTGTGCTCATATATGCTAATAAGTACAAGGTCTTTTGAATTACAATCAAGAACTGAGAAAAAAATTTCTTCTGCCTAGGTGTTTGGCAATTACTAAATAAGTGTAGCAGTGCATAATGTAATTGCTTTCTAGCAATGGACTGGGACACCACAAAAAAGCCACTGAGTTCAAACAGCAGAAGGAGGTTTTAACAAAGTCTCCGAAGTGTTGGTGGTATTAAACAATTGACAAGATCTTAATTTCTTCTCACCTGCAAGACTTCTGAGTGCATTTCAATTTCATCTTCTTCCTCTTTGTTTACACCTGAAACAGCAAATGCCTCAAACTGGCTGAAGTCTGCAAAATTTGGCTGTTCTGGTATTTGTTGAGGTGAGGTACTGGTATGAGCTATTAGGCCTTCAGCATCTACTGGGCGATGCACGTGAGGACCTGCACCCTGCAATAAAATAACAAAGATATTTAGCAACATGGTTCTTAACATAGTTATCTGATGCAAAGAATCTCACCAAACAATGGTTTGTGAGAGAATGTTAAAAAGATTATTTGCCCTTTTAGTGGACAAAATTTATGTCCTGTCAGTAGGACGCAGTGCATCCCATCCAAGACACAGACAGACCACTCTGTGTTTATAAAAATAGAGAAATACTTAAGAGAAAAGGAAGTTCAATCAGATGTGCTATTATCCAGAGAATGAGACCAAAGATGGATGCATTGTACAACTATCTAGACTCATTGGACGGTAAATGTTTCTGCTGTTATACAGTCCAGCTTGGCTCTTTCAGGCTTAATACAGATTTTTAGTCTAGTTCCATAGGGAAACGTGCTTATGTGATCACACTGCATGGAATATGCCAGTCATTGTACCCTCTTTCCTTGCAGATGATTTCTGGATCCACTGACTTCAATTGCTGGTAACTCAGATTCTAACCAGCAGCTGCTGCTGAAAACCAACTGAAAATCAGTTTTATCTGGCCCAAGTCAGATCTGCACAACAGTTGAAGGATTCAGCTGGTTGAGACAAAGAAAAAACACTTTTGCAGGATTTGTTTACTACTAAATCAGCCAACTGAACTGACTCAGACCAGGACTGCAAAGATCTCCAAGTCCATGACAAAGTAAGAAGTGCGATCACTCCTTTTGGAAGCAGGCATGTTATGTAAAACTATACCCTGTGCTAGACACAGATGGAAGACAAACACTTATTTTGCAAAACTTTGAACAATTGGTCTCAGTCTGTGTTATGGACTATCAGCTACACAGGGACAGGTAAAGAAATGTGGAAGCGTAACTTTCCTCTCTTTCCTACAACTCAGAGCTCCAGAGCCACTTATTCCTCCTCAATCTCTAATCCCTTCCCATGGTTCCACCAGAAGCAATTCTTTATTCAGGAAAGGTTAATATTTGGCTGTAGTCTAGGTTTTGCTATCAGCCACATCATGGCAGTTTCAAAAAAATACCAAGCAATACTACTCATTTTAGAGGTAAGTTAAAATTCAGAGTTAGATAAAAATGATGCATCAAGTTAGAGTATGATTTTTCAAAAGTGACATCACCTGCGAAGGCTGTGGTCTTGGAGGCACTGCAGGGGGATAGGCAACAACTCCAGCCTGTTGCTGTCCTGTAAAAGAGGCATCACATTTGGTCAAGATTGTTACTCTTCACATTATAGTGCTATCTAATTTTTTGACTTGTCAACATGAAGAAATCTTGCATTTGACCTACATGCTAGCCTGTCATATTGAGGACCACAACTGTAATGTCATCTTTCAAATCTGCAAACAGGCAAAACAAGAAATTGGAACATGGATCTTGCCCTTTGTTCCAGCTCAAAGTACAAACATGGTTATACTTTCCTGATCTTAGTCCTTTTTTTCTTTTACCCTCATTATACACTGTTAACATTCTCATACTTTGTGGTCCTGAACTGAAAAGTACTGATGAGTCAGAAGTACAATAAAAACCCTTAAGTAGAGCATCAAAAGTGACCTTTAATCATTTCCTCTGAAGTGAAATACTTAACACCTGTCTCTAATACATCTGACACCAGAACAACTCCTCTTGAAAATTTACTGGCAGATGCAATTCATTGCATGTGGGTGCACTACCAAAATGTTATTTCCTGACTTTGCTTCCCACACTCATCCAAAGGACTACAAAGCCAGCATTTAGAATTTACTTCTAAATAACCTGTTTAAGCAAAGTGGAGTACAAATTTTAATAGAAACAGGAAGATTGACAACATTTTCAGCTTTCTCATTCAGAAGCAGTATTTTAAAAACAGACTCTAAATCTTTCTTCAGAGGGAAAAAAAAAAGTCTGCTTCAGGAATATACAAGCTGAAAAATAATATATACTAGGAACACAGTATATCTACCTGGGGTAACCGAAAAAGACCTGTTCATATCTAAAGATGATGATCGAGAATGAGAAGGATGAGGCCTTGGAGGGGGTGGCGGCGGCGCAGTGTTATCTGGAGATGTTCCTGAATGTGATCTGCAAAACATATAAGCTTCTGTAGTCATTTTAGGCAGCTACAACAGAATTGAAATTCAAAAGTTCTTCAAAGTATGCCATTAAAAAAAATAAAGTTTGACAGATGGAAAAGAGCCTGATTGTCACTGACTTTGAAGATTGCAAAATCAGTTTTAACCTTCTGGTATTCTTTGATTTCACAATTGTTTTTATATTTCTATTTACTTAAATCTCTGTTATCCAAATTATTCTTGTATTACCACGAGTAATTTATCTTTGGAAAACCAATAGCTTGACACACATGCCAAACAATGATAACTCAAGAACAGAGAACCCTAAATATGGTAATTCCATCCAGATGGTAGTCACTATAATTTGCGAAGTATATAAGATGTAGTAAATATCCTGATCAGATTTTTAAACCGGTTAAGTTCAATGTCATTGAAGAAGAATAATATTCTGCTGGACCTGCCTCCATGTATATTGAGCTTAAGGAGCATCTCAGCGTACAAGATAGCTATTTAATTCTCTGCCTGAAATTTTCCAAATCTGTATACTTGGTAGCACCTTCAGAAATTTTAACTCATTCTTAAGTAGGATCACCATCTAGTGGATACCTGTTGTAAGTTCATTGACCACACATTCAGAAAGAAGGATGAAGTACTGCACTGAGTGCCATTTCAGTGGGATTTATTGTATACAGAATGTTTGTACAGCTTTCATTTAAAAACAGCTTGCAGAAACTTCCTAACTAGTCCAATTTGACCAAGACAGACTTAATGAATCACTGACATGAATACAGCTACTCTTTTATTCAAGTCATAAATAAGTGATAACATCTTTTCTACAACTGACTTCTGTAACATTCTTCTATAACTATCATAAGAGATAAAACTGGGAGAGGTAAGAGGAACCTAAGTTTCACACAAAACCTGAAATTCCTCAATGGATAAGTCCAGATGGAAAATTGAATTACTGCAATAAAACACTTCGCTTTCTCAATATAGTGTCCAGGACAATGCTTCCGTAACACTGTGTAACCCTCCAGCTGATCAAATACAAATGTAATTACACTGACTCCTAGGGTCATCCCTCTAGCTAGTCTAGTATAAAATGCAAAAGTAGGATTACGAAAGGGAGAAAGTAGTTTAAGGATACTCCTGAAGTATCTGTTATCTGACAGCCTTGTCAGTTTTTGCTTTTTGAAAATACAAAAAGTACTCTGGACTAATGGTAGGGTTAAGTAAAAATGTCATTTCTATAGATAAAGTTGCAATTGGTGGAAGAGATATCAGTGGAAGGAAGTAAAAGAGGAAGTGGAAGAAAAAAAAATCCTGTATGCACACTGTCAGAATTGCCAGATCTGGACTGAAGCTACCTGTGCTGTAAAGCAGCAACTCATCAGAAAGCTTCACTCATCTACACAAATTCAGCAAGAGAACTCAACTGAAAATCAGAGATGAAAAGAACATGTTGGAACCATCATGTTGACAGTGCAAAAACATATGTGGAAGCAGGACATACAATCAAACTTGCCATTAAGTAACAACGGAGGAAAGAAGTTTTCAACCTGCTGTACTGAGAGGCAATTCCAAATCCTTCTTTGCTATTGAAGTCACCCTCATTATTTTTGGTTTGAAACTTACCTCTGAAACTGACTGTAAGATGGTTAATGGCATAGTTGGTTTTTAATCCTGTTCAGGCAGATTTAATGGGAACAATTAGCACCAGCTAGTACAGCACATTCTCTTACATGAAATGATGCTGCTGTTGGTTATGTGCTGGCATAGCTTCCTCCAATCCCTTTATTTATGTAGGGCCTATGCTCTTCATTTATAAAAGCCCATTATTAAAAGAGATTGAGTTACTGCTGTGATATTTCCAATTTATGTTTTATTCTTCTTTTATGCTACAAAGTTACAAGGTCCTTCTCCATTAATACCTAATGGATATTTTTAAAAATACAAAAAATTGGTTTCAAGTAACATCATGATCTCCTGTGCTTACATTCCCTTGTGTTTAAGGAGAAAGTCTTCATCAAGATTTCTGACTGAACGTGGAGTTTCATTTCATTGGTCAATCCCAAACAACTTTTTAGACTACAGTATTTTCTGAATTTTCACTTTACACATTAACAGGAACAACATACATTGTTAATACATAAGAAAACTGTCTCCAGATTCCTGAAAGTTCAAGTTAAGAATCCATTTAGCCATCATTTTATTACAAGCTAGTTGTCAAACAACCAGAAGCTCAGAACAGGCTTCTTTAAACACCTTTTATTTATTTTTTTCCAGTTGCTACTCTACTGACCGTTGCCGTGTTACAGTGCTTCCAATTTGCTCTGGATCTGAAGCATAGGAGTCCGAACTGCTGTAACCATCTGCTGGTAAAAGAAAGTATAAAGTTTCATATTTGTTTTGCATCATCAATATACCCTAAAAGGTATAGGTAATATATAATTTCAAATTTCGTATTTCTATTTTTAAAAAAGATTTATGTCCTTGTATTGCTTCCCTGTAAGGTATCATCTGGGCAGTATTCAAAATCCTTGAGTCTGAATAATTGAAGGATCCCACACAAAACTCCCCTCACCCAATATTTGTTTGTATTTCAGTTTGGAGGAAGGTAATTTAGATTATCCTTTTCTTCTGATTGCAGTATTCATGATCTTGTTTATATCATTTAGCAGGAGTTTAAAATAACATATTCAAAAATTGTCCTTAATGACATATTGAAGTAGCATGTTGCTTTAAAGTTAAAACAATTTGGGAAAACAGCAGTTATTTTTGCTGCTTTTATTTTTACTTGCATAATAACAGTTTCAACACTGTGGGCGTCCAGCAATCAGAATTATTGCCGAACTTCAGTAGTTATCACTTTCTGAAGTTATAGATCCTCCCTCCTTTGTTCCAAATCACACAGCTTGCACAGAAAGACAATTGTGCAGTTCCTATGCCTGACTTTTCTTATCTCATGCAATGGAAAAGTTTGTCTCTGCTTCTTGGCTTAGGTCTGAGCTGCTATTTACAAATTCATAACTTCCATGCTGACCTACTGTTGATGTAAAGCGTGGAAAATAAAGACACAACACTAATTCCTCAACATCAAGATGAAGCTTATAAATCTCCACTGATTCTCAGTTCAAATACCATTTTAATATATTGATCCATAAGCAGTAGAGTGTGAGAAGTAAAATAATTAACCTGCATCTAAATTTTGATCAATAAAACACTAAGAAATCTGTACTCTTCTGCACAATGCAGAAAAAAGCATGTGAACATATGAACAAAATATTCTAGAAGAAATGTTAAGAACATCCATTTACGAAACACTTCCAAAACAGCGATATATATTAAAAAAATCAAAACCAAAACCCTCTTAGAAAAGGATTTGCTTAACTTGAGACTCCCTATTCTCAAATGAATTCTGGCATGGCAATTCAAAACCAAGCAACTAAAGCAAACACTGAAAAATGACTCCAGCCCAACAGCTCAAGGAAGCACACTACAGATGTCGTCACTGATTTAGAAGGTGCTCAGATACACTATTAAAGTATGACACTAAAGAACATTAAGAAACATAATTACCAAGACAACAAGTCTGCACAAAAAAAGTCCTGTTAGATTTGTAGTGGTTTTTTAGGCATCAGAAATTAATTTTCTAGAATTAGCTTGTATGACATGATTTATTCGGGATTCAGCTGAAAGGTGTTAACCATCCAAATTACTTACAATATTGACAAGAGGCATTTCTTCAGAACAAGGATGGGCATCCCATGGTAACTCCAGTTTGAGATACTACAGAGTGGCATTACATTACACTGCAATGAGGTTTGTTTTATTTCACTACCTTCTTCCTCTGAGGGAAGAATACTTATTGGTATAGTTACAGGCCCTTTATCAAAGGTTAAGATATACTCGGATAAGGAAAAGGGAGTACAGAAGGGCTCTCAGAACCTAGATCCTGCATATAGTAGTAGTTTCCCCACTAAAAGACTATGTTTGCTCGTTCTTTCTTTTGCATCAGAAGACTACCTAGTAAAAACAGAACTCTGCTTGAAAAGACAGACAGGGTCAAGACATTGCTCAGAATGAAGAGTACCACTGAAACAGACTTTGCGAGGAAAGCAAAACACACTGCAAAAGGCACTTTCTAAATTACTCTTGTATTACAAACCAAAATACTTCTGTCTTAATAATGCAAAGGACTCAAAGTAGAGAGCTCTTCAAACCTTAGTTTTACCGAAGAGAAGTTCCCAGCTTAAAGAAAACAAAAAAATCTCAGAAACAGACTCCCGAGATTCACTCAGGCTACGTATAATCTGGAACCTCTCTCAATATTAGACAAGTAGACTAGTCAAAATAATGCAAAGTGTTTTGGACACAGGAGATAATGAAAATCAAAAAGGCTATTAGAAGCAAACAAACAGTTGAAAAGGTGTACCTGAAAAAGAAATCTAGAAGTCTATCACATTTTCTTAGTAGCTAAACCAGATGAGAATTGCCTGACAATTTTGTGGTCAACAAATTTTCACTTTTCAGAAAATGTGTGGTTACACAGTTCTGAGGAAATAGAATCAAATGCTATTTAGTCAATTCCACTTTCCATACATTTCAATTTCTCATTCTAAGATTAGAAAACAGGAAGATGGAAAAGAGCTGACAAAAAATGAATTTTTGAACACATATGGTAGGAAATCTCCAGTGACATCAGCAGAACTTTCTTAATTACCATTTCTAATATATACTTCACATCAGAAATGTCTCTCTTAGCAGAAGCTCTAAAATGAGATAAACTTATCCTATCTAGCAAGATTTCATTCATTGAAGAATATATCAGATCTACATTTTGTGTAATGTAAAAAAAATGAGATCAGAAAGTACTTTGGTACTTACTAACTGTATTTCCAGCTGTAAATTTTACAGATGAACTCATTTTATTTTCTTCTGAGAGATCAGGTGGTTTCACAAGTAGTGGGCTAGTAGGGTTAGCATGATCTAGATGGAAAAACAAGTTTAAATAAACAAGTGTATTTGAACTAGCCTTTACTTCTGATGCCAAAGCTTTACATTAGTTTTCAGCCCTTATCTGAAGGGCTGTACTCAAAACTAAAATTGTTGTATTTTAACACTTTTGATGTATGAATTGTTTTAACTTTGAAGTTTTACATTGTAATAGTGTTATTTCTATTTCTCAGTTTTAGGAGTTGGGAATCTTTACCTATTTAAAAGGCTAAAGAAATTTTAAAAGAAATGTGTTGTGGATACTTGCTTATTCTTGTATGCCGAGTATTGTGCATGAGTTACGGGACTTTAGGAAATATTGGCGTATTGGGACACATCTATAGATTGAGAACTCCACTGTTCCTCAAGGAAAATTATCATATATCTTACTTATCATTGACCAGAGTATTAAAAAAAAGAAGAAGAATTAAGAAAAAGGCTTGTCAATACTCCCAAAGGCTGTCAGGTTTCAAAATAATAAACTCAGTATTTCTGACCACAGACACACCTAGCTTTATCAATGCAGGCTATGCTCTCCATCTTCACAGTCCCCTTCAGTATTTAAAAAGGAAACCTAGACATTCTCCTGGAGGCTCAAATCAAATCTACATTATGATGCTCCTAAACTACTCCAAGCAATGAATCTCCTATAGATGGCGAAATCCTCACTGCGCCAAATGGCCATTTCAAACTCTGCACCTGTCTGAACAGTAGTCTAATTCTTAACTCAGAGAATCACATTAATTATGCTGGTTACAACTCCAGATATATTCATCTAAGGTAAAGAAAAAAAGGCAGCATGGTTAAGGAAGCAAAATCACCTCTGATTATACAAAACTTTCCTCTTTAGCAAGAGAAAATATCCTACCACTTCCAGTTCTTTTAAGCTCCATTTCCTGCATGTGGATTTTGCTTGGAGTCATTCTTATGGGAACTGGGTGCACAATTGCAGTGTCCTGTGGAGCAGATTAGAGTTAAGTGATGTTAATCTAGTTTTAAATTCTTCTATTAAGAGTCTCTGACACCATGTGAAATGTCATTTCTGAACAAAATTTCATAGATTTAATTTTTTACGCAGTTCCAGGGAATTGAATATACCCATAAAACCAAAGCTGTATAAGCTCAAGTTTCTCTAATGATTTATAAGGTGTAACCTGGCATACTACTTTAAAAAGGCACTAGAAATGTTTCTATAGATAACTGCCTTGTAAACAGGACCTGAATTTTACCAGCTTTCTACCATTTTTGGTATACCAGATATCCATTACTTCAAGTGCATCTTCCAAAAAAAAAAAAAAAAAACACCAAAAAAACACCCCACAACAAAAAACCCACAACCAAACAACCAAACCCAAACCAAAAAAAAACCCCACCCAAACAAACCAACCAAAACCAAATCAACAATTTCAAAACCCTACTCCTTGGCTTGACTTATGATGCCTCAGAAAGTTAGAGAATCACAGAATGGTTTGGGTTGGAAGGGATCTTGAAGATCATCTAGTTCCAGCCCCCCTGCCATGGGCAGGGACACCCTCCACTAGACCACGTTGCCCAAAACCCCATCCAGCCTGGCCTTGAACATTGCCAGAAAGGCCTCTTTAAATAGTATGAGTGATTCTCTATAAAATAGGTACTTCATAGTAGTTTAAGACAAATAGTTTCAGGAGTCTTTAAAACAGTAAAATCTGCTAAACTTCAGGATAATAAACCCTCTGGACTGTATCTCTAGATAGGAATTGATCTTACACTTAGGCATTTTCTTTGTAGTTCAGACAAGGGACTCCATTTTAATGTACTTTATAGACAGCCCTTTCCATCTGGTTTGGAGACTGAGTGTGGATAGCTTAAAAAAATCTCAGGAAAGACTTATGTTTGTTCACAAGCAACCTAAAAATATGGACGTAGCTGTCTGAGGCTTTTTTTACTGTCATCTATATTCAGAATATATGAATGGGTGGGACAATGACAGCACAAAAAAAATCCCAGAGTATATTCTGTCCCTAGAAATAACAAGAAGTTTCAAAACTACCCTTGTATCAGAAGTTTATTTAATCTGTTCTGACTACTCAAGTAGATCAAATTTACAAAGCATAATACATTTACATTAATATTTTCTAAAATTGTTTGAATTGACTTGCACTACTCTTGTTGCAAATATAAACTTTTAAAACCACTTTCTAGTAACAGCTTAAACACTCTTGTTGCACCAGGCTGGAATTGTCATGCGACAATCACTCTTGCTGTAGGTACTTCAGTCCTCCGCTGAAATCTAATCTGCAGCTACCCCAAAAACCATGTCTCAAATAGTTACATGGATTTTTATACAACATATTAATTCAGATCATGAATCTAATTTTACACCAAACAGCTTAACATGTTATGAACTTTCACTTACAACAGGCAAATTATGCTACCATACCAGGGGATGAATGTACTGTTTTACTCTTTCCACTTATCTTTTACCACCAAAGCATCTGCTTTTCCAACAAAAGGAGAAAAGAACTGGTCTAAGAACTTACTCTTTAGTTAGTTACTAACAACTGCTTGAGAAAGCTGATTCTCTCCTTTTGGAAAGCAGGAGTTGTTCAATAAATCAGTCGTATGCATCACTAAAATAAGAAGTCTGCACACTGCTACTGAAAATTTGCTGTCATTTGTTCCTATTTTCACAGGAAAATAAAAACTTTGAAGTATCTATTCCCAAAGTCTGTTACCTTAGCAAAGCATCAAAGATGCTCAGCATTCTTTAAATTTTTTCTCAACTACAAGCATTGTAAGAAAATGACTCAAGAATGTGATCTCCCAGTAGATTTTTTGGATTTTTATTGAATTTCTGTTTATACACATATGCATACACACACACACATATCTATGGCTATATATGAGTTTTCCATATATCATCACTGTTCTACTTTTAAAGTTATAAACGTATGGGAAAAATTTCAAACTTCAGATTTCTGTCATCTACTAATGTGTAAAAATAATTTACTATCTTATTGGGAAAACAAGACAGTGATAGCTCTTTACTGCCAAGCAATTATAAACAGTAAGAAACAACTATAAACTGATTTCTATCATGTTTACTTCATTAAAACATAAAAATGCAGTATATTTAAACAAAAAATGTCTTTCAGATGAAAAAGGGCTGGAGCACTGATGTATTTAAAATATATGTATATTTGTACTGTATCTTTTCCGAAGTGGCCTGTTTTAAATCAAAAGCAGTTAAATGCTTATTATGTACACCTATTATTTTGTTATATAATCAAATGGACACTAACACCGTAATTAAATAAAATGGACACTAAGAGTGGTAATTAAATCTGTAAGAAAAGCAGGATGAAAGCAGCAGCTAAATACTGAAGTAGTTTTAATGCAGTTCAGAACTGCTTCAATGTCCCATACTGTGAAGTGTAAAACCAGCAGAACTTGAAACACTGTAGCGAATTTCTGGCTCCCAAACTTGGCAAGATACTTAACTACATAATCCTTCAGAGCACTCCTCACTGGGTAAAGCACAGAGATTTAGCTGGAGAAACTCTAAAAGCCTTATTAATAAGTAACTTGGTGAAAACATTAGGAGCATGAAATACCACACCCACTGAAGCCCGGCAGGTTTTTTTGTTCCAATAAAGTTGGCATTGTTAACTCCTAAGACTCTGCAAGCTCAAGATCAAGCTCTGCAACTTGAAAAAAAAAAACCAAAAACAAAAACAAGAAAACACTGAAGACAATCTGAAACAGGACTGGTTTATCACTGGGAGTGGCCCTTGTGTTGACATATACCTATTTTCAAAAAAACTTCATGTTTACAAACTTTGTGTAATACAGGTTTTGATAGCAGTGTCGCATTACATCAAAATCAAGGGGAAAAAATCATTCTTTGCAGTCAGATATTAAACATGAGTACTAGAGAATTTATATTCCTAATATAAGCAAAAAAATTAAGAAGCCTGCCACCATTCCCCCAAAAGCAGTCCATGGAATCATGCATAACAGCTAAATACAATGAATGGAAATTCAGTGTTAATAAAATTAATTTCAAACAAGCAAGCTAAGTGATTGACTTACAGGATCAGCTGGTGCAATGTTAGAATCAAATTGGGTCAGAGTTTGTGAGCTTGAAGAGCGTTCGCTAAATGTCTCCCACTGCTGAACAGACAGAGGAGAGAAGTCAGCATGATGAGAAAGATGAGAGTAAAAGATCACTGAGGAGATTTAGCATAGTAGTTCGGAGGTTGCACTGGAAAGTCCTACATTTGCCCTGGGCAGTACTGGACTTGGAAAGCACATTAATACACATTAAGTATTTCTATTTCAGTCAGACTGTGTGCAACCAAGTTTGTTACCTGTCAATATTCATTTTTACAGTCACATTCCATAATGAAGATACAGGTGCACAGTCAACACAAAAGTACCTTCAGAGTTCATGCTTGCCAATGAAAATCATACAAGTAAAAAAACTGGTTAAGGCATTCAAATACTGTAAAGATATAATCAATGCCACATGTTGCATGTATTTTTAATTACAAAATCCACAGAAAGGTTCCTCAGCTTTGTAGCTGCCGAGTTTCACATTTATTTTGTAAATGCTGATTTTCTTACAAAATCCCAGACAAATGAACAGAGTACTCCAATTATACCAGTTCAGCTTGCCAGTGCAACCCCTGAGAAAGGTTTCTATGCTTTAAGAGTATTTTTACAAGTCTAAATCAATGACAAGGCAAAGAATTAAATTCAAACATACTGTTGATTGCTAAAAGCAAATAAGTCAATCTCTGAACAATTTTATAAGATATAGGCATGCTGTATCAATACACGGTTGTCAAGAGTCCTCATGCTTGGTAAGTCAAGCTACAGCCACAACTGGATCAACAAAGTACCGAAGTACATAAAATTAGTCTGTGATCCAGAAACCAGATTACAATCACAATAGGAATGCTAAACTTGTTATATTTTGATAAAGTAACAAGTAAATATTAACCAAGTTTCAAACACTACAACAAAAATTACAAATACAAAATTTTTAGTGCTCATAAAATTTGACAAAAATGGCATTAGTATAGTTGTGAAAACAAATCAGTATTTTTGTCCCATGTCTATAGGCAAATCAATGTAAATGATTCCAGAAGATATAGGACAAACTATGTGGTGTTAGTCAAGCTAATCTCATGTGCTCCTCTACACTGAGCTATATTGGGTGAATGGCCTGTACGTGAACCTAGTCTAAACCAGTTATTTCAGAAATAACTCTTTAACTGTTTACAGTCAGCTAAAATTAAATTCAGAAAACTATTAACCAAATTTCTAAGTGCTTTCATGCATGGTGGCACTGCTCAGAGACAGAGCCTTACCTCCTCATTTCAAACTTTAAATTAAGGCAAAGATTATGGGATACTGTTTATATGGTTTTTTGGTGGTGGGTTTTTTCCTGCTTCTTGTTGTTAGGTTGTTTGTTGTTGTTTTTAAAACACACAAAACTGCTGCCTTCATGGACAGAATCTAACAAAATCTTTTTAGTAAGGATGAAAGGTTTCCCTTCCTAATTGCTCTGTCCCACTCCCTGTATTAAACAGTTCACCTCTGCATCACTCCACCCCTTCATGAAGAGGCAGCATTGCAAGTAGTTTGGAGCTATACAAACCTGTTGAGTGAACCAGTTTTTACTAAGTCAGAAACTTAATGGCCAAGTTCTGCCAGCCTTTCCCTTCATTTGGCCTCTGGCATTTACACAGCTGCTCATTTTCATGGAACATGCCTTAATATTTATTTTAGGACTACCACTACCCTTTTAAACTTGACTTGGCCAGTGACTTCAAAGTTACTGGTGAGACTGGCAAACAGACCTTTTGATTACAGAAATATTATCTTAATTTTTCAAAACTTCCAGCATCTGTTACAGTTAACAGTTAAGATCAATGCTAAAGTATTGCTGAATTGACTCTTATTCCACTTCTCCAAAGCCAAACTGCAGGACATTTATTAGTTGTCCTCAGGGTCCCTAGCTGGGTACAGACAAATGAAGAACACCTGACTGCTCTGGGGAATATGCTATTTCTGCTCCATCCTGAAGTACTATGAGAAGCTAGTTACTGCTAATTCCCTGGTTAACAGAAAGCTACATGTATTAAGGATCTACTGGACTTCATCTCAAACTGTGCAAAGTTTAAAGAGCATTGACAATACAATGGATTTGCTGGGATAAAACTACTAGCTGAAACTAAAACACTTGTCTTCTAGACTTGCAAAAATGTTTCAAAAGGTTAATTACTAGAAACACAAACTCACAGCAACCTGAACCATTGCTAAAAGAACACCAAGACATTTGAAACAAGGTGTAACAGTTGTGAACTCAAAAAGCAAATCTCCATATCTGTGTCAAAGCTAATATGACCACATGGCACTAGACCGTTTTCAACAAAAATTTAGTAGGCTTTTCAATTTTTTTTAAGCTCTCAGAACATAGTGCTCAGCCTTGAGACTGGATGGAAAGGATGTCTGAAGTGAGAAAGAAGTGATGAGAGAAGAGAGGAGAATGTGAAGCACATAGTATCCAGAGTTAGGTGGGTTGTCACAGTGCTCTTTATTCTGAACTTTGAGATTCATGCCTTGGTCCATACTTGTGAGCTTACAGTAACGGAGCCTGGTCTAAAAACTAACTGCAGTCTAAAAATCAACTATGAGCTAGAAAGAACAGAGGAACCAACAGTTTTGAAACTAACAGGGATGAAAGTGCCTGGAAAGGCAGATGATCCAAAGATGCTATTTCAAGCAATTAATTTGTTGATGACAGTTATAAGAGGTTCAAAGAGGAAACAATCAGACTGGTGCCTGCAATAATACCAGAAATTTTTTCATGGCATTAAAACCTTGAAGACTTTGACCTGACTCACGCTGAAAAGAAAATGCTGAGGAGCAAGAAACATGCACAGCACTATAGCTGAAAACTCAGAAATTCCTTTATGTTAAAACAAAAAACTGTTAACATTTAATAAATGTTATAATATTTAAAAAATAAAAGCTCTTAGTATAGTTAGTATCTGGTAGTATATTTAGTGTGAGAACTTTTCCAAACCTCTTAAAATTTTAGTAGATTTTCAGAAAAAATACCACATTATCTATCTGAATTGACGAAGTCAGTTTTGTAAGACAAGATTTTGGCTGACAGAATTGTCATTAAGTTTGTTCTACTAGTGCAATTATCCTATTCAATTGGTTTGAGCTGCACTGGACACGGAAGGAATCTGTTCAATTATGATGCAGCTTATCAAATGATTAGCTTCTTAAATCTGTATTGGAAACATGAGGGCATGTATCAATGCAAGCTTTAATACAGTTGCAGACATTTACAGCTTTTTTGCAACAACTGAATATCTGCTCACCTCCCTCCTAAAACAGCTTCCTACCAGCAGCCTAAGAGTTGTTCTGTCAAATACAACTAAGAATCACTAAATCATTTCCTACATTTTTTATTTGTTAAGGACATCACTATGAGGCTAGCATTTGCCCTTAAGAGGAACAGCAGACTTTGTAAAGTCCTTCCTCCTGAGAGAGGAAGAAAATTTCCTCTGCTCCTAACTTTAATCCTCAAAATTTGCCTATTTTCTATTTCTCATCAACTCTCCTTTGGTTTGTCTAAATATTTCACTACCAATCTTCTATTCACTTGAAGTCTAATGAAGAAAGAAGCAAGCCACAAAAAACTCTTTCAATAAGAGAAGCAGGTAAGATAATAGCTACTGAAAGAACTATCTTAGATGCTAAAACAAGTTTTAGATTCTTCCTGAGAGTCTCAGATTATTAAATGAAGACAGTTTTCAAAAAATAATTCAATATTTTCCCTTTTTTTCCCCCCTTATAATGAAAAATTAGCCTACATTGTTTTTGTAGTATGGCTGCAGTCAGGAACTCATTCTAAGAGCTACTTCAGAGACTCAAACAAAACATTGGTTTATTCTAAGCCAAAGGCAAAAAAGTTAAAACAGCAACAAGAAGAATTCTAGGAATCAAACCCTTACAAGCTTTTTAAACAATGGACATTCATGGGGGCAAAAAAAAAATCCTGTTTGGTAACTTCAGTTTAAATTCTGATAAAAGACTGCTTATATAGCAAATACGTATGGTAAAAGATAAAGCAACAGTACATAACAGCAAAAATTTAAAATTTAAAAAGATTTAGCCAACAGTTGGTTTCAGATTTAACTTCGAGTCTTTACTTTTGAAACAAACCCAGAGCTATGACTTCTCTACGTTACTGGTGAGATATTTTATATTTCAGCGTAAAATCACCTCCAGAAATAAGTCTCAATGTCCACATCTGTCAGAAATTCATTCTGAAGTTTTGCAGAAGTGTTGGCTATAATAGCCTTTCAGAGGTAACAAAAAACTCCAACCAAAACCCCACCCTAAATGAAAAAAATCAGGCATGAATTCAACTCTTCCTATAAATGCTAGGAGATAATTTTGTGATTAATATAAAGCTTAATCACCTTTAGCAACATTTCAAATAGTAGCTCATCTCACAATGAAACAGAAAAATCAGAAGGAAAACATTACCTTTTTTACAATTTAACATGTGTAGAATCTTCCTGTGTCTACTGTCGTGCTAACTCTTTCACAATTTGTGATCAACAATCCACTTATGATGAATTAAAGATGCATACACAATTCAGTTATGACAGGCAATGAAATAACTCTTAAATAAAAGTGCTAACCTCACTGCTCTGATTCAGTTCTGGCCAGGTCTGGTTTAGGGATGGCATTGATGGAGACTTGCTTGGAGGTGCTTCTGCTGGAGAGCTGGAGTAACCTACCTCACCAGTCTGTTCCCCAACTTCTGAAATGACAGGAATCACTATAAACCAAAATCATGAATGGCATTCAGTTTACTGTCAAGAGCTGCTCACATCTCACGGAAAGTGCAAAGTATGCTTTGACTTCATCTTTTCCAAGTAAATACTTAGCAGCAGACAAAAAAACACTCATTGAAGTCCAGTATACTATTTATCAGGTGCCACTCCTATTCTGAGGATCTTTCTGAAAATTGAACTTTGAAGATTATACTCTGTACCGTACTATCTCCCTGCACTTTGGCTTTTAAAGTGTTTTTAGATTTTGATTGCATGTATAAGTAAATATAATTCTTTCTTACATTATGAGAAAATAACTTAATTCTAATGTTTATTACATCAAATTCAGCACTGAGAACTTTATCTTACAGAATAAAATACTTCCTTATAAGAAACGTCAAAGCAAAACCAGTATATCAATGCAAACACAAACAAAAAATGTGAAAGATGAAGAAAACCATTCCCTTATATTATTCCCCAAAGAATATTTTAAGTTTTAAGCCTCCTTACTAAAACAATGGTGTTTTCATTCACTACATTTTGCAAATTGAACAAGTCTAGCAGCTGTCACATTGCAACTGTACATAGTTATTTCAGTTTTCTCTGAGCTTTCAACAAATACAGTCCCTTGCAGAAATACTCCTCCTTCAGAGTTGTACAAATTTTCACGATGCAGCACACTGATTTTTTGTTCTGTTCAAACTACAAGAGAATTGGGTAAAGTAAATCCCAACAGTAGATCAAGTATTCTGCGTAACACAGTAACACTCCTCACAGTGTCTTCTATTTTGCTAGATACCATAATACGAGCTAAAGCAATACATTGAAAGCCTCAAAAATCTGAAGTTCAGATTACAGCTGTATAATCTGACAGGAACAGTTGAAAGTGTGACTGATAAGTAGCTAGACATATTAACAAGATGTTTGTAGTCTAAAGAATTAAAAAAATCTGAACAAGACAAAATACTGCACAAGAGGAAAGATAGCTTAATTAAAATTACCATTTAAAATGACTGCTTGATAGATATGGGACTGAAGACAACTGCAACAAGAATGTGCGATATGCTGTACCAAAAATTGATTAAAATTTATAAAAAGGACTGGTTTCAGACTCTTGAAGAGCTGAACTCTGCAGCCTGCTCTTCTGCTAGAACAGCTCAATATACTGTCTCCTGTCTTCCACTCAGAAGAAACTCATAACAAATCCAGTGTCAAACTGAACTGGAAACACTTGAATAGCCAATGGTGACCAACTGCACCTTTAAAAACCAACAATTAATGTATTCAAAGTGCTGCTGGGGACAGCAAGAAGCACAGCCTAAAAAGAATAGCAAAAACACTGAAGTCCAGAAAGAAATTACTTGTCCTATCTTGAGGACAGGACTGACTGAAGTGCTACTGACTAGAAAAGCCATGCACAGAAACTCATCAAAATTTCAAAGGTCTTGTAAACTTCCCATAAATAGTCAGACATCAGGTTGAGATTCAGCGTTCCCAAAACTGCGTCCAGCACCAAGCACCTCGTACTACTGTCTTTTAGGGGAAAATGACTTTACAAATTATTCCAAATAGAAACTGCATCTAATATGTGCTTCAGGCAAAAAGCATCTGGCAATAAAAAACAGGCTACATCAAGCTGATATTTACAGGTGTAATGATGTCACAAAGTAGTCAAGATGACATGATGTGGTCATTGTACATAAAATAATACACTAAGTTCAAAATATACCGGGGTAATGTTTTGGGAATTCAACTTGCATATCAATTGCTCTGAAGTGTAACATGCATAAAAATTTTCTGATGAGTTAAAAAACCACTCAAAATTGTCATTTCAACAGTGGTGCACTAGATAACTGAACTAACTACTGGTGTTAAACACAAGGTCAAAAGACAAGGCTGAAAACTGCTGTGGAAGGACTATGCAGCTACCTTTAATTCAAGCAATTTTGCAAATATCTACATGAAACATGCATGAGACACCTATGAAAAACTTCAGAGGTTAAAGTAATTAAGTTGTGTAAGACACAAAGCATGGCAGATTCTTTTTCTTACAAAGAAATGGCATTGTTGCAGCAGCTCGAATAAAAATTCACAGAAAAGCAAAACTTGCTTTGAGTTTTGTAAAAGGTTGGTAGCTTTTACTAACTGAGATAAAATTTAGTTTAAAGAAAATATTCACATTTATTTACAGAACAGGAAGTGAGACTAGTACTCTTTTCAGCTGCAGATCATAAATTCCACCACGACAGATACAGTTGCTATGAACAGTATTCAATTCATAAAATAAGTGTATAAGGACTTAGAGAAGTGTTTGTACAACTGCCTGACTTCATGCTGCCGTTTTCATTCACTGCAGTTTTATCCTACAGGTTGTTCTTATGCAGACAGATCTTGCTCATTCTGAAGAGCTGACATTACCTACCTACAAATACCACAACACAACGTTAAATCTTAAGTGGAGCTGCTGCAATCCAAATAATTCTTTGAAGTATACAATCCAATTCAAAATACTAAAAACATTCAAAGATACTGTAGCATTACCACATTATTCTGAGAACTTAAACCACCTCATTTCTCATCCTAGTCAGCAGAAAGGTATTAGCACCTCATTTAACATTTTTTTCTATTAAAATTTTGCAGAGGTGTAGTGCTGTAACAGAAAAATGACCAACTATATAAATGCTTTATTATACAACAGGTCTATGTGAGAGAAATAGATATCTCTGGTCATGAAACCAGACATAAGACAAGACCAATACGTTAATGGGTTTGGGACACCTGCAGCTGGTCACATAACAGATTCCCAAGGGCTGATGAGGGAGAACCTGCCAGAGTAGACCACAAGAGAAGAGTTCTTCCCTCCCTCTGTCTGAACAGAGACATAGGGTGCAGGGAGCCCCCTCTTACTTTTCTTTCTGCTGGCCACTAGTTCAAAAGTCAAAATGAAAGAAACAGCAAGCTTCAAGCACAGAGCAGAAGCGCGGCAGATCAAGGGGAAAGATTCTAACAAAAGGGTATTGTTAACACTCTTGAAATAAAGTTTACCATCTTGCACATTGGTTTAAAAAGACATTCAAGTGATTCACCTTCTTAAACAGTTTGAAAGTATGTTATTCACACTGAGGCTTGACTAACAATTTCTTTCTTTGAGAAAGTCGTATCCCATGAAAAAAGTGCACTCAAAAAGACACTCCAGTGCCACACTTTACAGTTTCTACTTCTGATAAGGCTGTCAGAAGCAAGCTTTATCAAAATACAGCTTTTATGGGAACTAAAAGGATTTTATTTAAGGCTGATTTACAGTCCTTAAATTGAACCCATGTAATTTAACATTAGGCTGCACACAGAACTATGAGTTAACTTTTAATTTAGATTAAAATAGTAAATGTATACTGGAGATTTGGACTGTTCTAACTACAAGTAAAACTATAGCCATGTCAGTAACTTCTCCAAAAGTCTTTTATTCAATATACAAGCTTTGGTGATAAATCACATTAGGTGCTAGAAAAGATTAGTTATTTCCAATAGTGTTGGCCCAAATTAAAAAAAAAAATCTAGTTAATTGGATAAAAACCAACAAGTTTGCAAGCACTGGCACTTTTCATTGTAGATATTAATAACAGCAGAACCAAGTATCAACCAGAACTTTTTTTTTTAAGCATAGCTTACACAGCGTGGTAACCTTTTAACATTCACTACAACAGGGTATCTTCCCTTCCAGAGGGAAAAACATATTTTTATTTTTTTTTACTGCTTTTAAAAGTAGTTTTTCCTCAAATTTAAAAACCACTTTAACTCATGAAAGTAAGTCAAAGTTTTATATTAACAAAGTTGCCTGTAAAACAAGAACAACAAACATACACATAACACTTTTTGGTTTGATGTCTAATTTATAGTTTCCAGACAACTTCAGTTAAATCATAAAAGTCTTGAAATCTACTACCAATAAAGGCAGTAGGTCAGGTACAGATATAGTAGTAGTAGGTTTGGTTTTTTTTAAAAAACAAAATCAACAATGGTTTACACAAATAAATGTTACTCCATTTCTTATCAAGATTTTTGCTTGGCCATCATCTTAACACAAAAATAGAATGGTTGGTTTAGACACTTGCTAGTTATTCACCCAATTAATTGTAGATATTTCTTATGAATGTCTTCATCATAGCAAAATGCTTACACCTACTGAAAACACTTCAATTGCAGCTGACTGCTGTTGGAAAGGTTCTTTGAGGAGCCAAGCTATCCCCACAAAAATGGTTTAATTATTAAAGTAGAGGTAGTAAGAGCCACAGTATCTCGTTTAAGAACTTGTCAATAATTGTCAGATGAAAGTCTGACATCCTACAAACACAGTATGAAGGGACCCCCTTTGAAGTATTTAGCAAAAAGAAATAAAATTCTAAGAAATTATAGCACCCGTGCACCCACAGGATAACCTGACTTTCCAAGCAAAGACTGCTTGTTAAAAAGTAATCTAAAGCAGTTTTAAAATATTCAGTTTCTTTTATCTGTTTTAAAATAAAAAAGGAAGATGGCCACAAACATCCACTTTTACATGGAACAGTAGTTTGCTTCTCAGTTATGGGACTGAGGTTTTGGCACATATTAACAAGCAGAACTCACACTCAATAGTTTATCTAGGAGCATCCCAAGGTGAAGGACTATGCACAGAAAGACTAGGTGCCAAAGCAATGGAGGATAGATCCTGCTGTCAAGTCAGGAGAAGAATTTAAAAAAAAAATCTGTGCTACTGATCCTGTACTTTTAAACTACACAGTCCTACCTCTAGCAATGAATCTGGAAATATTTTCTAAGTATCCTCAAGACTTAGAAACTCTTGTTGTATTTTCAGAAATGAGGGTGAACAGAAAGCATATTCATTTGAAAGCAAGTCTGAAGTACGCTGGATTGGGAATTTGGAATACAATAGCCGATTGTGAATAAAATCCATATTGTGACAATTTTGTTTTCCTTAACTTTTAAAGGACACGGGCAGTATTTCCAAGTGTAATAGTCAATGCGTGTACTGTTCCTAAATACCATGTCCCTGTACAGAAATACGTACACGCCGAGATTAGCTCTGAGCACTGATCAAGATTTCTAAAAACTGCACATTGCTTTACTTCATACTAACGCGTTATGCTCATACAAACCTATAAATATCTGCTGATATACTGTAACAACTATGCCATCATTCAAACATAGTGAAACCTGTGCTGAAGCATGCCTTACCTGTCGAGTCTTCCAAATCAATGAGTTTGGGCATTAAACTTTCAGGTAACTTTTCTGGCAAATCATACCCATTCTTCCTAGCAACTACAAGATGAAATGCAGCACAGAACTCGTCCAATGTCAGTGCACCATCTTTATCAAAATCGGACAGTTCCCTAAAAAGGAAAATTTAGTATAAATAAAAATTTTTAAGGTTATTTTATTTCCAAAAGGCATACCTCTGTTGTGCTACTTGGAAGATCAAAGAATGCAGTTTATAGTTCATTTTATCCTTCACTTCACATTAGCACTACATGTTTTGCTATTTGAAGAAGATGAGCCTTCATTAGTAACATTTCTTAGAGCTTAAAGATCATTTAAATCCACTTTTATCTTGCCAGGTTTTTAACTCATTTAAGACAGTACTACACAGTATTATTCGCCTCAGATTTTTGCAAAGTATACTAAAGAAACAACAGTGCTGAGGCAATGTGATTTATTTTAAATGGGAAAATACGTGAATTAGAAATCATTACACTGAAAGAAAGATCAAATCTAGCAAGGTAAGCCACTTAATGATAGCATGCAATGATGCAGTACAAATTCCAGAATACAATGAAATACATTTCAAGCTTTGCACCAAGTCAAAGCGAAATTTGTCATCAAGTCCCACTAAGTGCATTTAAGCACCTGCACATTTCATTTAAACTTAGACTTGAATAAATAAATAAAAATAAGGAATTATTTAAATGTAAATGCATCTTTAACAATAAAAACCTCAAATAAATTACTACTTACTCCAAAGTATTTGAAATTTCTGCAAATGCCCAAAATGCCTTGTAAATAGTGTCAGTCTAGACCACTAAAGCCCACTAAAGTAATATTAGCATAAATGTGAGTAGGACTGAACATACTAGAGTACCAGTGAAATTTCACTTAACACCTTCTAATAAGTAGAGTATTAGATGACTGCCAGATAGCTGTCATCTTTCTAAATAATTATCTGGACTAAAGACACATAACACTTACCAAATATGAGAAAGTTCAAGAATAGGTAGTTTTGACTTAGTGAAAAATTCTTTAGCTGCAGATCCTGAAAAATTACAACAATCATTCTTAATATTTAAAGCAAGTTAAATCATTAAAAGACTTAAGAGTTATGGTAAAGGAGATGAGGTATTTAGCAAAGGTTTTGGGAAAAATGGCACTAATTACTAGGGTTAAATGAAGGAGAAAGGCAAATTAGTTTCAAGTCCTTTCTTGAATTACACTGGAGTTTATTAGAACATTATCAGTAAAATGCAGAACTTTCTTCAAAATGGTATGCAAACCTAAGTACACAACAAAGTATTTGTAACACAACTGCTGCACCCACAATTATATTTTTTAAAGAGTAACTTACCTGGTATAAATCCATTTAGATCAGGTTGAATGGTTTTAAACTGATTAACATAATACTGCCTTTGTTCATCAGTTATTTTCCAGGGGTCATCATAACTACTTGATTGCCTACGAATTTCATTTGTTGTAGCAGCTGATGCTACAGTTCGTACTGTTGTCTGGTCCTGAAATGAAATATTTTTCCTCAGTATTATCCACCTAAAATGCTTCTATGAATTTTCAACTTCTTGCCTTCAAAAAATAAAGCATAGTTAAATCTTGCAGTAGTTTAAAAACTGCAGGAAACTATCAGCAGATTGCATCTACAGGACAATAACAGGGTATTTTTGCACACTGATACATATGGATAGGAATGACTGCAGGTACATAAACAGAAAAAAAGTATGGCACATATGCAAAAAAGCTAAACACAAAAGTTTTAAAGTGATAATTGTTGACATTTTTTTAAATTAGCAGCTTTCAGTTAATCATTCCAAATGTAGTCAACTCAATGAAACAAGTATCTGTTGCGTAAATAGCACTGAACAGACTACAGCACAGATACACAGTAAACATCTGCAATGAAAATTATTTAAAAAAAAAGAAAAAAGATTGCAACATTAATCTGAATGAAGCAAATCAAATACCAATAAAGTGTCACACCTGGACAGAAGCAGGATGCATGGCTAAAATAGCACTGGTTGGTGGGGTATCTGCAAAACTGACCCAATTTTCTTGATGGGGTGGTGGTGAATGGCCAGACCATATGGGATCACTAGAAGTAGATGAGCCTGAAAGTAGAAGAAACATTTCCTTTTCAAAAAGACAACCTTGAAAACTGAGTAAGAACTATGGATATGGAAAGCAGTCAAAAATAAAAAAAACTCCAAGCCAACAACAAAATCATCCTGAGACACATGCTCCTGTCGGAGATATACACTTGCAGAACAGTGAAGAAAACGAAAACCAAATTGCACCAAAGGTGACAAAAGTTCACCTCCTGACAACTCACTCCTGTAGATTTTTACATTAGGTCAGCTTAAATCTGTACTGAAAAGACAGAAGTGAGGAACTAGCTTACTGCAACATGTGTAAAATGTAAACTGGATTTTACCCATTTAATGGGTTTTGAATGAGTTAATACTCCACATTTTCACTTAATTGAAATCAGCAACAGTTGCATGGACAAACAGCTATTTAAAAGTGGCATATGATAGTTGCATGCTACTTATTATTATTAAACTTTTTTCTTCTTTAGTTTTTATTTTACCATTCAAAGAACAAAGCCTTGGAAATTCCTCTTAAGAATCAGGCTTTTTGGCACAGATAAGTTAGTCTAGAAATAATTTAGAAAAAATTTAACTCAGTTGCTTAAAAACAGGCCATGAATAATAAAAGGCATCCATATGGAGTGCTGACATCTGCTATGTATTAACTATCTGGAACACAACAATTGAGATTCACCCAGTGCCCTGTTATAATCTACTTCTGAAGTGCTGCCGATGTTCAGTGTCTTTTAATATTAAAATAATGATGAAGCAACTATCGAAAGATTTGACCACCCACTGCTCTATATACCCTCAAAATCCTCTTAAATTGCGGTTGCAAATTAAAAATTTAAGGAACTCGGATCAGAGGGAAAACAAACCATCAAGAACAAGTCTAGAAGAATCCCAGGACTCCATTCTACTCCTTGACTCCTAAAAGAAATGCTGACTTCCTTAAATTTAAACAGCAGTTATGAAACTGATTAATCTACTCTTCTTGCACAACTAAACACTTTCTCTTGAAATATGTTAAAGTAATACTTAGATAAGAATTTCTGCCTCATATGTAGAAGCAGATTTCCTTTTAAAAGGCAGGCCAACTTCTTGTGAGTTTCTGTAAGCCCTCCACACAACCCACAAACAAGAAATACAACATTAATGTCATAATTTTAGTCCTGCCACTAAGATCTAAATTGAAGCAATAAAACCCAATAATTTATTGTCAAGATGCTGACTAAAAAAATATTGCTATGAGATGTCCATTTATAGATAGGTAATCTATTTATGAAGCTGACAGATATCAGCAATTTCAGGTTCCTGGAGACTGATGACACTAGTAATACACAATCTGCAGTAAACAGTCAAGGAAATCTGAGAATCAGTGAGGCACACCAAGGGCTAACATCTAAAGTGACAGCAACATTGTTAGTATACAAAATTTCTATTTAATATTTGGCAGTATGCAATTACTTTTATTCCATAAATGATCCTTTTCCTAAGATAAAGTAATGAGAGAAATGCTTAGAACTAGCTTATCTTTGCTTTTCTCCTACATACGTTTGAGTGTGCCCTCAGCAAGTTTGCCAACAACACCAAGCTGCATGGTACGGTCAACATACTGGAGGGAAGGCATGCCATCCAGAGCAACCCAGACAGGCTCGAGACATGGGCCCATGTCAACCGCATAAAGTTCAACAAGGCCAAGTGCAAGGTCCTTCACGCGGGTCAGGACAATCCCAAACACAACTACAGGCTGGGTGGTGAATGGATTGAAAGCAACCCTGAAGAAAAGGACTTGGGGGTGTTGGTTGATGAGAAGCTCAATATGACCCATCAATGTGCGACTGCAGCCCAGAAAGCCAATCACTTCCTGGGCTGCATCAAAAGTAGCGTGACCAGCAGGTCGAGGAAGGTGATTCTGCCCCTCTACTCTGCTGTCATGAGACCTCATCTGGAGTACTGTGTCTCGCTCTGGGGTCCCCAACATAAGGACATAGAACTCTTGGAGCGAGGCCAGAGGAGGGACACGAAGATGATCAGAGGGCTGGAGCACCTCTCCTGTGAAGACAGGCTGAAAGAGTTGGGCTTGTTCAGCCTGGAGAAGAGAAGGCTCCAGGGAGACCTTATAGCAGCCTTCCAGTACCTGAAGGGGGCCTACAAGAAATCTGGAGAGGGACTGTTTACAAGGACTTGGAGTGATAGGACAAGGGGTGATGGGTTTAACCTGAAGGAGGGTAGATTTAGATTAGCTATTAGGAAGAAGTTCTTCACTGTGAGGGTGGTGAGGCCTTGGAACACATTGCCCAGAGAAGCTGTGGCTGCCCCCTCCCCGGAAGTGTTCAAGGCCAGGCTGGATGGGGTTTTGGGCAACCTGGTCTAGTGGAGGGTGTCCCAGCCCATGGCAGGGGCGTTGGAACTAGATGACCTTTGAGGTTGCTTTCAACCCAAACCATTCTATGATTCTGTGATGTTCAAGCTAGAGGAGAAGGATATAGAGCAGCCACAGGAATTCAAGTTATGTCTTCATACTAAACACAGCACATTAGACTTCACCAGCTAGTTCAAATCTGATAATTAGTCTTTGGCTTACTGTCCATTTTACGTGCCATTAATGGCGTTCTCACTGATGAAAATGCAGAGACCACTGAAGGCTGTTTCTTCATTGGCTTACAAATCATAAAATAAAAACACACTGATTGTTCCAAGTCTTCTCTGTGACTCAGTTTTCTTCCACCTTCCCTTTCTACCTCAGTGTTCCCAGTCTGGTTTTGTAGTGCCTCACCACCCTCATTGTACAAAATTTCTTCCTTATGTTCCTTCTACCTAAGGTATCTTACTAACACATTGATAACTTGTGGAAAATGATCTCATTTCCTGTAGGAGAAAAGTTAATCCCTCACTTTAAGCTACAAATGTAATAAATGGTCTATCTAGATAACATTTGAGTAGCTTGTACTTTTCAATAACTATACAAATGTGGGTTTACTTACAGAGAACCAAATCTTCAACTAACTTTGTAAACTAGCAAGAGCTCGCCTTACCACCTATTTGTGGTGAAACAAAACCAGAAGACGAGTACAATTTTGGTAGTAAGATAAAATGCTGCAGAGCTCTTCCCTCCCTTAACAATCACGTCCAGGTAAAAATAATCCTTAACTTGTAATGAGGCCCAATTATCAACAGTTATTGAAGTAGTAACTAGGAGACAAAGGACTATTCAGTCCCCTGCAAGCACAGTAAATATCTTAGGACTCTAAAGATGCAAGTGAACTGTTAGTACAGTAGATATGTTCCACTTCCGTCCATGAAGTTTTCTGGTTCTTGATTTCATGAATTGTAGCAAAATCTCTCCCAGTGAGGAAAAGAAAGAAGTGTGGCTTAAGGCTGCAAGTTCTAATACATATTCAGACATCAAAACAGGACTTTGATGAAATGCCAAAGAAAGCTAACAGAGGTCTTATGACTGAAGAAAAGACCTCAGATTTTTTTACTAGTTTGAAATCATTATTTGGATACTACCAACATAAATGCTCTGCTTTGCTTCCAGTCCAAACAGCCTACAAGGTAATAAAAAATAATTTCTAACCCCTATTCTGACATGCCACTCAACTACCATTTGAAGTGGGGAAGGGGTTCTTTCTCCCAAGGTTGTTGCAGTCAGCACCCTTCTAGCAGCTGAAGCTGTAGTGCAAAATGAGCTGAAAAGGTTAAAGTATGAAGCATTTTTTTTCCTCTCTTGTAACTATAGGAACAGGAGGTTGTCACCTCATATAGATTTCTGTTTCCTACAAGGGGTTCAGTCATCCACTGTATTATTCTATGAAGACTGATCCAGATCAGAGATGCAAGCCAGCACTGAGACATAACAAGATTTTTGAACAATTTTATCTTAAACTGTTGAATCAAAGATACCTGGAAGACTTGAGAGACTCAGGTTTTAATAGAATTGACTGTGACATTTAAGGATGAGACTTGAACTAACTATAAACTTCATTCTACACAGGTGATCAATGTCTGTCACCAAACTTTTAATTCCTGATATTAAAGTAAAATACATGCACACTTTGGGTCTCTCTTTACAAAAAGGCTTGAAGAAAGATGATAACAAGTCTTGGCTTCTGATTTCATGTGGGTAAGCACACCGACCTAGTGATGACAGTGCCTCAGAGTCCAGCTACTTATGAAGCACGACTAACACTATCCTAACATTTACTGGACAACACAGTGGCAAAAAATGTGTGAAATCCAAATTGTTTTGCTCAGTTGAGATGAGAACAGGTTTTCTTCCTCAAGAAATTGAGAACTACTGCTATGAGTTATGCTTAAGACTTCTGATACAAGACAAAGTGTAAGATTTTAAAAACAATTGAGTCACTATCTAACAATCATTCTACAGCCCAATTTGATACAGAAAGCACTATTTAATTTTGTTCATGGTCGGAGTATGACGATGCAATGGAGTGTCTTTACTATGCATAAATCAGAATCTTGCTGTTTAAATACATCTTTCTCCAAACAAAAAAAAAGTTTTGATTTTTGTCCTTCTAGTTTAAGGCAACATGCTGTTTATTATTAAACCCATCAGAAACACTTTCACACTTGAGGTTCCATGCTTTCAGCTGACAGCCACATTACCCTCAAACAATGTTTCACATAACATGAAATACAAGCAGGGAGACCTGGGTTCTTATTTTTCTTGGATCACAAGTGAAATGGCATAGTCCTGCCTTAAATCCTACTGAAATAGTATCACATACTTGCAAATTACCTGATTTCTCAAGAACATCTTGCACTGGAATCAAGATGAGCTTGCAGCACTGATTTTAAGAAACATAACCAACAGTCTATCTGGTTATACCTAAATGTCATCAGAACATTGTTTTTCTACAAAATATTCTCCTTAAAAAGTAGGCTCAAGAGAGGGGAAAAAGAAAGATGAACTGTCTACAACAGCTGAAATTCAAAGGAACAATTAATCATCTACAGTGCAAAATAATCACCCACAGTGATTCACCACAGTGAATCTGGATGACAATTTTTGCTAAACCAATATATGAAGATTCACTCTATCCTTAGCACTGGCAGAACAGACAATCTTTCTATAACAGTATCTCCAAATTACTTTAAACACACTATGAATGTGTTTCAGTATGAAATATAAAATCAACGAATCTTGTGCTAGTTCGGAAATATTTTCAGACTACTAAATTTATCCATTAGCCATCACTTGAAAAGCATTGCCAAACTGAAATATTAACATGCTATTACAACTTTATTTTTAAGAGGACAATATTGAACTCTTCAAGAGTAGGAATAATTTGCATACTTTCCTGGAGTCCTTGACTTCGTAAGTTAGAAAAGCTTCACAAGTTAGAAATCAACCACCAGACAAATTTGTATTTCAGATTGCAAGAAAAGCAAATCAACTAAACTATGCAAGAAAAAAAGCCAAGAAATTGACTGCCTGGACTAAACCTTTAGAAGTGATTATATATGCAATAAACAGACTAATAAGCTTTTTTAATCATTCCAAATTGACTGGCACTAGCAAACAATGTTCAGGACACTGGCATAAACCTCTGCATACAACCCATTTCACTTCTAAGTTTTATTTCCTTATCCAACCAATTCTAACAATAAAATCCCTGGTCCTCCATGGATATTTATAACTACAGAATGATGACAAATTGAAAGGTAACAGATCAATTTTGGAGTATCACAACTGAAATAAACACACCACGGTTCAATTAAACTACAGCCTACAAAATGCAAGATAGTATTTAGCAGTATCATCAAAACCAGAACCTAAATTAGAATTGCTCCGCTGTTCCCAAATTTATTAAGTCTATCGGATATCACGAAACAGAACTTTATGAAATATGAGGTATTAAGGGGGAAGTTTTTTAAATCTGAGCACAGCGATACAACAACAGGGAGGTTCTTCATGTTAAGTGAAGAACAAAGTATGGAAAGCTTTACTGAAATAAGTGGTTCTACCTTGACAGATTGGAGATACAGTAGCTTCAGTTTTGTTTACAGAAACTTGAAAGAAAGAAAAAAAAAGTTAAGAAAATTAGGTGTTCTGACAATTCATCTAATCTACCAGAAACATAATTCAAACAAACAAGATATTATCTGCTGCTTTCCCTTGAGCTCCCCATGTTTTTGGGTATACTGACAGTTCCTGTACAATTTCAATAGGATGTCAGTTTTGTATCAGAAAACTTTCCACTGTGAAACTTTCATGCTCTCTTTCCCTCCCTCCAAACACTAAGCATTTCCCATACAACACCAAGAGACAGATCCACCACATGCAAGACCACAGTGCTGCCATCAACATGAACATTTGAATCTGCAAGAAAGTTTCCAGGATTGGAAAATGCAAAGATAAACTGCCCTAAACTCATTTAATATACTTAAAGAATTCCACAACTTTGGGTTACAGCTGAAGCATAACAGAAGACATTTATACCTGGTTGTGCTTCACTAAATGGAGCCCAAAAAGGCCCAGGTCCAGCAAGAGGTCGTTCATTATTCCCTCCGCTGGGATGGCGGTTGTGCTTCCTCCATGTATGTGGAGAGGTTGGTGGGGATTGCTGTGGTGAAACAACTGGAGATGTGGACTCCTAATAAAACAAAGGAACCTTTTAAGTTTTTTACTAAATAACTAAATACATAAAAGCCTATCTAAAACCATTATTTCTAGGAACAACCATGACTGAAGTTCAAGTCTCATTTTAGAGAGTAAAAATTTTAGTACTTATTAAAATGAGGGAATAGGACAAGTCAGGTACAGTATGACTGGCACTGGACACATTCACTTCAAACACCGTCATCTAATATATTTTTAACTTGGCATTCTTAAGACAACAGCAACGCCAATCTGAATGACTTAGCTACAAAGGAAACTAGATTATAAGACTCACTTTCACTTGTGATAAAAGTTACATTTGAACCCAGGTCTCAAAACAAAACATTACTTATTGTATAAGTTATTATCATACCTAATTTTCATCAAGTGATTCACAATCAGTCACTTTCATTTAAAAAACAAACCAGAAATAAACATTGAAAAAAAAAATCACTAGATAGGCCATGTTTTTTTTTTTTAATATGCAAAAACATAAATTTAATTTTTCAAAGAATGATGTCATCTAGGCTATATTTCTCTACTGTACAAATTACAAGGAAGTTTTGCCCTGATGTTAAGGCTCAAGCTTCTCTTTAATCCCATATCGTACTATATTCTCCCTGAACAGGTAGGAAAATGGAGAACCATGCGTGCAGTTTCAACTTGTCTCACGAGACATTCAGGTTACCACATCATTCCATTTCAAATAAAATATAAAGGGAAAATCATTTATATTGTACAAAGTATTTATATAGTAGAAAGTATTTTCCTCCCTATATCTAGATCTTTTAAAACGCCCGTTTGCCAGATCTAAACCCTATTAATGAAAACAAGTACAACAAAAAAGCAAAGCTTGAACTCAACTTTCCTGAAAAGTAAAAACAAACCTAAAAATCTCAAAATCTGTTTCAGCAGTACACCAAAAAAAAGTTTGGTACTCTATGTTAACAGTTCACATACCATCAAGTACCAACAGCCAGACTGACTGTAGGCATCCACATGATTGCCAAAAGTGAACTGGTTTACTTTGCCAAATATTCAAATGTTATAATGCTTTTTAATCAATATTACTCCTGCAAAAGTCTAAAAGTCAATGAGAAAGTGCCATAAACAAGCTTTTCTCCAAGCAAGGAACATACTAAAACTACACGCATCCTAACAAAAATGTTTGAGGGACATAACTGGTTACTTTCTAATGCATTGATGTAAGTTTTCACTCCCCTCTCCCCCGCCCCAGATTTTCATAGTTCCTGGCATACAGGGCCAGCCTGGTTGATTCTGCAACTGAGGTATCTTCTGAAAGTTCTGACCACTGAGTCAGGTTTACTTAAGTAAGTTCCTAGGCCACAAGATTTTTGAACTTCCCATTCAAAGCATTTAAATGATGCCCATATGTATTGGTTGGATGGGGCTTTGGGCAACCTGGTCTAGTGAAGGGTGTCCCTGCCCATGGCAGGAGGGTTGGAACTAGATGAACTTTGAGGTCCCTTTCAACCCAAACCATTCTGTGATTCTATGATGCATCACTAAAATCAATGAAAAGCTTCCTCTTCCATTGGCTTTTATACAAACCATCTTTTACCAAAAAAGATTTGAAGGATGTTTGAATTTTTAGACAAAATATCATGAGTAAACCTAGGGAAAGCTATGCTTGGTCACAGACACTATTCATTCACTCCAGTACTCTTACTCTGATAAGTCAGATGGTCCAGAAAGACACAGAAGAAAACCTGAGGCAGACAAACGTATGATAGTCTACCTAAAGGAAACCACTCACTACTTCTAGTAACCGCATGTGAACACTAAAACTGTTGACATAAAGTCCTCGTGAAGTAGCCTTGCCCTAATGAAGCTGACCACTGTCAGTATTCAGTAAGCCTCCGTCTAACTTTAGGCCTTATGCTCAAGACATAGGAAGAAATTGTAAATATGATCCTCAACTTCAATTCTTCTAAATGTTTACATGTGGTTCACGTGATTCTGTAAAGCATGTAATAATGGTAATCAGATCATCAGAAGTACAAGCATAATAAATAATTAACTTGGTTCTCAATGTTCCAGTCAACGTTATATCAGAATTCTGAACACTAACAGTTTTCCCACAATTTATTTGGAGCTTCAACTTACAGACTCCAAAATTATTAGACAGCAAAAACATGTCACCAGCTCTGATGTCAAAAAGATTCTGAAAAAGGGAGAAGCCGTATCTTCAGCTTTACCATCATTAAAAGACACACATTCCCAAAACAGTTTAAACCAAATTTAGATGGCATTACTGTGGCAGCATCTTTTCCATGTGCAATCCTGGTCACACTCATATACCACTCATGGCATTCATTGATCCAGCTTACTAGAAGCTTAGGAGAGCTAAACTCCTTTTTTTTTTTGTTAAATGTATATTTTTGTATACACACAGACATGTATATAAAAATAAAATGACTTAGCCAAAATATTAATGGCTCAATGCAAGTGTAAAGAAGGAAGATGCAAGGCAGAAAAGATTGGGGAGGAGGCAGGACTGCAGAAACATTTGATTCGGATTCAAAAGCAGTCATGGGAAAACAATGAGTAAGGATTTATTGAAATTGTACTTACATACAGGTTCATTAACCCTTATATATAGGTTAACATCAACTATGTATCTGTCTTTACAGTGGGTAAGAAATTGCCATTTTCATATAGTCATGCCTAGAAAACATGGTTTGTTGTACCAAGTTTCCACTTCAGTTTTGCACTGAGCTTCACATTTTAGTAAACAGACGCAGTATGTTCATTAAAACCACCTCTGCTCCTCAACTGCAACATACACTCTCACAAACTGACAGTGTTTTGAGAGTTTATGAGAGTGTATGTTACAGCTGAGGAAGTAGGGTTGTTTATTTTCATCTGATCTATTAATAAAAGAAACTAATTTTGAAAGCCTGAAATATCCAGGATCAGGTTTTTCTGAGAGTATTAGGGTACAGAACCTAACTTAACTGTTCTTCAAAATCCTAACATGTAACAACTAGAACAGTTTACCTAATTTGGGTTACTGATACCTCAGCAATTTTGAATTTCACCAATTTTCACAGAAGTTACCCGCTTAATCTCTTTGGGAACTTTGACAATTTTCCTTCCATCTGCATACTGTAGTTGATGTACCATTTATTAGACCAGCTACTATTAAAATCTTATTTTGATTAATTTTTTTAGCACTTTCAGTGCAATTATATGTAAACATTTAAAACACTAGCTTTTAATTTCTCTCCAAACAAACCTCAATAAAAATGACAGCAATTAAAACATTCTGGTTTTTACTATCTTAAGACATTTATTTTTCCTCTTTGCATTATTCCAGAAAACAGATCTAAATAAAAGCATGTTGACATAAATAGTTAATAACTATTCAACATTTTCACGTTAAACTCCTGAGAACAGTTATTCTTCTTCTTAATAACTCATAAAAAATGTTATAACAGGCAAAAATTAAGTAATCCATCTTAATAAAAAAATACATTTAAAAAGTTGTAAAAAAGCATGATTTTTGTCAACTGGAATTATGAAACCAAGACACTATGAAGGACTCTGAAATTGGACATTTTTGGACTGAAGTTACTAAAAACAGCATGTTCATTAAAAAGGTGATAAATATATGGCTCTAAAAAAAGAGCCTTAGTGAAGATAAGTCAAACAAACTGGTGTAAGGCAATGCAAGACTGCGCGCTAAAGCAACTCTGGAGAGATCTCAACCTCAAAAGAGCATTGCAAGCATACATGAGTCAAATGAGATTATAAACCTGGATCTCACACCTCAGGCCAGAAGAAAGCCTCCTAAGGAGAATTCCAGACACAATGAAGCCAGACATGGTATCCGAAGGGTAGCTCTAAGGGTGTTGTGATCCAGGTCCTGATACCACACAGCCTGCATAAGAGTCAGGGAACAGATCCATCACGAAGAAAGATTATGCTAGAGATGGTAATTGCATTGCAGAACCCATGTTTTTGTAATCAACTAGCATTCATACTGCAGAATAAAATAGTCCAAGGTTCAATGTGAACTTCTCCACATGCAGCACTACACATTTTCAGAGAGGAAGGGTGTGTTTCAGCCAATTACAAATTGTTAGTCTGACCTCAACAGTTTGAAAGAGTTTAGACTAGGTTTTGAAGAAAATAATAATTAAAAACACAGAGACAAATGGAAAAGGGATCCATCACAGCATGGGAAATTTTACTTAAGTTGACTGATACTATTTTTGTGATTTTCTAGACAAAAGAACTACACTACATTTAACCTGAACCTCAGCATACTTCAGTGGGGTGCCACACAAGATAATTCCAACAACGTGGAGATTAATACAAGAACCTAATGTGCAAAAGAACTGGCTACAGAAGGAACAAAGCTGGATTGTATTAGAACAGGAACTATGGGATTGAAGGGAAGTTTCTAATAATGCTCCCGAATGGCTGATTTGGGGAATGACTTAATTTGATACTTTAGGTAACTGTTTATGCACACTAAATAGCATGCTGATGAATTCTGACAACAAATGTAAGGAGGCATCAGACAGATGGACTCCTTTCAGGACATAGGTTAACATTTAACATCTAATATTTTAAATACAGTTTCTTGCATAGTGGAAATTAATACCAAAGTGCATAACGAGAATCAATCAGCTAAAAACAGAAGACTGGATGCACAAGTCAACTATCACACCACTACAATACGCCAAATATGACAGATTTGCTTTATTCACAGCTGCTAAGGTATATGAGGTGAGATATATTAAGCAGAAGCAGGGAAATATCCTAGAAAATAGTATTAATAGTGGTGAAATCTCATTTGGAACAAGAAATACAAGTCTACTAAAATATTTTCAGCAAGAACAAATTCAAATTGGTTCAAAGGCAGAGAAGGACTATGAGGATTACTGGTAACTATGAGACAAAACTGAGACTATGGACTGTTTTGTCAAGCAAAACAAAGCTAAGGGGGAATGCAAAGGTTTTCTAGTAAATACGGGTGGTGTTCTGCAGCAAATACTAAGGACAAAGCTGTTAGAAAAACAGGTATTACCTGATCTAAGTAAAGTTTAGCGGGAATTCCCACCATATTCCCACAAATATTCCACTATATTCCTACTAAAACGCTGGAATAGTTTTCCCCAACATGGCCAGTGTGGATAAAAGGTTGTGATTTCAGGAGAGAACCCTGACTATTTTTTTAAAACTCATTATCTAATACAATTTCTCAAGATAATAGAGGGTTAGACTCAATGCCACAAGAGGTCTTTCCCAGTTCTATGCTCCTAAAGAATTTATTTAATACCAGATATATTTTATCTGGAATTATCTGTTCAATCTATAAAACAGAAGTGAACAGAAATGGACTACTGGCAAAACCTTAAAGTCACACAACTTCTCATGTAGTTAAAAAAGTTGAAATCAAATTTTGACTGGTACAGGTACCAAATTTGAGCTTTCCCTCCTAAGGCTGCACTGGTATGGCAATAAATCAACATGATGTAGAATACCAGTATTATGCTTAATGCACATATAGATAGACAAGTACTTTTTATTTTCACTCATATAGCAAGATTCAGCCTATGAGCATTTGCCAGATACATGTTTTTCAGCTGTTAGAGCCTCAACATTTATTGAAACTAGATCCCCCCCTTTCCTGGAAAAGGTGGTAAGCCAGGTGAAAGTATTCTAAAGCATGCCTGATCAACATCTGGATCACACTTAAAAGACAGTGGAAAAAGTATTTGCTTTTTGGCTTTAACAAGAAGACACAAAACATCCAAGGGCAGTATCTAACAGACTGATATGGAGAACATTTAGTCACTTGTAACCTACTTTCAGAAGACAGAAAATACTTTCTAATCTCAACATTGCTGCTGCTGCTTCTAAGAAACTGCTTTCAGTATATTTGTCTTATTCTCTTAAAAAAAAGCTTTCATCTACAATGACAGCTCCTAATTCTACTAGGAGGATTTCTTTTAAAAAAAGCACAACAACTCAACAGAATCTAGATTCTCTAGACTGGCCTAAATTAACATTTTTAGTAGCATAGCTGCTACTACCAAATCATAGACAAATGTATATACACCATGGTTAACATACATATGTCAACAAAAGTGCTCGTATAGATATTGCATTGTCAGCAGAAGTTTTCAAATCTACTTAGCCTCTATTATTTAGGAAGAAATTACGCCAGCAGAAAAAATATTTTCCCCCCAATTTCATCTCCACTAGGATGTGTTGTCAACATGCCATCTAGCGAATGAAGGCATCCTTCATTATTTGGCTTGACTCCTAGGATCAGTTCTGCAGCTTCCATGACTTCAGGCATCTTCTATTAACACTAACAATATTAAAAAAGATATAAACTTCTGGCCAGTGCTATATTTACATAATACTTAGCCATTATAAACTAAAAATGCCACCACAAAAATGGCTAGAGATAGAAAAAGGATGTTACGGAACTTAGCTCATGCTTACTTTAAAAGATGACCTCATTTATAGCTACTCTTTGGAAACACAACCTGATTCTATTTCCTGACGCCTTGCCTCCAAGTGAAGCTCATTGAGGGGAACTGCCAAAATAATGCATTGATAAAGAAATAGGTTTAGCTAGGACATTTCAGTAGACAATACTCTCAGTATTAACTCTAAGTTAAATTCTTCTACATAATTTATTTGTAATTATATAAACGTATGCATGACAAATCTCACCAATATGGAAAGCTGCACATGAACAAACCCAGTTTTTAAAGTTGAAGATTAAGATATCTCATGATTTCATACAAATAATATTTCAACCACAGTATTTTATTAAATCAATGTATTTTGAAGTGCCAGGTATATTATCAAAGCCAGGAAACAGTTTAAGAAAAAAAAAATCAAAACCCAAACTCACTAATGGAGTATCTAATACCTACATGACAAGCCGTACAAGTGAAATATCCAAGTAACTTTGATGCTTAAATTTCTCCAAAAAGAACAGTGATCCCTAGGAAAATGACATACTATAATTTACTTCTCAGACTTCAGCTCTTCTCATCCTCATCACTGAAAGCGATGATATATAATGAGGATTCACAGTCTGAACCTCTTTCCAGATTTCGTAAATCCGAGCGGTATCTCCAGGTGAAGACAACTGGATCAGCCATTTCTACAAAACAATGGCTAAAAGCTGTATCCATCTTTTGGAAAATATCCCAAATCGAGTATTTATTTGGTTAAGCAAGAAACCTGGGCTCAAGCCCCTTTCTCAGCCTAAGGGAATTCAAATTCTCAGCTTATTTCTAACATGGTGTCCAAATCACTAACTATTAGACTGAGACAAGAAGCCTGTTTGAATGGATTCATTGTACAGTCAGAAATGTAGAATTAGCCATGGAAAATTCAGTTTTACAATAGGGTGCAAAATCAGACAATACTTCCCTGATGTTCTAGACCATGAATACAGCTTAAAACTGCTGGACTCAATACCTCAATGCTGTGTTGTCTGTTACATTTGCTCCAACAACTCTCTTTTCTGGGTCAGATGTCTCGAAGGACTTATACACAGACTTTATTCTGATGATCCCATACAGATTCGTGTGAAAGAGATACCAAGCTGTTCTGATAGAACAGCCAAGATGGAGAAATGAAATTTGGATGCTTATAGACCTTTGTGAATATGTGGCTTCTTTATCCAGAACTTGAAGACCTCAAAAAACAGATTTTTTTTTTTTTGTTATTTCAAGTTACACCAGCACAGATTCGTGTATCAAATTACAGCTGTTCACTAAATAAACTCAACACCATGTTGGAAGCATACAAAATATTATTTCAACCAAACTAAAACCCCATCATCAGATCAAGGAGATCTGCAATTGTTGATTTCTTCATGAAGCACTTGGGAGCTCTCTCAAACACACCTATCCAAAACTGAACAATGACAAGCTATCTTCAGATCTACTGCCAGCCCTCTCCTTTCATTACAAGTCCCCATCTCCAGTTTGGGAGAAAAGTGGCAGCCAAACACTGATTATGGATGGCCTCTGCTAAGCTGCTTTTCCTTTATATTGGATCAGTCTGGGCTAGTCCCAGAGAGATTAATAAATGTTTATGAGCGATGCCTTGATTCCCAGAGAGATTAAGGGATGTTTGCAAGTGCCTCAATTCTTTACAAAACAAGCCCAGAAAAAAGCATACCATGGGGAAGAAAACAGGTCATTCAACAGTTATGCACAGACATACATACATCCAGCAAAATTTAGTATTTGCACTCAGCGTTCTTGCTTGTAGAAAAGACAATCAGAAGAGATTTCCCCATGGGAAGAGTGTAAAGACTTATAAAAAAAGAAGGAATTATGAGGAGATAGAAAGTTGTAAGCCTTTGCAGTTTTGATTTATTCAGATATCCTGTAGCTGAAGATGAAAGAACCAGTGAGCAAAAGGAAATCTGTTTTCTCGTTATTAGAACAAAATAAAAAACTATGTAAAAACTTCTGTCTTATTTCTGGTTCTCATTGTCTCCACTTAACAATTAAATAGTTGAACAAGAAAACTTAAGGCAAAGAATAGTAACTGTGAGATTTAAAAAAAATTCTAAATAAAGTATTTCAGATTTAAAGGTATTGGAGCATGTTGAAGGACTAGAAATCCAGTCTTCCATAGCAATCAGTATCGCTGTTCCAATGACCAGGAAGCCGATGTGAACTATCTAATAAATAGGTATTAACATTATAATGATTTCAACTTGATATTTGCTATCATATCTTACACATTAATTTTCTTTTATGTCTCAAGTCTTTGTCCTTTACCACCAATATTTAAAACACAGATTATAAGACTTCATAAAAAATACGTCTCCTACATGCTAGTATTTCAGAAGAATATGTGGTCTTCACTTATAATATACACCACTATGATTTTTTTTTTTTTAAAGAAACTATATTGAAAGTAACAAAGCTTAGTAAATTGAGACCTATGCAGCAAAGTAGTGGTTAAGAGTCTCATTTAATCTCTTAAGTTAAATTACCTGTTGATCAGTTGATGTACGTTGCTGAACTGCATCATGGCTCACAGAGCCTTTTTTGACTTGTATCCTGCCAGGGGGAGGAGGAATCACACCTGAATATGAAGCTGGGTTATCAGCATCTGAAGAATACAAGGCTGTGTGTCTTGATTCTTGTTCATTCTTTGACACAACAAATCTGGGAAGAGGGAGGTCCTTTACTGTTTAAAAAAAAAGTAGAACAGGCCATTTACTGTACAGAAGTATGATGCTTAAAATTAAAAATAAGGTTCTATTTTGTAGTTAAAATTCCAATTACTTAAACGCTGAGACTGCTGCTATAGTCAAGCCAATATTTGCCAGTTGAAAAAAAGCCAATACCCTTTCTGCATTATACTTCTTGATTCTGCTACCCAAGTTCTGGTTTTGGTATACAAAGAGGACTTCACATAACTCCGTAACAGTTGTGCACTACAACTCTGCATTAAATGCAGCAGCAATCAGGTAATCTCGATTTAGCTGATTTTTTTCTTAGTTTTGCCAACATCTAATTATTTAAGTGTGATTTTCAAAACTTATCTACTATTTCTAGCACATATCTAAAATTAGAGAGTCTTCATACATAACAGCTCACGAGCAAAACATGTTAAAATACTGCAGTATATTCAACATCTTTTAGTAACCTCATGCCATGTTTATATTTGCAAGAGATAATGTAATTAGTCTTATTGAAAAAAATGCAACTACTGCTAAACACATCTGTGTACATCTTTCTACAACAGAAGCTAAATTATCTGTTTTACTGGGACACAACTGGGAGCACTCCAATATCACCTCACTTTGTTACAAACACCTGTAAAGCAAAGTTTCAACAAAACACTAGGAGGTCCTTAGCTTTATGTACCACAGTTCAGAGTAGTCTGATGTAAAAATGAGGCTATGCAAGTCTTTAATTTTTCACTGCAAGATTGCTACCGTTTTTCTGAATCCCAACCACAACTTTCTTACTGGTCCACTGTGAATACAAATAAATTGTGAATTTGCTGTACAGCTTGCTTGGAAATTATTTTTCCAACACAAAACAGATTTATAAGCATGGCTCAAATTTAATTTCTCTTGTTGACTGCTTACATTGATTACTTTTGGTACTGAGTCAGTGATACTACCAACCATATGAAATTGCATACAGTTTATTACATAAAAATTAAACATTAAACTCATCTGTGTTTGAAAATTGTCATTTGAATCCATAGCATTCAACAACTACAGACACTTTTACGTATCCATAGATACCTTTATGTATCCAGTATTAAAGAACAACACTCCAGCAAGAACTTAAATCATTGATTTAAGCCCCTGTCACTAAGCATGATTCAAAGCACCAAACAGCTTTCATCACAGGGAAGGAGCATGCAACAGTATCTTTGCTAAATTTGTGGTTACCCATCACGTGGAAACACCGTTAAAGCAATTCCTGATGCCTTCCTCATTTCTGGATGCCCATTTTCACATTAGCATTGTACCCCATGTTGCACAAGGAAAGTTATTCACGTAGCTAAACAGTGAACTACAGCCAGCCAAACAGTGAAAAAGTCATTGCATACAAGTGAGAATTTGTATGCTTGCTAAACAGGATAATACAAACACTAGAGCATCCAAGTGACACAGGGGAAGTCTATGCAATCAGCTGTTCCAACATGAGGCTTTGGCATGAGATATCTAGCACTGTTTCACAAAATAACATAGAAGGCTCAGAAGGAACACAAAATGCTCTATTCTTGTCTTTAAAAACAAGACTAGATAAATATAGGTTCGTTTTGCTGTACTAAGTTTCTACATGGCCAACTGAAATCTGCCATTTTTACCTCTCTCCTCTCTGCCTTGTCCCCATAACAGCAGAAAAACCTCATTTTAAGACTACAACACTTGCTACCATTCAGAAATCCCCCAATTATAAATGCAATAGCTGTTAGGAATCGAGTTAAATCTTGATATTGAATAAATTAGAAAGTTCTCTGTACTTTTTATGACCACAGCATTGTTAACATTTTCTTCCACCAAAACCTGTATTCCATACTTAGAAAATAAACATTACTCTGAAATAGACACTGGTCATTAATGTCTCAATTTTTAGCTTCCTGGAAGGAAAATTTTCTGGGACAACAAAGGAACAACAGATTTAGAGGCTTGTAGTATACTAACTAAAGCCAGTATTTTTACTACACTGCACATCTGAGTAATCAAAAAACCACTTAGTTAAATAAAAATCAACTGGATGACACTTGTGTTGGATGGACTTAGTACTCAAAATTTTACTGTAGTCTCCACTCAGCAACTCACATAAAGCAAGCTTCCTGTTTACTGAAGACACACAAAGACCCAAAGAGCAAAAGAAACAAGAACAGCAGTGGAGAGAAAATACCAAGATTAAAGAGTGAATAACATTGAGACAATCACTGAATGAAATGTGCATAGAATGCAGAGCTAAAAAGTAGATGTCTTAAAACAGAAGCTTTAACTAATTTTAAATGTTTTACTTTGAAGAGAGGAAAACTATACAGTTTAGTTTGGTACGGCTCTAACAGTTCCACTTCAAGCCCTCTTGGAGATGGACTGTGGACAGAACCCAGCTGGCCAGGCTGCTGAACCCCAGTTTTCAAAGGAAGGTAACCCAAGCTCAGACCCATTTTATGGGTCTTCAGCCTGCTGTATTTTAGCTGTTTAGTAGCTGCTACACCACCACTTGAATCATCCTAGGAGCAGGAACCTCATAGACAGGACTGGAACCACTGCAACCAAGGCAACAGACAACCAAAGCTAAAACCAGTTAGGGTAAAAATAAATGTTCTGTCAGTTGTACTTGTATTTTGTAAGTTTGGAATCACTTACAGAAAATTATTCCTAGAAGTCTAGACACCATTACAAGCATTTCTAGTATTGTCATGAATCAAGGAAATGTATTCCATTATAAAAGTTCCAGTGGCTGCTAATTTTACAGCAATATATTTTATATTTTGAATTAATTCTGTATCTTCATTTTAATTCCTTCCTTCAAATTTCTTCTGATAATTTTTCTTTTTTAAATAGAAAAGCTCCTTCTAGTTAAGGTATCTTGCATTAAAATAAAACCAAGCATATAAAAACCCTGGAGAAAGCTACATACACAGATTTTAGTCTTTGCCTTCTTCAACAGGCATTTGATGAGAAATCTCACAATTGTTACATCAATTCCCAGTTCTATCAGATATTAAGAGTTGAAGGTCCCTCTTCCAACCTTCTAATTCTAAGGCATTCTGCCACAACTTGCTGAAGCTTTAGATTTGGGAACACTCATCAGAAAAACTAGGGAAATAGTTTATAAACATAGGGTGTCTTATGAGCAGAAAGGAACTTGAATACTAGCAAAACATTGACTGAAACCATGCACTTTTCCAAAAAGCTACAAAACAACATGAAAGCAGTATATACTGTTTGTACCAGACTAGCATAAACATAACTGTAAAAGTATACATGACAATTCCTTTCTTTTTTATAGCTTTGTCAAATACTTCAGTCCTATCAGATTTTAGCATAGTCTCTATCTACTCTGTTTAATCTTTGTCCTTTAGACACAAAAAACTCCTAAGCTTTGTTTTAATTACTAGCATGTATAAATTAGATCATAGTATGTATTCTACAGACATAAAATCTACTAGGGAAGTCACCTTAATGCAAAGCTGTGCTCCAAAGATATTTTTAAGCTGTGAGTTGTGTACTACGCTGCAAAGAGCTACGGTGGCTTGAAACTCTGTACTTCATCATCTTAAGTTTCTTTTCATCTTACAGAGCAACAATGACATGGATCCACTTATGTCACTCAGAAGCATCATATCAAAGCTCTTCCTGCTGTTCTGAACCATCTTCCTAGAGTGAGCCTTCCTCCTGTTCCTATTTCACTACCCATACCACAGCTGACCTTTGGAAAGCAGGATAACAGGTGTTTTGGCTGATAACAGACTTCAAAGACCTTTTACAGATCAAGTTTTTAATTAGAAAAATCTTAAACCACTAATCTTCCTATTTACACTAAGGGAAAAAACTGTCAAGCCAAAAGTGTGAAGGAATCTGACTTCAGAAAAGATGACCTTTCATTTGTTGCAATCAAGGCTTCAAACTCAGCAACTACAAAAGCCTGCAAATGTTGCATTCTTCTTTTCCTTCCACTTTACGACTCCTATTAGTACTTTATTCAGACGATATAACATGCAAGTTCTCACATCAATAATCTATAGAACGAACTTGTACCTACACAATAGTCAGTAGTAGTTGTTCATTTACCTCATGATGAACACAATACTTACTCAATAAAAGGTATTTCATCTTATATTTATTGCATAACAAGAATATATTCCCTCGTAATGTCTCCACAATTTTTTTTTAAAGTTAGCAACATACAGAAAAATGCATATCACACTAGTTTACAAGGTTACTCTACAAGAATCCGTGAGCCAAGTACAATAATTCTGCTTAGCAACTCAATTCCCCCATCCAATCCTGTGATTTACCTGTATTTAAGCTTTCCACTCTTAGAGGGAGACCAGATTGGGCCACAGCAACAAGTTTCAAAGCAATGTAAAACTGACTTCTTCCAAAATAGCCAAGTCTTGTTGCACCACAGAGCTCCATAATCTGAAATAAAACACATAGTTACTTGCATCAAAACTTCAAACACAAACTGCTCTACAGAGGCAATTTCATACATTTAAGAGCAGCATGCCTCGTATTCAATGTTCACAACAACTTACTATTGATATGAGTTGATGTGAGAGAGTGAGAGAGTAACTGGGTTCACCTTCCTTTAAAACAAAAACAAACACCCCCCCAAACCACCAAGAAAGCACATAATAAACATCCTAGGTCACTCCTAGTTATTCCATTAGCAGCTATATTGTCTGTGTTCAGTAATTGCAACAGAAAAGGAATAGCATTCAACATTTTTAGTATTGTCAGATGTAATCCAGAAACACAAAATACAGACTTTCAAATAATTCTCACTGTGTTACTGCTCAAGGTCGAGAAATGGTCTGCCTCCTGAAGAATTCCAATGACGAGGTTAGGATTTATAAAAAGTGAAAAAGCTAGACAATTGCAAATGATACCTTCCAGCCTTTTCTCATATAGGCTTGCTACAACTCAACTTTTAACTTATAAACCAAAACTTTAAAGCATTCATTCAGAACACAAGTATCCACACATATGCATGGATTTCAGCATTGAAGGAGGATGCAGAACTTCAGGTTCTCCAAACAATGCACCACAGATGTTGTTTCATTTAAGAAATACAACAAAGAAGTGGTATTATCTTTTATTATTCCCTTTTCTTTCCCTGGCATTCTACATAACAGAAAGGTAGTTTTGTCTTTTGTTATGAATTTTGAAAAATTTTGGTCCCTCCAGACAGCAGCCATTTATTCAAACATACTGAGCGCACACCCCTCCACACTGAAGCCCTGCAAACTTGCAGAGGATGCATTCCTGCTTGTGCCACTGGTAAGATCACTAAGGTCACTGAGATACGAAGCATAACATGTTCCAAATCAGACTCTCTGAGCTGAATGATCCAGACTGTCTCATCTAGACAGTAATGTTCCAAATGAGATACAAGGATGCTCCTGGACACCATGGTGAAAGCCTTGCTGAAGTCAAGGTAGATGACATCACTACTTTTCTCTCCTCAACCACAGTTCTAGTCTTTACATCACAGCAGACAATCTGGTTGACAAGTATCCTTGGTAAATCCATGCTTGCTAATCCTAATCACTATTTTCACCTTTGTATGCCTAGAAATGGCTTCCAAGCAGACTTCCTCCACAGTTTCTCAGGGACCAAAGTGCACCTGACCAGCCTGCAGTTCCCCAGATCAACCTTCCTGAAGACAGCTGCAACATGTCTTTCTACAGTCATTGAGGCCCATCCCTATCTCCACAACTATTCAAAGAGAAAGCTGGCTTGCAATGACATTAGCTACCTCTCTCACCACCCTCAGAAGCATTCCATCTAATCCCATGAACGTGATACTTCAAGAGATCCATCTATCTTCTTGCAGTACTACTAGTTTCTCTCCTGCTTCAATCCCATCTCCAGGCACAAAGGCTCAAGAGACCTTGCCTGTGAAGATCAATGCAGAGAAAGCACTGAGAATCTCAGCCTCATCTACATCCATGGGCGCTTGTTTCTCTCCTTACCCTTGCCACCACAGCTCAGTTGTAAGTTCCCTGTTTGGCAAATCTGGTCTCCTGACACACACATTCATTTTCCTAACTACTGGGATGGACTATCTCTGGGCTTAGAGAAAGCTGTCCTGAAAGATTTTCCAGCTTTCAGAGGACACAATTCTGAAGGGCAGAGGAACCCTGCTTGTAGGCAAGTTCCAACTGAAAAGTCAACCACACTTTCACACAGCAGCAGCTGAACCACATGATCCACAAGGAGTTAGTCTGTATGCTTCAGCACTGCTGAAACAGGAAACAGACTTTGGTAACTCCATACAATCAAACAAAAGGATGGGTTTATTAACTACAGCTGAGCTAGATATGGTTCAACAAAAAGCTGCTTTGAGTATTTCCTTACCATGCACAAGGATTCTAGGACTTCATGAAAATAAGCTGTTGTAAAACCTGTCACAGGAAGATGTGGGAAGTTGACAAACACTTAGTCCCAAAAGGATCAGCAGGTCTAGAGCTGTGCATGCAGCTCAAATCCTGCTGGACAGAAGCTAGCTGCATTAAATCACTTGGCTATGTCTGCATTACACTTCTCACATTGTCCTAAAGCACCTGTGTTATTTGTATTTTCCCAATATAATAGTTCTGCAGCGTGATGTCTGGACAGAAGTCAGGGGATAACAGGGTATTTTCTAAAGTTCATTAACTAAAAGAAAATAATTCAATACAGTTGAATATATATACACACGCATTAGTTTCAAGAGGTTGGACTACAAAAAGTGCCACAAGGAAAGAAGCGACAGTGTAAATTGACAGGTGACAATTAAAACCGTAAAAACTCTGAGGCATCAACATCTAAAGTAAATTGCCTGTACCCAACCTAATGCCAAAAATAATTACACTAAGTTTAAATAACTGGCAGAACTAAAGCAGTGGAGACTCAAGAGACAGCTAGCAATCGAAATGAGCGTGACAGCAAGAGCAAATTCTTTTTTAAAAGCACTATATCCTAGAAGACTGATGAACATCCATGTACTTGACTACACCTAACACAGAAAAAGCTTGTGGATACAGTGGCCTAGCACTGACAGATGAGTAACTCAGCAGACTCTGGAAAAGCTTCTTATGAAAGGAAGCACTGATGCAGGGATTTGGAGCCCAGGGAATCATTAGGCAGTAATGGCTTTGGGCAATACCAAAGCCAACGCTGGACTAGAAAGTACCTTGTTCAGAGCTACTGAGTAATGCCAGATTGAAAAAAAACTTCAGTTAAAAACTGAACTAATAATTAAGGTACCATGGCAGGTAAGTATTAGAAAAGAAAGAAAAGCATGGATTCAAAATAAATAGATATAAACATAGAAAATACACCAGATGTAACGCCGTGATTTAACCCAGCAGGCAGCTAAACAACCACACAGCTCTTTGCTGACTCCCCACCCTCCCTGTAGGATGGAGGAGAGAATTGAAAATGGAAAACCAAAATAAAAGTCATACATTGCGATAAAGTCAGTTTAATACGACAAAAAAAGGAAGATACTACTAATAATAGAAGAATATACGAAACAAGTGACGAACAGCACAATTTCTCACCACCCAAAGTCGATGCTCTGCAAGACCCTGAGCTGACCCACCTCCCAGCCCACCCCCCCAGTTATATAAGGAGCATGACATCATATGGTATGGAATATCTCTTTGGCTAGTTTGGATCAGTCAGCTGTCCCAGCTGTGTCCCCTCCCAGCTTCTTGGGCAACTCCCACCTTCTCGTTGGCAGGCCAGTATGAGAACCTGAAAAGTCCTTGATTGCTTGGCAACAACTAAAAACACCAGTGTGTTATCAACATTATTCTCATCCTAAATCCAAACCACAGCACTATGCCAGCTGCTAGGAAGAAAATTAACTCTATCCCTGCCAAAATCAGGACATGTAAGTATTGAGAAAAGGAAAGAGCTATGGATATAGAAAAAACTCAAGCCAAGAACCAACAAAAAAGAATGCCCTTATGCTACTGAACAAGTAGCTATCAAATCCACCCATAGATAGCTAAAAGTGTCCTCTATTTCAAACACAGAATATAACCCAATCAAAAACATGACTGAAGGTTGAAGTAAAATCATTAAATGCCAACATCTAGTGGAGACTCCTCTGCTGACTGACAGCATGCTTGAACATACTCAAAACAGCCTACCTATAATCTCCTTGAAGAAGGATTTAAACATTCAACAGGTAGTAAGCTATATTGACAGGGTGGGAGGATGGGATAATAATAAAAAAATAATCAAGGGATTGGTTCTTTGAGATTAATGTTTATGGCTTTTATCTTCTTAGGAAGACAGAGGATAAGAAATTTCCTTAAACTCTTCAAAGAATGCAAAGCCATCTTCAAGACAAATGCTCCATGACTGTTTTCATCTCCTTAGATATAAAGAGTAGTCACACTACTGCAATTAACCAGATTAAGTTCAACAACTCTGTGAAGCTCCAGAATTGCTGGCAGCTGTTGATACAAAGGAAAAAAAACAACTTGGTGCAGTAGCTGTAAATAATGAAATTGCACACTCAGTCATCATACTGCAAAGGAGTAACAGCAGCATCAACAATATCAGGAGTTGGTGCTTATCAGACATGCATAGGAAGCAGTATGTTGACAAAGGGCACCATTTCAAACACATACTTTCTAGAACTCTTATAGGTTCCAAGTAAGAGGTCCTTGAACCTGGAAAGGTTTGCAAACCAAAACTAAGACTTGAGAACCTTTAAAAGTTCCAGGTGAAGTGGAACAAATCACATCTCTCTCAAATGTGGTGAAATGCACTTTCCAGAACTCTCTGGAAAACCTCTCTGGGAGAGTCTTCCAGAATATCACAGTTCTTCTGCCCCCAGGTTCTTCTACAAGGCGAATCAAGTCCATTATCTGCAAACATTATTCATGCAATACAACAGTATTTAAGCAGAGCTAACTTCAATGACAAAACAATAAATGAAACAACATGCATTCCACCTACATAGCAAAGACAAAAATATTTCATCTGCTTGGAAAGAGTTAATAAAGTACCTACTGTTCCATACCAGAGGGTGGCAAGAGTCAAGATTTTAAGGCAACTTTTGAAGGCTGGAAGTTACAACACACATTGTGTATGCTGACAGGAGTGGGGAATGAACAAACTCAAAAGACGACCTTTTGTATCCAAACTAGGACATTAACACAAGTCTATCCACTAAAAAAAAAATTTAAAAATCACATATTGATACGAAGCAAGAAAGAACTTGGATTCAGAATATACATTTTGGTCCTGATTTTATTAACACATTCTTAATTTGAGGTATTCTAGTAGTCCTGCTGTGACTTGGCAAGAATTTTCATGTTTGTATTGTTAGTGTAAGACTTCTTTGTGTTTATTAATTAAAGAAAGTAAAGCCCTACAAAGAATTACAGAATAGTTGAGCTTGGAAAGGTCCTCTGGAGATCATCCACTCCACTCCCCCGGTCAAAGCAGGCTCAGCTACAGCAGGTTGCTTAGGAACATGCCGAGTTGGATTTTGAGTATATCCAAGGAGGGTGACTCTACAACCTCTCTGACCAACCTCTTCTAGTGTTTGATCACTCTTACAGTAAGAAACTTTTGTGTTTAAATGAAACAGAATCATATAAACCATGGACCAAAGGTGCAAAAAAAGTGCTCACATTCATTATACAATATTTGATACAAACTTGAGCTAAACCAGATCGTGTTAATATACTTGTGCTTCAGTATTTAGTACATGTTTTTTCAGTTTTACTGTGCATATTGACAATAACCTTTTAATGAAAAATAAACAATACATTAAAAAAGCCAATGGTTTATTTCAGATTAAAAACGCAAAAAAATTAAAGATAATAACTTGCATTCAGTTTTAGGTTAATAAAAATGTAACTATGATTACAGATTGATTTTGATTCGCAGTTTAAAATGAAAAACATTATCATGCCAACAATGTTATTTCTGTATCCCATAGCAATTCATTGATGAGAATTCTAAAGATCTTTGCGAACTTAAACAAATATGACAGGATGCTTTCCAAATGAAAATTTTATTGGAATACAGCCTCGAATTGGGCACTAGAATATGCTATCCTACAAAGGTGCTCTCCTGAAGTCATGTAATCCACTGACCTCAGCTACAACAAAAATTAACCATATCTCTACAGTGTAATGTAATCTGGGGATATGTAAGGGAAGCTGAAAAAATGTTTCCTCATCATTGCCATGCTAGCAGAAAAAACCCTAACCATCACTACATACCAAAGACCTATGAAAACCTTCTTTGTGCTATTTTTCTAGACTGAATACACTTCTTTCCTCACAATTTGTTACCTTCTAATCTTGTTATTCTACAACCACTGTTCAATAGATCAACTCCTGTCACTTCATTTATCTCAATCTGTCTCACTAATTGCAGACACCAGCCTAAAAGTGTGTCCTGGTTTCAGCTGAGAAGGTTAATTTTCTTCATAGTAGCTAGTATGGGGCTATGTTTTGGATTTGTGCTGGAAACAGTGTTGATAACAGAGCGATGTTTTTTGTTATATGGACCTGTTGTTGTTGAGCAGTGCTCACACAGAGCCAAGGCCTTTTCTGCCTCTTGCACCGCCCTGCCAGCGGGATGGCTGGGGGTGCACAAGGAGTTGGGAGGGGACACAGCCGGGACAGCTGACCCAAACTAGCCAAAGGGGGTATTCCATACCATGTGACGTCATACTCAGCATAGAAGGGGAGCTAGTCAGGGAGGGGCAGCTCCAAGGTGTGTGGCTCGGGAACAGTCCAGCTTCGGGATGAGTCTGAGCATGCAGTCTGAGTTGTACAGTCATTGGATGAGAAACTGCATTGTGTATCACCAGTTTTGTATATTCTAAGTACTGTTGTTGTTCTTTCTCCCTTTGCTATCCCAGTAAACTGCCCTTACCCCAACCCACGAGGTTTTGCCTTTTCCTTCCCATTCTCCTCCCCATCCCACTGGGGGATGGAGTGAGCAAGTGGCCGCGTGGTGCTCAGCTGCCAGCTGGGGCTAAACCACAACACACAGTTTTCCAACTACAGTCTCTTACCTATCATCAACTGGACAAAGCAATACTGATTAGTTATTTGTCAAGAATTTTTAACATTTCTTCAGAAAAATCTCACTTGACAGGTAGCTTCTCAGCTGCAACAGTTGTTGACAGCACTGCGTTGCAGGAAGAAGACAGAGAACTGACAAAGATCCTTCTTTTGATGAGTTATTTTTAACCAAGTCAAGTCTCTGACCTAGTTCTCCGCAAAGCTCCACAAACCTTGGCACATCGTGGTACTCAAGAAAAAAAATTGGACAGGACAAAAAAATTGCCACTAAAAACCAGTTCAAGTATTGCTCTGAATTCTGTTTCAGCACTATTAGCAGTATATGACAAATATGTCAACAGTCTCAAATCTATCTGAAGATCATTCACAAAATGTATTCATGGACATCAAGAACTGCTGTATTTAATTCAATAAGTGTGAAGTAGGCAATGTTCATGTGCTGAACAGCAAGTATATTACCACCTCTAATACATATATTTATCTTATTAGGTACTTAAGCAGCATAGTAGTAAATATACTTAATTAGTTGATACTAAGAATTCCCAGGCACAGGGTATATTTGGGACATTGTTGCACTTTGTTGCACAACAAATAGTAAGGTCTTCCTTTTAAGTCTTACTGACTGTTTCATGAAGATGGATCTCAGTCAATGCCACAAACCTGGATTCACAACACAGGCCTTTAAAGAAATAAACCCAATAGTATTGGAGGACTTCCAAGACAACACATGTTCTCTGGCAATGAACTATTTAGAGTCTCCTGCTGTCTGAGCTTCTCCTAATACTTCTCCGCCCTTGATTTTCACACTGCGCATATCCACAGTGGAAGCAGACAGCAAAAATACCAACAGGAGGAAAAAAGTACTCATCAGCTCTGACAATTAATTCTCCATAGATACTTAGAACTAAACTTTCCCATTCCACAGGTCATTTCAGGTTCAAACATACATATGTTTCATCAAATGAAATTTCAGAATTAATCACATCAGAAATAAAGAAGTTAATTAGCTGGTCAAAAAATGACCCAGTATTATAAGCCTTAGAGGAATGATTCTGCCCTTGTACTTTGGGATCTGTTGTACAAGAGTGTCTACTCCCTGAGAAAGGGTTAGCAGATTCGGAGTCATGCTTTCACCCTGTTAATAGAAAAGCCACAGACAAAATAGCACTGAAAATTTAAAAACTCTGCTTTATAACAGATGCACATAATAAATACATATCTTAACAAGTGAATATGTCGAACACCACACACACAAAAACCGACCCACAGAATTTTCACTTACTGTAGTACTTTTTGAACCAATTATATTTGTCACTCCTGACTTCAACCCATTCGAAAAAGTGATTCGCAGCATCTCCTATTGTTCCTGGTAGCATGTATGTTCCTGGTGGATTAGCCTCACTTATCAAAGACTCTTCCTAATGCAGTAGCTTTGATTTTTCCATTTGCGATCAAAGTTTGCGGTCTTGCTAACAGCTCCTGCAACAGCTGTTACAAGCCATATATATGAATCTTACCTGCAGAGCAACACAGCTCTCCAGAGGTCAGTGTTTCCCTTCTTGATTTGGTAGTACACGGTAACCACCATCAATCAATCCACAAAGATGAGGCAGATGCACGCTACATAAAACTACAAAAAAGTTCAAGATACTGATTTAGAAGGGCCATTTCTCCAAAGTTTTAGAGCCACAGACTCTCCTACTCAACTATAACTTTCAAACAAATTATTGCCAAATACTCTCAAAAAGGACAGAATAAATAGGCGTATTCCTTTCTGACATGTTCAATAGCACCAACCAAGGAAAATCCAGAGAGCCAGATGAACACTCACTTAGAAAGCAACTACTATCATCCCAAGTAAAAAGTCATAGCTGGAAGACCTCAAGGCAAAGTCACTCTTTGCTTACATTAAGATTCTCTCTACTGCTGTTCTTCTGGCAGAGCAGGTGCTCATAAGAAAGGTACCTTATGATCAGTAATGGTAATAAAGCAGCAAGAAGAACTGGAAATAAAATCTGAAGCAGCAAAAAAACAGCCTGGGGACCTACAAGAACCATTCTTAATTCTTGATGCATAAAGACAGGTTATTTTAAAAGGAGATATACCTGTCTCCTCTTCCTATGCAATTTTACATTACTGCTTAACCTAAATAGCTCCTCCCTCCTCTGCTCTCAGCTGCAGTTCCCCGTTCCTGAGCACTGTTGCTCATCTATGTGATCACACCATATGATTACTCCACTCAGTAAGCCAGCAAAAAGTTACTGTGTTATAATTATCTGCTCTTTTATCAAACTGAATCTGTCTACTGTACAACCAACGAACACCTCAGCAGCTACAAGACACATGGAAACATGCAGCTGGTAGCAACAGTTTGTTCATTTGACTCTGAACTTCTTGTAAAGCTGCAGCCTCAAGAAAGTTGTGTGCTTTGCATGTAGGAGAAGCAGAGAAGGTTGAAATGAGGCAAGTGAACAGAACATCACACCAAGAACACTTGCGACTCCAACTTCTTTGCCTTGCCCAAAGAAACCCTCCTTAGAAGGGAAGACATAAATTCATGTATTGGGCTGCTATGAATTGCCTTCAAAACAAGGGTGTCTCCTTTCTCCTGGTGGTGCCATGAAGAGTTCAAGCAATAGGAGATAAAGAAACACACTTTAGCAAGAACTCTCAATGCCTGAGCCCAGTCTGTGACGATTGGAGACTCTAGGATGATTCTACAACACTCAGGTGATTGTGTTTTCTGGAACAAATGGTAGCAGCCACAGGATCTATATAAGCACCAAGATAGCATCTAGCTTCAGCAGGCAGAGATACTTTACAGCAATAATATATTTAGTATTTCAAATTATTACTCCAATAACAAAAAGTGCAAGGAAGGTCACATGAATGTTCTAATTGTGGATGTTCCTGCCATGCAGCATTAACTTGAATACTTTTCCTGCAAAAAGTGCCGAAGTGCTAAATGCTTAAGAGAGCAGCATTTATATAGACATTTTGATTCCTTTCAGATCTCCTTTATAATTGAAGCATTCCATGATTGATACTCCTTGCTAAAATTATTTTCTCACTTTTTGATTTTAGTATTTTCTCCACATATCACCTTTCATCACTATGCCAGAACAAACATAAGACAGAAAAGCCTCAAAGAATGAGCACAAGCTTCTGGCTTTTTGCTAATGTAAAATGAAGATGAAGGCATTCTCTTGATCCCAGAATTAGAGGTTGTGCTGTGGCCTGGCCAAACAGGACTGGTCAGATCTGGTCTTATTTCTGAGCACTTCCATAGAAGTTTACTTGAAGCTACTGTGCCCATTACTTTACGCTGCCTTCCCATCTCAATCTGTTTTCCTCTGAGCATCAATCTGATCAGTGTTAATTAGTACCTAGCTTTGCACTGCTCTCTTCCCAATACGGCCTTTACAAGAGTTAACAATGTGTCTATGTGTCTATCGAAGTTTAAACAAACCGCAGTTAAAATTCTAAAACCTGCATGTTTACAGAGCTACATTTGAGACTCAAAATACAGCTGCTAATGCTAGGTTTTAAATTATTTAAGACATTTTAATTCAGAATAAAACAAGTTGTACACACTATTGCAATAAGAACGGACATTTCTACAAATTTCACAACTAATATAGTCTGAAGCAGGAAGAAGTTAGCACCTAATGCTAAACTTTACACAGCTCAGTCCTGGTCACTGTGTTCTGGGATTACTGAAGTTGAAAAATGTTATTTGAAACTGAGTCTACTAATTGCTCTGTTAGCCTACTGCAGGAGCATTTTAGATGTCAGAAGTCAATCATTCCAGAAGTTCAGGTCAGATTGTCATCTTTTCCAAGTCCTTTAACCTATGAAAACATAGTTCCTGCACACAGACAGGCACGCCTGAGTTATTATGTATTTTTTGTATAACAAGTGCAGGGGATAATTTAACTCTTTAGACACCAACCCCAGTTGGAAAAACAAGCAAGTCACAAACATGATCACCAACTCAGTATGTTAGTTTAGAAAGAATGACACTGCTGGCTTAATAATATCCCTATGCTCTAAAGAAACGGTAAAGGAAAAAGAACAAGCGTGAAATATATTCTTACACTAATTGTTACTGGAACTCCAGCAAGAAAAATCTGATAGTCAACATATTGCTCCCACACTCACTTCTGACTTGAAACTCATTTAAGCAAAGAGCAGAACTCCAAGGAATTCTACAGGAAGGACTAATCTAAATGGCAAATACTTATGACCTAACAGGTGCGAAACTTGTCTGTAAGGACTAATATTTTGAAAGCTAGGAAATATAATTGAAAAGTCACAGAGACTGCCAGCAAAGTCCTTTAATTTCACAGTATCTGCAGTAATATTTATTGAAGATTAGACTAAGATGAAGGCATGTTTGCAATTTTTCACCAAGAGTGGGTGAAGTGCTTACAACTTTTAATACAAAAGAATCATCTTTACAGGAAAAAGATCATGTTTACAATATGTAATTTTGCATATCTAACTTGAGTTGAAGACAGCTGCATTCACCAAAGGCCCTGATATTTCTGAATAATTTTAAAATTCTATCCAGTCATGTCAGAATGGATATTAATCATCCCTGCTGTCATCTGACAGCACATTTAAAAAGAAAAAAAATAAACTGTTTTCAAACAAAGCTGAGCTGTGATACTTGAAATTAGCTGAGTGCTGTGCTGGCATATGGAATTAAGAAGGAATTATTTACTATGTAAGTGCCTATACAGTATGAATGCCAGTCAATCACACTGAGAAATTAGCTGAAAACAAATGTAAATCTAACAGACCTAATCTACACTCCTAAAGTTTTGCCATTAACTTCCTGCCTTTCGTTTCAAAACCAGTGATTATTCTCTGACTAAACGCTGCTGAGATATGAGACTACTCAAACTAATTAACTCTGAAAAGAAAACAATTTGCAGCCCACTATAGTCTCTGTGAAGGTAACATCATTAAAGTAAACATTTTTACCAGAATTCTGCAGAAAACTCAAAGCACAATTTGCAGGATACAAAGCAGACTAAGAGCCATTTCTGGCACTAACACAGAGTAGACTGCTTATATATCGCATCATTACAGAGAAACAAAACTAACCTACTGCTTAGCTGAGAGGAAAGAAAAAGACTCAATTACAATAACATTTGAGGGGAAAAAAATACGTAATTCACAAATTGAATATTCTTAACTGCAGATCCAGGCACTGTTTGTATTTACAACAGATTTCTAACAATTCTTATTTCCTAAACGAGAACTGAGATACAGCATAATGTATGTACAAACATCCTTTAAATATATATTATAGATAAATGTTATATATAAATTACATATATATTATAATCCTAAAAGGCTACAGACTTATCAATTTTATTGTGCTCAGGCTAACAAAATATTAAGAACGAGTAAGAAAAATGCTATAGTTACACATTTCTACACTGGAAGAATGCCTTAATAATGACTTGTTGTGAATATTGCCTCAGAAAAAAATCTAAACTAATTTTATTTAAAAGTGTCATGTAGAAAAGTTGTAAACATTAAAATAAAAAATATAAACCCAAGATGTATGGGTTGGATTCAATTAAGTGATTTCTTTTTAAAATCTGGGCTTGTTTGCAGATTAGATAAAGGTCAGTATTAGGATAAGAAAGCTTTTTACACAGTGTACTTTTTTGAAAGATCTGGAAGTGCTATGTATTTTTAAACACACTCCAAATCCAAGTCACTGAAAGGAAGCCGTGGGATTTGCGGTGTATAAGGAATTCTAAGTTCTTACCCCACCAGTTCTGAAAAGATAATAAATTCAGCAAATTAACCAGAACGAGGTTGAGTCTTCTGCATGTCTCCAGCACACAGGTAATCCTAAGCATGCCTTGGCTCAGCTTCCATTTACAGTTGGCATTTAGTAACTTCTACTGATTTGATAAATAGGTAGTCTTTGTGTAGGAAAATTCACTGAAATACTAACTGTAACAATAACATCACCTGTGAACAAGTTTTTATTTTCTTAGATCCCTTTCTCTCTGCATCCATTTTCCAGCAAAGAGGCCAACATTTTAAATCAAGAACCTGCAACTTCATTTTGCCATGTTCTGCCTATGGATTATAATTCCAATTATAATTGCACCGCATGCCACAGATGAGCTCTGGCATCTGAGGAAACTACCATTCCAGTTCTCTGTTCTCTATGTTTGTCAAAAGCTATCACCCCAATAACAACAGAAGACAGCATATGCCTACACCTTAGCTGTTTTTCTGCACAGTGCAGAAATCGTAGCTCATGAATAAGGCTTTATGCTAAAAGTCTGGACTTTACAATGAATCAGCCACAACACAGGTATGCACTTTCTCACAACTTTTGATGTGACGGCAGCAAACTCTGACAGAGAGTTGAGGTAGACAGAGACAATCAATGACACAAGAACAATCAAAACTAATCTGTCTGTAAAGATTCCTTAGAAATTAAAAAAACCAAACCAACACCTCGAAATTGGCTAACAAGAGCCAAAAATAGGCTTTACACTAGGTTTTTAACAGGTTAATGCAAGAGTACTGTATTTGAAGAAACTGGGCATAATTGTACAATTCATACATTATTTCAAAGACTTTCTAACACTGAATTAGAAGTCAGGCAACTGCAGAATGCCAACACTGAAGACGACGATTCATTTGTTTTAGAGAACACACATGCAAATGCTCGCATATTTGTTGTTTTATGGTACTGTTGTATTTTAAAGCAAGATGCCTTGACTCACTAATTTCAGACAAGTATCACACATACAACTGATTTACTTCTTGTCTTGTGAAGTTTCTGTAATTCATAATCAAAGAAAAGACTGCAAGTTCATAAAACTTTCTGTGATTAAACCACCTAAATAAGAATTCTCCAAATTGAACAAATAGGACAGCTCTTGTATTAATCCCATGCACAAGTAATGAACTTCACAATACATTTTTTGGCTGACTAGTTTTTACAAGCAATCTCATCACCAGTGCAGAGGCACCAAGAATTGATTTTAATAGCCTACCTACGTTAGTGTTTTAGGTCAGACGTGAAATGTTCTTTTGAAACCAATTTCCTGATCACCCTCACTGCTCTGGTTCATACTGTGCAACCACTGCACAAGAGGCAACTAGATTTCTTTTGTATGAAGCTAACCTAGAAGATACACTCCAGGGGTGCACGTAATGAATCTCAGCTAGCATTCAGTCTACCAGACCAGGCCAGAACTTTGTATCAAAGGAAAGCTTCTGAAATACATATACAGGGTGGATGGCAGCTTCTCAGCATCACTTATGTTGTGTCATACTACTTGCTAGCACAAACACCAATGCACATGCAAACAAGCCATGACCTCAGGCAGCTGAGTCAAGTGAAAAAGAACTTGACAAAACCCCCTAACTTTTGGCTGAACAAGCTTCCTGAACCAGCTCACTGTCTGTCCAAATGAACATCAGTGACAGCATAAGGCAGCTCCAGCTTCTAGTGGTTTAAGCTACCATGAAACCCATACTAGGTCACAACTAAAATACCCAATCGGTCTAGAAAGAGGAAAGTTCTCCTCTTCCCTTCCATCAGCAAATGGTTTTCCTGCCTCCTTCCTTGTGCCAGCACTGACATTCGTTCAATCCTACTGTTAGCTGATACAGAGTTAAAATCAACAAAAAATTGTGATTAATTTTCTGCCTGCATAGCCCCTGATGCCAGCGTACAACAGCATCAGACAGGCATTGGCATCTCTGCAAGGAGAAGCAGGAGCACATGGCTGGGGGAAGACTGAACCACCTCCTTCAGTGGCAACTCACTATTAGATTGATTTAGCTGCAATGTGAAACCACACCCTGAGAGCCATTTAAAGACTCATGTAACCATTGTGAAGTAGCTGTGCTTGTTATCCCATCACACCTACTTTTATTCACTGTTTTATGCAAATCTTCTACTTAATGCTAACTTCAAGGATGTGCACAAAAAGGCAGAAATATGGGTTAATAGAGGCTGGGTTTCTCACACGTGCAGTTAAGGTTGTAACACAGTTCGTGGTACTTTTGTTCTGGTAATAAGTCTGTCCTTTTGTGGACTTGTACTAAGTGGACATACAGCTTCTCTTTTCCAGGGTTTTGTTGCTTTGTGAGCATACGATTTGTATACTGTAACTGTTTCAGTCTTCTATACGTTAATTTATTCCCATTCAATAGGGAGCTGATAGTGATCCTTAGAAATGAGAATGATTAGGAACAATTAGCCACATGTATTAACTTTTCCTGTTGCAAGACAAAAATCTCACATAAACATAACTCTGCAGGAAGGGTTGCATGCGTATCCAGCCTTTGAACAACAGATTTGCAAGCAAAACAAGTTACAGGACTAAAAACGTAACTGGCACACATTTTCATTTCCAATGGAATCAATTCTGAATCACTCAATGGTATCTATAGACCTGTAATACTGAAGATGAAAAACTTCGAGGTAGTTCCTCAGGACTAGTTGGTCCCTGTGAGTTTGAAGGGTGGTAATTTTGTACCATGTTCTGCACACCTACAAAGGCACTTAGCATTCACATGACTAGTACTACACTTGCATTCCAGGATTATATAAGAATTGGGTAACTGAATCAAGCTCCTTTCCCCACAAGCATCAGGTGCTTCAAATGAACAGATAAGAACACAGCACCATGTGGTCAAAAGAAAATTCTATCTCCTTCACAGCATTTCCTTACTTCTTAGCTATATCACCTTTGTGTTTTAGTTACATAGTCACAGCCTCCAAAGCAGCAAATGCCATCTCCCTTGGAAGAACCCCCATCTGATGCCTGTGTTAACCTGATGTACAGCCATACCTCAAGGAGAACATAAAATAACTAGACAACAAGTACAAGGTACTTTACAGGTGACCAACAGTAATTGCATAAGATATTCATAATGACTCAAACTGCTAAGGGCATTTTGACTTACTTTGTATTATTTACAGTCTCATTCCTCATGCAATCTAATATCTTGTTTGCCATTTTAACTGCAAGGTTTTCCTTGAGATCACTACAGTGATAAGCCAGGTCTGCTGCTTGAGTTAATTTATTTAGAACCCATGGAATGATGCCCGAGTAGTTTCTCTTCTTCAGATGTGATCTCCTTTACAAGAAAATATTCGACTTCCTCTGCAACAGATAAGGATATCATCTCTGGCCGCTTGTATTTAAAATTCCAAGTCTTTCAAGTTCTTGCACTAACCTGCATAATCCAAAATCTCTAGCACTAGCCTACTTTATCTTTACAGTGACCCAGACAAGTTTTATGGAAAACAGATTTTAAATACAACAAATGCGTAAACATTCACTTTCCTGGGATGATTCTTCTGAAACTGGCTGGCCACACACAAAAAGCAGTAGTGGGTAGCCCTTGAGAAACCTCACTCACAAAACTGAGCATGCAGACTCTCTTACCATTAAGTCCAGTCTAGCAAGTCATCAGAGATTACTAGCTTTACCAGTAAGAATCATTTCTTACTCAGCCCTCTTCTACTTCTTTGCATCTTAAATTCATTTTAGCTAACCAAGTTGTTCTTAGGAGCCCCAAACACATGAACAGTAATCCTAAAATCTGGTACTGAATTGCACAATGCTGAAATTTGTGTAGTGTATTTCCAGCTACAGTAACTTTAATGCTTTGTTAAAAGGGCTGCTTATCTCACTAGGCTAAGGATGAAACTGCATAAAAGGCAGCATGGCTTTTTTGACAACAGTTTTATCCACTGCAGCTCAAAACACTAGATAAACTTTAAAGCATTGAACAATGACAGAGGGAACTGCAGAAACAGCAAATTATTACAAATAGCTGTTTGTAAGAGCAGTTCACTGGGAATACTTTCCTCAAATAATTACATATGGCACATCAGAGCAGACTTTCCCTTTTCTGTGTTGGTAGCTTGGCAATACTGCTACACCTTTCAGATGTAACCCAGCCAAGGAAGTAAGAGCTAACACTGTGGACACACATATTGCAAGTATGGGCCCATGTTATTCTTAACACCGCATTTTTCATTGTTAGAAATGTTTTGATGACTACAGGTAAGTTAATACCTGCCAGGAAACTGACATCCACAAAAAAAGACTGCATGGGTTTGGTGATGTGGATCAGCACCAGTAGCACCCAACAATACAAACCCAGATTTCCTTCTGTGTTGCTCTTCATCAGCAGACTGTAGGACAAATCTCCCTCACGCCCCCAAAATGCTTTGGGGTTCTCATGCTTCGGATGGCCTCTGCCGACACGAAGCTAACAAGACACTTTCCTACCAGTTGCTGGACATCGCCAGCAGAGATTACCAACAGCCCCTTCCCAGCCTTCCAGTCAGCCCCACGAGTACCTAAGCGGGGGCCTGCTCCAGGCATACTCAGCGCAACACCTCGCTGCACCCCCCCGCCCTTCCCTCTCCGCCGGAGAGGCACAACCTTCCCCTCCTGCCCGGGCTCAGGTAGACGGCTCCTGGGCCGGACAATAGCTCCCGAGTCTTCTGGCGGGTCCCGCTCCCGCCTCCCCGCCCTGGCCAGCCACCGCCCGCGGGACGACCCCCGCCAAAGGGCTGCCGGGCGGGCGAGGGGGCGAGGGCCGAGCCGAGCGCTGCGGAGGGGAGGGGCGGCAGCACCGGACGGGGCCGTCTCCCCGCGGGCAGTAACAGCGGGGCGGTGCCCGGGCCCGCCGCCCGCCGGGGGCCCGCAACGGCTACCTGCATGACCACGTCGTTGGGCAGCTGCGCGGCGCGGAAGAGCTCCAGGACCCGCCCGTTGGACGCCACCTTCTTCGTGCTCTCGGTGTCGCAGTAGGAGAAGAGGTCGCAGTAGTAACGCTGCTCCGCCTCGCTCAGCGTCAGGCCCTCCATCTTACACCCCGGCTCCGCGCTGCTGCTGCTGCCGCCACCCCGCATCCAACGGCGGCGGCCTGGCCGGCCGGGGAGGGGGGGGGAGGTGGGGCGGAGGGTGAGGCAGCGGAGAGCGCGCGGAGCTGCCTCGCGCCGCCCGGCCCGTCGCGGGGGGGGGGGGGGGGGAGGGGGGAAGGGGGCGGGAGGAGGAGGACGACGACGACGCCGGCCGCCGCGCGCTCTAGCCAACCGCCGCGCGCGCGGCTGCTCACACTTTCCCCCCACCGGCCGCCCTCCAGCCCACACGGCGGCGCGCCTTTCCCCGCGCCTGCGCCGACCGCCCGGCGAGCGCGCGCCCCGCAGAGGGAGGCGGAGGGAGAGCACCCGGCGCCGCGCGCCACTCCCCCCACACTCCGCACCGGGGGGAACCACCCCCCTCCGCGCGAGCGGCGGCGGAAACACCAGGCCCGGGGCGGGGTTAGCGGGGAAAAGGGCCAACAGCGTTCCCCGCCGCCTGCGGGCCCGCCCCCTCCCCGCTTCGTCATGCCGACGCCATCGGCGGCCCCTTCGGGAGGGAGGGGGTAGCAAGCCTGCATGTGCGGTGCGGCCGTGCGCGGCAGCGCCCCCTGTGGGTCTGGCGGTGCGGCGGCCCAGCCCCACGCGGGCCCGGCGTTGCGGGGAGGGGAGGCGGGACAGAACGGGCTGCAGCGGCTCCGCGGTCGGAGCTGTCCTCAGGGGACACCTGAGCTCTCCTTGGGGCTGCCGAGCCCCGCAGGCACACGCTTCCCCCAGCGGGGGAGACCCCGCTTTCCTCGAGACAGCGGCGCTGGCGGGTCGCTCGCTGGCCTGGCCGCGACCGCCGCCGGCTGCTCAGGCCCCCGAAGAAGCTCCCCAGTAAATCACGCGGGGCAGCGCTGCCCACGCAGCCATCCCAGTCCCGCGAGGCTCTGCGGGTCGCCTGCCGTGCTTGCGAGCTCCACAACGCTCCGTTCACCTCTTGCGGCCCAGCGTGGAAAGCAGGCGGGGGCAATCCCCCCGCCTCACGCAGCGCCAGCCGGAGCGGCTGCGGCGGTCCCGGCAGCTCCTTGAGCCTGCCGCCCAAGGGGCTCGGGGCACGGAGGGCCATCACCAGTACAGGTGTTCCTGGTAACTGGTGATGCATTATCCGTTGCTACATGGTTACTTTCCTCAGCGTGCTGTGTCTCTCCACCGCCAACACCTTCCGCAGCAGCACCACGCAACGCACAAGACGCAGTGGCCTGTATAATAACGCCATACGTCAGACTTGTGAGAAAGACTAGAGAAGAGCTCGCTTATCTCTTAAGCCAGAGCTCTTGCTCTGCTCTTGGCCGTTTTCCTGGATTTCGTGTGTTTCTCTGGGTAAATCTGTGCTCTCGCTGCAGTACACCAACAAAGTTAGTTCCCTCTGAGCTGCTTTGGCTTCTGGAGGGAGTCTGACATCCCTGACAGAGTAAATCAACCTATGCAGAATGCCGTGGTCTCCTGCTAGACGGTTTTGACTGATTTTGATCTGATATAAATCCCACTCGGGTGGCAGTACAGTACTTCATACTTAGAGGCATCCTCTCATTTTTGATTTATCCTTCCCTTTTCCCACTTCATTTTCCTTCACAACTCTTCCATTTCTTCTCTTTCCCAACTGCTGTTGCTGACTGCTCAACTTCCCTTAAGCACCTCATCCTTTCTGCCTCTTAACATAGTTATGTTCTGGACTTAAAGCAGAGATTGATATCCTTTTGCTGCTAACTGAAGTTTCTGAAAAACACCGATGTGTTAGCTTATAGTTAAAATAAAAAACAAAAGGATCTTCCCGGAAATGTACCATTACCAAGCTTTTGCAACCCCTAATTATTTCAGTGAGGAAACCACACAGATTCTTCACATTTCTCAGTTAAAATTCCTCAAAAATAGACTATACTGAAGAAATAATTAGCTTTTTGGTATTATATCTAGTTATTATGATTTTATAAACTGAGATAAGACCAACTTAGCATTGTAGGTCATTTAATTGGAGCTATTGTCACATCAGTGTTTCTGTAAGTAAAATGAATGTAACCTTTTCTCCACAGCTAAATTGCATACTGCAATTCTATTAGTTAGAGCCATTTGTAGAAGAGGGTTTTAAATCACTTATTAGCAGATGATTGGGTTCAAGTGCCTTTGCTCCGTACATGTTCAGTGACTGTATGCTAGTTTGGTTACTGGAGTTTGAAAGATTAATATATGTATGTATCTGTAGCCAGAAAGTTCTTCATAAGTTAGTGTAAGGACCCCCAAATACTTTTATTGTCAACATAATTTTGAGTTTTATGTCTAAAAGTAATCTGAAAATATTATTTTAATTTAGTTGCTATTTTATTTGCAGTTTTGCAGTGGGAGCAGTCTTTTGACATTAATGGGGATCACCTGGCTGCAACAAGTGCAAGACACACAGAGTAATACAGGGAGGGGGTTCCCTAGAATGGAATGTTCCCACATGTCCAAATGCCAAACAATTCTGAAGTAAGTTTAATAACTATATGTTTCACTAAAACCATGATGTGTCATGCGAAAATGTCAGGTCATTGCTTACTGGAGAGTTGAATGCTTTGGGGGAATATGCTGGGCTTTTCACTGTGTATAGCACCACTCTGAAGCCATTTAGGTAGCTATTTTGGACAACAGGTTGTTGAGTCTCATTTCCAACTCGCATGCCATAAACTTCTTGCTTTGTGCTAGTTCAAAGACTGAGCAGAAAGAATAAGAATGACATGACATGTAGAAAATTAATTTCTAATTCCAAAGATGTACATGTGGGAGAAGCATCTTTGCCTCAGAGAGACCCAGTACAATGTTTCTGTATTTGGCTGTGGGATCTCCCTTCCCCTGGATTGGCCCCTTGCAAACCTCCAGGCTGAGGAGAGGTCTGCTGTTCAGAATGTTGCCTGTTCTAATCAGGTCAGGCTTAGCATCTACTGAGATTAAAAAAAAAAAAAATATTTCGGTGCATTCTCAATATGGATTTGTTTTGTTTAGCTGGGGAATATGCTGTTTGCTCCAGGATGAACTGAGGAAAATAGTATTCCTGCATGGTTGTAAGATATATTAAAACTTCTTTGTATTTGCACTTTTGAGTGCAACTGACCCAAACAATGAAACCCTAGTTCTATTTTTAGTTCTTTTGTTTTGGAAAGATCTGTATCACAGCATTTTCCAGAAATCAGATAGGCAAAGAAGGAAATTTATGGCAAAATACCAAAATGTATCATTAGTGATACATTTTTTATATAGTAGATTCAGCCTTTAGTACATGAAAAGCTTGATTTAACTGCCTTGAATTATGATTTAAACATAGCAGAGGAACTTTTCTTGGGTTTTTTTGGTATTGTACCCTTTATTTTCTCTTTTTAATGTATCTCCTTAGAATGCAAAGCTCTGAATTAGCTAAAAGTTAAGCTATTCTCCACATGGTGCCTAATTTTACTGTATTCTATTTTCTATGAAGCAACTATTAGATGACATACATTGATATCAAAACAGTCATCCTTTTAAGAGATCAAAGCCAGAGAAAATCATCATCGTCATAGGAAGGCCAAGTCTAATGACCCAAATGGAAGGAAGTGCAAGGTTATTTTGCTGCCCATAATAACTCTTAGAGCCAAATTATATATCAATAAAACATTATTTTTTCTGATTTTTTTTTTACAACTTGATAAGTGCAATATGTATGTTCATAGCTACTAAAAAAGTAATGTTTTATTCATTTAAAGGAAATGCAAGTTAAAACTCTGCTTAGGTTTCAGTATCTTTTATCAGCTGTGAAATTAGTATTGGTTTCTAAAAACTATTTGTTACACATGCTGCTTATTTCTAAAAAAACACACAGCATACACATATGTGGGGTCTACTCTTCATCAGGTGTCATGGGAGTGCCATGCCTAGGCTCTACCTGCTTTTGGTGGGCCTCTGAATCTCTGAGTTCTTATTACAGTTCGCGGGTCTCATGTACTACCTGATTTGCACTAAAATTAGTATATGCTCAGTTTTGGTTTCTGGTTTTGTTTGTTTTTTTTTTTTTTTTTTTTTTATTAAAACACCCTCAAATGACTCAACCTTATAAAGTATGTATTTGGGTCCAACTTCCATCTTGCACCTGGTTCCCCAAGTTTAGAAAATGGCCCTAAGGTTATTTGTCATTGCCTTCTTACTAAATTCTTCTGCATACATAATGCTGTGGAGCAGGTTTTACAATGTCTGTCAACATACTTCTTTACTTGCAGCTCATCAGGAGTTATGGGAACTTGTTCTATCCTGATTCTTTAGTGAAAGACAAGTAGATTAAGGCTAGAAATTAATGGGAGATGTTTAAAAAAACCCTGCTGTCTCAGACTTTAGAGCTGGTTTATTGTTACTGCCTGATCTTTTAAAAAAAGAAGATACTTTTAGAGGTAGGGTACTTTATTCCCAGACATAATATTTTTGAGAGTGGTGTTAACACATGAAACAAATACATGTAAAACACATGAAAGAAGTCCCCCTTCTGTTTTTTCTAAAAACATCCTTATTTCCTTTGTAGAGAAGCAACATTTTAATGCACATGTAGCCACTTTGTAGACGTTTGTACCCATACTTCTGTAAATTTCTGCATGTGTTTTCTGTGTATCACAGTTTACAACCTCTTTCCATCCTTGATGTTTACGTTCTTGCAGTTTTGTCATATGGTCAGTTTTAACCTGCACCCATATTTCAAAAAAACCTACCCTCTGTTCTAGCAGTCCTGCTGAGATTGTTTCTCTATCAAAAGGGCATCCCCCGTTTAAGGCTATGAGATTTTCCATGGTGTATGAAAAAGCCTTTCCACACAGAGCCATGTAGCAGACAGTTACAATGAGAGGGTATCGATTTGTCCTTCTGTACAAGGAGAGCGCCTTTGCAGAAAGCGTTCAGCAAGCAAATGGTGGATCTAAAGCGATGTTGTTACTCACCACAATGTCATTCTGGTCCCTCCTGCGCTTCTGTGCAGGCACATCCCGTAAGGGAAAATAATAACTTCTTTCTCAGCAGCCTCCCTGGTGTGTTGTGTCACCACTGAAATATGTATGGGATCCTGGCTGGAGACATCTGCTATCTGTGGAGTATTTAATAATATTTCTCTGTGTAAATTTCCTCAATGGAGGATGAATAATACCTTTTCCATATCACTCACCATTTTGCCTGCTCAGTTGTCCCTGGTCTCTCCTTTAAGCTTTTAATTTGTATATATCTATCATGGTCCTTGTAAAAATTGCACATATTTAAAAAATTGCCCCCTTTTCTCTTTCATCCAAATACATCAATTGATGGAAAGGAGTAAGCAGTCAAATGAAAGCCTCTAAAGGAAAACTTTTTTGATTAAAAAAAATCAAAGTGGAAGATACTGGAAAGGAGAAACCTTTACTCCTTTATGATTCTGGCAGATTTCTACATGAGATTTCATCTACGCATCTCAAAAGGTGGGGGGCACGTACCTGCACCCCAGCACAGCTATATGTGTTTGATAAGTTCTGGAGAGGAATTCTTTTAGAGAATGAAGGGAGAGTGACTTTTCATTTACCTCAGCACCTCAAAAGCCTGAGCAGCTGGTCAAATCCTACCTCTCTTTAGAGTTTAAAACTATCCTTGTTTCTTCCAAAAGGAGAGGATGTCTCCTGCTTGCATAATACTATCAAATAAGTCTATTCTTATAGAATTAAAACTCCTTTTTAAAGCCTTTCAACATTTAACTATAAATCCATCTGGTCTTGCTGCCGTATTTATTTACAGATTATTCATGACAGGGTCTACATCCTCTTTTATAAATATCTTCTCTATAATTTTGTAGAGCCAGGAGGGATAAGATAGTTCTTTGTACTTTTTGGCACTATCTAACATACATAATTCTTCATAAAATTATTTATATATTGATAACAACTGCCTTGAAGTATGATACAGTTATATTCAAATTACTTTTACTTAATGATTTGAGTTACCTTTGTAGTTCCTCAATAACTTCCTTTGTTTTGCAGCCCTAAAATTTACATTACTGAAACCCCACCTAGTCTGAAAACAGTCTTATACCTCCTGCATGACCTTTATTTACTTAGCTTCCATCTCCCTGGATTCCTGAGGAGTTCTGATTGTTCTCGTAGTTTTTGCTCTTTCCTCTCATTCCCTGAATGTGGAAGTGCACTATAACTTGCTGATGAAAGAGGATGTTATCCTTTCCTAATAGATCATAATTCCATTGAATAATGATTTCCACCTGGGAGGTTGTTAATGGCTACTTCAGGAAACTTCTGGCACATTACTGAATGTCAGAAATTGGTTACAAGGTGGGAATAAGTCCTGAAAGCAAAATTTGACATCTCTGTTTCACATATTACACACATACTTGCCCCCTCCTTCCTTTTCCTACTCTGCTTTTAGCTGTATGTATAAATGGATCTTTCCTTTTCCATTTCACTTATATTTTAGTTTCCATCTTACTATTTTTTTCCTTAACCGTTTTCAGTTATAAGCAGTTACTCAAGGATTTGAATTTCCTCCTTTAACCTTTCTTTCTCCATATTTCTTCCTCACACTAGCAATACAATCCTCCACAATATTGATAATCTTGGGATTCAAACTCCAGCTTGCCTTTTCCCTGTGCTTTGATACCTTCTCTGTTCTGGATTCACCAGTTTGTTATTTCACAGTGTGATTCTGCCTCTTGGTCAGATTTTGACTCAGCCTGTTCTTTTAGCTGTTTTCCATTAAGATCAGTTTCCCAAGGATTTTAATCCCTTCCTTTTTCTCCATGGTGATGTGGGCTGCTCTTGATATGTTAAGATAAATAAAATGTAAAACTCCTTCTGTGTCTTGTATTTGTTTAAGATAGAAATAATCTAGTTTATTTCTTTTTCTTCAAGTCCTCTAGATCAAAAACGCCCCAGTGTGCTTCAAATCTTCTGCTTTTGTTAAAAACATCACTGTTATGACATTTCTCTGAAGTTTCAGTCAGGTATAGAAAGGATATTAAGAATGCTGTATGCTCCATCTGTGGTGGCTGTAGGAAGGAGTCTAATAATTAAAGGTCTCTCTCCATATGCAGCTTTGCTTTATTATGTTTTACAGACTCTCATTTCTTCACACTTTCTAATTTTTATGGGTTTTTTTCCTGTCCCCTGTCTTATTTTTTTCTTTTTTTTCCTTCTGAACATCTTGACTTATTTTGAAGATTTATTTCCAACTATATCTCTTTATCCACACTTATTGTCAGGGACGAGCAAGGGAAGCCGGGAGCCGAGCGTGATGACAAGACAGGCAGTGGCCAACTTTGCCGACCCAAGTCCCATCCCGCCACCCCCAGCCCCGGCACCAGCCAGGGCCAGGAGGTCTGAACTTGCGGCCCGTGGCCAGGGACAGTCAGGGCTGCAACGCAGTGGGGCTGCAGCTCTGGCCCGGCCCCAGGCAGACCCTTGGATGAAGGCAGCTCCCACAGGACAAGGTTGGTTCTGGCTGTGACTGCCCCTCTGGCAGCCAGCTCGCAGCTGGCCCAGACCCCCACTTACCTTTAGGTCATTGACCGTACCTCCTTGACCCCAGCTTACAGATATCATTGTAAAAGCTGGAATAATTCAATCACATTGAGGAGTATAACTTTGCATTTACATTCATGTACTTGGGAGCAGAAATGGATTTTGAAATACGGTGGCGTTTTTATCGCACTACCATTCCTATTCACAGAAACCCTATTTTTTGAGTTAGACATACACAGAACTGAAACTTCTTCTGTATGCATTAAGAGACTCAAGGTGTCAGAGAAGAAAGATGTACTTTTCCTGTTAGTGTATAAATAATTGCTGAAGCAAAGCTCTTACCATCATAACTTCCTGCTAAACTTGACTCGGTTAGCAAATGCTAATGACAGTCCTGTAATGTAAAATAAAAAAATGTTTTTTGAGCTAAATCTATTATTTGAGCAGAGTAGAAGTATAATTAATTATCACACATTCAAATGTTCTAAAGAAATTACAGTTCTTTATTTTTGAAACATCATGTTCTGTTCCAGTCATTTTAGAGGGACTATATTTGGTAGCGTTGGGGCTAAGCCTACGTAGTGCTACGGCTCTCTGAATCTAAGTGGAATCATTGCCAAGTACTTTGTTTCTCCCTGTTGCTTCTAGAAGAAGGTTCAGCTCTTACAGTTCTTTAATCATAAAATGAGCATATTAGAAACTGGCAGGATGGAATGAATATACTTGCATAAATACAGAGAGACAATTGCATCTTCTGCTCTCTATGTATTTCTTCATGTAACTGTTAACTTGTGTGTGCCCTTGTGTGTGCTTCCCACCAAAGTATTTTGCCAGGATTTGTGTCTGTGACAGGCCAGAGAGAATACTCTGAGTGCATGTAGCACGTATCTCTCTTTTACTGGAGGGTGATATAAAAAGTGAAGAAAAGCAGCTTTTTGCATCATTACTCTTCCCATGCACCTTTTCTTTCAGGCTAAGAGCAGTTTGGCTCTCGTATAGAGAAAATAATTTCATTAGGAAGGGATTCACCCCTCTGATTGAAATGTCGTGTCCCAAATTGGTACCTCTTCTGTACTCCCCAATAGATCAAACAACAATTGTGATAAAAGGCAATGCTGGTTCTTTGGAGGAATCCAAGCACTGCTGTTACCTGGCTAAGGTGGCAGCCCAGATCTCCTAGCTCAAACAGGTGCTAGAAAGTAGCAAGCTATCTCATCCTTCTCCTCCTCTCCCAACCCAGAGAGAGATGTACTAGTAGGTTTCTTCACTTTGGGAAATGTCTGGGTAGCGCTTGTTTTTATAGGTGTCTTACAAATGGCTGAGAGACGGAGAGGACAAGCCTCAGGTAACGTCCCTGCAATTCCTTTGCGGAGGATCTCGTACAGAAAGAAGTAGCACTGGAGAGCAAAGCAGGGCTTGCTGGGAGCCTACAGTGGGCTCATGCTTGCTTCCCCAGATCTCCACTCACAGCTTGTTACTGAGTGAGCAGAAATTTCTTGTGCCACTTCCCAGTTCATTCCAATGGGAATTGTTGCAACCCTGGCAAAAAGCCTGGGAGTAGGTGTCATGGTTTGGCCCCAGCTGGCAGCTGAGCACCATGCAGCCACTTGCTCACTCCTTCCCCCCAGTGGGATGGGGAGGAGAGAGTAGAAGACAAAGGTAAAACTTGTGGGTTGGGATAAGGACAGTTTACTGGGACAGCAAAAGGAGAGGAAAATACCAACAACAATACTAATAACAGAATATACAAAGCAGTTAATACACAATGCAATTTGCTCACGGCCTGGAACCCAAGCAGCAACTCCTCCCCCCCAGCCAGCTCCCCCCTTATATACTGAGCATGATATCATATGGTATGGAATATCCCTTTGGCTAGTTTGGGTCAGCTGTCCCAGCTGTGTCCCCTCCCAGCTTCTTGTGAAAATTAACTCTATCCCAGCCAAAAACTGGCACACTAGGGTAGCCAAGAGTGGGCCAAATGTAATTCACAACTCAAACTTTTGTTTATGTTTGATCATCGTACTCCAGCCATTCAAATGACTGAAGACTTGGGAAAAACAGCTGAGAAAAAAGAACCCCAAAAATAGTTTATTGAGGTTTTGTGGGCAGGTTATTTATTTGTATAGTTTGATCTTATTATCTTGGAAGAGAAAGAACAGTTTGAATGAAGAGCTACTATATTTTATATGAAAGAAAAACAGAGGCAGCAGCTACCTTTGACGTACAACCTTTTTATCAGTAAAGGCTTTTCTGATATTGTCTGTGTACTACAAGAGCCATATATATCTTTATCTATATCTGTATCTCCAAATACACTAAATAGAGATGATGCAGTCAAAGTGGCAGACCCTTGCTTTTTTGAATGAGGCATAGTGAAAAAGGAGGCAGGAAACTGTAAGAACAATAGGTCTGGTCCCATTTTCCTCTTCTCTTTATATAGAGATTTTGAAGGAAGTGAAATGGCTCTGTTTCCTCACATCTGACCTGTGAGAAAAATAGCCTGTGCAGTCAGTTTTTAGCTTGGGAACACATACGAACTCTATTTCCCAGTAATGAAATAAAGGATGTATATTCCTTAGAAAGTAAGTGAACAAAAAAATGCCTGCATTTCTTCTGGTGTGAGATACCAGTCTTTCCACCTTCTGTTGGCCTCTGTGATAGAAACATTCTGATCTGTAGAAACCAATTAACTGACATACCAAGTCTTTATTGATGACTATTTGCTATTGTGAGAACCTGTTAATACTGAGGACAATTTGTGTGTTTGCTTAGAGAATCTTTGGTTAATTGATAGAATGGGGTCAACAATACAGCCTTGGTACTTTAGTTTATATGTCTCTTAGCCTACAGCTGTGACCAAAGAACTATTAATTGTTCCATGTGTCTTTAGCTCCTGAAAAGTTAGTTGTCATCTCTGACCTACTTATTGAAGCTCCCTCTGTAGTGGTGCTTTCCGGAAGGTGATGTATTTAACTCTCTTCTCTACCATAGAAACATAACTATGTATACATGCAGAGAGTTAGTCAAGTAACTTACTTAAAATAGACACCTTACTTTCAGGTAACTAAAGTCTGGTGAGATGAATACTGATGTAGGGTGTATGCACAGGTAATGCAGTTTAAAAGCCTGACTAAAAATTACGGATCTTTCAACTCCTATCCAAGCCACTGTGCTTTACCCAATGATTCCTTAGAGGCCTGCTGGCTTTTCAGGGAGATGATTGTTAATTGTTCTCTACGCAGTTCCTAGCAGTCCTACTTTGCTAGCATCTGCAGATAAACAGTTTTCCATGGCTGATGTACATCCTAGTGCAACACCAGCCATTTTAAACAGTGCGCATCGTGCTTGGTCTTTCTTCTGAAAGGTGCACTGAGAAAATGCCAGCTGAGGTCCAGGAAGTCTTCTAAAGGATGACAGTATGAAAGGTCACAACCCACCCTTTTAAGAAAAAACCAAGAGGTTAGGCTCTCACTACATTTTCCCATCAGATCTCTTTTCTCCTTTGCTTCCACTAGCAAGTGACATAATTCAATAGGAGGGAAGAGGAAGGGTTGGCTGGCTGGAGTCTTTGGCTTCACGTGCCTCCCTAGTACTAGACAGAACTGATCCACTGATAGACCTAATGATCAGTTGCCTTAGTTTTAGAGACTGTTTCTCCAGTTTTCCTCCACCCACAGGACTTCTGTCAACTGTTCTCTTATGGCTCCAGCTATGTGACTCTAAAATAACTGAGAATAAGTTGCTGTTCTGTTTTTTATTTCCATGTTAAGACCCCACCTCTCCTGAAGGTACTCCCAAGGAAGATGGCTACTGTTTCCTCTGTACCTTACCCCAAATACTGTACCTGTGCCCACATGTACCTTTTCCCTCTGATGCACATGTACACCTTGTTTATGTAGCTGGGAAGTTCCTCATCTTACACTGATTTACATTGCTTACTCTATGATGCAACTGATCGTCTAAAGAAAAAATAAAATTACCCTTCCCATTTCTGTTTTCTGCTAGCATTGTAATTACAGTTATTTATGGTTTTTAGAGCAGAAAAACATACATAAATTCTGGAATCATCAGGCCCCCTCCCCCCTTGTTTCTGCCAAATTTGCAGAGCATCAGAAGCATACTTTCATGTCTTTTAATATTATTTTATAAGCTTCCATTAAATTCAAAATGCAGATGAACTTTTTTAAATGGAGTAATATGCTAATTCCTAACAGCAGAAGGAAGTTGAAGCAGGTCTAAACTTATGTAAGGAAGACTTGGATTCAGAGGAAGTGCATTGGGAAGTTTCTGTAACAGTTCACAAAGAAAACACTTGTCTGTGTGCAAGACAGCTTTTGTGCTTCCTTCAGGAAACATAAGGGAAGTGAGACTCATTTGTGCTATTCGTGTGACAGAGAACAAATAACATTTGCTTCAAACTATGACATCACAACGTCCTGAGAAGCAAATATTATTTATATACATGTAACAGAATTACATAGGATAACTGTGAACCAAACAAGAAGATGGTTATACTTAATTCTCTTAACTATGTTTTTAAATCTAATCTTCTCCAACATGTCATAGATGCTTGGACAAAATTTCCTCAAGGAAAAATAAAAAAGGGTAAGACTTATCACAGAATTTTGGGATTCGCAATTACCATTAACTTTGCAGACACAAAAATAATGAAAATTCATAAAACTTAGGTGTTAGATGAAGGAGAAAACTGGCACATCATCTGTAATCAAACCATATGGTGTGTTTGAAAGCGTAAATTAATTTGATGTTCTCATAGTACTTCCCTGGTAGATATTTGTCTACTATTTGAAATCAGCATACAGTTTGATCTTCTACACCATGACAGAAGTTCCTCATAGGTGATTAGGTCAATAGGTGAGACCATTAGTAGTGCTGTGTGGGAAGCTGCGATCGGAGTCTGATTGTCGTTCTGTGTTGCAGTTTCAAACGGGGTGAAATCAAATGATTTAGGATCAAAAGACTTGTGGCTGCAGTGCCAGTGAAATTAATAAAGTCTGATCAGTTACGAATTTGAACCTCATTTAGATTTCAGAGCTGGCATTACATCTTGAAACCAGAAAAGAATTCTTAAAATTTGACCCTAAAAATACACTTCCCCATATGCAGAAACCAATAAAGTGCTCCTGTACTTGACTTCAAAATATAGTATAAATTCAGGGTAATTGCGAAAATTACCCATTTCAAATGATCCAATGTGCACCTTAAGAACCGCCTTTGAGTTGAGAACCTGGAATGTAGACTAGCAAAATTACAGATTATCCCTAAAAATGCTTATAAACAGGATTGCTGCATTAAATTATTATTAACTGTCATTAATACAGTGATAAAGTTGTCTCACGTTTTTTAGCCAACTATAAACTTCTGTGAGCCATACTTGCATGGCCAGCAGGAGGTCTTGACATTTCACTGAAAAAAAATTTAATGTAATGACTTTTGCCATTACAAGATTTCATACATTAAGTAAATGCATTCTGACAAATGTCAATCCACAGTTCCATTTCAATAAGATTTCCTTCAGGAAAAGATTTGATGTACTTCTGTCGTGAGTCATTATAAATGCCTGAGCTTTAGAAAGGAAATTTATATGAAACTAATAAATAAAGATATTACACCTAGAGCTGTATTTGATGTGGATATGAATAGTAATATTATATTAATGTAACTGTCATCTCTGCTACCATTATTTGACATCTTTATGCAAAGCCAGTATTTTTGATTTCCTGAAAAAGTCTCCAAAATGTCAGTAAGTGTATGTATATGTGGAGAGGGAGAAGGGGAGGTGATTTTTTTTTTTTTCCCATGATGCATACCAAATAAGAGGACAGAGGGACTGGATGATTCAGCTGATATCATGCTGTCTGGAGATCAGGAGATATACTGCCGTTTCCTTGCTACAAGAGATTTTGTGATACCAGGAATCTGAGGAAGTAATTAGTCTTCATGTTCCTCTCACAAATATGCAGCTGCTATAGCAAATAACACCATAAAACACATTAAATACAGTCAGCTATTTATATATTTCTTTTTTTCTCTTTGTAAACTGTCTCCAAACACTTTTTGATACTCTGCTCCCTCAAGACATTACTGCACATCCTCTTTACTTCACATCCTTTTGTGTAGAGAAGCATCACCCAAGCTCAAAATATATCCTCTATGAATTCTGACTTTGTGCATATTTAGGGAGGTTTTGAGTTCAATCTTACAGTTTTCAAGTTGTTGTCCCACAAGTGGGATCATTTACCCAGTGTGTAGTACACCAATATATACACAGAGCAGAGGTATTTTATTTATTTCATGTCTGCACAGAGATGGATGCTAGGTGGTAATTCCGCAAAGCTAACACAGTATACACAGAATCTACAACATATTTATCTTGTTACAGGATTAGAAAAACCCATCTAAATTTATGCTAATTGGTTAGTAATGACCACATCACCTACTATTGGTCAAGCATATTTAAATTAGCACACATGCTCCTTGAGGGTGTGTGTGGGTAATTTGCATAGTCCTTTAATTGGGTGGGTGGTCACAAACTCTCCCTGCCACCTTTACCTTTCCTCTAGTTACTGCCGATTTTTGTTGACTTCAGGCCTCTCTGGCAATCACCCAGCTCTCAGTGCCTACTAGGGCAGGATGTTTCCTTTTTATCAGTTTTTCAGCTCCTCTTCAAGGATATTCTTTAGCAAAGCATGCTTTTTATCAGTCCTTTGGCTCTTCTTCAAAGGTATAGTCATTAGCAAAGCAAGGTAGTGCATTTAACTCTAAATTAAACAGTGTTTAAGCATTAACCCAAACACATTTCTGTCCCTGTAAAGTGGAAAATTCCACTTTATAGATATCAAAGTAACTACTCTCAGACACATGGTTAGGGTCACCCTGTTCTTCTTCTTACAGTATGTGCTGTACAACTAACGTTATGGGCCCGCTCTTTTAGCCTGTACTGATACACCATCTTTCTGTCATTCTGTACAGATGTTTACTCTTGGGTTAGGTGTAGAGCAAGTCATTTTGGTGATTTACACCAAGATTTTAAGCACTCCTCCTCTTTTCTATTCAACTGTAGTAAAGATTCACATACTTAATCTGGGAAGAAGCAACATTATATTGTTTGGGGCACCTAGTGGATAACAAGAAGGATACGATGCCCTGAGGCTGTTGTTGAAATAAGTCCCCTCTCCTGGACAGACATAGGTGACTAACAGCATAAGTGAGTAACGGAGTTAAGTGAATCATTCCATTTACCTCAATGAATGTGCTCATTCAAGTGCCAAGACTATCAGCAGTCGCTGCATTTGTATTTGTAGTCTCTTTTGTTCTGAGGCTGGTCCTCATGTTTCCTTTTACATTAAAAGAAATGCCTTTGTTTTGCTGGGTTCCTTTTTCAACTCACTGAGAGAGGAAAAAAAAAAGTAAGTGGGTTTTTTTGGTTGTTCTGTTTTGGTTTGGGTTTGTTTGGTCATTATAGGAAAAGTAAAGCTAAGAGTCCATACAATTAATATTTTTAAAACATGGTTTTACAGGAAAATTCTTGGAAAATTTTCCAGAGCATCACTATGCTTTTAATTTTGGTAAAATAATTTTCTCCCTTGAAACAACTGCTGACTTAAGACAGAGTGGCCAAGTAAGAGTAATGATTGGACCAAAAATTATGGAGATGCTTTGGATACGGAGGTTGTAAAAGAAGAGAGTGCTATTTTCCTGGTTGATTGGCTTGTCTCAAACAATATAGTTGTTGTTCTGACTATCCCTAACAACCATACTCTCTGAATATTGCTTACTCCCCTCAGATTTCTACAACAGCACTGCCTCGCTGTGATTTTCTTCTTTCCCGTTGCAGCCAAGGACCTCGTCTTGTTCTTGAAAAGGATGTCTGTCTTTTTCTGCGATGTTACAAAGTCCACGGGAATAAGGAATGTAGTCAATCCTCTACCACATGAAATCTTTAAATCCTGCAAAGACATATTTTTAAAGACCTGTTTTGGCCTGGGCTTTACGACTTCATGTTGAGTCACAACCCTACAGTGGGTTGTATAATATGGCACACCCATGTTGAGAAGTGACTCATGGCACGCCAGTGGCACAGATATGTGATGGAGCTGGGCTAAGGCAAGACACATATGCACACTCCTGGTGAATCACAGCACTGTAGTTTCTGTCCAGCTTTGGGGAGGGTAAGGAGAATCTCTGGCACTTTGCACGGGTATAAGTTGCTGGTGTTAAAGCAAAGAGATGGGATGCGGGCACATGCAGCAGGAACTCGTGTCTCTACTAAATCAACAAGTCAAACAAAAATGTGTTGCAAGAACAAAGTAAGACCTGGACTATGTAAGAAGACAGATAATACCATCTCTGCTAGCAGTGAAATCTGCAAATCACAGTGGCAGTTCTAATGGTTTTTAGCTGGGGAGGATCTCAACAGAAAACTGTGTGTATGCATGTGTGGTGCATGTATCTGCCTATTCACAAGCATGTATAATTATCATGGTTTAACCCCAGCCAGCAGCTAAGCACCACGCAGCCGCTCACTCACACCCCCCTGGTGGGATGGGGGAGAGAATTGGAAGACTGAAAGTGAGAAAACCCGTGGGTTGAGGTAAAGACAATTTAATAGGGAAAGCAAAAGCCATGCACACAAGCAAAGCAAAGCAAGGAATTCATTCACCACTTCCCATGGGCAGGCAGGTGTTCAGCCACCCCCCGGAAAGCAGGGCTCCATCACGCGTAATGGTGACTTGGGAAGACAAACACCATCACTCCAAACACCGCACCCTGCCCCTCCGCCCTTTCTCTTCCCTGAGCCCCTTATAAGCTGAGCATGACACCATATGGTATGCGATATCCCTTTGGTCAGTGGGGGTCAGCTGTCCCGGCTGTGTCCCCTCCCCTGTCACTGCTGGAGGCAAAATGTTGGGTTAAATTGATTGTTTGATGAGATCCAATGCATCCACTGTGGTGTTCTCAAGCTATATTTTTTTTAATCTTGCATTACATAATTCCTCTGTTTGGCTGCCTTGATGTAAAACTGTGCATCGGGAGCGACAGTAACAGTACAGTGAGATGCCAAGGAAGGTCAAATTATAATAGTCTGTTTTAAGGTAGAATCTCATGACTTTTGGGGAGCACTCTTAGTAAATCCAGCTATAATGCATAATGAATTACGAGTCCGATGATGACCTTAACCAGTGATATGAAATATGTATAAGCAATATTTCCATGTCTGTCCTGTGTGCTTGTAAAGGACAATTCTGCACTTTTTTTTTTTTTCCCTGAAGTATCTTTTTGTGGAAGCAGAACGACCGAAAATCACCATCTCCATAATTGTCACATTTCCTGCTCTCTGTTGCTGCCCCTGACATAATCTATCACTTAGTCCTGGTGCTGCCCAGCTCATTTTCATACTTTGGCAGCACCACTGTTCCCTTAATTGTCAGGGTAACAGATGACCGATTTACCTAGAATTATTTTAACATTACACAACAAGGAAGGGCCACAAAAAAACCAGTAATGAAAGCATATTGCGTTTCAGTACTGTCCTGATGTATTCCTGGGGGCCAATACTCGGGTACGTAATACTTTCTTTTCAAAAGACAGAATTTAAAAAAAAAATAAAAATTGTACTTCCTCAAAAAAAAAAAAAGGTTAAAAGAAAATAAAATAAGGAATTACAGATTTTTGTTCATCTTTCTCAGATGTGTAGTTGATCTGCTGCTTATAAATTAGGGGCTATGATTCAAAACAGACTTAGAAAAGAGTTTCTAACATAGATTTCATCATCATCATCATCATCATCATCATCATACCTTTGGTCTGAAAAGTCCCAAACTATTACTTGATCAAACATAAAATATCCATAACAACAATCAGATTATGCAGAGCAAAAGCCTACATTATTTGTGCAAATGTAATGGTGTTCCGATGATTAAGAAATCTAGCGTGCATGCGTGATACAACAGAAAGCCTGTTGGTAACAATAAAACCAGAAAATAAGCACTTTTATTCTATACTGCTGAATAACTGGAATATTTCCCATATTTGCTAACATACCAATTAGATTCTCTTGTGAAAGGTTTATCTCTGATTTTCCTTAAAAGTCTACCCTTTTTACTGTAATATGCAGCACTGTATTGGCCAAAAAACTGAAGACCTTAGGAAAAGATGTATGCCTCAATATAAGTGCATATGCCATCATATGCACAGAGCATCAATGCTTTTCAGCATTCATACACTTTTCTGAGAATTCTCCACCGTCTTTTGATTCAGTTCAGACAGTTCTAAATGTCGTTCATTTCATTATCAGCTTAGGAATATAGCCCTTTCAATCGCAACTTGTTTTCGCAACTATCAGGGTTTGTTTTTTGGAAAGAGTGCTCCTTACTGATGTTAAATACAGCAAATCTGTTGGGAAAATGTCTTGATATGCTATCACCTGCTGAATATATAGCTTCTTGAGCAGAAAGCACCATGGGTTTGGTTTTTTTTACTAACCAAAGATTCTATTACTGATAAATATTGGCTATCCTAAGGAAAAGTTAATATTTTAATAAAAATAAAATATTTTAATAACAATATTTTAATAAAACATTTAAAAATATTTTAATAAGAAGTTAATATTTTAATAAAAACACCAACATCAAAAAAATCCCTCGGTAAAGGAAAAGGTTTGGACTCCAGTTATACATCCCTGGAGTGATAAAAATGTGATCTTCTTGGCATCATTTCCACTGTGCAAATCAATTTATCTAGCTTATCTATCTTATTTATTCTGCCAAATGAGCCCTAGCAGAGCTTGCTGTAGTGGCTCAAGGTGCTGTTAGCTATTTATTCATCCTTACGCCAGGGATGGGAGAATGTAGTAGGGGACCAGCCTGTGGCACAGCTCACAGTCTGAGAAAGTATCACAGCCTCGCCTTCATCAGCTAATGCATGAAAATGTGAATTGCAAAGGCTGGAAATAGCTTCTCATGTGAACTGTGCTTCAGGGGCAGTCATGCCTGCTAAGGAGGTGGGAGAGACAGCTGGGAATGGCAATGCCTCGAGCTGTGCCAGTGGGAATTTTCCGGAGACATTTGGCGTGAGCCTTGCCTCTGACCGGTGGGTTGGCAGCAGCCTCATCGCTTTGCAGGAGTTAATGCCGCTCTCGGTTTTAATACCTGTGTCCTTGAGAGAAGATGTAAACATTTCTGTGAGGCGAAGAGGAAGCAAGAGACACAAGAGCAGTAGCGAATACCATGAAACAAGATGGAAAAAAAATAAATTGCACTCTCTCCACAGTGTAGAGTGCAAGGACTTGGCTCTGAATGAAAAGTTAGATAAACCGAAACATGACTTTATTGAAGATAAATTATGTTAAACTAGCTCATTCACTTTCTTTGGAAAGATAACTTTTTTTCTAGAAAACAAATGTGGGGTATGTAAGAGTGTGCAGCATGGTGTCACCCGGGGAAGCCTGTGGAGATGGGAGAGTACAAGGCACAGTGACTGGAAGGGCACAGTGTTGAGAGCAGACCTCCTGGAAGAGGGGGAGTTACTGAAGGGCCTTGGAAGGCGTTTTACCTCACGAACTCACTAATGCCTTTGTCACGAAAAGAACGAGTCGCGCTGGTGGAACCTGCAGCTGGCACAAAGTGGGAAAGAGCGACGTCTCCGCAGGGGGAGAACAGCACGGCCCTTTAACTGGGAACGCAGGGCCAGCACTCGGCCTACAGCTCGCCTGCTGCGAGAGGCCGAGGGACAGCCGGGCCTGGCGCAAGACGCAGCGTGCCCGGCGGCCGCTGCCGCGCAGCAGCCCTCGCACGCCACGGCGAAAGGGATCCCGGCAGGGCAGGGCCGGGCCCGGCCACTCCTACTACGGAACCCAGCGCGGCCGAGGGCGCCGCACCGGGGCGGCGGGGAGCTCAGCGCCGGGAGAGGCAGGGCCCCCGCGGCGACCGGGCCGGGCGGGGCGAGGCGAGACGCGGGCGGAGGCCGGTTAACTGCCGCCCGCCCCCTCGCCCTGCCTCCGCCTTCCGCCTGCCCCACCGGCCCAGCGCTGCCTGACGCGGCTCCCGCCGGCGGCGGCCCCTCGCGGCGAGAGCGACGACGGCAGCGGGTGAGTGGCCGCGGCGGCGGGGAGGGGGAGCGGGCCCGAGCCCGGGCCGGGAGTGCCGCGCCACGGGGAGCCGTCCTTTCCTCCGCTCCGGGGAGAGAGAGGTGCTGCTCGGGCAGCCACCGGCAGCTGCAGGCGGCTGCGGCTGCCCCTCGCCCGGGCGGGGCCCGTTTCCTGGTGCGCCCTGCGCAGGCGGCGGTGGGAACCCCGGCCCGGCCGTGCCCTGGGCAGAGCCCGGCGGGGAGGGGGGGGGGTCCTACCCGGAGGGTGCCTCGGTGGGAAGGGGACCGTGCTCTGTCCCCAAACCTGGGCCCGCCGAGGAGCCATCTCCTCAGGTGTTCGCAGTGTCTGCAGCGGGAGCGGTAGGTGCGGTTGGTTAGAGACGTGTTTGTGCTAAATAACCGTTAGGTGAATTTCCAGCAAATAAAGAGAAGTTTAGTTTCCGTACTGCGTGCTGGAAAAAAATCGTGCTGGCTTGCAGCGATGTATTGGCATCAGAAATATTAGTTTAATAGCTGGCATGTGCTACTGATAGTTGGTGTGTCGAGTATATGACAGTATAAAGTAAATATTTAAGTGTGCTTAAAATACCTAGAATCCCTTTTTCCTCAGTCCTTACACAGCCATGGTTTTCTGATTGGAAAAGTGTTGCATGACAATATAGAATTATTTTTTTATTCTAAATCTTGCTTTTTAAATTGGTAGTGTATGTGTATGAGGGAAAAGAATTTTAAATTAATGTGAAATTAAAGAGTTAAAAGTTAAAGTAAAATAGCATTTGAAGTTAAAAGAACATTTTTAAAGAGAAGCTGATTATGCCATTGTAATTACCAACATTATAATTGGCAATTTGACAAATTAATAATGATAGTGTAAGCTTTTTTGGTAGATGGGTCCTTGGTGACTTGTAGCAATGTGTTTAGTGGTCAGTTAAACAAAATCTGACAGTGTAGAAATCATCCAAGGCAATTACAGTTCTGCAGCCCTGCTGCCATGGCCTTTTAAGGCAGGGTTTTTAGAGGTGGTACCATGGCAGCGCATCCTGTTGCAATGTTACGTGTTAGTCTGTTCATATCCACTTGAGTGTTTGTTCTTACCATGCCTTAGCGATGAAACTGGGGCATGGATGGGGCTTTGCCTGACACCTGTGCTGATACTAAACCTGCTCAATTTTGCATGTTAAAAAGACAGATTTTGCAAGTAAATTTAGGATCTGAAAATCAGACTCTGTTATAAAGGGGTTTTGCCTCTTGGATAAATCATGGGGCGGTCAGGAGGTGGAACTATGTCACACTTCTCTATTTTAACTTAACAAAAAAAAAAAGAAAGGAGGGGAAGCTTTTCTCTTAGGAAGAGTTTGTGATGCATCCAGATGTCAATTTTTTAACTCCACTTACTTACCAGATCTGTGCAGAAATCCTGGTTTCTTGAACAATAGAGAGGGTCTTGGTGCTTGCTGAGCCCCTTTTGGACAGTGCCCAGCTCCAGAAGCTCTCTCTATAGCTTTTGTTCCAGGCTGCATTGTTAGCACATGTGGAAGCTGCATTTGACCTTTTGTCTGTGGGGCCCAGTTTCCTGCACTTACCTTGATGCCAGTTCTTGCTTAAGGAGTTCTGATTGTGTTGATGCCGCTTTGCACAGCAGAGATCCCAAAACACCTTTCAAGTGCCAAAATAGTATTTTGTGTGACTGTAGCGTTGCGGTCTACTAAGTTGCACATGGCTAAACTGTTGCAAGGCATTGGTGCACATTGGTGAAAACGGCCGTGTTTCACAGCAAAGAGGTGCACGGGATATGTGTGGCGGTGTAGTCGCTCCTTGGGATCACTATGACTGGAGATAAATGTCGGCCTTCTTAGGACACTTGCGTAGTTTGATACAATTGCACTCTCTGTAGCAGGCGTGCGGTAGCTGCTGTATTTCCAGGCTCCGCATGTGTAGACCTGCTGTAACCGGCAGGATGTCTGCAGGATCTTGCCAGGATAAGTGGAAAGCTGTGGTGTGGTTTAAAAGAACAAATCTACCACATATCCCAGAGGGGAATTTAAAGGAAGGTGTTCCATTTTTATTGAGGGCATTGATAGAAAGTTGCAAAGCCCCTGAAGACCTGTGACGTTACCAGGATGCTCTGATTCTGTGGCAACCTAAGCTCATTCTTTAAAACAAACAACCCCTCCCCACCCTGAACTTCCCACATTTTTCATATTTGTGTTTGGAATGTACTGGGCTTGTAGTTTCTGTTCACTTCCCCTCAAATGTGGAGGCTCTTTATCCGTTCAAGACTGAAATCTCAGATTATCCGGTAGCCATGTGTCTTCAGGCTACTGGGCTTTACAAGGTGCTGTGACATTCCTGATGAGCTGAGGACAGGCCAGGATGGCACAAAAGATTTACAGGTCTCCTAATAACTTTGTCAAAATTTATTTTACTTTTTAGACCACAATGAACGTGGAACATGAAATTAACCTCTTAGTTGAGGAGATTCGGCGGTTGGGAACCAAAAGTAAGTATCGCAGTATCTCTGACCGTACAGATGTAGTCATGTTATACATACATGTATGTATATGACATGCATATCATACAGATGTAGTCATGTTACATCAACCTATGAACTTGGCAAGTTTAATTAAAGCAGGCTCAGGTAACCTGAAAACTTTCATATATATACTTAATGTTGGACTGTATGGTATTCCCTGTGTCCCATGCTTTGAAGTAGTTCTGTTATGAAGTAAAATGTTTAAGCCTCTGCAGCACAGAGGATGTAGGCCTGAAATCCTGCTCCCACTTAAATTGATTGCAAAATTACCCTTTTTTTTTTTTTTTAGACTTTCAATACTTGCTACGGCCATCAAAGAAGAAAGTTGCACCTTTTCCTTCCACATCCTTGATAGCTTCTGAACCTCAGAATTCATACACTTCAGTTCTGTTCATCATAGTCTTATTTGGAAGGAATTGATCTGGGAGCCTAAAACTAATCCAGGTGTTATAGGTGTAGTCCCAACCTTCCTTAAACTTGCCTAGAAGGTAGCCTTTTCTCTTAAGATTACTTTTCATTGTGAAAACTCCTCTTTCTTTACAAATATTTATTGAATTTGTGGATATGCTGCCTGCTCGTGTATTTCAGTTCTGATGCAATTTCATTCAGTTCCGTTTTTCAAAACCTAAACAGATGCGTACGTTTTGCATGTTGTATGACTGCATCTGCATTTTAGGAATAACCTAGCTGAACTTAACATATATTTTAAAATTCTTGCTTTGTGTGAGAAAGTAATTCATGTTGCAGCTTTTTCAATGTGAACCTTAAATATTAGTAAGTGAAAAAAATGATTTGATAAAATATTTTAATATTTTAATTATTTAAAACTTAATTTCTTCCTTATTCTTTGAAGAGGTTCAATAGCCTGTGCTGGTCATAAGTTTCAGGAAGTTATCAGTAAAAATAAACATAGCAGATATGTGGTCCTTGATAGGAGTCTCTGGAAAAAAGAGAGAGTCATACCAGGCAGGAGTTCTGCCTACTGCTTATCATCAGCATTCATAGTATGTTCCCCAATGAATTGGGAAACACCATGGGGTTTACTTGCAACATTCTGACTGCGTGTCACTTTGTTTACCCCCTAATTTCCTAACTGGAAGAAAATCTGCATGTGTTTTCATGTTATATCTTTGATTTAGATGCTGATGGACAAGTGAGCGTGAAATTTGGTGTGCTCTTTGCTGATGAAAAGTGTGCCAACCTCTTTGAAGCCCTAGTGGGAACTCTTAAGGCTGCAAAACGACGGAAGATTGTCACTTATCAAGGGGAGCTACTTTTACAAGGTGTTCATGACAACGTTGAAATCATGCTGCTGCAGGACTGATGCAGTGTTTCAGCAATGCATTAATGGAATTGTTTGAGACAGTGACTTGCAACATCCTCTGAATAAGGCTGACCATTCTAAGGTGTTTTGATGTATTTTCTATATCTTTATAGTCAAAAGGAAACTGCCCTATTTTGGAAAACATTCCCTTTTATAATTCTTCCTGAAATGGTACTGTATGTGACTAAGGTAAAAGATGCCAGATCTCTCTTTTCTCTTTTTTTTTTTTTTTTTTTTTTTTTTTTGAAAATCTCAGGTAATGCTCTCAAATGTCTGGTGGTTTTTTTCAACATTGAAGGAGACTGGTAATTTAATGTTTACAAATCAAAATGTTCCATGAAAGTATAAAATAAAAGCACATGCTTAAATTTATGTAATTCTTATTACTGTTGTTTCTTTTTTTATTTGCAAACTGAAATGAAAGAAAACAATTCCTGTAAGAAACATAGTTAAGTAACTGTACAGAAAGCATGACAGTGAGATAGAAATAATTTTGTAGCACGATTCAATTGAAGAATGACCATCCCTTGGAGTGACCAGATTGTGCAAAAAAAGCCACGAATGATAGATGTACTTTATTCATCTCTGGCAGTGTAATATGCTTTCTATTTTTTTTTTTGTCCTCTAGACTTTTGAAGAAAGTGGGTGAGGAGCTCCCTGTGTGCTTTCATGCAGTGTTAACCAGAAGATAGTACAGCAGCTTCAGGTTGTGATTATTTTCCTCACAGAAATCATACTTTCTCTAAATCACTCCAGGCAGAAAGCAGGAGGGGAGGGAAAAAAAGCTCTTTTGATTTTCTAGCTTACTGCTAATTCTTCTTAGCAGGTAAAGATGCTTCCTCCAGTAAGGAGAAAGATTTGCTGCATGAGGAAAGCAACAGTGCTAAGCAAACTGCTTACTGCTCTGTGCTTCCACTTTGCAGCTGCAGCTCTTAAAGTTGCAGGATGGGTGAATTTCCTTTTACTTAGCAGCCTTTTACAAGTGCAAAATGCTTGAAAAGTGTCTTATTTCCAGATACAGGAAATGCACACATGGTTATGGAATCTCTACAAAGCTGTGCAATTCCAGCTGCTGCTTCTTTCATCTTTGTTTGCTCTGCTTCGCGCAACAGGAAAACAACTTAAATCCTGTGTGCAAACAGATCTGGGCTGCCTCTGCCTGTGCTGGCCTCGAATCTGGAGAGCAGGGAAGTGATATGCAGAGAAAATTGAGCTGTCTGGGTCCAAGCCAGCTGGAGCAGAGAAGCAGAGCAGGAGCTCGGCACAGCTTACTGTGCCCTGTCACTCCAGTGCAGCTATCCTGCTTCCAGACCTGAGCTGACAAGTGCCTGCAGCCCTGCGCTCCTCGAGTGGAAAGAAGGGGGACTGAGACCCAGGCCCTCTCCATGAGGGGTGAAACCAGGCAGCTCTGCATTACCAGATAACTGCAGTTGTTTTTTCCTCTGTCTCTTGTTTTGTCAAAAGCCTGAGTCCTTGTCTGGGTTCATAGGATAGCCCAAGTATGCCGACAGAAACCCAGTGCTTTTTCTGAGAAGCTGGTTTTGGTATGGGAGGGCACCAGTCCACCCCAGCCAGGATATAGTTCTCTGTGTGTGTTCACGACAGCTCTTTAAGCACGGAAGGGGCCTCGGTCTTGAAAATTTAGTTTTAAAAAAAATCCCAACAAACCCAGTAAATTTAAGGCTCAGTGCTGAGTTGGAGCTCAGATGGGACTATGAAGATACCTTTATCTCTTTCTGGCTTTGGGCAACCTGGTCTAGTGGAGAGTGCCCATGGCAGGGGGGTTGGAACTGGATGATCTTTAAGGTCTCTTCTGACCCAAACCATTCTGTGATTCTATGAATCTCTCATTTTGGATTTATCTTCTTAACAATGCTAATAAACGTATTCAGGGCTCCTGGGAACACCGTGTAGAAAGAGACAGAGAAACTTGGCACTAAAATCCATAACAACCAGAGGGGAATGTGACTGTGTACTGCTTTCAGAAACAGAGGGAAAACAAATCTCAGCTCCTCCAGGCAGAAGACGAACAACACGAACAAAGATATATATCCAAGAACTTGCCCTCAGTGCAACGCTTAATGTGTCTGCTGGCCCTAGAATTGTGTAGGCGTCTTCACGTCAGGTTATATACAAGAACTTTTGACTTTGTTTTGCTTTTTTTTTTTTTTTGCAAAGAAAATCTAGTACTAACATTGCTTCATGTGCATGAGACCACACCTCTGTTAAGCAAATAATTACCACAGCAAATGGACTGGACACAAGATGTAGTTCCTGGAGCACTTAACAATAGAAAAGTTAACTATGGGGAAGGCATTACCTATTTTTGTAAGCAGTAGGGCAATCAGCAGTCCCCTGTGACGGGTTCATGACCTTGCCAGCCATGGGTCTGAAGGAAGCCAGGAGCACCAGTGATTCCAAAGCAGCAAGTCATTCTCCTCGCTGCTGGGAAGTAGGAAGATACAGAGGTCTTTGACAACAGTATAGAAGAGTTGTCAGTAGGGCGGTTACCTGCCTGTGATAATGCTGGGAAATTAGTGAAAGAGTAGCTTAGCTAATTCAGTCTCCATCTATATAAGATCCAAGAGCATGGTGGAACCTTGAAGAGAGGTTAGGTGAGCTCCAGGCAAATCTAGCTGGTACAATTTAAGATGTTACCACTGTATGACTTCAGCAGGGACTGTTAGAGTAACTGATGGAGTAGAGTGTATACACTTACCTCAGCTGCTTCCATGCAAAGTCCAGGGACTGAAGGTAAACGTGCTTTTCAAAACGGTTTTGACTAAGCTGTGAAGGTGCTGAGATGCAGGTTTGCGTAACCTCTGGCGAGGGGTAGTAACATCTTAAACTTCGCAGCTATTTCTCTTGTGCACATAGGTTTTTGCTGGGCACTTGAGCAAAGGAAGGGTTGAAATGTATGTGATACTATCTTTTACATGCCTCTCTTATGTTGGAATGAATTTTAAAAATGTGTGTTGTGTTTTGCTTGATTCTCATCTCCTCTCCAAAGCTTTGCTGGAGGTTTTGTTTCCACTTCAAGGGATTTCTTTCAGTGACAGCAATGTCACTTTGGCCATTCATATCTGTGTAAAGTTGGTTATCTTTACTTAGTTTCTTTGTACACAAAAACACTTGAAGGACAGAACAAGAGTAAGAGGAGCAGGAAGTTCTTACATGCTCAAACTGATTATATTGCCACTGATACTTAGCAGTTTTATTTAAAAACAGTTGGATGTTGCAGAAATAAAATGAGACTATTGCCTGAAAATCCTCTGTCTGATAATCATATGGTGGGAATCATGGTTTCAAGGACTTTAAAAAAGCAAAAACCTAACGTGTTTCTTTTGGAAGGTGGCAAAGTCAATTATTTTGAAAAATTCATGTTCTTATTCATGTCCTTTTCAAGCAAATGTGGGATGTTTGGTCTGTAATGGATATTTTTTTTCTGATGTGTAAGAAAGTGATTCTTTCCAAAGCCAGCCATGAAGGGCAGAACTAAATATGAACAAAGCAATTTGAAGGAAAATGAACCCATAGACCAAAAAATATGTTTCAGTGCTCTGACAGCTGTTTGGAACAGGTGATCTGTCTATGTTGAAGAATGTGAGTTTGGTGACCCAGTGATATATTTAAGCCTGAATACCTTTCAGGACAAAAGTCAGTGTGACATACTTTGTTTTGCAACCCAAAAGATGATGATATATGCCAAAATACTCTGTTGGTTTTTTTCTGCTTCCCTATGGAGCAGTCGATTTTTACTTTGAAAAGTCCAGCCAAATTCTCCCCTTTGGTGTGTTTATTATGTACCAGAGAAAAAGACAAGGACAAAAGAACTGCTTAGTGCTCTCCGATACATGCAGACAGGATCCAAGTCAAGACCGTTAATGTTACAGGTGACACTTAAAAACAACGGTCTGCCTTTGCTCAAATGTCTAGCACCCATACCAACTTAGATCTCCTAAGGATTTGATTTTCAAGGCAAGATATCTTCAGCATTTTGATCTGAAATCGCATTCTCAAAGAAAATCGATAGCAGATTGAAGAGTTGCTCCAGTACAATGATTTCAAGGAATCTGTATGGTCAATTTTTCCAGGTACTCCTTCTTAAAAAGAAAAAAGATGGATGGGTTGGTTAAGTGCTTGACAGTGTTTCTCGAAAGCTGGTGTATTTAAGATCTAGTTACATAAACTGCTTAATGTGAAATTGTTCTAATAAAGGTTTCCTGAGGGTGGCAGTTCAGTTTAGTTCTGCCACTCCGAGTACAGCTTTAGCCACAAATGCACTGTAGATGCATATTTAAGCAGCTGAAGCTAGTCTCCTGGCAGGTATTTTGAATAACGCACCAGAAGCAGCATTATCTTGCGGCGTAGCCTAGAAGTCATCGCAGATTATGCTTATCTCTGCCAGAGAACCTGAGCAACTCGAGGAGGTTAAATACCAGGCTGGTAACCTGGGGAGGGAGTAGTGTGGTCTACAAACACGCTCCAGAGTCTTGTCAGATCAGATCCAGATCAAACCTCCTTTCTGAGAAATGCTTAGAGTCAGACGCGAGCATTTTCCAGTACAGCATTTTCACACATGTAGCAGCACTATGTCCGTGACCTTGCTCCTTTTTGGAGCTTGTTCCTGCACAACCACTGGAAGCTGAGTGACACTAAGACTCTTACGGCCACCTTGTCATGCTTAAAGGTGTTCTCCAGAGAGGACAATAGTACGTACTATTTGTATGTGCGTATCGTGCATCTGTATTGGTACACCAGGTACTCAAAACCTGACTATTTTTTCCCAGTTGGGAAACATTCAGTGAATGACAGTTGTGTTTGAATGGGAATATAGTGAGCTGCATTTTCTGGTCTTTGTTAAGTCTGCTAAATGCCACAGAAGATCACATCAGAATAATTGAGAATTAGGTCTTTTGTGAAGCTTTGGTGATAGAAGATATATTAATGCCAAGTCTTTATTAGTCAAGAGGCCTTGGTCTGTCTCTGCAGCTAATGTTCTAAAAAAGCTTCCTTTATAAAGTTGTATTTTGGAGCACAGTATGATTTTCTTGGAAATCTGCTTTCAGTTAGTTTTCTTAGAAGAAAAAAAAAGACATGATGGCAACAGCAGTTGAAGACACACCACTGTTCAGCAGGACTTCAGCACTATGTAGCTGTTGACACTGAAGTCAAGATCCAAACGTGGAAATAATTGCATTATAGGTACCTTCAGTGGCATTGGAGTACTTAAATTCAAGTATCTGCAAGGTTCTCAGGTAGCTCCAAGTCTGCAGGCATCTAAGGTTTGACTGTGTGTTGGGAAAACTTTGCTGGGAACCTAAAATCACATGAGCCTCCGTATACCCAGAGGCATCGCCACCTTGTCTGTGCTGAACACCAAAGTGCCTGTCCCAGACTTAACGACCACAGGGGTTCAGCACACGCTCATGCCTGAACTCCCCCAGGATCCGTACTGGGGAGCATGGACCCTGAGTAGTCCTCAGCCCGGTACAGAAATACCTGCAATTTTCTTCAGAGCCCCCTAAGAGACCTTTCAGTATCTTGGCAGGTTCTGGCTAGAAGGGATGGGAGCATCCACAGCGGGTGGGTGCTGGTTGCTGCTTGGCTCTGCGTGCTTCCTCCCTGCGTGGCACGTGCTGTGCTGAAAAACATGTCAGCAGATGAAGAGAAATCACTGTGTGAAAAACTGTGCCTTGTGCTCCTTGGGAAGTTAGTCTGTGCTTCTGTGGTAGCGAGACCGAGGTTGAACGGTTTGCTCAGAGCCAAGAGTGGGATTCCCTAACTCGCATCTTACTTTGTGTTGTGGAAAACAACACACACTCTGTGTGTTTATATTTGTATTGTGTTACACTCAGGCATGCCCAGCCAGCTGGCCCGACAGTGGGGAACTGCCGTAGTGGGACTTCTCAGAATTGTTTTCTTCTCTACAAACACATTTGGCAGTTTATAGAATCACAGAATATCTCGAGTTGGAAGGGACCCGTAAGTCTGTAGCACGTATCAGCTCGGTTCCCTCTCAAATACCTTGCACGGTGAGAAAAAGAGCTCCCAGTCATGCTTGGGATCCCATTCATAGATGTGCGCCCTCGTAAGGGTCTTGACAACTTTGTTGACATTACTGAACACATCTCGTCTTAAAAGTATAATGATATGGGGCCCAGAAAACGAAGGGTTAAAACCACAGTCCCACTGTCATCACTAAGTTTAGGCCTGTACCCAACATGCTTCCCTGACATTTTTAAAACAGCAAAGAGAGCAGGCTTTGCGTTTGGATGTAAAAGTCAAACCTTCCCCTCCGCGGCAGGATGTGGCGGTGGGTGACAGCCAGGGGTGAAACGCACCCTGGACTTCTGCAGAAGGGAAAACGAAACCAATTCACTTCAGCAGAAGCAAGAGGAAGTAAATTGTATAAATAGTGCAAAGCAAATGATACTGCGAAGTTTTGTTTTATTGCAGTCCAGGCTGCTAGTGATCATGCAAGCACATATTTTAAATTGCTATGTTGATAATCTCCATTTTAAACAAAAAAAAAAACATCGCTGAAACAGTCTAGAAAAATCCTGACTTGAGCCATACCTTGCAAGCTGCATGTGTTGCTGTCAAGTCTTATGACACTGTCCTTTAAATTTAAGAAACAAAGCTAATCATCTTCACATTATTTGTTATAGACGGTGGCAATAATCTTGGCCAGTTAATGATGTCTTGGGGTAAAATGCTGACAGTTGGCATTTTATCTATTTATAATCATTTTTAAAATGGCAGTGCCATCCCTTCACTCCCACTCTACCTCTCCTACACACACTCAGCATTTTATGAGTCAGGCTGCAAAAATATCGAGAGGCTGATGTAAAGATGAGTTTTCGGAAAGTTCTCCTGTGAAGAATGCTTGAGGTGCTTTTATTTTACTTTGCCTTTACTTTTTTCTGGCTCTGAATGGGTCATATTTCCAAGCCACTGTCTGCAGTACAAGGGCAAGGTTTTTATTAAATCTAAAATCTGAGGGTATTCTATGGTTAAGGTGAGGCCACAAGAGAAATACTTTTTTCCAATCAAATTTCTAAGAATGTTTCTGCATTTCATAGGGCCTTTATTTTTGCAAATGTTTAGGAGTCAATGGAGCCGTTCACAGGCAATCAAGCCATGTATATGGCTGTGGCTATAGAAGCAAGGGGGCAATCAGTGTGAAAATCCTGTGTCTCATCACTGCACTCACTATTTATGCACGTTCCCATCCTCAGCAGAGGTCGTTTGTGAGCAATTCAGGCATCACATCATGGTCTTGTGGCCTCATGACTGCAGCAGTTAGTGGTACCATACCATTGACCAGATGGTACCAAGGCCCCAGCTTGAACGTACAATCATATTCTAGATACATTTGTCTCATGAGAGAGGTTTATGTTACCTTTTTAACCCATTAACATTACCGTTTAAAAAGATACACCTGGCATGAGATGTGTTTCAGGTTTAAAGGTTCACTGGGGTAGCACGGGTGTGAAAGCTGCTGGGTGACCTGGTCCCTCAGCTGTGGGAAGCAGCAATCCTGGGTGAGAAGCCCAGGCTGACACTCCTGAGTGAGCCTGAGGTCCTGCTGGGTGCTCAACCAAGTTCTGCCCACGGCTGCAAGATGGGGCTCTGCTCTGGGACATCGCTGTCTCTTACCTGGGAAACACCCACATAGCTGCTCTTTACCCAGCGGTCTGCAGTGTGAGGGGTGGGCATCCTGCCTCCACCTCCCACTGCTCTGAGGTGTGGTTTTTCGGGTGACTACCCAAAGGATGACTGTCTCTGCCATCACTGGAGAAAGCAAACTGTGAGTTTGTGTCTCTGTAACAACACCAGTCCATTTTTTTCTTGTTTAAGGTTAGATCTCTAGGGTAAACATTTAAATTAAACAGAATTACATCCCTCCTTGTTCTCTTCCTTCCCCTAAAGCCCAAGCAGCGTAACCCTACCTGTTATATTGCAAAATATCTCCATCTTTGCATAATGGGTAGACAAAATAACCTTTTGAGAGGTCTTAGCCTAGAAATCCTAGAAAAAGTTCTTGTAAAGGCATCTGATCACAGAGCCCATCCTTGTGGCTTTCCAGGTAGCACCAGGGCTGGTGGAAACTCTCCAGCGTAAGTATTGCTTCTTTGAATTTGTCCATGCATGTTATGTACCACTAACCTAGTCCCGACTGGAACGTCTGCTTTACTGATGTAATGGTGCAAACGATAGTATCATCTAAACCTACATTTAGTAGCTTTCCAAATAACTTTTTCTTGTCAGAATTTGTTTCTCACAAATACATCAAAAAGTAAAAAAAAAAATATCCATATAAGACATTGTTTTGCACCGGGGTGGTGGTGAGGTGAGAGAGATGGAGAGAGAAAGATGGTGCAGGGTTCTTTCTTGATCTTAGCAAGAAAGGCCCAACAACAAAGAGATTAATAAAATAGCCATTTTAATAAGATAGAACAAAGAGATGAACATACATAGTGTGTAATTCTTATGTGCTTCAGATGCTGGGCACCCCACGTTTGTGCAGCATCGGACAGGCCACAGACGGATTTTCCCATGGCAGATACCCCCAAGGAGAAGTTCCTCCTTTTTGGTCCTTCGAGCTATTAAGTAACTTCCTTAAGAAAATGACTCTATTCCTAAAGGATGTTTGCAGGAGAACTTCTCGCTGCACTTTCAGATAACGGCAAGGCCAGGCGGGTGGTACCATCACGGGTACCAAGCGGGAGCTGCCCGCAGGCTCCTCCGTTATAACAAGGTGGCTGGGTTTGTCCCGTGGCCAAGGGATCTGCGCAGCACGACGCAGGCTGAAGCCGCGCTGGACGCACGGCATGGCACGGCACAGGCCTGGGACTGCTCAGGTTCGCTGTGATGTGGATGACCGATTCCTCGATGCACAGCGATCTCCTGGTCAGGATCACTACGCAGATGCTTTGAAATCTTTAGTTTATTCTTTCTAACAAGCTGCTAAGCTACTCCTTGGCTCATCCCCAAAATGAAGTCATTTAACGTGCCGGTGGTAACGGGGAGAAAAATTGGGGAAGTACTTTCTGTTGTTGTTTTCAAGTTGAGTAACTGGTCTTTCAGAAAACGTGGGTGTGTCACGTGTTGGGAGTGGAGCTTAAAAACTGTCCCAAGGAGAATTTTGCCAAATGCAAATTTTCTGTTACAGAAGAACTATATCGTATCACCCAGAGTTAGGATATTAATAGGTACCTAATCCTACTGGGTGTCACGTCCTGTTTCTGTGCCTTCCTATTCTTACAAAGACTCGGTCTTTTCTGATTTGCAAAGCTGCCAGGCACTCTAATGTCAGCCCATGTCGTACTGACCCACGCACTTCTTTTCCACCCTGTCATGTCTAAACTATCAATTCACCATCCACGAAGCAGACTGAGGGAACTGTGGTTACGGTCAGGGAGGAAATTTGTAGCAGCGTCAGGGACATGACTGAGTTTTATTTTGTAATACTCACTTGCTTTATTCCAGAAGACGTGCTCGCTCCTGCAGTCTCCTGCCTTTGCAGAAATTTCATTTCCTACATGGTGAAGCAGATGAAGCAAGGATCCTCATTAATTCCCAGTCTTGCTTCTTTTTCTTATCGCTGTTCTCACCATATGACAAGATCCCTGTGGAAAAAAAAATAAGAACAACATTTAATTAAAGGTTATCTTCTATTGCACATATACAAGGAACCAAATTAAGGCTGCATGGAAGGTCTCATTTATAATTCTGGAGTGTTTAACCTCAGTCTAAAGCATATTGTGTAAGTGCTGTATGTAGGAGCATATATACATATTGATAAGCATTATCTCCATATCGATAAGCATTACACATTCAAGTCCTCCGTGAGGAAGATGGATAAGCAGGGTCTCACTCTGGATCCATGTATGAGTTGCTCCTGGTAGCACACTCCATCGTCCCCCTTTGGAAGGGCTCGAGCTCAGTTATTTTGGCAGGATCTTGGCAGTGCAAGTGCAGATGGCAGAAGGACCGCAGCAACCTGAAAAACAGTGTTTGTCGTCCAAGCTTGAATGGAGCTCCATGGAAGGCAGGCAGAGCACTTGTCACCACTCTTCTCCAGACTTGCAAAGGCTTGCTATGAGGCAGAGGTAGCAACTGAGCTCCTCCAAAGAAGGCCAGATATCTTTTGCAACAGCAAATATTAATCAAGCTAAATATGTAACTCTTCACGACCTGTGCATACAAGTCCAGTTTGCTCTCTCCTATCGTCTTTACTGCTGAACTAAGTCATGGCAAAAGGCAGGGAAACTTCAGAAGCAGCAGCATTTTGGTATGCTTAGAAATTTGGTAAATGTAGAAATATGTTTTATTCTTTTCTCTGTGGATACAAAATGGCTTTTAGAAGCCAGTGTAATGTTTAAACACATCCCGTCTGATCCAGTAACGCTAATTACATCTTGCTGAGCATCACCAATTGACAGCTGTTTTTTCCTAAATCCTTTTTTTAGAGCTTTCCTTTCTTAACATTTCCTATTAGCACAGTACTAGGTCTCAGACAGTGCAGGTCCAGCATAAATAATACATAAACTGGATGCAAGCTGTGTTTTCCCTCCAGTCCTCGAGACTGCCTGTGAGCAAGGTTAGAGGACAAGATGGTAAAGATGATAATGTTTTCCTACTCCGGGGCCGATGCTGCTTGTAGGAACGAAGCTGCGACACTTCCATTCTTTTTCTATTTCCATTTTATGTAACTTCCACAGTTTTGTGGGTGTCCTTCATCTTTCCATCTTTTTCTGCTTATTATAGGCTGGCAGTCTCGTGGAAGCAAGAAAATTCTCTCTCCAACTTCTTTCTCCTTGCAGAATAAAACATTCATTCACTGTGGCTTTGCATCTCACAAAGATGGCAAAATGATGTACAATTATTACTAGATCAGAAAAGGTGTTTGTGCTCAGTTTGCACAACAGCAGGTGATTACGCCAAGTGCAAACTGCTGTACAATTAGGCCCAGTGTTTCTAAATATATGCAGAGCTAGAAAGGGTGAGTTTTACTGGAAGTTTTCCAGCAGGAAGTATTTGATCTTGCAGCTTGTACTTTGATGTTTGTTGAATATGTCTCAATCATCAGAGCTGTAGGACTGGGCTCAGCATATTCAATGCAGTTTGAATCTTTCAAGATCACGTCTTTTTTCCATTTCCAAACCTGATGGTTTCAAATCATCACATTCCACTGTAGCTGAAGTGATTTATATGTCTTTGCAGTGCTGCAAATTGCAGGCTTCTAACCTGGAACTCTCCCCACAAGGTATTAATGCTCCCCAATGATTTCAAATCACTTCGCAGACTGTAAAAAGGGCTATGTGATTAACACCCTTAAAAACTCCTTATGTTTGACAAAGATTTACATTTAAATCCTAGGCATGTAGAAAGCCAGGCTGACACAAACCACAAGATGTATTATTTTGTACATTCAAATGTGAAAGGTATTTCCCAAGCTTTTTGCTCTATCATTCGGCTAAAGGTGTCAGAGTCTGTAAAATTACTCTCTGCCTCTTAACTTCAGCAAGTTCTAGTAAAAAAGTCGAGAAAATCAGTGGGATTTTTTTTTGGCATAAAACACAAACTTTACCACTATTACATTATGCTTCCCTAGACTATATACTGTCTTTGTTTCTCACTACTCTTTCTTCTCTCCTTTTTCTTCTCCATGGGCTGTACAAAATCGCCTGTTCAGCATGGGTTATTGTTTATATAGACAAGGGGGTGGCTCCGAGACCATAGAAAGCAGATCCAAAGCTGAATTCAGGGATTAGAGTAAATCCGCTGGATTTCTCCCTCCTCCTCCCTTTCTGTGATCTAGTAAAACCAGGGGACATAGAGTAAGAGCATGTGAGGTTTGATCAGTGGGTGTTGGTGTGTTGGTTGGAAGCAGATGGACCTTCCAGATTTGTGACCAATGGATACAAAGGTATTTGCACAGGTGGAGTAAGAACGGTCCAGTGTGGAAATTCTCCTGTTTTCCTTTTTTTTTTTTAAACAGCTATCCTTTTTCTTTCTGGAAAGAAAAGGGCAGAGCTTATTGCCTTCCCTAACCATGTGCAAGCACAAAATCTGTCCCTTCTACACATAAACACCACCTTCACTCATGCTGGGTCTGTCTGGAGATGCACACCCGTCCCACTCAGAGGGTGAGGTTAACTTTTTAATTCTCTACGTGGTAATCAGAAGTAATGACAATTACTTTAGAGGTTCAAACTAATCATAAATTTACTTAAAATTCAGTGGAACTACAAAAGATAGAGGCTTGGCAAAGGTCATAACAATGCTCAAAATTTAGCAGAACTTATGAAAGGTAAGGTTTTAGCAAAACATGTGACAATATTACCCTAATGTGCCGAAAATTAAGTTAGAGACAAAAAGAGTGATAGAGAGGAAAAGAAAGAAAGAAAAGAGAGAGAGAAAAGATATCACCACCCTTGGATCCAGCAATGTTCTCTGCTCATAGTTGTAGTCTTCAGGTGGTGGGTGCATGCCAAAAACTTATGTTTCCGCTTTTTATAACCCGACGTGCCCGCCCCATATGCAGGGGTCTGTCATCACTGAGCAGGCGCAGTATGTGCTCAGGAATGTTCAGAAATGTTCTAGAAATGAGTCAGTGGGTTGTGGGGATCCTGGGGGTCTCACTGCCCCCCCCCTTCAGGGCTGACCAAGTGAGTGGTGATCTGTCACAGGCACATGGTGCACAGGGCACAGATGGTCTTTGTTTACGTGTGTCAGGAATAGAGGAGTGGTCTCACAAGACGTTATCCCGCCTCTACAGGCTCCGTCCTTGTTCAACACTCCCTGGTCATCATCAGCCCATCCCTGTCCATGTCAAGACGGGTGTTTGCGACATTCACTCATTATCAGGGCCTTACAACTCCTCCAGCCAGGTTCGAATCCTTGTCTCCTCCTCATATTTCTTTTGCTCTACCACACTTTTGTTTCCCCATACAGCCGGAGTCCCCACTGGTATATGTAACCTCATAACGATGGTGAACTCTAATTGCTGCTGCTGGGCCAGCGACTTCAGTCTCTGACCCCTTTCCTTTTCTCCCAGCTTCCTAACACAATGTCCTCCTTCAGACTAGTCTCTTGAATTTGGATCAGCAGAGTTTTGCCACTGAGCCAGTAATGTCCGCAGAGACCTACTCCTTGATATTTGCCCTCCTGAATCCAAGTGCCAAAATCTGTGTGTTTGCCTTGTCCCATCAAAGTGGGGCTAAATTCTGCTGTCAGCGCATCATTGCCACATCACTACAGTCAATCCCATTCAAGGGTATAATGGAAGGGCAATATCAGCTGTGTACAGTACTTGTGGTACAAAGAGCAAAGCTTTTTTGATAAAAGATTCCCTTCCTGAGTATGTGGCTAGGGGATTTCAGCACCAACCCTGAGAGCAAAGAAGCTGAACCACATAGTTCTCTTGTAGCATGGAGAATTACTGATGTGTTAGTAGGGTAAATCAACTATCAGCTCCCCCAGAGAACGAGGTTTGGCCAAGCATCTTGTTTTCTCTGCTAAGTTTGATGTTGGGGTTTTTAAAAAAATATTTATTTATTTATTTATTTATTTATTTATTTATTTATTATATTTTCTTTCTTTGTTCTGTTGTGAGAAGAAAGTGCTGTGAGCTGAACAATACATGTGTGCTTATTTCAAGACAGGCAGTCTCATGGGCCTACAAGCAGTCAGTCTATAGGACGAATTGAGTTCTAACCACAGGAGCAAGAAGTTTGTACTGGTCTGCCTTCAAAAAGGACAGAGTCAGCTATGGGACCTGTGAAGCATCTACTGTGATGCCTCCAAGTTTAAGGAGAGTCCAGGCTATTGGTTTTATTTTTTAATGAGAAGCTTTTAATCTGCACCTGTGTTTGTATGCACACATACAAAATGTTGAAAATGAAATGGAAATGAAACATTGGCTGGTCTTCAAAGCTTGCCACTGTTATTTTTTGTGCCTGCTATTTTGCTACTATAGAAGCAACCAGAAGCCCCTAGAACTGCCACATGGGGCTCCTTGAGACCCCAGTTCCTCTCAACAAAGAGCAAGATACAAGAAGCCAAAAGTTAGGAAGTGCAACGTGCTCCTGGCAAAGAGCAGGATGCAGCTGCCCCAGATGTCCCCTGGGACGTCAGGACAGGCTGGCTGCTACCTTTCCCTGTTCCAGAGGAGCTGGCTCGAGTCCGACTCCGCGGGAGATCAGTTTTGTTGCCTGAGCGTAGCAGGACGAAAGCTAGCACGCTGGAGAGTTTGGATACCTGTTTCCCGGTCCTGGCACTGGCCCCAGCTCTTTCTGCGACAGCTCGATGACTCGTTTTTCCTGTATGCCAGATGAGGGTAAGTACTTACCTGGCAAAGTGAAACGATGATTAATTGGTCTCTGTTTTTGTAGTCTGATGTACGGTCTGCGATTAGTTGCCATGCGTGCACACATCCTACCAGGCAGGACGTCTTCGGGCTGCTCTTGGCAGCGTGAGCATGTGTCGTGGTTTAACCCGGCCAGCAGCTAAATCAACCCCACCACTGTTCACTCATCCCCCCCACACTGGGATGGGGACAGAATCGGGAAAAAAGTAAAACTCGTGGGTTGAGATAAAAACGGTTTAATATGACAGAAAAAGAAGAGAATAACAACAACAATAATAATAATGATGAAAGAATATACAAAACAAGTGGCGCATAGCACAATTGCTCACCACTGATGCCCAGCTAGTTCCCAAAATGTGGTCTAAACCCCCACCCAGCTTCCCCCAAGTTATATACTGAGCATGATGTCATATGGTATGGACTATCCCTTTGGCCAGTTTGGGTCAACTCTCCTGGCCATCTCCCTTCCCAGCTTCTTGTGCACACCCAGCCTCCTTGCTGGCAGGGCAGTATGAGAAGCTGAGAAGTCCTTGACTTGATGTAAACATTGCCTGGCAACAACTAAAAACATCACTGTGTTATCAATATTATTCTCATCCTAAATCCAAAACACAGCACTATACTTGCTACTAGGAAGAAAATTAACTCTATCCCAGCCAAAACCAGGACAGCATGAACCCCAGCAGAAGCAGCTGCTTTCAACTCTTCCTGAACCAGGGAGGGGGGGTGCCTGGATTTTCCTTTCCTCAGTCACACACGAAGGTGGTTGTTTGTCTTTTACTTGAAGGCTTAGTGCAGATGTGGGTGTTTTGAAATCACCTTGTTAACCATTCCCAAGATTCTGGGCTGGCCCTGTGCATGGTGTTAAAGATCCAGTGGACGTGAGCTGGCAGCTGTAGGTGGCAAATTGCATTACAGGTTGCCCCAGGAATATCATGCTTGTCCTTCAGTGAGGGCAATGCCTCCCATGAAGACAAATTTCAGTCTAATTCTAACAATATTCTCTGAATGTAATGAAATATAATACAAAAAGATTGCGATGACAACAATATAAATCAGCACAGCAGTTAATGAGAAAACCCTACAGGCCATTCATGCGTACACTCCTATTAAATGGTCTTCGTTCTGTAACTTCATTTTTTTTCCTGTTTCATTGCAAAGGATTTACAGGTCTGGACGTTAAATCTATTTGACTTTTGTAACAGAGTAGTGAACAACACTGCAATCTAAATCTAAACTCAATACCTGACAGAAGCACTCTTGCTCATTAGAGATGAGGGAACTTAGGAAAAAAAACAGCCCTCAGCTCTTCCAAGAAACTTCAGCTATTCTCAGTGTTGCCAAAGACTGAACATCACCTTCACTCTCTGCTCTTTTGATCATGCGCCTGGGGCTATCCTCCATAATTCTCTATGGACTTGCTAGAATTGCCGGAGCTCATGGCACCTCTACAGCTTCCAATGCCAGCTTCTCTTTTTTGTAGCGTATAGTGTTCTATACCACAGAAAAGAGGGAAGGAGCCTTAATGATCTACCCCAGAGCTCACAGCCTCACTTGGAGAAATCAAGGAATGATGGCAAATTAGATAATGAAAAAGACCTCTCAATTTTTTTATCTAGTTCCTCCTTCCTGACTGGTAGCGTATTTTTTGCTGCTGGAAATTACATATGTACTACAATTTCATTATTATCATTTACACTGAGTTCATGTACCTTTCCTGGTGTGAGAGTCTGTGACACACAATCCACTTTTCTTTTAGGAGTTGGAAAAAAGGCTTCTTCTTACAGCAAGAGAGACCTTTCAGCCTGTGACAGGAATGGCGAGGAGGTTGTGTCTGGCAGTGACGGCCGTGCCAAGCTGAGATGCTGTTGGCATCTGTGTACCACCTTTACCCATCCCCATCCTGCCCATGTCATCTCAACTATTTCTTGTGGCAGAAGTGTACTGAATTGTTACCTAATGGAGCCTGCTCCTGAAAACCGCCAATATCTCAGACGTTCAAAGCAGCAGCTGGGCCCAGAGTAACAAACGCCCCCACATTAGTGGTATTTTTCTATGGTGAGGAAAGTACATTGGGGGTTCTCTTCTCCTTTTTGAGCTTTCAGATAGCCTTGAGAGCTTTTTTCCAACTTTTCTCTGAAATTCTCCAAGGCGGACTCTGTTAATTGGATGCTGTGCCCAGCAGCAGGGGATTTTGGGAGAGACCTCAAGGTGCAACACTCACTGCCTGGACCGTGCCTCTGTGCAAGCAGCCCCGGAGGACCTGCGTACCCGAGAGGGAGGAGGTAAAGCCAACCATAAGTTACGGCCTGAATAAGCACGGGGAAGATGGTGCTGGGAAAATCTCCTGGGATCCCGCTAAGCTGAGCGCTAGCGGCTCGACATGCCGGACCCCCTTCTGAGAAGCTGTCTCCAGCTTGCTGGTTTCTGCCTTGTTCAAGGAAAAAAAAGATTTTGTACAGTATTTGTAAACAAATGGAACTGTGTCAAAGACACCCGCCTCTCTTACCATTAATTTCTCTTCCTAACAGAAAATGACTACAGAACCTTGAATTTTGGCTAAGCGTTAAGGTTGAAATGCAAAAAGAAGAGAAATGGTAATTTAAATACACAAGCTGTGTCTGGTTTTCTTCAGGCACCCTGCAAGACTAATTTCCTTTTCCTCCTTACCCCCCACCCAAGGCACCCGTTATCTATAACGCAAGATTCACTTGGGAATGTAATTTCTTTTGGAAGCCATCCTTCCTTGGTATTTCTGCTTTTTCTTTTTTAATTTTTTTTTTCCCCCTTGGAACTTCCCATTTGCAGGAAATATTAATCATTTCTGAGTTTGGTATGATTCGGACCAAAACTGAATTTTTTAAAAAAGGATAATTGCCCATGAACCAGGAATATTGCCTTTTCAGACAGCTTTATCTAACTAGAACAAACATGAATTAATGTACGCATTTTTGTATAATTTCTGAGGCTCTAAGAAGTTGCTCTGTAAATGCATACTGCTGGTGATTTTTCAGTGTAAAAGGCTTGACTTCATCCATGGATTTCAAGGCATTTTACAAAGGACAGCCATATCATGGTCCTTATTCTAACGAATGGGAAATTTTAAACTGAAGAGAGAGGATGATTTTCTCAACATCATACTATAAACACGTGGAATGGCTGGGAAGAGAATGTGGATCTCCTGGAAGGAAGGTCAACATTCACGAAAAATAGCCAGTGTCCCCATCTCTGTATCTCAGCATGAACTACTGGTTTAATTGGCTATGTACACAATTTTGAGTCACTAATGCAGGGTCTGTTGGAATTGAAGCTATTTTTGAGTGACCTCTCTCAAAGTTTCATTTATTCGGGGGTTTTATTACTGTACTTACAGCATCCCATTTGTCTTGTTTTGTTGGCGTGTAGAAGAACAGAATGTACTATTCTGCAGACACCTGAGTCTACACAAAGAATGACAGACTATCGGCAGATAAAACTGGAAAAGAATGAAATAACTAAGCTACCTTTGGCATCTACTGGCTCAAGTTAGATTAGGAGAGAGAGAAAGGTCAAAGTACCGGCAAATTCCTCCTCTGAGCTGGAGGGAAGCGAGCAGAAATCTTAGAGGCAGAAGTACATTCTTCAGTGGGAAATTTTGACTGAAAATATAATAGACTGAGCTGGGAGAAGAAAGAGGGGAAGAAAAAGCTCCTTTGATGTAAGTTAAATGTAACTGCCATAGCTAGAAGACAGTCAGTTCTGTCTCCATTTAATATTAATGAAAAAGGTTTGGAAGAAAAACATTTAGCTGACAAATTAATTTTAAAACAATTAGTTGGAAGAGATCTGTGAATGACATCATCAAGACTAAGAAAAGATTTTCCAAGTTTAATTTCTCTTTTTTTTGCATTGTTTTCATACAGCTGCAAATTATACCTCCCCCTTTGTTACAAAACATCTTGTTCAAAGCAATTTTTAAAAACCTCGCAGATAATGTTTTGGTGCACAACTTGAAACCAGAAATTCCCTGAAAACCCAGATAGTCTTATTTGCTTTTTAAATGTGAAACTATGGATTTCATGCTCCTGAAAGCAGATGACTGGGACTTGGATCTTCAATCCGGCCTTCAGAGGCCTCGTGACATTCAGTAGACAAATTTTATTTTCTTTCCTGTGACATCAGTTTGTTACGAACTCCCCAACACCAGCACCCACTCCTCTCCTCTTCTTGTTTGGGGGTTCACATAACGAAAAGCCAGAAGCAACGCTGTCCTAGGACCTCTAAGCTGCTGGTGCAGACCGGCTCCTGTGGGCCACGAGCAGATCCAAGAAACGGGCTCTGCTGGCTCCAAGGTCTTTGTAGGGCTGAGATGTACTACGGGCTCTTCTTCAGCATCCACTGCTTTTATCGCGTACTGGACTCGTGACGGCTGTCGCTGGTGGCTTAAGTCATGATTTGACTCATATACTGGAACACAGCATTTGGTGGACACCTGTAGCAGGTTAGTGATTCGCTACCTGGTGTTATCTAATCATACCAGTCCACATCTCCCGTGAGTCTGGGGAAAAAAACCCAAAAGCTTACACAGACCTATAAGCTATTCTATAATATATGCCTTTCTATAAAAGATACTTACCCCTCACTATACTTACGCACGCTTTCAGAATGATCAGTTTGGATTAGCTCTTAAAATAAAATTAAACTCACAGCAGCAGCGGCTGTAAGAGGGTTGTCATCAGCAGGACCCAGACCCGGTGCGTGCTGAGGGGAACAGCTGGTGCAGAGAAATGAATAGCCAGCCATTGTCCTTGCACCTGGCCGGTACCGGCTCCCGCAGCCGGAGATGATAAACAGGGCGACCACGGAGACAACTGGTGTATTTTTCTGGAGAGGCATAAATTCAATTATAATTGTGGCAGAAGTATATGATGTGTAAGAATTATGTATACAGGAAATGTGATGAACACGATCTTACCCCCACCGATCAAGGAAAGCTTTTTAGCTCTCTTGTCTTAGGGAAAGAAAGACGTATGGGGGGGTCCTTTCATAAAATGGAAAAATGGGCAATAGCCAGATCAGGGAATGCGAACGAGCCTCCCGGCACACTGGACGAGATTCTAATCCTCATTATTCTTTGTAGACTCAGTGGTGATTTTGATTGCTGCTTTTGTTAGCTAAATGCAACTGAGACACGACTTGTACACGGGGCCCATCTGTTTGTAAGAACAAGGATGGTGGGAGAACAGCAAGCGCTGAACTCAGCCTGCCCTGCTACTACAGCGGAGAGCGTACACAATTATTGCAAACATCGGCGAAGTTTTCAGACGTGGAATACGGAATAACTGACTGTTATCACCACGCACGGCTTTACCTTGCGACTGGGAAGGGGCAGGTAAGCCTGCTGCGCTGGCTGAGCTCAGGAGGCTGGAGAAACCCCACGCCTGTGCCACGGCTGCAGCTGCCCTGGTCCCAGTACGGGGAAATAATGGGTTTCAGCACAAGCTTAACATCACACTCACGCTTTGCCGGAGTCAGGGCCTTAATTTTTGATCGTTAGTGCTCAAACTCACTCAAAATCACAAGGGATTGCACACACCACCACTTTTCTTAATTCTGTCTATGGCGCTTTGCAGTTTTCCTACCACAGATGTCTAAACCAATCTTCCCGTTCAAATGAGTAATAGCAATTAGTAATAGCAGAACCCATCTCCTGAGATCTCGTTATAAATCCCCAGACCCAGGCGTTTACACTTAGTTAGTGATAGCCCGTCGCTCCCCTCAACACAGGAGACAGATCCCAGGGATGGAAAATGCTTCCCCACTGGATGTTTGGAAACTCAATCCAGTTTTTCAAAAGTAAACACCACAAGAGCGATTATGACTTCTTCATCCCTTCTCCTTCCATAACTGTTGCTATACCACCTTCCTACAGACGCCGAAAAAGCTTGCCTGTGTGTCGCTTGGGGCCTTTGCAAAAAATAGCATCCATTATTCAAAGAATGAGTAACAGCTCACAGATTACATGTTGTGTTTCCTTTTTTTTTTTGTTGAGAAATGCCTGGAAGAAATGCTAACAGCTTCTTTACAGTAAACATTCATGGAGAACTGGAAAAATTTCCAGGCTGCGGATGATTGTGTTTTGCAATTTCCCACAAAATGGATATTTTTCACTGACACCATACTCCCTTGGAAAACCTGTGCACTGCCTGTCATCTCAGTGATAACTATGTGAAACTGGTATCATTTCCTTTAACTTCATCACCTACCCACTTCTGAATAGCAGCAGTGAAGGTAACAAATGCCCCCAGTTTTCCCTCAGTAGTTGCAAAAGTTTCAAATGTGCTGCTCTGGAACCGAAGCTCCCAGGACTTGAAAAATACTCGGGGCTTTGCAAGGGTCTGCCTTCAGCCAGTCGCCACACATCATTTCTGAGCTGAGGCGCTCACATTTTCTGATTAAACCACTTTTCCCTGGCAAACTTCACTGACCAACTGCGACGAGAACAGCCTGCTTGCCATTATTCCACGTTAAGGGCAGAGAAAGATGCTTTGGGAAACACAGCTTTTATTGTCTTAAAAATTGGAAGGACTCATATAACACTACTTTGGAAAAATGATAAGTGACTTGTGGGACCAAAACTACTTAGAGAGAGGAGGCTGAAGAACCAATGTCACTTTCTCTCTTGCTTTCTGAGTTTCAGCCAAAGCCGTTGAGGAGAGGGGAGCTGCAGCACAGACGTTCCCGGGCACCCAGCAAGGGGCTTTAATAACAGGGGACGGGAGGCAAAAAACCACTGCGGCACCAGTGGAAACCACAGATGGGGATGGCAGAGGGACAGGACGAGGGACTCATCTCTCTTCTGAGAGAGTATTTTTGAAAGATAACCAACTGGAGCCCAGAGGTGACATTTTACTCATCTTAAGTAGCTGGGTGAGCAGCAACCTGTTATCTGGAGAGGTGACAGTAATAACTAGCAATAAAGCAAACGAGTCAAAGTAGTCTACTCCCACAAGGGATGTTTTATTTTTATTTCTTGGCTATGAATAGTTCTATTTGATCAGCATGAAATTGGACTTGAATGAAGTTTTCAAAGTTGTGCAGGAGAACTGCAGAGGTCTGAGTTTGAGTTTTCACTGTTTTGATCTTTCTTTTTCACCCTATGCTTCCATAGAAGTACCTAAATAGAGTGTTTATAATACAGGATTTATATAAATTTATATACATTTATATTCATAATATACTATTTCAGAGAGAAGGATTGCAAAATTATTCACAACCTCTTCCCATGAGCTCTCTCTCATGCCTTTTGACAGCCATGGAGTGGAATACGGCTCGCTCGCTCTGTCAGCAATTTAAGTAAAATGGCACTATTTTATTTACTTCCATTTCTTGTCAATTGAGTCTCTTTTCAGTGTATGACCCTGATTTCAAGTGTCTGGTCTGTATCCATTGAGAAAGTCTTGTTTGCTCCTATACCGTCATACTGATTACGCGCAGTCATTTATTTCTGTTACCGATGCTTTCAGTTCATTTTTTAACCTCAAAGGAGATTACACCAAGAATGAAATACTGGCCAATACCCATAAAACCAAAATATATGGCTTATGGGAATTTTTCTTCTCTGCAGAAAACAGTCTTAGTACATTTTCTCAAAGTCTCTTGATCCTTTCTACGTGCATCTCTTTTTACAAATGTGATGCTGTTTATGCTACTACAGCTGGATTTTGAGGTGCCTTTTATGTTCTAAATCAAAATTCAGTGAGACTGAACAATTTGTGAACATCTGCAAATCACATAAGCTTAAAGTCAGCTTTCTGTTGCTAGCCCTTTGTATAGGGAAAGAAATAAAATATCAAAAAATACCACCAAATAAGAATAAAAGGCTGTGAAAGGTGGCTTGTTTTGCTAACATCTCCCTTGTTGATTTACTAAAGGAGGAGATCGTATTTATTCTGACAAAGGAACTCCTGAGAAAGTATGATAAGTGGAAAAGATCCAAGTGTGAACAGAAATCCGGTTAAGTTTTTCAATATTTGTGTGAATAATGTAACTACTTACCTGGCTTTTAAAAGAACTCACTTCAGAGTGAAATGGTCACAACTACTCTGTGCACAATATCTAGAAAGAAAGAGACATGCTTGGTTTTGAGTTATGAAAAACAAGGCTTCTACAAAGGATTGGACTGCGGAGAAAGAAATTGCAGTACCAGTTGGCGTGGACTAATGGCACTCGTCAGAAAGACACATCTCCAGGACAAGCCCTGGCTGACAATGTGCAGGAAGGACCTGCGGGCCCCAGGAGAGCCACTTGGTTTCCATGAGATGGGGAACAGGAGGGCCTTTTGGAGAGGCTGCTGGAGACCCCTCGCACGGAGGGATCCTCGTGACCCCACAACCAACTGCGGGTCTAAGCAGGAAAGTGCTCGTACCAGGGGACTGTGGCAGTCTAGTTCCCCTGCCAGACCAGGCAAGGGAAATTGGGCGGCATACATGGTAGCATCAAGGCAGGTGAGATGAGTTTCTCTGTCTAAAACTAGTATGTACCTTGAGGCTTCTGCCTGACACGCCTGCTCCTACTCACCGCTCTGCCAAAAACTTGTCCTAGGTCACAAACTTGGCTCAAGGCTGGCTCAGAGCTGTGGGAATCCCTGAATCGCCTAGACGATGGCCACTATCTGTGCTACTCCCTTTTTGATGCCATAGGGGTTTTTCTGGTGCTGATTACAGACATACTATTAATGATGCCCAGTTTGTCTTTACCAAATCAGCTTAGACACATCATACCACTTCACATTGCTGTGATTATATAGGACCCCCCTTCAGTCCTCCTTCCTGCTACTCACAAGCCTTCTGCTCTTTGTTAATGGACATAGGTCTTTGGTTCAGTAAGTTTTGCTACATAGCTACAAAACTGTCCTCAGCAATGTTAACAAGAGGCCTTCCCTTTGGATATGCATTTAGTAATGGTGCTTTCTACCCACAGAGGGCTTGTCACTACTTCATCAAGTAGATCTGAATGAGAAAAGCCCAAGAGGCAGACACCTCCTCTGTGTGAGCCAGCAGGTACTTGCCACACTTGTGGAACACTTTTTTCACCCCCAGAACATTATGGCAGATCTCCATGACTACCGAACTGCCATGAATTACTTGATCTCTGTATATATTTCTAGGATTTCACCCCGACAAGGTCTCACCTACACACTACAACCCTCACAGAGCGTAAAGGCCGACTGGACATCTCCAAGATTTGACCTTGCAAACCAGGAAGCTTAAACTGATGTTTGAGACATTACACTCCTGCACTCAGCCACGGCATTTAAGCAGTTACTCCTCCAGCTCCTCTGATACTTGGTAGGTAGCTGCTTTCTTGGCTCAAACTGGACAATTTAGTGCAACGCTCCACACCTGCTCCAGAGAATCAGGCCCCTATTACACATCCATGGGGTTTTCACTGTTTTATAGGAACATGAAGACTTGAATAGATTTCCTTGGAGGTCTGACCCTCTGTTACTGCAGGCAAGCACATTTACAAGGCTGTGAGCGTGGTAGTGAAAGGGACAATTTTTTTTTTTTTTTTTTTGTCTTGGAAATCTAAACAACTAGGGGTGAAATCTGCTCTTGCCAAAACAAATGGAAATTCTGCAATTAAGATGGCTGGGATCAGGATTTGCCTGAACTTGTGGCCTCAGAAATTGGCCACGCTTTCTCCATTCCTCTGGTTTCTAGAAAGAAATGCAATTTAGAAGCTTTAAAGCTGTGAACTAAGGTAGGTAGGACATTTAGCTATAGAATGCAAGATACTGAAAAACGTTATCATTTCAGAAGGTTTCCACCAACACAAGAAACTGCTTTAAAAATCTCTCTAAAATGTTGATGTCTGCAGGCAAAGAAACTAGGCCATGTGACTCAAAACTTCTTGTGATAGCTGCTTCAAAAAGATTTGAAAATAACAGCGGCTAATTTTCTTGGAAAACTAAGACACCAGCTACAGGCACAAGATGATCCAGGATGTACATCCATTCTTCAATAGGAAGAAATTGGGGAACTGTTCCAGGCAAACAGTTTGGCCAATCACTGTAGATAAACTGTAATTTACAAAACGTGGCACCTTCCCATCAGACAGACCTCACTTCTTACAGGTTTTGTCCTACCCACTTTGACTTGACCTCTAGAGCCCAGACAGCTCATGCAAGCTCTTGTCCTCGCAGTCTGGATCAGTCACAGACCACTAACTATAACTGCACTATGAAGGCGCATTCTTGCACGTAAGGAAATAATGGAAACCTAATCTGCAGGATCTGGGTCAGAAGGAAAAAAGTTAATTTATGTGCGAGGAAAAGCTTGCCAGGCTCAGAATAACGGCTCAGCCTGGGAGTTGGCGTGCCGTTCTTAGGACAGGTTGTATTTTTTATTCTCAAGTTGGATAAACCGGTAGGTACCAACATGAGCACGCCAGCAGGCGACACTTAGGAGCGAAGAGCTGCTGCTTGTTGATGAGGCAGAGGCACGGCACAAGTGCTGCTGTTTCGCAGCCGACTGGCAGCATCTGGCCTCCCTTGGTGCAGGAATCCCGTGAATATTTGTTACCAATTTTCTCCTGTGCCTCCCACCGAGCCGGACTCCGGCAGAAGGTGAGCCTGCTGCCCCTCCACAATGCCTCTGCTGAGGCACGGTGGGTTCCAGCTTTGCTCCAGGTGTGCGCAGCAGCTTGACAGTCTCCATCTAACTTGTATCCTAAGGGTTCACCCCCGCTGTCCGTCACCCACGGAGCTACCCCTACCAGGAACTACACGGGATGAAAAATCTCAAGTCAAGGCTGTAATGTTTGTAATGTTTCTGCGCCTTAACCCGCCCCCCCCCAAGACGAGACTGCATTATTTTGATAATTCCTTCCCTCCCCGTTTCATTCCTGCATCTTCAGGTGACAATTTCCAGCTGTTCCCCGCTGTTTGGACATTCACACCGCCCGGGATGCCGAGGCGGGAGCCCAGCCCTGACCGCACGGGCCGGGACCGGGGCTCCGGCGAGAAGCGCGCACGGAGACCCCCCGACACCCGCCGGACCCCGAGCTGCCGCCCGCCTCAACCGCTCGCCCGTTCCCCCCCCGGCCGCCCTGCCCCCGGGGCGCGGCACAGCCCACGGCGGCAGCTTCCCGGCACGGCCACCCGCCCCGCCCCACCTGCGGGGGGGCCGGCTCCAGATCCCGATCCCGGTCGGGCTCCGGGCGGCGGGGCGCGCTCTGCCCCTCCTGTGCGGCGCTGCTGCCCCCCCGCCCCGTGCCGGCGGGAGCGGGGCTTTCCCTCTCCCGATAAGCCCCTCCCGCTCCCCCCGCTTGGCTCAGCCCCAGCCCCCCCCAACGCGCTCCGCTTCCCGCTGCCGCCAGCGCCCGCGCCTGCTCTGGGAGGAAGCGGGGCGGCGGCGGCCGGCCGAGCGGGACACGCCTTTCGCCCTCCCCGTCCCGGCCCCCCGGGCCCCGCCGCCCACCGCGGGCGCGGCGCAGCGCAGCGCGGCCGCCGCGGCCCCGCCATGAGCCGGAGGTAGCGGCGGCGGCGCCTTCCGCAGCCGCCGCCGCCGCCCGCCCTGCCGCGGCGGCGGCCGGGCCCGCGATGCCGAACCAGAAGGGCGGCAAGGGCAAGAAGAACAAGCGCGCCAACAGCAGCGGCGACGAGCAGGAGAACGGGGCGGCAGCGGGCGGCGGAGCCGCGGCAGCAGCGGGCGGCGGCGCCGCGGCTGGCGGCGGAGCCGGAGCGGCGGCGGCGGGCGGCGGCGGCGGGGCGGGCGGCGGAGCGGGCGGCGCTGCGGCCGCAGGCGGCGCGGCGCCCGGAGACGTCAAGAGCGGTGAGCGGCGGGCGGCGGGCCGGGCCCCGCGGCCTCCCGCGGCCCGCGGTGGCGCAGGCGGTGGCTGCGGGGCGTGTGGGCGGCGCGGGGGGGCCCGGCGGGGCGGGGGAGCGCCCGGCGAGAGGGGATGTGCGGGTGTGCGGCTGGGGGGCGGCGGCGGGGCCGGGGGAGGAGGGCTGCGGGCGCCCGCCGAGGGCCCTGCGCGGCCGCTGCTGCCGCCGGGATCTCCCCGAAATGCGCGGCGGGGCGGAGGCTGCTCGCCGGGGTGTCCCCGCCCGGTGACCCGCCGGAGGGCGGGAGCCTCCGCGGCGGCGGTGCTGAAGGCGGTGCGAGCCTGCCTGCCCCGCAGCGTCCGGCTGCCGTAGCTGCGGGCAGTCGGGGGGACCGCCCGCCCGGGAGCGCGATCGGGAGGGCAGAGCGCATCCCCGGCGGCGGTCGGGAGGTGCAGCGTCTGCCGGCCCCGGCCGCGTCTCGGCTTATTCGGTGCCGAGTTGAAAAATCCCGACTTTATTTCAGCACAATTAAAAATGGAGTCCTACTTTTCAGTCCGTTTTATTTGTCGTTTTACAGCAGTTGGGTTTGTCAAGGTAATAGACTCACTTTTCATCAACCATTTTATGCTGCCTTTGGTTGGTGGGTAGTTTTTTGGTTCAGAGCAAATTTGGTGAGGTGTTTTCTTGCAGAAACTTGCATTGCTATCCACGTCTAGAGATAGTTTTGCTGCAGAATGATATTTCAGGCTAAAACTAAAGGTAAGCTAGGATTTTATTACACTTTTTGCTAAGCCAGCACCCCCCCCCCCTTAGGTCTGCTGCTAGATTTACAAACTGAGGTGCGTAGTCCCTACTCTTGACTTTTTTCCCCTCCCAAGTTGGACTTCAGCTTTTTACTCTCCATGCTTTGGAAAAAGGGGAGGGCAGCTACAACTGGTTTTATACTTTGTGGCAGTAATTTTGCCTGGCTGCTGTGAGCCAAAGGTAGTTCCAAGAATCTTACTTTGGTTTTCAAGATGTCTGATTCCCACGTATTATTTAATGGAAACTTTGCCTTAGAAATATTAGCAATTAATTACGAATCACTTTAGCTCACAAGGTCTTTGCCAGACTGCTTTTATAAGAGTATTATTTACTCCAGAGAATCATGGAGAATGCTTAGAATTTCCTTTTTGGGTTTACTGTTTTGGGTTTGGGGGGGGGGGGGGTTCTGACTATTTGTTTTGAGTGAACAAGTGGGGAAGAAAAGATTAGCATGAGTAAGAGAATTTCCAGAGCATTTTTATCATGACTTCAGTCCAGTGATGTAACAAGCGTGACATCCGCTTTGCAGGTGGTGTCTCATACGTGACACTGTTGGCTTGTATTTAGTTTTTGAGGTGGGCAGAAATAGTGTTTTCCAATTTTTTTCGCGAAGACACAAGTGAAAGCAGAAGTGCCTGTCTGGCGTGTGTGTTTTGCGTGGGGATAACGAAGCGTTGCTCCTTGTGCAGATGTCACTGAAGGTGATGCCAGTGTACACTGGTAGTGGTACAGCTTGTTAGCTGGACGGGTTGTCAGTCGTCTTCAGCTTTAAGACTGTGTCCCCCAGGTACTTCATGTGTCCTTCCTCAGGGCTGGCTAGCTTCCTCAGAAGCTGAGGCTGCCTTTCCAGGAACTAACCTGAGATGCTCCTTTATTCTCTCCCTCTCTGCTTCCATATGACTTCAGTGGTCAGAAACATCCCTGACCCTTTTGTCAAGTCCCCGTGTCCCGTCCCGTCCCGTTCCGTTCCCCCTTCCTGCCTTTTTTTCTCCCTCACAACAGAGGAACAACATTGGCTTCGGCATTTGCTGTAAGTGCCTGGCAAGCACACCTGATCTTTGCCTTGATTGGATCATTGCGTCTAGTCATATCTTTCATTTCAGATAATCATAAAGGCTGGAGGAGTAGATGTGGTTGCTAGCTTTATTTTATGTTGGCTACTGTCCATCAGATAATCCTGAGCTGAAAGTTTTGTAAATTGTATTCTCACTGATAAGTCCAAAGCTTTCAACAGTTTTGGTTCAGGAGATGGAAGGAGAAGCTGCTCCTGTCGTGCTACAGAGCTGGGAATCCGGCTCTCATGTGCAAGGAAAAGATAAGATGATGATAATGGATTCCCCCAAGTCTTCAAAACTGATGAATCTGAAATGAAGCTATGTAGTATAGCCAGGGCCTTGGAGGCAAGTATCCCATTACTGGACTCAAGATGTTTGTAAGAGGCCATGCACTTATGGTTGCTTGATCGCTAAGCAGTTTATGGAGGACGTGGCCTGCTGCAGTGAGTTGTGAGGTTAATAGAGTTCTGCTGTACGCGGTCAACTCTCGATTATTCATGGGAGATTATCTGGGTTGCAGATTAAGTGTGCTGGGTGCAGGGAATCTCTTCGCTGTGCTGCTTTTGGACCGTGCAGCTGCATGCTGTGACTCGTGCTGCCCAGGCTCGCCAGTCCTTGGGGTCCCTCGTCCCCGGGCTTGCCCTTCTCTCCTGCATGGTCACTGTATATTGTTCTAGAGTAATTTGCATGTGGCTGGTATTATCGCTCTCCTACCCTATCTTTACCCTGGAAAAGCAGTAGATGATGATAATAATATAACCTGTTTTCTTTCATAACCTGTTTTCTTTCATTAATATACCAAGACAGAAGTATGTAGAGATGAAAGCAGCAGATTTAATAATTGCAAAATTAAGATTGTCTGTGCAAACCTTGGCTTTGCCTCATGATGGCAATGTGACAGCCTAATTACGCAGTCCCATCAGGACTACTTGATTCAGGAAGGGCTAGTGGTTCAGATATTTTTTTGAAGTCTTCACAGTTCATTATGTGGTCCATGTATTGTTTCTGCCCCCCATCCATGTGCCATAATGAAACAGAATTTTTAATTTCCTCTGAGCTTCTCCGTGCAGCTTGGACTAGCGGTGCCATGTAATACGGAACTGTCGTTATAGCACTCTGTTACAGTGTAAAGATGTTGTTCCCTTTTACATTTTGACAAATTTATCTTCAATCCCTGCACAGTTTTCCTTCAAATTCTCAGTTGATTTTTGGCATGATGACTGAGAAACATAGGCTGATTTTTCCCCTGCCCCAAGAGAGCATTTATTCATGGTTTTTTTGGTGGTGTTTTAATTTTTGCATGTTCAGAGCTCAAACTGGTTAGAGAGTTCTCGAATTCCATGTCTGGCTGTGGGAGTTGGGAAGGTGGAGATCATAACCACTGACCAGATGTGATGGCTTTTCTCCATTTTGCACTGTAACTTTTCAGGAGGTGTTGGGATGATGTCCACAAGGAGGATTCACCTTTTGTAGCTGTGCCTTCCTTTCCTATCTCTTCCATCAGACCAAGCAGGAATTCTGTATAGGATAGATTAATCTTTCTTGACCAAACTGCATCCATTTTCTGCATTGAATGAGGCACAGATCGTGCGGAGGGGGGCGGACTAATTTAACAGGATTGCAGTGAGCAGGGAAACTGAAATTTGATGTCACAGAAAGCCTCATTTCTCAGATTCCCTGTCTTCAGAGTGGTTGAATGGTATTCCTAACAAATTCTTGATTTTCTAGCTAATTTTCTGAGTTACTTAACCGAACTGGAAAATTTGAGCTGTCATCATGCAAAATTATACCGGCAGCTCCATGGGACGGTGCCCGTATCCCACTGACTCCAGCCTTGTGGATTACCAGGGATCTCAATGGCAGTAGTTGGTTATCTTAATCTGCAGGCATAAAGAGCATGAGGGGACAAGACATTTTGTGGATACTTTGCCCTGAGCAGCAGAAGACGAATATCCACAGGGTTTACTTCAGATCCGAAGGCTCTGAGCAACAGATGCCTTCTCCGTTTCTGCCTTGCTGAGCCTGGGCACATTTACACTGTCAGCTCCGGCCGTTTTATCCCTTTAGCCTATAAACTTCTCACTCTGGTCTCTCTGTATGGTTGCTTCTGACCCTAAAATTCTTTCTTACATCCATTTTATTTGCCTTGTTTCCATTCTTGGTCTCATTGTCCAGTTGACCCAAGATCCTCTTGATGGTCGCTATCTTAGCATCTTGCTTCATCCCCTTGTCCCTCTAGTTTCTCCAGCATTGGTCCTATGAGAATATGAGAGAAAAAGAGAAGCTAGCTCTCCGTATCTGTGCTTTTTCCCTTTAACATGGGGTTCATTATAGCCGGCTCAATTATACTAAAAAAATGTGGCATAGCTGTCTCTAAATCACTGTCCTACAGTGTATTTGCCACCTGGTTTAAGACCATACTTTTCCCCCTCCGGCGTAGGTGAGCCTTTGAACTGCAAAAGCAGCAGAGCTGGCGAGTTGGTGGGTTGTCAGGTGGAGTTGCCAGAGGTCAGATTTGTACAGGGTCCCCACGCATGAGAGTCCTTCAGGAGAAGAAAGGCTGTGGGGGGAGCTGGTGGAGGTGGTTGCTGTCGGTCTCACTGGAGCGTGGGTTCTCAGGAGTGGAGTTCCTGCCGCAGCAGCTGAGGGGTTGTGCAAGCAGCACCCACCGTGCTGGCCGGGCTTGGAACTTGCCTGTAGTTACCCGAGTTTGCAATGGTCAGCTGTGCTTTTGCACACTCTTCACCTGAGTTTCACAGATTTGTAAGACTGATTTACTTTCAAATAAAAATACTAATGTAGGACAAGCATATGAAGAAGAAAATCAGTCAGCGCAACAGTGACTAATGTATTGAAAGCTATGACTGGCCAGCAGTTAAGATTTAAAAAAAAAAATATCCTGGAGGTGGGACAGTTGAAGAGGGCCAGAAAATTTGTCAGTGCAATATTTAATTTAAAAATGTGTTTTTAGAGCATGAATTGCCATAGTATTTAAGCATGGATTAATATTTGGCTGTCAGATGTTCCCTGTTGCATGTAACATCCAATTCCAGTTTGGCACTCTAGTGATGTTCAGTATTGGCACCTTCTTGTTACTTAGCTTGAGGGAGTCCCATTGATATCAGTGAGACCACCTGGAAAATGAAGTTTCTATTCTGTTGCAGTGACTACAAAATTTAATACCTATTAATTTTCTAAAGGAACACCATTTTGCTTCATAATTCCATTGAGTTCTTCTAACTGCAGAAATCAATTGAATGCAAATTTCACTGTCTCTATCAATGCAAATTGGGTTCGAAAGAACTTTCATGTTCCTTTCACAATTTTTAAAACTATGCAATTACATGCTTTTCTAGCAAATGCAATTCATGTTCTGCAAATCTTTGCAAATGGAATCATGTCTATAGTGTTACTGAATGAAATAAATACTGTCTTTTCATGCAAGCAAGTGCACACCCATTTAATTTTTTCTAACAGTTATTTGCTATCAAAATGGTTATCGGTGCCTTGACGGCATTCTGTGTTCATGTGATTAGTCATTTGCTCAAGTCTAGCACTTGCATGAGTAAGGGTTGGGCTTGATGTTTGTTAGGTTTCATATGAGGAAATACAGTTTTTGAACTGATTGCTTTACTTTTTCTGTACTCATCCCGTTTCTTCCTCCCAGTGAGCTAACAAGTAGTGACAAAATGATTTCTAGTCCTTGGAGACATTTGTACGTTTTCTTCAGCCTCGCTTACAGCCTTGCATATTGCGACAGCCTTTGATATTAAAGTATCGTGATGACTGGCAGACATCCATCCTTCTCTGCTTTTCTTACTGCAGTGTATGCGAGGGGAAAAAATAGAGGTAAACCTTGCATCCAGCTCACAGGAAAATATTCTAGCTAATCTTCAAGGTATCTTAATTACAACAGCATTAGTAGAGCATGGGCTTTCTTTAAACAGTTTTGATAGAAATTCAAATAATTTCAAAGAGGCCTCTTGAAGCAGTAATCTAGTCACTGGAGTGGGTAATTCCGTTCTGAAAGCTTGCAGGATTTTGAGTGGAGCACTGGCATTTCCTGGTAGACTTTAGTGACATTTATCTTGAGAGCATTCACTTTAACCTTTATCTCTTGGTCTCTTACAATAGTAGAGTCTATCGGTCCTCTTTCCAGGGCTTGAGAGGGATATTGCTGTTGTTCCTGCCTTGAATGCCTGCTGGGAGAGGAGGTAGCTTCAGTCAGAGCCTGGCTATTGAGTGCGCTTGGCATTCCCTATCTCCACGACTGTGCTACCCATACCCATTTTGGGAACAGCGCACAGTCGAGGTCTCTGTGTGCTGCACAGATGCCAAAGACGGCACACGGGCAGGGCCGGGAGCCAGCACAGTATCGTGAGGGAGATGTCTATTGGAGCCAACAGCTCCATGCTCAGGAGCTGCTGTCTTGCAGATATGCTGGGTACTGCAGCTAGGGTGACTGCATCTCCTGTTTCCCACTGAGTTTCTACCAGCTTCTTCAGCCTTTAGTGTGGGAAATACAAATACTGTCTGTCATACTGAAACTTGGGAAGGATAGACCAATGACACAAACATCCCTAGACTTGAAACAAGAAGAGGTACTGATACCACTTGATTCAACCTTTTCTCCTTTTTCTCTTCCCTTCTTGTGCTTTTGGACTGGGTCTGGTGGCTAGCTGGCTCTGAATCTGGGCAAGTCCAGCCTGCGGTGTTTACATCCGTGCTTGGTATTAGGGCGTCTACTGCTTGCCACATTTGTCTCTTTATTCCCAGCATGAGTTGGAGTGTGCCACTGAAAACTTGCTAGGGCAGGTGCATTAGAATCGGCTTTAGTTATTAGGATGTCTGGTTCTTGAGGCACCAGGGTTAGTTTTCTGTTATGTTTCAAGGTATTAAAAGCTCTTGGAAGGGTACAGTGGGATAATTTAATGGTGGAAATGCTTTTCTGTGAGGATGATTCATGCTCAGACAAAGCAATAGCCAATGTTCAAAACACATTAATGCCCACCAGTCTTGAGATAGTCACTAGTCTCTGCATTCACCATGATAGAAGTGACCAGAAAAATCCACCCTAGGCTGAGGAGTGCAAGGAGTATTCTTGGCCCGGGCATGATTGCTTGTGGCATGGAGGACCGATTGTCGCCTGACCTGGTTAAGCCAACTCAGAATTCACACAGAAGTATGAGCGCACTGGCATTAGATGTCCTGGTGCTGATACAGGTAGAGGCTCAGGCCTGTTCTCCTGGGTATGGTGAACTGGTGATATTTTCAATTGGATTGAGGGTATTACAGCACAAACCAGGGCAAGATTTCTCCTATGAAGAGGGAGTCTGTACATCCGAAGCAAAAACCAAAGCTGGTGATTGAGTCGTTCTCTGTGTTTGGATGACAGGTATTAAATGGAAATAAGTTGGCTAAGTTGGCTAGATGATAACTGTACAGATTACGGTGACTTCTACAAGAGCGTGTGAATTCTCACGATGGGTTTCAGCCGTGTAGGCAGTTGGTCCAGCTTGGAGCACAGATGGCTGTGTGAGCGAACTGCAAAACTATTGTGCAGATGTGCCTGTCCTCCTTAGTTTGTACTTTTGCTCTTGACTTTATGACTGACTTTGGTGAGTTGATGGCTGAGCTGGGAACAGGTGGTTGAATAAGAACCGCAGATAACTGACTTTGTATCACGTGCTAATTGCTGATTTCATAAACAAGCGCTAGCTATGACTGTGTAAGTTAGAAGGTGTTAGCGTGGCCGGTATGAGTTAAGCCTTCATGATTTCCATGGCATCTTCCCACTGCTGTGTAGTTGCTAGACCTTTCTCAGGTTTGGTTTGTTTTTGTGGGTTTTTTTGTGAAAAGACTCCCTTCGAGGCCAAGTGTGAAGTCAGTGTAAGTGAGATGCATGGAGGTCGTTCTAGCACCTACTGAGCCCTCCAGGAGTCCCGTCATCTGAATTCCCAGGTGAACTAGGGTTTAGCAGCTCCAAATTACCTGAAATCTTTTCTAGGGGAAGGTGATGTGATTACTCACCCAATAGAACTAGTGGCATCTTGCACATGGGATAAGCGTGCCAAGGAGAGCCGGGCTGCGTTACAGCTTTGTTCTCTTTTAAGTCCCTTCTGAACGTAAATAATGACTGCAGCTACTTGGTCCTTGGGGGTAGGACTGAGCTCCAGATTGGCACATAATTGTCAATATGTAGCTGCTTACATGTGGAAAGCTATCAGCCAGACTGCCGTTGTGATGAGGCGTTGTCTGGAGTCAGTGGCTCTGAGAGGGCAGTTCAGGTGGGTCTGCGGTGGGTGGCGTGCCAGCCTGAGCTCTGTCTGTTGCTCACTGAAGATGAGCTGCCAGCCTTGGCTTCTCTTTCCAAGAACATAAGAGGGAGTCTCATGACAGAGGAGAGAGCCTGTGTTTTAGGTGGCTTATCAGGTACCGCTGTCCTGTTTTTTTCCCCTCCCTCCTGGAGAATGGCTGGAAACGTTCATCTAGATCAGTCTGCAAAGATTGCTTAAGAAGTTTTGGAGAGACATCAGTCATCATCAGTGAGTGTTATCAATATAAGACATGAGCTGAGCTGTTTTGAAAGACTTCTCTTACTGTTTGTCAGCTGTTATTTGTTGTTGTTGCTGCACTGGAGATCCAAGCCTGCCTTTTGGATCCAATTGTGAAACATTTTTTCCCATTGCATTCTTGCTGCTGCATTCAGGCTCTTAGGAAGGTGGCTGATCGTTTCTGTATTGCTGTTATTATGTGTACTGTTTAACAAGTTACACACGTGGCAATACTGTTTTGTCATGTCCTGGTAATCTTTTGAGCATTAGATTGTATTCCAAGGTTCACCAAAGCAAACACATTGGACGATTAACACAAGTTTTCTCTTCAGTCTGTTTTGTTGTTGTGATGGTGGTTTATTTTCTACAGCTGCATTACAGTATTAGCACGATAATGTTGTATGACTTCAATTAAAATAAAGCTATGCTGATGGCAGAGGAAATTCAGAAGATTCATGCAGATGGTTGGTAGGGAGTAGCCTTCCACAGAAATGACTCAGCTCTGGTTCAAGCTGGCAGAGTGAACAATTCCTAGCTGTGTAGAGTTGTGAAGAGAGCACTGTTTGTGGGAAAGCAGTAGTAGAGGTTAAAGCACTTGATTTGCGAACCGTGTCCCCCACAGGTACCCTTTCTGGCCTAGGTAATGTGCTGGCAAATAAAGTGTCCTTGACATAGATGATGAGATGCTAGAGTAATGGTGGACCAAAAAGAAGCTGTAGTGTCTTGCAGCTGATCCAGTGCCAAGACCTTACTTTTTTTTTAGGTAATTTCTTTTTCCAGATCCATAATAACCTACTATCACCTGACGTTTGTTTTAAGATGATAGTAGGGCTGCCTCTTCCACAGCTGCCACACTTCTCCCTCCTCTGCCCCCAGCCTCACGTGCTTAACACCTCCCTTGAGCTTTACCAGCGATCCTAAGTCTGCAGTGATCTGAAACCTACACTGATGAGCACAGGAAATAATTATCTGTTTCTGTCCACTTACTGAAAAACTTTGGTGCTTAACACAACAGATAATGGGTGGGAACGTGGTGGGGGGAAGAGCGAATTTTGCTTTAGGCATCCACATTGAGGACTTAGAACAAATGAGAGCAGTCATGAAACTGAAGCCGTGGAGTCACTGCATTTGGCTTGCTGGGTACATCATCGGTTTTATGGTGGGTGTATAAACAGAAGTAAACAACATTCTCCTCCATTTACTTCACCAAAGGGAAGTTCCTCAGGCAGCCGTTGTTCTGCTGCTTTCATTTGGGTCATAAAATGGGAAGGGTGGTCTTCATAAACCCTCTTTTATTAAAATGTAGAAACCGGGTTGATGTGGGTTTTGTTGAAGGAGGTTTATCTCAACTGTCTGTTTCCATTCCTGGGTTTTATTGATGTTTATAAACCTGAATGGAAAAATTGAGAAAAAGCCAAACACCCAAACCACCTTCCTTGCAGTCTTCCATCATGTTCTCATTTTTGAAATAAAAGTTAATTTTATGGTAGTACTGTCAAAAATAAAACATAACCTCGTTTAAACAATGAGCTATCTTTGCTCAAATGTACATTTGTTTGGAATGTTGTATGTTATTTCTGTTTTAAAGGACATTTATGTGCTGCCCCTTGTAACTATTTTCAGAATTACTGATCAAAACCACTACAGTGGAATATGAGAAAACATTTATATTTTTTATGTGGAAATACAACTTCTTGAGAGAAGCAGCATGCAATTGCAGTTGCAGCTTGGCAGCCTGTCTGTCACAGCCGGGCACTTGTGTCTAAACGTTGAAGCTGTTCTGCTACACAAAACTGCTCACTGTCTTGTTTTGTTCTCTTAGGCTGTGAAAACCATCTTGAAACCAAGAGGTAAAATAGAGGTACTTTTGTGGTCATTTAGGCATTATTTCAGAAAGGTCTGTTGGGAGAATGGATGCTGCTCTGATACCTGGTAATCTTTCATTTTTCCAGAAGTTCAGTTTCATAACTTTGGAAACCAGAAATATGTTGAGCTATTAGCTACTTGGAAGCAGATTATATTTAGGTGACAAACCGGCTTGGGGCTGCAGGTGTGGATGGGCAGTTTGGCCATGTGAATTTCTATTTACTCCCCTTTAGTGTCTCTCTTGACAGTAATTGTTGTACTGTTATCGTAAAACATTAATATGATGATTCTGGCTCTGACTTTTTGAAGAATAATCTCAAAATGCATTTCTAATTAATGGGAAGTAGAAGAGCTTGGTAACAAGAATTTTTAAAGTTTTGTAATTCTGTAATAAGTGCTTTGTCTCATTTATAAAATGATGATTAAATAACCCAGAGCAGTTTGAAGGGTGTGAATTGATGGGAAGAGCTCTTCACATTTGCTAATGTGGCTTCCATACTAAGTGATTGGAATGCTGGCTTTTTCACTCCTAAGGCATATCTGTTGCTGTGAACTGGGAAAGTTGCACAAAAAATTGCTTTGTTTTCTGTTTCTCATTTATTCTTTATGTAGGAACATGTGGCATGATTATGTTTGGCAGGAGACACGAATGGAGAGAAGTCTGCAAGGGATGTTCAGTCCTGCACAGTCTGTTTTGCGCGGATAGACCTGCTGGAATTTGAAATATGAGGCAGAACCAAATGTTGGCTTGAGGTTTCTATACACTTTTCACGTAGTGGAGTTTTCTGCTTTCTTAGATATGGGGATACTACAGAAGTGGTAGAGCTTTCTACTGAGACAACTTTCATTAGCCATGCTGGGCTCTTCAGTTTCTCTTGTGGAAATACTGCAGCAGTTTTATGAAGGAAATCAGCAGACTTCATAATAACAAACCTGTATCAGTGACAGCAGGTGCCTTGACTGGCATTAACCTTGCTGTGGAGCATGGCAACGTGGCAGAGAGACCTGTTGGTTTTCTAGAGTATTTCCTATGCTACTGCAGTGACAGTAGTGAAATGTCAGGGAGTAGTGAAATTTAGGGAGGAATAACCCCAGGCACCAGTGCAGGTTAGGGGTTGACCTGCTGGGAAGCAGCACTGCAGAGAAGGACCTGGGAGTCCTTGTGGACAAGTTAACCATGAGCCAGCAATGTGCCCTCGTGGCCAGGAAGGCCAGTGGTATCCTGGGGTGCATTAAGAAGACCATGGCCAGCAGGTCGAGCGAGGTTATCCTCCCCCTCTACTCTGCCCTGGTGAGGCCACATCTGGAGTTCTGTGTCCAGTTCTGGGCTCCCCAGTTCAAAAAAAGACTGGGAACTACTGGAGAGTCTGGCAGAGGGCTACAAAGATGATGAGGGGACTGGAGCATCTCTCGTATGAGGAAAGGCTGAGAGAGCTGGGTCTATTTAGCCTGGAGAAGACTGAGAGGGAATCTGATCAATGCTTCTAAATATCTAAAGGGTGGATGTCCAGAGGAAAGGGCCAGACTCTTCTCAGTGGTGCCCAGTGACAGAACAAGGGGCAACGGGCACGAGTAGGAACACAGGAAGTTCCATCTCAATATAAGGAAAATCTTCACTTTGAGGGTGACAGAGCACTGGAACAGGCTGCCCAGAGAGGTTGTGGAGTCTCCTGCTCTGGAGATATTCAAAACCTGCTTGGACACGATGCTGTGCAACATGCTGTAGGTGATCCTGCTTTAGCAGAGGGGGTGGACTAGATGATCCCAGAGGTCCCTTCCAACCTTTACTGTTCTATGATTCTGTGATTCTATCAGGTGAGTCCCCAGAAGAGGTGAGTAGGGACCACCTTCTGCCCTTAGCAATGAAGTTTTCTCAGTGCCACCATTTATCAATTCAGTGGAGTTTTTTGTGTGCGAGAAGGCTCTTCTTTGCTCTGTTGCTTTCTTCCAGCTGCTGTAGACCTGCTTTTGCTATGGTGATCGTGTGACCAGCCAATTCACGCTGAGTAGATAGAAGATCAGATGTGGGAATGTCTGAAAACTTTGTAGTCATCTAGTTAACTTAAATTTTGAAAAAGACATTGCCGTCCAAAACTTGAAGCTTTTTTTTGCTCATAGTTATGCTGTGTGGGAAATTCCTCAGGTAATCTGGCATCCGTGAGTTCTCAACGAGAAGCTGGAGAAAATCCCATTCTGCAGTCCTTCCATTGACCAATTGGGGAAAAGGGCAAAAAAAATCTGTTGAAAATCACCTTTACAATAGCCTCTAGATATCCGGTACATGATCATAATTCAAACAATTGTGGACACGTTCTGTGGAATACACAGGCTGTGGGGGTTTTTTCTGTATTTCAACCACTTATTTTATTAATTGACTTTTTTTATCCACATAAGAGGCTGTAAACTTCTGTTGTGGTTTAGCCCTGACTGGCAGCTAAGCACCACACAGCTGCTCGCTCAACCCCCCACCCTGATGGGATGGGGGAGAGAATTGGAAGAGTGAAAGTGAGAAAACTTGTGGGTTGAGATAAAAACAGTTTAATAGGACAAGCACAGAAAGGAAAATAATAATAATACGTACAAAACATGTGATGAACAGCACAATTTCTCACCACCCAAACTTGATGCTCTGCAAGACCCCCAGCTGCCACGCCACGCCCCCAGCTGCCCAGCCTCTCAGCTCACCCCTGGTTATAAACGGAACATGACATCATATGGTATGGAATATCCCTGTGGCCAGTTTGGGTCAGCTGCCCTGGCCATGTCCCCTCCCAGCTTCTTGGGCACCCCTTGCCTTCTTGTTGGCAGGGCAGTATGAGAAGCTGAAGAGTCCTTGACTGCTTGGCAACAACTAAAAACATCAGTGTGTTATTAACATTATTCTCATCCTCAATCCCAAACACAGCACTGCACCAGCTGCCAGAAAGAAAATCAACTCTGTCCCTGCTGAAACCAGGACAACTTCTCAGGAGGCTAGAGATCATATGTTTTTGCATCCAAACCCCAAAACACGTTCAAAGACTAATGAAGGAAACACTTTTCTTTTTTAGTCAGTTAACTATGCCAGTATGGATGAACAAGTGTAAAGTCTTTATTCTAAAGTGGAGATTTCTAGACTTGTCTGTATAGTAACTTTCTCGGTTGTCAGCTATAATTATACCTGCGACTGTTAGAACATTTACACTCCGAAACACAGGGGGAGCATAAGTGGATTTTTGGCATGTTCTTTCTTCCTGTCTCCTGGCAGTGGTGGAAAGGAATATGTACCAAAATAGATGAATACAGGAAATGCATAAGTGAGAGCTGTTCATATTGGTATCTTGCTGCACATGTGACTTGTGATGATTTGCCTTTAATGGTTTCAGTTTAACTGACTTCTTGGGGATAAATTGCATGAGGATACTATAATTGCAAACTATACTTTCAGTAAATATGATGAAAAAATGACTGACAATGAGGAAGAGCTTTGCAGAGATGGTTGGTGTGGCATAGTGTGACTTGAATTGAAGTCCGGGAGAGTGGGTGGGAGAACTTTCTGAACTGACAGATTTTGTTTCAAAGCAGATAAGTTATCATTCACTTTTGCTCTTGGCCAGCGATGCTATACTCAATAATACACAGTAAAAAAACATGGAGAAAAATTAGTCATTGGTAGCCAATAAAATTCATGCTTCTCAAAGATGTCTCGAAACCTGCGTGTTCTTAGTGGGCTTTTCAGAGACCTGAGACAACTAGTAAGAATATAGGTGTCACATGTATAGAAGGAACTTCCAAAGAGTCCCAAAGTGCCTCTCTTATGTCTGTTCTCTCCAATTTGCTAATTTGTCTTTAATGACTGAACAAGTTCATATTTTGAAATGAAATAGGCTTTTTTTTGTTGTTATTTGTTTTGCTTTAAGAGAACGTTTTCAGGAATGTGCCTTGATTGCAGTTTATAGTCTAGTCCCTCAAGGAAGGGTATTGCAGAAGATTCTCCTTGCAACTATGCCGCTTCTGGCATTTTAATCAGAGGCAGAGAATGAGATAAAGGATGTGGCATCTCCTGGGGAATGGCTCAGGAATATTCTCTTGTACTCTTTGTGCCCGTCTTTTCTGGGTAAATAAGTCTTAAGAGCTGCCTTAATCTTGAATTTACTGCAGATAACCTTGAAGATTTTGTTTGTTTGGTTATAGCCTTTTAACGAAAACTTACTGGGAAGGGGTAAAGCCACTAGCATGGCAAAGATCTGTCGTGGTAAAGCATTTGGTTTGTGTATTGCTGCTGTAGGACAGGTGATGATGGGTAGTGTGTCTGTTACTGAGACTCTGAGTAAAAGTGAATGTAGCAGCATAAAACCTATCATCCCACTGCAAATTATGTTGTATTATTTGTGCTAGCAGTGACAAGAACGGGATTAAAAGCAATGCAGCGGAGTGTGGGTTTTTTTCCCCTGCTTATCAGATAGAAATTTGAAGTCCTGAGGCAAAAAAACCCTGGATCAGGGCAGCCTCCCTTCACAAGGCTCGGTGTACCTCTTCTGCAAGTCCTGGAGCTCTGGCTGAGACTGGGGAACTGCGAGGAGCTGTTTGCTCCGTTTCGCACGGGGTGAGGCAGCACTTGGCCAGGGAGGACCCTGAAGAAGCCTGCTCGTGTTTGCAGGCAGCACTACAGAGGTTAAAAGGCAGCCTGCCAGCCCTGCCAGAGCAGTATTTTTTGGTGAAGTGGAGGAAGTAGGAAGTCAGAAATACAGAGGAGAAATATTTGTAATACTTGACTAAGCAGCTGAAAACTTCATAATTAGAAACTCTTAAGATGCAGTAGAATCTCCAACTGAAAATTTCCTGTCCTTTCTGTGCCTCTCAGCTGCAACTGAGCAGCCAGAAATGGGAGTAGTTTGTAGTCTGTGGTACTTCAGCGAGGGAGGGGAAGATGTCATTGGTCCATAAATGAACATTTTTTTGTAGAACATTGTTGTGTAGAAGCTGATATTGTTGCAGAGAGAAAATTGAAATAAACTATTCTTTGCTCAAGGATATAGTAAAGGCTGCTACTTTGCTGATAAAACACCACATGGTATTTGTTTTTTTTAACCTGTCTGTGTTGCAGAACTCATTCTTTTGTGAAATTTAGCTATCCAGTGGGTCAGTGATGGTGGTATAGCCTGTATTTGCTTTGGTAATGTAATGAAGGCCCTCCTTTCTGCCCTAGGATCATCAGCTGTTTGTCTTGCTTTTCAAAGTCCTCTGCTTCCTCTTCCTCTCCCTCTCCCTAGCTGTTGTCTCTTGCTAGGAATCCCAAAGATCAATTCCTGCCTCTCCCTGTGATCACAAAGCCAGGCTGTATTGCCTCCTTGTTTTTCAAACAAGCATCTCTGTGTGTTCTCTCCATGTTGCCTCTCAGGCTTCAAAGCAACCCTCCAGAAACATCCACAAAGCTTTCTCCTTCCTTCTGAAAGCCTTTGCAACTGTATCCACAAACCCTTGCGGAGGGCTAATGCTTCTGAGGTGCTCTGGCTTTGAATATTAAGCAAACCATAATGTCAGTTTGTTTCCTTATTCCTTCATTTCCATATCTCCTTTCACGTACTTAACCTTTTTTTGGCAAAGACTGCTTTTTGCCCTGACCCAGAGCTAGTGCTTGTGGGGCCCTTCAGTAATACAGATCATGAGTAAGAGTTCCCCTGCGTATTTGGCACGGCATTTAAAGAAGTATTGTAATAACCAGGCCATTAAGTTACTAATGTATCTGTTTTATCTTCCACAGAAGCCCCTTGTGCTACTCCACTGATCTGTAGCTTTGGAAGGCCGGTGGACCTCGAGAAGGATGACTACCAGAAGGTTATATGCAACAACGAGCATTGTCCGTACAGCACCTGGATGCATCTTCAGTGCTTCTACGAGTGGGAAAGCAGCATTCTCGTCCAGTTCAACTGCATTGGCAGAGCCAGGAGCTGGAATGAAAAGCAGTGTCGCCAGAACATGTGGACGAAGAAGGGATATGACCTGGCTTTTCGCTTTTGCTCCTGTCGGTGCGGGCAGGGTCACTTAAAGAAGGACACGGACTGGTACCAGGTGAAGCGAATGCAGGATGATAAGAAGAAGAAATCGGTGTTGGAGAAGAGCACGGGAAGATCGATGGCAGAGTCAGCGGAGGAGGCCAAAAAGGGCAGGCCGGCCAACAAGCCGCAGAAAGGCTTGAGTCATGACCTCCAGCGAAGGCATTCGATGGATAGGCAGAACTCCCAGGAGAAGGGCGTCATGGGTGGCAGCTACGCCGTTCGTTCTCCTTGCGTCTCTCCTGGCCAGTCCCCACCCACCGGCTACTCTATTCTTGCCCCCACGCATTTCAGCGGCCCTCGTTCCTCACGATACTTAGGAGAGTTTTTGAAGAACGCCATTCACCTGGAGCCCCATAAGAAGAACATGGCTGGTGGGGGCATGTTCAGGAACGCACATTTTGATTACGGGGCAGCTGGTTTGCAAGCACATAGATCAGGACACTTCGATGCCCCTGTGCAGTTTTTGAGAAGGCTCGATCTATCTGAGCTGCTTACTCACATCCCCAGGCATAAATTGAATACTTTCCATGTGCGGATGGAAGACGATGCCCAGGTGGGCCAAGGGGAGGACCTTCGGAAGTTTATCCTTGCTGCTCTTAGTGCCAGCCACAGGAACGTTGTAAACTGTGCGCTATGCCACAGGGCGCTGCCAGTGTTTGAACAGTTTCCGCTGGTGGATGGGACCCTGTTCCTTAGCCCATCGAGACACGATGAGATTGAATATGATGTTCCCTGTCACCTTCAAGGTACAGGTTGTCTGTCAGTCATCCTAGGCTTCATTAAATGATGGAACTGCCTTCTGTGCCCTGACCCCCCATTTTAGATTTTTCATCCTGATTCTGCATTTTTAAGTAGTTCTGTAAAGCTTGAAGTCACGTCCAAATTATCATGTGGATCAAATTGAAACACTTAGGAGGGGATTACAAGGAACAAATGCCGTGTAGAAAGATCTGTGCCTTCCATTTGGGTTTACAGCTAAGAGATTTCTCACCCAGTTTCTAGGTAGACCACGGGAAGGTTTTCTAGCCGCTGTGTTCTGCAGCGTGTGCATGCTGATTTATCTGTTGTGAGATTTACTACAAGATATACATCAACATTTTAAACAACTTTTTAAATTTAAGCATGCTGTGCTGCAGCATGGGTGAAAGTTATATTTGTACCACCGGTGAGATGAGATGCCTCTCATCTGCTTTCAGACTAGAGAATATCAGTTTTGGTTTATAGCAGACTTTTTTTTAACATGTAAAGGACTATAGTCTGGCCTATGTTAACGCTGGCCTGGAGAGGTTGGACATAGCAAAAGTAAGCGCTTAATACGGTGAATTGAAGCAGCAGCATTGTAGTAGGGGATTTAGACTTATTTCCAAACTCCCACCTGTTTAGGCTGCATCCTGATCACATCCCAGCTCCGAGCTGAGGTGAGACCAAGGCGTGTATTGCTTTCCTCCTCCTAGAGGAACAGGCGGACGAGGGCTAGGATGAGCTTCAGCTTTTCCTGAAAGCTGTGTCCCAAAGCGAGTGATCAGGGTGGTACACGGCAAAACATGCCTGTCCTGCAGCCTGCTGGGAGCCAGCATGGCTAGAATAAGTTAGAGAAAGTATTCGTAGTTTGGTGTTCAAAAACGTAGGGTTATATGTCGAAAGGGCTGTTGGGAAGGCATTACCGAGAGGTATTTTAACATTTAAGTTTCTCTCCTTTATAAATCTGTTATATCCCATGCATGCTCATAATACATGTTATGTAACATTCCTTTGCTCAACAAACTTTGTATTTTTTTTTCTTCTTTATATCACTGTGCATTAAGTCACTAAGCTGTATTCATGCTAACATTATTGTTTGTGTCTTGCCTAATGTACTTGAAGGAGAAAAAGTGATAGGCAAACATACAAGCTAAAAAATCTCCAGGATAAACAGAATATACGTATATGAGATAACGACACTTACTTGCTTTTGTGGGGAGGCACGCACAACGTGCTTGTGATTTCATCAATACCGATAGCTGGTTTAGTAATAGTGAAACTCGTCACTTGCTAACATTTGCCACTAAGAATGAAACTCTGCAGAATAACTATTTTTTTTTAATTAATTGCTCCTTACCCATTGGATGGTACATCTGAGAAACTTGCTCAGACAAGATGCTGTGAATAATTACTTGTTAAAATTTTTACCTCCTTGTCCTGGGTAAAATGGTTTGGTTTTGAAATGAAATTAAGCTTGCAAGGTGCTGATCCAGGGTGTTATTTTCTCTTCAGTACAGAAAATCACTTCTTTTATTTCAGGCATATTTAAGATATCAGGTGCCTCATTTCCTATATAACAAGGATCCTGAAAATTAGGCAGTGGGAGAATGCAGTATTTTAATGTGCAGGAACAGTGCAGAACTTCAAATGGGGAAAATTATTTTAGCTGCCTGCACGACACCGAACTTCTGTATGTGGAATTATTTGAACGTCTCCAATCTCGAGCATTCACTTGAGGAACAGAGTTTATTATATTTGCACTTTAGTCTCATCACATTTTCTAGAGCCGAACACGTCAATGTGGAATGACTCAATTTTTACCAGCTCGTAGTAGCAAGTTTATTTTGTGTATATATATTTTCAGAAGAATCTGGGTTTTCTTCTAATTTTTCTAAAATAGTTGGCTTAAAATACAAAACAAGTTAAAAACCAAACAATTAATTTTGAAAGTGTCTGGTACGGACTAATCATAAATTGTTAATATTTTATTCTCTTTTATTTAGAAAGGGTACAAGACGTGTATCTTCTTTAAATTACAGGTTGTGATGTGTTCAGTACTTAGATGCTAAAGAGCACAAATTGCATTCTAAAAGAAACACGTATTATATGCAGTCCTGTTTTGAAGCCGATCTCTAACTCCATTGCTTCTTAACTTTGTTTTGTCTGGCAGTGCAAAATATGGTATATTACAGAATTAGTACTCTGTGTCAGCCCACTTTTAATAGCCAACTATTAAACTACAGATGGATTCAATCACTACAAATAGGACATAATCTGGATGCCAGCTCTTTGCAATTTGTGTAGGGCTTTTTGTTTTGTGTGAAATTTGCATCTCGGATTGTGCATCGGTGAGTTTAGTAACATTTGTGTAGAGAAAATATTTCATTTTCGAGTCTGAGCCACTTGGTTTTTATGGAAGTCAGTATAACTCAGGTTTTGAAAGTGATTGTGGGTACAGAGCCTAAGGTCACGATAGAACTCAGTAGATTCATAGTTTTGAATGGCATGTTAAAGTCTGTGTATGTGAAATATATAATGTTTAAAGATATACTTACTGTAAAGAATGGTCAGGAAAAAGTACATGAAAGAAAATTGCTTTTCTGGCTGTTGCTTTTTTCCATGAGGAATATTAGGTCCTTAGCTCCCTCTTTGCTGGAAGATTTTGGCAAGTTGTTAAAAGAATCTGTACCCAGCTTGCTAATAAGCTTCAACACTTCTCCACTTCTTCTGTCAGGTGTGGATAAAGCTAGGGCACAATCCTGGTTTTGGAAACACTGCAGCTGATCACATAGCTTAACCTGGCATCTGTTCATGGAGCTTCAGCAACTCCTTTTAGAAAATATTTTGCTCAGGTCTACCAGCAAATGGAGGAAGGGAGGGTGGGCAGGGCGATGACTAATTCCTGAGTTTTGCATCCATGGAAAATAGCTTCAGTCAAGCCCTCTGTATTTCCCATAGAGAAACATTTTTTAATTTATCGTTCACCCTTTCTTAAAAAAAAAAAAAAATTAATAAGGTGCGATTTGTGTCACTAAAGGGAAGATAATACATTACGGGAAATGTCTGTTTTAATTTTCTGTTCTAGTCTCCTTAAGAAGTGTCTTTCCTGTCCACAGGAAGGCTTATGCACCTCTATGCTGTTTGTGTAGACTGCTTAGAAGGGGTTCACAAAATTATCTGCATTAAGTGCAAGTCCCGATGGGATGGAAGCTGGCATCAGCTGGGAACTATGTATACCTACGATATTCTGGCAGCATCTCCCTGTTGTCAGGTTAGTACCGTATGTAAATAAGAGTCCTAAGGTGAAATTCCAACTGATGACAAATAAAGGCAAGGTTTGTGTTTCTCTTCTCCCTTCCCCTCTTCCATCCTTCTTTTCCAGCCTGTACCTAGGAGTGCAGTACAAGACAGCTGACTGAGTCCTTGTCACTGTGTCTTAACGTACGAGGCACAAGGGCCGATAGCTAGGCAAAAGCCAATGCAATGGTCAGTGGTTAATAGTTATGTTTTTAAATAAAGCCCCTTTAAATGCATTCACGATTAAATATGATGCTTTGGATGATCACTAGCAAGCATGTTTGGCATCAGATATAATTCCAGTAGTATTTTAATAACAGTTGCACATTTTGAGCAGATGTTTCATGTATTCAAGTTTCTTTTAGTTGCTTGAATTGCGTTTTATCATAATAGTAGCAAAAAAGCCGAGGGAACGGAAAGGTTCAAAGAGTCTTTGTGCTTGGAGATTATCCAGCTCTCCTTAATCTTTGCTGTGACTGATTCTGCTGATGGTCCTCCACCACAGCCTGAAGCAGCTTAGTTTTCATTAAATGCTCACCTCATCTGTACCTTGGGTGAGCAAGAGCCAAGGCCTGGGGTTACTGCAGACTAGAGACGTGCCTGAGGCAGCAGGGTGGTCAGCACGCAAGACAAATTGTCCCCGTGATGGGCAGAGCACTTTTGTTGTGTAGGTGGGGGTAGACTGGCCAGGGAGAAGGCGTTTGGGAATGGCTCGGTGGTCCACTCGGGATGCTCAGGAGCGGGCTGTTGCCTTCGACACGCAGGTGGTGTTACTGGGTGAGAACAGGAGCCTCGCGGAGATGCATTCGTTCCAAGTACGATCATTTCATGCTATTGCGCGTGCTTAAGAGCAATCTAAAAGACAGTTTTGTCAAAATGCAAAATGCCATTCTATTTTAAATTTAACATATATACCAAAATGTGTTGCTCAAACGACAAGTGGAATTGCTGCTACTGGATGAAGTGACGTTGATAACAATTATAACTGAAGACAGAGATATTACCTCCAAATGTAGTGCCTCTTGAGATTGTAACTTTTTTTTTCAAATAGAGACTTCTAAAGATGAAACACTGATGCTGACTTGCTAGCTCTGTAAAAGCCAGGAAATTTAAATCTGAATTGCTTCTGTTGAATGTACAAGACAAGAATTAAGGTCTCGTTATACAAGAGCCTTAATTATATGATTAATGGACAGTGTGACAGTACATGGTAAGTAATAGAACTGACTATGAAATCATTAGCTGCAGTGACTGTGATTGCCAGATAATACGCATTATTGTTTCACCGTGATTGTTACAGATGATTCTGTGCGTACAGAGGCATGACATTTAAATATGGTATATAATTTAACTCTAAATTGCCTTGCTAATTTCTATTTTGAATAATTTCATACCTTATTTCAAAATATTTAAGGAGACATCACAAATGTGCATGTAGGATAATGAACTGCAGCCACTGTCAGGTTACTAGCAGATAGCTGATGTGCTGGACGGTAGCAAAGGGGAAAACAACACTTTGGTTAAAAAGATGATACAAACCCGTGCCCTGCTAGATGGCTGTGGAGCTGACGGTTTGTTTGTTTTGGAGTCTTGTCTCAACAGGGATAGTACTTTTATAATTTCTTCCTCTCCTCATCTCAGGAAAATTCCTTAAATCAAGATTGCCACAGAAAATCATTTTTTGTTCTCTTCAGTGAAGAGCTGAAGCTTTCATTAGCGTATTGGGCTGCGAGGTTCAGCTATGATACAGCTCAGACCCTCGCTGCTCATTTGCCACCTTTACTCTCAAACTCCTTTACGGTCTCAAATCCCTTCTGCTTTTCTTGAGTATTTCAAACAGCCTGCTGAGCTTTCACACCACCTGTTGGTTTCTTTACATCAGATGGGCTGGGTTTCTCAGCTAGATTTCTTCTGAAGACTTGCTTTTTTTTGTTACTGCTGAACATTAATAGCTCTGTCTGTCCTCACCCTTGACCTTTAATTATTTCTCCTATCCACCCCGTTAATGTCGGTCCTATCTCAGTTGGATTTTGTAGAATAGTTTGTGTGCTCGAAGTGATGTTTAGTTTGTCTAACCTGATACGTATTATAAATGTTTAAATAGTTACCTAAAGTGATACGCTACCATGCCATGCTGATACAGTAGATCAAGTTATACCTGTGTTAAACCAAAAGATTAAAATGCTGATATATTTCATAGACAGATGATGTTTAAACCTCAACCTAAACCGTTCATTTGCATGGCACAAATGTAAAATTTCTCTCTTGGCTTTGGGGCTTCATTTATAATTTATTGAGACAGCACTTCTCTGCTGGGGATTGAGGAATTGGTTCGGAGATCAATCGACACAAAACAATCGTGTGTCTATAGAAAGTTTGAAATTCTCTACCTCCCTTCAGTCAGAGTGGGAGGTAGCTTACTGTCCAGTATTTGGTGGTGGTATTTCATGTGAAAAACATTGAGTATGCCTGTGAGTTACCAGTCCGGGTGAGGAGTGTCCTTACCAGCAGATCCCCTTACTGCCAGTTTCCTGACTTACCCCTCTCCGGCCGGGGAGGGCAGGGCGGGGGGCTGCGTGTGATGCTCTTTTTCAGAGACGAGGAACGGAGGCGAGTTTTGTTATTTCAAAACGGGTTTTTTTGTTTGTTTCTTCGTTTTTTACAGGCTCGGCTGAACTGTAAGCACTGCGGGAAGCCAGTAATAGATGTACGGATTGGCATGCAGTATTTCTCTGAATACAGCAACGTCCAGCAGTGTCCTCACTGTGGAAATCTAGACTACCACTTCGTGAAGCCATTTTCTTCATTTAAAGTTTTGGAGGCTTATTGACGAAAGCTTTGCTTTAGTAATAGCTATTTTATGGGTATTTCAACTTTATTACATATCTTTTTATAGGATTCATTCTGTGATGAAATTAATTTCTTTTCTAACTGAAAGAGCAGCTTCTTTGTCTGTGTACATATTAATATGTATATATACATGTTGTTAAAACCAGAATCCTCCTGACAAGATCTCTGTGAAGGTTGGAGGTAAGCCAATTTAATGGCCTTTGAATATATCCCGAGTGTGGGGTAAAGTTCAGCTAAAAATGAGTCAGTTTTATTTTTTTGTATAATTGTAATACAGTTTATAGGAAGGGCATGGGGAGATGTACAGGACAGAGACATATGTCCGGTTGGAAAGTGGGTAATTGTGTAGGGTTGTTATCCCTCCAGCTTGATGAAAATGGGAAGTCCTTGGAAAGAAACCGTCCTGTTACTGTTGAATTCATTCAGCCTTTCGCATCGGTTCCCATGGGCACAGGAGCTGGTCCCGCGGGTGCTGCCAGTCACCTCAGCAGACTTTCTTTCAGATTTCCCGAGATGGTGTACACTAAGGTATTGTGACAAGTGAATGTAAATGTATGCCAGAAAATGCAATCTTGAAATGAATTTTTTTTTTTTTTTTTGGCATAGCATATTCCTGCTGTGGGTGTTTGATGTATGTTGCCCTCAGTGATGGACCGTACGGCGATAGTGCTGCTTCCACCGGGGCTGTCATCTGCCCAGTCGGGTCATCTGTTCATACCAAAACAAGCTGGAAACCTTAAAATGCTTTATTTAAAGGTGTTTCTTCACACACATTTTAGGGAAGGAACAGGCTGAGCTGAATGGGGATGCGTTTGTATGTGTCTGCTGGGGCTGAGGCTTTGCTGCCTGCTGCAGACTGGTGTGACTGGTGTGGAAGGAGGACCATGAAGTGGGATCTGAGCTGTCAGACCTGTAAGAGCTGTGAGAGGTACTGAGTATGAAACATGGCATCGTTTTCTAAAAAAATTAATTGCTGCACCTTTGTCTTTCAAAATCGCGTTAAGTCCAGGACCTAAAAACTTGGGAGACTTTTTAAGAAAGCAAACGTAGCGTATTTGCTTTCTACATGCCTCTGCTGTACATAACAGACAGTGCATTAGGCAGTGAATTTACATCAGAGTGCTTGGCCCTGTAGACTCTGCAGTCGTTTCTTGGTTCCCATTTCTCTGTTTCTTAAATAAAACTTTTAAAATAGGTCATTAATCTTTTGCTTGGTTTCTCAAGCCAACTGAGATTTAGGGGAGGGTCTTTTTTTTTTTTTTTTGGCTTTTCTCCATAGTGTATTTATGGAGTGTTTGTCCACTCGAGAGGTGTGGGTTTTGTTTCTGTTTATGAGGTGGGATTATTTTTTGTTTCTTATGAAGTGTCTTTGTTTTCCCAAATTAGAATCCTTTTAAAGAGTGTATCTGTTGAAATTGTGATCTTAAAAATGGCCCTGATACTCTGCCACCCTGGGAAAGAAAACAAAAAAGTCAGAAGCCAAAAAAGCATTTCTTATGCTGGACTGAGAATTATACTTTCTGCTAAGTTAAGAAATTAATGTGCACATAAAACTCAAACTGAATATCCATGTTTCTTTGTGCATAAAAATGCCAAATTCACAGTTTTATTTCCTGGCTGTCTTCACTGTAGAATTAGCTCCTTTTAACATTAGCCACTCTTTGAGTAATACTCGAGCTGTGCAGAGGGCTTACGTTGGCACAGATGACTTACTGCTGACTTGAGTGGTAATGTCCGTAGAAGCCAGCCAGCTCACGTTAATGGTTTTTGCATCTGGACTGTCTATCTTGTACAGTTACACTGGTGATCTGCTGCTGGTCTGAAGGCTGTGATAGCCTTCGTCACTGGCACTCTCCTCCTGTCCTCGCTCCTGGGCTTGGTTTTGGGTCTGGAGCACGTCCTTGGGGTTTTGTGCAGTTGTTCCCTGTTTGTGACAGTTTTGGGAAAACCTCTTTCCTTCTTAAAGAAAATTATGGGAAGGAGCTTGGAAGACTTCTAACACCGTCCTGGCGTGGCTACCGCAAACCAAGTTACACCGAGCCCAGTTGCAGTGGGACCAGCACTGTAACCATTGCCCATAGGAGCAGGAGCTGGCCCAGGCACACCTGGGCTGGAAACAGATGTCTAGCAGATAAAACCTGGTTATCTGTGCAGTGTAGACTTCCCTTATGGAGAACAATCAAATTATAATTTGAATTAAGTCCTTGGGGAGGATGAGCCCTTCAACTTCGGTGGCACATAGAGCAGCCTGATGGAGTTAAGGTGGCTAACAAGGTTTGGAGTTGTGTTGCCTGGCTGAACCAGACCAGACAGACAACGGCTAGGCTGTTCCAGCGGCCTGAAATCACACATCAAAGACAAAGGTCCTGTAATGAGAAAAATTAAGGCATACATCTGTAGCTGTAGTGTTTGGCCTCGAGTGATAGTGACTCGTGCCATGAGTCTAGGGTGTTGATTCCCACATCGGTTACATGGTGGTGTGTACCCACTTTTTCATGCACTTGGTCAGGGGAGGTGTCACTGTACAATGCACATGGTAGGCGAGAAGTGGGATCTGGAGCCCTTCTAAATACTTGTTCATTTGCGTTCCTTAGATTAGCTTAATTTATAATTCTGTTCATTAAGTACTGAGGTGCCTCTTCAGACATGTAGGTGTGACAATCGAGAATGAGTAGACATGGAAAAAGGGAATTTGGCCAGCTTTAAAAACACAAGTGTATGAAAGGTTATACAAGTATATTCAAGTCAAAGCCAAGAATGCAGCAGACTGAGAAAATGGGAATTGTAAAGCATATTTAAAGTCTTAACAGTAACAATGAGTTATGTACAAATCTATCCAAGAAAACAATTTAGTTCTCCATTAGCTTTTCCTTTTAATTCTGCTGTTGAGTCTTATCTACTGCTTGAGGAAATGCCTATTTTCTTGCAAAGCACATGTAGCGCTCTAAAAATGGTCCTCGATGGAAACCAGCTGAGGTACAGAAAGATTCCTGTGAACTTTCACTCTGAAGTAAATTGTCCCTAATTTGTAGACAATGCTTTCCCTGCTTCTTGCTGGTACTGAAAACTGGGCTTGCGTTACTGCAAAATGTGGTATTTTTTGTAACATGCATCAGATTCCAGTCAAGCAGTCAGGCTTACTCTTTGGCCATGAGAGTTTCAGCTGCGCTTTGCATAAGTAGGAAGGCAGAGGTAACTTCTTGGGGACCTAATGGCTACCTAAGAGGTTAAACTAGACTACAGTTGTTTTGCTCTCTGTCTTGACGAGCACTGGAAGTAGTCATGAGCTTTTACATGTGTCAAAAGGGAAATAATTTCCCTAGTTAGGGAGCTGCTTGCTTTGCTTGTTTGGCTAAAGTTTACTCTTCATTACCTTTCATTTTTCTGATGCTGTGTGTTCTTTTTAATCTGGCCTATGGTCAGATTAAATTGTGCCTGAAATATGTTTTGTAAAGGAGAATACAGTCCTCTGGATTTGGAGGTTCATTCTACTCTTCTTAAGTGCACGATACTCCTTGTGATAGTAATAGGAGTTGCATGTGCAAATGCTTTTCTTTCCAGTAGTTAACTCTGTTTTCCATAGGAGAGGCTTGCATTTAGACGATAGACTTCATATTTTGGATGTGTAAAAATGAATTCATCCATCAGTAGGATGTTTAAAAGTAAATTTTGATAACTGTAACTAACACAATGGATATCTTTTACATGCTGAAGTTTAATTTGACATCTACCAAGGTGAACAGCCTGAAATTCTTGTTCCGTCTAATGCTGCGGAGTCATTAAAACTCCAGTGTTCTATAGCCAGCCCATAGACTATCCTGTAGTCTATTTGCATTAACATCTCCAGTGTATTCATAATGAATTTAGTTGGGAAAATAGGGATTATTCCTACAAGGGAGGCATCTAACCCCATTTCTTTCTTTTTTTCTCCCCCCCCCCCCATGTACTCTTCATTTTGCTGTACCAGGTAACTGAGGACAAACATGTTGTAAGGCCACTGGTGAGAAAACCCGTCAAAAATATACTTGTCCATAAAGGTTTCTTGTTGAGACATTCTTGGATTGCACTTTTGCAGATGGAAGAATATGTACATAGCAAATGAATGTTGATGAAACTAAAATAATTGGTTATGATATCATTTGCGTGTGTTGTTAGAGAATATTTTGTTGTGACTTCTCTGTATTAAAAAGTAATAAATACCAGACAGCTAACAGTGTGGGTTCTTCTTTCCCCCTTCTTCTCTTGACTGGTTTCTTTCACCTGTTCTTTTTAGAGAGACTTACTGTAGTCACCTTAAATATTAAAGGGCACAGTGAAAACAAGCTTTCGGTGTCAGTTAAAGCTTTGAAGACTGCTATAATAAAAGTGGAGACTAATGACCAGTGGTGTCCCTCAGGGGTTGGTACTGGGACCGGCTGTGTTGGGTTTGCGTGGCAAGGTTTTGGTAGCGGGGGGGCTACAGGGGTGGCTTCTGTGAGAAGCTGCTAGAAGCTCCCCCTGTGTCTGATAGAGCCAATGCCAGCCGGCTCCAAGACGGACCCGCCGCTGGCCAAGGCCAAGCCAATCAGCGCCTCTGTGATAACATATTTAAGAAGTAGAAAAACAGAGAGAGAGAGCTTTTGCAGCCAGAGAGAGGAGTGAGAAGATGTAAGAAACTCTGCAGACACCAAGGTCAGTGAAGAAGGAGGGGGAGGAGGAGCTCCAGGCGCCGGAGCAGAGATCCCCCTGCAGCCCGTGGTGAAGGCCATGGTGAAGCAGGCTGTCCCCCTGCAGCCCATGGAGGAAGGATGAGGGGGTGTAGAGATTCCACCTGCAGCCCGTGGAGGACCCCACGCCGGAGCAGGTGGAGGTACCTGAAGGAGGCTGCGGCCCGTGGGAAGCCCACGCTGGAGCAAGTTCCAGGCCGGACCGGTGGACCCGTGAAGGGGAGCCCACACCAGGGCAGGTTTGCTGGCAGGACTTGTGACCCCGTGGGGGACCCCGCGCTGGAGCAGTTTGCTCCTGAAGGTCTGCACCCCGTGAGAGGGACTCCATGCTGGAGCAGGGGAACGATGAGAGGAGTCCTCCCCCTGAGGATGAAGAAGCGGCAGAAATACCGTGAGATGAACTGACCGTAACCCCCACTCCCCGTCTCCCCGTGCCGCTGAGGGGGGGAAGGGTTGAAGCCGGGAGTGAAGTTGAGCCCGGGAAGATGGGAGGGGTGGGGGGAAGTGTTTTAAGAGTTGATTTTATTTTCTCATTCCTCTACTCTGTTTTGCTTAGTAATAAATTAGATGAATTTCCTCTCTAAGTTTGGTCTGTTTTGCTCATGACCATAATTAGTGAGTGATCTCTCCCTGTCCTTATCTCGACCTACAAGCATTTTGTTGTGCCTTTTCTCCCCTGTTTGGTGAGTGAGGGGAGTGAGAGAGCGGCTCTGGTGGGCACCTGGCCCCCAGCCAGGCTCAACCCACCACACCGGCACTAACATCTTTATTGGTGACACGGACAGTGGGATCAAGTGCACTCTCGGCAAGTTTGCTGATGACACCAAGCTGTGTGGTGTGGTCGACACGCTGGAGGGAAGGGATGCCATCCAGAGGGAGCTTGACAGGCTGGAGAGGTGGGCCTGTGCGAACCACATGAAGTTCAACAAGGCCAAGTGCAAGGTCCTGCACGTGGGTCAGTGCAATCCCAAGCACAACTACAGGCTGGGCGGACACTGGGTTGAGAGCAGCCCTGAGGAGAAAGACGTGGGGGTGTTGGTTGATGAGAAGCTCAACGTGAACTGGCAATGTGCACTGGCAGCCCAGAAAGCCAACCGTATCCTGGGCTGCATCAAAAGTAGCGTGACAAGCAGGTCAAGGGAGGTGATTCTGCCCCTCCGCATGAGACCCCCACCTGGAGTACTGCGTCCAGCTCTGGGGTCTCCAACATAAGATATGGAGCTGTTGGAGCGAGGCCAGAGGAGGGACACGAAGATGATCAGAGGGCTGGAGCACCTCTCCTGTGAAGACAGGCTGAGAGAGTTGGGCTTGTTCAGCCTGGAGAAGAGAAGGCTCCGGGACACCTTATAGCAGCCTGCCAGTACCTAAAGGAGGGGGCCTACAAGAAATCTGGAGAGGGGCTGTTTATCAGGGAGTGTAGTGATAGGACAAGGGATGATGGCTTTAAGCTGAAGGAGGGTAGATTTAGATATTAGGAAGATATCACTGTTAGGGTGGTGAGGCACAGAAACAAGTTGGCCAGAGAACCTGTGGCTGCCCCCTCCCTGGAAGGGAGGAGTGTTGAAGGCCAGGTTGGATGAGGCTTTGGGCAACCTGGTCTAGTGGAGACTGTGGCCCATGGCAGGGGGGTTGGAACTAGATGACCTTTAAGGTCCCTTCCAACCCAAACCATTCTATGAAAAGGAGGTGCAGGGTCTGACGTTTCCCCTTGCAAAACAGAAATCCTGTTCACTTTGTTGACATTGGAAATGCTCCTTCTGCAGCATAGCATGTCCTGTGGGAGCTGTTTTGGGAACCCCCGTGTGCTGTCCCAGCTGTTGCCGATGGGGATGAATAGAGGATGAAGTGCTGAATCTTTAACTTCTGGTTGAGTCTGTTAATGGAATATGCCCTGTTGTGTCTGAGAAATATCAGAACGGCTTCTGTAGAGGAGGATGCAATATGGTAGCACTAGGCAAAAGGGTTTCCCACATTACCAGCAAACACTTCATCTCTGAAACCCTGTTGCAAAGAAGGGAGCCTCAAATTCTTGCTTCCTGCATAAGGTTTTCAGCAGTCTGACTAATCTAATTGTGCATTTTAGCAAATCTTGCTTCATGTGCTTACAGTGTAATTTCTTATCCTTTGCATATTACCACAGAGAAGTTCAGGAAGGATGTAAATGATCAAGGCAATCCGGGCTTAGAAAAGGTAGAGCAAATACGGCCGTGGGGGAAGGTGGGCACGGCTCAAGAGATGAGGTGTGATTTGGAAATTGGAAACACTCTCCAAAGAGCAAGCTGTAGATGTTCAGGTTAATTTTGGAAGCAGATACTGTGGCTGGCTTGAATAACCTTGAAGCTGAAAACCTGTGTGTTGTGTTAATTGTGAAAAGCACTCTGGATAGCTGCCTCTTAAAATACAAAGATCTGTTTATGAGCTGGAAATGTAAATAAGCTACCATCAAGTAATTGCAAGTGAACGCAGCGATTCCATATTGATACCTTGCTGAAGGGATCGTAGGTCATGGTTTAAGCCTTAAGCCTATGGGAGAAAACTACATGAGAACTACTATTTTGGGGAGACTGTTTCTCTTGCTTAATTACTGCAGTCTTCACCACTTTGCGGGGAGGGGGTGGTACTGAGCACTGAACTGCAGAACTTCAGGTCTGATCTGCTGCGGTAATTACTGTGTTGCTGAAAGAAACTGAACAGCATTGTGAGAATGGAGGAAAGAAAAAGTCACTGGAAAAAAGCTTTTCAAGCTGTTACATGATGTAGTATGTAGTTAAAAAGGGGTGGCACAGGCAAATTGGGTTAGAAGCGTGCCTGGGCTCATGCTCCTGCTGGAGGCATCCCTGATTGTATCAGAGGAGGGGAATGAACTATTCAGGCTGCATATGTGTGTGGGTGTGTGTACCTAAAAATACATGTCCAGGTTTCACACAGCTATATTCGTATTTCATTTCTATTCTGACAGTATTCTGTGAAACAACTTATGTTCATTCTGATGCTAGTAAAACCTGGCCATATAAAACAAAACCTGCTTTCCTGTTAAGGCTGCAGCTGCTGTGCTTTGTCATTGATTTGGTACATTAGTGTTTTTTGGCCTTAAATATGTCTGTTAGTCACTGGGTTTCCTGCACATTTGCTTTTCATTCAGCGATGTCCAACCACCATCAATGGGATGTGCAGAGAAACTGCAGCGGCTGGTGTAGCTCCCTAACCCACAGGCTGCCTGATGCGATGCTCAGGGGAGCAAAGCTTGCAGGGCCGAACCAGCCATGGTGGCATTCAGGAGTAGCTCTCAAGCCATGTTCCAAGAAGGAATTTGCTCCTTCCTCCCGTGAAGAGAAAGGTTTGCTTTTTCTAACAGACCTGCCTGGAGTGCTGTATATACAAGAGTTTACATCTGGCTCCATTATCTAATGTAACCCTGAAGCTACTCCCTTTTGTTAAACATGCCCTACACTTGTTTTCTTGTGAGAAAAACACGTGTGCAGATCACATCCATCTTAGTGCTTCTGTGTCCCATTTTCCTGGCTACATACTCGTTTAACAAGCGGTTGAAAAAAAATAAAAAGCTCCAGCAGAATCTTTTCAAAATAAAAATCTCCCTGGTTATCCAGATAGAGTTACAGAATAACAAATCAATGCTGCCTTTGTGTGATGCCTGCATGACTCTTACTAATACAAGACTCATAACTGTGGAATGGAGTCTTTGGAGATAGAAGATAATCTGGCCATAATATCAAGGAGACTTAAATAATATAAATTGCCAATTGCCAAATACTTCTGCTGCTTTTTTTTTTTTCCTTCTTTTCTTTTTTTTTTCAGTACCTGAGCTTTTAAATGAGTTTGGCTCCAACCTAACTAATACCTTGTTTGGAATGTCATTATTAGTAGGCTCAGTTTAATTGCCTGGGACTTAGTTCTAAGAAACATCCCTGCTAGCCGATTACTTGTATAATGTTTGCAAACCTCCCAATCCCCACATGACAAACTGATCCTTTCGTATTTGTGCGTTTAGGAAGCATCATTCTATTGGCACAAGACCCAAATACTAGTTGAGGATACTCAGCGGCTCTGAGCCGAGTCTTCGATAAGACCTGGAGGCAGACAGCACCTCTGAGACCTGAGACACGAGGAAGATCAAGAAACTGAATCAGAATCAAGGATCAACATTTTAGTAACAAAGGAATATTTTCTTTAAAGCTTTGTTTAAATGATTGCTATGGTTACAAACTCTGTAACCAGGATAGTCCGGTTACACAAATAGTAATTGAGTTTAGCCTGCTTTTTAATCTCAGTTTTCTGCCAAAGAATATATTGAACTGTGTGGGAGTCTTTCCTTGCCATCAGGCAGCATTTCCATTCGATGCAGTGAGCGCTAGATTGGCTGGCCAGGCCGATGGCGGAAAGGGAGCAGGCTGCAGACCTTGGCGTACGGCCGGGGAGGACATGGGAACCGAACGGTCGGTAGCAGAACACCGTGTAAGCTGTGATTCACTGCTGAAGGCGGTGTGGCAGCCAGGTTGGTTGGAGTACAAGTCAAGAGCAGAGTACGGGGCGTTTCCTGTTCAAAAGTTTTACGGCAGTTTTTCCTGATGTTTTTGTAAGCAGTCCTCACTTAAAAATTGGCAGTGCTTGTAGCTTGTTGAATTTAACTTTCCGTGGCTCTGGCTGGAAGAGCCCCTCCCACCCGTGCTGGGGCTGAAGGGGTGCTCACAGCCGGGGGGGGCATGGACCTGGCTCCTTCCAGACGCACCGAGCTGACTCTGCACCTCAGCGCTTGCAGGCACGAAATGCAACGTGGAGAGGCTGAAGCCAGCCCTGGAGAGGGCCAGGGATGGGTTTGACTGAGCTGAATTATTTTACCTCTGTGTTCAGCCTCCCTCATCTGTAATATGCTTGTGACCTGCTTCTGAGGGCTATTTATCTTAAGGGTTTGCATGGAAAAGGAAGGAAAAAAGGAACAACACGGGACTACCCCTGCTGCTGCACGTCAATGGCATAATACCTGTTGCCCAGGGGAACATAAAGCATTGCGAGCTTGAAGTTCCCTGCACCACGCAGATGTCTCGTGAGGGTCCTTGCTTCATTACTCACGCGCTGGAAGAAGATCGGCAGGGGCGTCCTGTTACTGCCGTGACGTGACTGCTTAGCGTGAGGCGTCGTGCCCGTGGAGGTGGAGCAGCTGTGCAGCAGGTGGAGCGGGATCGCCTGGCCATCTTTCTGCTCTTTGGGGCGATCCTATAGTAGAAGTCACTTTCAGGAGCTGCCTGTCTGTGTCTGGAACAAATGAGAAAGGAGTAGCTTGCAGCAGAGCTGGGAAGCCAAGCCAGGATTTTGGCAATATAGCTGTCTCCTGAAGTCTGTGGAAATGATGGTGTGCCTGTTTATGCCAGATGGGGATTTGTACTAGTGCTTCAGATAATTGCTGGACATCAGAAATTCAGAGTACAGGTATTGCTGAAAACAAGCACTGTATAAATTAGTCTAGTCATGTGTTTGGCAGATCTCTCATTAACAAAGAATTCTTAATAAGAATTATAATATTAATGATGAATTACCCTCTAAATCCCTTTCACAGGAAGAAAAGAATCAGAAATCTGACTCATACAGTAAGGTGGACAGGGTGCTTGATGACTAGTTTAGTTTACTTGCAATATAAAATTAGGCTTGGGAGAAACGGCTGTTAAGTACAAAGGGCTTCCTTTGGTGTGTCTGTCTTGTCATTACCATCGCTAGAGCCGGTAGGAGTGAATGCCCGTAGCGCTGGGCACAGCCCAGTGCAAGAACGCCTTGAGAGGGGACTCTGTGGGTTGCACTTGGCTTTTGCCAAGGATCGTGTCTGCGTGCTGGCACTCTCCTCCACGGGGATGGTGGTGTCGTCACGGCCTCGCTGGAGGTTTGTTATTTATGTGTACTTTGGCATGGTGTGAGTCTGACCTTCTCTGATGAAAATGTGCTGGCAGGAGAGGAGCGCTGGAGAGCCCAGCCCCATTCTGCCCCTGGGCTGGGAGCACGGCTGCCCTGTTGTCCCTTTGCTGCTCAGCTGCCACTTCTGTGCAAACACACACCTGAAGCAGCTGGACTTTCCAAGCCAGATTATTATTGAATCCTCTCTCCCCCCTGTGCTCAGCTGCTGATTAGTAGAAACGTAGTTTTGTGAGCCAAGCCAGAGAGAGTGGTCCAAATTTCAAAGTGGGTGTGTAAAATCTCCAGAAAAAATATTGTGTAACTCTGAACTCTCATTTTCTTCTGATTGTTTTGATGGACGTAAGGGCACAATAAACGTGCATCTGAGAGCTTGCACTGCTTTAACTGCATCAATTTGAAAATGAACAGGCATGAACAAGACCCAGAAACCTCTCTATTGCACTTTTGAAAACCTGTAGTGTGGTAGTGAGGACCCCAAAATAAGCCTGACTTTTCTCCATAGTACCGTTGCTCCCTCTGACTGCTGCAGGTGTAGGCTGCATGGGCACAGTGGAAGATAGTTCAGACAGGCTTTTGAGTCCTGGAGTCAATAACGCAAGGGCACAAATGATGTGAACTTCATCATAGTGTCTTAACCTTGCCCCTGGCTTCTGGGACCAAGTAGTAGACACCTCACAAGTCTTAGCAGTTAAGTAGTTAATCATCAGCTGTGACTGTGACTCTTAGCTAAGTTGTTTCAGCAGAAGTGTTTGAAACAAAAATACATACCCAACAGACTTCGAAATGGTCATCGTGCATTTATTGTTCAGACTTTGCTGGTTGGAGTACCCCTGGGAGATGCCCTGTAGTGTACGTTTCCTAGAGTGGCTTCTCAGTGGTAGGCTGGTATGACAAGACAAAAAGTCTTTACAAGACCGACTTAAGCTTCTTAACCTTTAAGGATTAGAAAAGACTTTTGCTTATTTTGTTTTCTCTGATTGAATGTAACACACATGGGTGTCCTTTAACCAAGTTCTCGTGGTGCTGCATTTTTCTTCTTACTAATCCTTATAACATTTTGCCTGGCAAGTAGGAACAGAACATGTGGAAAATTCATACACCTGTGTAAATGTTATTGTTAACAATTACTACTCTGCTGAGGACTTGGAAAGATTTGCCAAAGCCTCAGGAGAACTTTATCAAGTGTAGGAACCTGAGCCTTTGGGAGGTAGGGCCCAAGTAACTGATGCTGTGTCACACATCCCATTGGAGCTGCAGCTGCAGGGAGTGAGGATTTTGCATTCCCAGCAGACCTGGATGAACCCACCTGTTTGCCAACAGTTGCTCCTCTACTCAGCTGGCACAGCTGCCTACGTAGTCATCCCCTCAGCAAAGCAGGTCAAAATGATCTGGTTTGCTTGAGCATTTTCCTGACTAAACCTAAAGCTGCCTGATGCGTTTTCACCAGACAGGGTTAAGAAATGATCACACGTGCTGGTACGCTGACAAAATCAATGAGGGGTTAAGCTGTGGTGGAGTTCACGGTGAGGTACTGGGGAGACTGGGGGATGAATGGGGAGTGGTGTCTGCTTCGCTTGGATAGCAGCAGCTTGAGCAGGCAGGGAATTCACTGCTGCAGTTAAGCATGTACGTGGGGTCTCGTGGCATGAAATAAGGGCGTCCCATGTCATCTCAACAAAAGATGAGCGGAGGGAGCTGGGTTTGTGCGTCTGGAGAAGACTTGGAGGGAATGAACTGTCGTCTTCAACTAATGATGGGAGGCTATGGAGAAGAAAGTGGTGCGCAGTGGCGAGGTGAGAGGCCAAGGGCATGGTCTGCACCAAGGAGTATTAGAAGGAAAACCATTTCCCTGTGAAGGTAATCAAGCATGGGAAGAAGTACCCAGAGATGGGAAATCTCTATCCTTGGAAATACTCAAAACTGACAGGACCTGAGCAACCTGAAGTAACTTCAGAATTGGTCCTGCTTCCCTTAGGAAGCGGAGTTAACCTCTAGAGGTCCTTGCCAACATAAAATATTCTATGGTTATAATTTTTATGGCATTTTAAATTAGATTAAAGCAATTAATCTTGCTGAGAAGTAAATGTTGATATGCAGGCTTGCACTCTAAATAACTCACAACCACATTCTCTGCCCCAATTTTACATGTAGGAAGATGAGGCAGAAAGATCAGTCATTTGTCTGAGATACAGGGTCCCAAGAGAAGGGGTTATAATACAAAAGTTGCAGGGGTTTCAGGTGCACAACCTGCTGTTGCATTGTATTTTTCCCCCTGCCATCTACCAGTGCCGATGGGATTCTCCAGGGTGCAGCGAGGATCCCAGCTCCTCCCTGCGGGAGAAGGGCACCAAGCAGAGCAGCGATGTTGCAGTGTGTCCCTGCACTGTGGTGTTACGAAGCTTACACTGTTGAAATGCTTTACTACAGCTCTGCAGATCTATGATGTGCTTCATAGCTATAATAGAACATGCCACATCGTATAACATGCTACATTAATATATAATTAAGATATTAGTATGGTATATGTTAATTCACTGGTAACTGCGGATGAAGCTGTGTTCTATCAAGAATCTCTGTTGGTTTGTGTATAATAGAGACATAGAAATAGACAATAGCAAAGATAATAACCTGAAGATATGGAAGGCTTAGGCAGGTTAATGGCAGCCACAGTTCTGCATACAGAAGGTGACTGTGATCTTTTGTAGAAGGAGAAGTTCAGTCTCCTTTCTGGGGAGCCAGCTGAACGTATGATGCTGTTGTATACCATGCTTGTAAATTGCAGTTATTTTAATCTGTATTTTCGAGTGTTGTGCGTGTATTTAATGATGCAGAAAATGATAGGTGAGGAGGAACTGGATGACCTAGGCAGGTGCAGAGAACTGCTGAGTAAGACATCGCTTGTGGTAGCAGGCCCATCTCTTCCTGACCCTGTGTCAAGCTGCTATTTCTGTTGTCAAGACTTTTCTGAACAGACTTTCTAGCTGTACAGAATAGCACCAGTCGAAAGTGTGGTTTGGTCTGGTAGTCTAGCAATGGTATAGAAGCACAAACTTAAAACAAAAACTGTCTTCAGTTGATGTAATTCAGTTGTGACCCTGAATTTCAGGAGGTAACACTGCATTACCAACCCACAAAAAAAGGCTGATTCTAATGAAAATGACATAGACCACCCCTTTTTCCTTTCTTTGAAACAAATGCCTCATTTTCTTTACATTACATTCAGCCTCCAGTGTAACAGAAAGATGAGTATTTTGTATTCTGGGGTGCTGTTAAGGTTTAAAACCATTTTGTAGTACAATAAGCAAAGAAAGAAAGAAACTCAGTACATTCATACTGCTGAGGGAATTTGCCAATTAGGATCTACCAGAATGACTGGGAGCAGAGAAATGATCCTTGAAGTTTGAGCAATCACCTCACTGCTGGCACACAACCTGTTCTCCTGTGTGAGAACCCATGGTGTTCTCACCCATGGAAGAGCGAAAGCTTCCATTTTCTTTGTAAGCAGAAATGTGACGCACAGTTCCAAATGCTGGAGCTAGTCATTATCGTCATGTGTTGGGCATTGTGTCTTCCCCATCTTTTGTGTAGAGGGTCAGACTGCGATTTAAAATACAACTTTTCAAATTCTGTTTTCAGTCCAGGAGTTTTCTGCTAAAATAGTCAATGGAAAGGCTACCATTAACTCTGAGAACAGTGTTATGCTCCAGAGTTAACATCCAAATAAAATGAATGGGTTCTCGTCATGCAGCTGCGCGTATTTGTCCCTCTGCTATGTGGATTCCTTTACGAGCAAAGGGTGAAGTTCAATTAGCAGTTATTGTGACCAGAATTCAGGTCATAGTTTCATGAGATACTGTCACAAAAAACCCCCACCCAACTGGATCACTGCAGTGATCTGAGTTAAAATTAGCTCTTCTTGGTGGTGATGATGGTGGGATATTTTTAATCATCTGGCTTGTTTGAGTGACCCAGTTCAAGTGCAGCCGTGCAGCAGCACGCTGGCGAGGGCAGTGGGTGCAGCGTGTGGGTGGGAGCGGTGCCTTGAACAGGGAACGGGGGAAGAAGCTGAAGTCATGTTACTGCTAGAGCCGGCATTTTATTTTTAATTCTGTGGAAACTGGTGGAAACACCCAGGAAGAGATAGCTGAATAACATGATGACTAGCACAACTTCACTGTCCTCCTGGGATTTGCTTAAGGTTTTTTCTGTGTGCGGTTGCTGTGACGCTGGAGGTGTTCGGCTTGTGACTTTGTTTTTCGGAAACTGAACTAGCTGGCAGTTTGTAGGCTCAAGCTTTCTGGTGTTAGCCATAGGGCACCAGGACCACCTAAAATGAGAAAATAGAAATTTCAGAAAACTGATGAATCTCAGCAAATGCTGATTTTAAAAAAGGTATTGATTTTTGTTGTTGTTTTTGGTAATACCCTCCAGAGGGATGGATTGAAAAGGAGACTGAGAATCACAGTGCCCAACTTTAACATTGCTGACACCTGGCAAATCATGGAACCATAAAGCTAGGACGGACCTTGCAAGGTTCCCTGTCTGGGTGAGGTCTAGCATGGTCCGTGTGCCCAAGTCATACAAGCCAGCTCTTCCAGCCCTGTTACCATTTTGGTAAGGTGCCCAGCCCTGTGTCCACAGCACAACTTGCTGAGCTGGCACATGGTGATGGCACCTCGGAGACCTCTGCGGTCACCTGGTGCCTAGACCATAACCCTTTCTTTAAGGGTTCCACAGTGTCATATAGCGCACCTTCTCCCTCTGGGCTGCAAAGGCAGATGCTGCCACAGCCTGCCATTCGAGGTAGCTTTTTTGGCCTAGAAAACTGCCCACCTTTGCAAACTGGAAGTGATGTGATATATGAGTGATCTACCAGAGGACCTTCTTGTGGCCTGAGTGTTACTGATGTGCGGGGGCACATGGATGCTCAAAAGCCCTTTGCTCTTCACAGCTTCCACACTGAGTGAAATACCAGCACCTCAACCCCATAGTAAGCCAGTTTTGGGAGCCACACCAGCAAAAAAGAAGATATTGTTGTTTTTTTTTAAAGGTTGGTTTTCTGCCAGGTTAAACCCCAAACCAGCCCACAGCTGTGTCAGAGGGATGCCAGCACCCAAACAGGAGACAAGGCTGTGACACCAAGCACAAGTGGAGAGAGGAGGATTCCTTCTGTGGTAGCTAGTCTTTAAAAGCATAAAGTTACTCTGCTGCTCACAACAGTTGTCTGTCTGGTCCTGTATTCTGTCTCCGGCTGTGGCAACAGGAAGATCACACTTTAGGTAGATGTGGTGGGTTGACCCAGGCCGGAGGCCGGGTGCTCCCCAAAGCCACAGTGTCACTGCCCTCCTCAGCTGGGCAGGGGAGAGAAAGCATAACGAAAGGCTCGTGGGTTGAGATAAGGACAGGGAGAGATCGCTCACCAGTTACCATCACAGGCAAAACAGACTCGACTTAGAAAAAATTAATTTATTACCAAGCAAAACAGAGTAGACTAATGAGAAATAAACCCAAATCTTAAAAACACCTCCCCCACCCCTTCCTTCTTCCCGGGCTTAACTTCACTCCCAATTTCTCTCCCTTCTTCCCCCAGCAGCACAGGGGGATGGGGAATGGGGGTTGTGGTTAGTTTGTCACACATTGTGTCTGCTGCTTCTTCCTCCTCAGGGGGAGGACTCCTCACGCTCTGCCCCTGCTCCAGCATGGGGTCCCTCCCATGGCAGGGAGTCCTCCACGAAACTCTCCAATGGGAGTCCCTCCCACAGGCTGCAGTTCTTCAGGAACTGCTCCAGCGTGGGTCCCTCTCACGGGGTGCAGACCTTCAGGAGCAAACTGCTCCAGTGTGGGTTCCCCACGGGGTCACAAGTCCTGCCAGCAAACCTGCTCCAGCATGGGCTCCTCTCTCCGTGGGTCCTGCCAGGAGCCTGCTCCAGCACAGGCTTCCCACGGGGTCACAGCCTCCTTTGGGTACCTCCGCCTGCTCTGACCAGGGGTCTTCCACGGGCTGCAGGTAGAATCTCTGCTCCACCATCATCCCCCATGGGCTGCAGGGGGACAGCCTGGCTCACTGTGGTCTTCTCCAAGGGTTGCAGGGGAATCTCTGCTCCAGCACCTGGAGCACCTCCTCCCCCTCCATCTGCACTGACCTTGGTGTCTGCAGAGTTTCTCACATCTTCTCACTCCTCTCTCTGGCTGCAAAAAACTGCTGCTCATTTTTTTTTGCCTTCTTAACTATGTTATCCCAGAGGTGCTGCCACTGTTACCGATGGTGGTGGTCAGCGATGGGTCCATTTTGGAGCCAGCTGGCATTGGCTCTGTTGGACGTGTGGGGAGCTCCTAGCAGCTTCTCACAGAAGCCACCTCTGTAGCCCCCCGCTACCACAAACCTTGCCACACAAACCCAATAGAGTAGAGCTGCGATTAAGTAGTAAGAGAGCAGGATTTTGGTGCACCTGAGCTGACCTAGTAGTTTGCTGCTGCCAGAAGGACTATTCCTACTTTATCCGTCAGCACTCTAACATGCTGGAAAATAATCCTTTTTCCCTTAGTTGGATTACTTTTCTGTTGGGCTAGTGAGTTAGATCAGTTCATCGGAGAGCCTGACAGGCACTGGAGCCATTGCAGAGGAGGGTCTGCAGAGCTGTAAGCTGGTGAGACCTCCCCCGTTGTGGAGACAGAGAGCTGTTGCAGCAGCTCAAATGGTGTTGTCAGCCCTGACCTAGTTCTCATGTGAAATGAAACCTGAATCTAATAATATTTTGTTCTATTTTTAACAAGGTCTATCCAGCAAGCTGCAGTAAGCAGAATAGGTTTAGACCCATCACTGGGTGGGAAAAGTGTGAGAAAGAGCGAAGAGCTGCAGGAAGTGGTTGAAGAAACGGTGCTCTGCCTTTCATCCTTTCTGAGGAGAGGATGTGAGCTGGAGCACTGCAGCACTCGGTGTTTGGATGAGCTGCAAAGCGGAGGCCGTGGCCACTTGTGGTCAATAAAGATTGCTTTTTTGGCACCTTTCCTAAAAGTAGCTTTGTTAAACGCAATGCGTTGGCCAAATTCTAATTGAGTAAATCCGTTCTGTCTCTCTCAGGGCCCCTGAAGTATCGGCTGAGGTAAAATGTTCACTTCATAGGAACAGAGGACTTGCTAATGGCCCAGTAATTCAGCCCCTTGGATGGGATTCTCATTGGATGTCAACTTGTGGAGCTCAGCTGGCTCCAAAGGAGCTACTCTGATTTACACCTGCAAAGACTTGGACCATTATTTTCTGATGATGGCAGCACCAGAATTATCAAGGCAAGGCACAAAAAATAGGCAATTAGGGAATAAAGTGGTCACTGAAAAGGTTTCTTTCTATTACCAGACAGTTAGTGGTTGGATTCTGCTCTGAAGGTTTATACCTAGTGAAAGCCTCTGTCCTGACTCTCGGTATTTCTGCAGTGTATTGCTGTTGTGTTACAACCCGGAGCAGGTGGCCCTCAGCCCAAAGTGAAGTCATTCCTTAACATTTACAGCTTGAAAAGTATTTTGGGATCCTCTGAAGACACTCTCTGTGGTTTATTTTGATAATCAGTGTATAAAATTATTCATGAAAATAAGAGGACTTCCTGAACATCCTTTTTTTTCCCTTTTTTTTTTCTTTCCAGAAAAAAGGAATATTTTACTAATAGAGAACTTTTTTCTTGATCAGTGAACATGAGATATTTTCTTAATCTTTGTCTTATGGCTTGTGGCCACAGGGTGCAACACCTTAGCCCAACTTTAGAATCTTTTTTGTGCTGAGCGTAAAGTGTTTTGCTAAGACAGCCTTTCTCTCAGGTTAGATTACAAGTGTGTCATCTGCACCTCAAAGCTGAATCCTACTAACTTTGACAGAGACAGACTTGTATTTAAGCCTCTCCCTTTTTTTTCTTTTAAGCATAAAAATATTTTCAATGAGATAAACAGAGAAAACAACCTCAAATCAGAGATGCATAGAGGAAAAAAAAAAAAAAAGCAAGGATCCAAATACAGGGAAATGTGAAGTTTTTCCCAGTCTTCCAGTCAGGACCACAAGCAGCTGTGACAGGGAGGGAGGATGATGTGGCTGTTCCCTCCTTATGGGGCATCCTTATGGGACACAGAGCACATGCCCCATTAGGTAACATGAATGGGTGTATGTGCATGCCTTCGTCGCATCCTCAGGGTAAATCCAGGACTGCCCTAGCCTGGAGCATGACTTCAGTTGCTCTGTGGGGGCCTGCATATGTTATGTGTCTCCCTTGAGTAGGATCAAAGAGCAAAGAGCATTCCCTTTAGACCCTTGTCCATACACATGTGATGTAGATATTGTAAAATACACTATTCTGGGCTTATTTCTGAACCATTAGCTCTTTTAGCTCTTCACATGCCCTTTCTTTCAGACTGTCTCCAAATATAAGCAGTGTGGAAGCTACTTTGCCGATGTAGAAAACTGCTCACAAATGGCATATGGCCTGGCATCTTTCTTTGCCACCCTTCTCCCAAGGTCAGGACTGAAATTTAAGAACCTCCACCACTCCTTGCCATGCCTGCGGAGAGGGAGCTGGCCCATGGTTTGTTCAACCCTCTGTGGCCCACGAGCAATTACTGCTTGACTGGCTGTGTTGGGTCAAGTGTGATGAGTGGCCGGGGCTGCAGGGTGACCTGAGCTGTCACCACATCAAGCTGTGAGCCAGTGGGGACTGTGGATGTCGACAACTCTGGGTTTCCCTGGGGTTTGAGCGCTGGCCCAGCACTGTCCTGCCACAGCCACAACCATCGTCTCCTCCTGCGTTTTGAAAGGCATGCGATAAGTCTTTTCTAAGTAGAAAAAACAGCATTGCACAGTAGTGAACCATGTTAGTGCAAAAAATTCAGGGGAAGGGGAGCCTGCCAGTGCAGCAAACACCCTTTCTCCGTGTCTGCCCTTCCCTGTCCTCCCAAGTCCCGCATCCAGCTGGCATGTGCTGCATTGCTGGGCAGGTTGACTCGAGGGCAGGGTCATCACTGTTCCTTATGCTCGCCCCTTGGCTCAGCAAAGGTCATGGGTGAACGTTAGTATAAACAGCCATGCAGGGGGTAGTGTGTGGGCCCAGGAGAGGAACGGGTCCTGCTGCCATTTCATAATAAAGTAAAAAGAAAAGTCTAAATTCAATACTGATGAGCACGATGATGATCATTGCAAAGAGACAGGGACAGTGTGAATCCGGAGACGACTGCATATGCGGTTGATTGCAGTCTGACTGACAAAGTGAATTTAAAGACGGCATTAGTAGTGAAGCCTAGAATGACAGTTTCACTGTATTTTACCGTACGTCCCTGTTCTGGGTCACTTGCACTATGGCTGCAGTTCTGTCATCTGGATTGTATATTCCGTGCCTGTGTCTACTTTTGTTCAGTTCTGTGGGAAAAGTTAAGCTGAAACAGATAGGCTGTTTCTTACAAGTCTTTTATCAACAAGATTTATCACTACTGTGGTCTGCCACAGGGATCAGAAATTAGGTGAGAGGGTCATGTTAGCATCATGGATGTGATTTTAGTTGTCATCATGAAAATCCCCTCACATTTGGATAAACTCTGCGTTATGGAAAAAATGTTATGTTTTATATGTTCAGTGGGGGAGCTGTTAAATTTTTGAGGTGACAAAGGTCAGACACGCAGAAAAGGAAAATATTTTTGTTCTTTCCTTGCAAATTTTGCAAATAAAGGCTGTTGCTGGTTCAGAAGCAGCACAGCAACGGACAGTTTTAGTAAGGAGGATATAGCTACCACTACCACCACCTTTCTTCACCCCCAAATCTGTGCCTGGTGGTATGGGAATAACTGTGTGAAATAAAAGCAAGACTGAAGGAGGCAACCACAGCACACACCAGGACTGATGAGACTGGCAGTATCAGTAGGAGAATGATGATAAGGATGAACGGCAGGGAAGACATGTGTCACTGCTACTTACTTACTTGCCAACCGTATCCTGGGGTGCATCAAGCACGGCATTGCTAGCCAGTCTAGGGAAGTGACTGCGCTGGTGTGGCCTCACCTCGAGTACTGCGTGCAGTTTTGGGCGCCACAGTACAAAAAGGACATAAAACTATTGGAGAGTGTCCAAAGGAGGGCAACAAAGATGGTGAAGGGTCTAGAGGGGAAGACGTATGAGGAGAGGCTGAAGTCCCTTGGTTTGTTCAGCCTAGAGAAGAGGAGGCTGAGGGGAGGCCTCATCGTGGCCTACAGCTTCCTCACGAGGGGGAGCGAAGGGGCAGGTGCTGATCTCCTCCCTCTGGTGACCAGTGACAGAACCCAAGGGAATGGTGTGAAGCTGCGACGGGGGAGGTTTAGGTTGGATATCAGGAAAAGGTTCTTCACCGAGAGGGTGGTCGGGCACTGGAACAGGCTCCCCAGGGGAGTGGTCACAGCCCCGAGCTTGACTGAGTTCAAGAAGCGTCTGGACAATGCTCTCAGTCATATGCTCTGATTTGGCTGGTCCTGTGTGGAGCCAGGAGTTGGACTCGATGATCCTCATGGGTCCCTTCCAACTCAGGATATTCTGATTCTATGATTCTATGATTACTGCCTCTGAATGATCACTGAAGTGTGGTGGGCTTCTGTGTCGTGGGTGCAGAGGTACCTGAGGGACGTGCAGCAGCATTGACATGCAGACTGCAATCCCAGAGGCTTTTCACAAGGGCAGTTTTGTATTGGGTACTAGTACAAGAAGAGAGTAAGAGGAGAGACCAGCAATTAATGTTGAAGAAGAATGAGAGAAAGCAGGTTAACACACAGAAATCTGTGATGGTGATGGTGGTTTAAACTGCCAGTCTGATGCAATGGATGACAAACAGGTGCATGGTTAAATTTTATAGATTTTCTGCCTCTACTTAGGGTAGTCCAGCTTCCCACAGGTTTATATGCCATGACGTTACACATAAACCATCCCTCTAGTTTGACTCTAAATGCTCTATCTAGCCTGGGATCAGCCATTTTTTTCTCCCATCTCTTGCAAACACCTGAGGCCAAATCCTGGAACTAAAAGCTGGGAGGGTCAGTCTCCTCTGCTTTCAGTGTTATATGTATGCACTGAGAACAAGGAGGAAACTGCTGGGATAAAACGCAGTATGGTAGATGGTATGGAAGAAGAGAAGCAACAGGTATGTGGGTAAAAACCTCACAGAGTAATAGGAATTGCAAGTATTTGAGTGCAGTTTTAGATGCAAGAATTAAAAAGGCGAAAATGAGGAAGGCGGAATAGAGTGGGAGTGATTATCCCAGAAGGCTGTTTAATTATTCATGAGGGATGATACTGTAAGAATCAATCATAACTATGTAGGAAGTTTTCATCTGTAGGATCCTTGTCTCCTTGCCTGCTGAAGTTGGAAGGTATGAGGCAACAATTATATAATTAAAGATGTGACCATAATGATTATGCAAAATGGAATCAAGTTAAAGTTGCAAGGCCATGTTGATCATTATTATTATTATATAATTGAATATTTGAATGTATAAGAAAACTTCAACAATTAAAGGCATTCTAAGGGCCTACTTGAAGAAAAATAAGTTGGTTTCATGCAGGTAATTACTAAAATGGCAATAGAATCAAACAAGACCAATAAAGGGAAAAAAAACCCAATTAATGGGTATATAAATTACATTAATTTTAAAAGTCACCCTAACAACAAACAAAACTTGTAATAGAAACTATATTTCTACAGACTTAAGTCAATGGAAACTAAGAAAAGTAAACCAGGTGAGTACAACTTTTTATCTTAGGATAAGAGTTTGTTATAGGTTAACATGTTCACAGGCACGTAACTAGCTTGGTTTTCAGAGATGGCCATATGCTTAGGGCTTTGAATCTGAATGTTTGATGGGATTCATCTTGCCTAGTTTAGACACCTAATAATAGACATTTTAAATTTAAGCTAGTTGTCTTAAGCTGGCTGTAGACTTGGTGAAGAGAAATGGTGTCTTCAGAGAGAAACAGAGAGTTTCTTCTGTCTTGAATGCCAGTCTTACCATGAGATGACTTGTCCTTGAAAGATGCTTATTCTTCTCCAGTGCTTATAAAAGGAGCTTAAGGTAACTAAGACTCGAATGATCTAGTTTCAGGTGATTAAAGACACAAAATAAATCTGTTGGTCTTGGTATCTAAGATAAGGCATCCACATTTGAAAACTGCAACCATCATAGCTACTCTTCAGGCCATATCAAAACAAACTGTTGCAAATCACGCTCTGTATACTCTAACGGCTAGCTCTCAGAAAGGCTGGAGACCAAGCAGTGCAGGCACAGATATACTTAACCAGGGTGTGGACCATGTTGGCAGAAAGCAAAGATTCAAACCCCACTTTTAGAGGGCAGTGTGCCGGAAGGACTCTGTGACCACAGTCTGCCACATTCTGCCAAAGATGGCATTCTCTGTCTTGGTTCACCTATATTTCGACTCCTGCTTGAATAAGTCACTTTGTCTTCAGGAGCTTCTTGGGATTTGTCTATAAACACAGGTTTGTTTGATTGTAACATTTCCCTTTCCAGCCTCTGGACGTCTTGCTTAATTGCCCTTCTCAAATTCTTAAGCTGTCCATCTAAGACTCCAAAAGGCCTAGACTGAATTCAGAGGAAGGGGATGAGAAACAAGAAATGTGCCAACTGGATTTTTTTAACCTTCCTCCAAAAATCCTTCTTACTCTCCTTGCTTGAGACCATACAGCTGTCTGGGTAGGTACCCTCTCTGCCCCCTTCCTTCTTCATCTTTGTTCTTGGTGCCAGAATCAACCAGTTTCTGACAAGGTGGCTACATTAGGTGTGTTGGCAGGCAGACGGGAAGAGCCAGTTAGACAAGAGAGGGGGTGAGAACGTAGCCAGTGCCTGAAGGTGTCTGTGAGAGGGACTCCTGCTTCCCTGGTACCTATTTGCTTCTGGACTATTTACTTGTGCTCCACTCCACCGAATGGGGTGACAGGCGACTGCTCACCCTTCTCTTGGGAGCATCAGCACATGCAGCAGGGCCAGGAGGAAGCTGTGGTGAAGAGGTTCATGTGGCTGTGACCAGGAGAGATGGCACTGTCCAGAAACATGATCTCAGGGATATCTTCTGGAATACATCCTGGTACCTTCTAGTGTAGCTCCACTCTGCTTTCTGCTCCTGGCCTAGAAGCTGGGATCTGCAACCAGCTTCTGAACTTCTGACATCATTTCTGAGCTGGAAACAGCCATAAGCCCCTCTGTTGGGCTCATGATCCCAAATAGTATGACAAACTAGCAAGTTTCTGTTGGATGCAGAAAGAGGGTTGTGACCCCTACCTTGGGAATTGCCATCAGTTTAGAAATTGCTGTTGTTTTCGATTATTTTATGAGTAATCTAGAAAAGATGTTCTCCCCCTACCCTGTGGTTCTGTTGAAAAAAACCCCTCTTTCAGAACACTAAGCAGAAAAGACAAATTCAGGTTAAGGCTAAGAGTTTGTGGGTGTTCAGGCCACAGTACTGAGTGGTAGTTTACTCATACAAAAATTCACCTTTTGTTATTGCACCTCTCCTTGGATATGGCTGATCACATTGATGGTTTTACTATTTTACTTTGTAATTACAGATTCCTTTCACCTCATTTATTAAAATCACTATGTGTCCGAGTAGGCCATCTTTTATGCAACATCATAACAAAAAGATACAATTAATGATCAGTCTTTAAATATATGTATGTGAATTGCAATGATTTTTGAAACATGAAACTTCAACACTTTAAAATTATTTTGCTGAATGAGATGACTCATTATGCCTGGGAAAAAAGATCCTGTAATTTCGTCGTATTTTCCTGTCATTAAGAAAATATTATGCTTCTAGCAGATGAAGGACAGCAAAATTTGCAGACCCATTATTACTGGATAGTGGTAGCAAAGAGAAGTGCATTACATTTGCCTACAGATATGTGAGTGTGTTTTAGCACTCACTTTTTGTTTCTTTAAAAAAAAAAAAACAACAAAGGTATCAATTTAGAGGACAAAGTAGAGCTGTGGTTTGTAGAAGACAAGCCTGGATGCACCAGTGTCTTCAATCCACTGCTTCCATGTCTGTGTCCCCCGTTTGCTCTGTGGACTGACCTTGGACAGACCACTCCACTGGGTCATCCACACATTCTGCAGCTTTTGGTGGACTTTTTGTGGGTACTGGCATATTCCCAAGGGGAGTGGGCATGTTTTGTGTGGGTGTTGGCATGTTTTCGGTGGGTGTTGGCATGCTTTCAATGGGTTTTGGCATATTCCCAGCGGGTACTGGCACACTCTCAGGAGGTATTGGCGCACTTTCTGTGGGTGTTGGCACCCGTTCTGGGAGTGCGAGCATGCCTTTGGTGGGCTTTGGCACGTTCTCGGTGGGCGTTGTCATATTTTCAGTGGGCGCTGGTGTGCTCCCAGTGGGTGCTGGCACGTGTTCAGTGGGCGTTGGTGTGCTCGTGCTGGGCTGCTCACAGCGATTCCCGGCCTCTGACTGTGGGGTGAGAGGAGAGGGGAGCTCTGGCACCAGGATGGCATTACATGTTTGAGTGTCACAGGTCTCTGGATTGCTGCTGTTGCTTGGGAGGGACTCCTCTGCCTTGTGGGACACCCTGAACGCTTCAGCCAGCTCCTTGAGCATGGTCTCGTCAGTAGTGCGCAGCTCAATGCTTGCCTGCTGAGAGGATGAAGGGCTCGTATCAGCATCATCTTCTTCTTCTAAGATGCCATTTCCATTCACCTCTTCAGGGAACTGTGCTTGCTTTATTTTTTTGTACAATTCATTCCTTTCTTCCTGCAGAGCCCGGCAAAGGTTCTCTAGCCTCTGGATTTTCAGCACGAAGCACTCATATTCCTTGGACCTCATGGCTTTCTGTGGTCAAAGACATCAGACAAAGGTGCAGACTGAGTTTGGGTGCATGCAACTCATTGGTGGAACTGGCAATTAAGAAACAATTTGAGATCTAGGAAGCCCTCACAGGACTCTGCCAGGTAGCTGGCTTTCACCAACTGCTCTACAATAACTATGGTCTTTTGTACTGAAACTTCAAGAGGAAATTCACCCCTGTTACTGCAGTGTATTAGCATTCTCCATACAGATTCAGATCAATTTCGCTCCAAAATATTTGCAGGAATACCTGTTCATGATCTGTAGAGGTGGAAAAACATAGTGGATGTTTGTACAGATAAGCATCCAAAAGCCTACCTGGACTTCGGGTGGGTGTGGGTGTGAATTTGGGGGAAAACAAGCTGTATTATATTTTTTATTTATTTTGCTTCTAGATTCTGTGAGAACTTCCTGAATTGGAACATTTTCTTGCTTCTACACACAGTGAGGAAACAAGAGATACAGAAGCCCGTAGAAGTAGCAATAGCACAGAACTACAAAGCTAACCAGAAAGACGTGGTCCAAGTTCAGTGTAAGTTTGGGGTGAAACTTCAGGCAGCATCTTATCTTATTTGAACAAGTTCCAACATGCTTATGAATTTCCTCTGCAAGGGCCCTGTGACAGCATGTTTAAAACTATGGTGAGCCACAGTACTTGTTTTTGGGTCTTAGCATTTGCCTACACAGGAAGTTAATGAAAGGTGTGAATTTAAAGTTCATTAGCTAGAGCACATTAATTCCCTGGGTGGATGCTCTTATGCAGAAAGAAAGTAGCTTGAAGGGAACTAATGCCAATTTGCTTCTATGTGAGAGCATTAACAATCACACATTTTTAGAGCACTTAATATTCACAGTTACATAATTCAGTTTCTTGTGGACATAATGAATGTCTCTGCACGATCTAGAAGCTCCAGCAGTTGGGATTGTCTTTTTCTTTAATGACATCTAATTATCAAGGTAGCTTGGAAAAAAGATCCTTAGATTCAAGAACAAATCTTTCATTGACTTCTGGCAGTTTCAGGTCATCTCATCTCCTATTTAAAGCGTTATGTGGGGAAAGAGCTGCATCCTGAGAAGAAAAAGACTGCTCACCTCTTCAATCATGTCCAGTAATGCTCTGTTACAGTTCTCAAACCTGGATTTCCATGTAGCAGTATCCTTTTCCAACTTCTTCATTTTCTTTGTCATCTATAGAAGCAGGAGAAAAAGCTGAATCACAACACGAATTCCATGCTGCAGATGAAATTAGAGCAGCCATTTTATTCAGGTCTTTGGCTGTACTCATAACTCTGCTTCCAGCAGCTGTAGTGGCTGTGCTAAGTAATAATTTATATTAAGGGATGGATTTAGTTTTAAGGAGCTGCCATATAACTTTCAGCCTCCAGTCTGTGGTCCTAAAGTAGGACCAGTTGATTATGTGGTTAAAAGTGTAACCAACTCCCAAACTATCACAAAAACAAAAGGCAAAAAAAGATGACATTATTCTGTTTGTCTCTTTACCAGCCCACCGTGTTAGATGGCTGGGAAGTTAAAGAAGGGCTTGTATCTTCTGAGCCAGCACTGCCAAGGAAGTTCCCTCTGGATTAGTTACCTCTATACTACCTCCAAACCACACCACTAGCTAAACAGCACCATCTTTCCCTTTGGAAAGTCCCTGCAGACCAAACTCTCTGTGAAAATCATTAGAGGTTGCCTGGATCAGGGCACCAGGATTTTGGGTCCTGGTGGCATAGCAGAAGACTTTTTATTATGAAAGTGGATACAACATGTGGGTGTGTTTGGCTTTTGTCTCCCATTCATTACAGCAAATAAGTACACCAGCTGCAAGGAAACAGTCACTGGGGCTTAATGGTGGGAAGGTGTTGGTGGGCTTCAGCTCTGCTTACGCACTTCAGTGGGAAGATGTGTAGCCTGTGTCAACCTTTCTGTAGCAGTGTCAGTCACCCAGGAGGCTCTGGGCACTCCTGGAGACATGGGCTGACAAATGCAGCTCCAGACTCCCCTCTTTGGTATCTCTGAGGTGTCTGTACCCAACCACCACATTAGGTTTTAGGTAAAATGTTGATTCTTCCAGGCAATTTTGGGTTTAGCTGAAAGGGAGAGTGAAGTGTTCAGTTTGCAGTGCTGAAGTCTAAGCTGCTGTCAGTCGTGACTCAGCGTGCTCCAGACCTTATTTGGATGTTGATGAGATTGTTCTCTAAAATGTGCAGAAATGGTCTCATGTTAGATAAAATTATTGCAGTGAGAAATAGCAAAATCTGAAAGGAAAATCTCAAGCACAGAGTTCAGGTATGAGCTGCTACTCACTTTCTCCATCTCCTGTTTGAAAGTGGCAAACACTTCATTGCTTTTGGTCAATGTTTTCTGAAATTCTTCAAACCTTTCAGAGTAGAGAGTGATCTGCATTAACAGAGGAAAAAACCACAGTAATTTCAGAGTCTCCAGGACAGTGAACTTCTACTTTGGCACAAGACAATAAAATAACTATTGTGTTTGGACACGGAAATTAGCTTCTGTTTAGAGACCATGAAGCACAAACATCAGGCAACTGAAACTCTTTGCATCTTTTTAAGGTTGCAAACTATTATGAGTCCTCTGTTGCAGAAAGGTAAACAGAAGAATAATAGGAAGACCCAGGCCAGTGATTTTAAAAAGACCTGGGAATTATGGGTGCCCGAATGTTGCAACCATACACAGGGTGCCCAGAAGCAAAAGAATTCCCTAGAAGTGGAGACTTCTGAAAACATTTCCCCTGGTAACTCTGTGGAGACTTCAAGAGGACAGCATTAAAGTCTGCAAAGATTTCCAGTCCCTGCCTTTCCTCACAAGCCCTGTATACTTCTTTTCTATGTACAATTGTGCCTGACATCTACAGGAAAGGACTCCTAGGATGACCTACAGAATGGAAGATGATAATGTGATCCCTGGGCCATCTCCATGGGCAGGGACTAACCTGAGCTTGTCCGACCATTGATGCTGTGCAGGACCAGGCAGTGGGATTAACTCGAGGTGAGAGCCAGTGTGGTCAGAGCTGTGCCTGAGCTCTAAGCCTTGCTTCACCACGCAGACATCGCCAAACTCTAACTTTAGCCCGAGGGCGTAAGCTCTGGCAGGCTTTAGCAGAGGAGCTCAGTACAGCCTGGCTGCCCAGCTCTTTACCTGCCATCCTGATTACTGAACAAGCCAGGCTGGGAGCTGGGTGCTACCCTGGCTACCCTGCTTCTGATGTCCGAGAGAGCTGTGGGACAGGCATCCCCACATCACGCAGCAACCACAGTTTTCCCTCTTCCATCTTTCCAGTCCCCATTCGGTGGCACAGGCTGTGGCCAGGAGCTGCACCAGGCAGCACTTGATGTGGTTCACTGGACTCCACCGTTGAAGAGGAGCGTTGCTGCTCCCTTCCTGTGTTATCTGGCACACGGGGTAGCCCCAACACTGAACAAAGCCCACCCTCCGCTTCACACCGCCGTGGTACTGCACCGGATTCCTTCAGGCTGCGTCCCTGCACCATGGCTTGAGCAAGCTGAGAGGGCACCTTGTCAGCTCTGGTTTGTAGCCTGCGTGTGGACTGCAGCTGCGGGCAAGGCCAGCAAAGGCAGAGAAAATAATCCCCTGCCAGCCTCTTCTGCCAGTTACGCTTCACTCTGTGAAGCAGAGCAGAAGAAAGATCTGTTGCAATGTGCCAGCATTTAAGACTGTTAGGGCTCCGTATTTGCTATCAGTTTACACCTGGTAGCCATGTAAAAGTTCATCTGTGGCTGTATTTTGTCAGGAATCCATATTCTTATATCTAAAATCTGTGGATGTTTTTGAAGAAAAAAAAAAGGGGTTCTAAAGATCTGAGATTAGTTTTTCTATAAGATTTTCTTGTTTTCTGCTTTTTCTGTCTTTTTTTTCTCCTGAGTGGGAAAAGCACTTTCAAGCTCCAAAATCAGGCAGGATGCTCTATAGATAAAGCATGGTTATCTCCTCTTCGGAAAAGAAGACCAGCTCCAACTCAATACACTTCCTTCTGGTGCTGGAGCACCCCTAGCAGTGTTTAGGTGATCGGACATTTCATCTGTCCAGCCTGACAGCCTTTGTTAGAAAAAGAGTGATTGGTGTAACACGTGTCGGCTGAGGTGGGGTGGGTGCAGAGCAACGGGAGGTTCAAGACCAGCCTGCAGTATTCAGGCTCTGGCTGGAGGCTAGCTGCCCTCTCCACACCCGCGGGGAGCTGACTAAATGATTAGCTAGGAGCATTTGTTTTGTGTGGTGCCAGCCAACACACACCCTCCCCTGATACTACTCTTCAGTTACTGAGGAAAAGAAGATTTAGAAAATGTTGCTAATAGTGGGGTGGGTTTAATTTTGATTTTGAAATCAGATATGGTTATATTATATTTCATGTTCATTCTGTCTAGGTGTTATCATGCTCCTTGTCATGGCTGTAATTGCAGTGTACTGTAGATGTGCCCGAGCTAAGTTTAAACGAGGTAGTAAGGGTCCTGGTGGCTGTGAGTAGGGCACTGGCTGCAGCCCTTCCCCGCCGAGCTGGCTGAAGGCATGAGGGGCTAATCCGTGCAGAGCTCTGGTGCCAATATTGGAGCTAGCTGACAGGAAGCTTGCATACGTGTATTTATACTAGGCTGTAGCCAGAGCCGTGACTGATGCACAAGCAGAAACTCGGAGGGATTTGTGTTAGCAGCCTGACTCCCTTTGTCTTAAAAAACCTCACCTCAATTCTCTGTTTCTGCTTTTCCCTTCCAACTTTTGCCTATTGTTTAATTACATTAAAAACCTTTCAGGTTTGAACAGGGCAAGGTCTGATCTCAGCTGGGGCCCTTGGCAGTACCATAGCACCAAGAATAGCTTCTGCAATTTAAATTTGAATAATAAATGAATGTTTTCATAGTGGCTGGGAACAGGCTGTGAGACTTGCCTCATGCTTCTCGGTTAGGGAGATGAGGACCCCCTCGCTGCTGCCCAGTGCCCATCCAGCGCCCCTGGCAGTGTGGGCGAAGAGAGCGGAGGCAGCAGGCGAGAACTGTGAGTGCAAGGCTTTGGGAAGTGGGGGCATCTCAGCATCGCCATGCCATCAGGGTGCTACAGCGAGGATGCCCCTTTGGCCCTGTTACATTCTTGGTTGCCATAGCCCAGTGGTTGCGCTACGCCGGCTACTGAAAATTAAAGGCCTCAGCTGACTTTCATCTTCTCGCTTTGTTTCAAAGCATGAAGCTAAAAAAGTCTGCCTAAACAACATTCCCGGGGAGGGCCTGCGGCATCCTGGGAAGCACCACCGCAGTTCGGGTATATTGCCTCAGTTGGTGCCAGATCCCTGTCACCCTTTGGAGGGATGGATTTAGCTGTCTCAGGCACACTGTGACAACCAGAAACAGGCTGGCATGAAGCTGATGTCCCCTGATTCCTTCCAGCTCAAGGAAGCAGTGGGTTTTCATCACCTCCTCTGAAATGGAGCGGTATCTCACTCACTATAGTAGGCAGTGAGGGCTGCCTTATCTCATTGACCAATGTCTTCTCCTTATCTCATTGACCAATGTCTTCTCATAATTTCCATGCAGGTGTTCCTCTGTTAATATCTATTTGTTGTTTTGTGCTGTTTGCATCAAGATGCTCTTTATGCTTTTTCTGTTCTGCGCTTGCACAACAGCTTGCATCTGGTCCATGAGGGAGGCCCTTCAGTGCTACCATACTGGAAATAATAATAATAATATTCCCAGTAATTCCAAATGGAGGCTGCTGTCTAAGTGACAAAGCTCTCACACTTGAGCAGAACACCGAACTGCATGTTTCATTCCAGCAAGTGAATCACTTAATTTTCATCTATGCAAGTCTGCAAGGAGCACATGTATTATCAATGCCTTCGCAGACTTGTTTAACTGGATTTTTCTAAAAACAATTTTACCATTTCAGATGTATGCTTAATATATCCTAGCTTTTATCAATACCTTCAGTTTCATTAAAGCAGCTACAGAGATCTGCCTGCATACACAACTCTTTCTGGTTGAACATAAAAGTTTAATTAAAACCACTCTGAGAAAACTGGGAGCAGGTTTGCAGTCAGGACAGACTCAGCTGGAGGCCTTTGAGGTTTGATTGCAGAACCTGTCAAACTGGTGTCAGCAGCAGTTTATATGATATTCTTCGGTGTGCTACTAGCTTATCTTAGCCTTTGAAAAAACATGTAAAGGACCAAACACCTCTTAGCATGTTTCCAGGTTATCAGTTTAACGCTAGTCTTTCTTGACTGCTCAACAGGTAGGAATTAGACCATCTACAAGGGCAAAGCTGGAACAGCTTACCAGTATGATTAAGTGTGAGCAAGGGCTTAGGAGAGGGCTTCCTGAAGGGTGAGGAGATGGGCAGCTGCAAGAGGGCTGAAGGACTGATTCCCCCCCCCCCAAAAAAAAAAACCCCTCTGCTGTGGGGGATCTTTCTCGTAGATAGGTCAAAGAAGATAAACCTACATGATTATGTCTGTAAGTCTAGGAGAATCTCTTGATGCTGTCTCTTTTTTATGTGAAAGAGCAGCATGTCATCTAGTGTTCCCACTCGTATTCAAGGTCAGTTATTGCATTGCTCTCAAAGTGTAGCATATACTGCCTGTTTCCTGTATTTACTGCCTTTCACTACAGCCTGACTCTTAGTGTAATTTTGGCAAGTTTTTAATTGAATGTTTCAAATTCCAGCTAAACACTGAAATCCCAGAGGCCCCTTGTATAAGCCCTTAGTAGGCAGAATTCCTGCTAAAGTTAATGAAAACGCTGCCTTCACACCCCAGTCCAGAAAAGCACGTGAGCACATCAGCTCCTGTTTGGTAAACATGTTTCATGATATGTGTGTACTCCAGTGCTCTGCTGGATTAGGAACCTGCCTGAAGGGTAGTTATGGTGAATAACCAAGCCAAGGCATGCACATTGTTGTGTGGTTGAGTACTGTAAACATTCATAAATCACAGCACCGTAGAATGGTTTGGGTTGGAAGAGACCTTTAAATTAGGTCATCTAGTCCCACCCTCCTGCCATGGGCAGGGACACTCTCCACTAGACCAGGTCGCTCAAGGCCCCATCCAACCTGGCCTTGAACACTGCCAGGGAGGGGGCATCCACAGCTTCTCTGGGCAACCTGTTCCAGTGCCTCACTACCCTCACAGTAAAGAATTTTTTCCTAATATGTAATCTAAATCTACCCTCTTTTAGTTTAAAACTGTTACCCCTTGTCCTATTACTACACACCTTGGTAAAAAGTCTCTCTTCATCTTTATTATAAGCCCCCTTTACATATTGAAAGGCTGCAATAAGGTTTCCCCAGAGCCTTCTCTTCTCCAGACTAACCAACCCACATGCCACAGTATGATTTGCAGTATGGGCATTACCTTACAGTTGGCTTGAAAACAACCTGTTTCCTTTGCAATTGTCTACAGGATGTAGAATGAGGCTAGAAGGAATACATAGAAAGTAGTTTGGATACTTTACCTGGAATGTGCCTCATGGGTTAAAACCTGGGAAACTAAGGCACACCATGCAATCACCTCTCCTACGTCACCTGTGCCTGCAGGACAGTCTCTTGCTCCTTTAACATTTTGGCCTGGAGCTTCCATTCTGCAGCTTGGTTCAGGAGCTGTATTTTGGGCAACAGAGAGAAAAGTGTTAGGTCTCTAGTTTATCGGTTGGAAATCCTCATCCTCCAGCTACCTATGCTTCTGCCACTGCTACCTTGATAAGGAGTGATCTAACTTTCAGATGAATGTAGTTAGAGGAGTTAGGCAAGACAGAGTATTTAGTGCTATCCTGACACATGGGGCAGGGCTTTTGGTTTCCAAAGGCATATTTGAATAGGAGTTCAAAACCTAGTTGGAAGGAAGTGTGCAGTACAGTGGGCTCTAAAAAGTGTGGTATTTAACTGTATCTTCACTAGACTTCTAGAGAGTGGTTATGATATTTTCTGGCACTTTCATTTCAGCACAGGTCTGGCCCAATTCCTGCTCTCCAGTGAATGGCAAAGTCCCTTTGACATTAATGATCAGGACCTAGCATACAGGTATGGTCACAGTCAGACGTGCCTCAAAAAATCTGTGAGCTTTCAGAAAGGGAATGCATAGTAAATGTCGTACGTTTACTGTCATCAGTTATCTTTGGGCTCCATTTGCACTGACATGCCATCAGCAAAGAATCCCAGCTCAGGGTGATAAATGCCTGCCTTAGATCAAGGAGGCAGCCCAGGAAGAGCTTGACTGCAGTTTCATCCCTGGCTGCTCCTGGGAAGATGCGATTCCCTACTTCAAGGTATTTGGCAAAATGACATTCTAATGTGCAGGCTGCAGGTGGGAGGGTCGGTCGAGGCTGAATGAACTGTAGGAATGAGGAGTACACAGACTTCTCCAGGCTGCAGTTCTGAGTCAGCACTTCCAAAGTCCCTGGTAATAGTCTAGCAATTGGTTTAATCTAAACGCAGGAAACATTTGCTGAAGTGTTAAAGAAATGTGCCTATCGCCTACCTAATGTTTATAAAGCGGTTTACTGGTTAGGCCAAATATATGTTAGAAAAAGAATGCTAATGAGAAATGAGATATAAACAAGTTAGTTTACCACAGGACTTTCTTCTGTTGGATTAAATTGTCCTGTTTAAAATAGCACAGTTGATGTCTGAAAATATATTGAAAAAAAAAGTACTGTGTAAGTCAACAGATCCTACTCTCATATTGGAAGTGAAAGGTGACTAGACATGCAGAAAATGTCTTTGATCCCTAGTAAAAAATTTTATTCTAAACAGTTTTTTTGAAATAACACATGGCAAAAGAGCCGAGGATGTACCCTACAAATGCTGACTGAACAACATAATGAATTCCCTCCCTGTCTCCAGCTATTTGTGGCACAGAGACTATCTGAATTAACTTGTTGCCCATATATATATGTATATATATGTAATCTCTAGAAAAATATTTCTTCAATCAATTTGGCCTTTTGATTTGGACCCACTGAATTTTTACCATCTACAATTTGAGAGACAAGAATGTTTTACAGCTCAAGTATGCATTGTATGAAGAAATACCACTTTCTGTTTGTTGTATACCTGCCTCTTCATATTTATTTTGAGAATTTAATTTGATGTTTGGTTCAATGGAGATAAGTCAAATTCTTGAATTTAGATCTTGTTGACTAAACTTTCAAATAGGTTGTGTCATAGCCAGTAAAAAGAGATGGTATGCGTGGGCCTGGGTTAAATGAGCCTCAGTTCATGTGTTTGTTTTCTTGGGAGAGGATATGTTTTACATGCATAAAAATAATTTTTTTTTTAAGTTTGGATGAAATCTGGATTTTTAAGTTTCATGTTTCTTCCATATCTATTTGTTTGGGGGTTGGTTTTTTGGTTGTTTTTTGGGGGGGTTTTGGGGGTTTTTTAGGAATTATAGGGTGTCTGGTTTGAATGATTTAATGAAAAGTGCTTTGAAAGCTACCCAGTCTCTAGGCCAGTCATTACTTCCAAGAACTGGGCTTTTATCTATATTGCTTAAATCTCAGCTAGGGTTACCTCCATACCCAGTGTGCCTGAGATAATGAAAAGGTCCCAGCTCCTGTGCCATGTCTTCCGCCACAGCACAAGAGATGGACAGAGAAGGCAAAGAAAAGTGGCTTCTTTTGCCTGTTAATGAAATCCTTCTCTCTTATTGACTCATATAGGTTCTGCAGCCAGTAAAAATCCAAGAGTTAATAAACTCTTCCGTAATGGAAGCAAGTTACAGAGAGGCTCGCTCAAATTAGCATGCACTCTTACGCAGCCTGAGGTCATCTGCAAACACCAAGCTGGGAGAAAACGGATCAGGAGAACTGATACATTTATTAATAGGCTATGAAGTGGTAACAAGGAGGCTGAAGTATAAAGAAGTGAACAAATACTGCATGTGGTGTTTACAAAGGGGCACTTCAGTCAAGTGTGGTATGTTTCCCTGTATTATTAGAGCTGTGATAGCTGCTGGAGGCTGAGATGGTCACATCATGCTCAGGACTAAAGAACCAGTCCCCAAGAACATACATTCCCATTTAATGACATGGATCTAGGGACTGGTTTAGTGAAAATTAAGCTTCCCTTTTTGCTGCTAGACTCTGCAAATTCCAGTTATGTAGAAATCTGATCAATACCTTCCAGTCATATACTTGAAAGCCATGGAGGCTATAAAGTGCAATTATTGCACATCAAAGTTTGTATTACAAGTGCTAAAAATGTATGGTATGGAGAGGAAGTCCAAGTAGCGCTGACCAGTTATGGGATGATAGCAAAATTGCATCCTTAGGTCAAGTTGACCCTTTGGGAAGGCCACACAGTATGAACTGTTGCTGCTTATAAAGGGAATTGCATTCTTTGTTGCACATATAAAGTGAATCGTGCAAGCAAGAAGGTGATCTGCCTGTTGAGATGTGATCTACAGAGGCTGCAGGAGGGGACATCTCTCCTTGTCCGAGGTAAAGAAGTTTTGTATAGAGGCAAAGATTCCTACGTAGAAGAACTGCCTGGGAAGACATCAAAGTGAGCCTTCAAGGAGTAATCAAATAGATAAAAGAATACAAAAATTTTAATTTAAAGACATTTGCAAAATCCTGCAGCAAAAGCCATGCACAGGGATGTGAAAAATGGAGAGAATCAGTATATAGTTCTGAAAGCCATTCAGTCAAATGACAGGACACTGAAATGCAGTAAGGCTCTGACTTTGCACATTACTGCGCTGGAGAGAGGTACAGCTAAAAGAGAGGACTCCGTCAAAACTACCTTGATTTCATACATGCATATATATACATTACTCCCACAGACACTAGTACAATAGCTAGGTGGGTGGGACTAAGAGCTCAGCAATAGAATTGAGGTGGGAGATAAGTGTAGGCCAGCTCTCTGGGTGCTGGGCTACCTGTGATGAATCATGACATGCTAATTGTGCCTTGACTCATTGCATGGCTTTTGGCCAGTCACTGAAGTTCTTCAACTAAATCTACCTTGCTCTGAGGTGATGTTAGCCATACATCCCCAGCCTACCTCAAAGGCAGGGTTTTTAAGCATTAGTTTGGACAGTATGAAAAATACTCTTTGTACATGGTGCATATCATTATACACCCACTGCTTAAAGGCTTTGTAGCTTGTTTTCGAACCTATTATTTCATAGGTGCTAGTCAGACATACAGCAAAGCCACAAAATCTCCCACTCTCAAATGTAGATGGTGATGACTTTCACTGCTTTAAAAGAAATTAAAATACCAAAACTGTGCATATCAGTTCTGGATAAAGCACACAAAGTTTGGCTAGAAACAGGGCCAGTCACAGGCAACAGGCTGCCCCAAAACTCACATTCTGTGAGGCACAGCAAGAAAGGTCATTGACACAAGGCTGTATTTCTCAGTTTTCCACAGAGCCAATGCCCTCTCTTTTACATCTTCTGGGTTTTTTTTTTTTCCCAATATCTGAAATCTGGTACTCAGTAGCAAAACTCACAGTGACAGCAGTAAAGTAAGTCCAAATTTGCTTTGTCATTGTAAGGGATTTCTTGGAAATGTTTCCTGGGGTTTGAATCTGCCAAGGATCAATGGTCACAAATGAAATTTTGGGGTTTGGCTTTACACAGGCCTCACAGTGAAAGGGAATAACTCAGATGGGCCACAAATCGTCACTCAATGGCATGCAGATGTGCACCCAGAGAAGCCCCAGCTTGTCTTCCCTCTCAGTCTTTAGCTGGGAGTAAAGCTGAGCAGCAGTAGGTGTTCCAGCCACAAGATCAGTGCAGAGAATGAGGATAGATGCTCTTACGGGCAATTTTTGGCAAGAGGCGTTTGCTGTGTTTCCCTTGTGCTCTAGCCACGGGGCTTAGAGTCCCACATTTTCATCCCTATTTTGTGATACTTTGGCCATGCTTGTGCTAATGGATCTGTTTCCAGATATGAGGAGGGGATAAATATGCTCTCTTTAGAGCTCTCTCATGCTGCTCCTGAGTTAGTTGGAGGACTGGTGAAAACTAAAGCTTTCTTCCAGCCGATGACAGCCTGTCACTCCCCCTGAGTAGTCTCACTGCTGCCACCGCTGAGAAGAGGGACTAGGTGTCAGTGTTGAACTCTGATCCTTTGTAGATGTGAGGATTGCTGTGAGAATACCAGGCAGCCTGAGAAAATTAATTTTGGTCCGATTGAATCGCTAAATGTGTGAGACCACGGAGGAGTGCCCTCTTCCTGTCCTAGCTGTGCCTGCGGGGAACAGCTACCACTCTGCAGTTTGCCTCAAAAACTGTAAATGCCAATGAAAGCAGTCTTGCAGGGGCTGTTCCTTTACACCGAGCATTGACGGTAGCAATAAAAAACTCTGCTACCATATCCCAGCTTGGACCTGGAGAACCAATATATTAGTGAAATAGCATGCAAGGCTTGTTTTTGGCCTAAAGTTAGATAAAAGACAGACAGATTAGAAGGATAGGTACGTATTCCTTTTCTTTCTGATGTCGCTCCTCAGCTTCCTTCATCAGTTCCTGAGACTGCTCCAACTTGGCATCCACCAGTTTCTGTTGAAGTTCTCTGTGCTTAAATATTTTATCAAGGTGCTGTAAGAAAATAAATTCTGCTGAATGCGCAGGTATAATTGTGTACACAGACCTTCATGCTCATGCATGTACAGCTATCTATTGGAGCACTCGTAAGACAAAAATATTGCAAAACAGGGAGACTCCCAGCGTATTGCAATTACTAAAAAAGCTACAGTGCTGATAAGAACAAACTGTGCCAGAATTTGCATGTGAAGGGAAACCCATTATGTTATCTACTTTGATTTATTATAGCAAATACAATTTTTTAAAAGCACCTTAGCATATTTGCCAGTTCTGTCATCTACATGTTAAGTCATCAGTATAAGCCAATATAACTGAAGATGAAATAATTTCTCATCAATAATAAATATGCAGGGGGGACACTTTTTTGGAGCTGTTAAGTGGCCAGCAGGTCTAAGCCACTGCGTGGATAAATGTGTAAAGATACATTGCACCTGCAGTACTTGGGAGCAGGTGCACAGCTAATGCCATCCTCTCTGTAAATACAAGCCTTGTACATCCCTTTTGCTCTGGTGGCACGTGCTCAACGTGGGCTTGGAGAACCTGGCTGAAAGTATGTGAGTGGTGACGTGGAGGAGATCAGACCGGGTGAACCAGAGGCCTCCTCTGGCCTGTAAAACATCTGGCTCCATGGCAACCTTCAGGAGGTAAATGTTGCTGATAACTCTCTTCACTCTTGCTTCATTTAGATAAATTTCACAGGAGAAAATAGTCTGAGTGCATGCCTCTGCTTTACATTTTCTTCTTATAGAAACCACAAGATGGGAATGTACATTTCCTTCATTCAGCATAAGACTTCATACATGATGCAACAGATTTGGAAATGCATGTATTGTATTGGGCATTCCAGATTGTAAGGACAGATTACTTATGTTTTATTCAGTATGATAATGTTGTCTGGTTGCACTGAGGCTCACAATAAACGTATTTAGAAACAATGAAAAGACCCATTGTGATATTTGTTAGCGTTTGTCATAAAATAAAAAAAAGGTAGTTTGGGATTTTACTAGAGGGTTTTTTTGTGTCAAAATTTTCTGACCAACTCTAATGGCTACAGAAAGAATAATTTCCCATCTGGCTATTATCTGCTAGATCTTATGGGGAGCCTTGTGCCTGCAAAGAAGAATCTACTCCAGGGTGCTGGCCTGCACAACTCCTTGCCCACAGAGTTTGCCACGCAGAGCCCGGCAGGCTTGCGGCACGCATAGTCCCGCTCAGACGGCAAAGCGTGATGGAGGCTACCCTCCTTACCTCCACGAGACACCCCAACGGGTGCCCACAGGGAGGACAGGCTGGCAATGTGTTCTGCTTTCCCCAGGGAAGCCGGGTTTGCTGCCTGTCCCTGCGGGCAGCCAGGGCATTATTGCTCTCACCTCTTCCCGCAGCTCGTACTGGTCAATGATGCTTTTCAGCTTCTCTGCCAGCTCCGTGTTCTCCTGGCAGAGCTTCATGTTCCTCTCGCTTTGCTGCTCGATCTGAGCCTGGATTTCACTCAGCGTACCCTGGAAATGATTAGTTATTTCTTTCCTCTTCTCATCTTCCTCCCGTGCCCGCTGAATTGTTTCCTCCTGTTGTTAAATGGGAGAGAATGCAGTCATGAAAGATGCATAATAAGTGGTTCCAGAAAGATATTGTTTCAGAGTAGCATAAGGCTTCCCTTTGAAGGATTACACGTGTTTGCATTCCTCTTTGGAGATTTTCTTGCTTTCATTTGCTTCAGCACTAAGCATGATTCTAAATTTACAGAGCAAATTACACAGTGGCCTTGAAAAAATTAGGGAACTAAGAATTTGCATTTATAAAGATGGATATAGAGTAGAGTTTCAGATCAAAGCAAGCCTGGAAAGGGGACATACATGCATGTCTTGATTCATGATACTGCAGCACAGCTTTTGCCTTGGAAGAAGATATTTAGTGGAAGAAGTCAAAAGCTCTTTTATCAAAATTCTTTTTGATCGAATTAAAAACTCACCCTTTAAAAATGCCTCCTTTTAACTAAGAATCCTCAGATCAAATTTATGGTCTTTGGGATTTTCATTTTTAAGAGAAATCCATCACTTTCTGTAGAATCCCTCCCAATTCCTCAATTTTCCTTCCCTTTTTAACTGACACCAATATTTGGACTAATTTATTAGGTGGTGGAATGAAGGAAAGCTTGTTGCCTGTTTCTTACAGAATCAAAGCAGAGAATCAGAATTTCACCTGGAGAAAGACCGATGGATTGGGTTTTTTTACCAATTATTGAAATTCTGTTTTGGATTTGTTTCTCTAAAAAAAGAGTGCAGAAAGAATCTGAATTCATTGCTTTGAATCAAGAAATATGAACTATATTTATTCCCTACTCATTTGCTTCGAGGGCAGTCTGCCCTTCTGGGGAAGGTAATCCTGATGTACAGTGGCCAGGACCATATCTGCTGTAGTTACAAATCATGCCAGAACCACATTATGCAAATGGCATACTCTAATAAGCTTTCAACTAGCATAGTCATTTACATAAAAATCTCTGATAACACTGCATATGGATATTTTCTATAAATATAGTTGAATAAAACCTTAGCTGACTCTAATGAGGTATAATTTATATCATAAATGTGGCATAAAAGGTGTTGATTCAGGCCCTACTCTTAAAGTAAGTTGAATACCAAATGACCCAATTTCTACTTAGCATGCACAACACAAGCCTGATCTTGGACAACTGCCTTTCAAGGTGAGGGACGTTTGTCCTTTTGCTGACCAGGGAGCGATAGAGATGACAATAGTTTGGATGACAGGAGGAAAGTAGTGGAGCCATTAGTGCTCATAATAGCGAAGTGCACAGAGATCACCATGAAGCCCTGCTGTGCTCTGCAGTTTACACAAGAACACGTGTGTGTACTCACAAACGGAGTAAAACAAAGTGTGAGGCCAGGAGGACTCTCACTCTTAAGAGGAAGAGAGAATTACAGAGGGAGCTGGGCAAACGGCCTGGGGGCGATCCTGTTTCAGTACCTGGGTTGGAAATTGGACACATGAAAAATTTTCAGCAAGATGAAAGAGAAACTCTCTAATTATCTTTTTTTAATTGGTGAGAATGATTTTGAGTTAGCCTGAAACATTTTGCTTGGCCAGAAATTGAGCTGTGTTCTGTTTGTAGTTACTTTTTGTTTTACTCTTTTTAGGACAATTTTGAAACAGAAATGCTGTTCCAAAGTAGACTTTAAAATGCTACTCAGAAGGTGTTTTAAATTAACTGCTTTACAATTCCCAAAATGAAACATTTCACTTTCTTTTGAAAGGGGATGTTTACAAACAATACTGTCCTTTTTATGTTTTGTTTGCAACTTTGGCAAATTTAAACAGAATTCCTAGATAGTTTTGGTCAAGTCAGAACTCCATTTTACCTCTAATAAACTGTTTAAAAAGCCGCTCATGCCTCTTAGTTCTCCACTGTATAGGTGCAGCCCTGAGGAGGGAGAAGAGTGACCAGGTGCTTTCATTTCAAGAAGTCAAAGACAGAGTGAAAATTTGAACTTGCATGTCTGGAGTTCTATTTCTATGGCTTCAAAACATCAGAACTACTTTGGCGTTATAACATGTCACTGCTGTGATTTAAAGCTCTCTGGAGTAATAAATCCAGCTGAATATAAAACAAAAAATCGGTGGATTGTGTGTATGTCACACCAAACAGTTCTGTTACAAGGTGAAACGACATCCTGAGAGTAACAATCAAGCAAATGTAAAAATCCCAACCCGTTCATGTGATACTCAGAGGATCTTAGTTCCGGCTCATCCTCTATTCTGAGGTAGAATAATTATACAGAGCACAGAGACAATACAAAGATTCACAGTTAAAGACACTGAGCCAGGAAGCACTTAGTTGCAGGGCACAGTGTTTCTCTTGACCTCTTCTGCTTTGGAGAAAAAGATATTTGAGGGGGATATTTGCCTGGGGTGCTGGGGTGTGTCCCAGAGAGCTCCTCATAAAACAGCAGCGAGTTGTTCGATCCTTGGTGCCCCACTTACAGATTAAGGGTGCGTGCGGGCGAGAGGAGCTGACCGAGCAGAAAGGCGATTGCGTGGTCACGGCATGGCGCAGAGACCCTCCGGCATTGCCTCTTCCCTGCGCCAAGGAAACAGCCCCCCGCGCCTCAGTGCCCTGCGGGGCCATGGAGATGGCCACCATGCTGCCAGTGCCCAGCTGACCGAAGGCTGGTGCCCGGTCCCTAAGCTAATATGGTTTCTAATCTCTGATTCCTACTGATAACACATGACCAGTCTTTGGAGTTGTCTGTGTTAAACCTGAGCCTTTGCTAGCTCTAAAGGCCTCCGGCTGAGCCTGCGCCCGCGCTGGAGCCAGGGAGGGGGCTGGACGCCCGTGGTGCCGCCAGCAGAGCCCTGCGTCCCCAACAGCTCTGCTCCGGGGCTGCAGGGTGTGCTCCCCTTCACCCACCTCACCTGGCTGGGCACAATCTGGCAAACCCCAAATCATCAGTGTCACCCGGGTTTTATCACAAGGCTACAAACCTATCACGGCCCCAACTCTTTGCTTATACCTGTCCCTGTAACCTCAGAAAATGCACTTTTTTCCAATGGGTTCCTTAGCCCTTCCCATTTCAAGACCCCACAGAGTAGGGTAAGATCCTTAAGTTTTCCCCCAAACTGGAGGCTTGAAGACTGATTTCTATTCTGTGTTACTGCTGTTGCAGCTGAAGTAGCTGTGTGGAGTCCAGAACTCCCGGCTTGCTTGGTTGTTGGGAGCAGAGCAGAGGGTGTTTGGGGTGGTGACTTCTCAGCATCATCATGGTGAGTTCATTATGTGCAAACCACTCAGGACTTGTCAGCTGCTTCACTCTGTGCTTATTCTTTTAATAGTTTTAAATTAAGCGCTCAGTTTAAGAGATGAAAGCAAAAAAAAAAAAAACAAAACCAAACAAACCAACAAACCAGCATTGTAGTAGTCTTTTTAGATTTCCAGTTGTGGAAGACTGAAGTCCAGCCATAAACTACTGTTCCCTTTCCTCTGCCTTTTTTTAATCTATATCTACACTGTCAAAAATACATTCTTGTGTCCTACTGCAGTACTGCTATCAGTCTGCTGTGTTTTACTGCTAAAAATGTAAGAATATATTGAATAAAACCTTGAAAAATTAAGACAAGGATATTTTGCAGTTTGGGATTTATCACCGGAATGTGAGATAATTTGCAAACAGAAGGGCAGGGCTGTCTCTGGTCCTCCTCTCTCTGGGGCAAGTCAAGACGACTGTTGGTCTGCTGAAGCCATATCAACTGAGGCGATACGAGCAGGGACTCCTCATTTTCAACGACCCGTTCGCCTCATTCCCAGGCACTACGGTCTGAGCCTCAGGTCTGCAGCTTGGAACTGAGCCCACAATCAAAGCTGTTGACTGTTGCGACATTTGTATGAAAGCCATCGCTTAATGCCCTGTAGCAGGAAGGGCAAGGGACCTGAGATGTTCAGATGTTCACGTCACTACAAGATGCTAAGCAGCCACCAACCTGTCAGATAACTGGGAGAACACGAACACAATGCAGGGAAACGAGGGGGCTGTTGGTCTTAGCAGAGCTACTCTCTGGTGCAGTGGGAACACATTCTGCTATTTCACGAACATTTATCGTGCTTTTCTTGGAGGGAGAATTAAACATCTGTTTTCTGCTGTGAAGTGTAACTGTAAGGAAATAATCTGAATAGCTGGACTGTAAGTCAGATTTCGAGGCCAGTATCCAATACTAACGAGATTTTTTTTTTCCCTGCTCTGCACTGTGGATTTTCAGCGCAGCTCCGCATTGCATATTCATCACCACTTGGCTGCACCGATCTCCAGTTAATGGGAATTCCACACACCAGATGAGTGAAGATGACATTTACATGACGTGATGTGCATACAATGTACCACATGGCAAGTCAGAGTAGGTTCGTGATCTGGACAGGCCAAGTTTCTCCTTTGCTATTGAAATGACACAATCTCCTACAATTTTTATTTCCCATGCTTTGGAACAGAATCAGAAGTGCTAATCCCAAGTGCTAAAAATTATGAATCAGCTTCTCTGTCCTGCCAAAACCAAAATAAAAATGACTTAAACATGAGATTTTTAAACTAAGGTTTGAAGGATTCTCCTGTTTTGAGCCCTCTCAGTACAGTCGTAAGTGAAAGAAGATCACACTCATTTAAATAAAGAGAAGATGAGATTCTGGAGATTCACAGGTGTCCAGGAGCTAAAGCTTAAAGGCCAATATTCCAAGAATTATATAAAAATTATTAGAAAAACAAAATTGGATAAAGATATTGAATGCCTTTGGTTACTAATAATTTAATGCTCATTCATTCTGCAAGTATATTTTGCCTTACTGTCTTATTTAACTTTGTTGTTTTTACACTGAAGGCACAGGAATCAGAGAAAAGCTACTATTCTGGGTTTCTTAAAAGGTCTCCAAATTCTTACAAAGACGTGGCCAACATTTGAACACTTCTTCCTACTACAAGAGCAGCTCACCTGGCATAGGTAGAGGATAAAAATCAGACCTGAGTCTGAAATTGATAGGTTTATTTAGGGGACCTAGTCCCAAAGTAAAGCAGTCCAACAAGTGGAAAGATGTTGAAAAGAGACTTTCCTAAATGTAAAGATGAAATGTGTAATGAAGTATTTATATGCAAAGAGAAAAGAAAAACTCATACTCTCCACTAGTGAGATTAATAAGCATATGATAGCTGGGAAATCGTGTGAGGAATTCAACAAAACCTGTTCCAAATATGTTTTCCAAACATAATTAGTCCTTCTTTATACCCCAGTTTCCACTGATTTGTTCTGCCGATATGATTTGTTTGGTTTAGAAATCTCAGTTAAGTCTATGCAAAGCACTGTACACTGTACTCTTAAATCACTTTAAAATTGGCTTATATTTCTGCTGAAAGATTTTGGCCAAAGACGGTCTGGTAAATCAGTGTGGATCAATACCGAGGTATAGCTCAATGTGCACTAGGTTTAGTACAAATGACAGGCACAAGTTTAATTGACACTACCAGTTTTGCAGTACTATAACTGAGCACACAGAGATTTGCTTCTGGTTTTCCTAACTATCAGTTAAACTGCTTTTGTCCTTCTACTAGTGCACAGTTTGAGTTTATATGTGGCTGTTCCCCCTTCCAGCTATATTCTTACCAACATACAATGAAAGTCAGAGCTAGACCCTGAAGGCCCGCTCCTGAGCTGCTGGAAATGAATGAGAATCTGTTACAGTTAATAAAGGTTGTATCAGGTGAAATTCTTGCTGCTGAGAATTCATATGTGTAATTCTATACATAACTATATTCCCACAAAGGATTTTGAATAGATCAAAGCAGAGGCTTTTTGTACAGTAACACCACCGTCACTAACATGTACTTGGAAAAAAAGGAAGATCACAACAGAAATATACTTCTTGAACCTAAATTTTTTCAAGCATAATCATATTATAAATTTCACATTTAAATGGCATGATGCACCAAGCAGTAGGCAGACATGGCATATGGATCCCAGCCTTTTGACACTCCTGAAAATTTCCTTTTTGAACCGATGCTCGTAATCCAAACGACTTCTACAAACAGCATTGGCATTCTTCCTGTCTTGAGGCTTGATGTCTTGAGGCAAATGTCCTCACAGATCACTTGAAAATGCCCAAGTGCTCAAATTACCTGAAACCACCCTCCAGCCTTCAGTGAATCCCCTGGAGCAAAGCTGGTGTTCCTATTATTCTGTGCATTCACATCTGCACATCTGCAGTCTCAGGGACCTGATCTGTCAGCACCACTGGTTTTTCTCTGTGCTGATCTCCCTGATAACGCAAGGAGGGCTTACAGGTAAAGTCAGCAAACTCAAAGTCCAAAAGTGCTCAGGTAGTTCCAAACAAGGAATAAAGGAGTCTTGATGTAAATGGGTCTCAAACCTAGAGCATACATATAATTCTGTATTGCACGTGCAGATGCAAATGCCCCTTTGATTTGGTACTAGAGCAAGATGGGAAGGCATCAGCACCTTCTTCTTCCCCACTGCCAGGTACCTTGATAAGGTCATCACTCACCTTGAGGTTTTTGTTGTGCCTCTGGAGCTCCCGGCACAGACTCTCGAGCTTGCTGCGGGCGAGGATGGCTCGGCTGTGCTCGCTCTGCAGCTGGTCCTTCTCCTTGGTGATCTGGGCCTGCCTCTTCTGCAGGTACTTGAGCTTTTTCTGCTCAGCACGATGTTCTTCAAGCTGGGTGGGGAATGGGGATTAAAACAAAATGAAGAGGAAAAGGAAAAAAAGAAAGGAAAATGAGCTCTTTTGCTTTTGGGAAAGTATTCACACTTTCTTAACCTCTTAGGAAACCTTTTATATTTATGAGCACTAATGGAAGAGGAGCAAGCAAACTGGAGGGAGTCCAAAGCCTTCTCGCTGCAACAGTCCCAAGTGTGCTCTAGTGCGGGTGAGTGAACATAACTTTTAATACTCTTGTCACACCATTTCAGCCCTCCCTTCTTTGGTTTGAATTTCTCTGAAGGGCAGCTGTGAGGTTTTATTTTTGTTTCAGTTTTTCTTAGGAACTGGAGGAGCTGGTAGTGCTTTATGAGGTGAGATTTCTCCAGATCATGAGATAACGCAACAGTTGCTCATTCTGCTTTGTGGCTTCCTAAAAAAGAAGCGGCTTCCTAGATAGCCAGCAATCTACTGGAAAAAACAACAGCAAAAGAGGTGCTGGAGACTAGGGATGCTGTCTGTGTGGGGCCTTTGCTGCTGATGGAGGAGAATGCTCTTCAGGGAAGAGTTCCCCAAAACGATGCATGGGCACCTCCTCTTGTCAGGCTCCTCTTGCTCATGGGCACGCATGGGACTGTCCATCAGTTGTGTTTCTGGAGGTCCCACCATCAACGGGGGTGGGTTGCAGGGAATCAAAGCTCTTTCAGGCTCTTTGGATCCATGTAATTGCTGAAGAAAATATGGACAGTCCCTGACGTTCACCTGGGAACCTGCTGTTCCTGTGGGCGCGTGGCTCCTGCCTTGCCTGGAGGGCTGGCGGGGAGGAGGGTGCGTTTGGAGCGGGGATGAGAGACAGCAACAGAATTGCTAATAGCAGTCCCCGCATAGACTGGTCATTTCTTCTGACATGTGCCTATTACTGGCTGTTTTGAAAAAACTTCCTGCACTGCAAATTAACGCCGGAATAGACATCTCAAAGAAGCATTTCACCTCTGAAGCTTTTAAAGATTTCTTCTCCCGTTGCGATGCACAGCAGCCCTCCTCGTTGCATTGCGGGAGTGCGTGCATACATTGCGAGACATTTCTGAAGTTCAGATGTTTTCCGGTTGAAAAACAGCAGCACGTGAGTTGCAATGTGCGAACCTTAATAATAGTAGTTGCTATTAAGATTACATTATCTAATAATATGGTATGACTAGTATTAATAATTAACCCCAGTATGACTGAGGTTTGTGAATGCAGGGGAACGACGTGCAGCTCAAAGAAGACAGTCAACAGGCATCATATTTTATACTTTCTCTGCCCGAGGATCTGTTTTCCGCAGATGTTCTGTAATTTATGCTTACAGTACAGAGCTCTGTGTATTATCAATCAAATTGCAGCTAGGCATACCACAAAACAATGCAATCACCAGCTTGAAGTATATTTACAGTTTATGTTCAACTTTCCACATGTGTTTTGTGTGGTTTTAACCCAGTAGATCAGAATAGGGGCTTTTACATCTAATCAAGTCGCACTAGCTAAAATAATTTTTCTAGTATTGAAGGGAAAAATTAGACTCTCTGTAATTAAGGCTGAGATTTGTTTTCCTTTATAAGCTGGATTTTGGCCCCTTCCCCTTCCCTTTTAAAAACATAAAAAGGGTTCTTTTTGCTTCACATTTTGCATGCGAAGCCTGTGCTGAGCGGATAATGATTTATCCAAATTTTAGATGATTCACTCAAGCTGTGCTTGAGATAGGGGGCTTAGAATAAAATAGGTCTTAATCGTGATATGAGAAGTCTTCCAAGCATTTATAGCTCTTTTTTCCCATAAAAATGACTTGTGTTAGAAACTGATATTTCAAAGTTATCAGGAATGTCTAAGACGTGGTGTTACTTTTGCACTGAAGAAGGGAATTCACTGGTAAATAGGAATGACAAAAGGGACACCAATGATAAATTTTTAAGAATAATTAGTGAAATATTAGCTAAAATTAGCTACAAATAGAAGGAATTCTGATTTTAGAAGGTTGACCTAGAGAGATAAACTCTCAATTTAGGAAAAAAATGTTTTATCTTGACCCCACTGCAGACAATGTCACCACTCGTATTTATTAGTATATAGTTCTTGCACCCAGCACTTGCGAGACCCTCAGGACCTCTGAAAAGAAACCGGTCACAAGCAATTCTGCAACAGCCATTTGTAGGTAAAAGCTGAAGTAAAGCACAGCCTGCTTTACTAACCCCAACCACCAGTATTAGTGAACAAAATGTTCTCTGATGACGAGTAACGCGGCACGGCTTCTGCCCAAGTGGCTAAACTGTCTTCCTCCTGCATCCCCGCAGGCATGGCTTCCTTCACACTAGCCCATGCTCTTCCCTGATGCCTTCCATTTTCTGGTGTACCCGTCGCCTGAACTGTGCCAGGGCACGTGCTAACAGTTAAATAGCATATAGCTGGGTGGCTGTGGGGAAGCGCTGGTGCCGTGCAGGGTCCCGGAGCACCGGCGGCAGTGGCAGCAGTAGCACTATCTAAAGCAGCTGAAGCCATTGCTGGCACCCGGCTCAGCCTGGCACGTGGCTGCACCATCCCCTGGGCTGTGCTGCAACAAGTGCTTGTGTCACCACATGGTTCACCGGACCAGGGAGTTGATCTGGCTGGAAAACAACTCAGCAAAAGCAAAAAGGGACCTGAAGTGTGTGATGGGGTGACAACAGGGAGCAGAAAGAATGGTAACTACTACAGCTGGCTGCTGACAAGCTATTAATCACACTGCACCCCTCGGTTGTGCTGAGCGACCACTGTAAAGCTTTCTCCAACAAGTTTTAGTTGTATTTATGAAAAGATTTATTTTAGTGACATCGCACAGAATGTCAAAACTGAATGCTCTGCATCTATGTTTTAGCACCTTTCTCCTGCATGGATTAGTGGCAATATGACCCCTCTTTTATACTGTGCTCCAATGATGTTCGAATGCAGTGGAGAGTACGTTACAGAGGAAGAAGACAACCTATTTCAGTTAATCCATGGGCATGAAGTCCCTTTAAGCACAAGCTAAACCATAAACAGCCTGAGCCCAATTTATGAAATCAGAGGATTTTACATGAAAAAAAGGAAAAGCTGAACTTCACATTATAATGAGACATGGACACATCTGTGCATAAAACCAATTATAAAGTCAATGTTCTGCTTGGCACATTTTTCAGTACTCCACAAACTGTAAAATGCTGCAGCCTTTTCATTTGCAAGATTTCCACAGCTTGTGGCCATACGGCCCTTTAACTACTTAGAAGAAAATACTTGATCTGAAAATAACCCATCATAAGTGTGGAAAGAAGAGAGTCAGGTAGTTACAGGGGTAACATAATAGTGGCAGGGGTTTGACTCTTAATTTCACTATGTCATGTTTTCTCTCACGATTATCCTCAGTTCTCTATTTTCTGTTTTTCTGCTTCCTATTATCTTCATTTGGATTAAGTCACTGATCCATGATTTAAAGCAACACCCGCATACAGAGGTATGCAAAACTCCTTGCAGAAGGTGAAGGCAGGAGCCTAGACACTACTCTCCAGTGTGGATCGGTTTGGTAGATTCACCTCTAAGTACAAATATTTTGTCTCATCAACTTTTTAACCCAAAGACCAGCTTGTTTTCCTCACTTTTTACTTTTTTTCTCCTTCTCACCCATAACTGATTATTTAATGCTGACAATTATTTAGGGATTCACTTGACAGGAAAGGACACTACTACTACATAAGGTTTGACCATGCTACATGGCATATGGTTGTTTATACCTTCCTATATAGACAGTTTGCACAGAAAAGAACCAATGCTGTACTAACCAGCTCAGCATACTTCTTAAATAACAGGTCCAGCTTCTCCTCTGGAGTATTCAGCTTGTTCAAGCTTTGCATCAGTAGGGTGGCTTCCTTCCCTTAAAAAAGAAGAAGCAGAGATTTGATGGTAGAGGTAGTTTGTAGCTGCTGTACTGTTATTAAATTGATTGTTTGATGCACAAATCTGTAAAAACTCCAGGAAAAATGAGGGATTTTGGAAGGAAGGGAATAATTTTTGCTATGAATTTCTGACCCCCACCATAAGAACAAACATGCTTGAATTTTCCTCTTTTTCAGACCTCAGTAATGTGCTGTCGTTTAGCAAAAGCATTGGCTGTGAAATGCTTTTGTCCTGCATAAATTGATTTTAATTTAATGTTTTTGCAACACAACTGAGTCATATATACGGTACAGTTGACTGAAATAGGATGGAAAGGGCCTGGACCCCAAAGGCCCAGAAGCTAGATCTCTTTGTAGGCGAAAACTGATCAAAGCTGGTGTTCTCATCCCCCTGCTGCTCCGCCCGTACAAGACACGAGGAAGATTAAGTTAGGTACGGAGATTATGGTGTGGATGGAAACAATCAGAGAGCAGTGGGTACTGCCAGCCAGGTCTGGGCTACGTGATCATGGTGTAAATCAGTTCCCTGACTTAGTGAAGAGAGTATGGATACCTGAGACAGTGCTTTCACAGTCTAATAACTATCTTGGCATGCATAGCTAAATCACTGTGTAGCTGTTTATGTGCTGCTTCTCTGCTGATATCTCTTGGTATTAATTTCAGCCCCGAGTATCAGCTGGAGCTTGAACACCACTTGTTTGTCAAATGCAAAATGTCCCTGACGTCCCTGGAGATAAAGATGGCTGTGGTGCCAGGGGCTTGGCTGTGCTTTTCCAAATGCTCCTCTTTCCTGAGGCTGTGAGAGCAAATTTGCTCTCTGATTTAGGCCGGACCTTTTCTACTTCAAGTCTAGTGCGGTCCGAGAGTACCGCCCGTGGAGAAAAATCCACTATTTCACACTAAGGTCTCTCTACAGCATCAGTATAAAGTAGAAGAGAGCTAAAATCAAATCCTGGAGTGAAAACCATTGCAAGTGCAACTGGAGAACTGTGCTTTGGTAGTGTTTTCACCGATCTTGGCGAGGTACCAATAACTGCACCAAAGCCAACGTAATAGAAACTGAGGATCTTTCTTTCTCCTGCACATTCAAGGAATTTGGGGGAAAAAACTCTGCTCTGTCCTATGTTTAGTGCCTGGTCTATAGGCATGTCCTGCAGCGATATTTCTGTAGGCTTAATCTGCCGTTGGGTTTGGGTTGTCGTGCAAAGGAGAGGCTTGAAGATTGGCGGGAATTAAATGTAGGAAGGGAAATAAAGTACATGTTTGCTAGATTGGGATGTAACTACATTGCTCTCTAGCGGCTGCCTAGCAGAAAGGACGTACTTTACAAAAACTCGCTGAGAGTTCTTTCCAGCTCAGCTAAGGGAGCCCTGCCACGGCCGAGGTGCTCTCTAAGCGCTGTGCTCAGAGAGAACAAGCATATTGGCTTATTTCACATAGCTCGTGGTGAGTCCGGCAGTCTGCTAGATGAAAAATAACCTGGTCACGGGAGTGAATTTGTTCTCTAGATTCCTACACCACATAGTAGCACCCTTAGCTCCGTTATGACCGCTGAGAGGTCATACCTGAGGAAGCAGGGGAATAAAAAATTTAACGAGGCACATACAAGAGGCCAGGTTTTCCTTTGTCTAAGCAGCAACTTTCTGCAGTGTGTTGTCAGACTCACAGCTTTGGCTTACTAGTTTGAGTGGCCCAATAGTACACCAGAATTTTGTCTTTTTATAAGGACTAAGATTTGATACAGCCTACACATATCTGTCAGGTAATTGTTGAAAATAATTATCAGTTAGATAAAAGTTGTAACAATCACCATAATTTTCAGTGGTAACTAAAGGTCCTTGTCACCCACATGGAAAAGAGCAAGGACCAGGGAGGTTTTTCTTCTGTTCGCAGAAGGGCTGCGTAAGTACACAAGTACTTGCCTAGTCCTTTCAGGATTTTCTTCTCCAGCTTTTGCTCCTTGCTGCCGCAGGGCTCCTTTGCTCTGGAAGCATCCCCAGGAGCCAGCTTCTCTTTCTCACTCTCCTCATTCGCATCTTCATACTCCGCATCCTCCACGCTGCCTGGCTCTCCCTTCTCAGGCCTGTCTGTTCCTGTAGCGGCACTTTCCCTCTCCATCAGGCTCACGGCAGACCCGTAGGTTTTAATAATGTCCTCCAGCTGCCGGCTCAGCTCCTCTGAGATGTCGCACACGGCTGCTTCGGGACAGGCGCTCGGCTGCTCTGCAGGGGCTGGAGCGGGGGGCTGCGAGCCAGGGGCTGGTTTGTCCCCGCTCTGCCCCTGGATGTCCTGCCCAGGCAAGGTGGGAGACTGGTCATTCTCCATGCTTGGTGCAGTACCTGGCAGCAAAGAAATGGAGGGTTAATTTAAAAGCACACCGAATTAGTCATCTGACTGTTCCCAAAGCTCAACCAGCACGTGAGTGATTTTGTGTGGAATTTGGGATGGCAGCTCATCCGTCGTCTCTGGCTTGATAAATACATCACACTTGAATAAACAACCAAGGTGATTTGCCTGCAGGGAGAAAAACAAATTACATACTTTCCAAGAGGAAAAGCCTACACAAAACTAATACTTAAAAATCAAAACCTCTTATTTGCATTGCCAGTGATAACACACAAAATGACTCCTGAGTCATTTATACCACTTCCGTCTCTGAACCTAGTATTTGCCACATGTTTACTTTTCTTGATATGTTTACCTGCGACGCTGGCTACCGATATGGGCAGCTTCACTTCAGTGCTGCATCAGTTTCATTTCCTATGTCTCCCCTGTTGGCACATCTTAAGTCAATAATCAAGAAAAAGGAATATTTTAAATGAAACCAGCAAACTGAAAATTGTGTTGTGCTCTTGGAGAGCCTGGTGTGGTGCTTGATCTACAAGTGGCCTGGCTCAGTACTGTCACAATAACAGCAAAGAGTAAGATAAACAGCTATAAACCACTCATCTCTTGTACTTGCTGCGTGCTGTTGACAGCTTGTTTGACAAAGTACAAATACAGAATAAATCACAGTGAAGTAAAACCAACTGGGCGTAACATGGGTTGATAGTCCATGGTGGTTTTTGGGGTGAATTTCACATAATTTGTTCCCAATTTGCAGAGGGAAGCTATTGTTTTCCCATGTCTTTGAGCAGCTGCCCCCAGCCAGGCAAATCCAGAACCCCTGATGCGGCTGCTCCGACTTACCCAGGACCTGGTGACGAGGGTGTCAGTGAGAGTGTCCTGGGCACCTGCTCCAGAGCTCCTGCAAGGTGTGGGCCAGCAGAAACAGCATCTCTGCCTGCATGTGGCTGGAAAACTCAGTGTAGAGAAGGCTCCTTCCTTCTCAGAGTGCCAGCAGAGCTGCTGTCACCACTGCATTGCCTGCATGAGGTAGCGCAGAGGTGCAGGGTGCACAGCTGGGTCTCACCCTGCAACTAGCCCCCACTTCTGCTTGACTACAGACTCTGTACTCTTTATAGCCATGAGTCCTTTCTTTCTCTTTTTCAAGATGATTTTTGTTCCTCCCTTTAATGATATCATAGAATCGTCGAATCATAGAATCACAGAACCATAGAGTCATAGAATGGTTTGGGTCGGGAGGGACCTTAAAGACCATCTAGTTCCAACCCCCCTGCCATGGGCTGGGACACCTTCCACTAGACCAGGTTGCCCAAAGCCTCATCCAACCTGGCCTTGAACACTTCCAGGGAGGGGGCAGCCACAGCTTCTCTGGGCAACCTGTTCCAATGCCTCACCACCTTCATAGTGAAGAATTTCTTCCTTGTGTCTAATCTAAATCTACCCTCCTTCAGCTTAAAGCCATTACCCCTTGTTCTATCACTACATGCCCTTGTAAAAAGTCCATTTTCAGCTTTCTTGTAGGCCCCCTTCAGGTACTGGAAGGCTCCCATAAGGTGTCCCCGGAGCCTTCTCTTCTCCAGGCTGAACAAGCCCAACTCTCTCAGCCTGTCTTCATAGGAGAGGTGCTCCATCCCTCTGATCATCTTCATGTCCCTCCTCTGGAGGAGAGCTTCATGTCCTTCTTATGTCCCCAGAGCTGGACACAGTACTCCAGGTGGGGCCTCATGACAGCAGAGTAGAGGGGAAGAATCACCTCCCCTGACCTGCTGGTCACGCTACTTTTGCTGCAGCCCAGGATACAGTTGGCTTTCTGGACTGCAAGCACACACTGATGGGTCATGTTAAGCTTCTCATCAACCAACACCCTCCAAGTCCTTCTCCTCAGCACTGCTTTCAATCCATTCTCTGCCCAGCCTGTAGTTGAGCTTGGGACTGCCCCCACCCATGTGCAGGACCTTGCACTTGGCCTTGTTGAAGTTCATGTGGTTCACATGGGCCCATGTCTCCAGCCTGTCAAGGTCCCTCTGGATGGCATTCCTTCCCTCCAGCATGTCGACCACACCACACAGCTTGGTGTCGTCAGCAAACTTGCTGAGGGCACACTCAATCCTGCTCTCCATGTCACCAACAAAGATGTTAAACAGCACCGGTCTCAATACTGATCCCAGAGGAATGCTACTCATCACTGGTCTTCAGCTGGACATCGAGCCATTGACCGCAACTCTTTGAGTGTGACCATCCAGCCAATACCTCATCCACCGAGTAGTCCATCTGTCAAATCCACGTCTTTCCAATTTAGAGACAAGGATGTCATGCGTGACAGTGTCAAATGCTTTGCACAAGTCCAGGTAGATGATGTCAGTTGCCCTTCCTTTATCCACCAATGCAACTCCATCATAGAAGGCCACCAAATTTGTCAGGCACAATTTGCCCTTAGTGAAGCCATGTTGGCTGTCACCAATCACCTCCTTATTTTCCATGTGCCTGAGCATAGTTTCCAGGAGGAACTGCTCTGTGATCTTGCCAAGCACAGAGATGAGACTGACTGGCCTATGGTTCCCTGGGTTTTCCTTTTTTCCCTTCTTAAAAATGGGGGTTATGTTTCCCCTTTTCCAGTCAGTGGGAACTTCACTGGACTGCCACAACTTCTCAAATATGATGGACAGTGGCATAGCAACTTCATCCACCAGTTCCCTCAGCACCTGCAGATGTATCTCATCAGGTCCCATGGACTTGTGCACCTTCAGGTTCTTTAGATGGTCTTGAACTTGATCTTCTTCTACAGTGGGCAGTTCTTCATTCTCCCAGTCCTGCCTTTGCCTTCTGCGACCTGAGTAGTGTGACTAGAGCACTTGCTGGTGAAGACTGAGGCAAAAAAGTCATTGATTACCGTAGCCTTTTCCATATCCTGGGTCACCAGGTCTCCCGTTTCCTTCTGGAGAGGGCCCATATTTTCCCTAGTCTTCCTTTTATCACTGACATATCTATAGAAGCTTGACATCCCTGGCCAGATTTAATTCTATCAGGGGTTTAGCTTTCCTAACCTGATCCTTGGCTGTTTGGACAGTTTCTCTGTATTCCTTCCAGGATATCTTCCCTTCCTTCCACCTTCTGTAGACTTCTTTTTTTGTGTTTGAGTTTGTTCAGGAGCTCCTTGTCCATCTGTGCAGACCTCCTGGCATTTTTGCCTGTCTTCCTCTTTGTTAGGATGCATTGCTCCTGAGCTTGGAGGAGGTGATTCTTGAATACTCACCAGCTTTCTTGGGCCCCTCTTCCCTCCAGAGCTTTGTCCCATGGTAGTTTACCAAGCAGATCCCTGAAAAGGCCAAAGTCTGCTCTCCTGAAGTCCAGGGTAGTGAGCTTGCTGTGTGCCCTCCTCGCTGCCCTAAGGATCTTGGACTCCACAGTTTCATGGTCACTGCAGCCAAAGCTGCCCTTGAGCTTCACGTTCCCCACTAGCTCCTCCTCATTGGTGAGAACAAGGTCCAGCATGGCACCTCTCCTCGTTGGCTTCTCTGTCACATCAAGAAGGAAGTTATCATCAATGCATTCCAGGAATCTCCTGGATTGCTTATGCCCTGCTGTGTTGTCCCTCCAACAGATATTGCAGTGGTTGAAGTCCCCTATGAGGACCAGGGCTTGTGAACATGAGGCTGCTCCTATCTGTCTATAGAGGGCCTCATCTGCTCGGTCTTCCTGGTTGGGTGGCCTGTAGCAGACCCTCACTATAACGTCTCCTGTCCTTGCCCTCCCTTTAATCCTGACCCATAAGCTCTCAGTCAGCTCCTGATCCATCCCCAGGTGGAGGTCCATGCACTCCAACTGGTCATTGACATAGAGGGTGACACTCCCTCCTCGTCTCCCCTGCCTGTCCTTCCTAAAGAGCCTGTATCCTTCCATTCCAGCACCATAGGAGCCATCCTACCAAGTCTCCATGATGCCAATAAGATCATAGCCCTATAGGTGTGTGCACTTCTCTAACTCCTCCTGTTTATTCCCCATGCTACATGCATTTGCATAGAGGCATTTAAGCTGGGCCCCCAGTGAAGCTGATTTACTGGCTGGAGTGGCTGGAATTCCTTTGTGCTGCACTTCAGGTGCTCTCCTGCTGACCTGGGATCCTTCTCCCAGTTCTGGGCATCTATTGCTGGAACTAGCATCAAACTGGTAGGAGTGGGATGGATTGAGGTTCCCCTCCCACAGCAACTTTAGTTTAAAGCCCTCTTCACCAGCTTGCAAGTCTGTTACCAAAAATGCTCTTCCCCTTCTCTGACAGATGGACCCCATCAGTCTCCAGTAGACCAGGTTTCTCAAAGCGAGTCCCATGGTCTAAATAGCCAAACCCCTGACTGTGACACCAGTCCTGCAATCATTTGTGGTTTACAATGTGTTTTACAATGGTGCCATTGGGGAAGGAAGAAAGGAAGATTGTTTTCTCAGTTCTGTTCCAGCATCTGAGGAGTTTGCTTTCTTATTTTTTTTAAAAGACAACTTGGTTTGAAAACATGGAGCTAACTGGGAAGTATTTTGTCCCCTGGTCAGTTGGCTGTTACGTAGATCTTCTATGGTGTCTAAATTTCTACAGCTTTCAAAATCATAAACTAACTTGGCCAAAAGCAGTACATGATAAGAAAGATGTAATTTACTGTAATACATGACTCAGTGTTTGCTATTGTATTGGGTCTGGCTGAGATGGAGTTAACTTTCCCCACAGCAGCCCTCACAGCCTGTGCTGTGTATTGGAGGAAGGTGTTGGTAACACACCCTTGGCGAGGGCAGAGCAGTGCTGGCTCAGCACCAAGGCTTCTCTCCAACATTTTCTCCCCCTCCATCACCAGTAGGCTGGGGGGGGCAAGATCTTGGGAGGGGACACAGGCAGGACACCTGACCCAAACTGACCAAAGGGATATTCCATACCATATGATGTCTGCTCAGCAATAAAAGCTGAGAGAAAGGAGGAGGAAGTGGGGGCATTTGTTATTTACCATATTTGTCTTCCAGAGCAACCACTACATGCACTGAAGCCCTGCTTCCCAGGAAGTGGCCGGACATCACCTGTTGATGGGAAGCAGAAAACAAATCTTCTGGGTTTTTTCCTTTGCTGCCACACGTGGCCTTTTGCTTCTGATTTATTAAATTGCCTTTATCTTAACTCATGAGGTTTTTTCCATCTTATTTTTCTCCCCTCCATGTCCTGCTGAGGAGGGGAGCAATACAGTGGCTTGGTGGGCACTTGGCATCCAGCCAAGGTCAGCCCACCACAGTTATTAAACTCTCCCCAGTCAAAGTGATGTTTGGAAGTGCAGTGATGGCCATCCCTAAGGCAATATTTTGCAAGATTTGATTGTCTAGCTATTTGACAGATAAGATTGTCAAATATTGTGGTTTATCATCTCCCAAGCAATTAATTGTGGGCCTATAATTGAAAGCTCTGAGTGGGGCTCAATACGTGCCTGAAAACTAAGCTACAAATCCATGCCTCTGCAGTCCTCCCACGGGTACAACTCACCAGCAGGAATGGCTTGGGAAGGTGGCTGGACCGGGTCCCATGGACCCTGTCAGACAGATGCATCCCATTCTTTCTATCCTGCTTGTGGCATAGTCATTATGCTACCGCAACACGATTGTAAAATTATATCCATCTGATTTGGATTCATATTGAGTTTCATTTACATTGAAAGATTAGACCCTGCATGTGCGATTCAGGTAAATAATTCCAGATAGCATGAATGTTAGACTACAGTTTGTGATCTTGTTTCAACTAGAGTTAATTGACTGCCAATTAACTCAAGGTCAGTAAGATTACTGTAAATGCTAAGCCACAAGCTCCACAAAATATGTGTTTATTTCTGACATGTTTAGACTAGTGTTTACAATTGCATTTATTAATTTGAGCTAATTGGCAATTGGCGATCAATCAGCTAAAAAACCCAGGGTCACCAGCTCTTGTCTAGACAGAACAAAAGGCTCACAAAGTACATCCCCAATTTAAACTAGCTATTTTTGTAACATGTTCATCACAGAAGGAGAACAGGATTGCTAAATGCTCCATTTCAAAACATGAATTTCTCTTTTGCCCGTCTCCCTCCTCTCTTTGTAAGAAGGCACAAGATGACGGGCTCCTCCCTGCACCCTGATTCTCTCCCTTGGCTGTTTCCCAACTACCAGCTGCATCACTCATGGAGCAGCACTGTCCAGCTAAAAGTTTCCTCCTACATGAATCATGAAGCATGCCTGCAAACACAGTAGGCTCTAAATCAACAGCGGCGATTGATTTATGCATGATGTTTCTCAGTAATAAGTGAAACACATGGGCGAATTAAAGAGAAGCTGGATGTTTAAAACCAAGGACACGATCTTTAAAAGCTGGCCTCACAGGAAATCTTCTCTAACACACATTGCTGGGTAGAAAGGGATTAGTTATAATCAGTCTCTGAAACCATGGCAATTCACATCTGCTGAGGTTCAGGCCACCAGCCTGGAATGGTGAGCAGGCAGGAACCACAGAAATACCCAGCAACGAACCTTTAACCCAAGGGTGCTCACACTGCATCATACTGGGCATTTACACACACAAATAAGTATTTTAACATTTTATTCCATTCTCCTTCAGGCTAAACCAGTCTGATAACTACTTCCAGCACAAACACAATGCCTGTTAAGACTTCTGCACCTTGTTTTGCGTAACGGCTTCCCCAGTGTCACAGAGTTTATACTTAGGGAGACAGGGCAGCTCTCATTTGCCGAGAGCAGCCCGCTTACAGCCTTTGATAACGGGAGATTTTACTGCACTTGGCCCTGGTCCTCCCTGTGCTCCAGCCTGTTTAACCTTGATGTACATCAGGAATTCTTCCTTATCAGGCCAGAAAAGACTTATGGTGCCAACTTCTTTGCAAGACCCAAAGTATTTACTTTATATGCTATCTTAGACACAGTAATGTCTAAAAATTAGGTGACTGAGCCCAGAAGAGAAATTCCTTGGTTCCTCAAGGAATTTTAGACTTGCCCTATTTTAGACTATCCACTTCTTGAGTTTTGTGACTCCTGCTACCATTACCGTTGCCTCCAGGCACCTGAATTTCCAACAGAGCCTTACCTGTTTCATGGCGAGGGGGAGGACTGACCAGTTATCTGGCTGAGTCTGAGTGTTGGATCTTGTTTACTCTTTTCCTCCTGCACTTCCAAATTCTGGACCTGCTCCACAGCCCTGAGATCAGTATCTTTCATGGCCCTGGTGTTTTGGATGAAAGCTTGATCTCAGATATTCGTGGTTGCTGCCTACATATAGTCACTCCAGAGGGTTAATGTGGTTTCATTTTAATGGGAAAGTATAGTTAATACAGCCATACAATGCCTTGTTCCTACATCAGCCTCGGAGTTTTGAGCTGCTTGAGAGAGAGACAGACCGAATTTCAAGCCCAGATCCTAGGTGTTTTTTCCACCTTGATTCGCAGCGTGTTTAAAACTCCAAGCCTGTCCCTGCCACCAGCAACAGTAGAGCAAACCAGGCTGGAGTCAGCGTGGGATGGAATTGCAAGTCACCGCTGAGATCTGTTTTGGGTGCTGCTATTACCTGTGCCTCAGCTCTTGGCTGCCCCAGCCCGGACAAGACCTGGCTCCGGAGATGGTCCTCCTCTCCTACAGCGGGAAGCACCCCCGAGAGCCAGAGGGTGCTCTTGCCTGCCTACTGTGGGAGACCCTCTGCTCCATTCTCCTCTCTCCTCTGTTAAAACACAGAAAAAGGTGTGCTGCTAAGCTCAGTCTGGTAACGTGCTGAGTTTGTTTGTCTCTGGCCATTATGCCTTAACATTTCACATTTACAGCACGATTTGCCTTCGCTGTGCTTTGAAATCAGCTAGTACTTCCAAAGTAAAAGGTCAGTCGGCAGAAGCCAGCGCCTGATTTAGCAGAGCAGCAGTAGCCATCCCTCTGCTGCCGAGAAAAGCATCCCCCGTGCCGGGTGCCGTGTCAGCCTGCCTCTCACGCCGCTGGAGCCGACGCTGCTGCCGAGGAACCGTCCCGGCACGGACAAAGCACAAAACGAACGTCTGCTTCTTAGGTTCTCTTGCAGACTGTCTTTCATACTGTTGCAGAGTTTTGTTTATCCTTTTTAAACAGAGTGCTTCCCCTTCCTTCTCATGGGAATTTCTTCCTCCTTCCCTTCTTGCAGCTTGAACTTCTAGAGGGTTTACAAACTGGTCTATATTTAGCTCTTGCCTCCCCATGTATCCAGCAGAAGGACACATGGCACCTGCTCTGCAGCCAGGAGTTATTTTAAGCACTTCTAAAATGGGTAATGGTATTTAGCACTTTATGCTCAAAATTCACATACACACAAACACAAATGCTCTAAAACAAAGCATTCCATATAATTACAGCAGCCAGCATATGCTGATAAAACCTGAATTTTTGTCTTGACATAACACCAGAGTGAACTACAGTAACACCTCAAAGCAGCAGACATTAAACTCTGGAATGGCCCATGCTACTGTAGCTCCAGTTACCCTCCAGAAAAATACAAGTGCCTAGTTATAACCTAGACACTGTCCTATGTATTACTTCAGAAAGTGATGATAAAATCAGCTTTATCAACTACATGCTACATTTGAATAGCTTTATGATTTATGAACAGATTTCTAGTACAAAACTGAACAAAAATTAGGAGGCTTTGCAGCAGTTTCCATAAAAAACAAGACTCAGAGACTTTCTGAAGTCCCTTGCCTCACCTCTTATGCGGCATCTGAGTCTTGATCACTTACTGTTGTAGCAAACCAGCCATGGCCCCAGATTCACTCGAAGGCAAACTCTACCAAAGTCAGCCTGAATGTTTTTGATCACTCTTTAGAGAACCATTTTTCACCTTCACCCACAGCCTTAGATACTTGCCTGTTTTCCTCACACATCACACGGTGCCCAGGCTTTTAAGTCTATTACTAGAAAATGTGGGCTGACAATCCCAAAGGGAAGTACTTAGATTAAAGCCCTTGCACCATGCCACCAAGTAGTGACAGCAAGGAAGCTGTTCATCAGACTTACCGGAGCAAAGAGAAGAGCTGAGCAGAGAAAAAAAGTCAGGCAGAAAGCTCAGACAAGGGCACGCCAGCAACAGGACACTGGTACTGTAATCCTGCCACCGAAGGAAGAGGGACGGGAAGACGAGGCGAAGGGGGGAAGGACAGAATGACACAGCAGGAGCAAACACCGCGGAGGCTGAATGCGTGCTTTGCAGGGGATCAACTCTGATAGGCGAGCAGGGAGGCTGCCTGCTGGCTGGCAGCATGAGCCAGCTACGTTGGCTATTCCCTGCTCCGACAGAGATAGCATGAGAGATTAGAGACTCGGGCCCTCAGAAAGAGAAAATAAAGGAAGGATTCATACACAGCTGCTTCAAAATTAAGTCTTAATCCTTCAATGACTTGATGTGTTGTGCTGGGTGAAATTTATCTGTATCGATTATGGATTGGTCAAACTTGGTCTAATTTTGCTGTCTGTACCAGGAAGACTGGGATGGTTTTCCATAATGTGAACTCCCAGCTGTGACTGCCCTTTGCAACCTGGGATTTGGGCAGGATTTGTTAAAAAACAGACTGATTCTTAATCATAGACTCAGTGGCTGGAAGGGACCATGGGAGGCCTTTAGTTCAACCTCTTGCTCAAAGCAAGCTCACCTGTGATCTCAGACTAGGTCTCTCAGGGCTTTCTATCAGTCTTAAAAATCTCTAAGGATGGAGACTGTACAACCTCCCTGGGAAGTCTGTACTCCTGCCTGACTGCCCTTGTGGTGAAAAAGAAGAAGAAAATTAAGAGCCTGTCTCTATCATCTTGATAATCAGCTTGTAGGTACTGTGGGGCTGCAGTTAGGGGCCCCCAAAACTGTCTCTTCCCCAGGCTGAACATCCCACTTTCTCCAACCTCTCCTCATGGGACAAGTGCTCCAGCCCCAGCCACCATGATGCCCTTCCAGTGACTTGACCAGCTTGTCCCATTGGGGCAGCAATGCTAATGGAGACGGCTGGTGTAGCTGTCCCCCTGATCCCAGCAGCTCTCAAACAAATGTTCTTGTTGCTGCCAAGGTAACCTGCCTGACCTACTTTCTATGTGTTACCGTATCGGCTCACATTGGCTCAAAGTTGTTTATACAAGCAAGCAGAGCACTCCCCAGGGAGCTCAGCTGCACGCTGTTTATCCAGCGACCGGTATCTCCCACTGCCGTGACCCACAAGCCACTCAGGCAGCATCTTGAGATGCCAGATGGCCCAAGGACCATCTGCTGCCCACTCCCCTAGAGAGACATGTAGGTCAGTTTAATGCACAAATATGCAAACAACTGAGAAGCAATAGGCTGGTGCTGAAGGTGGCTCCAGTGAAAAATAATAATGCTTAGAACAACAATAGGAAGAAAAACACATGTATGCTACAATGATTTGGAGTAAGCCTTCAGACCGAACCCTTGTTGCATGGCACTAGAAGAAGCAGAAATGTTTTGCACCTGATATGCGAGGGATATAAGAGAAAATGGTACTGGACGGCACAGTATCAAGAACTACTGGCTCAAAAATAGTCCATATGGTAGCAGCATCTCAGACTTTCACTGGAGAGGACTAAAGGTCCTGCTATATTTGTGGAGACAGTGTCTGTGGGGTGGAAAGAACATACTTGGGGTGGTTTCTCATTAGTCTTATTTATCTACTCGGAAAAGGCAGCTCATACTCTCTGGGGATGCGTGGACATTGTGGCTTAAGGAAAAATCAGTTCTTCGAATCTTCTTCACACACTGGTGGTGGCTCGGTAGTGCTCCTAAGGCAGTCACAGACTTAAGGATAACGAAAGGGAGTTTGCAAGGTCAGGGGCTTCTGCTGCAAATCTTTTGGAGGGGGTTGGAAACCTGCTGGACATGTTTTGAGATAAGATAAAGCTCTGGGGTTGCTTGTGACAGGGCAGCGTGAGTGAGCAGAATACCAGAGAAGATAAGAGTGTGCGGGCTGCTTGTGCTCCTCCTGTTTTGACTGGAGAGTTCTCCTGTTCGAGTCCCTTGTTCATTTTTCTCTTGAAATAAAATCAGCTCCAGGGTGTCTGAGATCAAAATGCACAACTGAACTACCAAGGAGCTAAGCAACAGCTGAGCTGCAGAAAGTTACGCTGGCATATGCTCACTCCTTGGCAAACACAAGGCAAGACACGTTCAGCTTTGCTCTCTTTCACTGGGGTTAAAGCTATTACTTGTTAGCTCATTTTTGCAACAGCCTGACAGGATGCACACAGACCCTTATCGCAGCTCAAAAGACATGCAAGGATTCACTGGGCAGTGGGAACGTGGTCATGTCCCTGGGACATCAAAGCATACTGATAACAGGCAGTTAGCTGGGGTTATCATTATAAAAATTAGCTAAAAGAAATCCAAAGCTACATGTTCTGAATTGTTCCTAGATATGCAAGTAAAGAAAACAGGCTCTGGTACAGTCAGGGAACAGAAAGGACCAAATAAAACCAGGATCCTGGAGTATGTGGGGAGAATGTGTGTGTAGCTCCGGAAGATTAAAAGGGATCTGTTGGATTTTGACCTGTGAATTGAAACAACCACCTTAAGAATGGAAAGGGAAACTCACACTGAGGAATTTAGAGGGGTGCGTTGAAACCATCACGCAGTCGATTTACATGCTGAGAATGAGGACCAGCATTCTGACGCTGTGCGCTGGGATGGTTGCATCTGGCGAGCTGAGGAGAGAGCTGGCTGAAAATGCTCGCTGTGAAACCTGCACTGCTTCTGACAGTTCTGCTTTTGCAATGCTTTGGGCATTTCATGTCCCTGTTTTGGGGAACAGGGGGAAAAAAAAGCTTTCTCTAATCCATGAGAAAGAGGAGGAATGTACCTTCCCCATAGTAAAGCTAGACCACTCCTCGAGAATTTCCTGTAACAGGGCTGAATTTCTTTTTCAGTTGTGTTCAGTTGTGAGCTGGATTGCATATCCATAACCCTACAGTCTCTTTGGAACACAGTGGCATTTCCACTGGTGTCATTGGTAAGGTTACACAGAAATTGCTTTTCTTGCAGCCTGTTTCTGGATTAAATATAATCATCAGCAGTGTAAACCTACTAAAGAAACAGGCTTCCCAGGGGAAAACAAATCTAATAAGTAAATTTCTACCTATATTTATCACTTGCTCTATATGATATTCAATGCATTCAGCCTTACCAAATGGAAGGACAAGTTAATAATTAAGTCAATGCTATTGAAGCTTTTTGGTTTTCTTCCTATCTTTTTTAGCATATCTTTTCTTTTCTTTCCCCGGGCCATTTTTCTCTACAGCAACATTCAGCTCTCACCTGCTGATGCTCTCCCCTCCCTCCAGTGCTAATGTCATTGGCATTGAAACAGTTACTTTTGGGAGTTTTATGTATTCTTTTTGTGTGCCATGGGAAGGTTTAGGTGAAAGACTGGCAGCTCAAGTTTAGAGTCTCCCTCTCAAACACTCAAGGGCTTTAAAAAATGCAAACTCTCTCTGAAGTGTTGGTTAAAGGCACTTTAAAAAGTTTTGGGTTTCTTTTTCACCATGAGCAATGTCAAGCCTTTATTTCTTCCACCTGAATGAAAGCTTAATTTCTGCAGAAGCCCTAATGTCCCGTGCAAGCCATACAGCCTGATTTGGCCTGCAGGCCAGTCTCTTCGCAGAAGGTGAAGAGGCTGGAGAGGTTCTCCTGCCTTCTGCACTGGCCAGAAAAGAGCTATCTGCACCCCTCTGCAAATCGTAGCTGCTCTGCTCCACGAGACCCTGCTTGCCAGCAGCACAGGAAAATCTGGAGGCAACCATTCCCGATCACGTCACACTTGGGGATGCAGCAGACTGCAGGGAACTGCCGCTTCAGTGCCAGATCTGTATCAGTGAGGACATCATTTTTGGATTCTAGCAAGGAAACCCCACTAAGAACCTGAAGGAGTTCTTCACAACTTTCCCGCAGAATATTTTTTGGTTTATTTTTTGAAAGATACAAGTCTTTAAATTATATTGTACCTGGGCAGAACCAATTCCTGTAATACTACTACTTCACTTAATTATATTGGAAATAAAATCGATCCATTCTGTTTAAATATGTACCATAATATACTTATGCCATTACATATTATATAATATACTTATGATAATACATAGTAGCAAGCAGGTATGTAAGACATATAATGAAAGTATAGCGTGTATGAAGAATTTAGAAACGCTTATAACATAAAACGTATAATTAGAATTTAGAAAGAGCCCTTACAAAGGTCTTGAGACACAGAAGCACGGTGAAGTGTCGGCAGTGGTCTAGAAGTCAGAAGCTTGCAGAGCCTGGCAGCGTTTCCCAGCTGTGGGCAGCAACAACTGAACCAGCGTTGGGAGAGTCCTGCGAGATCCCAATGCAAAGTCTGTCAAGATCGATCTCCACTGGGTTTAATTTACTTCTATAGAAATGTCATAAACATCTGGACCAATCAGACATTTTGCATGGTGACCTCTTGGGAATCATTTCTCTCTTGCTTAGTACTGTGTCAATGAAAGAAAAAAAAAACAAACCCCCCAAACCCCCTCCCCCCATATTTGCATTTATTTGCATACACAAAGCAGGTGTTCCACATTGCATCAATTTTCTACAGATTTCCTAGCTCCAAATCAATCTCAAAAGGGTTGGGAGGTTATGATTTGCCATCTAATAAGATTTTATGGCCTGAAGGGTTTGTCATATACCTAAGGTTTGCCAGGTTTTTTTTCTTCTTCAGCTCAAAGATCCTGGCTACCAATGGCAGTTAATAACACAGCCAAATTAGCTGACACACAAAATCCCAGCAGGCAACAGACTTAGCTATTTTAAGCAAATAATTTAATTCTTAATCTACATCAGTAAGAATATAGTTTCTGAAATTTAGCAAGGAAACCACTCTAAGAATCTGGAGGAGTTCCCCATGGTTTGCTACTGAACAGCTTTTGATTTATTCTTGGAAAGATTCAAGTCTTTTGAAACCTTAAGAGCAAGCAAAATCAATTATCAGGGTTTCAATTTTCTCCAGGCAATTTCCACCGCTTCAGCTTGCCCAAGAGATAGACTCTCTATAAATACATTATGCTATGTGCTATTTGAAGAATTTGGCAAAGTGGAGAATAGCTTCACTTCACAATTCACACATAAAGTAAAAGAGTCCCTCAGGTGAGGCATGCAGTCACATCTGAATGCATCTCTGCAGTTTGGAAACAACTCTCCTCCAATATATGCAGGTAATTTGTTGGGAAGGAGAAGAGCAGTATTAGCTGTTTGCAGTTGTTCTGGTACTGCAGTCAAGTTACTGCTGATTTACACCATTATAAGCTAACACAAAATCTATTATGAAACTTCAAAAATATACTGAATCCTGAAACTGTCTAATTTTAATCTAATTTAATTTTAAAATTATGCCCCTCTAGCTAGAAATGACCTTCTACCAACAGACTGTGTGAGTAGAGTTGGGCCAAGTCAACCATCAACCTTGGACATTTTGTGAACCTGCCAGGGGAAATCTCTGGGCCCAATTCAAATGTGATCGAGCAGTAAATCACATATCAGGTGTAATTTGGAAGTCTTTTAAATGCCAATGGTACACTGGTCAAGGGTGAATTGTAGAGAAGAAATTATCTATTCCAGTAAGATAATGTAAACTGACTTGCTTTGCACAAGGTAGCTTTTTGTCTTTCCCTCCTTTTCGTAGCCCCTTCCATTTGCTAGTAATGTTCACTTGCATCAGTTTCATTATCAATATTCAACTTTTTTTCTTTTTTCTTTTTTTTTTTTTTGATTGCTGCTAGAGCTGGCTTGTAAAAATTAGAAATGGGAGAGACTTACTAAAGGCTCAGTCCTGCAGCTGCTCCGCGTGGAACTGCCATTGATTTCCCAAGCAGCACCTGCTGCTGAGCAGCCCAGAGAATAAAGCAAATTAGAAATTGAAGGCTAGCTCTCTCAGCTGTACGGGCTGTACATGGGCGGTAAACCGTCTCGTAATTGGAGCCAAACATTTTTCTCCGGAAAGAAAAAGGTCCAAATTCTGCTGACAGTCATAACTAGAGCTGAGGGCGGCAGGGGGCTGAGCAACACTGAGGTTACAACTAACCTAAGACTACGGGAGGGAAGAATAGGGACTGACAAAATGGGAATGACACAGATTGAGATAACGCTTAAAAAACCCTTGGAAATGAAAGGGACATTTGTGCTGAAAGATACAGATGTGTAGAAAGGAGGAGGAAAGTGACGGAGACAGTGAAATAAGTCCTAATGAAAACCTTATTTTATTGGATAACGACAGGGTGGCTGATGAACTGTTAGTTCAGAAGGAACCAGGCAGTGATCTGCAGAGCTGGCAGCACTACTGTGTGATGTCTAAAACTGCTGCTGATGTAAACACCAATGACCTATTTTAAGACGTGTGGAAAGAGAATCACTGCATAGAAAATGCAAAAGGATGCAAAAAGTATATTGGCATTAACAGACCAAAACTGTGAAACGGTGTTAATTGGATTTTTTTAGAAAGATTTTCTAGCTGTCTAGGTAGAATCACCTTATTAAACATAACAACGTTTGGGGGACCAAATGAGTAAAGAAGAAAATAAAACCCAAGAGATGAAAGGATGAATAAAGAAAAGATCAGTTGAGAGTGACTTTCATAATTTATTAAGCTGAAATACAAATATGAGAGGTGGCACCAATGTCACCAATTTGTTAGAATATAGTAAATCTTCATTTTGTGTACATAAAAAGCTGATGCAAGTCACATTTATTGTGAAAGGCAAATTAGTCTCTAATTTAGATCCTGAACTTGAATAGGAGTATACGGACAGATATATGCATAATATTAACTCTTAGGTATCTTCAGATGTGTCTCCAAAACTCAGCTACTACTGCTACTACTGCTATTACTACTATGAATTTAAAAAGTGTTTTTCCTCTAATGGCACTCTAAAAGAGGATGTTAGATTGCAGTGCTGCCTCAGAGCGGTTATGTAATTTGGAGACTCCCAAACCAGTTGGAGTATGAGGAATTGCTAATCCAGGGAAAAACCAACTATTGAGCACCCCCCCTTGGAATCAGACAGAACAATTCCAGTTCACTCACGTACTCTGAAATCACCATCAGGCAATCTGTAATACTGTCGGTATTCCTATAGCATTGCAAGACACTCACCAGTTACTGTTTCCCATATTAACTGTTTTTTTCTTTGGCTATTAGTTCTGTTTTCTGAACCCAAAAGGTATTTAACTACAAATCGTGGTTATCTGTGGTTAAAATATTTAAATCACACTTTTAGAATTAAAGATGTAGGAAGAAACTTCTGTGGCAGCGATTTCCAGTTGTGTAGCAGCGTGCATTCAAGGATCTAATATAATCTATTAAGTAAGTTCAACATCAGGCAGCAATGAACTGCAAAAAAGCACATTGTACTCATTATTTGAAAGGTTAAACTGAGACATAAAGTGTTACATGTTAAAACACAATAAATAATGACTTGCCCAAGGTCATGCAGATGGGAACAAGATGTGTTCAGATTCTTTTCTACTTTAATTGTGGTGTGCTTGCTTTATACGTGAGGACCGGAGTTGCATGCTCAGAGTGAAAGGGAGGTCCACCTCACAAAAATGTTCAGTGTCTTTATGTTCTTTATGTGCTTCCAATTTCTACAAAGGGCTTGCATCAGTTGTGAAATTCACAGGATCCAGCTAGTCAGCTTGAACAAAGATGGTCTAAAACCAGCACCACTTTGCACAAAGGAGGGCTGAGTTAGGTAAATTATAGGACTGGAGGGTGTAAATGTTAGCCAATATAAAGAAATCTTCTCTACACAAAGGAACTGTACTTCATATGACCATGGAAAATTTAAATTCTGACTTTTATTAAATTCGTAAGACTTCTGTGAGATTTCTGAGCCATTTCAGGGGTTGTGACTACAACAACCCACACAGGACATAAATAAAATCCAGGGGCTGTCATATTGTTATTCTAATGGCTAATACGGATTACCTTTTCTCAGTTTGTTTTCTTTTTTTTTCTCATCATTTGGTCTCCCACCTGCCTCCCCTGTCTTATAAGTGCCCCGAGGCTGCCTTTCTGTTGCAAGCTCATACTCTCCCGGCACAGTAGGCTCCTCTCTCTGGTTGGACCTCCAGGTTTTTTAGTATCAGCTTCTGTGCCATAATCTTTTCTCACCAGGAGATCATCTAACAGAGCAGGCAGGAAGGATAGTCACTATTTGTAAGATTGTGGAATGTTTCACCAACCTGAGAATGGAAAAAAGTAAAATCTGCCTTTAGTCCTATTCTTCTTTCTCGTTTATCTGCCAAACAACCACAAGAAGGAAAAAGCTATTGGAGAGCACACTGGGCAGTAAGTCCCCCAGAAACCTTCTGTGTGCCAGCCAACAGCAAACCAGGAGAAGATACAGTTCCTTTAAACCTGGCTTGCTCTGTCTTCTCTTTCCTTTCATGTCATCAACTAATGTTTGACTAGCTGGGTCCTTCTGACGCTTTATCAGTTTCAAAGTCCTGTTCTGTCATGCTGTTCCTTCCTAGACTGTGAAGTGTCGAGGATACCCACAGGTCATCAATCTTCCAGGTAACCTTGATCAAAGAGTGGAAGAAGAGAGAAATGCAGCATTTCGGCATGATCATCCATCTCAGGCAACAAACGCTGAGGAATCATGAACCCGGCAGCTGCTGGCACAAGCAGGTGTAAGCTGGCAACTTGTCTTTCTAAAGGCAAGCACGAAACCCCCCTGACAACAACGGATGCTGTACTGGCAACCTGAATTGGTTGGGACATTAAATGCTATATACATCTACTTCTTCACTGTTTTAGGAGAACAACCAGAAAGAGAAAATACCCCTAAGACGCGACATACATGGAAGAGAAGAACTCAGCATGCGTGTACTTAGGTTTCCTTAAAAAGTAACATGCAATTTCCTCACAATGAAAGAGGCTGGCAAAAGCCACTGACCAAAAGCAGTTTGGAGCTCTTCATTTTTGTGGGGGAGGAAACAAAATTAGGAAAATGTTAGTCAATCAGATTTAGCAGAAAACATCTAACTCAGCTTTCCATCTACCTTCCTTTCCTTTTCAGTAAAGGCCACCTGCTACTAGGGTGATGCAAAAAAATCCCCCAAAACTAAGAAGATGTTGTCAGTTTATTTCACCTTATGCTGAGGAAAGAACATCATCAGAAAGTCCCCCTAAATCGTTATTAAAATGATTATAACAGTAATGATAAGCTAATGTCAGAGGAAAATATGGATCAGAAAATACCCTAATCCATTCCTGGCCTAAACACCACATTAAGAATATACTCAAATATGTGATGTTTTATTTGAATTAAGTTAATAAGGACCTCAGATAGGCTCCTGGTCATCAGAGTGATTGTGAATCCTGAGTTAATCCAATCTGACATTATCATCGTAACATGAGGTGTTGGAGTTACATTGGATGGTTCGTGTCTGCACCTACAGTGCCGTGCTGCTGCAATGCTTTCACTTGTTCGAGCAGGGACTCCAGCAACACCGCCCCAGAGTCTCAAGAAGGACTTACAACACCTGAGACTGATTTACACCACTATGGAGTACCCTGGCCAAGCAATGTATAGTCGTCCTAAAATGAACAAAGCGTTCAGAGCACTTTTAAGCCCGCTGGCACTGGTGGGGTGACTTAGGGGAAACTGAAATAACTGTGTTAGACTGAGAATATGCAATGCAGTTTTGGCATAAAATACTGCCTGCACTCCAAAGGGGACCCAAAGGCTATGGCTATGCTGGGTAAGCCATCAGTCAAAGCTTGATTTTTGACTTGGACACCACTGGCCAAGAAGTTACCTAGGTTAGAGCTAGACCCAGAGTATCACTGATCTAGATTTTGGTGATGAAGCTTATCTAGGAAAATCACAGGTGCATAATAATCTTAATTCCTGTAAATCTTCACAATTCATCAATCAAGATCACCGCCTTTTGAAAGCTAACCACAAAAAAAATCCCCAAAATGGGGAATGGACCTCTTGAACTTGGCTTAACGCACCAGGTCTTTTCTTGTTTTGCCTTATCTTCAAAGTTATGAGGATACCATTAAAGACAAAGCTGTTATGTACAGAAAGAGCTAGAGAGATCTGAAGGAGAGGCAAGGAAGCAAAGTATTCTCCCTTTCTTCCTTAGGCCAAAATACTGACGGAGACTTCAGCTTTGGAATTTAGAAATGCTCTGCTTCACTGGTTTCTGTGGAACCAGCCTCCTCTTTTAAACACAGCCCTTGGTAACAGAGCCTGGGGGAAAAACACACAATCAAACCCAAGTCCTCTAATAGCTTTCTATGGAGGGGACTTTATTGCTTGTGATATTTACATGTAAAATGAGCCATGTCAAAAAGACTCCTGGACTAGAAGGTCTGGACTAGAGGAACCCCGTGTGTATTAACCTGTTTTTGTGATGGCATTGTGGAATTGCTGGAATTTTTGCGTTAGGTAAAGGCTCTACTCCATAAGTATCCATCACTATTCACTCTGACCACCTTTCATTTGGTTAAAACGTATATAATAAATCAAATTAAAAGGCTGTTCTCTTAAAGCCTTTAAACAATAAGAAACACAGGGCTCCAGCTACACCTAGTGGACGAGCTCCCCGTACTGCAGCCCTTCTGCAGCCACTCCGACAGCACGGTTTCATCTGTCCCGTTAATTTACCCCTGCTCTGTTTCAGTATATAAACTCCGAATTGAAATTAAGCACCTCCAAGTAAGTACCAACAAGTTAAACAGCACCTATCAAAATTCCACGCGATTATGTGTGCACTGCTGTCTTTCACGTAAAGCGCTTGATTAAAAGGTCAGGCAAGAGGACCCTCTCTCAAAAGGTGAGAGCTGAAAAAGAAGCCACGCACGGGGCGGTGGGTCGCCCTGCAGCAGGTCCCTGTCTGGGAAGCTGGGGATGGGGCGAGACGCCCGTCAGAGGTTGTTCCGGTCCTTATAGGGCAAAGTCACGCACAAGGTGACTTGTGACAGACCAGCTGTCGCCCTCCCCTACCATCCTAGGGCACGGCTGCAATAAACCACCACACCGGCTGACTGCACATCCCAAAGCAAACGCGCTACGGCCTCAAATGCTTTCAGCGGATTATTTTTGCCCTGATTAAACTGAAGTGAGGGCAAGAGAAAGCGCGGGGCCTGTGGTGCTTCCTGGGTACTGAAAAGAAACCAGTCAGATGAGTCTGAGATAATGGATTACAGGGGATTTAAAAAGAGAGAAGGTGGTTTTTAGCAGCTGAGCACAGGCTTCAAGTCCACGTTTTGGCTGCAACGGTTTCCAGCGTGGTGGCTGACTAGGAATGGGAATGCTCCCTACTCGTCTTCTGGGAGCAAGGACACAGATCCCATGTCCGTCTTCAAAAGCAGAGCAGCCAGGACACAGGACTGCAGGGTTCATCGGCTCCATCCCACAGCAGCTTTGCTCACTTATCTCCACCAGAGCAAATTCAGGTTTATGTTGTAAATAATGGTCTGTGAAGAAGGTTAACACACCACATTTTCTCAAATTCTCTGGTGTTCAGCGTTGTGTCCTGTCAGACATGGCAAACAAAACTAAGCTGTCCCCATCGCTCCACAGACGGGCACCTGTTTACAGCTTGTGGGTTAGGGCTGACTGGTTTTCAGACCTATCCTCTAAAACTTTCTCAGTGATGATCATAACTAATTCTTTTTTTGCCTGCTACTTAGAAAGGCTTTATATTCATCTCCATACCTGTGTTCATACCTTGCTCTTGATCTCCTTGTCAAACCACGTGCTAGCCTTAGTGCAGCCTGCTGATAAGCAACCCAGAAGCAACCCAAAATATAACTATATAACCCTTGTAATCCCATAAGCAACCCAAAATATAACTATTTAGCTACTGTACAAAGCAGACATGTGCAGAGGCTTGGTGTCATTTCCTATCATTGGAAAATCCCAGGAATCCATTCCTGCCTTCAATACATACTTTACTTTGTACAAAGTTGATGGAGGATGTAGAGCTGTACAAGGTCTGTAGACAGAGATAATATCCATTATTAGACCAAATAATGTAGCTGGAAGAAAACACAAAAGATTTTGAGTAACAAGCCTGTAAATACTTATCCCATCAGAGAGAGAGAGTGAAATCTGAAATTCTCTGTGCTACTTCTGTTTGAATAGCAGCAGATAAGACATTTTCTACACTTTCAGAAACTTCACCCTCTCCTGTGTGTTAGTGAAGCAGGCTGCAGTAGAAAACTCGCAGTGCAATTGTTAGGAGGCTCTTGGTCAAAACTGCACATAAGTAGGTGCACCTTCAGCATCTTATTGGGACCAGTGTCTGCTAAATATTTAGCTTTTGAGCTTAAGAAATGCTGTGTACTCACACAAGCAACTTCAGCCACAGTTTGAGGAGCGTGACAATTCTGAAAGCTTCTTTTATTTTACTTCATTGCTGGTAAAATAGGGAATATATTGCCAAATGAACACACCAATAGACAGAGATAACAAAATGACCCAGAGAAAGAAAAAGGTGAGAAGAGTGGTCAGCATTTTATGAAGCCTGATAAGCTGGAAAATGTTTTGCTTAGTTTTAACATGGTAAACATATCTTTCAAAACCTGTTTCAGGCTTGCGATCAAATTGCCCCTCTGTAAGTTTTTAAGAGGGGGAAGGGCACAGCAGATGGAGAGGGACTGCAATACCTGATCCATCTCTATTAAAAACCTGGTGTCGCAAATTTCTTTCTAAAATGAGGCAAAGAGAATAACAGAGAACCTACCATAACAGTGGCTCATCTGTTCAGTCATTTGATGTATCTCGTTATTGTTGCAGTTACTGAGACTCAGCTTTATCTGGTGCGCAAGCACAATAGTGGCACCATATTGAAATGTGTAAATATATTTGCAGAAACTATGTAAAACACCTCCTCTGTACTGACAAAATGATGCACTTAGAATACATGAAGCCCTGAGAAAATGTTGCTGCCTTAGGTTCCAAATTCCTTTGATTCCTCATCTTAGTTTTACTGCACATGCAGTGTTATCTGACAAATATATTTGCCTGACTATTAAAAAAATACTTTGTCTTATCATTTAAACAGCTCCTGTCAATGTTACTTAGTCCTTGTTCACAGTGCTATCCCTATGAGTGATGATACAGAAATAGCTCAGGTTAAGGTCGGTGTGTGTAGCCCAGATCTGTAACATTGACATTTCTTATTCCTGTCTGCGGTACCCCTGCAGTGACTTCAGAAAGGATAGTTGTAGGATCAGGGACAAGAACTGCTTTTTCTGACTTCATTTCCCTTCCCTCTATGCCCATGCCCACCCCGGTTTTGCCAAGGTTTCTAATACAGGGGGGTATGGGCCCCTTGGGTACCAGCTCACACATTAAGCCCTGCTGTGCCACACAGCCAGGATGCAGCAGAGGCAGAGGGCAGGAGGAACAGCACAGGAACAGAATGGCTCCTATAGCAAGATGTTGATGCAGAAGCTACCCGTGCCCTGAGGAAGTATTGCCATGTGGCTCCACAGACACATGCCCTAGCCTTTGGCCAAACACCAAGCGATCCATGGGGCTTTGTATGCAACTTCTCTAGCAGATCTGGAGTGTGGAAAACATCTCCTGGGGGGGGGGGGGGGGGAAGAAAAGAAAAAAGGAAACAAATGAACTCTGCAAATCCAGATGTTGGAATTTTCCAATCCCCCTAGCAAGACAAGATAAGCAGGGGATAATCCTCCTTTATGTAACTTTTTTTTTTTTTAAATAAAACCTGAGACCAACATGCACGTTTTCACAAGGTTTGTTTGCTTGTTCTCTAAACCCACGCCGAGAAACTTCGGTAGACTCCGCACCCCCTCGGGCCGCCGTGCCGTGCGGCCGGGCGCTGGGTAGCGCCGCCGCCTGCGGGCGCCGCTCTGCCGACGGGCGCTCCGGGGCGCCTCGGGCAGGGCTACGACGGGCACCGGCGCCGCAAGGGCACACGGCCGGCTCCCCTCGCTGTAGGCCGTACCCCTACTCTCCCTCCCGCACAGCCCAACGCCGTGGCGCGAACTAAGCTCCCCCGCTCGGGGGGCAGCTCCCGGCCCCCTCGGCTCCCCTCGCCCCCCGCGTCCGGCGGCGGCTGCGCGGAGCCCGGAGGCTGGAGGGCGGCGGCAGGGAGGGCGGCCGCCCACACGGGGGCGCCGTGGCGCCGCCGGCCGCCCCGCGCAGGTGGCTGCGGCAGCCGGGCCGGGAGCAGCGCCGGGCCGGGCAGGGCCGGGCCGGGCCGCCCGCAGAGCCCCCGGCCGCGGCGTGCAGCGGCAGAGCCCCGTCGGTGAGGGGGCAGCTGCCCCCCCTTCGGCCGCCCGCCCCAGTGCCCACCCGTGAATTCTTTATTCCCGGGGAAATAAGCAGAGGATTGCGTTAATCGGCACCTAATTTTCGGCCAAGCATGTCTTGCGTGGCGAGGCGGCTTAGGGCTGATCTCCCTTCCAAATAAAGCAGCGCGTCTATTTATGGCCGTGGCTTAAAGAGGAGCAGATCTCATGTACCATGTTGGAAGTTCTTGAAAAACAGCCGAAGTACAGAGGTCAAGTTTCCTGTACTGAAAGCAACTTAATGGGACGCAAGACGGCAACATCCTTTGTGAGGATCTGGTGGTAGCTTGAAAACTGGGTCACTGTGCATTTTTCACTAATCTCTGGGTTCAAATAATAAATTACTTTAGCGTATTTCTAAACAGTTTGGAGGCTAGAGAGGATCTACTTAAAGGCCTGTTACTGCTTCAGACGTGGGAGCCAGTGGGAGCATTGCCAAGGGGTTCACATCAGGAAGATGTGGGTCAGGCCCCCAATATTGCTTAGTGGATGATCTTATGAATAAGAAAATACATAATTGTCATACCCACTGGGATCTGACTCTTCATTAGAAATTAAGGGACAAGGTAGGCAATATGATTGTTTTGCAAATTTCCCTGGGGTCTACTTTTAAGAAATCGTAAAACTCTTTGACAGTGCCTTGCCCAAAGCCAGTGTTTTCAGTACCTGCTGCTGTTTAGAGGCAGCACCTCTTGAGTTCTGCAAGGAGTCCTGCACAAACAGACGCTGCCAGCATGCCCACGAAACTGCCTATTCTTGGAAAAGCCTATATGGAAGGATTTAATGTTGACAGGCTTAAGCAGTGATGTCTCAACTGTGAAGAATCTGTTGTTTAACCAACTTTATGAAGCAAAAGTGCTTATCATTAAAGTGAGAGTATTCCCTTTTGTTTTCGGAGATTGTGGAGGCTTTAAACATCTATGCAATTTGGTATGCACATAATTTGATAGTCTGTTTTAGAAGTTGATTAGAATCAGAAAAAAATCACCCTCCCAAACTCCAGAAGAGGGCAATGCAACGTATGCAGATCAAACAGCCTCAAAATGGGAAAGGGATTTATATAGTGGCAAGTTGGGCAATGGCTCTTAAAACTACAGTTGTATTCTTCTCAACACTCTTTTACGTTATTGATGAGTTGGTAAGTTATGATTCACTGCCATTTGATGTTAAATTTACTATCACAAAACATTAGCAAGCACTGGCTGAAACCAGAAGGTTGTTTTTTTAAATTCTTGGGCACTGAGAGTTGTCTAAGAACAGGCTGTTACTGCCTGCAGAGAGCATTTTGTCATCAGGTTTTCCTAGAAGCGTACACTTCCTTCTTTCTACTTTTGCTAATACTTTAATGCAAGCTTTTTTTTTTTTTTTGCATTCATAAAACATATTAGCTGCTTCACGTCTGTAAGGCAAAGAAGGCCAAGTATCACTTTTCTCACCAGCTGGGACAATTTTAGCAATAGTAATCAGTTTAATTTCCCAGCTTGATTCAAAACACTGCTATTTACACTCCCATTGTGTGGTGATATCCTCCCCTGTTTACGTGCCCAGGTTTAAAATGTAACTGCATCCACCATGCTGTTTTTCTTCCTAATAAATTCAGAAGATGAGGCCGAAAAAAGTAAGCAGAAGGAAAGCACAGTGGTATCGCTCCTGTATCGAATTTGGGAAGCGTGGCTAAACGGGATTACATGTACTATTAGGGTGCTGATCCGGCAGTCCTCACCGAAGTAATAACTTGTGCGGGAGCTTTGCCAAAGGCTGAGTGGGGGCAGAAGGTTGCAACAGTTGGCACTAAAGGAGCAAGATGTCAATTGCCTTGTAATAATGGGCATTTTTCTCCCAAATATTTAAAGCAGACCTGTACGGATTTGTCTCAGTGGCTTTAGTTGGTAGCAATTTCTGGGAGAGACGGGTCAGAGATGTCCCACGGGGGAGTATTTTAAGGATATATGCCCCTTCTCCTAAGCCACTGGAAATGAAACACAATGGGTTCTGGTGCAATACAGATCTGGATTGATGCAGCGATCTCCTGTGTGAACCCTGCGAGGCGAGAGGGACGGGACGACACCCACCACCCTTCTTTCCCAAGTTACAAATACTTGCATCTGAAGCCCTGGGTCTTTTTACGTAGCTCTTCCATGTGAGATAATAAATATACAAAAGAACAAAGTCTACTATATAAATGAAAGCAGATTTATAAAATTACAAGTTTAATAGATAAATATAATAAATACTTTTATGCATCATAACTCTGGACAACTACATTTAAAGCAAGTATGTTGGCAAGTCACAAAAAAGTTGCGCCTCAGCAACTTTATTTTTCATAAAATCACACTGACAGGCATATTACAATGTTACGTATGAGGCTTTATGCTGTAAGTATGTTCAAATCCTGCTCACCTACCGAGTTCACCATGACATATATATGGGTGTAGTGTACTTTCTATTTTGGAATGTCTTTTTGCACACCAACACGGTTGTACAGATAGATGTTCTACTTACCAGGGACAGTGGGGAAGAGTTTTGAAGAAAAATACTGGTAAATGACTTCTAGAAAAACTAAAGCATTTCTTAACTTTTTATTGACATTGGCAAATTAAAATAGAATAAATTAACAATATTTTCTCAAAAAAATGTTTTGTACAAAAATACTGTCAAAATTTCCTGAAAAGCTTTCAACACAGTAGTATCTTTTCATGTACTGAATAAACTATATTAGCACAGTGTCAAAATGCTGAAGACAGAAAACAAAATAATAATAATTAAAAAAAAAAATCTGTGAAATGTTCGCCACTAGTCAACATTCCATCCACACCATATTATTGTCTGTACATATGGGGGAAGGGGAATGGGTAGCAGACTTTTAAGTAACAGTATTACTTTTCCTGATCTGGAAAGGTTTGGCCCACATCTGTTAAGCTTCCAGTTTAGCATATTAAAAAAAAAAATATTAGTCTGCACTGCAATGCATAGTTAAAAATTAAGCAAGATGGCAGCATTTGTGCAGTAGTATCTGCCCTTCAAAGTTCATGCAACCAACTAATGCAATTTTTTTTTTCCCTGTTCACTCAGAATTTGAATGCAGTTCAAGTCATTGGAAATCATCGTTTACAAAATCCACAAGATTAAGCAATTTGCCAAGATTAATATCTAACAGTTCAGCACTGTGGGAATCATGGGCACGTTACTGCGAGGAAATTAAAGAGACTGGGGCGGGGGGGGGAGCAACGTAAAAAGGCAGAGTTCGCTAGAAATGATTACTACGGGAGGGGACGTGAATGTCAAAGTTACAAAAAAAGTGGCAGCGATTTAAGGAAAAAAAAAAAAAGAATTTATACAAGCGCATAGTTGACTCTGCTTTCCAGATTCTCACCTTTTCAAGCCCTGAAAAGTGAGACACTGTGTCTAGGGGAATGTTTTCATTCGCACCGATAGAAAGTCCTTTGTTTGTTTTAAATGAATCAGCAGCTCACCCTGCTGGGCTGCTGTTTGCAAACGAAGTCTGTCATGAAGTCAAACTCGTTCTGTCCCAACCACAGCTCGGGAAGCTCCTTGATGCGATCCAGCCCCATTTCGATGACTAAGGACATGAGGACCTCCTCGTCGATGAAGTCAGTGTCTATGACATTGGGCGGCAGCATTGCCGCGGGGACGTGGGGGACGGCGGGCGGCAAGCCGCTGCCGCCGCCGCCGCTGCCGCCGTGCTTGGGGTTGCAGTCCCTGAAATGCTGCTGGCCGCTGCCGTTCAGCTGGTGGCTGCCGGGGTGCAAGTCCGGCATGTAGTGGCTGTGGGGGTAGGGGTGGTGGCTGAAGTACTGGTTGTTCAGCTTCTGGAGCTGCATGCTGGCGCTCAGCTGCCCTCCCGGGCTGGCGACGGGGGGGGCCATGAACTGGGAGCCGCTGAAGCGGGCGGGGGGCGGCATGCTGCCGGCCGGGTGCCCTCCGCTCACGCTGCCCGGCCCCATGGCGTGCCTCACCCCGCTGCTCGCGTTCATATTCCCAGCTCCGTAATGTATATGGTCGCCCATCAGGGCGCTGAAGGCGTGCTGCTGCGGCGGCTGCTGCTGCTGGTGGTGGTGATGGGGGGTGGGAAACTGCCCCATGCCCATCCGATGCGCAGGGTGGTGGTGAAGCCCGCCGGATCCGTCGGGGAATCGCCCGTGGTTCATGGCCATCATGTGGTCTGCCATTGCCCACCTGGAAAGTTAGCGTGTGAATACATTAAGAAAATACACCCTCGGACATCCAGCCGCCCTCTCCCGGACCGGCTGCATCTGCCTGGCCCTGGAAGAAACGACCTCGCTGGTCCCGCCGTCCCCTCTTTCACGGGGGGAGGAAAAAAAAAAAAAAAGAAATTAACAAAAAATCTCCTACCGCGGCTCTACCGTGGAGTACAAAGGGAAAAATAAAAGGGGAGCCTGCGGTACGAAAATCCCAGTCCCCTCCGCTAATCCGGCGAGCAACACGCCTTCCCACTCCAACTTGTGCATACCTATCAGCGGAAAGTGTTGCATACGGCAACAGCCGCCTCCTCCCCGCACGTTCAAAAGGCGCCCGAGCCCCCCGGCTTCGCCAGGGAAGGCAGCGGATTTCCACGGCACTCCCGCTAACTTGCGGGGAACACGCAAAGAATTGGGAAGTCCCACCTAGCCGGTGTCAGCAACTTTTGGAATTAAGTCCTAATTATTTTGGTAAAAATGCGGCAATGCGCGGACAAGGAGGTAAAGCCAGGCAGCTGAGAAATACCTTTCCTCGCGTGTTTAAACAGTCACATTTTTTTTTCCTGTTGCACACAAAAGGGACACCCGGCACCAGCTACGAGAACCGCCGCACTCACCTCCCGGCTTCTTTCTTCTTTTGCTTCAAAGGTGGCGGTGAAATCAGTCAGTAAAAGTCACCCAGCATAGAGAGGGCTTCCCCGGCTCTCTCCTCGCCGCTTACGTGACGGTGCTGTGATCGCTGCCGCAGCCCCAGAGCTGTTTTTCACTCCTCGGCGAGGCTCATCGGCACTTGCCAACAATGAGCTGTGTTTCTTACCCAGCTTTGGCCACAGCTAATATAGGATTTCAGAAGGGAGGAGCAAAACCCTTACAGGCAACCAGAAGTAAAACCTGGAGCAAGCGAGGGGGAAAAAAAAAAAAAAAAAAAAAGAAAAAAAAAAACCCACCCAACACCCAGCGCGCGCGCACAGACGCGCGCGTACACGCAGAGGGGCACACGCGCGCAGCGAGACACGCGGGAAGGGGCCAGGCGGGTGCGGAAGGCATCCGAGCACCCCGCTGCTCCCGGATGGGCGACACGTGTGTCCGTGGGTCGTTCGTACCGCGCTGCGCGCCCCGCTCCGCGCTTCCCCTCGGGAACAAAGCGGGGCTCCGCGGTGGGGCGGCAGGGAGCAGCGCACCCCGCCGCCGCTCACTCGCCTCTGGCGCGGCCACGGCGGAGAGCGCCGCCCGCCGCTCACGGCCACGGGCGGCCCCGCGTTCTGGCATCGCCGGGCTTCCTCGCACCCCGGCCGGTCGTGTCGCTGCAGCGCGGCGGCCGCGGACACGCGTGGAGCTGGGCGCTCCGGCAGCGCTGCCCGGGCAGGGCGAGGTCCGCCCCTCCGGCGCCGCCGCGGTGCAGGTGCCCGGCCTCACCGGCGTGGGTCCCTCGGACCCGCGTGGGCGCCCCCGGGGCCGGCCCCTCTCCCGGAGGCGAGATCCGAGATCCACCTTTTTCCACAGACACGGGCGCCGCATGCGGGAGGTGTGTGCAGAGGTGCCGGCACACTCTTCCCCCCCTCCCCACCACCTTCCACCCCTCATGGTTGCCCCACAGCCACCCGGGGTGTGCAGGGCGAGTGCCCACCCACTCTTGCCCTTGGCCGGTTTGGTGGGGTTTATTAGCATTATTTATGATTGTTTTTCTTGGAATGGCAAAGAAAAACAGAATATGCGGAGCAGGGGTGGGTGCACGCTGTGCAAAGGCGATCGCCCTGGCTGGGCACGTCCCCTATCACTCCCCCGTGTCCAGCAGCGCCCCGGCAGGGCCACGCGTGTGCACAACGCCCCCCCCCCCCGCCCCCCCGCGGAGACTCAGCGCTCCTGCCTCTTGCTCCAGATCCACCAGCTCCTCTCTGAAGGGCAGCCGTGCTGAAGTAGCAGGGAGGCGCTGGATGGTGGCCTGTTCTCAGCAGTGCCTTCACCTGGCTTTCTGCTCCCCTGCCCGCTTTACCCCTTTCAGCTGCCCACGGGCATGCTGGGGGGGGGGGGCAGCGGTAGACAGGACACCCACCCTGGACAGGAGGAATTGTGTGCTTGTCTTTTGAGGTCAAAGCGACCATCATGTAGGCTGAGCTGGGGTTTCTGCTCCTCCACGCACTGCACAAGGACACAGTGGTGCCGGAGGTTCCCCCCTGGGGAGGCACAGGAGAGGACGAACGGGATGCTTCAAGATGCTGTCCATGTGGCAGTCCTCTTGCCCCCTTTTGGGGCACACTTGGCCACAGTGAACTATGAACGTGCAACCAAAAGGAGGGTTACCTCCCCCTCATCTCCTGCTGGGATGGAGGCAGAGCTGGGTTCCTGGGTGCAGCGAGGTGTGGCGGATGAGGGGAGAAGGGCAATTCCCTGTGTGGCTGGTGGAATCCTTAGCAAAGCCATGCAGGCAGGCAGCAGTGGGTGGGCATGTACAAGACACCAGAAAAATACCCAGCTGACACCCCAGCTGTGAGGGACAGCAGGGATGGAATCAAAGCCCTGGGAGGACAGGAAGCTTTACAAGTGTCAGAGTTACCTCAAGGAAGTTACCTCATCCTGCAGCTCCCCTTCCTGCACCAATTAAGTAGGGTGCCCACCACGATTTCACCTTTTGGTCTTCAAATGTGTGTGAGTAGGTGGATGTCTGGGTGTTGCCACTGAACCAGGACCTCCAGTCTGGCCAGGGATGGTCAGAAAAGTGACAGTAGCTTTCTGGAGATTTTTCCTTCTTGTGGTTATGCAGGTTTTGCAGGGCAAAACAATGAATAATAAGAAGATCCTGTTCCATTTGGCAAG